>NC_067405.1:34853454-36305954 GCF_009764475.1 Pristis pectinata | reverse complement strand
ATGATATGACTTTATATCATATCATTAATTGCAACCAACAAAGATGTTTAAATATTTCAGAGGTTTTACAGTTAGTATTTATTCTAAATGCCAGTAGATTCTTAAAACAGAAAGAGAAAACTATTGTAATCTGAAGATGGCTTAAAAAAAAACAAGATGTTTTTTCCCCAAATAATATAAGGTGTCTTGAACAAGCACCAGAAGTCAAAAGAATGAAGAATTTATTTTGCTCAACTGCTTGTTAAAGTAGATTTTGTTTTAAAAGATGGTGTTTATTCTTTCTTATTGCCATATCACTTTCCTTCTGAATGCTGAAGATGCTTAGGTTAGGTCATGAGAGAATCATAATATTATTTCAAGCATTCAATCGTTCTTTCATTCACAGACTCATAAAACTAAGTTGGAACAGTTCCTACTTGAATTTCAAGGTTAGACTGGAATGTGCTTCTGTTATATAATGGCTATATTTATGACATTTATATGCTGAATTATTTGCAAAGAAATCTAGAGCTAAGCTAATTGAGTGCTGCTCTCTCTTGGACTAGTTACAACTAATCTAGAACCAATTTCACTTTTTATAGAATACTACATGAAACTTTAATATGCAGTGCTCTGAAGTCTCATTTCTCCACATATTCCTCATTGATAATGGAATCAGCTTTAACAATCACTTTTTTACAAGACGGTATATGCAGAAAATCCTCAAAACATTGAGTGGTTTGTGGAATATAACTGGATCAAATCATGACAATCATATCCATGATACTTGCTAACAGATTCTGTGACAAAGTGAATTTGCTGCCACAACTACCTCATGTTAAAAGAAATCATGCACAGGGAAGAATTGAAAGAGGAATTTGGAATTGTTTTTCATTGTAAAGGATCATCTCCAACCAAATTCCCATGTTTGGTGAGTACATGGTCTAAAGTGGGCAAAGTTGTCAAACCACCATAGTCAGAGATAAGACATTTAAGATGTTCCCCAAGCTGATGGGTAGTATCTCCATTCTTTCCAATATTGAAACGGCATGAAAATTTATTAATGGTTTAATATATCAGGAACTTGCACTAGAGTATGATCTTTTAATACAGATAGAATATTTTATTAACTTTCTTTCATTTTAATTTCTATACTTTCATTTGTCTTAAAGGCATGAGAGCTAATTTTGAACTTGGTTCCCTTATTGGTAAACAAACAAATGTCTAACAGCAATATTTTCATCTGTGAAGTGCAGTGTGTCTGAATCTAATTACTCAGTATCAACACAATGCATTTTTCAATAGCAATCACTGGACAATATTCTGGAATGGAAATTCTATTTTTTTCTCCCAACTCCCTCCCATCCCTCCCCACCCAATTGCCACAACACAGCAGTAAATAATAGCATTCTGCTATAATATCAACTAAAATCTGCATACGATACAGTCCATGAATTGTAACTGTATGCATCGTATGCTTTAGTAACAAATTTCCATGTTCTCATATATTACAGAGATCTGTTTCAAAACATTGCCCAAAACACTATTCTACTAAGTGACCAGTACATAAATAT
This sequence comes from Pristis pectinata, assembly GCF_009764475.1. Classification (NCBI taxonomy): domain Eukaryota; kingdom Metazoa; phylum Chordata; class Chondrichthyes; order Rhinopristiformes; family Pristidae; genus Pristis; species Pristis pectinata. The sequence continues at coordinate 36,304,401 of NC_067405.1, read as the reverse complement.
GATTGCATTATTTTCTGTTTTATTTTCTAAGCCCTTTTAATTCTAATTTCAATGACCAAGTTGCTATATTTAGTAATGTCTCAAATTGCAGTAGACCTTTTTAACCAAATTTCTCAGCAGAAATTGTTCCAGTTTCAAAATCAATCACTTTAATTTGTCATTTACATATTGCTGCTTATTGCTTAGTTGTTTAGATTCTAAATCAGTCCCAGTATTCAGTGATAATTGGCAGAGTGACGATATTAATTTGATTTAAAACTGATAAGTCAACTATAGAGAAAGGAATGCAGATTTGGTCTGAAGAATGTTTTCATAATTTTGGCTCTGAAACAAAATCTTTCCTTGTGTGATAAATGTTGTCATTAATCAAGGATAAAGAGATATTTTAACCTGAAAATTAAACTATATAAATGTGCTTTCAATATTTGCTGGCAGACATGCTTGTGTTTAAAACCAAAACAGATTAATGTATTGTTTTGCTGCCTTTGACCCCACAGCCTTGGATCCCTCGATTCTGTGTTGTCAAACATACCACTGTAATAGACTTGGGGCCTACCTAATAGTGTGTGCTATTCTGACTGTCATGCTCCATCACTGTAACTTACTGCTTGTGGTCTTTAAAGCAGTCACATGTGATGAATGAAACAGAACCTTAGAAACAAACCAAAGCTATGATCACTAGAAAAGTTCAGGGTGTCCATGACTGGAAAATAGAGCAGGTTTTTTTTAAAAGGGGAATAATTACAGCTGAAAATAGCTTCATGCTTTTGGTGCAATGTCATCAATCTGACAAAAAAACAAGTAACCCATTGAACGTGTCACCTGAAAAATAACAATTTAACATGTTTAATTTGGCAAAAGAGAAAATGAGATTGTAAATCCATTTTTATGCTGCTCCCTCCTTTAATTCAGAAATTGGCAGCCACTTCTTAGCTTTAAGACTGTAGCGTCCAGTTTCTGAATCCAAGTGATAGATTTGCTGATTTGTAGAGGTCAAGCTTCAGAACTCAAAATTAAAAGAAGACTTATATAGAAAGCCCGTATAACTAATACTATTTGGCTCTAGAGTTATAAAAATAACAGGAACAGCTTCCACTCACAAAGAGCTTTTAACATCATAAAACATCACAAGGCCATTCACAGGAGTATTACCAAATAAAATTTGACACCAAACCACAAAGAGATATAAAGGTAACTGACCAAAGCCACAGTCAAAGAGGTGTTCTTAAGGAGCATATGAATAGAGGAGAGTGGGGCAGAGAGGCAGAATGGTTTAGGTAAGGAATTCCAGAACGTGGTCCCAGGCAATGGAGAGCACAACCTCTAATGGTGGAGCAAGTAAATTCAGGGGTGTGCAAGGAACAAAAAATTGACGGAGCAAAGGGATCTTGAATTTCTGTGAGACCGAAGGAGATTTTACAGATAAGGAGGGTGGAGGTCATAGAGGAATCTGAAAATAAGGATGAAAATCATAAAATTCTTCTTCTTCTCATGCCTGTCTATCACAGTGAAAGATCCTTCCATTGGCAGGCACATTGGTGATGGTAATTGGTGTGAGCAGGACCCTAACATGGACACTTCATCCATGACCCTGTTTTTAACATTAAATGTAATTTTAAGCAGCTGAAACAAGTAGCTGGAACAAGTAGAAATACATCAAATTTGTATCAATTTGAGGCTTGAGCCATCCTGAGATCCAGAGTTTAATATTATGTCACTGGTGTTCTGGGCAGTGCAGAGCATAAAACCCCATTGTGATCCATTAAATCTACTTGGATGGGAAATCATCCACTCCCAAATTTACCCAGCTGGTTGGGGTGGGGCTTACAAAGGGGACTTTAACCATAACAACACCACAAAGTTTTGTTACCATGCCATCTTTTGTGATCAACTTCATGTCATCAGTTTAAGTGCTGATTTTCTGGGCACCTCCTTTCCATTTGTACCAATAAGGAGCATAAGGTCCTTACTCGTATATTTAAGCAGCTTTCTGCCTGTTTCAGGTAACTGGGCAGCTAGCAGATTTGCAGGCCAAATGTATCCATGTGTTTTTAATGTGACTGGTAGCTGAAGGTTGCCTGCATCCAGTCACTTTTGCATTGTTGCAAAGCAGAAGATACTTCAGACATTGCATCACAGTGACACAAAAGTGACAGGAGTTCATTTCAGCTATCCTGATGGCAGTCTACATCCCACCCCAGATGGACATGAAGCCTGCACTCAATGAACTATACTCTGCGGTCAACAGCCTTGAAACAGGATACCCCGAGGCTCCCTTCATTATTGCAGGTGACTTCAAACATGCCACCCTCAAGATTGTGTTACCAAAGTACTACCAGCACGTCTCCTGTCCCACCAGGGGCCCAAATACCCTTGACCATTGCTATACAACAATCAAAGATGCCTTCTGAGCCACCCCTCACCCTTACTCTGGTAAGTCAGACCATCAGGCTGTGCTCCTCCTCCCTGCATACAAACAGAAACTGAAACAGGATGATCCAGTATAGAGAGTCATGCAGTGCTGGTCTGAGGAAATAGATGAGCTTCTACGCGACTGCTTTGAGTCAGTGGACTGGTCCATGTTCAAAGACTCAGCTGCCAGCCTTGATGAGTATGTACTTCCATCATGGACTTTATCAGCGAGTGTGTTGAGGACTGTGTACCAATGAGGACAATATGGGTGTTCCCAAACCAGAAACCATGGATGAACCAGGAGATCCACTCCTTACTGAAGTCGAGGACAGCTGCATTTCAATCAGGTAACCCTGACCTTTACGAGAAATCGAGATACGACCTCCGTAAAGCTATCAGAAATGCCAAAAGAAAATACCAGTTCAAAATAGAGTCCCAGACCAGCCGTCAGTTGTGGCAGGGCTTACATGCTATAGCGGGCTACATAATGAAGTCAGGCAGCATAGTCAACAACAGCACATCCCTTCCTGATGAGCTTAACGCGTTCTATGCACATTTTGAACAGAAGGGGAGTGGTTTGTCACCACCCACCCTGGCAGCCTCCAATGCAACTGAACTCGTGTTCATCGTCAGTAGTCCGGAGAGTGAATACAAGGAAAGCATCTGGCCCGATGGTGTCCCTGGCCGTGTCCTCAGATATCGTACTGATCAGCTGGAGGGGGTATTTTCAGCCATATTTAACCTCTCCCTGCTTCAATCTGAGGTTACCACCTGCTTTAAGAATACCACTATCATCCCGGTACCTAAGAAAAACAAGGTAACGTGCCTTAATGACTACCGATCGGTGGCTCTGACATCCACCATCATGAAGTGCTTCAAGAGGCTGGTCATGACACACAAAAACGCCAGCCTCCCAGAAAACCTCAACCCACTGCAATTTGCCTACCACCGAAACAGGTCTACAATGGACACCATCTCCCTGGCCCTACACTCATCTCTGGAGCATCTGGACAGTAAAGACACATATATTAGACTATTGTTTATTGATTGCAGCTCCACCTTCAATACTATAATTACAAGCAAACTCATCACCAGACTCTGAGACCTGGGACTCAACACCTCCCTCTGTAACGGGATCCTTGACTTTCTGACCAATAGACCGCAATCAGTAGGGATAGGCAGCAACACCTCCGGCACGATTATTCTCAACACTGGTGCCCCACAAGGCTACGTCCTCAGCCCTCTACTCTACTCCCTATACACTCATGACTGTGTGGCCAGATTCTGCTCTAACTCCATCTACAAGTTTGCAGGTGATACCACTGTTGTAGGCCGTATCTCAAACAGTGATGAGTACAGGAAGGAGATAGAGAGCTTAGCGATGTGGTGTCATGACAACAACCTTTCCCTCAATGTGAGCAAAACAAAAGAGCTGGTCATTGACTTCAGGAACAGGGGTGGTGCACATGCACCTGTCTACATCAATGGTGCTGAGGTCAAGAGGATTGAGATCTTCAAGTTCCAAGGAACGAACATCACCAATAGCCTGTCCTGGTCCAATCATGTAGACCACGGACAAGAAGGCTCATCAGCGCCTCTACTTCCTCAGGAAGCTAAAGAAATTTGGCATGTCCTCTTTGACACTCACCAACTATCTGGATTCATCACGGCTTAGTATGGCAACTGCTCTGCCTGGGGCCACAAGCAACTGCAGAGAGATGTGGACATAGCTTTCAGCACATCATGGAAACCAGCCTCCCCTCCATGGACTCTAGCTATACCTCTCGCTACCTTGGTGACGCAGCCAGCATAATCAAAGACCCCACCCACCCGGCTCATTCTCTCCTCCCATCAGGTAGAAGATATAGGAGCCTGAGTGCACATACCACCAGGCTCAAGGACAGCTTCTATCCCACTGTGATAAGACTATTGAACTACCTTATACGATGAGATGAACTCTTGACCTCACAATCTACCTTGTTATGACCTTGCTCCTTAGTGTCTACCTGCAATGCACTTCTCTGTAGCTGTGACACTTTACTCTATATTCTGTTATTGTTTTTACCCTGTGCTACCTCAATACACTGTGTAGTGAATTGCTCTATATGAACGGTATACAAGTTTTTCACTGTATCTCGGTACAAGTGACAATAATAAACCAATACCAATACAAAAGGAGAAGAGGGTGATTGGAAAAAAGCCTGACAGAGCCTCATGGCTAACACAATAAGTGAGGAGGTTAAAATCCAGTTCAATGTCCAGCTAAGCATCTATTTGATGGCTGTTGAAATGGAGTTGGACCATAATAGTGTGGCAGCTATGTAAGGCCCCTTCCCCTTCATTCTCATTCACCAACAATGCAGCTTAAGGCATAACTGCTGGAATCAATGGCATATCCAATAAACATTTTCTGTGCTTCAAGACCTGTGGCTTCATCACCATTTGCAGAAGCTATGGAGGTGTTCATCCCTAAACCAACATTATCAAAGTGGAATTGTTCATCAATCTCACAATGTTTGCAAATTACATGCTGCACTTTCCGATAATATGACAGTGACCACACTATAAAATATTTCATTGTTTGTAGAGGAAAACCTGAGGTCATCGAAGGTGCTAAATAAATACAAATTCTTCCATCTTTTAGAGAATTACACAACGCCTTGACTGTTCAACTAGCAATAACCACAACAACTTCTTGCATTTATTTAGCATCTTTAACATCGTAAAATGTCTGAAATCTGTTCACATGAGTATGATCAAACAAAAGTTAATACAGAGCTACAGAGCAGCTATTAGAGGAAGGAGACCAAAAGCTTGGTCAAGGAGATAGGTGAGAAGGGCAGAAAACAGAGGACCAAAGGAAACAGAGGTAGAGGATGCCCAGTGGAGGGAGGAAGGAGTGGGACAAGAGAACAAAGAGCAGGGTGTAAAGGAGGGAGGTGTTGTAAGAGTTGGAGGGTGTGTGTGTGCGTGTGTGTGTGTGTGTGTGTGTGTGTGTGTGTGTGTGTGTGTGTGTGTGTGTGTCAGTGTGTGTGTGTGTGTGTGTCAGTGTGTGTGTGTGTGTGTGTGTGCGTGTGCGCGTGTGTGTGTGTGCGCGCGCGTGTGTGTGTGTGTGTCAGTGTGTGTGTGTGTGCATGTGTGTGTGTGTGTGTGTCAGTGTGTGTGTGTGTGTGTGTGTGTGTGTGTGTGTCAGTGTGTGCATATGTGTAGGGGTGTGTGTGTGCCTGTGTGAGTGTGTAGGGTGTGTGTATTTTGTAGTAGCTATGTGCTAGAAGGTGTCTACATGCATTCGTGTTCATGCAGCAGAGCCTGCTCTCCAGTTGTCTTGGAACCATTTTTCACTCAATCAAGACCTCATTCGGTCAACTTTATGTGGTAGCTGATGTGCAACAACTACGTCATGTTAAAAGAAATTATGCATAGGCAACTTCTACTCCTCAGTATGAAGTTTGGGAGCTGGAACAGCAGGACCATCATGGACAACCATAGCAGTGTTATGGGTCTGAATTCCTTTCTAGTATCATAGGTCAGGAACTTAAGACGCCTTGAGGTGGCAGAGTGGCACAGCTAGTAGAGCTGTCTCCTCAAAGCTCCAATGACCTAGGTTCAATCATGACCTCTGGAGCTGGAGCAGGGTGTGTGTGGAGTTTGCACATTGTCACTGTGATCATGTGGGCTTCTTCCAGGTGCTCCAGTTTCCTCCAAGCTCCAAAGATGCGTGCATTGATAAGTAAATTGCCTGCAGTGTACACATGAGAACTACAATCTAGGGGAAATTGATGGAAGTAAAATGGAATTAATGCAAATGAGTACTTGATGGTCAGTACAGTTTCAGTGGGCTGAAGGATCTGTTTCAATATTGTATGACTCATGATTCTATGCCATCACCTCCCTGCATGAGACATGATGGGTAAGAGCTGGCCAGATCAAAGAAGGCCTGTTCAAAGAACAAAATAGGAAGTGCCCCTTCTTCTAGTAGGGCAAATCAGAAGAGGAATACAATCTTCTTAGGATGAGTTTTGACATCAAGAATAAGCAACTACTCAGGTGGGATAAATGAATGTCTCATGACCCTCTAGCTCACTCCATCATGGAACCAACATACTACAGTAGTCAGCACATATGCCATAACTGTGGAAGATACTCATCTTGAAAATACCCTGGTACATGTCCCAGAGGGAGTCAAAGTAATCCTCCAGGCAACTTTAATTCCAGTAGAGCTAAAGAAGCAATCATCTGGCAATGAGTGATTGCCAAGGAGGGGAAAGGGGGAAGCTTACTCCATAGGAGTCCTTCTCACGAAGAGATAGTTGGAGTATGATTTTGTCATAACCCACACTCTGTTTCATCAAAGAGACAAGAACAAGATTTCATGATGATACTCCAGTCCAGGCACTGGCACCTATTACATTATGCCATTGACTGAGTGAGAACCTGCAAGGATGTTTGCATACGGACAAGTTGTGGGCAAGAACATGGCAGGTGGAATATATTGTGGAAAATGTGACATTATCTGCTTTGGTGCGCACAACAGAAAGGCAGAGTATTTGTTAAATGGTGAGAGGCTGGGCAGTGTTGATGTTCAAAAGGACCTAGGTGTGCTTGTACTCAATTCACTGAGGGACAACAAAGAGGTGCAGCAAGTAATTAGGAGAAAAAACGGAATATTAGCCATTATAATGAAAGGTGTTGATTACAGGAGTAAGTGTGATGATATTGAGTGTACCGTCCGAGTGCTCTAAACTTAAGTCACGACTTTAAGTTTATCTGGCATAAGTATCTACAAGTACCCTCACTATAGGGAGATTATACTGTATCAACCTACACTTCAAGAACTAGTTTACTTCACTACCGTAGTCTCTAAGGAAAGGTCTAGCTGTCAATAATCACTATTTCGAAAGGTGGGTCCTTCCTCCCAGCCAAGGAGAAGATACTTCCAGCTAACGAAGCAGTTTAAACACAGTTTATTTTATTTTAAGTGAGACACATTTGATTCTAATAAGTAATTCTTAACAACTACGTGTAACTTACAAAGGATTTCCAAACACAAATCCTTACAAACTAAAAGGTCATACCAACAAGTTGCAGATAAACAAATCATCTGTCGCGAAAACCAAAGGCTGAGGAATGAATTCTAGGTCTTCTTTCTGCAACCCCTTCTCTCTGTCATTCCCACTACCCTCACTGCTTTCTAACATTTATACTGTTTCTTCACTCAGTTGACGTCATTGGCACGTGATGTTTTTTCAACCACACTTTCAGGCCAGGTGACTAGAGTGTTTAATTAAGTAAACATGGATCCCATTGTTCTCTTGTTGATGTTAAGAGGCTGAGCAGAGAATATTGGTTAGAAGTTTAACCTAGCAAACAACAAACATGTTGAGCCTTGGACAATTTCTGCCGTTTTTGCTAGAGGGATTTTAGCTTAATAAGCAACCACTTCTTGACCTTTGGACGGGTCACGCTGCTGCGCTAAAAAGCTGAGGTTAGTAATAAGTCTTTTTGGGGCCTGGAAAGTGAATATCCATTACATAAGAAAGTCTTATTATAATTGGGTATGGCCTTGGTACCGTGCACTGTTTCAGTTCCCTTACCTAAGAAAAGATATACTTGCTATAGGGGGAGCGCCATGAAGATTCACTAGATTGATTCCAGGGATGGCAGGTTTGCTGTATGAGGAGAGATTGAGTAGATGGGACTGTATTCTCTATAGTTTAGTAGAATGAGACAAGATCTCATTGAAACCTGCCAAGTTCTTAAAAGTCTTGACAGGCTAGATACAGGGAGAATGAATCTACCCTATTTGAGAATGAGGGATAGACCTTTGGAATTCTCTATCCTGGAGGGCTGTGGAGGTTCAGTCATTATGCTCAATCAAAACAGAGATCAACGTGAATATGGTGCTAATACTGGAAAATGGCACTGAGATAAAAGATCAGCAATGATTTTGAGGAATATCAGAGCAGGATCAAAAGGCCAGCTAGCCTACCCCTGTTTCTATTTCATATGTCCTTGTTGTTATCGCCAAGGCCCTGGCTAGTATTGATGATTCTTGGACTGACCAACACCTAATCCAATCTGTTACCTCCATTACACTGGTCCCAAAAGAACAGTGGCAACAGAAACACTGCTCAAGCAAATCATTGCTGAAGTTCTTGAGAACCCTACAAAGATGGCTCTTCAATCATAACCTACAGGAGCGACAGTGTATCCACAGTGCCTGGACTGCTCTGAAGTCCGCCGAGCACCTAGGAAGAAACTCTACCAGAAAATACCAAGACCAGTTTGAGGAGAATGACCAGGAGATCAGGGACTAATTAATTGCAAACACAAGGCATTCTTTGATTAGAAACTCCAGTGAGCCTCTAGGGACAAGAAATAGCTCCACAGGCACCTGATGGCCAAGGTACAACGGAAAACCTGTGACCTAAAGAACAGATGGTGGGTGGAAAGAGTGCAGGAGACCCAGCAATGCTCTGACATGTGTTCATTCTTCAGCACAGTCAAGGCCATCTATGGCCTAAACAGTCAAGACCTTACCCCACTCACTTCTTAGAATGGAGGTGAACTTATAAAAAGAACAGAGAGGCAGTTGGCACCAGCTGAAAGGAACACTTCCAAGAACACCTCAGCTGTGACTTTGTACTTGACATGAGTATCCCTGACCCTATCCCACAGTAAATGATCTATTCCAGTTTCACAGCCACACCTACCCGAAAGGAAGCCAATAAGCCATAAGCCAACTGAGAAACAAAAACGACCTCAGGAGCAGATGGTATCCCTGGTGACAGTATGAAACTTTGTAAAGAGGGACTGTAGACATAAATTCACAGCCCTTTCTCCTGATTCTGGAAAGAGGATGACATGTCAGGGGATCTCAAAGATGTGGCATCTTTAAGTATAGAGACAAATCTAATTGCTGTCTCCATGTTGTCTGCCACAGGGAATGTCATCACCAAGGTTCTCCTCCCAGTGGCCAAGACACTGGCCTCTGATTCATAGTGTGGATTCTGTCCATCCAGAGGCACAGTGGACAGAATATCCACCATGCTTCAACTCCAAGAGACACGCAGTGAACAGCATCAATCACAACACTAGGCCTTTTCTGACCTCACAAAAGCCTTTGACTCCATCAGTTGAGAGGGACTGTGGAGCATCCTCCTCAAACGTGGCTGGCCACAGAACCTCATCTCCACTATATGTCTGCTACTTGATGGCGTGCAAGCCATGATTTGATCAATGGGTCTTTAACAGACCAAACTTAGTACAGGTAGCTGTCATCACTTCAACATGTTTTTCAATTTGTTGATGGAGCCACGCCTAAGCGAAGCTTCACCACCCTCTCAGGGGCAGTTAGGGGCAGGGAATATATGCTGACACTGCCAGTGATGTCCAGGTCCCAACAAATTCATAAATAAATAAAAAACTGAGGAAGACTGCATCAAAATAAATGTACCTGTGCTAAATTGGCAGAGTGGCCATTCAACAGCAAACACATTTCAACCACGACAACATGGTGCTCAATTTTGGTTGGAGAAACAAGGTGTTCATATATGCTTTGAAAATTATTAGTTCAAATTGGGTTGAGCGCAGGCATTTTTGGGTGCAGATTCACATCTCATTAAATTTAGCACCATAACAATGACAGAACAAGTAGACAAAACATTGGGATTCCTTTCAAGAAAAACAGAAGTAAAAAGTAGAGAAATCCAGTTAAACTTTAATGGAATCTTTGTCAGTCCACACTTGGGGTACAGAGTATAATTCCCTGTTAAAAATTATATAGAGTCACTAGAGAAAGTGAAGGAAGTATTTGTGTGTATCAAATTATAACTGAGAGGTTATAACTATCAAGAAAGATTGATCGGACTAAGGAAAGGATGAGGGGCAACCCAATAAAGGCCTTTAAAATTATAAAGGGGTTTGATTAAATAGACATATAGAAGATATTTCCACTGGTGGGAATTCCAGAATAAGAGATTATCAATACAAGAAATTCACTAACAAATCAATAAGGAATTCAGGAGAAACACTTTAGAGAGTGGTTAGATTATGGAATTTGCTGCTACATGGAGCGGTTGAGCCAAAATTATTCAATGTCTGTGCCCTGATCAGGCACTTTAAACAGATCTGCCAGGGATTTTTCACTACCTTATACATCAACTCTGATCTCTAACCCAATACAGTCTCCGCTGCTAGAGTTAAGCAGATGCACTTTTCCTAATTAATTTATAACTTAATACTATAAACTTAATTCAAATTCTCTGTCATAGTAGCTAGATCTAATTTCTTTTTAGAGAAAGTAGGAAGCTGATATTGTATTGGTTATAATCCAATAGAAATATAGAAGCACTACTTATATTTAGGATTCCTCTAAGTCCCAACGAGTGTGACCATTCACATGTTATTGTGGTTTATATAAGTGTAAGTATATCTTTAGGAACTACGAGTGCCAAGTGGTAAGGCTTTGATACATTGTTGCATCAGATACTGCCATTTAGTTCGGAGTTATTACCTTCAATAAACAACATTTTTTTGATAACACTATGCTTATACAAGCAGCAACACAATAGAAGCTTTTGACAGTGCATTTTATGTTCTGCATTCCTGAGCTGGCTCAGATGTGACGAAAATTGACTGAACAGTTTTACGTTTGTCCCTTGATGTGTCTGCAGGCATAAACAACAACCCTTCAAGCATCTGTGAACAACAGAAGAACAGATTTTCTTACTGGGTATTAATTTAATACAATGCTATCTATCCTCTGACATTACAGATTCTCCTAAAAAACCTGCCTTTGAAAATTTAACATTTAAAAAAATTTAATGGTAAAAAAATCATTACAGCAATAGGTTTCTCCTCCTCAAATCACATATATGTCAGGTCACGTGGTTCTCCAGTTATCAATCACAGCAGTGATTCTGAGAAGCATAAAAGGTCAATCTGCCATTCTTTTTTCCCTAGTTTTGATATTGGTGCATATGCTTGAGTGAATGCTTTTTGTGCTTTCTCAGCTTAAATTTACCTTATGGCACAAATGTTGCTGAATGTACTGGGGAAAAGAAGTAGCTTCTGTTTAGCATATTTTCACCAGCTATTACTTAACCAATATTCAGATAAATATATGAATTCCTTCATGTTAATTGTCCTTAATTTGAAAACATAATGGAAACCAACATTCTGCTTTTCTACTTCACTCTTCAGCAGTGGTATATGTTTTGGGGACAGTCCTTCTGACCAACATGAGAGCTGATCAAGAGTCACATAACCCCACTAAAATCAATACTCAGCCAGTAAAGGTCAGAGGGTCAGAAGCAACTGCTCCTATTAAAGTCAATGGAGCCACTCTAGAATGCTTGTGGGCCGTCCCTGTAACACACATCAGTGAAGTAGCTGATGAAGGAATCGGAGAGATGAAATGAGGATACCAATAACGTGGAAGCTGCAGGCCACTTAGTGCAAGCTAATATACGTGGGCATACTATGTCTTTAAAGAGACAACTGGGAAAGTACTTCAAAAGCTAAAGGTGCTCTTTCAGGATTTTCTTTAGTCTTTAATAATGAATCAGTTGATCTAGAAAAGGCTTCTAGTATCAGAAGTTTAGAATGTATGTGATATAGTTAAACAAAAAACACTGGCATATAGGGAAAATACCAGTCATCTAATTTTAAAATGACTTCCACATTTGGGAAACCTTTGGTCCTTGAAAATAGAAATTATACTGTTTGGAAATGTATTATTCAGCGATCTCTGCAGCTATTCTATAGAATTACTTAAATTTTAATGAGCCTGTTCTGTCTATTAATGTGTGAAAATGCATTTTACATAATAAACGAGATCCTAATTAGATTCACTTAAAGAATTAACTCAGAATTCCCTAATTTGTACTCTTATTCAGAGGCATCAATCAAATGTCTGGGCTTAAGGTTGATTCCCTTCCAAAAGCTCTTCGTCTGACAGCTAAAGGGAATCACAAACTACACCTGTTTCCACAATTCTTAGGTGGTTATGATCTGAGCATATGTAGCATACACAATGATCCAAGCTGCACTAGGAGGATTCTTCACAGTGGAGAGAGAAGTACGTCCATCTTCATGCTTTAGGGATAGTCTTTGGTTTGCTTTTCACATATATTTTTAAAAAGCTAGAAAATGAGATTTTGAACAATCTGTTTAAGGATATCATTTTCACTTAACAGAAAGTCTGCTGAGGGGTAGAAAATGAGTAAGTGAGGCAAAGAATAAAGATTAAAAGTCCCAGTGATTATGTTTGGTTAAGTTGAGAATTTGAAAATGTTAATTATTTATTCATGTGGCAACTGTGGGTAAGGGAAATCTTTATGTAACTGAAGATTACTTGGGCCTTGATCCTGAATTGACTGAGAGGTTTGGGAAAGAGGAGACAAAAATTTTCCTTCAAAACAAGGGAGAACTTTCTCCATCTAGTCTCATAAATGAAAGCGGAAGACTTAAATCAAAATAGAAACACTCAATAGGTCAGGCAGCACCTCTGGAAAGAAAAGCAAAGATAATGTATCAGGGCAGAGTCCATTCAGAACTAGGAGTGATTTTAAAAAAGATAATTTGAAGTTGCAGAGAAGATTATGAAAGGAATGGATAGGACAAAGGGAATATTTCTGATAGTGGGAGACCAAATCAAAATGGATAAGTGGGTAGTTAGAGGGTGAGTGTATCTGTGTTATGAGTTGCTCATAGCAGGGCTCTGGCAAATCAGGATATAGTAAGGGAGTAAGAAAAACTGAGGCAAAATCACAATGGATTACTCGCAACAGAAATAGCTCTGATACAGACAGGAAAGAACACATTACTTAAAGATGGAGAATTTGATATTGTCTGGTAGGCTGCAATATGCTTGTATGGAAGATGAGATATTGTTCCTCATGCTTGTGTTAGGCCTTGTTTTAACCGTGCAGGGGACCACAGATAGATAGGTCAAAATGGAATAGAGAATTAAGTAGCAGGCAACTGGAAGCTAGGGTTCATTCCTGTGCACTGAATGCAGGTGTTCCATTCGGTTATCCGTTTCTATTGGAAGAAACAAATGTAGAAGAGACCACATTATGAACACTGAATGCAATACGCTGGATTGGAAGAAGTGTAAGTGAATTGCTGCTTCACCTGGATGGTAGGAAGGGAATGGGTGAAAGCACAGGTGTTGCGTTAGATGGGAGTAATAGTTGGGGAAGGAAAGCAGGTGGGAGTCACAAAGGGAAAAATTGTTTTGAAATGCTGAAAGGGGAGGGGAATATGTGTCAGGTAGTGGAACCTTGTCAGAGCTGGCAGAAGTTGTGAAGGACGAACAACTGAATATGAAGGTTGACGGGGTGGAAGGTGAGGACCAGAGGAACGCTAGAAGAGGGGGTAAGAGCAGAGGAAAGAGATGAGATGCAGTCAAGGGGTCTATCCGCTATGGTAGAGGGGAAGCTATAGTTCAGGAAGAAGGATGACATTTCAGAGGCACCTGTATGGAAAGACTCATCATCAGGCCAAATGAGGTAAAGATAGCCATGAAAGTCCGTGGGCTTGAATTGGGTGCTTGTGGCTAGCCTGAGATGGAAATGGAGAGATCCAGAAAGGGAAGTGAAGGGAAAAGTCAGACATGAATCTTTTGAAGATGAGAGCAGGGTGCCAACTGCCATCAGAAGTAATGAAATTTTCAAATTCTATCTCAGCGCAAGACTTGAATGCAGTTACCCAAGCACTGAAAAAGAGTTGAGGGAATAAGCCCAAGGAGGACTGGAACAAAGGTTGTTCAACGTATCCCCCCTAAAAGAAAGGAGAAAGTTGAGTGCCCAAATCTACACTCTTGATTTGGAGAATGTAATTAGAGTTGGAGAAGTTGTTCGATGTGAGGAAGAGTTCAGCCGGGTAAAGGAGTGTGCTCATGGAGGGGAACTGATTGGGTCTCCATTCAAGGAAGAAGGAGGCTTTGTAACATTTGAATGCTATTCTTTCTCCTGGTAGATTGTAACGTATCCCCATCTGCTGGAAAATTCCTGGTAACTTCCATGTTCAGGTTGAAGTTGCCATTGCAATCTTGGCTCAATTATATTATTAGTTGGCATGATTGCTCCTTCTGGTAGGTAACCAAATTTATATTAATTATGTTGCAAACTGGTTTCTTGGGCAGGTAAGATTTTAATCTTTCCCTTGTTCCTTGTTCTTGGACTGAGTTAATAGAATATTTTTACAGAAACTTTCATCTTAAGATAAGATATCTTTATTAGTCACATGTACATCGAAACACAAAGTGAAATGCATCTTTTGCGTAGAGTGACCTGGGGGTCAGCCCACAAGTGTTGCCACACTTCCGGCGCCAACATAGCACGCCCACAACTTCCCAACCCATATATCTTTGGAATGTGGGAGGAAACCGGAGCACCCAGAGGAAACCCACACAGACATGGGGAGAACGTACAAATTCCTTACAGACAGCAGCCAGAATTGAACCTAGGTTGCTGGCGCTGTAATAGCATTACATTAACCGCTACACTGCCCGTGCCTGCCTTACACTACCCGTGCCTGCCTCTATACCATGCCTGCCTATATCTCTTCCCATTTCCACATTGATAATATAGATATCTCTTCCCATTTCCACATTGTATGATTCTTCCCTTGTAACGGTTCACCCTATTGCATATCACAAGTATTGCCACAGGGTACTTTGGAAAATGCTCTTCTTGTTTCCCACTATATAATGAAGTTACTATTCATTGTCACATTAGAGTTGCTGTTTGGTGTCATATTTGTCAATTTACTCATGTCTTGCTTCTAAATGACAAATAAATCAGATCTCCAACAATACGCAGAAAGGAAATTTTTTTTTAAAAAAACTTTTGATATTAAATAACATGACTATTTCATTGGTTTATTATTTCCCCCTTTACTTCATAGAATTAATGTTTAATTAAAAAGTCTCCACCTCAATTTTTATTTCTGCTTTTCACTCATCATAGAAATTTGTTTTATCTGCTTAGTATCCCGGTCGCCAATGCATCCCTACTGAACATGTACTCTATTTGTCAACAATCAAGCTGATTGTATTGTTTTTTTTAATAAGGGACTATTATTTTATTGAAACTAGTTTATTTCAGTTTCCATGAATTTTCAAGATAGTATTATCTCACAGTTTTGCAGTGCCTGATCAGGTGTTATTCATATTCTGTTGCACTGGGATTCTTTCTCCCCCTTGTTCAATATTTGCCAAACATTATTGTGGTTGTCTACTTGTATGTAATTACTCTGGAGCTCAGTGTTCCTCTTAATTAGAATTGCACAAGTGCAATTGCAGTGAAGGCTCTATTTTTCCATCAGTCTGTTTTTTTCATATGATCTTGCATATTAGTAGTCAATCTTATGTAGCACTGCACATGTGGATCAAATTCTCATGCAGAGGGCTTAAAGGGCCATAGGTAATTGACCCACAGTACACAGTTGTAATTCGGACTCATTCTGTTTCTGTTTTAATATAATGCATGTTCTTTGATTTGACATTGTCCAATCAAAGAATATACATAATATGAAGGTGAAGTACAACATTTGTGGAATGTGAAGCAGATTTAGTGAGAGTATAGGACTTGTTCTATATTGCAAGTTAAGGTGATGGATGCAAAATTGGCATTCCTTAGCACCATTATTGGTGGGAGGATGTAATACAGTGACAGCTTTACAGAAGAACTTTTTGTTATGTATGTGAATCCAACAATTTAAAATGGATAAGGCTGCACCAAGGCATAACAAAATGTGACAAAAATATTTTGCTGTCAAGGATTGCATGTTCACTTCTTTGAATTACAAATTCAGCTTAAGTAACTTGCCCTCCTCCTTGCTTGTTATTATTCAGTTGATCTATTCTCTAGTACCCACCAGCTCTCCCAAAGTCAAATAGAGCCTGGAGGCTTCCATAACTTTCCTTTCTTCCCTCCCTTTTTCTCCCATCATCCTCCCATCTGCTTCCAACATAAAGACTACAGGTCTGTGCTGTAACCTAAAGCACATAGAAAAACAAACCCAGATGAGCATCCACTTGTCCGTAATGATCCATTAAACTTTAGTGATGTGTCTCTGAGTCAAACCACTGCCCATCCCTGGACCTACCTGGTTACCAGTGAGTTGGTATAAAATCTGCAACAATGGAATCTCAGAAATCGATAATATAAGACACTGTCTGCAGAATTCCAGCAATTCATTGCATAACATATTAGCTGTTACACAGTTTGCAAATCTTGCAATGATACTGTTCCATTGAGGAACCTTATGCATTCTAACACCAAACACAACATGATTATTTCAATATAGAAAGAGTTGTAAATTCTGAATTATGCCAGATTCTCAATGTGCCAGTTGAAGATGGCAATTCTTTGTAACAGCATTAATTGATCCTTCATTCAAAAGTGCAGTTCATTCCATAGGCAGTGGAATTGATATCTTCCATGTCACTTGCCTTTGTAATGCAATAATGCAGGGTAGAAATTTGTCTTCAGCCACAGTGCTAACAAAATCAAAAGAACCAAATTTCAGAGGCAGAGTGCAATGTGTATATATTACTACATTGTGCAGTTTGTACATGCAACCAAAGATGAATTTCTACTCCTATGTTGGCAGAGAAGTTTGGAATGCTTTTTGCAGGATGCTACTGTTCGTGAAAAATAGATCCCATAGAAAATAAAGATTTATGATAACAATTAGGGCCTCCTGGTGTTTTTCAAAACTCTTCCTCCTTCCATTGCTCCCTGGGGTAGAGAAGGAGAACATAATTTACCACATTATGCACGTGTCTAGATTCTAATGGGACATTCTGACTATCAGGGATTTTAGCTACCGAACAAAAGTGAGAATATATAAGAAAATGTACCTTTCAATTTCCTGCTCAGAGATTGTTATTGCATGCAGCATTTACAATTAAGCTTGCCATTGAGATAATTTTGAGAGGATTTACCATAAGAGAATCTCTTCTGCCTCTTTTTCACCTTTTTCCCCCAATGATTTAAATAATTTTAACTGTGTAAGCCATTTTCATTGTTTTGCAATTGCTCTTTGGATCTTTGTGCAAGCTGAATTTAATCAAGAAAATCCAGCTCTGAAATTGCTGGTAACAAACCTAGTCCTGGACTTCCTCTGGAGACTTTGCCTTATTCGTGTAGTCACAAATATGCATTTCTTTTAGCGATCTTACAAGTGAGATTGGATCTAGATACCATAGAAAACAAGATTTATGATAACAATTAAGCTCTGATATTGTTTTTCAAAACTCTTCTTTCCATTGCTCCCTGGGGTAATGGATTTTTTCTATATCAGTTTCATTATGTGAATTTTATCTTGGAATTCAGCTATATGAACTAGAAATTTCCTTTATATCACTCAACCTCTATTTATTTAACTTTGGTCCACTCACCTTACTATTCTATTAAAATCCTGCAGGATATAGTAACTCATCCACTTGGTTTAATGTAATTGTTTCTTCAGCTTCCTAACAGACTTGGTTTCCCAATGCTTATAGTTGTCTCTTACCAACCTTTCAGAGCTTCTTTCCAAACCTCATTCACCTTCACTTGTAATCTATGATTCTGGCTATCAGTTTCCCACCATCATACAACATAAAATACTTCTGCTGGCTCTAAGTGACAGTGGGGTGATTCACAATATAGTTTTGGATTAATTTCTATCTGACCATATGGTTCTTTGCAATTGGGCATCATGACGACAAATTATATCTTAAAAGTCAGTTATAAGCATTACTATTGGAACTTAAGTTATGTCTGCAATTCCTATTACAAGCATAAATATTTTAAACTATGTTCCATTGAAGCTACCCAGTTCATAAATATGTGGGTCCCCTTGGCAAGGTCGTAGAGAAATTTACCGAGGATTCACACATCTGGGGACTGGATATTTTCCATGGAGCATAGTTCAAAACACTTATATTTATGACTGGAATTGCAGATTTAACTTAAGTGCCAATAGTTGGTCAAGTGTTCAAGAACTATCCAGTAAAAAGCTCAATGTTGGTGAAAAGCAGGGAAACATAGATGTAAAATGTTGTATTTGCACTTAGCAAAGCACTTGGCAATTTTAATTTATTAATTAAGTTGCCACGACTTTATTGCAACCCGACTGCTTACTGTTTGCAATTGTCTCTTTTGAACTCCGGGACACTCATCCTTGCTTTTTTTTTAAATGCCCCCGCTCATTATTCCATCAAATATACCATAAGTTTAATGAAATGTGATCTTACTAATAAAAATTTCAATGTGAAATTGCACAATTTCATTAGATTTCAACTAACATTCTATAGAAAGTATCTAATACATCACAGCTTTAAAGTCCATATTCAATCAGGTAAAAGCTAATGAAAGCACTTCACAGCTGAGCAATAAACAAACTGAGGCAGGCACATAATCCAAAATCTAATCTAAAGTATAGGCTGGACAATACACATTTGGTTCTGTTGCAGTCTCCTTAGGGAATTCCGTCTGCCTTAGATCTTCACTCTGTGCACACCAGATTGCACCAACACTGGCAGTAATTAGCTGTATCCTTATTTTGGATTTTATAAAGTATGCAGAAAATATAAACCAGCAATAATCAGCCACTGAATCCCATTTCATGTTTAAATTCTGCTTCATAAAGCTCTGTTGGACTTGGTCTCTGTAAACACCAGCTCTCATCACTCACAATGAAGTACGCATGTATCAAGGATTACTACAGATCAGGGTGATTGCAGTTAATTGCTACTTGTCATGGGGATAGCCTCTTCTGGTGTACTCTGAGACAGATAATACACATTTACGACTCTGTGTTGCAGTTTTTACGTTCCAACACCACACTGTAGGAAAGAGACTTATGAGAATATATCACCAAAGTACCAAGGGACCATTATACAGTGGTCTAAATACATCATTTAATTACAATGGAGACATTACTTCCTACTGATGTAAGTATTATTAGAATTCATGATATTCTTAGACTACTATGTGTCATTTCATTGACAAGAAGCTACATTAAAAGATTTATCTCTTATGGTGTATATATTTAAGGTGCTCAAGTTTTTATTTGTTATCATATAATTCAGCATTTTAATTTCTGGTGTTTATTTTCCACAGGTTTATAAATCGAGAAATATTAGAAACTTTTGACTATTACTTGTCCCCAGTAGTGGCCTAGGGGAGAATCATTTTGATTTTCTATTTCTAATGGGCATCAACTGTGTTTCATTATTAATCTTGCCTTTGAGTCAAAAATATTATGGATTCAAGTTCCTGTTCAGGGTCCGAAGTCTAAGCTGATACTTCAGTTCCATACAGTGAGCTCACATATAGTCTATTCTGCTGCACTGTCTGAAGTCCTGCCATTTGGATGCAATATTCAACTATGGCCTTGGCCGAGAAATCATGTCACGTAGTGCAATGTGTTGTGTGATAGGAAACGTGATTGTTAAATGCACTAGGGGACATAGTGTTCCAGTAACACATAAATTGGATGCTGGTACTCCATGCATATGACAACACAGAGACACCTTAACATTCACATTGACATCAAATGGTACTAAACACTTGTGATATCAAGCACAAAAACTGTATCACACTCCAGGCCTGGAGGCAGCACTAGCGTCACAGGCTGAAGTAGGCCATAGTTAATTGTATGGTCAAGGTCAGCTTTGGTACAATTGAAGTGCCCATTTTAACATGGGATCCAAGGCATCTGTTTGCTTCTAGTTAGGTGTATTCTTTGTTAATAATTGCTCCCACTCCTCCCACACTGCTGATAATCTTAGGCACCCCTCTACCCCAATAATCTTTCTGATTATCTCCCTATCCCCTGAACTTCCTCCCCATCTCCCGAGTTGTCAAACCAGCTCATTACCCACACTGTCTCCATAGAAGGGCCCCTCCCTTCACAGTCCTCTTCACCCACTCTACCATGTTCTGCCAAGCCCATCTCCCACCTACCAATTATCTCTCTGCCACCTTCAATCTGCTCTTGAACTCTGTAATTCCTCTGCAATGGCAAGAGCTAGGAGGGGAAAGACCTTTGTGATGACTTCCCCATGTATGGCTTATTCTACTGCTTGCAGTGGGCTGGATCTTCTGGCCTGCTGATTGATGGTTACAGCAATGGACACTGGAGACTTTTGGGTTGGACACTAGAAATCTAGCAAGGGTATATACTGATCTCCAAACCACTGACGTTCAAACTACCCATCCCTTGCCGTGGTGACAGGCTCCCATGGAGCATGAAACCTCCCAGTCTTTGTATCAGCAGATGGTCTCTATGACCAGCAATGTAGCCAGGATCAATATGAATCAGCACACCTGAAATGCTGAATAATGGGGAGCCTTTGACTCATTAAGACCCTGGGGAAAAAATGGTATCTGGCTCAGGCTGGGACCTAGATGGGGGATACGTTCATACAGGAAGATCTGAGTAGACCAATCATGTGTCATCTTGTAACGAGGCTGAAGGAGCAAATACAGCTGTGTTAACACTTAAATCAGCAGGTTATGAGTGATGATAACAGCTTTTACATGCCTCTAGGTCATGAGTTGGGTCTGTTCCCACCTTGAACCTCAACACCTTCAGCAACCAGCTACAGAACCAGACCTGGGGCATCAGGACTAAATTGATCCAAGCACTTGGTCCCAAGGTCCAACGTGTCTGCAGAACTATTAAAGAGAAAAGGGATAAAATGAAGGAAACAAAATATTACCCCTAACCCTAATCCTAATGCCTCAAGGTTATGAGAAACAACCATGTAGCCATGGATGAAACTCTCAGGTGCTGTAGAAGTAGTTTTGCAAGCCAAGCTGAGCATTGCTCAGGACAGGCATATGGGACAGAGCAGGTGACAGGAGAAATCTGATGGGTGGGGTTTCTGCCCTATTCCCCCAGATGTGTCTCAAACCAATCCAGTTCCTTGAGTGGGGATGTATCCTTACCACACATCGGACTTATCAGCAAAAGGGCTGAAAAATACCAACAAACTGATTGGTGCACCAAAGGTTAATCAAGGTTTCAAATGAAGGCTCACTGGGACTCAAGTCTTCTCCAGGTAAAAATTAGGTGCCAGCTACACAGCCCGTTCAGCCCATAAGTGGATCTTGGGCTTTAAGGATCTCCAGACCCTAGTGCCTCCACTATAAATCCATTGTGGACTGTATGGTGTCCTCCAAGTACCAAGAAATGGGCAAGGGAGGAGAAGTCAGTATCCTGGTGGATATGAGGCAAAGCAAAATAAAACAGAAAATGCTGAAAATACTCAGTAGGTTTAGTGGCATCTGTAAAAAGAGAAACAGTGTTAGTATTTCAGGTCAATAATATTTCATCATTGCAGAAAAGACTTATCCTGGTTAGTCCAATGAGTATGATTTACCAAATGAATTTTACCTCGTATTCCTATTTGGTTTAAGTCTGGATCTTGAGTAGAAAATCTCAATTGGTTTGATTTGTTATTAATGATTTAAATAATCTTATAAGAAAATTAAATTTATTGCTTAATAACACTTGTATGCGCAGATGCAGCTGTCAGTGAAATAAATAGGTAGATTAGCAAGATGTGCATTGAGAAGGTGAAAGGAGGAGGAACTAAACAGCCTCATGGTAAAGAGCAAAGAAAGAGCACCAGTGGTTTGAGTGTGGTTGGCCTTTAATATACATGATTAATCCCTTTGATTTCAAAAATGGAATAATTTAGAACGGAATTACAATGCTTTGTAAATGATTCCTTGTAAATGAGTGTTCTCATAATTTCAAATATAATGCTTGGATTATCATCTGGTCAAGTGACCTTCAGCATGTGCTGATGATATCTGCAAAGTGCTGTGAACACTACTCAAGCTGATGGCCAAACTCAATCGGAAGTAGAGCGGGGATAGTAATGGGTAAAGGAAGGACGTACATTGCGGCTGCAAGCATCTGGTAAATTGTCAGCAAGTAGTAGATCAAGCAATGCAGCCCAATATCTTGGGCTTCATGTTTAAAAAAAAGCTGCCTTGTGGGGTCCTCACACAAAACTAGCACAGACCATCAATACCCCAAGTTCTCACTGCCCCATGTAATGCTTTTACAGGGATCAGAATCAGGTTTATTATCACTGATTTATATGTCATGAAATTTGTTGCTTTGTGGCAGCAGTACAGTGCAAAGACATAAAATTACTATAAATTACAAAATACATAAATAGTGCGTTAAAAAGGGAATGACAAAGTAGTGTTCATGGATTCATGGACCATTCAGAAACCTGATGGCAGAGGGGAAGAAGCTGTTCCTAAATTGTTGAGTGTGGGTCTTCAGGATCCTCTACCTCCTAGTAGTAACAAGAAGAGGGCATGTCCCAGATGGTGAGGGTCCTTAGTGATGGATGCCCTCTTTTGGAGGCACCACCTCTTGAAGATGTCCTTGATGGTGGGGAGAGTTGTGCCCATGATGGAGCTGGCTGAGTTTACAACCTTCTTCAGCCTCTTGTGATCCTGTGCATTAGAGCCTCCATACCAGGCTGTTATGCAACCAGTCAGAATGCTCTCCACTGTACATCTATAGAAATTTGTAAGAGTCATTGGTGACATACCAAATCTCCTCAAACTCCTAATGAAGCCACTGGTGTGCCTTCTTTGTGATTGCATCAATGCGTTGGGCCCAGGATAGATCCTCCGAGATGTTGATGCCCAGGAACTTTAAGCTGCTCACTCTTTCCACCACTGACCCCTCAATGAAGACTGATAGGTGTTCTCCCAACTTCCCCTTCCTGAAGTCCACAATCAATTCCTTGGTCTTCCTGATGTTGAGTGCACGGTTGCTGTTGTGACACCACTCAACCAGCCAATCTATCTCACTCCTCATCACCATCTGAGATTCTACCAACAAAAGTGGTGTCATCTGCGAATTTATAGATGGCATTTGAGCTGAGCCTAGCCACACAGCCATGAGTGCAGAGAGAGTACAGCAGTGGGTTAAGCATGCATCCTTGAGGTGCGCCTGTGTTGATTGTCAGCAAGGATGAGACGTTGCTGCTGATCCACACTGACTGTAGTCTCCTGATAAGAAAGTTGAGGATCCAGATGCAGAGGGAGGTACAGAGGCCCAGGTTCTGAAGCTTGTTGATTAATACTGAGGGGATGATGGTGTTGAATGCCTAGCTATACTTGATTAACAGCAGCCTGATGAATGTTTTGCTGTTGTCTAGATATTTATATCTCCTAAGCCACTATTTTCCCTCTTGGTTGGATATAAAAGGTCCCATAGCATTATTTCGGGAAAATAACAGAAGAAGGGTCTGGATGGGGGTGGTGTCGAGACAATGCTGCTTCTTGTGGCAGATTCTAAAATTAAGTGCCATGCCTTAAAATAAGGGGTCACCTGTTTAAGATAGAAATGGGGCAAAAAATTTTGAGAGTTGTGAGTTTTTGGCACCTTCTTCCTCAAAGGGCAGTGCAAGTGGATTCTCTGAATTTTATTAAGGTGGAGTTAGATATATTTTTGATAAGCAAGGGAGGTGAAAGGTTACCATAGGTAGACAAGAAAGCAGAGTTGAGATTACTATTGGATCAACCATATTATTGAATGGTGGGGCAGGCTCAAGGACCAAGGGGCGCACTCTTACATCTAATTTATTTGTTAACTTGGATTTCTGAGCAATATTTATCCATCAATTCAATGCCACTAAAACAGATTATCTGGTCATTAACATATAGCTGTTTGGAGGGACCTTACTGTGTGCAAATTGCATGTTATGTTTCCTACAGTACAGGGGTGGCACAATGAGTAGAACTGCTGCCTCACAGCTCCAGTGATTCCAGTTCAATCCTGACCTCCAATGCTGTCAGTGTGAAGTTCACACATTCTCTCTATGACTGCATGGGTTTCCTCCAGGTACTCCACTTTCCTCCTATATGCTAAAGACTGTGGCTTGGCAGGTTAATTGGCCACTGTAAATAGAACTAGTATACAGGTGAATGGGGAAGATAATGGGAACGTGAGGAGTGTAAATGGGTGATTGGTAGTAGGCACAGACTTGGTGGGCTGATGAGTCTGTATTGTGCACTGATTCCTTGAGTACACAGTAACGGCAGTTCATTGATTGTAAAGTGCTTTGGAATAAGCCAAGACAATAGAAAGTACAATCAAAATGCAAGTCTTTCTCCATCAGAATAACAACAATTTCCATTTATATAGCAACAATATAACAATACGTGGTGGTGATTCACAGATTGTAGTCAAACAAAAATGAACACTAAGCCGTACAAACTGATATTAGAATAAATGAACAATGGCTTAGGCAGAGAGATGGATTTTAACAAAGTAAGAGATACTGAGAAAGGGAGGTATTTGAAGGAGAAATAGTATAACTTAGGGCCTTGGTAACTGAAGCTTTCTGAATCAGGAGTTATAAATTTCCAGCATAGACTGTCATCCACTAAAGAATTGAGTGGAATGGTCCTTCTGCAGTTAAAAAAGTGCATATTTATGTAACATCAATACAAGAGATGAAAATAGAAAAACATGCTTAAATTTGTCAATGTTCTAAATAAAAGAAATAAATCTATTCAGGAAACTAGTAGAATATTGCAGTTGCTTTGGGTTGCTACAAACACTAGTGACGGAGAAAACATAGCTAATTTGTAATTTGATGTAATTTATGATCTTGACATTTAGAGATTCTCTGTTTCCTCAGAGACATTCAAATATTTCCAATAGGCTTTGACAGAAAGAAAACTTTTCACGATCAGCTTGAACATCATGCCTGGGAGTAAAGGTTAGTTTTTTGACTGAATAAGAATAATGGGAGAAGCTTCAAAAACAGCACTGGGGGGTAAAGTCATATGTCATTATTAGAGTCATACCCCTGATTGATCATTTGATACATGCAACATACTCATACAAGACAACTAAGCATCAACAGTCTTTCTTTCAGGCATTGTTTGTTGAACCATATCCTGAGTGCTATTCAGTCAAGTGGCTTGTCTTTAAAACAGCTTGACAAAAAATGTGAATGCTGTTGCAAAGACATATACTTGAAAAATTCACAAATCGTGCATTGTCAGCAACAACAAATTCTGTGCACTGTTGTTTATCAAAGGTGCCATTTTCAGTCTGCTGTAATTCCATTGTGACATTGACATCATCTTGAACCTAAACTAACAGGTTTTCAGCTGTGTTCAATCTTTCACTTGCTGTTCAAGTATTGACACTGGGAATTAAAAGAACTTTCACTCAAGAAATAGTATATACTTAAAGTAAGTGCATTGATGCCACATAAAAGTGAGTATGTAGATTTTGTACTGATGCATCAAGAACCTTGTGTTTACTTCGGCAGGACAGCCAAGATAAATAAATATTGATGAATACAGATTACAGTAACAAATGCACCCTTGCAATATGCATGCACCATGCCAGATTTAAAGAGCAATATAATTTGATGTCATTATTGATTATTGTGCCTCTAAACTTGGTAGAATTAGTACTGGTGGAAATTTAATCATCAATTCCATTGATAAAGATCTGCTTAAAATGTATTCAGCAGAAAATAATGTTCTTGGCTACTGATTTTGGAAATCTATGAAAAATTCCATCTGAATTATCAAAAATTATAATTTTAATTGGTCAAACCAGGCCCCAAAACTAATACTCATGGTAGAGGACTAAAATGTTAAAATTCCAAACTAATTCTATATTGTGAATCTATCATAAATAATGTTGCCCTTTAACTTCATTCACCTGTTTACTCAGAATCATAGAATGATACGGGATAGCAGGAGGCCAGTCAGCCCATTATACCCATGTCAATGCTTAAACTGCTATACAATGAATTTCACTCCCCTATGCTTTCCCCGTAGCCATACAAATTTGGCTCCTGGATCCTAATCACTTTTGAAAGTTACTGAGCTATTATTAAATTAAATTACTCTGAATACTAAATGTGCAAAATGTTTGATTAATAATAAAACAATTACCTTCAATAAAATCCAAATTATAGTAATGTGTAACCTTGTTTGTTATAGTCAAATAAATCTTTCCTCAGTTGCAAAAAGATATTACAAATCCTGCACTGTTATTTTAGGATTACGTGGGGAATGGATAATGGGATGCAGACATTTAACAGTAAAAGCTATTATCAGGTCATTTTACTAAATGTATCACATGTGTCTTGAGACACAATCTGGCGTCTGACAGATCATCTAAAATAGCTGTTGGACAAAATCAGGCTGACCATATATTAAATTCCCTACTCCTACCAATGAAACTATTTTGCCTATTCTCAACTGCCCAACCCCACAGACCCTGTTACAATATTCACAAAGTAAAGGGATACACACTTGTGCACTGCCATGTCATTCATAAACTGAAACCATCTTTGATATTCTCAAAGTATTTATACAAGCTGTAGTTTGCTTTGCGCTTACCCTGTGCTTTGGCTTAACTTCCATTCCTCTTTGAATGCCTGTATAAGATGCTTACTTATTGTGTTCTGACTAGCAGCTACTCTTTAGCCTTTAGTGAAAGCACATTGTGTCCAGGGTGCTTCAGTGAATCATGGTCTGTGACCTAATGTCATTTAATTCACTGCTCCAGGGTAGCCGGTGATATCAAAATACCAGCAACAGCCATAGACTCAAATGACTAGCAATCACACAGCAGCCATTCATTTTGTGTGTTCTAAAGCAATACCATGGAGACTGTTGATGCTATGGGACAAGTATAACAACTGAGCTATACTTAAAACAAAATCATTATGCTGTAATGATCAGCTTTATTCATA
Organism: Pristis pectinata; assembly: GCF_009764475.1. Taxonomy (NCBI): domain Eukaryota; kingdom Metazoa; phylum Chordata; class Chondrichthyes; order Rhinopristiformes; family Pristidae; genus Pristis; species Pristis pectinata. The sequence goes on along the minus strand of NC_067405.1, from coordinate 36,277,217 downwards.
GTCTTGTTAATAAGGGAAAGATTTCACTTTATTGTTAAATTAGCAATGTTACCACAATATATTTTATTCAGGTCCATTTGCTAAAGGAAACATTGATGTATCTAAACAGTTGGCAAAAAACAGTAGCAGCCTTTAACATTATTGATGCTCTATTTTTCGTAAAAATGACTTTAAGGAGTAAAATAGAATAATAAAAACTCTGGTTAACAGGGGTTTGTTTTGGATAATGTGAGGAAGGGGGAAAGTGGATAAATAAATAAAGAGCAATGCATCCTGAGCTCCCATTCAGGCCTATAGTTCGTGATATCAAGGTACGATGTGAATATAAATCTGTTGTTAGCTCAATTAACTGTCTGTATTTATATTACATGAGGTATGTCAGACTGCATGCTTGCATGCATTTGTGAGTACATCAGAAGAAACAGAAGAAGGCATTTTGGACCTATTCTGATGGAAAAGGCCAGACCAATTTATCACAGTAGCTTGTAACAACATGACCTGACAGTTGATGTGTGCAAATCAGTTCATATGGGTTGGATAGTTCATGTTTAGATTCATGCTTTTTCTTTTGAGGAATCTGGAAATAAAAATAGAAAATGCAGGAAATATTCAACAATCTGATGGGAAGTCACGAAACTTGAGAGATTAACTCTGTTTCACTCTCTATTGATGCTGCTTTACCAGTTAACAATTCGCTATTATATTTCAGTCTTCCAACATTGGCAGTATTTTAACTATAGGAAGTAATGTTTTCAAATCCATTGCTAAAAATGCACCACAAATAGGAGGGCTAAAACCCAAATGAAATGGAGTTTTGATCTTTGCTTAATGCGGATGAATCTCCGGTCACGGCAGTGCTTCCAGGGGGAATATATCATTTTTGCTGGATCCATTTCCAGGCCCTGTGTTCCCACGGATAAAACTGGAAAGATGATAAGGAGAATAACTGACCACTGGAAGTTGGATTGTCATCAGGAAAAATAAAGCCTTTCGTTAGCAGTGATACAAGTTCAAATCCCAACAGAGAAGCCATGAATTTATAGCCAGTGATTTAAGTCATATTGGACTAGATCATCCTGAACACAGCCCATAATCCAGATTTTCTACTTAGGGTCCTCACCTACACTATCTTACCAGACACAGGGCTGGGTAAGCTGCCCCTGCATCCAATAGTTAGCTGGCATGGCAGAGAAAGCTCTGAGTGGCAAGTAGGACCTAGGCAACATATTCTGCAGCCTGGTTCCAGCTTGCCACTTCAAAAGCTTTTAAAGAGTTTCAGGTGTTTTTGATAGTCAGAAACATTTAATAAAACTTAACCAGATATGTAAATAAAAATAATAGTGTATTAAACAAATAATTAAAAATATCAGAGAAACAAAGGACTGCAGATGCTGGAATCCTGAAGAAGGGTCCTGACCCAAAATGTTGACTGCCTGCTTTTCTCCATGAATGCTGCCTGGCCTGCTGAGTTCCTCCAGCATCATTGTGTTTTTCAATTAAAAATATTAAAACGAAGTAAAACAAAATAACCTCAGAATCTTTAATCCACAAGACAGTGACTTTCTCCTGCCTTTCACTGTGCTACCATTGAACTTGACGGTGAGCCTAATGGAAGAGTGGAGAGTTGGATGCATGGAGGACAACCTTCAACATATCTTGGACTTCCGACTTTCACTCTGTACATCTGTAAGTCTGAGGCATGCTGAAGTGTAATGTGCTGATAACTGGCAGTTCTCTTCAGTTTTAAGTTTTGCCAAGACCGCTCAGCTGCAGACCCCTTCACAGCTTTCATTCAAACATGGATCAGAGAGCTGAATTCCAGAGATGGGATGAGAGTCACTGCCCTCAACATTAAGATAGCATTTGACCAACTGTGGGATCAAGGAACCCTGGTACAACAGAAGTAACCGAACATTGTGAAGAAAACACTCAGTGGATGGAGATCAATCTTCCCAACCCAGAACATCACTGCAGAAGTTCATCAGGGCAGCCTCCAAGGAGTAACTATCGTCAGCTGCTTCACTAAGTCTTTTCTCCATCGTCAGATCAGAAGTAGGAATGTTTATTAATGATTGTACGTCAGGCAACAAGTAGAGTTGCTACTTCACAGCACCAGAGACCTGGATTCAATCCTGACTGCAGGTGCTGTTTGTGTGGAGTTTGCACAATCTCCCTGTGAGTACATAGGCTTCCCCCAGGTCCTCTGGTTTCCTTCCACATCCCAAACATTGTGCGGATTGGTTGGTTAATTGGTCACTGTAAATTACATAAAACAACTGCATTGTTAAAATAACCTCTCTGGTTTACTCATGCTCCTCAAATGGAACTCTTCTGCCCTTCCCAAATTGGCTTAGACACGACTCCATATCCCTGACAATAAGCTTGTCTCTTGACTGCCCTCAAACACTGGATTTGGACATGACAAACACCCCCCCAGATGTTTGGAGTTTCAGTGGAGAACCATTTTGGGAACAGCAATCATAATTCCATTAAGTTTTAAGATAATTAGAGATAAGGGTAAGGCTGGTCATCAGGAATGGGGAAACTGTTGGGTAAAGGCTAACTACAACAGTATTAGGCAATCGAGATGAAAAACACAATGATGCTGGAGGATTTCAGCAGGCCAGACAGCATCCGTAGAGAAAAGAAGGTGGTCAAAGTTTCCGGTCAGGGCCCTTCTTCAGGACTGAAGACAGGAAAAGGGGAAGCCCAATATTTAGGAGGGAAAAGCAGAGCAGTGATATGTGGACAAAAGAGGGGAGGTGGTGTGGAGACAGGGTGGTGATAGGTAGATGCAAGTAAGAGATAGTCTTAAGCAGGTGCAGGGGAGGGGGGGAGATCAGATTCACTGGGGAATGGGTAAAAGGTAAAGAGAGAGAGGAAAAAAAGGAGGCTAGGAAAGGGAAGAAGAGAAGAAGCACGGTGGGGGGGGGTTGTGGGGAAGGGGGGTGGGGATTACCTAAAGTGGGAGAATTCAATATTCATGCCGTTAGGCTGCAAGGTTCCAAGACGGAAAATGGGGTGCTGTTCCTCCAGTTTGTGCTTGGAGTTCTCCTGGCAGTGGAGGAGGCCGAGGTCTGTCATATCAGTGATAGTGTGGAAGGGCGGTTGAAGTGACTGGCAACGGGAAGATACAGGTTGCGGTTACAGACAGAGCACAGGTGCTCTGCGAAATGGTCACCTAGTCTGCGTTTGGTCCCACCAATGTAGAGGAGGCCACACTTGGACACCAATGTAGAGGAATCCTCTACATTGGTGGGACCAAACACAGACTAGGTGACCATTTCGTAGAACACCTGTGCTCTCTCCATAACCATGACCTGCATCTTCCCGTTGTCAGTCACTTCAACTCCCCCTCCCACGCTATCACTGATATGTCAGTCCTCGGCCTCCTCCACTGCCAGAAGAATTCCAACTGCAAACTGGAGGAACAGCATCTCATTTTCAGTCTTGGAACCTTACAGCCTAACGGCATGAATATTGAATTCTCCCACTTTAGGTAATCCCCACACCCCTTTCCCACAAACGTCCCCCCCCCCCCCACCATGCTGCTTCTCTTCTTCCCTTTCCTAGCCTTTTTTTTTATTCCTCTCTCTCCTTACCTTTTGACCCATCCCCAGTAGATCTGCTCTCCCCACCTTCCCTGCACCTGCCTATCACTATCTCTTACCTGCATCTGCCTATCACCACCTTGTGCCCACCCAGCCTCAGAGGTCCACCTATCACTGCTCTGCTTTTCCCTCCTATACATTGGGCTTCCCCTTTTCCTATCTTCAGTCCTGAAGAAGGGCCCTGACCCGAAACATTGACCACCTTCTTTTCTCCACAGATGCTGCCTGGCCTGCTGAGTTCCTCCAGCATCATAGTATTAGGCAGGAAGTAGGGAGAGTAGATAGGAGCAGCTGTTTGAGGGTTCATCCACATCTGATCTGTGGGAGTCCATTGAAGGCCAGTTGGCTAGAGTTCAGGACCAGCATGCTATTGTGAGATGAAAGATAAGGATGGCGAAGTTCAGGAACCTTGGATGACAAGAGATATTTTACATTGTAAAGGAAGGAAAGCATATGTAAGGATTAAGATGCTGAAAGGACAAAGCACTGGAGGAATATAAAGGAAGCAGGAAATAATTTACACAAGAAATTAGGAGGGCTAAAAGGGGCCATGAAGTGTCCTTGGCAGTAGGATTAAAGTGAATCCCAAGGTAATTTATACATTAGTTAAATGACAGCGTAGCTAGGGAATGGATAGAACCACTCAAGGACAAAGGAGAGAATCTATCAATATAACTGATAGTAATTTTTATGCCTGATGTCTTGCACTGTACTGCTGACACAAAACAACAAACTTCTCAACATATGTCAGTGATAATAAACCTGATTCTGATTCTTTAAAAACATTAAGGTGGATAAAACACCAGAGTTTGATGGAATCGATCCCAGGATACTGAAGAGACAAGGGAGGAGATTGCTGGGGCTTGACCGAGATCTTTGCATCCTCTTTAGCCACAGGCAAGGTCCCAGAAGACTGGAGAATAGCCAGTGTTGTTCCTTTGTTTACGAAGGGCAGCAGGAATAAACCAGGAAATTATAGGCGAGTGAGTCTTACGTCAGTGGTAGGGAAATTACTTGAGAAGATTCTTAGGTACAGGATTTACTCGCATTTGGAAAAGCATAGACTTGTTAGGGGTAGTCAGCATGGCTTTGTATGAGGGGCCTCTGTCTCACAAATTTGATTGAGCTTTTTAAGGAAGAGATGAAAATGAAGATGAGGTAGAACAGAGGATTTTGTCTACGTGGACTTTAGTGCACATTTAACAAGGTCCCTCATGGTAGGCTGGTCCAGAAGATTAAGTCACAGGGGGTCCATGGAGAGTTGGTGAGTTGTATACAAAATTGGCTTGGTCATAGAAGGCAGAGGGTAGTGGCAGAAGAGGTCTGTGATCAGTGGTGCTCCACTGAAACTGTTGTTTACAATATATATAAATGGACAAAAATGTAGGTGGTTCTGATTAGTAAGTTTGCAGATGACAAAATTGGTGGATCACGAGGAAGGTTGTCAAAGGATTCAGCAGGACATAGATCAGCTGGAAATTTGGGCAGAGAAATGGCAGTTGGAGTTTAATCCAGACAAGTGTGAGGTGTTGCTCTTTGGGAGGCCAAATACAAGAGGAAGTAAATGGAGGAAGTACGCTGTAAATGGCAGGACCCTTAAGAGCAAAAAACAAACTGCTGGAGGAACTCAGTGGGCCAGGCAGCATCCATGGAGGGAAATGGATGGTCAATGTTTTGGGTTGGGACCTTTCATCCAGACTGACAGAGTAGAGGGGAGATGAGGTGAGGGGGAGGGATGGGGCAAGAACTGTCAGGTGATAAATAGATCCAGGTGAGGAGGGTTGAGTATAAAAGTTAGGAAGTCATGTTGCAGCTGTATAAAGCTTTAGTTAAGCCGCGTGTGGAGCCTTGTGTTCAGTTCTGGTTTCCACATTACAGAAAGGCGATGGAGACTTTGGATAGAGTGCAGAAGATGTTCACCAGGATGAAGCCTGGATTAGAGAGTATTGGCTATAAGAAAAGGTTGGACAAACTTGAATTGGCTGAGGGGTGACCTGATAGAAGTATATAACATTATGAGAGGCATAGATAGGGTAAATAGTCAGAGTCTTTTTACCAGGATGGAAATGTCAAAGTCTGGAGGGCATAGGTTCATGGTGAGAGGAGGAAAGTTTTTTAAACGGGGAATGGTAGGTGCCTGGAATGCATTGCTCGGGGGATTCATGGAAGCAGATGTGATCACAATGTTTAGGAGGCACTTAGGTAGACACATGAACAGGCAGGAAACAGAGGGATATAGACCATATGCAGGCAGATGGGATTAGATTGGCATCATGATCGATACAGATATGCTGGGTTGAAGGATGTGTTGACCTGTTCTATGTTCAATGTCCTATACCCACCATCCCTCCATCTCCTACCATCCCCTACCATCCAATGGTACCTACAAACTTCTTCACCCTGTTCATATCTCCAAAGCTCCACTATCAGCTGATTACATTCCAAATTTTGCCCCCACCACTCCATCACATCTCTAACTCACTCCCACTGTTTGATTGCACCCCAGCACCTCCTCTGTCCCTCCCTTCCTGCCAGACTAACCATCTGATTGTTCTCCATTCCCTGATGCCCACTCCCAATGTCCCAACCTCCTCACTGCCAATCCTGGGTCCAATGCTACCTATCACTTCTGTGCTCTGGTGCACTTTAAAGCCACCCTCCATTTCATCCCCCCTACCTTCCACATATTACAATTCCTCAAACTACTCCTCTTCATGAGATATCTGAGGAAAAGTCTTTGGCTATCCTTTTTATTTTATTTTTTTATTCTGTTTACAGTGTGGTAACGGGCCGTCCCAGCCCAACAAGTCCGCGCCGCCCATTTTAAACCCCAAATTAACCTACCCATACGTCTTTGGAATGTGGGAGGAAACCGGAGCACCCGGCGGAAACCCACGCAAACACGGGAGAACGTACAAACTCTTTACAGACAGCGACGGGAATCGAACCCTGATCACTGGCGCTGTAATAGCGTCGCGCTAACTGCTACGCTATGAGTAACACCTAATTATTGCACACAGTTCTCTTCGGCTTGTATGTGATAGAATATTGCTGCTGAAGGATTGAAAACAATCCTACCACATGGCCCCCACACAGCACTGATTTAATGCATCTTTTTGAGAAATAAAGAATTTCAGGTACTGTATGTTTTCAGTGCTAATGCATGTTTAAAAAAAATTGCCCAACCATTATTTAACTTTGAATAGCAGTCCCTGAAGTGGTTGTGGTGCCTGTATTTCACTCATAAGCTAGAGCAACCACATCAAGTTTCTATCTGAGACATGTTAGAGGAGATGGCCTCAAGTTACATACACTTCCAAACAGGAAAATAAATCCAATTTAGTCCCCTTGGAGTATATTATACATAAACTAGGAAGTATTGGACAAGATAGATGTAAAAATATAAATATTAAATAAATCATTGTGCTGAGGAGTTGTGTGTTATGGAAAGTGGATAAGCTTAAAGTTGATAGCATGAGCCATTATTGTAATGGTAAAGTTCATCATTTATATTAATATAGGTATTGCAAACAAGCTGCTAAGCTTAATGGTCTCTAGAGAAAAAGGTGTATGATAGAGGCAAGCTTTAAGTTAACGATGGACAAGAGTTTGATATGATTAGCTTAATATGTTTAGAAGAGATTAGGGATTGGTGTTACTGTTAATAAGTGAAGATCTGAGAATAATGAAAATGAACTACAGACTGGAAATTACCTTGGGTGATGTTATTGCATAAATGCTTGGCTGCTTATATGAAATCCTTGTTAAAATAACAGGGAAAGAAATTTGACACAAATTTATTTAGTGTTGATTTGATATCACTAACAATAATTTTGAGCCTTATTCAATATGAGTTGAAGGGAAAATTAAATCTATCTGAGAAGAAACCCGAGAGCTAGATTAAGGAATTAACATGATGATGAACAGCAAACAGAAATAATATAAGAAAGTGAAGCACCTCTTTGGGATTAGGACTGCTACTTGTGGAAGATTAAACAGCAATATGATCTGCTAGGATGGAATAGCCAACTTCCATGTTATAATTTTAATATATTTCTATGTAACCAAAACCAATGCAACAAAAGATTTAGCATCTTGGAGGAGATAATGTTAGCATGATGAATATTAAGTATGATAAAATAAAACATGCAACAATAAATCATTGTGTTGCTTGGAACTATATCTGTAGAAAATGGGATAGAGTCAGAACAGATCTGGCAGCTCAGAACTGGGCATCCTTGAGCCACTGCGAACCATCAGAAGTCACTGAAATGTACACCACTGCAATCTGTTGTCTCATGGCTCAGCATATTTCTCACACTATGATTGTATTTGCAGCCATGTTCAGCCAGAATTGCTGAGTGAATGATCCAGCTCAGCTTCCTCCACCATCACAGCGGCCTGTCTTCTGCCAATTCAATTAACTCCAAATGCAATAGTTTAAGAGAAATGGCTGAGAGAAATAGACATAGCAAAATTAATGGCTCAAGAAACATTCTGTCTGTAGTACCAAGGACCTGCACTCTAGAACTAGTTGTGCTAAGCTGTTCCAAAATAGTTACAACACTAACATCTACCTAACAATGTGGAAGATTGCCCACATAAATCCAATTCATAAAACCAAGACAAATCCAATCCAGCTAATTACCAACCAATCCATCTACAAAGTGATGGAACAGATCATCAACAGTACTTCTAAACATGGGCCAATGAGTTGAATTCAAGAGATTAGATGAGGGTATAATGTCCCTTAACAACAAAGCAGCATTTGACCAAATGTGGCTTCAAGATGCCCTGGTAAAACAGAAGTCAATGAGCAGCAAGGACAAAAGTGGTTGGAGTTGAACTTGTATAAAGGTGGATGTGGTTGTTGCCAGTCAGTCAACCAGCCCAGCCCCAGGATTGCTGAGTCTAAATCATGGAACTCTCCACCCTACAAAATTGTGGGAGTGCTTTCACCAGATAAGACACAACAGTTCAAGAAGGCACTCACAACTTCCTTCTCAAAGGCTTTTATGGTTAGATAATAAATGCTGGCCTCACCAGTGGCACTTACATCCAGAGAAATGAATACAGGTATTCCTCGATTACAAATGTTCAATTTACAAATTTTCACTCCAATATCATTGATTATTTGAGGTACATGGCTTTGATATACAAGTCTATTTTCCATAATAATGAATAATGTGTCATTCTCCATCTATAAGAATACAAAATACTCGGCCTTTTCGATTTATGAATTTCTGCTTAACATTTTTCTAGAAAGCATCCCTTTTGTAAATTGAGAATTGATTGTAAATAAATTAAAAATTGGGGCTGATTTCTTCAGAGCAGAATAAATTTTAAAATGATTTTGAATGGATGCCACAGTGTAGATGAAAACAGATCATCTCTGATGGATTAGAATGAGCTGCCATTGATATAAGATTGAATGTAAGAGATTTACAACAAAGGGCACTTTAAGCATTTTTTTCTGAAACTGTTGACTGTTTTAATGAAACAAAACACAGAAGCAGAGATTATATCAACTCTGAAAAATGAGATAGATGTGTGAATCAAAATTAGGAATAAAGTGATGTGGTAAAAGGTAGAATCTTGGGATTAGGATTACCCAAGAAAGGAAAATTGTACAGACAACTAACTCCAGCTTTGGTTGGTTGATCTAAACATCCTACTTTCATGTTAGTTTTATACAATACTATGCAAGATGATAATATTTCAAGATCCACCCTCAATTGAAATAATTATTAGTCATTGTTCTCGTATTAACCTGTTTCTTAAACATTGGTAGAAAAGAACTAACATAACTAATTAAGAAGTAGGTGAAGAAACCCTTTTAATTTATTGTTAATAGATTGTTCATTGTTACTGAACATTGACATTTTTGATCTATACTTAGACGTGTAAAAGGAAATGTGTTTAAAGAAAAATCTCCAGCTTGTTAATTGCTACTGATCTGATATAGAATTCCTCAGTTGAAGCCATGAAGGAAATTTAGTTACTTGCAAAGCACAATCAAAATGTCACAGTGGTTTTGCACAAGACTGCTGAACTTTAACACAGCAATCTGGTTTTAATAATGACGGCATGGGTTCAGCAACCAGCACTACACATAGAAAAACCTTTACGTTCTATGAGACCTTTGCAAAATGGCACACAATAAACTATACAAATCTACATTTATAGAACTGTCGGTTTCTTTCCCCAACATTACTTAGACCAATAAAACAAAACACCCAGGGTATTTTTATGGAAATAGTGTTTACTTTACAGCTTGTTAAATATTGACAGACAACAAATATTGCAAATAATGTAATTTATGCAACAAATAGCATTTGCCATGGTTGAGTGCATGTGATACAGTTTATGTGGTGTTAAGAGTGCCTGTCAGATGATGCTCATTTATTATTCTTAGACTGTTTTAAAATAGCTCTCGTAATTCGTGAACTACATTGTCTTGTTTCCTCCTGTATCTCATACCCAAGTACATCCCAGCAAAAGTTATAGGGTTTGACATGATAACTTCTACTTATTCGGGATTAGATCTACAATGGTAAAGGGTAATAATAGTTTTTAGCAGCTCAAAACCATTACTTTAAAAATTATATATATTATTCTTCCAGAGATCCCTGGTCTCTATGATAATTATTGTAAGATTTTACAATAATTGAGCTGTAGTCAATAAACAATATTGTAAATTATTGTTTATTGACTACAGCTCCAATACTATAATTCCAAGAAAACTCATCACCAAACTCTGAGATCTGGGACTCAACTCCTCCTTTTGCAACTGGATCCATGACTTCCTGACCAACAGACCACAATCAGTGAGCGTGGGCAGCAACACGTCCGGCATGATTATTCTCAACACTGGTGCTCCATAAGACAGCATCCTCAGCCTCCTACTCTACTCCCTATACACTCATGAGTGCGTGACCAGATTCTGCTCTAACTCCATCTACAAGTTTGCAGATGATACCACCGTAGCATGTGATAATGATGAGTTGGAGTACAGGAAGGAGATAGAGAGCTTTGTGACATGGTGTCATGATAGCAACCTTTCCATCAATGTCAGCAAAACAAAAGAGCTGGTCATTGACTTCAGGAAAGAGGGTGGTGTACATGCACCTGTCTACATCAATGGTGCTGAGGTGGAGAGGGTTGAGAGCTTTAAGTTCCTAGGAGTGAACATCACTATTAGCCTGTCCTGGTCCAACCACATGGATGGCACAGCCAAGAAAGCTCACCAGTGCCTCCACTTCCTCAGGAGGCTAAAGAAATTTGGCATGTCCCCTTTGATACTAACTTTTATTGATGCACCATAGAAAATATCCTGTCTGGATGGATCATGGTCTGGTATGGCAACTGCTCTACCCGGGACCACAAGAAACTGCAGAGAGTTGTGGGCACAGCACATCACAGAAACCAGCCTCCCCTCCATGGACTCTGTCTATACTTCTCACTGCCTTGGTAAAGGAGCCAACATAATCAAAGACCCCACCTACCTGGGACATTCTCTCTTCTCCCACCTCCCATTGGGCAGAAGATACAAAAGCCTGAAAGCACGTCCCACCCAGGCTCAAGGACAGCTTCCATCCCGCTGTTATAAAAATATTGAATGGTTCCCTAGTACAATAAGATGGACTCTTGACCTCACGATCTACCTTGTTGTGACTTTGCACCTTATTGTCTACCTACACTGCACTTTCTCTGCAGCTGTGACACTTTACTCTGCATTCTGTATTGTTTTACCTTGTACTACCTTGATACACTGTTGTAATGAATTGAACTGTACAAACGGAATGCAAGACAAGTTTTTCACTGTACCTCGGTACAAGTGACAATAATAAACCAACTTCAATTCCAAGATGGATTTGCTGCATTTATATATGTTTAAGAGATGTTTAAGATAATCCTTCCAACATATTTAATTAATTTGCCCCATCTTAATCCAAATGATTACAGTTACTTGTATATGTTCTTTTATTACTCTTCTGTGGTATCAGTGGCATGGCCAGCATTGATCATCCATCCCTGTCTGCCATTCAGGTGATGGTGAGTCACCTCCTTCTTGAACTGCAGCATGGTGTGTGGTGTACATTCCCAGACAAAGCTGTTGGGTAGAAGGTTCCAGTACTTAGAGCAGGAACAATGAAAGAATAAGTCACATATTGACCCTGCAGGTGGTTGCAATTCCATGTGCCTGCTGACCTCTTCTTTCTTGGCAGGAGAGGACGTGTGATTGTGGACTGCTATGACAGAACCCTTGGTGAATGGCTGTAGTGTATCTTGTGGTATACACCAGAAATGGTGTATTTTTAAGGTTGAGGATTAGGCACGTTACTCTGATTGGCATTGAGCTTCTTGCATATTGCTGCAATGTTATTCATCCAGATAAGTGGAGAGTATTCTGTCATACTTGTTTCTGGAAAGACTTTGGGGAGTTAAGAGAGACTCACTCACCATTGTGTATTTAGATTCTGAATGGCTGTTGTAGTCACAGTATTTACATTGCTGGTGCAGTTAATTTTATGGTCAATGGCACTCCCAAGATGTAGATGGCAGTGGACTCAGCTATGATAATTCCATTGAACATCAAAAGGAGATCAACATTTCGCTCTCATTGGGGGTTGCCCTTGCCTGGGACCTATGTACTGAGAATGCTTCTTGTCATGTTTCAGCCCATGCCTGAATGTTACTCAGGTCATGTATGCAGGCTTGGCCAGCTCTAGACTTGCAAATAGAATTGAATATTATCTAATCATCATTGAACATCCCTACTTCTGATTTTCTACATTTGGAAGGTCTTTGGTGAACCGAAGATAGTTGGTCCAAGGATTTTAGAACATAGAACACTACAGCACAGTACAGGCCCTTCAGCCCACAATATTGTGCCGACATTTTATCCTGCTCTAAGATCTATCTAACCCTTCCCTCCCACATAGCCCCTTATTTTTCTGTCATTCATGTGTCTATTCTAAGAGTCTCTTAAGTGTCTCTAATATATCTGCCCCCACAACCTCTGCTGGCAGTGCGTTCCACACACCCACCACTCTCTGTGTAAAAAAACTTACCCAACATCCTCTTTATACCTTCCTCCAATCACCTTAAAATTACGTCCCCTCGTGTTAGCCATTGTCGCACTGGGAAAAACTCTCTGACTGTCCAGTCGATCTATGCCTCTTATCATCTTGTATACCTCTATCAAGTCCCCTCTCATCCTCCTCCTCTCCAAAGAGAAAAGCCCTAGCTCGGTCAACCTATCCTCATAAGACATGCTCTCCAATCCAGGCAACATCCTGGTAAATCTCCTCTGCATCCTCTCTAAAGCTTCCACATCCTTTCTATAATGAGGTGACCAGAACTGAACACAATACTCCAAGTGTGGTCTAACCAGAGTTCGATAGAGCTGCAACATCACCTTGCGGCTCTTGAACTCAATACCCCATTGTCCTACCAATCTCCTGCAGCAATGTGCTGTTGCTGAGATGATTGACCCCCAATAACCACAGTAATCTTCCTTTGTCCTGTATTTTATTCCAGCAAGTAGAGAGTGTTCCTCCAGAAGTGCTGTAGTACGGTCCCACCAAGGTAGATACCATATTATGGAGATACTGTAATTGATGCTTTCTGTTACATTGCCTCCATATAAATCATCTCAACACATCAGAGGTTCAGTCCTTGCATGTGGAAATGAAGTCAGAATTGACCTGAAGTTTCCACCTTTGACAAAATTGCATATTAAGTGAAGATTTTTATTTGTCCTCAACCTTTCATAAAACATCATTTGCTTAGCATCAGACATAAAATCTGTTATCACATCCAGGCAGCATTTTAAAACATATTTTAAATAACTTAATTTTCAAAAATATGAAGATACAGTTTGGGTGAAAGTAGGTTATCACACAAAAGCAAGCATTTTAATTGCAGTTTTTAGTTTACAATGTTTCAGGAACAGCTTCCTCCTCTCTGCCATCAGATTTCTGGATGGTTCATTAACCCATGAACACTACCTTGTTATTCCTTTTTTTTTTGCACTATTTATTTATATTGTAATTCATACTAATTTTATGTCTTTGCACTGTACTGCTGCCGCAAAACAACAAATTTCATGCCATATATGTCAGTGATAATAAACCTGATTCTGATTACTACCTGCGAGTAATTCAGTTTTAAATAGCTGAGAAAAATACATTCCAAGCTATACTAAATGCTGGGAAAACTGCTGCTGGTACTGCCCAATGGGCACCATGTGGAGAACTGCAAGTGTCCCATGACCTACGCACTGCTGAGCAGAAAAATACACTTTACCCTGCATTTGGGAATTGCCCAGTTCCCGGCATTTCTGTGGAACATCTTGGTGGAAAATCTGCCCCATTGTCCAAAAAAAGACTAAAATCCCCATTACAATCTCATCTAATACACAATTCCTTTACATACTTAATTTACTAACTGATGTTCTAATATATGACTCCATGAGGTTTCCCTGAGTGAGCTGAGTGAGTGGTGGGTGGTTAAGAATATCCTTCTGTATTTTGTAGGCCTGAGGTAGCTCCGGGGGACTAGACTGCCAGCAGTATTTTCCTTGTATTAGTGGGGAGTATCAAGCCCATCTCTGAAACTTTCCCCAGTGTAGGGGTGTGTGTGTGTGTGTGTGTGTGTGTGTGTGTGTGTGTAAGTGTAAGTGTGTGGGGGGGCTGCTGGTGGGGGATGAATACTATGGAAGGGTTTGATAGGGTGGCGCTTGAAGGAAGCAGGCCGAATCCTATTCTCCACAATGACATAGAGACATATATGGCCAAATGTGAACTTGAGAACAAGTTCAGGTACATTACTGACTGACTGTTGTCATTACATATCAAATAGCTTTAATACAATGAGAATCTACAACGAGCAGGTGATCCACTCTGGCTAGTTTATCTCCTAAGTAGAGAAAGTGAAAAATGACTACACAGGTTTTATATGAGTATGCAGTGTTTTGACTCTTGGTACATAGCCAGGATGTGTTGTTAATAAAATCCAAGGATGTATTAAGAACAACAGAGTATATAACTAAAAGGAAAACATTTGGAATAAACTCCTGCATCTTCTAATGAATCACCAGCTAGAAATAGTGATAGGTATTTTTGAAATTAACACATTAAAAAGCTGGTGAGGTGCTATTTCCACATCCATCAATGTGCCAGAAAGACTTTTAATTTAACAACCAATAGCTGTAACTTGATACACAAAACAAAACAAGTTGAAACGAGGCAATAATCAGTGGAGAACAGCTGTACTGGGAATCCTGTTTCCAATGTGTTATTTTACTTAACAATCAGAAAATTAATTGAATTCATTGTTTGGTAGACTATCTGAGAAAATGATTTTTGGCTGATGTTAAGAACCAACAAGTTAACTGGCATAAAATTTCATTTAATGCCTTTTACATCGATAAAATAGGAACCAAATTACTGGTGTCGAATCAATAAAATATAGTGCATTACTGCACTTCAACAAGAATGTTTGGGTAGACTTCCTTAAAACTTCCAAGATTCAATCTTTATTTTTAACACTTCCTAACTGATGTTGATCTAAAATTAGCAGGAAGGTAAGACAATTGACAGCTTTTGTATTAAGATTTTAATATTTCTTTAATGTATGGTAGAAGGAATAGTTAAGCAGAGAAAGAAAGACCAGAACTAAGTTTGCAATGTTCAGTCTGGTTAATTCTCAATATTTAGCTTTCTGAATGTACTGCTGATATTTTTTAATATATAATAAATACAGAAACATAGTTTGAATTTGAAAACCTTTGTCAGTTTTTAATAAGATCTGCAGTAGTTTAAATATATTCACATGAATGCAATAGTTTCCATGGATCAATAAAAAAATCTACACATAGTACAAAGCTTCTTCAGTATGTTATTTGTATAAAGTAGTGAACCGTTTGCAAAAAATTCTTTAAAAATTTGGTACAATGGGGTAAATTTAATAGCCAACTAAAAGAGTGCAGAGATCACCACCAAATGCATAACCAGTCTTGGATACTATTCATTGAACCATCACCTTCAACTCACCTCCCAACAAACTCTTTTGATCAGTATTTGTACGGAATCTCAAAGTTCTACTGGACTGTTACATACTAAGCACTGCTGCGTAATACCCACATCCACAAGTATCACACCCACAACTTGCGGATGCACACAATGGCAGCTATTCACTCTATGAGATATACTGATGCATTTGTGGGCAGACTGGCTTGTCGGAGAAGTTGCCACACAACTGGGGATTGCAACACCCAAATGGTGGGTAACAATGGCAGCTAAAATACCTTCCCTCCATAATCTAGGCAGGGCTCATATAAAATTGGGGCAAAAAATGGTATTTGCTGCTTCACTCATACTTTTTGCTCCTTTTCACAGCTCACCTCCTCCTCATTCTACAAACCATCTGAAGTACAAGCCTGCACCTCTTACTTTCCTGCATTCCCTCACCACAGAGCTATGGTTTGGATTACCAACAACTATAAACTCACCAGGGAGTGGTGATAAATCTAGAAGACGATGACACACCACCAGTCAACTTAATATTGGCAACTATCAGCTTAGATGCTGACTGTAATAACTTAGATATCTTTGAGGTTTCCTCCTGTCTTCTCACATCTTGCTCCATTGCTGCTCACCGGGAGCTAACAGGAGCTGATCTCTGATGACAGGAATGAACATTCTGCTACAGACCACTGTAAATATTGACTCCCAGTCAGCAGAATATTGTAGAATCATCTGAGTACCCCACATTCCATCTCATTCCATGCATGGATAATGTACACCGGACCGACAAGATTTGTGAAGAAAGCTGTTGTTACCCATCGACACACATTGTTTTTTTTGGCTCAACTTTAGCAGGTACAAATGAAATCTGCAGAATGATGGCATCATAATTGCCACCAAGGTACTATGCATTAATATGGATAATATACTGACTGTGGTTGTACAATAGCTGGATATTGCGGGAGAAGAATCCTTTTGGTTTGTAGTACATCACAGAGTTAACATGTGATGCCTGCAAAATGAAATGCTTACCATAAGGCCATAAGTGGCATCATGTACAATGGGGAATCCAGCCATCTTCAAGAAACTCATCCATCTCTTGGTCCCTATAAGGAAGAATGAAATGTAGTCAGCATTCTTTGAATAGACTCCATCACTGGCCTCCTTCATTCACTAGTTGATAAAAAAAACAGCAAGGTGTTACAAGTACTTGCATCTCCAGTCTGGAAGAAATAAAATAGTTCCATGACCACAATCACTTTGACAGACACTGAGAACAATTTGGAAACCACTATTCTAAACAAAACCATGGTGCCAAATTTTACATATAATAATATTGTCTGTTAATGAAGTAATAATTTAGAGAGTTGGAAAACCAAGACAGTGAAATGATTAACCCTTTTGATTGATTACAGCAATTAATCTTTCATTCAGGTGAAATGTGAAAACAGACTTTTCAATTCCTTCATTGGAATGAGAGATTTTTGACAGTTGGAGTTTACTGTTTTTTTTGTAAGTCAATCCAATTAGATATTTGGCTTGAACCATAACAGTCATAATGTTTGAATCCTGAAATGTTATTCACAAATGAAGTACTTCATGTTTTCACATTAGTGCTTTAAGGAACATTGTCTAGCCCTTTAAACATGCCAGATGTAATTCTACAAGGACATTGTTCATCAAATGTTTTTGAGATTCCTGACAATATTCATTTGGATAAAGTTAATGTTAAAGGGAAGGAAAGAATCTAATAAAAATAAAACTGGTAACTTTAACCCTGACATAATATGCACACACCAGCATTTACAGTGATTTTCAGCTAGCTGATTGAGCCTAAATCAAACACTTTATCATTCTAATTGAGTAGCATCAAGCCAATTGCGCTTGCCTCTGACAGGTGAAAATGATGTCAATTACTTTCTTTGTTATCCCTACTCCCCACCCCATGACGCTCATTGAGAACTTGCTGGGAAACGCTGGTCCCAAGCCCTGCAGCAAAGCTCTGCTTTGTAACTCCCATCTCAGCTGGAATGGAGGTGATGGTAGCAGTTCAAGCCATCCATGAAACCTTTGAAAAAAATCTGTGACTAGAGGCTAATCCATACCTATTGGCTTTGATGCCTGTCCAATCCCCATGATTGTTTTTTATGTTCTTTTCACTCAGAAACAGCAAAACTATTAAACATTTTGAAAAATTATGAAGTAAATTTAAAAAATTAAAAACGAAAACCCTTGAAAGACAGATAAGATCTTACAAACTTTTTCAATGAATGCAAACAATTAAAAATCTTGAAATACTGACCCTTTAATCCTTTGCAAAGTTTCACTTTCAGTGGTGTAGAACTCCTGCATAAGGTCAAAACTGGCAACCTTTCTTCAAGTAGAGTGCTCAGTGGAAGTTCCAGAGAAAATGTCAATATGCGTTTGGAAAGTTGCTGGTGAACAGCTTCCAGCAAGTTCATGACTTTCAAATTTCCATACATCTGCACAGAAATCCTGAATTTGGTAGCATTTATGCAGAGAATTGCTGATAGTTATACATGGTTTCTCCACACCATTTGGCCTAGAATAAGGCCAAGTAAGAACACATGGGAGAATGAATAGAAAGAGAATGTAATTAATGTAAAAATGTATGGAAATATTAAGAAATATTTGCAATTCAATGTCAAAGTTAAAGTAGTGGAGTCATCTGAGACATTATGGTTACAAGCAGGAAGAGATGAACAAGGGGAGAATGAATTGACTCATTCCAGGAAGAAATAATTTTGATGAGACAGGAACAGGCTGAATCAATGGTTCTTACTTATGGATCCAAGGAAGGAGGAAAAGCAGAGTCTAAATGGTTGGAGGTTTATGACTCTGGATGTTGTGGTGGGAAGTTCTCCAGAAGAAATGACTGAATTATATATTCAAACATCGGAATTTTATTTTGAATTTTTTTATCAAGAATGTAACATCCATTTGAATTCTGGCTGCACAACAAACAATATTTCAGATGCCAGTTTCAGTGCTCCACTGCAAAATTCTTCAGATGTAAAAAAATTTTAGCAATGTGATTATTTGCAACATCACGCAATCATGCTTCAAGTCACATTGTTAGCAGTCCCAAATTATGGAAGATAAACAACAACAACTGATCTCCGTGGAGATCAAAGTTACATATCAGATCACTATGTAAAATGCCTGCAAGTTTTATGTAGATAAGATTTCAACATTATTCCTATCTTAATGATAGTCATTATGCAGACGGACTGATTGGAATTCATTTATTACCTGCACTTGATCTGAGGGAAGTAATTATAATTTATGTGTCTGCATTAAAATTAATTTAAATTTTTCTCATACACCCACCTCTTCCCATGGCAGTGACAAAAAAAATCATTTGAAAATGAGATGTACTGATTTCTCATCACACCATCCCCCCATTCCCCCCCCCCACCAAAGCTTCTTTTGTAGTGTGGTGTTGTTAAATTTAAAAAGCAACATCAACATTATTACTGTATTGTTTTAATTTATTTAACCAATAAATTTTGTTATAAGGGAGTGTATGAGGTAATAAAAGCTGACTGTGCTGAATAAATGTCGAGTCCAAAGGGCAACCATTTAAACAGTAGTGGTAGGTTTTTATCTCAAGTACACTGGCTCATAATAGAATTTATTGCTATTTTAAATTACAACTACACATTGTGGCGGAACATATGCTATTGGTAGATATGATATAAAAATAATAATGTGCATTTTCGACAAACATACTAAATGTGAAGCAGTTTACTTCCTTTAATAAATTCTTAAAGGGTTGGCTAAACTTTCTTCTAAGAATTTATTCCTAGTTAGTAAAGCTAAATATACTGCACAATAATATCAGTGTATTATACTCTTCTACCAAAAATCAGTTCCACTGAAGTCTATACTATGATGTAGTGAGGGCTATTGACAAATGGATATCTGCTCATTGTGCCCCCTTAATACACTTTTTGAGATCCGCTGGTCTTTTTTAACCTTGTAGTGCAATGTAGTTCATCTTGCATCTTTTGTTGAAGTCTGTTTTTTTCTTTAAGTTATTGAATGTTTCTTTAAGTATCAAAAGATATTTAGAAGTCAAAAATAAAGAATCAGGAAATGCCACTCAGCCCACTCGGTTATCTTTTTTTTCAAATCATTCTCAGCACCAGCATTAACTATTTCTCCCAATTGAATTCCCCACCATTCTACTACCTGAAGAGAGTAGTCTATGTTTCATAAAGTTCAATGGAGTTAGGATTCATTTTCTCAGGTAGCAACTTCATCCATAAATATACAACTTTTGAGCAAGATCATTCGCGCACATGTGGATCCGTAGCAATTGTTCTAATTTATGCAATCTTCCCCTCCAAGCCAAGATTCCATAGATTAAACTGTTCTGAATCTTCCATAGGCTTGTTTTTTTTTTATTCTTCTGTTCCTATTGAACTACTCTTTAGGATTCAATCATGTTATTCTCATAAAGGTTTGCCATCTTTAGTGGACCTTAAATGGATTGATGCTAGATCTCCATTTGCATGAATTCTGCTGAGGTCTTTCAATGTGTAAAAACGGATTTTTTCAAGGAAAGATCAGGCATTCCTCTTTGCCTATCCTTTAGGCAGTGGGGAGTGGGCAGAAGATCCACCGATGACCTTCAAATTGGAATTTCAAGCCCTAGGGCAAATGTGCCAATGCCAAGATCCTTGTTATATTTTGATATATGCCTTCAGCCCACACCATATAGACTTCATTCTTACCCAGGGCGTACCAGTCACTCACCCTCTCTTGCCTGTAGAAATTCAAAAATTAGCTTGCAAAGGTATTACCAATGCATTGTTTTAACATGTTTTTGTACTTGTTTCCCATTTTCCTTTCGGCCTTCCTTAATGGAAATTTACTTAGTAACACATCCTGCCTAAATACTCCTTATGACATATATTAGCCATATGCAAGCAATTTTGTAATTTCTGAAACATAGTTCTATAATAATCTACCTCTGAGTTAATGACCAACCTTTTGATTCATCATTTATCCAGCATGGTGTCTCATGCACTCACTTATAATGATTTCTTAGACCCATCTGTGGCCTCACATTTCCCCTTCACAAAATGAGTTAATTCATTACGTTATTCTGAGTACTTGGAGATAATGTAAGGGGGAAACTTGAATCTGAATTTGAATTTTGACCATACAACAGCAAGCTTGCAGTTCAACACTACATGCATAAAATGTAAGGGAAATTCAGAAGGCACTTCCTGCTATTTTAGGGTGTAAATTCCCATTGCTGATATAAATGGGCAAAAGTACATTCTGTTTAAGAATTTTCTAGTTTAAAGCAATCAAAAATCAAGAAGAACACCCAGAACACCTTCTTGATTTTTGTATCACTGAAAATGATTTGCATTTTCATTTATTTGCCTTTAAATGTGTAGCATGTTTTTTTTTCAATATGCTGATATGAACCACTGACTAATTCCATTTATTTGTGGGATACAGTGGTGAGTGGTGTCACAGTGATGAAAAAAGGCCAGGAGAATAACTGTGTGGTAGAAGTGCAACAGAAGGCTAATGATGTTTGTTGTTACATGAAAGAAAATGACTTTAAAAAAAACACAAAGATATTGCATAGCTTAGTCTATCATTATTATTCTTGACAGTTTTGATTTAGTTACATTCTGCAGACACTAAAAGTTAAAGCAACTTTTCATTGTTTTTTGTTAATGAATCAACGTACTTGATTTTGCCAAATGATAATAAAAATAAATAAAATAAACTTAATTGGAGCTGGGGATAAAAACTGAAAAATTCAACAACAAAGTTTCTGTTCATTTAAAATAAACTCATCCTTGTTAAAAGGTTGGTACAGCAATGATACAAAAGCCTGTTAATTATTTGCCCGAACTTTGGTACTTTCACATTGTTTTGTGGAAAGAAACTAATTATGAGCATTAAAAACCTGCTCTTTCCTTCACAACTTTTGTAAAGACCAATTGCCCAAACATTATTATTTGTAATCAACAATATTTTAGCAGCCTATAGATGTGACAGTCAAACTGTAGACTGTATGTGAATAAAGCCAAATTTATAATTTCATATTTCCATGTGAAGACTTTGATAAAAATCATTTCAGATCTATTTTTATTTATTCTTTGAGAAATGATTACACATATGCAAAGGTGAAATTTCTGTCAGGTTGTCATTAAAAACCTCTGAAATATACTGGCATTTTCTTTATTCCATCATAAGCCTCTTAGATGTGAAGACATTTTTTTCATCATCCATTTTCAGGAGCTGTCGACCACATGCAAGATCAGCATTTATTGCCTCTTCAGAGTTGCCACAAGCTCTGTTTTATATAATTAGGAGGTTAGGGTAGTTAACTAAGAGTCAAACATTTAGCTGGAGCAGCATGCAAGCAAGACCAGGTAAGGATGGCACCATTTTTTTTATTTTCTAAAGAGTATAAGAGAGCCAGTTAGCTCTTAATGGCAATCCAGCAGCTTATTGGTCACTTTAACTGTTGTGAGTTCTTTAAATTTTAAACTGAATTCAATTTGCGAAGTGTCATGATCAAACTTCAATTCTGAATCATTGGTCCAATCTGGTATTTTAAATGTAACCTGACACTAAGCAACTTGCCACGTCCAATGTTGGGGTTGGTACTGCAAACTCTTGTTTGAATAGGATGTGCGGAGATAATTTTGTAATCTTTAAGGTCCAGATCAATTATTCTACTGTGGGGCCAAATTCTACAGTCCAAAATAAAGGTAAGGATAATGGAATTATTAAGCACAGCTCCTAGACTGATCTTAAACGTGAGGCTTATTGCCCCTCAAACAAGGAGTAGTTAAACGTCTACAGACAGCTATTTGAGATGTTCCACCATTAACTTCACAAAAGTAGCAGCTTGCTTCCCACAATGCCATTGAAGATCACTAATGATGTGAAGTTGCTATCATTATTGTGGTATATACAAATGAAATTCAGAGCAAACTTAAGTCTTATCAAATCTGACTAATTACCCTTTCTAATAACTTTGTAAGTGTTAATTACTGTCACCTCTCTAGTGCTACAAGTATAGAGACATTCTTTTTTTGGCTTTTAATTGTTGAATTGTTGCAAGAAATACTTTAATTTTGAAGCTTAAAATATTTGTATCTCTTTTACTTTACTGTTAACTTTTTTCTTTCTTGAAATTCTATTTTCCCCCTCTTTTAACACCTGAATTGACACAAATTTCCCATTAAACTTCCTTCTCAGTGTTTATGCTATTATTGCAGTGTTTAAGCTGTTATTGCAAAATCCTTCAGTCTGACTGGTTGAGGCTGAGCTACGCAGTTACTCTTCCTGTTTGCTCAGGTAACAGATGTCTGTTTTTCCTTGCTGACCCATTATCATCTTGCACTTCCAGAAAATTGTCACACAAGCAACTTAAAAACACAAATGAGCAAAAGGAGTCCAAATAATGGACATACCAAGTGTCCCGCCAAAGCAAGTTGTGGCCTCATGTATGTCTGAAATCTCAAGATTTTGTGACAAGGTTATCTATCATTATATTCTGCGTAATTTCCACCAGTCAATATGTAAAATAATGCATTTTACTTCTGCTTGTGAGAAAGTATAGAACCTTGTCATTTTATACCTATAACTATATTTCTAATTTTATCAACATGCCCTTCATTTTTTGAACATCAGTTTGAAGGTAATTGAACAGAATGTAAAGTTTGGCAGAATTTGTATGAAATCACCAAAGCTGCTCTGTAACTGAGTACCAGCCAACAACTTTGAAAGGTTGATTCACTTTCCAATTATTTTTTCCAATCTGCCTTCCTCCTCAACAGAACATTCAGTCCTTTCCAGCATGGCCAAGCAATGGCTCAGGAACCTAATGTTTTATCTTTCTGGGTATGTCTTCAGTTTCAAACCTGTTTCAATCCAGTAGCTTATTTTTATCTATTATGTTGCTATTACATTCATTTAGAGCCTTTAAATGTCTGTGGAAATGGCAGAACATCAGCTTAGAATGTTGCAGCTCCCCAGGGAGTCCATTTGAACAAACCCCACATATCAGATCAGAGAGAGAAAGAGTGCAGGCAGCTGTGTTTGTTTGCTGGACAGTAGCACTTAATGTTCAAGCCACTGTAATTAATTTTAAAGTAAAATTACAAGGAAGATGGTGTTAGGCTGAAAATAGTCAACAGGTTATTTGTATTGGTATTGGTTTATTATTGTCACTTGTACCGAGGTACAGTGAAAAGCTTGTCTTACAAACCGATCATACAGGTCAATTCCTTACACAGTGCAGTTACATTGAGTTAGTACAAAGTGCATTGATGTAGTACAGGTAAAAACAGTAACAGTACAAAGTAAAGTGTCACAGCTACAGAGAAAGTGCAGTGCAATAAGGTGCAAGGTCACAACAAGGTAGATCGTGAGGTCATAGTCCATCTCATTGTATAATGGAACCGTTCAATAGTCTTATCACAGTGGAGTAGAAGCTGTCCTTAAGTCTGGTGGTATGTGCCCTCAGGCACCTGTATCTTCTACCCAATGGAAGAGGAGAGAAGAGAGAATGTCCCAGATGGGTGGGGTCTTTGATTATGCTGGCTGCTACACCAAGACAACAAGAGGTAAAGACAGAGTCCAAGGAGGGGAGGCTGGTGTCCATGATGCGCTGGGCTGTGCCCACAACTCTCTGCAGCTTCTTGTGGTCCTGGGCAGAGCAGTTGCCGTACAAGCTGTGATTCATCCAGATAGGATAATTTCTATGGTGCATCGGTAAAAGTTGATGAGAATCAAAGGGGACAAACCAAATTTCTTTAGCCTTCTGAGGAAGTAGAGGCGCTGGTGAGCTTTCTTGGCCATGGCATCTACGTGATTTGACCAGGACAGGCTGTTGGTGTTGTTCACACCCAGGAACTTAAAGCTCTCAACCCTCTCGACCTCAGCACCATTGATATAGACAGGTGCATGTACACCGCCCCCTTTCCTGAAGTCAATGACCAGCTCTTTAGTTTTGTTGACATTGAGGGAAAGGTTGTTGTCATGACACCATTCCACTAAGCTTTCTGTCTCCTTCCTATACTCTGACTCATTGCTGTTTGAGATACGGCCTACAACGGTGGTATCATCTGCAAACTTGTACATGGAGTTAGAGCAGAATCTGGCCACACAGTTGTGAGTGTGTAGGGAGTAGAGTAGAGGGCTGAGGATGCAGCTTTGTGGGGCACCAGTGTTGAGAATAATCATGCCAGAGGTATTGCTACCTATCCTCACTGATTGCTGTCTGTTTGTTAGAAAGTCAAGGATCCAGTTACAGAGGGAGGTGTTGAGTCCTAGGTCTCGAAGTTTGTTGACAAGCTTGCTTGGAATTATTGTATTGAAGTCAGAGCTGTAGTCAATAACCAATAGTCTAACATATGTGTCTTTACTGTCCAGATGCTCCAGAACTGAGTGTAGGGCCAGGGAGATGGCATCCGCTGTAGTCCTGTTTTGCTGATAGGCAAATTGCAATGGGTCCAATTTGTCTGGTAGGCTGGAGTTGATGCGTGCCATGACCAACCTCTCAAAGCACTTCATGATGGTGGATATCAGAGCCACTAGTCGGTAGTCATTGAGGCATGTTACCTTGCTTTTCTTTGGTACCGGGATGACAGTGGTCTTCTTAAAACAGGAGGGAAGCTGAGATTGAAGCAGGAAGAGGTTGAATATGTCCACAAATACTTCTGCCAGCTGATCAGCACAAGATCTGAGCATGCGGCCCAGGACACCATCTGGGCCAGGTGCTTTCCTCGTGTTCACTCTCCAGAAGACTAATCTTATGTCCTCCACTGTGATCACAGGTTCAGCTGCGTTAGTGGCTGTTGGGGTGGATGGTGACAATCCACTTCCCTTTTGTTCAAACCGCGCATAGAATGCGTTAAGTTCATCCGGAAGGGATGCGCTGTTGTTACTATGCAGCCCGACTTCGTCTTGTAGCCTGTTATGGCATGTAAGCCCTGCCATAACTGGCGGCTGGTCAGGGACTCTATTTTGAGTTGGTATTGCCTCTTGGCATCCCTGATAGCTTTCCGAAGGTCATACCTCGATTTCTTGTACAGATCAGGATCACCAGATTTGTGTGCAGCAGTCCTATCCTTCAGTAGGGAGTGGATCTCCCAGTTCATCCATGGTTTTCCGTTTGGGAACACCTGTATTGTCTTCTTTGGTACACAGTCCTCCACACACTTGCTGATAAAGTCTGTGATGGTGGTGGCATACTCATCAAGGCTGGCAGCTGAGTCTTTGAGCATCGACCAGTCCACTGTCTCAAAGCAGTCATGTAGGAGCTCATCTGCTTCCTCAGACCAGCACTGCACAACTCTCCGTACCGGATCCTTCCGTTTCAGTTTCTGTTTGTATGCAGGGAGGAGCACAGCCTGGTGGTCTGATTTCCCAAAGTGAGGACGAGGGGTGGCTCAGAAGGCATCTTTGATGGTTGTATAGCAGTGGTCAAGGTTGTTGGCGCCCCTGGTGGAGCAGGAGATGTGCTGATAGTATTTTGGTAACACACTCTTGAGGTTGGCCTGATTGAAGTCCCCTGTGATGATGAAGAGGGCCTCAGGGTATCCTGTCTCAAGTTTGTTGACCACAGAGTATAGCTCATTGAGTGCAGGCTTCATGTGGTATGTAGACTGCCATCAGGATAGCTGAAGTGAACTCCCTTGGCAGATAGAATGGTAGACACTTCACCGTTAGCTATTCCAGGCTGGGTGAGCAGGACCTCACCAGGACCGTCACATCTGAGCACCACAAGTTATTGACTAAGAAGCAGACCCCTCTGCCTTTAACTTTGCCTGAGGGCTCTGTATGGTCCATTTGATGAATTGAGAAGCTGTCAGGTTGAATAGCAGAGTCAGGTGAGGCAGGTATGAGCCACGTTTCAGTGAGGCATAGTACACAACAGTCCATCAGTTCTCTTTGGTAGGTCAGTATTGCCCTTAGTTCATCAACTTTGTTCTCAATGGACTGGACGTTAGCAGTAGTATGCTGGGGAGGGTGGTCTTGTAACCACGCTGTTTCAGCCTCGTCTGCAGCCCAGCCCTCTTGCCACGTTTTCAAGATACGCATCGGCGACTCTTCGTTCTTGAAGTGGAGCCACCAGGTAAGTTATTGTTTAGGATCAGTCCTGTGTGACCTGGAGTGGATTCCCCTGGACTGGATGGTAAGTATCTTCTCCTTGCTAGACTTTGAAGACCTGGAGCAGATTCACCTTTCAGGTTGAGAGTATAGGTAAAAACACAAAGCAGGCTTGAATACTGAGACAATTTTTGGCATGAAAAAAGAAAGTATAGGTATAGTAGCACAATACAAATAGGTTACATAGGCAGCCAGCAGAGGGTCAGGGTGGGGGGGGGGGGGGGTGGTGGTGTAGGCGTGTATATAACAAGGTATGTGAATCATCCACATCCTGCACAGAGGAGATAGAGACGCCATTCATCAATATCTCTGAGTCACTGAAAACTTACAGGCATTGATTGCTGCAGTGCATGAAACAAAGAAAGCAATATTACTTTTGGAAATTGGTTCTGATGACTTGTCATTGAGTTCAAATCTTAACTCTTTTTCTCTCTTTGTCTCTGATGCTGACTGACCTGCTGAGTATTTCTAATATTTACTGTTTTCATTTTTGCTTTTCAGCGTTTTGTCTCTATTCCATTTCACACAATGTTAATACCACACAACACAACTGGGGCTGTCCTCTGAGTGTGTGTGTTATTAGGGATCTGGGCATTGCTGAAAAGGCCAGCACTTATAGCTCATCCTTAATTGTCCTTGAGAAGGTAATGGTGAGCTAGCTTCTTGAACTGCTGCCTACTTTCTAGTGAAGGTACTTCCACAAAGCTGTTGGACAAGAAATTTCAGGATTTCGACCTAGCAATGAAGAATCAGTGCTATATTTCCAGGTCAGGATGTTGTGTGACCTGACGGATACCTGGAGGTGGTGGTGCTCCCATACAACTGCTGCCCTTATGCTTCTTAGGATAGAAATCATGTGTTTGAGAGATGCAGTCAGAGTAGCCGAGGAAAGTAACAACAGGGCACTTTGTAGATGTCCATCACTGCAGCCATGATGTGGTAGAGAGAATGAACAGTTGTGCAATGCTGTGATGACAGCAAGACATCAAATGCAGGGAACACAATTTTTATTTATAAATCTACACAACATGGGATCTGGTTCAGCAGGCAATTAGTAAGGTGAGTGGTATTTCAGAAAGCCCCAATTGTGTTGTGTGGTATTAACATTGTGTGAAATGGGATAGAGACAAAATGCTGAAAAGCAAAAATGTAAACAGTAAATGTTAGAAATACTCAGCAGGTCAGTCAGCATCAGTGAGGGAGAGAGAGAAAGAGAGAGAGAGAGAATTAAAATTTAACGTGATGAATGGGGTTCTGGGCATTGCTGGAAGGGCCAGCATTTATTGCCTGTCCCTCTTTGCCCTTGAGAATGCGAGGGTGAACTGCTTGAATTCATGCACACTGCTTTGTCCTGGATGTTGTCGAGTTTCTTTTGTTATTTTGGAGCTGCATATATCTAGGCAAGGAGAGAGTGTTCTGTCACACTCCTCATTTGTAGCTTTTAGATAATGGAAAGGCTTTGGAGTGTCAGGAGGTGAGTTACTCTTTACAAGATATGCATACTTGCTTTTGTGGCTTTAGTATTCATCTGATTATTCCAGTTGTGATTCTGGTCAATTGTGATCCATAGGATGCTGATGGTGGGGGACGTGGCGATGTTAGCACAATTAAGTATCTCTCGATGGAGATGGTCATTGCCTGGCACTTTTGTGGTTCTAATGTGAAATTGGGAATTTGTATTCACAAGGATTGCATGACGGTAACTCCTACCAATGATGTCATGGAAAGATGTTTGTGCAGCAACAAGACTGGAAACTGAAACTATTGAACCACTGAGGATTCACCCAGATCTTATATTCACTTACCCATAGCATAGCAATGGAGCCTTTTTATCAAGAGTCTGAATTTTCCTACCTACATACTCTTGATTCTTCTAATACCCAGAAATTCTCAATATCTGCTTTGAATACAATCAATGACTGAGCCATCACGGCCCCCTGGGGTTCAGAATTCCAAAGATTCACTACCTTTTAAATGATGACATTTTTCCTTTATTCAATTCTACATGGCCTACCTGTGATTGTGAGATTGTGAATCCTTTCTTCTCAGCTCCTCACCTCCTGATATCTACCCGGTCAAGCTCTTTGAGAATTTTATACTTTCCAATGAGGTCACCACCCATTCTTCCAAACTCATGACAAACCTATCATTCCAGGAACTCTCTTTAGCAAGCATATCATTTTTTGTTAGGTAAGGAAAACAAAATACTCTGCAATACTGCAGGTCCAGTCTCAAACTCACAGTAAGACATATTTATTCTTGTACTCAAATTCTCTAGCATACCACTCGCCTTACTAATTACCTGCTGAACCAAATCCCATGTTGCGTAGATTTATAAATAAAAATTGTGTTCCCTGCATTCGATGTCTTGCTGTCATCACAGCATTGCATAAAGCCTCCTCAAATTATGAAATAAGGAAATCAAATTTAATCAAATACTATTGCCATATTGTTGGCTTTATGTTAACTTCATTTATTTCGATAATTTTGTTTTTTCTTTGTTTCAGAACGTGTTTTACAGGAACCATTAGTTCCTAAATCATAAGAAGTAATTTAAATTGTCCTAGTATCCATGTAAAATAACATAGCAGTTTTACTTGAAGCTGGGTTGTGAACAAGACTGATGGTGCCAGTAAATTCTATTTACAATAATAACTGTGGAATAACAGAAGTTTCCAATCAGGGATGCTTACTTTATTCTGATGCAATAAACAAAAAGAAGAGAATAAATTTGTCTATGTCATATGCACACATGATACCTACATTACACTTCATATAGAAAAATATCTCACATGATACCCCATATTATACTTCATATATAAAAATACCTCATATATAAAAATCTCATTTTAGCGCAGATTTGGTTAATTTCGGGATGATCCTTGCAAGAATCTTTTCCATATATTATGGATATGAGATACATTTATGGATGAGTCTATGACGTTTGTTCAGAGCGCTCAAGGAATTTTAATAACTTCTGTACCTGATATGATTTAATACCACATAGTTCATATGGGTAATACAGCTGTTGATAAATTTGACAAAATCTCAAGTTGTTGTTTTCATAGGTCATAGTAGCCTTCTATATGCTCAGAAACCTAACTATAGCATCCACCTAGTGAACCACAAATTGGAATGGCCACTGTAGCAACAGAAAGATAAGATGGATGATGAGACATGACTATAGTCAGGCTGTTAGAGACCAAAACATCCAGCAAAATGTCACTTGAAAACTTCAGCTGATTAGGTTATCCTGAAAATGTCCCTCATTCCATTTTTTTCTTTATCTTTTTCGCCAAGATTCCTGAATAAAGGTATTTGTAGATGCTTTTACCATTATTTAGCCTACAAACCTGGACTGAGGGTAGATTGATAGTGGAAGACGAATAAAGGCTGTGGAGGTGGAACCATCCGGTGAAAGGAGCCCTCCAGGCATCTCTATAAACCCATCTAATACAACTGTTTGCAGCAGCTAGAACATTCATCTATGATTCTACGATGCATGAGAGAATCTGACTGGTGGTGTGCCCTTGGCTCTAAAGGGGTGAGCATCTGGCACCCGCTCCAAGAATATCTGCATGCTTCCATCATTATTCATCGCATTCTCACACAAGAGAGGGTGTGGAATTCCCCATACCTGTCACTATGATGATGAAGCTGCAAGTCACATTGTGAATGACTCCACTAGATAGGAAAATAATCCAAAAGCAAAGTAATGCAAATGTTGGAACTCTGAAATAAAAACAGAAAGTGGTGGGAATACTCATCAGGTCAGGCAGCATCTCTGGATAGAGAAATAGAATTAACATTTCAGGTTGATGACCTTTCATTAAAATTTGAAAAAGTTAAAGAACTTAGTGAGTTATAGAGGTGGTGGTGGGGGGGTGATGAGGAGAACAAGGGGATAGGTCTGTGATGACCAGGGAATGTCCATTGATGGAAATGGTGATGGAACCAGCTGAAATAGGATGGTAAAGGCTAGTGAATAACAAAAGGTAGGTCTGGGGTGTGTAAATAGAATGAAATCTGAATTCATCACAAGAGAGGAAAAAAACTGATTGGTTGAAGTGTGAGAATGATGAATTATTTAAAGTTATTGAGTTGTTAAAACAATGCTTCATTCAGAGTGGATTTTCTGTTTTTTTATTTCATGTGCTCTGAAAATATTTGTCCTTTAGCTGCGGAGAGCTATCATGCAAGAGATGAATTTGATATCTGTTCAGCTCCAAGAGAAAGCTTTCTATTCCATTGAACAGGGGTCCCATTTTCTTTCTCTGCTTATTCTTCTTGTTCCTTCTCAGCGATTCCAACTTGTACTCTCTTCTTATATTCACTGAATGATGCAGCAATATAGTGAGGTTTGCCTTATCTTGGAATTGTAATGGGTTGGATGACCAAGTGCTTCAGGCTTCTGGTAGTTCCACTCATGTGACAACATAAGGAAGGACAAATGTATTATCAGATTAATATTGAGATGAATATGTTCTAATAAATTTCATCATTGTTGTCAATTGCAAGAAAACATTCTGAAAGTTGATATTTTCAGACACATTAACTACTTTGGAAGTCATTTCTTGTCTTCTCTTTCAAGTTGAACTGCTGGTGTCCTCTAACCCTTCAAAGTTAAAAAAAAGCAGCTGTTGCTGGAAATCTGAAATAAAAACAGAAAACGTTAGAAATTGTTCAGGCTACTGGGCAGAAGCTTTTTTTACCCCTGTAGCTATTTCTTCATTTGGGGTGATACCATAAGTAAGTTACTGCAGACGCTAGAAATCTGAAATAAAAACAAATAATGCTAGGAAATCTCAGCAGCTCAGGTAACATCTACAGTGAAAGGACCAGAGGAAGCATTTGAAATTTTCAGTGCCATCAGCAGTGCTTTTTTTCCATTTTATTGCAAAGTAATTAACGTTGCTATAAAAGTGGTGCTGATTCACTTTCATGCATTTGATCATTGTAGATTCTTGTGGAATTAACATAACTTGTCTCAAGTGAGTCACCTTTATGTGCAGGTGATTGATGTTATTTTATTAGCACATTACGTAGAATGAAAAAGCAGGAAACTTTCTCCTGCTCCAGCATCACATTATCAGAAAAAGTTGACAGGTTTCCTTTTAAAAAAATCATCATTCTGCCATTGATCAGGAGATGCATGGAAATTTAGCACCAGTTAGTTCCAAAAATGCTCACAAATTAAGTTGGGATAAAAATTTGCCCGTGTTTGTCTGGTTTAAATAGGTGCAGGAGTATCTGGGGGCCTCTCATTCTCTTTGTCCTGATATGTGGTCTTATTGAGGAGGACAATGAGCAACCAGTGTCATAACTCTTGTCTGGTGCAAGCGACTAAATGTAAATTCCTCCCATTTTGTTCGAAGATTGATTGCATACTGATTAAAATTAATATAGATATTAGAACTGGACTGCGGAAGATGGATGCTGGAAGTGAGTAGTTATGATAAAACCTTGAAGATTCCAAAGGGGGTAGAGGCTCTGTGCTGTTTTGTTACTGACATGTGATATTATTACTATTAACCACACTTTGTTATTTATGTTTTAGTATGGAATTCGATTTGAAGTTGAAAATCCTATTATCCAGAGCTCTATGTGTATTTTAGCAATAGGTGCTTGAACAAAAATACTTTTAGTTTGGGGGCAGAGGTAGAGAGCTAAGCTGTTTTTTTACTAGCAAGTCAGGTCTGATGAAGTGACCTTTAACTCCTGAGGAGAATAAGGCAGCAAACAATATTCCCTTTTGGGATTGTTATGTTGAGGAAGGAAGGCGATCATTTTTTGTGTGTATGGAGTGCATGATTTATGTGAAATATTGTTTTACAAATATTGTTAAAAGTTCAATGCAAAATTGCTTTGTTTAAAAAAAGTTTTTCAACTGTTAAAAATATTGTACAAACACTTGCCTGAAGATGACAACCTGTATAGAGTCCTGTTTTCTACATGTAAAAGCATAACTTCATCACTCTAGCAACTGAACTTCAGTCCCAGAACTTAGTTGCATTCCAAGTGATTATATTTCAATGAGTTATGTGATAATTGCAGAAAGTGCATCATTCAGATCAGTTGGTGCATTTTGCAAAATTCAACTGGCAATTCAGGGTGTGACAGGCACAAGATCATGTTAGATGTTGGTTGCATAAGACACACCCCAATGCAATGACATCATTAATAGGGCAACACTTGTTTGGACCACTTTGTAGCAGAAATTGTGTCTTGTTTTCCTGCTTTAGAAGCATTGAGGGATACTCTTAGGGAACCAGACTTTCTTGCCTTTGGGCGTAGAAATACTCAGCAACATTCGATTACTTTTGTGGTTGCTGCATTGTATTTTGGAGACCCCCGAGAACATGGGGAGCTGTATGTCTAACTCCAGCTTTCCGATGAGCAAAACATCAGAAGCCTAGAGTTTCTAAGAGGTGACAGAGAGCTGTGACTCTCCACCCATGTACCTATGGGTTAACAGCTCTACCCATAGAAGTCAAGGTCATTGCTGCCCTGAACTTCCTAGACTCCTGCGTCATTCCAGAGAGTAACAGCTAATCTAAGACACAGTTTAGTTTGCCAACGTCTAGTTTGGCAAACCTCTAGTTTGCCATATACTATAGAATTATGGTTCACTAGTGCTCTCTACTTAAGGAAAAGGGAGTTTGTCTTGAGTGGAGAGCACAAATGAACCCTAATGCTATAGTATATAGTATACTGACCTGAAGAAGGGTCCTGACCCGAAACGTTGACTGCCTGCTTTTCTCCACAGATGCTGCCTGGCCTGCTGAGTTCCTCCAGCATCATAGTGTTTTTCATCTAGATTCCAGCATCTGCAGTCCTTTGTTTCTCCAGGGAGTTTGTCTTCTTCCAATTAAGAAGAGACCCATCAGTCAGAGGAAGCATGTGGATTTCCTAAAGTTTCAGGGTATGATAGGCTGGACTCAACTGAGACCTCAGGCTCCCTTTCAGAACCAAACCTCCATACAAATTGCAAATGCAATCAGTCCTTGAACATTCAATTCATGTGTGAGCATTAGGAAAAAAACCTCATGGTTAAAGCTATGTGTCTGAGAGCTTCTATGATTCTTTTATTCTTGGACATCCCTATTGTTTACCATATTTTAGCCACCATGCTTCATTTATTGGTATTGGTATTGATATTGGTTTATTATTGTCACTTGTACCGAGGTACAATGAAAAACTTGTCTTGCATACCATTCGTACAGATCAATTCATTACACAGTGCATTGAGGTAGTACAGAGTGGATTGAGGTAGTACAGGATAAAAACAATAACAGAATACAGAGTAAAGTGTCACAGCTACAGGGAAGTGCATTGCAGGTAAACAATAATGTGCAAGGTCAAACAAGGTAGATTGTGAGGTTAAGAGTCCATCTCATCGTATAAGGGAACGTTCAATAGTCTTATAACAGCGGGATAGAAGCTGTCCTTGAGCCTGGTGGTATGTGCCCTCAGGCTCCTGTATCTTCTGCTTGATGGGAGAGGGGAGAAGAGAGAATGACCCGAGTGGGTGGGGTCTTTGATTATGCTGGCTGTTTCACCAAGGCAGCAAGAGGTAAAGACAGAGTCCATGGAGAGGAGGCTGGTTTCCATGATGCCTGGGCTGTATCCACAACTCTGCATTTTCTTGCTGTCCTGGGCAGAGCAGTTGGCATACCAAGCTGTGATCCATCCAGACAGGATGCTTTCTATGGTGCATCAATAAAAATTGGTGAGTGTCAAAGGGGACACGCCAAATTTCTTTAGCCTCCAGAGGAAGTAGAGGCACTGGTGAGCTTTCTTGGCCGTGGTGTTTATGTGGTTGGACCAGGACAGGCTATTTGTGATGTTCACTCCTAGAAACTTGAAGCTCTCAACCCTCTCCACATCAGCACCATTGATGTAAACAGGTGCACGTACACCGCCCCCTTTCCTGAAGTCAATGACAAGCTCTTTTGTTTTGCTGACATTGAGGGAAAGGTTTAGGCCTGCAACTCTACAAGGGATTGTTGGGTGTAGAGAATTGTGTGGGGCACGGAACCCATTCTTCTCATAGGTTGAAATGCTGACAATGTCTTGCACCTAATTGCCTCCATCCTATGGTTCTGAAAGATAAGTCTGCAGTGATGGTAGATACATTGTTATTGATCTTCCAACATCACTGGATTCTGAAGCAGCTACAGTAAACTGGAAGGTAACAGATGAGACACTACTGTACAAATCAATTGGATTTGTAAAGGAGAAATGGAGGAAGCTAAAAAATTGGGAATTACAGGTCTTTAAGCATGGACAATTGAATAGGAGGTGAATAAATATTTATAATAAGATTATGCATTTTGTAATTCTTCCTCTCTTTTATTAGTTAATTATATGTTCAGTTTTCTTGGTTTGCTTTAGGACTTGAACCATTTGTAATCAAATAATGGGAATTTATAGTATAAATCACAACCATTTACTCTTTGCTAAATTGTAATAAATTATGTTGTGTTTTTAATCCAGAAATAAAAGTAGTCTGGGATTTAGAATTCACTGCTTTACATTTTTGTCAGTGACTCTGTAATTGAATGTCAAATGTTTGGGGGATTTCAAATTCCCTGTGCTTGATTGTCAAAGGTTACCCAATAGCAAGCCCTTTATTCATTTCATTTATAACCAGGAGTTTGGATCCTTATGGGATAGACTTACAGGTGAAATATAAGCCTATTTGGTAAGTAGCCTAAAGTCAAATCCAAATGGAATAGTCACATTCTTACAGTTGATCATGGACACTTCCAAGTATTTTGTTTTTAGAGTAACTAAATAGAAATCAGGCTTAAAAATATGATCCCACCATAATCAAGGGTTCTCCATGTAAACTGCATATTTGTCTTCTAGTGATTTCTTCTGTGAAAGTTTCCTCCACCCTGTTTATTTTTGCTTCAGACTTACTTCTCCTTAATCATTTAACCAAATGGTGAAAAGCTAAGTCATACTCTCAAGATTGCCAAGCTTTTATGAAACTGCTTAAAAGACTTTTTTGTGATGGCCCTTTGCAGCATTGTATGTGCACTCTTGGCACCAAACAAAATTGAGAATGACCTGTAAAAGAATGAAAGAAACAATTGATTTGTACAGGCAACATAGTATAAATTTACTTTTTGAATAAATGCAACAGTCAGGAACCTAGCAATTTTCGTTTAAATTTTCACTGGTGGATAGCACTGAGCAAAACTGAGCTGTGTGGGATTTAGGCAGACCTAATCAATCAATGACAGATTACAGCTAAAGCCACTTCCATACCCATTAAACCACGACAAATACAGAATTGCAACTGAACAACTTCTAGTTTTAAGCCAACAGTGGGACTTCCTAGTTATTTATCAAAGTCAGTCCTCGTAAGCAGCATGCCTTTCTGTGCAATTGTACTTCGCAGTAGGCAGAGCTGACTATAGGCCTGGAATGAAAGAACTGTTTATGCCCTCAGCTGTGGTGCTGTAAGCCCTCTGGAATTTACTGTAAATCACACAGCTTTTATTGCAAGATTTACTAGCTTATCCTCTGTAGGCTCTATTCACTGAAAGCTTGTCCCTATTAGGATGTTAGCCTTAGTCCATAAAGGGACTTACTGCAGACTATCAAACATGAGAGAAAAACCAAAGGTTTCATTTTTCAATTTTCCAAACCTAAATTCCTCTCCAGTTATTCAGCAAGTGCTGCTCAACTAAATTATAGCCCTCACTTTTCTCAATGGAGTTGTACACTTACAACATTACTTTTATTTTCTGTGCCAGTTCCAGGCAGATTCTTCTAACTGCAATTTTATTACTACCTTCATTTTCTAATTTAATGGAATTTGCAGATGCTGAAACAAAAGGTGAGACAAATTACAATGTAGATTCTTCAGGCCTACATCTCTGAAATTACTAATTCAGTGACTTCTACGTATTTAATGGCAAAATCCTGATGTTCCTTATAACTTGAAACTGCACTTTGATTTGATGTTTTCCAAGGATCCGCTGGTATACTTTGACAGTCTATCAACAGAGTAACTTTTCTGGTAAGAAGGGTGTCAGGTAATTGCTCTGCTAATAGCAATACTAACTTAATTTCTTATACCATGTGATCTTCGACTTAATATTAATAATATAAACCTACCGATTATTACTAAATGCAAAAATATAAATGTAGTTTAAGTATTCCTTGCATTAGCTATAACAAGTATTTGTAAATTTAGATTTTTAATCAATTCCAGCTGTAAGACGTTCCTAGGTCCACACTTACGCACATAACTTTCTTAATGAAATTGTATATTTTCTATGAGAACAGCTGTAATTTGTTTCCATCAAAAACATATAACTTCTTTGAAGTCAGCTAGATGAGAACAAATAAAAAATTGTAAACTGCATCATACATGTTTGTTTTTTTAGCTGCTCCTCATCCACATACATCAACATATCCCTCATCTCAATTAGTTTGAGTCACAAGAGGACTATTTATCTCTCAAATGTAAAGGCATCCTTTTCCCTTGAAGTCTGGCCATACCATTCCCCTGGAGACACATGGCAACAACATCATCAAGCCTTTCTTGAATGGTAACCATATTTATCATTACAGGCTGTCATATTAAATCAAACCAGACAAAGAGCATCCAATCTTTATTGTTACAAATAAATTGCAAGCATGTTTTTTTTTATAAAGCAAATAGCCACCATCTTTTGATTTAAGTTATGCAATCACTCTGACGTACAAAGTGGAATTTGCAGTATCAACAGTTCAATGAATATGTGCTTAATGAATGTCAACCTTTCAGATGAACACAGCTTGTACATAGTTTGGATGATCCTCAGTTGTCAGATGTACCACAGTGTATACATTTTTTTTAAATGTTTGAATAATATGACAAAAGGTCAGTGAAAAGTGTCATAACTGATGCTCAATTTCAGTTTTATTGTTGCAAATTGTACGTTTAATCTTGAAACTATAATGCTCTAGGTTCAAGTAAAATGGATAAATTGGGCATGTAGTTTTTAAATACCATTCATCCACCCATCCCCCACCCACACAGTATATCCTGAGGGTACTCTTAATGTTACAAAAGACCACTCATATCTCAATGTAGCCAGTCAAGGGTTATTTAGTATCAGTTGCACTGAACAGTTAAAATTTACTGGTATGCATTTGCATGAATGTTTGAAGCAATAAATACAGTATCACCCTGTTGATATTACAAATGTTTTATCCTCAGTAAAAAGTCAATGAAATTGGCTTCAGTAAATTCTCCATAATTTAGAGGGAAAGCAGACCATTCATTTTATAAAATGTTGATGTTGATCACAATCAATAACATTTTACTGTTTATATACATTTTTGTGGGTAACTTATTAGAAAGGAATATATGCATTTTGCCTGACATCTTCGACTCACTTTAACATAGTAAAATTCACAAGATTTCCCAGTGGATCTGGACTGGTCTGAAATGTATCTCCTTCCAGTGAAATGCATTTCCTTTTTCCTGAAATTGTCAGTAATAACCCATTGACACTCAAAATTGTTTTTTTTTAGGGATAAACCACAATTGTGCTCCAGGATATTGCTTACCTTTAGATAATATGAATAGGGTTATTGATATTAAAGTCTAGAAATTCCTTATCGCTCACAAATCAGGAATAAATAGTGTGATACAAACATCTCCTGTGACTGCACTAGCATGTTGTTTTCACCAATGTTACCACGTGTTGT
Organism: Pristis pectinata; assembly: GCF_009764475.1. Taxonomy (NCBI): domain Eukaryota; kingdom Metazoa; phylum Chordata; class Chondrichthyes; order Rhinopristiformes; family Pristidae; genus Pristis; species Pristis pectinata. The sequence goes on along the minus strand of NC_067405.1, from coordinate 36,238,678 downwards.
CTATTCAGTGCCAACTCCCATCCACAACAGCAGATTAACAGGCATGGGATTTTAGCAATAAAGAGATATTGTCCCACCTGTAGCACATACATAGAGGTCTTAGGCAGCAGGATTCCATAAAAATAGATTTTCATTCACACACTGCAAAATTTATTAGACTTTTCCAAGGTTACCAATATCCTGAAGGACAATTTTGGTTACATTTGCTAACTTCCATTCGTTCCAGAAACTAGGTATCCACAATCTCTGTAGCTACCTCTTTCAGAACCTTATGTTGTCAGTCATCAGGTGTAGAGGATTTTTTTGGTTTTAATATCATCAATTTGTCTGGTATCTTTATTTCACTACTATTAAATTTTCATTTTCATTTGACCCCTTCTTTCCCATTGTTCCTGGTATATTCATTCTATGGATGCAAAATATTTGTTTACTATCTCAACTATTTACATATTCCACACTATAATTTCTCCTCTCTGCCTCCATAGAAATAAAATTTACTTTGCTGTTCTCCCTATTTTTACATTCTTAGAAAAGCTCTTACATTCAATCTTCACATCTCTTCAGATTTCTTGCTGGCTTACACTCAAATTCTATTTTATTGCTCTATCAGTTTTGGCAGTTTCTGAAATTCACTGAATCTCCTTGCTAATATTATTAACTTCTTTTAATCTAATACCAAGTCTTCTTTTCTAGCCCTGGGTGGATCATTTTTCTTTTGGTTCCTTTATTTATCAATGGACTGTACCTTTGAGAATTGTGAAATCTTTATTTTAATTGTTTGTTGTTGATTAACTGCTATCATTTCTTTTGATCAGCACAATGGCACAGCAGTTGGTGCTGCTGTCTCACAGCTCCAGGCACCTGATCTTGGGTGCTGTTTTTGTGCACTCTTCCTGTAAATGCATGGGTTTCTAAAATAAGAAACATAGGAACATAAGAAATAAGAGCAGGAGCAGACCATCTGGCCTGTCAAGCCTGCTCTGCCATTCAATAAGGTCATAGCTGATCCGGCTGTGGACTCAGATCCACCTACCTGCCTTTTCCCCATAACCCTTAATTCCCCTACTATGCAAAAATCTATCTAATTGTGTCTTAAATATTTTTAATGAGGTAGCCTTTACTGCTACCTTGGACAGAGAATTCTACAGATTCAGTACTCTCTGAGAAGAGCAGTTTCTCCTCATCTCTGTTCTAAGTCTATTCCCCCAAATCTCAAGGCTATGTCCCCGAGTTCTAGTCTCACCTACCAGTGGAAACAACCTTCCCGCCTCTATGTCATCAATCTCTTTCATAATTTTATATATTTCTATAAGATCCCCTCTCATTTTTCTGAATTCCAGCGAGTATAGTCCCAGACGACTTGATCTCTCCTCATAGGCTAACGCCCTCATCTCTGGAATCAACCTGGTGAACCTCCTCTGCACCGTCTCCAAAGCCAGTATATCTTTCCTCAAGTAAGGAGACCAGAACTGCATGCAGTACTCCAGGTCCGACCTCACCAGTACCCTGTACAGTTGCAGCATACCCTCCCTGCTCTTAAATTCAATCCCTCTAGCAATGAAGGACAGCATTCCATGTGCTGCGTTGATAACCTGTTGCAGCTGCAAACCAACCTCTTGTGATTCATGCACAAGCACTCCCAAGTCCCTCTGCACAACAGCATGCTGCAATCTTTCACCATTTAAATAATACTCTGATCTTCTACTTTTCCTTCCAAAGTGGATGGCCTCATGTTTACCAACATTGTACTCCATCTGCCAGACCCTTGCCCACTCACTTAACCTATCAATATCTCTCTGCAGACTCTCCATATCCTCTGGACAATTTGCTTTTCCACTCAATTTAGTGTCATCAGCAAACTTACATATGATACACCCAGTCCCCTCTTCCAAATTGTTAATATGTATGCAGGCCCAGCACCGACCCCTGCGGCACCCCACTCGCCACTGATTGCCAACCAGAGAAACACCCATTTATCCCAACTCTCTGCCTTCTATTGGTTAACCAATCCTCTATCCATGCTAATACATTACCCCCAACTCCATGCATCCCTATCTTATGGATAAGTCTTTTATGTGGCACCTTATCAAACACTTTCTGGAAATCCAAATATATAACATCCACCTGTTCTCCTCTATCCACTATACTCATTATATCCTCAAAGAACTCCAATAAGTTTGTCAAACAGGATCTGCCCTTCCTGAATCCACATTGTGTCTGCCTGATGAAACCATTTCATTAAGGAAGCTATCTTCCCTAATGATAGCTTCAAGCACTTTCCCAACGACAGGCATTAAGCTAACTGGCCTATAGTTACCTTCCTTTTTTGCCTACATCCTTCTTTAAACAGTGGCATGACATTCACTGTCTTCCAATCTGCTGGGACCTGCCCAGAGTCCAGAGAATTTTGGTAAATTATTACAAACGCCTCTACTATAACTTCTGCCATTTCTTTCAGTACCCTGGGATGCACCTCATCAGGACCAGGAGACTTCTCTACCTTTAGGCCCACTAGTTTGCTCATTACTACCTCTTTAGTGACAGTGATTGTATCGAGGTCCTCACCTCCCATTGCATCCATAATATCTCTATTTGACATGTTAGATACATCCTCCGCCATGAAGACCGACACAAAATAGTCGTTCAAGGCCTTGGCCATTTCCACATTACCTAATATTAATTCCCCCTTCTCATCTTCCAAGGGACCTATGTTCACTTTAGCCACCATTTTCCACTTTATATAATTATAAAAATTTTTACTATCTGTTCTTATATTTTGTGCTAGTTTACTTTTATTATCTATCTTCCTTTCCTTATTGCTTGCTTAGTGGTTCCTTGTTGCCTTTGAAAGTTTTCCCAATCTTCCAGTTTCCCACTACTCTTGGCGACTTTGTATGCATGAGCTTTTAGCCTGATGCCTTCTTTTATTTCCTTAGTTATCTAAGGTTGTCTCTCCCTTGCTTTTAACTGGAATATACTTTCGTTGAGTATCGTGAAAAATATCTTTGAAAGTCTTCCACTGTTCCTCAACTGTCCCACCATATAGCCTGTGTTCCCAGTCTACACTAGCCAACTCTTCCCTCATCCTGTTGTTATCTCCCTTGTTTAGGCATAATACACTGGTTTTAGATCAAACTATTGCACCCTCTATTTGTATGATAAATTCAGTCATACTATGGTCACTCTTTCCAAGAGGATCCCTAACTACAAGATTGTTAATTTTACCTGTCTCATTGCACATGACCAGATCTAAGATAGCACTTTCCTTAGTAGGTTCACTAACATGCTGTTCAAGAAAGCCATCACGGATGCATTCTATGAAGTCCTCCTCAAGACTGCCACAACCACCTTGATTCGCCCAATCTATGTGGAAGTGAAAGTCTCCCATGACAACTGCCATTCCATTCTTACATGCATCAAATATTTCTTAGTTTATTGCCTGTGCCACTGTAATGTTATTATTCAGTGACCTATAGACAATTCCCACCAGTGATTTTATTCCTAATGATACTATGCCTAATCGCTATCCAGATGGACTCAACATTTCTGTTGTTTCCTCTCACATCCCAAAGATATGCTGGTTGATTTATTGACTACCCTATTAAATTACCCTACAGTGTACATAAGAATCAAAGGAGAGTTAATGGACATGTGAGAGAGAATGTTGCAATGATACTGGGAAATAAGGAGAGGGCAATGGGATTGATGGGATTACTCTGACAGGAGCCAGCATCCACCTGATGAACTGAATGTTCTCCTTCTGCATTGCAATGTAAATACTCTGGTGTTCCAATCTACCTTAACCAACTTTTCCCACTGATCCAAGCAGATGGCTTTATTTAAGTTAGGACTTTATTTCTGAACTTAAGTAAATCTATTTCAAACACAGTGTAAAATAAAACATGAGATTACTCTTCCTGAGAAAAATCCTTATTATAAGATCACTATCTAACCTTGTCTAATTACATGGGATGTGATCAAGAATAACTTGTTTCTTTGTTGATTGAAACGATTGTTCTGGGAAGTCTCAAATGCATTCTATTAACTTGTTCTTCTAGTTCTGCCAATATTATCTGTCCAGTCGGTGTGATTAATTCAACCATGGTTATTCCATTATTTTAATTCAACATCCTTCCCACCCCGTCTCCACTTAGAAAGTAATTAACCCTATTTTTCCTGGACCATATGAGGCCGAGGGATGACCTTATAAAGGTTTATAAAATCATGAGGGACATAGATAGGGTAGATGGTCTCAGTCTTTTCCCAGGGTAGGGGAGTCCAAAACTAGAGGGCATAGGTATGAGAGGAAAGATTTAAAGGGGTTCTGAGGGGCAAGTTTTTCACAGCGAGGATGGTGGGCATATGGAATGAGCTGTCAGAGGAAGTGGTATCGTAGGTACAATAACAACCTCTGAAAGACAGTTGAACAGGTACATGGAGAGGAAGAGTTTGGAAGGATATAGGCCAAATGTAGGCAAGTGGGACTAGCTTGAGCTGAAGGCCTGTTACCGTGTGATTTAACTCTATGACATTACAACTATGTCTCTTAAGGGAAGCTATACTAATGGACACTAAACCACTCACAAAGTTTTTCTTTTCCAGCTTCTTGTTATCTCTTTTCCTTACCCATATTGATTCTAATTCCTGGCCTTCCGCGCCAAGACCATTCCTCACCACTTCCTACTTCAACTTTTACTATCATGGCTAAAACACCAGCCCTTATTTTTCGACTTTGTTGTACTTTCAATTTTCCTGATTTAAATATATAAATATCCTTCCCGATCTTGGTCACCATGCAATGTTTATTTAATACTTATTGTCTCTATTTACTTCTGTTTGTGCAAAATTCTGTGCACCTTTAATTTTAACTTTTTATCTTTTTTGTCTGATTATCCTTATTCAATTTGAAAGAATTGGATAGCTCTGGAAAACTAAGACAGAAGTATATGATTATCACATGAAATTAAAGAAAAAACCTGCAGGTGTTGGAAATCTGAAATGAAAACAGTACTTGTTGGAAACAGTCAACAAGCCTGATTCTCAAACTATATCATGTTTAAACTTGGAAAAAATTAGGAGTGGTACTGTTGATCCTTCGCTTAAATTTGAAGATATTTGGAGTCCATTTATTCAATATTTTCACATGATGTAGATCCGCTTTCAATAACTTTCCAACTTGGAGGAACGGACTTGATGACATAATATTGCTCTGTTTCTACTGAGAAATTTTAGCCCAGTTTTTTTTTCTTTTTTTTATTGTTTGTTTTTCTTTTTAAAAGTTTTTTTTGTTTAGTTTATATTGTTTATAATTTTTTTATTGATCTGGGTTTTTTTTATATTTATATAATAAATCTTTTTCTTTCCTTTCTTTTATATTATATTCATTTACTAAGAGATCGTTGGATCTACAGATTTTTTTAAACATTTTATTGTTCTTTATGATTATATATGCTATGATTGTTATCCTGATCTCTTTGTATTACATGTATAAACATTGATGCTATATATCAATCTGTATTAATTTGAAAACTAATAAAAAGATTGAAAAAGAAAGAAAGCCTGACAAAGGGGTTCTGACATGAAATATTAACTCTGATTCTCTTTCTGCAGATGCTGGTTAATCCATGCCAGTTTCCCCAGTGTAGTATCTAATGCATCAGCATTAATTCACAGGATACTGTTTGAGTTGCTAGCACCAGTTTAATGCTACATGGCATTGATTGAAGCCAGGCTTTAAGGAGAGGAGTTCATTGGCTTTAATTGGTACAGATAATCATTTTTGTGCAACCCATGTTGTACCAGGACTGAAAGTGGGTAATCTGATTTTCAGACTTGGCTGTAGACTCAGTGAAGAAGAGGAGAGAGGTTCACCAAGAAGGCAACCAGCTCCATTTAGAAACAGCAGTGAGAGGAGGTCATCAATGCACTCAAAGCATGGAATGAAACATCCAGAGTACAGTGTTGGAAAAAGCTCAATGACCCTATACATGGTTATAGCCATTGAAGACATCAACAAATACATCTTCACAACTGCCCCACTATCTTCATACAATGAACCACTCTGTACCCACTCATTGCTCACCTAAAAGCAGGCTCTATCAATTAAGATTGATGTTTAACATTCATATGCACCACTTCACCCTCACAAACTTGACATCACTCCAATCTCCACACCCACATCTCACAGTTACATACACTCCCAGCTTTCAAACATGACGGTTACTTTAGCCAGATACATTGAATCACATTCATAGCTACCTCCTTGCTCCAGCAGGATAAGGCGGCAAGTTATCACTGGCAGCAAGATCAGAACATCCAGTGGCCGAGCAGTCTAAAGGAGTATGTGCTGGTCATTGACTCAACAAACTGAGTTGCCTCCTTCCAAGCTGTAATCATGCTGTGATTGTGTGAGGATGCAGCCAGGACAGAGGTTATTGAACATGACAGCATATTTCATATCTAACCTTCCTTTCTATGTCTCACTTCCCTTAGATGGCACAATCTCTTCTGTTATACAAGATCTTGAAAGTGTAAGTATGCTCCTCTTTGCTGCCCCTGCCTCTTACCACCATCCTATTCTTCTCCGTTTCTTCTTTCAGACAGATAAATATTCATATTTGGGCAGACTTTGGATCCTGACTAGGAGAACACCAAAGAATGAGAAAGCCTGTCTCTTATTCTGATATTGCCACCAGTCCAGGTACTGATCTCCATATGCATTAGAGGGTACATGTGTGTCACTAGGCAGGGCAGGGGTAGCTCATGTACCAGCTCGCCAGAGGGTGAGGCCACACATGAGATCTGCTCCAGTGGATCCAGATGATGCTCCAGATGATGATTTAGGGGTGGCACGGTAGCGTAGCGGTTAGCGCGACACTATTACAGCGCCAGTGATCGGGGTTCGATTCCCGTCGCTTATGTACATTCTCTTGTGTCTGCGTGGGTTTCCTCCGGGTGCTCGGGTTTCCTCCCACATTACAAAGGCGTACGGGTAGGTTAATTTGGGGTTTAAAATGGGCGGCGTGGACTCGTTGGGCCGGAAGGGCCTGTTACCATGCTGTAAATAAATTTTTTTTTTTAATTTAAATATTTAAATGAAGTAGTTTACCAACAAAAGCTCAGTGGTTGGAATAACAAGGTGCTTGGAGAATAGGCAGGCTTGCCTGAAAGTGTACATGAAATAGTATGGAGCATGTTCAAGTCTGGATACCCCTTCACATGAGGGTTTACAAGTAGCTAGGAACATATACTTTTCAGCCTGGAAGAAGGACCCAGCTTCATTTCAACGATTTTGGATGCAACCATCTCTGCAGTATCTGATGATCTATGTCTCAGCTTCCACTGCAGCACAGGTAGAAGTAATTCAATTTCTGAATTCTGCAGTGCAAGCTCATATTTTTGCCATGCAAGCTTATAACTCTGCTGTCATGTTCAATAGGTTTTGAGAATGTCTTTGGACTCCATCATTTCATTCTCCAACAAATTATGAGAATTGTTGAAGCACAATCTGCAAAGTACAAATCAGCTGTCCTCTCCTGGGATAACAACATTGAAATCCCACCACTGCCACTCCAACAATCTCCTTCCCGAATCCTCTCGACCAGCTAGCCTGGACTGCTACTGTTCATGTCAAGACTGTCCTTTCCAAGACTGAACCATCTATGTCCAGAGCTCCTTGAAGTTGTCCTTCAAGGCATCTTCAGCTTCTTCTACTGCAAGTAAGCACTTTTCCATTAAAGCATCTGCAATTACTGCATGAACACTGAATAAAACGTCGGGGTAAGAAAGAAAGTTGAAGTGGAAGTTGAAAGCATACATGAAATGGTAAGGAGCACCGGAGAGCCTTGCTTCCAGTGTAGGGTTTTACATGGAAACAGGAACTTATCCTTTCAAGCCAGCTTTGTTTCCATACTTTTGGATGCATATCACCGCAGCATCTGGTGGCCTATGTCCAGATGGTGATAAATTATTGCTTACAACTTCTCTTTGTTCTGATTGGATGTATAAATATGAGTTGGAACATTGACTTGCTTTAGGTTTGTATTCATCATCAGTGGTTAAGTGGGCTTGGAGATGATCTGCAAACAGAAGGAGGTTAAGATGGGAACCATGAGGGAGACATGAAATTAGGGTTTTTGCTATTTTCTTAATTCCTAGGGTGTAGATATTGCTGGCAAGCCTACATTTATGATCATGCACAATTGTCATTGAGAAGGTGACCGGAAGTTATGTTCAAAGTCAAAGTCAAGAATCAAAGTCGAGCTTATTGCCATATGCACAAGTACATGTATGCACAGGTGCAATGAAAAACTTACTTGCAACAGCATCACAGGCACATAACATCATATAAGCGGCATTCACAAGAACAACATAAATTAAACATAAAGTATACACAATTTTTACAAAAAAGAATACAATTAAAACAAAAGTCCATTTTAGTGTTGCTAAACTATAGTGATTAGGGTTGGTTCAAGAACCGAATGGTTGAAGGGAAGTAGCTGTTCTTGAACCTGGTGGTGTGGGACTTAAGGCTTCTGTACCTCCTTCCAGATGGTAGCTGCAAGAAGATGGCATGGCCTGGATGGTGGGACTCTTTAATGATGGAAGTTGTCTTCATCAGGCAGCGCCTCCTATAGATACTACTGATGGTGGGGAGGGATGCACTGAGTCCACTACTCTCAGCAGCTTCTTATGTTCCTGCACATTTGAATTGTCATACTAGACCACTTTATGTCCCTACGCATTTGAATTGGCATACTAGACCATGATACAACCAGTCAGTTCTTGATCTGCTGTTGTACTTTAGGTGAAGATATCCCCACTGTGCTATAGAGTACTGGGATTTTAGGATTTTATCATGGCAACAACAAAGATATGCAGCTATATATTTTCAAGTCATGATTGTATGTGAATTGAAGACAAACATATTATTTGCTGCCCTTATCCTTCTACAGGTTTCTAATTTTTCAAGTGCTGTCAAATAAGCCTTGTCAAGTTGCTGCCTTGAATTTTGTTGATTGTGCATGCTACAGCCACATAGAGCAGCTGATGGAAGGGTGACTGGCAGGTTGGTGGATGGGGTGGAAGCAGGTGCTTTGATTGGGTGATGTTGAGGTTCTTCAGTGTTGTTGGAAATACATTCATTCAGACAAGTGGCGAGTATTCCATTACATTTCTGCCTGTTCCTTGTAAATAGTGGAAAGGAAGTCAGGAACTTAGACCCACATTGCAGAATATGCTGCCTTCGACTTGTTTGGTAATTTTCTGTCGAGTCCAGGTAAATTTCTGGTCAATGATGACCCCCAGTTGTTAGGTGAATCAGCAATAGAAGTGTCATTAAATGTCAAAGGGAATTGATTAGGCTTATTGGAAACCTTGTATTTATATCAAAGATTCCCTGCCATAATCAGTCCAAACCTGCATAGGTCTTGCTGCACATGAGCATTGACTGCTTCATTGATGGAGATTGGATTATTCACTGAAAGCAAAAGATGATTTTATTGGGCCTTTACAGACAACAAAAGAGGACCTTGTCTACATCCCCTGTCTTCATATTCCTACTAATTATCTCCTCCTCCTCCTCCTCCTCCTCCTCCAAATGTTGTGTAGCCATGGATAAAGGCTATATCCAGATCATCGCAAGATTATTGAGGATGAAGCAGGTAACAATGAGGAAGAACATCTCTAAAGTGTGTATCAAAGTCCACCTCCAGATCAGTCCAGACACCTGACTCTCTGCTTCAGGACCTCAGTGTTGGTCTCCGTTACATGTTCAGTGGCTTCATGGATATCATTATAAGAGCACTAAGCCCTGATTCTTGGGCCCTGATGAGAGGCAAGAGCTGGGATTTCAAGGGTTGGTCCTTGTCGCCCAATTAATCTAACAGAGGCATAGCTGTCTGGCTCAAAATTAAGGAATTGGGAGTACCCAGAATCATTGAGTTGACCAGAAGCTGTGAATGGTCACAGAATACTTGAACATTAAGGGAGTAAATGTAGTTCCAGTATAGGCTGCGGTTCTGACATGGATGCTGTAATGCCATATATGCTTGCGATCACCATCTGAACCATAGGGAAACTCAACAAACCAGCAAAGCCATGTGCCCATGCTGCTTACTGCTTGCTACCCAAGGAACTAATTCATTTTTCAGAAGAAGTTGAAGGAGATGGAGACAAGTTCCCCTCTCAGTGATCAGAGTGACTCTCAGCTCGTGAATGACAGACCTCTGGGATAAGACAGAGAAAAAGAATTTAAGAGATACTGTGACCTCCATTGCTACAACCATCCTAGGCATACTTTGTGCCTGAAGCACCTGGCAACTCTCAATCACTACGTACTTAGATCAATGAGAAGTGGATCCAGGTTGGTTCTCACTGGATATTCTTGGGGGATTGGCCCAGCAAACCAGTCTCTTTCTCCCCCTTCTCTTCCTGTCTCATCTGGCATCATCTTTAATTGCTCTCCTCTTTCCTGTCTAGGTGAAGGCTGGGGGAATTGCCATCCATTTCATCCCCTCGCACCCACTAACAGACGCATATCTTCCCTTCAGTAGAATATTCATTACCTTAATCTTAATAACCTTCATCTTAATCCTCAGCAATCCTATATCAAGGCCCCAGTTGATGGTGGGGTGGGAGGGCAGGCAGGATTCTTCCTGCTGCTTAATGCCACATTTCAGATGCTCGATGAACGCATGACTTTAGCGTCATTGATTTGGCCCAATTTCATAGGCCAGCATTAAATCAGCATTATACATGAATGACATCACCTACTGCTCACCCTGCATACTGATGATCAGTTGTAGAGCACATATGTTTCTACATTCCTCAACATACTAAATTGTGAGAGTTGACACTTTACAAATAACAGTTATGATATGGAATCAAATCAGCATCGATATCGCCAAAAAATAGAGCTGCGTGATCCAATTTTGTCGGCCATATTCTTCTAATCATGATCTATTTAGCAGTTCCTAAATTGCTACACTCCCTAAGCTCTTCCCTTTAAAGTTATAATTTTATGCTGTTGAACCCTGCCCCCAGCTCCCTCCCTTTATTTTAATGTACTTTTTTACCTCTGCTATTAATTTGCCAGTCCAGGCTCCAACAAAACAGCTCCCTTCCTCTCCAACCCTACTGTCCATACTCATGAATCGAAATTCCTGTCACCTATAACACTATGAGCCATGTTATACAAATCTTTTCTGGGGAGAGTTACTACCACATATTCGTGCAGTGAGAATGGTGACTACCGCTTGTCAGTCTGAGACTGAATATTTTACTTCTCTGAGCCATGTTAATGGCATGCCAACCACAGGTCAGATAGGAGACATCGTCAGGAACAAGGCTCCCAGCAAAAATAAGTTTGGAGTGGAAGGATTTCAACAGCGAACCATGGCTAGGAAGGAGGGTCAAGGTGTCCTTTTGGGTCCTGGCCCATTAAGTCCTTTGCTTCTAGGTTCCATATACGATTACAAGGAAAGTCAGCATACACAGCAGGCAAATCACGGGAAGGTTCAAAGAACATAAGGAAACACAGGGGAAATAGTTTAAAGGTGCACAAGTTGCAAAAACAACTTCCACCTGTTTTTCCTTGCTAAGAAAAAGGTCCTGTAGCAGTGCTTCAACTCCTCTAATATTCTGAAAATGTTGAGGAAATTAACTCCCCGTGCACACCGAGAGGTGAACTGACATTTTGGAATAATGCTTGAGATGTACTGCAGACAGTCTCCTGAGTGTGGCTGAAAACCATAACATGGTATCAGATCGGGGATGAAAATGGAAAGTTTAAAGTTCCCAAAGTGTTTGAGACAAAAAGGAAATGTCATAGAAGTGCAGGAAAAAAAATAGGGAATGGAGCCTTAAATTGAATGCAGCAGGAACACTCCTAGGAGACAAAACAGACAAAGTGCAGGTCAGTACTTTACTGCATAGGAAAGGTGAGAAAGTGTGAAAGGTTCATCATAAGTTTACATATATAAAAAAAAACTTGCATTTAGATAGTGCCCTTTATTATCATGAGATGTCCCAAAGCACTTTACAGCCAATGAAAACTGTTTCAAGTGTAGCCACTGCTGCAATCTTGGAAAAGCAACAGCCAATTTGTGCACAACAAGCTCCCACAAACCTACTTTAAAGGTGACCAGATGAGTCTTTTTCTTTTCATCATGTTGATTGAGAGTTATTCATTGAGTAGGATATCAGGATAAATTCCCTGCTCTATTTGAGAATAATGGCACTGAATCTTTTAAGTCCACCTGGGAGACCAAATAGGCCCTCAGATTTACATCTCATCTAAAAGGTGACACCTGCAATGCAGCATTCCGACTGGAGTCACAGCCTGGAATTTTGGGTTTAAGACTAAAGAAAATCCATGAACTTCAGATTCAGAGGAGGAGTTCTACTAGTAGACAACACCTAGTAAAGCAGAGGATAATTGGAATCCAAAGATATCCATGTACAGGTTTAAACAATAGTTAATGCCTATTATTACCTAATAAAATGTTTTGATATAATGTTAGTTTAAGAGGGTAACTTGGGTATAAAATATATTGAATAATTTACACATCATTATACTTGGAGAGTGACCATAAACATTTTAGGATAATTCTAAAACAGCTATTTCATAAAGAACGAGGCATGTTGGCTAACCTGTAGAAAAATATTTTGAAAATAGAATATGGAACATAGAACATAGAACTTTACAGCACAGTACAGGCCGTTTGGCCCATGATGTTGTGCCGACATTTTACCCTGCTCTAAGATCTATCTAACCCTTCCCTCCCACATATAAGATAAGAAAAAACATTGGTTGGGCCACAGCTGGAGTATTGTGTACAGTTTTGATCGCCATAACATAGGAACATTGTGACTACACTGGACAAGGCGCAAAGGAGATTCACTGGGATGTTGCTTGGAATGGAACTTGTCAGTAATGAGGAGAGACTGTGTGGGCTGGGTTTGTTTTCCTTGGTGTGGAGGAGGTTGAATAGGGATATTATAGAAGTATACAAAATTATATGGGACATGGATAAGGTAGATAGTAAGAAACTTTTCCCCGTGGCAGAGGCAACCTAGAGGCAAAGATTAGGGTAGGGCTAAGAGGTTAAGAAGGGGATCAGAAGGTGCAGTAGTGTAGCACTGGGTTCAATTCCAGCCACTGTCTGTAAGGAGTTTGTACGTTCTCCCCATGTCTGCGTGGGTTTCCTCCAAGTGCTCCGGTTTCCCTCCACATTCCAAAGGCATACAGGTTAGGAAGTTGTGGGCATGCTACGTTGGCGCCGAAAGCGTGGCGACACTTGCGGGCTGGCCCCAGAACATTCTACGTATAAGATGCATCTCACTGTGTGTTTCGATGTACATGTGACTAATAAAGATATCTTAAAAACTTTTTCACCCAGGGGGTAAGTGGAATCTGAATTGCACAGCCTGAGTGAGTGGTGAAAGCAGGTACTCTCACAACGTTGAAGAATAAATGGCAGGGACCTAAGGAGCATTGATGGGGTACAAGTCCACGGCTCCCTGAAAGTGGTGACACAGGCAGATAGGGTAGTGAAGAAGGCATTTGCTGTGTTTGCCTTCATAGGCCAAGGCATTGAGCATAAGTGCTAGCACATCATATTGCAGCTGTACAAAACATTGGTTAGATCGCATTTGGAGTATTGGGTACAGTTCTAATCACCACACTAGAGGAAGGATGTGCTAGCAATAGAGAGTACAGAAGTGACTCACCACAATGTTGCCTGAAATGGAGAACTGTAGTTTTGAGGAGAAATCGGATATGCTGGGTTTACCAGATGGTCAGAGTTTTTTTCCCAAGACAGAGGAGTCTAGAATTGGAGAGCACAGGTGTAAGGTGAGAGGAGAAAAATTTAAAGGAGATCTGAGGGTTAAGTTTTTCACACAGAGTGTAGTGCTGATCTGGAATGAGCTGCCAGAAGAAGTGGTAGAGGCAGATTACAATGTTTAAAAGGAAAAGCACAGAGGGCCTAGTACAGACAGATAGGCAAGGATGAGGTGGGCCAAATGGGGATGTTTCTGTGCTGTACAATTCTATGATTCCAAGGATCCAGATGAGCCCTTTGGTCATAGAAGGCTACAGACCAAGAGCTGATAAATGGGATTGTTATAAATGGTCAACAGGGACATGGTGGGCTAAAAGGCCTGCTTCTATGCTGTATGACTCTATGATTGTATAACTGCAGAACTAGATGTAGCTCATGTATTTTGGTGTAACCTGGTGATGAGAGATGTATTCAAATTAAAGTGTCAATTGAATCTGTCTCTTGAAGTCATAAACAAGTCTAAATGAAATGATAATACAAGCTCGTAAAGTTGAAATTCTAGATCTTCAAAGGATCTTCAGATTTCTAATTTTAATTTGATCCTGAGCAGTAACAAAAAACTGTGCTCTGATGTAAGTTCATCAACTTGAAACATTAAATCATTTTTCTCTCTCCACAGATGGTGCCTGACCTACAGAGTATTTCTAGCATTTTGTTTTTATTTGTGATTTACACCATCTGCAGTTTTTGTTTTTCGATTTCTAAAATGTAACAGATCACCTTCCAATGCTCAATAACTAATGAAAGAGAAAATGGTAAAATAAAACTATCGAATTCCCAGCAAACTGGACAGAAGTACTTAGAGTCAATGTCCTTGAATTGCCATTTACCAGAAAGTCAGCAACTTAATGTCCTTGCAGCTGTACATACATGACTTCCCGACTCTTATACTCAGTGCCCCAAACAATGAAGGCAAGCATGCCATGTGCCTTCTTTATCATCCTATCTATTTGTGTTGCCATTTTGAGGGAGCTACAGACTTGGACCCCAAGATCCCTCTGTACGTCAATGCTCTTAAAGGTCCTGCCATTTACTGTATACTTTGCCCTTATATTTGACCTCTCAAAGTGCAACTCTACACATTTGCCCACATTAAACTCCATCTGCCATTCCTCTGCCCATATTTGCAACTGATCTTTATTGTGCTGCATCCTTTGATAACCTTACACACTATCCACAACTCCACCAATTTTTGGATCATCTGCAGACTTACTTATCAGCCCATCTACATTTTTTGCCAAGTCATTTATATATAAACAACAAACAACAGGGGTCCCAGCACTGATCCCTGTAGAACAACACTGGTCATAGATCTCTAGTCAGAGTAACACCACTCCACCACTACCCTCTGTCTTCTACAGCCAATCCAATTTTGAATTCAATCTACCAAGTTACTGTGGATCACATGCATTTTAATCTTCTGGATCAGCCTACCATGATAGACCTTGTCAAATGCCTTACTAAAGTCCATAGTGGTCCATATGGTGTATAGTGCACTGGTGGTGGAGGGAATTAATACTTAGGGTGATTTATGAGGTATCGATCAAGTGGGATGCTTTGTCCTAGATGGTGTCTAGCTTCTTGAGAGTTATTGCCACTGCACAGATCCAAGCAAGTGGAGACTATTCCATTATATCCTCATTTATATCTTGTAGATGGTGGGAAGGCCTTAGAATATCAGGAGTTGAAGTACACATCACTTAATGCCCAGCCTCAGAACCTGTTCTTGTTGCTATGATATTGATGTGACTGGTCCAGTCGAGTTTCTAATTGATGGTGACCCCCAGGATATGGGTTGCAGGTGACTCAGTGATCAGTGATCATCTTCCAAAATTCTTTTAACTCTGGAGCAGTTCCTACAAATTGGAGGGTAGCAAACGTAGCCTACTAGTTAGAAAAAGAGGAGGGAAAAATCTAGGGAGTAACAGACCAATAAGATTATCATCAGAGGGAAAATTGTTAGGATCTATTATATAATATGCAATAACACTTGGAAAGTATTAATGGGATCAGACAAAGTCAGCATGGGTTAATGAAGGAAAATCATGCTTAACAAGTTCACTAGAGGGTTTTGAGATATAACTCATAGAATAGATGTGGCACAACCAGTGGAGGTGGTGTACTGGACTTCCAGAAGACTTTTAATAAGGTCCCACATAAGAGGTTCATGTGTAAATTAAAGTACATGGGATTGGGGGTCATATTCTGGCATGGACTAAGAATTATTGGTTGACAGACAGGAAACAGAGTATAAATAAACAGGCCCTTTTCTAGATGGTGAACAGTGAAGAAATGGATTCCTCAGGGATCAGTGCTTGGGCTCCCTCTATTCACAATATATATATTTTGGCTGAGGGAACTAAACATGAGTTTGCTGATGACACAAAGCTTTGAGGTGGAAGGGGAGCAGAGCAGGAATAATGTGAGCTGTGAAGACACTATTAAGAGACTCAACAGTCAAACTTGACTTGGGCAAATCTGATGGATCAGAAATTGCATGGCAGATGCAGTTTACTATGGATAAGTGTAAATTATCTAGCTCTAATAAACATTATTATTCACACAGTGATAGAATAGGAAAAGGAAAGGTGCAATGAGACCTGGTGTCCTTGTACACCAGTTGTGGAAAGCAAGTATTCAAGTCAATGACCCTTTTTCAGAAGTGAATGATCAGCCATGATCATGTTGACTGGTGGAACAGGCCTGTAGGGCTGAATGGTCTATCCCTGCTTCTATTTCTCTGTTTCTATGTAATATCATTGAACGACAAGGATACTTGGTTAGGTTCTCACTCATTGGAGGAAGTCAGGCCCTGGTACTTTGTGGCACAAATGTTACTTGTGCCTTATCAGCCCATGCCTAAATGTTGTCTACGCCATGCTGCTTCATTTGCTGAAGCTTTGCAAATGAAATTGAAAATTATGAAATCATCAGACAACTTCCCCACATCTAACCCTATAATGGAAGGAAGCAGCTAAAAGGAGTTGGGCCTAGGATATTGCCCTGGGGAACTCATGCAGTGATGTCCAGGAACTGAGATAAATGACCTCTGACAACGACAACCGTCCCCCTTTGTATAAGGTATGACTCTAGCACTGGAGTATTTTTCCTTCAATGCCCATTGACTTCAGTCTTACCAAGGCTCCTTGATGCCACATTCAGTGCACATCAACTGTAGACTGAATCGTTTGCTGCCAGACATGGAACATTGGTGGCTATTCAGTTTGGTGTTCAACATCAAAGGGAAGAAGAGGTGCGAGCCTGCATTGCAAACTACCAGCCATTCTGCTGTCTCTTCAGGGAGTTGTTAATTTAATCGCATGTGCTCTCAAGTGCCTGTCAAACTACCAATGGCACTGTTTTGAAAAGGAGCTGGAGAATTATTGATGGTGTCCAAGCCAATATCTATCCCCCAAACTATACCTCTAAACTGAATTATCTGGTCATTATCCTTTTGCCTCTTGGAGCTTGCTGTACATAAATTGGCAAGCCATACTTCCTACATTTGCTTAATTAGCTGTAAATCACTTTAGGATGACCAAGATTTAAACAAGACTGGACAGATTAAATGTAGGAAGGATGTTCCCGATGACTGGGGAGACCAGGACCAGGTGTCACAGTGTAAGGATAAAAGGTTAGTCATTTAGGACTGAGATGAGGAGAAATTTCTTCTCCCAGAGAATGGAAAACCTTGTGAAATTTTCTACCATAGAAAGCAGTTGAAGCCAAATCATTACATATATTCAAGAAGGAGTTGGATATTTTTCTGAGTGCTAGAGAGATCAAGGCATATGAGGAGAAAGCCAGAACAGGATATCAAATTTAAATGAGCAGCCATAAACATGTTGAATGGAGATGCACGCTTAAAGGCCAAATGGCTAGTCCTTTCTCTATTTTTCAATATTCCTTTGTCTCACTGAAAGGAATGTGGAAAATTCTAAATAAGTATACTATTTTTATTCATTCAAAGACATGATCATAATCTTAAATGAGTATTTAATCCAAAGGGAAAGATAGGAAAGAAGCTCCAGTTTAAAATGACTGTTGAAGGAAGTGAATATCAAGAGACACATCTAGCCCAGTTTAGTTATCCAAACACACAGCAATGGTACAGTGGGGGGTACTCCAACAGAATTGCTGATGGGTTATAAAACTAAACAATAGTTTCCCTGTTCAAAAGCAAAATAATCTGGATGTTGAAAATCTGAAATAAAAGCAGTAAAGCTGAAAATACTGAGCAGGTCAAGCAGCATCTGTGTAGCAAGAAACAGAGTGAATGCTTCAGGTCAATGGTCAATGAGGGAAGATTATCAGATTGAAACATTGTATTTCTTTCTCAAATCAATGTACAAATGTACTGGGAGAAGGACCAGATCATTCATCCCCGCGATTTTGCTCCGCTATTCAACTTTGACCCCTTTGCTTATAAAGATTTTACCTTACCTCTGCTTTAAAAATATTCAAGGACACTGCTTCCACCATTGTTTAAGTAAGAGAGTGTCAATGACTCACAATCTTCTGAGAGAAAAAAAATTCACCTAATTTTATCTTAAGTACCCTTATTTTTAAGCAATGATTCTGCTCTGGGTTCTCCAATAAAAGGAAACATCCTTTCCACATCCACCCTGTCCACAGATGCTAACTGAACTGCAGAGCATTTCCAGCATTTTCTGGTTTTATTTCCTTATTCAAAACATTTGCACAAACCTAAAGTTATTGAAGATGTTTCATAATTATTGAATTATTGAAGTACAACAGAAGTAAACATAAGGTCTACTTCAAGTGAAAATCAAATACTATAAGACCACTGTGGTCAATGTGAGTGCATACGATCAAGCAAAATTAATGGAAGTTGACTATTGTGCTACAGGTTATAACGTAAGAGCACTAACAAAAAGCCAAGGTTTAGTAGAACTCTTATCAAAATGTTTGAAGACTGGTGCCAATTCATGAATACTTAACTGAAGAAGACAAAACACCAGAAAAACAAATTAAGCCTACAATTAGCATATTTAGTAAAATTGTTGAGATAAATACAGTACAGCCATCCAGAATCCAAAAACTACCTAGATTAGCTGTCAGGGGGACAGAAAAGTGGTTATGAATACTTGAAGAACTGAACTGAACCAGGTGGCCATTCCCCATGTTATTGAAAGTAGAGTTCCGAGGTCTACAGCATGTGTGAAGGCCTTTTGGCTAAGATCAAGTGCAGTATCGACTCGTGGTGGACCTCTACAGACACCGACATTGAAGAAAAGACATCGAGGACTCTTCGCGATCAAGCGGCTGCCTGATGAGAGCTTAACCTGCTGACACACAGGAAGATCCTAAAGCTGATTGGGAAACCAGTCTAACTCCTCTGTTCAGCAAATGACCACATCAGGATGGCAGCAGCGATGAGCACCTCAGGAGGAAGGATTCGCAATATGGTCCAACTGACGGTGAAGGATCTCAGCGAAGGGAACCCTTTCATGCAGGACCTCTTCATCAGAAAGGTCTTGCTGGATACTTGCAAGTTCGAGGCGAAGGATATCTACTGCCTCCAGGACTTCACGGGTAACGGATGCTTCGACGTTCCCTTCAAGCACCTGACGGGATGGCAGAAGCTGCTGCAGGACTTTCGGGAGAAGGGAAATGAAGCTCCGCTGTCACTGCTGAAGGTGCAGCCACTCTTCACCCTCCCCACCCAGAAGGAACACGGGGTAATGGTGCACATGTTTAACCCACACGTGCCCGTGGTGGATGTCCTCACCTTCCTGGCTCGTTACGTCGAGGGAACGGGAAGCTGCGTCGACATCAAGGACCTGTTTGGGATCTGGACCAACAAGTGCCAAGTGAAGGTCAAGCTGAGAGTCGACACAAATGGATCCGTCATCCACCACCCCCCCCCCCCCCCCCCCATGTTCGCCATCGGAGGGAACCGTGGATACATGGTGTACACGGGACAACCCAGGGTGTGTCGCAACTGCAACAAGCCCAGACACGTGGCGGCCCAGTGCAGTGCAGTCATCTGCAAGAACTGCAAGCAGGAAGGTCGCCAAACAAAGGATTGTCGGGAAAGCAAATGTTGCAACCTGTGCGGGGAAGCAGGCACCTCTACAAGGCCTGCCCAAAACGGGCCTGTACCTACGCACAGGCAATAAGAGAGGGTGCCAGTACCAACAACACCCCGACAAACAGCGACACACCCTCCCCCCACCAACACAGTGGCCCCAGAAGAGACCGAGACCAGGAGGGGTGAGGACAGCCCGACCGCCTCAAGCTCCCAACCCCCAGCCATGAATCCCCAGCCCCCTCCCCAAGAGGGCGAGTCAATGGAAGAGGGAGTGGGGGAGGGACAAGAAAGGGAATGGCAGGTGATGAAGAAGAAGCAGGCACAGAAGACACCGCCCAAGAGACAACGGGCCACAGAAAACAAGGGTACCAGAAAGAAAAGAGTGATGCAACAGATGGACACCAGCAACCTCTCCTTGTCGGAGGATGAAATCAACAACAGAAGCCAACAACGGAGGCAGAGGAAGCGGCAAAATGGAGGAGAGAACATGGAAGAGAACCAACAGACGGGAACAAACGAGGGAACAACCCTGCCCGCCGAACCCCAGCTCCGGGAGACCGGGAGCAGTGCAGAAGCGGTCGCCCCCCAGCTCCGGGAGACCAGGAACAGCGCAGAAGCTGTCAGCCCCCAGCTCCAGGAGACTGGGAGCAGCACCACATCCGATGCACCCCAGCACCAGGAGAGGAAAGAAGCTGGACCACCAGTGAAAGGAACAGGGGCACAGATGGATCCCCCCAACCGACACCACCAGCCTCGCCACAAGGGGACCCACACCCAGGGGGAGACCACTCCAGTACCTGAGCCCAGAATCGGTGATACAGATCACTAAAGCTGTGGGCATGAGGGCCCAGGACAAATGAAAATGGACTGTGTAACTGGAACTGAACTCTAAAAGAGCCATGGAGATAAAACTAGCATCCCTAAACGTGCGCAGTGTGAAGAGCATTGCACGATGTGTTAACACCTTGCAGTACCTCGCCAAGGTCAAGGCGGGTGTGACTTTCTTACAAGAGTGTGGGCTGCCACACCTCCGCAACTATTGGAGGTGGTCGTGATGGTGGACCCATGGACTGTCAGTATGGTCGGGAAGCAACGATTGTCGCGCTTCTGGCCTGGGGACTCTTGATGCGGGGGGGCAACTTCTCAATCACCAAGGTCAGAGAGGTGGTGGGGGGGGGCAGCTCCTTGTGGCAGATGTGATGTACCGGAACACTCCGCTCCGGTTAATTAATGTGTACACCTCGCCCGTGTGGAGTTAGCGTCTGGCCGTCCTCCAGCAGCTCCCACCGCTGCTGGTGATGTCCTGGCTGGTCGTTCTGGCCGGTGACTTCAACTGCATCAACTGCTGCTGGAAGGTCATCAACTCGGTGAAAGACGCCCTTTGGTCTGCCAGAAAATTGTTGGTCTCCCAGCACTGCGAGATGTCTGTAGGGGAATGCTGTCGACTGGCACATTCCAGGCTGCAGGAGTACGTGCTGAGGGACGCACTGAAGCTGGGTGCAGCCAACGCAAGGGCTCGGTGGGGAAGGACAACAGTCTAGGGTTCTTCTGCCACAGGAGAGGGAAGGGTGGGATCAGGCAAGGAAGCCCCTCAAATATTGTAAATATTGGATTGGGGTATCACCCCAGGGAGCCACACGAGTGTCATCGGTGCTGGGTTTTTATAAAAAGTAACACTAAGAATTGGTCTGTACACGAATGTAAAGGTTTGCACTGTTTTATTATTGTATATAGTTTCTTTTATTATGAATAAAGTTTATTTTGTTTAAAAAAATGTGTGAAGCAGATACTGTTATTTGAAACAGATATTAAGTACAAAGATAGTCAATAACCTGCCCATAAACTGAGGCAGGTTATTGACTAGTAACTGATTCTAAGGCTTTTTATGGAGTACAAATGGGCTTATAGTACCCGGAAAATTATGGGAAATGACTTTTTGCCACCACCCCCCCCTCCCACCTCCAGGTTGTGATCTTGCATCTTTTCCCACCACAACCTCGCTCTGGGATGAGCAGACTATAGGTATACCATAATAAGCACATTCTGATGTAGACAGTACATGGAAGAAAATGAATCATCAGCACCTCAGCAGAACAGGAGCCCACAAGTCAGATTTAAATTACTTTTGACTTGGAAACTACAAGGATTCCTCCAGCTTGGTTTCCTGTCCTCTCAGGAATGGATGACCTGCTGGCCAAGCGAGCAGGCTGGCAACCCTGCATCGCAATGGCAGTGAAGCCAGAAAGCTACGTCAGGCCATTTGTTTTCTACCTTCAGCCTATTGGCTAAATGCTAAGAAGGAGGGATGTCCTGTGAGGAATATGTATTAAAGGTCCACACTAAGGGAAAATGTACCTCATGTGCTCTGTAAAGTTAAGTGGCATTTTGGAATTCAGCTGCTGATCCCCAGGTTTAAGTAGCCCAAGTACCATTACTGTGCCAAATGAGTAGAAAGCAAAAGAGTTCAGGTACCTCCACTTTTCAGGATCCAACCGCTACAATTCCTGCCAATATCAGCACTTACAGAATCCCTCAATTCCATAAAACAATAAAACACAATTAAGTAACTGTGGTCTTCCACAGAATGGAAGGTCCACTAATTGTGCAGGGATACAAAGCAGAGGTGATATATTTTTATTAAGGCATGATTTCAAAGCACTTTTGTTCACCTAACAAAATACACTCTTAGTAGCAGGATATCAATAAGATGGGCAGTAATGCTGTAGATTTTCTTGTCTATGCAAAGTATAGCTCAAAGAGTCATTCACAAGCTTAAATATTGGAAAAGATTGATGAACTAACTTTTTTACTTGTCACTAATCCCATTTACCCCTTTGGGTACGTGGGAGGGACAGGAACAGGAAGGGAAATGATCTGGTTACTATTTAATCGTTTTGAGTAAACCAAAATAGAAGCAGTCTTACTGAGCTGAAAAATGGTGGAGAGGTATTGAAAGAGGATAATGTGATTAAACATGTCAAAAACTATAGAGGGGATGAGAAGGGAAGCTGGTCACTGATGTGGAACATGACATTTCTGATTGATTAGGACCAAATCTGTGTTATGGCAGGAAAGGATCTGTTTTAAAAGATTCAAGTACAAGGCTGCAGAATGAATATAAAACAATAGCACATTCAGGAAATTTGCGGAAGAATAGAGGTTGGTGATGTGATGATAGTTTGAACAGAGTGTGAGGAATTGTGTCAAATTTTAGACGAAAGTCTGCTGATGAAAGTCACCTTTGAAAGGGATGATCACTGTACTTGTGGTAGCATGGGGCACAGGATGAAGAAAGGGAGTATAGTGAGAGTAGGGTCAACAAAGCAGGCCATAGGTATTATGGGTAGGTTTACCAACACATGTTGCGTAATATCCTGATTAACCACTTTCCCTTTCATGAGTCATTCAGTGCTTAAGCACATTAAAAATTCACAGCTCCATGAGTTTTTGAAGGAATCTAGTTGGTGCATTTGCATTCTCTTCCTGGTCTCTTTCCAGATCCATGTCCAGATAATTTTTTTTACCTTTTGTAATTGTTTTGTTTCCAATATGGAGTGAATTGTAATGATTCTGTATAAATCAGAAAGAATGGTGATGCTCCTGCTACTGAGCTGGAGTTTAAATCCTGCTTCAGACAGCCCCAGCAGGTAGCAATGTACGATTTAATCTTTGAATACAAAGCTGACATCTATTAAGAAACTTAAGTCCAAAGAGGGCGAAATGTGGAGTCCTCCCAACCCTCCGCCACCCCATCTTTTCTGGTCAGTCCTCCTGAGTAACTGGCTTTGAATGGTTAATGATCTGCCATGTAAAAACTGTCTTTGTCATAGAATCAAGACAGAGTATAATTGTCTGGATAATAATGTTGTACAAGAACTGGGTTCTCCATTGCGCTGCCTGACGTGGAATAGAATGAAGATGGAAAGTAAGACCCACTTTCAACTCAGGCGAACCAGCTCGGAAAACGGCGGGCGCGTCGGCAGAGAGGCCAGCCACAAAATGGCGCTGGGCCTTCTTCTTCACCAGCGAGGGGAGAAAGCCCGTGCGCGGTAAGAGGTTATCATGACGCACCTCTGAAGTCTTTGCCGCCCAGAGAGGGCGGGAACTTGACTGCTTAAAGCCAGCGTGGCAAAGTTCTGAATAAACCAGTCTCGAGTGCAACCTACCGACTGTGTATCATTAGTTCTAGCTCAGTGCGTAGCCCATCGCTACAATATAAACTAAAATGTGGAAAAGTAGCATGTGTTAGTAAAAACTGATTCAAAATTGGAAAGTAAATAAAAGCTAAAAGTTTAAGCAAAAAGCCATATATTTTCAACTTCAATGTAGAACATAGAACAGTACAACACAGTACAGGCCCTTCGGCCCACAATATTGTGCCGACCTATATAAACTTACTCCACGATCAATCTTACCCTTCCCTCCTACGCAGTCCATAACTCTCCACTTTTCTTACATCCATGTGCCTATCCAAGAGACTTTTAAGTGTTCCTCTTGTATCAGTCTCTACCACTACCCCCATCAGTGCCTTCAGGAACCCACCATTCTCTGTGTAAAAAACCTACCACTGACATCTCCCCTAAACTTTCCTCCATTCGCGTTAAACAGATATCCTGTGGTATTGGTCATTGCTGTCCTGGGAAAAAGGTGCTGGCCGTCCACTCTATCTATGCCTCTCGTAATCTTATACACCTTTATCACATCAGCTCTCGTCCTCCATCACTCCAAAGAGAAAAGCCCTAGCTCAATCAACCTTTCCTCATAGGACATGTTCTCTAATCCAGGCAGCATCCTGGTAAATCTCCTCTGCATCCTCTCTAAAGCTTCCACATCTTTCCTATAATGAGGTGACCAGAACTGAACACAATACTCTAAGTGTGGTCTAACCAGAGTTTTATAGAGCTGCAACATTACCTCACAGCTCTTGAACTCAATACCCCAACCAACAAAGGCCAGCACACCATACGCCTTCTTAACCACCCTATCTACTTGCACAGCAACTTTGAGGGATCTGTGGACTTGGACCCCAAGATCCTTCTGCTCCTCCACACTGCAAAGAATCCTGCCATCAACCTTGTACTCTACCTTCAAGTTCAACCTTCCAAAGTGTATCACTTCACACTTTTCCAGATCGAGCTCCATCTGCCTCTTCTTCGCCCAACTCTGCATCCTGTCTATATCCCGTTGTAAACTACAACAACCTTCTGCACTATCCACAAAACCTCCTACCTTCATATCATCTGCAAACTTACTAACCTGCCCCTCCACTTCCTCAACCAAGTCATTTATAAAAATCACAAAGAGCAGGGGTCTCAGAATAGATCCCTGTGGAACACCACTAGTCACCAACCTCCAGGCAGAATACTCTCCATCTATATCACTCCTCTGCCTTCTGTGTGCAAGCCAATTCCAAATCCACGCAGCCAAGTTTCCATGGATCCCATGCCTCATGACTTTCTGGATGAGCCTACCATGGGGAACCTTGTCAAACGGCTTACTAAAATCCATATCCACCACATCCACTGCTCTCCCTTCATCAATTTATTTTGTCACCTCCTCGAAAAAGTCAATTAGGCTCATGAGGCACAACCTGCCCCTCACAAAGCCATGTTGACTATCCTTAATAAGACACTGCTTCTCCAAATGCTCATAAATCCTGTCCCTAAGAATCCTCTCCTGTAGTTTACCCACCACTGACGTAAGACTCACTGGTCTATAATTCCCAGGATTATACCTATTCCCTTTCTTGAGCAACAGAACAACATTTGCCATCCTCCAATCCTCTGGTACCACTCCTGTGGCCAGGGAGGATGCAAATATCATCATCAATGCCCCAGCAATCTCTTTCTTGGCTTCCCATAGTAATCTGAGGTAGATCCCATCTGGCCCCGGGGACTTATCCATCCTAATGTTTTTTAGAAGCTCCAACACTAACTCTTTCTTAACCTCGACGTGCTCCAGCACATTTGTCTGTTCTATGCTGACCTTACATTCATCAAAGTCCCTCTCCCTGGTGAACACTGAAGCAAGGACCTCCCACTACCTCCTCCACCTCCAGGCACATATTTTCCCCTTTGTCCCTGAGTGGTCCTACCGTCACTCTAGTCATCCTCCTGTTCTTCACATAATGTAGAACAGCTTGGGGTTTTCCTTAATCCTCCTCGCCAAGGCCTTCTCATGTCCCCTTTTAGCTCTCCTAAGTTCCTCCTTAAGCGCCTTCCTGGCTACCTTATAATTCTCAAGAGTCTTGTTTGATTTTTGCTTCCTAAACCTTAAGTATGCTTCCTTCTTCATCTTGACTAAATACTTCACCTCTCTTGTCAACCTTGGTTCCTTCAGCCTACCATCCTTTCCCTGTCTCAGTGGGACAAACATATCCAGAACCCCATGCAAGTGGTCCCTAAACAACCTCCACATTTCTGAGAATAGTACTTTGCTGCATTTTAACGCAATGTTACCCCAAATATAATTGTGGGCTAGTTTCCACCACCAGACATGCAGCCATCAAAATGCAGTTAATTCAGGCTGTTTTATCATTGCTGGGTATTTCTGTCTGAGGTGGATGGATCTGGAAGTTTGTAAAAAGCTGTTTTCGCTTTTGTTGCCTCATTGGTGAAGAAATGCTGAATTTGTACAAACAATTTATGAACTAAAAGGACAACATAATGGAAATATAGATTTAAGCTTCCATGTCTGGCCACTGAGTGTCCATTTTTCACTAACACTGGGCATACAAAGCCAAAAGCCTTGAGCAGTCTGCTTTTCAGTGCTATTTATATAATAATAATAATGAATGAATTATGATCAATGAGATGCCAGCCCAGTTCTTGTTTAAATATTTGATACAAATGAAATCTGCAGTGTTGACTATATCCAAACAAACAACTTAATAACTGCCTTTATATTTTCACTGGAAGCCAACCTTCTAACAGATATTTTCCTTTCCAAACAAGTTCAATCCATACATAAGCAATGAAATAGACAGCGCATCAGTACAGACCCGTACCACTACTTTCAAAATTAATGGCAAGCTAGGAGACAGAAGGGGATTCAGAACATCTGGGTCAGGGCGTTAAAGGTCTTGCAATGGAGCTGTACTGTAAACCCTATGCTAATGATATGAGTCTGACTTTCATACCTATCAGTCTGTGCTGGAAGCCTTACTTTTGAAATGTTGCCCTTCACACACCAGTTATATGTAAATATATTCACTGTAAATCATGACAGAATGTTTAATAATTTACTGTTCCAGCACTGCATTACCTACAATTATGCATTGTAATGAACATACATTTCAGGCCAACTAATACGAACCCACTGCTATTTAAGAGTGGGAAAGACCAGACGACTCTAATCATTCTATCCTACTTTCTTCCCTATATCTTCAGTGACCTCCATGCCTCACCTAGCAGCCACTGAGTTTGATACAAAAATTTCATGCTCTGAAATTCCCGCGCCTCTTTGTGTCTCCAGGATCTCATGGGAGCTAGGGAGATTAGAATAGGAAGCTTACAAGTAGAAATATTCATTACTAATCTCTTTTATAGTCTTTTCTAATGATATTTAATGCTACATATATGTGACAAAATATTTTTAATATTTTATAAACCAGACCAAAATTTGTCATCCTTTTCCACACCTTTTTTTTCAATAGAGATCAGTTTCTACCTTGTTCCCATTCAGTTCTACAGGTCCACAGACAACTCTTTTTATTCAAGATATCTTTTTTTATTCTTCCAGATCACAGGTATGATGGGTGCAGTAATACAGTTGTACAGATGTTGGTATCTTCCTATAACTTGCCTAGTTAGTTACTATTCACAGAGTCATAGGGTCCTAGAGAGTCAGAGCGTCAGCCCACAACGTCCATGCCAACCTTTGTGCCCATCTACACTAATCCCATTTGCTCACATTAGGACCTATGTCTTACCTATTTAAGTGGCTGTCTAAATTCCTCTTAAAGGTAGTGATTGCATCTGTGGCAATATGTCCCAGATATCAACCACTCTCCGTGTAAAAATCTTTCCCCTCAAATCCCCTTCAAAACATCTTCCTCTCACCTTAAAACCTGTGCCCTCTTGTTTTTGATACCCCGACTATGGGAAAAAGATCCTGACTATCTATCCATCGATGCCTCTCATAATCTTACATACTTCTATCAGGTCACCCCTCAGCCTCCTTCACTCCAGGGTATACAAGCCTAGCCATTCCCCTAACTAAAGTTGTTCAATCCAGGTAACATCCTGGTGAATCTCCTCTGCACTCTCTCCTGTGCAATCACATCCTTCCTATAGTGTGGCGATCATAATACTTCAAATGTGGCCGAACCAGCATTTTATAAAGTTGCAATATATGTATAGTTTAGGCAGTGAAGTTTCTTTTTGATTCATTTTTCGGGTTGTGATTATTGCAGAGAAGGCTAGTATTTATTGCCCATTTCTAAATGTCCTTGAGAAGAAATCTAGTAGCTAGAAGAGCTACTGCCTCACAGTGCCAAAGACCCAAGTTCAATTCTGAACTCAGGTGCTGCTTGTGAGGAGTTTGCATGTTATTCCTGTGACTACATGGGTTTCCTCTTGGAACTACAGTTTCCTCCCAAATTTCAGAGGACAGGCATTTAAGGTGAGAGGGGGAAAGTTTAGAGGAGATGTACAGGAAAGTTTTTTTTACGCAGAGAGTGGTAGGTTCCTGGAATGTGCTGCCAGGGGTAGTGGTGGAAGCAGATACGATAGTGGCACTTAAGAGGCTTTTAGATAGGCACATGTATATGCAGGAAAAGGAGGGATATGGATCAAGTGCAGGCAGAAGAGGGTTAGTTTAATTTGGCATCGTGTTCGGCACAGACGTTGTGGGCCGAAGGGCCTTTTCCTGTGCTGTACTGTTTAATGTTCTGTGTTCACATCCCAAAGATGTGGATGCCTGTCACTTAATTGGCCACTGTAAATTGTCCCTAGTGTGTAGGTGAATAGTAGAATCTGGGGGAGTTGATGAGACAGTGGGAAGAGTAAAAAAATCAGAATTAATGGAGGATTAGTGTAAACGGATTGTTGATAGTCGGCATGAACTCAGTGGGTTGAAGGACTCATTCCTGTGCTCTATGAAGTAGTGCTGAGCTGTATTTTCAAACTGCTGCTGTTTGTCAGGTGGTGGTACACCTACAATGCTGTGGGGCAGTGGGTTCCAAGATTTAAACCCCCTGGTGATAACAGAACAGCAATGTATTTTCAAGTCAGTGTGGTGTGACTTGGGAGGAAATTTGCAGGTGGTAGTGTTCCCATGTGGTTACTATTCTTGTCCGTCTTGCTGCTAGAAGCTGTGATTTTCAGGGATGTTGTTGGACAACTCTGAGTAATGTATGTTGTAGATAGTACACACTGCAATAGTGGTGGAGATCTTGATGTTTAAATGATTGATGGAATCCCAGTCAAATGGGCTGCTTTGTCCTAAGTGGTGTTGAGCTTCCTGAGTATTGTTGGAGAGCTGGATTTGAAAGTAAAGAAGCAAGTAGCATGATAACCACCGGAGCAAAAAAAAAAGCAAACTGCTGGAGGAACTCAGTGGGTCGAGAAGCAACTGTGGAGGCAAAGGGAAGTTGACGTTTCAGGTCGAGATCCTGCACCAGGACTGAGAGTGTGGAGGGAAGATAGCCAGTATAAAGAGGTGAGAGGGAGGGGTGAGACGGGGGCTGTTAGGGGATACTTGGAATCAGGTGACGTGGGGGATGATGGGCAGATAGATCCAGGAAGAGAAGGAAGAAGGGGAGGTGGGAGCTAGGTGACAGATGCTGGTGGATGATAGGTGGAAACCGATAAGGAAAAAAAAACAAAGGGCCGATGCAGCCATGGGGAGACGGATGGGGGAAGGTAGAGACAAGAGGCTAGAAGGCGATAGGTGGAACCGGATCAGGAAATGATGATGGGCAGAGGGGGGAGGGGATAGGGAAGGAAGAAGAAACTCAGGTAGGTAAGTGTGTGGACACCACTCTGGCCTTTTACCCTATCTTGACCTTTTCATTTCCAATTGCTGATTTGACATCAACTGCCTTGATTTCTCCACTCCTCTTGCCCAGTCAAACCTCACCCCCTCCATATGGGCAACACTCCTCTCACTCCATATCACCACACATCTATCCAACTGGGTTTCCTCTCCCCTGGCCTATCCTCCCCATCCTCCTCCTCAGCTGGTTCCGTCTGCCCACCATCCCCCCTTATCTGGTTCCGCATCACCTCCCAGCCTCTGTCCCTACCTCTCCCATCCCTCCCCCCCCCCCCCCCACTTGGCCTCATCTTCCCATTGTTTTTTTCTTCCTTACCCGTCTTCAGCTGTCACCCGCCAGTATCTGTCTCTTACCTCCCCCCTCCCCTCCTGGCTCCATCCGCCCATCATCCCAAACCCCACCTGGTTCCACCTATCACCTACCAGCTCCCATCTCACCCCTCCATTTCCCTGCTTTATATCGGCTATCTTCCCTCCACACCTTCAGTCCTGATGTAGGGTTACACCCTGAAACACTGACACCCACAGAAGCTGCTTGACGCACTGAGTTCTTCCAGCAGTTTGTATTTTTGCTCCAGATTCCAATGTATGCAGTCTGTTGTGTCTCCATGATCTGTCTGATAACTGGTTCCCGTTATCAGCCTGGAAATATGGCAGATTTTGGTTTTCCATGACTGAGTGCAGTTTTGCCCCTTCTCTCCTCTCCTGGCATTAACACCCTGACAGAAATCAGCAAATTCAACACAGATCAGACCCACAATGTTCAAAGTCCACGTTGCCATCCAGTGAAGTTTCCCTCAGAGCCTTGAATAGACTCCCTTTTCTCTAGTAACAGGCTGTGAAATACCTCTCTGGAATAAAAATAACAAAATTTTCATAATGTTCAGTTACCAGCATTTACTTAAGATATTTTTACAATTTAGTAGTGCTTAATAAATAATTGCTCAAGTGTAATGTTGTTATCTTGGAGTTAAAAGTATATCATGGATAGATCAGTTTGGTATAGGAAGAAGAAAAGAATTTCTCTTGAATTCATATTTTTAAAAAAATAATGAAAAGTATGGGAACAGATAGTTAATTCGAGTGAAATAAATTACTGCAATCTTGAAAGGGTCAAGCACTCCTATTTTAGTATGTACAGTACATCACAGAAATAATACTGGGCTTTGCTGTGTTAAGTTGCCGCAGGCTTACCACACTGCAACTTTACACCTATTTCAAAAGAGTATCCTTCAAGGCACCATGGGATCTTGCGTTCTTTTTAGTGTTGGGATTAGGCTTCTTTGGGCTAAGGCAACCACATCAGGTGTTGAACTTGAGTTATGCAAGTGCTGAGGCTGCAGGTCCATAGGAGACTGCCAGCATGTAATCCAGCCATGACTGACTCCACTATAGCCATCAAAGACAACAGACTTACAACCATACTCTCTGAACTGTAGTCAGTCCAGGCCGTCAGCACAGAAATCTTCATAAGATCTAAAGTACATGATCTACCTCAGTGTAAAATACATTCTAATTTTTAATCATTTTGCCACATTACAAATGTACTAAATTATTAAATACTCCCCTTATACCTGAAGGACTTAGAAATATGTATCAATGGATGACCCCAAATATCAGCGAGTGACTGATATTAGTGTCTGTGCAAGTGCAGTCCCATATGTTTGTGCTGAAAATTACTTCTTTAGCTTCAAATATGATTCATATGCTACTTCATAACGGTTGACCTGTGAACAGTAAGATAAATACAATATTTGAACAGTATAAATCCTATTGTTTAAGCAAGGTGAATTGACCTTTTCAGCTTTTATGACAAATTTATACATTTTTACAATGTTATATTTGAAATTAAATTCCCAGTTGATATCATTTTGAATTCTTAAGAATGACCAAGAGCTCATATTTTCTGTTTGTTCATATTTTATTGCACAAACACCACTGAGAATTCCACAAAATGCTATGTGATCTCTAAAGATTTGTTAAAATGATTGCAGATGACTGCAGTACCTAAAAGCCACTCACAAAGAATCGGATCATTATTATCGTTCATGGTTACCCACTGATATAAATTTTCCAAATGAATGAATTATGTATTTCATGTTTTCTGTTATCAGACTAGATGTTCTCATTTTAAGATTTGACTGCCTCCTATAGCACTGCAATAACTAGGCCATTTAAGCACTAATTATGCCTCCACTCTTTCTTCAAATGACTAAATCAGCATCTGTTCTATAATTATCATTAGTGAATGTGTATAGGTGCCATGTACCGTGTAATAAATGCCTAAGTAGGAATATTTTAAATATGAAGGTCAATAAAAGTGTACCAGTATAATGTTAATGTAATCTTTAAACATTCTTAAGCTCTGATTGAAACATAAGTGAATTTGAGTTTAAATGCAAGAGGCTATTTTTATAAAGGTATGATAGATTTTTGTTTGTTCAGTTTTTGATTTTTGAGATATAATTGTATCAAACAACAATAACTAAGTAATGAAAACTCAATTTCTGCTGTATTAATGTCACAGACATTACATATATTACTGCCTCTAATATAAACAC
The DNA here is from genome assembly GCF_009764475.1 of Pristis pectinata. Classification (NCBI taxonomy): domain Eukaryota; kingdom Metazoa; phylum Chordata; class Chondrichthyes; order Rhinopristiformes; family Pristidae; genus Pristis; species Pristis pectinata. The sequence goes on along the minus strand of NC_067405.1, from coordinate 36,206,222 downwards.
ATACTAATGATCAATTCTGATGATTCTTTTGATTCTCTAGTTTTAGGTGAAAATGTGTAAAGTTCACATTTTGACATTTGGGTATTTTAGTCTTATTTCAGTAACAATCTTGCAATGTAATTAGCAAAAATGCATGTAATTGTATTCCATAATGCCTGTTCTTTTTAATAATGAGTTCCTGTTCTGAATTACTACCACATTCTGGATTAAGAATAAAGTCCACTGTGACCATAATATTTTAATATAACCTAGGACAGAAAAGATATTGGCAGGATTTCAGTAAGATTTTATATATTTCACTTTTTCTTATGAAGAATGCAAAATATGGGTGGAATGTTAATCCATACTTTGAAATATACAAAAGTGTTCAAAATATGTATTACAAAAATTATAAAATTGCAATGTAAAAGAAAAGGCCTATAAATTACTGACCAGGGATCAGGACAGAATTCAAGAGCTGACCTTACCTTTTGTATCTTCAACACATGAGATAAGGCCATTGTGATATTACTAACATGATACCATACTACCTGAATTTGAAATAATTTACCCAAATCCTCGGTGACATCACCAGACAATGCTGGGTACCACTATAACACTCCTAAAATAATTATTTATATTAACCCATTTCTCACCACCCTGCAATGCAGAGCATTTGGTGGCTTCTTTTGGCAGGCTCAGTTTCAAAGCAAGTTACCTCATCCAACAATTATTGCTTCTAGATTCTCATAATTTTACATAGAATGTTTAATCTGCTACTCTTATGACATATCCAGGTCAAAGTTTAATGAAGTATCATCTGATTAGTTGGGAAAAAGGAGAGCTTCATTGAGGCTGACAGCTAATCACAAGCCATTTTTTTTATTAAGATGGTCATGAGCACATAAATGGAGAATTTTTTGGCTGCAGAGAAAAGTTGGGAAATTAATAAGACTAAACAGAAATTAAGAACATGAATGTAAAATAGATCAGCTGAGAAGGAATAGAGAACCAAATAAATACAGTAATGAAGAACCAGGTGGAAAAATGGAACTAGAGGTTAGAACAAAACAAGAGAGGTTGAATAATATACTTTTATTCAGAATCTTAACGCATTTATTTCATTCATATATGTCCAGAATTCAGTAATAAAGCAACACCTAACATCATAAAGGCACTTCCACTGTACTCTTATGTAACACTTTTGGGAAAGCAAGGTAAACAGTTTTAAATTAAAGGAAAACAAACTATGTTGGCAATAGTCAACAGTGGACAGTGGACAATAGTGGACAGTCAAAGACTTTTTCCCAGGGCAGCAATGGCTAACATGAGGGGACATAATTTTAAGGTGATTGGAGGAAGGTATAAGGGGGATGTCAGGGGTAAGTTTTTTACACAGAGAGTGGTGGGTGCATGGAATGCACTGCCGGCAGAGGTTGTGGGGGCAGACACATTTGGGACATTTAAGAGACTCTTAGATAGACACATTAATGATAGAAAAATAGGGGGCTATGTGGGAGGGAAGGGTTAGATAGATCTTAGAGCAGGATAAAATGTCGGCACAACATTGTGGGCCGAAGGGCCTATACTGTGCTGTAGTGTTCTATGTTCTATGTTTAATATACAACTGACCAGTCAGCATCTGTAAAGAGAAAATAAACATGGTTTCATTCTAGTTGTGTATCTTTTATAAGGCTGTAGAATAGACAAAAAATATTGATGGTGTGTTGGGTATGTGGATGGGGGTAGTGAAGATGGCGATCCAAATGATACTTCATTCACAGAGAAAAAATTATCATATGAAATTATTTGTAAATTGCTTTACCTAAAATATATAGCTGATATAGCAAGATTATGCAGATTTAAAGGGTTAGATTTTCATGTCCCCTCCCCACCAGAAACACACAATACTGCAGTTAAAACAGAGGTGGATAACTATATCATGCCAATTTGCCTTACCGTGAATTTCCCAGGGCATTCTATTTGGTGCCCAACAATCCTTCCTAGGTAAGGAAGATTAATGTAAAATGTATATAAGACTCCAATGTCACGTGGACATCTGCCCAGCTATCCCTGCCAGGACAACAGTAGACGTCTTTCTGTATATATGACAACATGATTTCCACAAGGACGCAAAACGTTGACTGATTCTCTTTCTGCAGATGCTGCCTGACGTGCTGATTTTTTTCCAGCATTTTGTTTTTGTTTCAGATTTCCAGCATCTGCAGTTTTTTGATCTCTAATAGTCTATTTACCCAGAGAATTTAATCTTCGGGGCACCTAACATGCCAGTAGCCTGGAGCTGTTGAGGTGCAACTGGGTATCCATTAGGCAGCAACAGTGCACCCAATGCCCCTTAATGAGGTTGGCCCTTGAAATGGCTCAAAGCTCTTTTTAACATTGTGGAATAGCTAGCAGGTACATTTTGTGTCTTCTCTTGTCATTTCTGTGGAATAGAAATGACAGGAGAAAGTGGACTGAGCATGTGTAGATGCGTTAAGAGGGTTGGGAAGAATGCAGAGCACCCACTGAATATTGTTTCTGATGCTCTTCATTCCCACTTCAACATTGTCCTAATAATCTTCAATACAGAGTTCAAGAACAATACGACTTCCTTCCCCCGCGCATTCCGCAACTCTTTGATCTTAACATTAACTCTGGTGATTTCAGAGCTGAGCCCCACGTTCATTTATTTCACATAATGTTTGCTTCTTATGTATGTCAGTATCCAGAGAAAGAAGGGCAGACTCTTAGTTAGGTTGGAAAAGTACTCGGTACTCAAGGTAATGAAAGTCCGAGCCTATGGTGTTGACGAACAGAATCCACCACCTCCCCCCACTTCATGATTGGCGAAGCGGTCGTCTTGTTGGTCCTTTAATATCACGTACGCTGTGTTCTCATCCTTGTTCCCCCGTTTATTTGTCAGAATTTTTTTCGACAGGGACAAATCCTTTTCTCCTACGCTCTCCCCTCTTCTGGCTTCATTTCTATGTTCCAAGGTATTATAATAACTCTTCATCCGCTAGCTTTCAGCTGAAGTGAAGTGCATGGCCAGGATGCCATCAGTCACCCTTTCCCTTTATTGGGGATCTTTGACATTCCGCACACTTCTACATTTCTGTTTCAATTTGACATTTCCAGACTTTGGAGCATTCATTTTCATTTTGAAATATCCTTGTCCTAAGTGTACAAAACTGTTTTCATACATTGACCAGTTCCACCTAAATAAAACTTCACTCAAAACTGCACTACAAGCACATCCCATGTGATATATAGGCTCGATCTGATGTCGTGCATCCATGAATTTGCGCCACTCGAACACAATTTGGTCCTTTTTATTAATACACACCATTATCTCCTAAGGAACCATCATAATTACAATGTTAATCCAACATTTGTCCAGTTTGACTTTATTTACACAGTGCATAATTTGTTTTTATTGAATTATAATGTCTTTGTTTCATTTCCCTCTGTAAACGTCCCGTTATGGTAATAAAGGATCACTTTGTCATTGTTGTAAATTTAGAACAAAATATTCTTTATAAACATATTAATATTTCTAAGCTGGCATTTAGAGCTCTTCTAAGTCGCTAGTTGAACGTATACATAGAAAGTGCTATACATGTGTGTCTGTATTTCAGATTTTAAAGGTGAACAATTTTCCTTCAAAACTCTGTTAAAATTTGATGTGATATATTATCAGACTTACTGAACCGTCAGAGAATACCTCGGGATACTTCGGGACTCGACAACGACAATTAACAGTATAACAGAACATTTTAAAAAAATCCCTGCAGTATTTGATGCCCCAATATGCATGCCATCGGTCAATACAATGGCGTCCTTTAATCTTCATTTCTGGGCTATTAAATTATGACGAGCGGATGTTTCACGGTCGTTGGTATGGGGATAATTTAATACACCTGTTCATAAAAATTGTAATTAATCCAAAACTTGAAGTACGTTAACATTTTAGCAACAATGCCGAATACATTTACAAGTGAACACCAGGTCGGTCGATCAAGAGGCTTTAAAAAAGATCAGTGGTTTTGAACTCTTCATTGGGGGGGGAGAGAGATGCAAGGAATATTTCGCGAAGGGGAGAACGCGAGATTGAAGAGCATGTTAAGACACGCGTTGCACGCAAAATGTAACAGTGCTGAAGCCGGGCGTCTCTCTCTCTCTCTTTCTCTCTCTCTCTCTCAATGAAGTGCTCCATGCCCTTGCTGCAGTTTCATTGCCCAGATCTGGTTTGAAATTGCCTCTCCGGCTCCGACGCATGCGTGCTGCCCTCCTCGGCCCAGGCAGCTGTTTTGGGTCCGAATTCCAACATGGCAGGCTTCCGAGCGCACTGGTTTGAAAACTTGGAATGATTTCAAAACCCTGGCACTCTCACTTAGGTCGAGTTCCCGTTCAGCGGTAAACACGGGGTGGATGGTTCGAATTCCCGCGGCGGCCCTCTGAGCGATCCCAGGTAAGACTTTATTTCGCCCCGAGTAGCAGCAACATTTATGTTTGAATCCCGTAAGCCGAAGCGAGCGCAAGGGGAGAGATTATGTGCATGGAGCGAAAAAAAAACCCCGCGCCTGACTTGCCCAATGTTTATCTTCACCGGGAGACCCCCTTGCATTATCCGTGGCCCGCAGCGGACTCTTGCAAAACAAAGGAAGAGTCGGAGTTTTCATTGAAGTAAGCGGGGAATTGCAGTAGTGAGAATTCAAGAGTTCACCCCCACCCCCCATGTGCATGTTCTGTTCCCCATTGGAGCTGAGCAGACTTATTCTGCTGTCGAATCAGGCAGCGGTGAGAAAGTGAGAGTGCTTCGGAGCTTAATCTGCTGGGGGAACAACTTCTGGTCAAAGTGTAATAAAAGCCGATCTCCATTTACTTGCCATGGCATATACGGGGAATTCTTTATTCAAAAAAAGCACCCAAGTGTCAGAACCGAGGCTGAACCTATGCTGTAACTGTTCGGGTCTGAAGAGATAACCACATCATCTATTTTCAGGCTTGGAAGGAAGCATGGTGGGCGTATTGTGCCATGAAACGAAGGGAGAACGAGATGTATAATCTAATGGTATATACAGTAGAGTGATCCTATTACTGTCCTCCCCGGAGCTTCTTGTTAGTTTCCATGGAAGTGAGTGAAATTGACAGCGACTTGGATTCGTGATCATGTGGTTGTATTTTATATGTGTGTGTGTGTGTGTGTGTGTGTGCGCGCTCTCTCCTCTGGTCTCTCGGATCCCTTTTTGTTGATGTCGCTTTACCCCTAATTATATGCATGTAGGTTAAATGAATACCTGACGAAAGGCTCCACGTTTTCAGCAGTGAAATTTGATAGCCAAGAGGGGGAAAAAAGTGGTTAATGAAAACCCAACCGTTGGAATTCTGAATGTGAATCCAATTGTGCGGCTGCAAGAAATGATCAGTAGCGCGAGTGTTTATGGTATGTTTTTTTTTGTTGCTGTTGTATTTTGTCATTTGCAAACGACTCTGAAGAGCAGAAGGCTTTTCTCCTTAAACATGTTTAATATACACCATTCATAATTTGGAGCTTCAGGGAGTCTTCCGATTTCATGTTAAAGCTGTAATATATATTCATAGCGGATTTAGTAGTGGTGCGCTCAGGATGCTGTGGAGAGGCTATCGCGTTTATAAATTTTAAATCGGGGGCAGTACAAGTGATGAGAGCTGGTATTTGACGGGAATGCGATTTTTTGCTATTGGTATTCATTAGTGCGAATTTCACAGTGAACGGCCAACGGAAAACAGGTTAGGGTTAGGCAACGGTTGCCTATAATTATCAGTGTATGATTTAGGATTTATTTTAATGCTGATGTACCATTTATTCAAAAATCTATTGGCGACAAAACTTGGACGCATTAATCAATTACAGTTTATGAAACCTTGTGAGACTGGATAGCTGCTTATTTTCGAGGATTTTATGTGAATATGGATGTCATTTAATTGCATTGCATGGATACAGATGTGTACACAGCCATAACAAACCAAGAGTGGTTTGAGTTAAAGACAAGGGAAATAAAATGTTCCGCCAATTAATGTTGTTCTAAAGTCAGAAATCGAAGATAGTAATAAAGACCTTATGCTGTTAGATATTTGGAGTAGAATCTGATTTTTTACGCTTAGTTTGTTTTAATGAGACATTTACAGGAATTCGTAATTTGTCTAATCAATAGGGCCACCAGTTAATTTTGATGCGAAGACTTTTACCTTGGCGAGTCTCTGTAGAAATAAAATTCAAACTTATGAATTTTACCCGGCCCAGGGACGCGTGAAAGCAATGTGTCAGGGTTATTTGGTTTCGCCTCCCTGAGGTGGTCAATGAATGGAAGTCCTTCAGTGGCATCACGTAAACACCGTGAAGTGTACTTCCACATATTGATGATGACATATGTCTACCCGATCCGTCCCCCTTCCAGTTCGAGGACTGTTGGTCCTTGGATCCCCATGCAAAACGTGGCATCTACATTAGTATGCGGAGGAAGTACTGGGACCTTCGCTAAAGTATTTTGCATGTGAGCGAATTGCTGTGGTGTAAACATTGGAAAACAATATGCTTTCCCGTGTACTCTATCCAGAGTGTAGCACATATACAAGCAAAAGCAACTTTAAAAATTCTGCCCTGTATGCAATCCCTTCAGTCAAAATATATAATCGGCGAATAATACGTTTCAGAAAGGCGCTGAAATCATCGCAAGTAGGGAGCAATTCCTAGTTGCCCAAGTTTGAATTTGTGAAATTGTTCAACAATATCAGTGTTGGCAGAATATTGGGCTTTTAGGGTTAAATTATTTATTTGTGTATGGAAAATAACTTTATACAAAAATAGGTTGCTTGATTTTGTAATCACTGCAGCTTCAAATATAATTATTTTAAACTTTGTGGGGGAAAATATTTTTTAATGCGTGTATGCTTCATTGCTTAATAGATTAGCAGTAAAAATAATGAATATTTGAGCAAGTATATACTATACAGTACTTTTGTGCCATTCTGGTTAAAGCATAATGCATTTTACAGTATCTGTAAATAAGACTGCTGTAGTAAAATACCATCAACCTCAGCTTGTCAGCTGTAAGCAAATATGTTAAGTGTTGTGTTTGTGCTTTAGATTAGAAAGAGGAGACCCAGGGGAGCTAGCATCATGCAAATATAACAAATCCCATTTCTAATATGCATGATGTTCACCCTTCCAGCAGCTGGATATGTTTTCTTTGTGTTATTTCTGTGAGTGCTGACAATTTTTGTACAGATCTAGGTTGGGCTACATTATAAAGTGAAACCAGCTGTCTGTCGTTGCTCTGAGGGATGTGTTTGCTCTGCTGCGAAGATGAAGGACCACAAATCCTTGACACACTTCCCTGACATGATCAACATTCAGCTGCTGAGATTGTCTGCTTGGTCAATTTTTTTGTGTTCTGACTGACAGCATGCAGCACAAACAAATTAAAGCAAAAAAGTTTGAGCACAAATGCAATGCTCTCCTCTACCTTCAGTTCCTCCTGTGATTCTGTTTGAAGCATCAGTGCTAGCCTCCTCAAAGTACCTTTCACCAATGAAATATTCACTCTGGTACAGGAGAATGAAACAGAAAGTCTGTTTCTTTCCAAACAGTTAAGGTAGTTGTAATTCAGCAGTGTTACATTAAGAAGCAGGATTTTGGATGTTGCCTATTAGATGCTTGCTTTACAATTAAAAAGCAGATCAATTGCTGATAGGAAGTGGTATTTGGATTGTTTGTGTGCAAATTGGGAATTGGACAAGGGAGTCCCTAAAGAGGGGGAGGGGAGTGGGTTGCAGGGGAGGGGGTGGGGGGAAGGGAGGTTTAATGTTAATACTTTTAATCTGGACTTGTAGAGAATTCATGAGCATCCATAGATTTACACTAGTAATTATCATATCCCAAGTGGCGCAGGAAGACATTTGCCTAAAAACTGATGTCTTCATTACGGTGTTTACATTTTAATAGAGCAGATTAGTAACTGCTATATATGGTTACAGTGTAGCCGAGGGACAACTTTATAATATTTTTATGGAAAGTTATGAGCAAAATAAAAATTAAACCAGCTTCATAACATAAATATAAAGCAATGGAAATGAAGGAAAATTAAGTTTTGAAACATTTTCAAGTCCCTGAATCCAAATCCTGATTTTTTTTTTTCAAATTGGATTTGTTATATTCCAGTATTCTGCAGAGTTCTCTTTTTGCTGCCCATTCAATGTTTTATACAAGGCTCTGAAGCACTATGTAGCTACGTACTTGGCAGAATGCCAGACATTGACTGCAGGAGCCTTGGTACCTGAGAGCTTATCAGTTCTATGGTCTGTAAAAATGTGATGAAAATGTTGGTAAACTGCCATGAGGGTTTAGGGAATGTCGGAAAAAGGTCCACGTAATCAGCTTCAAACTCCTTTCTAAGACACCCTGGACTGGAAATAGCTGTCTATTGACCAGAAGTCTGTGGGTGCAAAGCATACTTGCTGACCACTGCATTAGTAAATCAACAATTCATTGCAACGGCCAGACACCAATTTGGTAACAGGGCCACTACTTGCATGAGCATACAAAGCTAACTTTTTAAATATAGTGAAAAACATGCATAAAAGAACCACAAAATAAAATATGGTGCACCATGAAATGAATGATCAATTACTTAAATAGCCAAATGCTAAGTCACAGTTAGCATTGTATCAACAAAATGTGAATTCAGATGGTCCAAAATATGAATGCAGCAAATTCTTACCTATTTACATTAATTGCACTGCTGCTAGAATCCTTTACTTTCTTTCAAATACTGACAGTGATCCACAGATAAAGTTCAAAGTATGTTCAAATACTGGACCCTGTATTTTATTTCTAGCTGAAATGATTTTAGTTCAAGGTTACATTGTTATTGCATGATCTTTTTTTTCCAGTTCTTTGCCTTGTTCGATACCAAAAGCATTTAGGAATTTTATTGTCCGTCTATTTCTAGAAATGTATTTGTCACTCCAGTATTTCATTATAAAAATTTGTTCTCTTTTAAAATTCATTGTTTTGCTGTCCATGACAATAATGGGTGTTTAATTACTCAATAAGAGATTCCATTTTTACTGCAGGCTAGACAAACGGTATTGATTTTTTACTTTGCTGCAATATGAAACTGAAAAACACAATTACAATTCTTTGCCTTGTGGAGTGCATTAGTCCTGGTGAAAATCAGACTCTCTAGTTACAGGAACCAACCAGCTGAGACTGTAAAAGCATTAATTTTATAATTCTTGTGTTTTGCATGGCAATCTTGCATATTCACAAATGTGTAATGAAAATATTGGTAACAGTGATTTTCTTCCAGCTGTATTTACCAAAATTACTGTGATCTTTACCAAATCCAGCTTTATTCTTTCAATGAAAGTTGTTCTGCATTGCAAATTCTTAAGGAAAAAAAACATTTTAGTAGCTTTAATGATACCACTGCACTATAGTTATACTGAGCAACATTTCACTACAATTGGTTCAAGAATGACAGATAGAAACTTGCATTAATCTTTGTTTTTATAATCTTCTTCATCCCCCACCTTTTATAAATGCTTGGACTTCTTGTTGGATCATCTACACATAGGCTTCAGTTACCTTGTGATACTTTCATTTGGCTTTTGTTTACATGCAAGCTTAAGGAGTGAAGGAGTGATGTTGGTAGGCTGTTCAAATCTGTATGTGCACACTCATTCTCAACAGGATTCATTGGATTAAAAAAATGAAACCTGTTTTTTTTTCCTTCCTCCCTAACACAGAAGTGCTATGACAAACTCTGTGCTTTGGCAGAGGACTAATTTAGCACAGACTGGAATCGAACCCAGGATCATTCAGTTTGGTCTAGTTGTTGCTCACTTGATCAGCTTGTTGAACAATCAGGAAAGCCTGTTTAAAATCTTTTAGTTTAATCTTAATAAGAAGTGATTGAATGAATATGGCTGTTAAAGATTCAGTGTAGAATAATAAATTCCATATCAGAAATATTACGTGAACGGAAGGATAGTGAACAAAATGGGGTTAATATAAGCATGATATTATGTAATATAAGTACCTTTGAAATTATACATTTAACAATTGCAGTTATTTGACAGAATATCATTCAGATTTTAAATATGAATTATTTTTAAAAAATGAAAATGCAGTTTTAGTCATGAATGATTTCATAGGATGTGTATTGTATAACATTTCAATAATAGTATAAAGTGGAATAGTTCATTCTGGGCTTCTAATAAAAGTAAGTTTTCTGGCCAATTGTATTTAATCCACTATAGAATGAAGTAATTTTGTAATAATTGTAAATTGAAATTTCTTTGCCTGGTGGCTCATGATGTACGTAAAGAAAAAGCAAACTGTTTGTCAGTAAAACTGCTTGATGGCAGTACTTTACGAAGGTGTGTCCCAATCACTGCTACATTTTTACTAAGTTTTATTACCATTTGCCTCCAGATTGTCTATGTTCTTCTTGGTCATAGCATTCATTAGTTGCCTAGTTCACCTTTGTTCACAGCAGACTTGGGAAATGACCTCATATTTGAGTGACTGTCGATAACAAATTGCAGCATCTTCACCATTCAGACTAAGAGTACTGTGACTGCTAAAGACTTCTTCAAACCAATAAATGGCTGTAACATCCACTTAATTTTTTAATTAAACTTTAAAGCTTGGAAACTTAATTACTATTTAATACTAGGCAATTAAAGTGTGTGGTCAGGGCTGTCTATATAAAATGCATCAATTTGAACCTGCCATTTGATTAATGGCCTTGCCGATGTAGAAAGTGCACCACAAAAGAGAGCTGCAATAGGGTCATATCTTTAATAGCTGTATAAAGTGCATTTTAGCTGTTATTCTCTGCAACAATTGACTCAAAAATCATATATTACATAAATTTCATTATCTGCTTTATAAGCTCATAGTTTTTTTTTGAATTTCAATTATTTTAACACTAATTTATTTTATGGTTAATGTATGAGGGGATGTGCATAATTTTTGTATTGTAATAGCTTTAAGATATAGAAAGTAGCTGAAAAATCACTAGTTAGTTCTCTTTGGACTGTATTTAGATTTAATAAACCTTACTGTTTTCTCAGATCTTGCTTGTAATCATTTTTTTACAAGATGAAAGTACACTTAAGATTCACATAACATTTTTATTCTGAGGGTATTGTAAATCTAAATTAATTATAATAGTAAAATAGAAAAATGAACCTTGGATTAACAATTAATAAAGCACAAAATCTGCAGCTCTATAAGGCTAGACAATGAGGATTTTGATTAAGGTTTTTAAAAATTTAAATTCTTTTAAATATTTCTATTATCATTAACTTTTGTATTTTGCATAGCTGTAAATGAAGCTAATAAGTGAGAAAGCAAAGTTATTCTTAATTTGTCATTGATGAAGCTTAAGCCACCATTGTGATCACTTGCGGTGGATTCTGCTATGCTCCGTATTAAAAGTGTAATTATTGGGTACTACATGTGTTTTCCATGCAGAGTATTTTAAATTGGTGATGGTAGATTGAAGATGTTTGGTCAATTTTACCATTGCAGAAGACTTGGAATGATTTAGTTCGCCACCCTATTTCAGGAGCCACTGTTCACAATATGTCGAGTCTATATTCACAGATACAGCTGCTTGGATTCCCTTTGCTCAACTCTCTTATTGTGGCTGTGGGAAACTTGACCTGCATGTACTTTCGTGAATGAGATAGTCCAATTTTTTAACATTGTGCTAAACTGCAGAATTTTAAAGCAAATTTTATTTGCTAAAGTCAAGGAATAATTGGTTATTTGGGTCTGTTATGACTTGTCATTCATTCAAGTGCAAATGTCGAGTTGTGACCCATCTGCTTTCCTCTTTACCATAGTGAGTTTAGGATTAGGGTTTAACCTTCTTGTTGTTGTAAGCAATACTATTAATCGCATCCAGTTTCCAATAGAAAATGCAGTCAAATCGTGTTACTACTTCAGGAGCCAGACCCTAATTCAATCTTCAGCAAAATGTATATTAGCCAGCATTGGTCTGGCTTTCTGTTTAAACTAGAATTTTATGATTTGACTATTTTGGTTTTGCAATAATTACTGAAGATCAATTTATACACGATTGTGATACAGTGGCATTCTGTTAGTTCCAGAAAGTAGAACAGTTTATTCTTGGGTAAAATAGCCTTGTTACAAATAGCATAACCACTTTTACTGCAGAGTTATTCTTGAGGTTTAATATTTTCACAATAAGGAAAATAGATTGCCATGAGCACATGAAGTTTATATTTCCCACACCCAATTTATAAGGTTATGTTCTTGCATCTGAGATTTGATTTAGGTTTATTTTTTATTCAGTCAGTAAAGTTGCATCTGCATCAAATTAAGTTTAAGGTGTCTACCAGATGCAATTAAGTGAAAATTCTAAGCAGCAGCTTCAAATTATTATCAGGAATTAAAGAACATGTCTATTAATCAATAACTGGAACGGCATTGTGAATTTTTACGTTATCAGAAAAGTTTGGGAAAGGGTTAATATTTTAAAAATATATAACTCTGAGGTTCAAAGTAAATTTGGAAACAATTGCCCAACTTGTTTTGAAGTAGGAGTAAGGAATCCTGGTTTGCATATCTATTGCACACTTTATACTTTGTATCTTGAATTTCAACTTTAAATTTTTAACACAGCCAGAATTTTAATATGCTGGGATGAATAGCTGTTTGGAAATCTAAGGCAAATATTCCATGATTGACTAATGTACCAGTGGAAAAGAATATTCAACTGTGCAGCGCAGTGCTGGACCAGATTCCGATCTTCAGTTCAACAGAAGAAATTAAGTTGAAGCTAAAATGTTTCTTGAGGGGGATAGAAGGAAACTCACACATGAGTCTCCCTAATTATTCTTGCATGCATTTCAGTGGATAACTACAGAGCAATACTAACACAAAGTTTTAAACATGTGTCCTCCTGATGGTTTTGTTCAGTATTTGTATTGGTGTTTGAGATTTGAGAAAAATTAAAGGTTAAGAGGAAGGAGCTGAAAAAAATATATATCAATCTAATTGATATTACATTCTTGTTGTTAATCAGTGCATTGCGTTTTGGCCCAAAAATCTTTTCATTTGGAATGATGTGCATCAAAGTAAAGCCAATTTGAGTGATATTTTATTTTTTTTAGTTAAATGGTACAGACAACAGACAGTTTTGTAAAAAGAATCTAATACGCACATTCCTGTACTTGAATATCTAAGTAGTTTTCTCTTTATTTAGCTCTTAATATATATTCCACAAAAATAAACACTAGAAGGACAAACACAGTAGAGTTAGGAAGTTAAGAACCTGGCAGAAAATTCAATAGGTATGCCTGATATTGTTCATATTGTATATTCGTACATATTACACATTGATAAATCTATGCCAATGGTTTATTAGACGGTGTTTATGCTTTTGTCTAGACTGTGTTCTAGCGCATTCACTCAACCAAGGTCACCAGTTGTAGGTTTAATTCTTTCCCTAATGGTTTGGCAGAGCTAATACACCTCAACTTTGGCATATTTTTTTTGTAGTATTAGTCTTGGGTTTCTACTTTTGCATTTTTTTCTTGCATTTAATTTGCTGCTCACATTCATTTTCCTTAAGTCTTCTCTTAGTATTCATTTGTGTTGCACTTTGTACCATGGGAAGAAACCTTGATATCGATTCTTTGGGTGTCTCCATAACTCTACAGTATCCACAACATTGGCGGTGTGTGTTAGGATGCAGCCATCTGACTTCCAAAACTGTGAGTCCTGTCATTAGAGGATGTTTTCTTCAACTTGTATTCAAAGCATTTTTGATTTAAGTACATCCATTGGTTTTTTTAAAGATATTTCCAAATGTCAGGACATGTGACTGACTTTCTCTTATTGACTGAGGCTTCTGTGATGTACTGTCATACAGTAATCCATTGAACCCTTTGGATATCCTGTTTTAATCATTACTTTAAAATTACAGTGGGGCCCAGAATAACCATGTTATATTTATAATTTAATACATTTAATAAAACATTTTTATTAGTAAGTGTATGAAATTCATGGTTACTTGTATCACCCATCAGCAGAGCAATGTATTATTTCATTATCTTGATGAACCCATTGCTCCATGCTTTGACTACCCATGAGCTAATTTACTTGTACTTTGCCTCTGCATAATAATGTTCAATCATGGAAAACATGGTAATAATTCCATATTCCGTGTTTTAATGCATACCATATCAAATAAAACTTAAAATTTGAGTGCTGTATGGTTGGAGTCAGGAGTTTTCTGTGTGGGGGAAAATAAGGGTTTATTAGAATTGAGCCTTTCAGATATAACTTTGGCAGGTCTTGCAAGAACCTTTTGTATGCTTGCTTAGCACCCTTTCTATGTATTTTTGTAAGAACTGCTTAAGAAAAGTTGATTTTTTTTTACATTTGGTACTTGTTGGCATGTCTGTAAGTGCCAGTTTGCACAAAGGGATGGGTGAGATATCCATTGTCATATCTACCAAATTTAACCACGTAAAATTTTACTAAAAGTGGGAAAACTTCTCATTAAAATGAACATAAAATTCAAGAGGAGGGTGAAGGGCAAAGAGAGCTTCTTGTGTTTTGAATGACATTAGATGATATACATCCTGCTCTTTGATAAGTTTCTTTTCTGGAACTTAATATTTATGTTTTTTTAGTTCTTTATGATTTACCTTGTAAATATCTATTTTAACTGCGCTCTGAGGTGAATGTTAAAGTTCCTTTAGTCAGTAGTATTTGTCTTGAGCAGCAATAGTAAAAAAAACTTCAGCGCTTCAAGCTCTTCTCTTTTGAGTAAACACTTAATAGTGCTATTTCTGAACATTGTTGTATTGTGTTGCATCCAAACGATAAACCAGTTTTTCCCTTTATTCCATTATTTTTCTTTCTAATTGTCTTGCACTGCTTTCTAACAAATCTTTGCAACTTCCTGTGTACATTTACTCTTGAATGCACGGGAAAATTTCCAATCAAAGATTAAATCTAATATTTATACTTCAAACTATTTCAAACTTGCTGTAATTCTCTACTCTTGACTCCTTTTTCCTTTACAGTATTATCGAGAGTAAGCACTGACACGTCAGCACTGAGAAACCACCATGTATCTTGTTTAAACATTTGAAAATAAATAATATTAAGGTTAATAATTCCGTGCAATTGCTTAATCTTCAAAAAAGGTTCCGATAATAGGGCAAACTCTTTAAATTTGAAAGTTTGCTGAATTAAATTTGAAGTCATAGCTTTCATTTCTGTCTGCTCATAGTCTAACCTGTCAAGCCATCATTGCAGTGACACTGGGGGATTGGAACCACTCTCCACTGTTTACTTTAAACTGAGTACAGGTCATGCATTTTAGATGTTGTCTTTGATTTCTGTGCAGCAACGAAAGGAAAAGGAAAGGTAATGTTGTACCCCATTCACTCCACCCCCAATTTAAATGTTTTCACTTTTCTTGTTTTGCTCACTTTTGCTTACTCCTGCACAGTGCCTGAGAAAATAGGCAGATGAGGTGCTCCCGTGCCAGTAATAAAGCTACCCGTGTCATCCAGTTATCTAACGCCAAAGCACCTTTCTGTTCAGCACCTCTCCAGGCCACAACCCAGGACCTAAAACTATCTGGGGAATTAGCTGCCAAATTTTTGTTCAGTCATTCTTGTGAAACAGCACATTGAAGATCTAATGCACGATGATTCTATGTATGATGATGATTGAACAACTCTGATTCAAGAGATATAAATACACTAATGCCAGCAATCTTTAAACAGTTTGCTTTTCTGAAACAGTTCTTTTTAGTATTTGTGTTCAACATTTAGCAGGGATTGTGTTAAATAAAATTGTTACTATTTTGGAGAGAGGTTGGTTTAAACACTGCTGCATTTGGTAAATAATACATTTTTCAGGTATAATTTAAAATGCACATTCATGTAATATGCTTGTTAATAGACACGATAGAAGCAAATAATACAATTCTGGATAAATAATAAATATCAGCAACCTTAAAATACCAAAACTTGCAAAACTTAAACATCCACAGGTTTTTTTTTAGTTTCTAATGAAATATAAGTTCTTAAACATTGTTAAATATTCTGATATTAATAAATATTTTGATGTTAATAAAGTCGCCATGTTAATGTTGATATATTCCAAATGCACAAAATACTAAAAAAGCATTTTTAGTTAAATAACTGGACATTTATCTATTAAATACATTAATACAGAAAATCATCTGATAACTTTATTGTGAAATTATTAAAAGAGATTGGCCACAAGGATTTCTAAATGTTCAACCTGTCACTGGCAGCTATCTGCACAATGTCAGATCAATTATCGTTTATGAATTTTCAGTTAATTTGCTACTTATCAAAAAAAGACTTATTTGTTATTGTGGTAGTGCATTTTACGTTCCCGGATAAATACTTACATAGCTTTTCCCTGAGGTCTTAATTTAAAGTCTTTTTAGTCTTGCTGATCTGGTCAACAGCAGTACATGAATAAAGCGAATGTGCTCCGCAATATAAATTATTATTCATAAGTGGACATCTTTGGCTATTCCTACCAAGTAATTATGTTTCCTTCACATGGAAAATAGTCTACATTCCTGGAACGGAACAGACGGGAAATGTTTCAGTCACTGAAAAGGACTGCAGTAGAAATTTTACTAATGCAGTTTCTCTGTCAAGCACCAATAGATGTGTCTTTGAGAATGACAAGGAACATAGAAACAAGACACTAGACATCTTTTGAATGTCCTATTTTCTAGAATAAGGAATATATTCATTTTCATTCTCATAGTTAGGCCTGGGTAATTGTTCAGTGGAGGAGAACACATAAGAAGCATGTAGTGAACAATTCCATTCGAAAGGATGAAACGTGCTCAGCTTTGTGGAATTTGCTGTTTAACAATAGATGAATTATGAGCATAGTGTATTAAATAGGGAAGCAAATTATTCACAAACTCCAGCAGTGCGTTTTTTTTTGCATCTGTCAGGATATGAATTTTGTGTTGCGTCTGAGTTTTGAATGATGCAATTAGTTGTTGGCACAGTAGTTGTTTGATCTCAAATTTTAAGTTGTTTTCAAACATAAATTCCTGTGAAAATCACTGGATCAAAAAAGGAATTCTCCTTCTTTCGACACCCATTTTTATATTGTACTCTGACAATATCACTGACTGGAAGCCAACAGAACATGACTTGAGAACAGTGGAATGTGGAAAATATACCAATTGTTGCTTGGACTTCAAATGCCAGCAGAACATGAGTCATTCAATCCAGTGTCAGTCATTAGTACTCCTTTCAAACACCTCTGGTGTCTGTCATGGATCTAAATTATTAACCAAATTTTCAGTGGACTCGATGACTGGAGACTTCTTGCTTGCAAATACATTAGTGAGACCTATAATTTCCCAGTACATATACCAAATACACCAGGCTGTAATGTATATGTTGAAAGGAAAGAGTGCATAGTATTATCCATTTATATATCTTCCCCACCTTGCTTTTGGGCAGTTTCTCTTTGATCATTTTGTAAAGTTTCTTATTTCTAAGTACTACTTTTAGAAATTGTTCACTTTCTCCTTGGAGAAATTGGGACATGTTCATGAGGCATTTAATGTTTATCATTTGGCTGTTTTTAAGAAGAAGGAACTATTGGACTGCAGACTCCATTTATCATGGTATTCTAGACTATTTTGACTTTTAGTGAAGCAAATGAAAATAATGCTACTCTAAAAATGTTGTGCTGACCTTGTGATATTGAATTTGCTTCTTTCGGAGAGATAGAGTGCAAAAAGTACTTGGATGGATTTGGTAATGGAAATTGCATGATTATTCAATTCTCACTGTTTTGGTGGTGGTAGGAATGCTGATTTTTTTTAAAAAGCAAATTAACTTTCTTATACACCCATTCTTCTCTAGTACTGTGGATGGAGAACACATCAACAGCGTTACAATGTGCCAGTTATATGTATCACTTTCCTGTGAAATGATTAAAATGGCAGTAGTGATCAATTTAAAGCTCTGACATTTAAAGCAATATGTGAGCCTGGGAACAAACATTCATTGTTCAGTTAACTTGTACTGATTCCAGTAATGAATAGAAAATCAGATTGTATATTCATGCTCTTTCAGATTGACGTAATTAATTTTTGCATGTTTTGAAGGGCAAAACCAATCAAACTACCTTTGTTACTGAATCATAATGTAGCATTGTTTTAAGGTGATTGCAAATCAAGCTTTTCTCTTCTTTTAAAAAAAAGTATTATTTCCTGGTAGCTACAGTAGATGGAAAAGATCTTGATTATTCCTGTTTAGTCATCGGCTGCATCTCCTGAGCTGCAAAGTTTCATTATGTGTTCTCACATACTTGCCTTTTACCATTAGCTTTAATAACTGTATTCTAGTGCTATCAATTTAAATGATCTACATTTGACGTGAAAATTGCAGAAAGTTCCAAAAGGTGAAGTCTTATCATTGTGTGCAATCTCTGGAGAACCAGAACATTGACCAGATGACTTGCCTGCTATTTCCACATCATCCTATTTACAGCAGTGGAATGCACATGAACAAACCAGCCCTTGCAACAAGCTTCTCTGTTCATGTGCTTCGGGTTCAACATAAGGAAGATTCAGGAATGCTTGCAGATGTTTGAGGAAATTCTTTTTGAGTGCTGTTGTGTAGAATTTATGCATGCATCACATCAACTGTGAAAAGTTGCAGGGGAAATCTCAGCAAACAGAGAGTAAGATTCAGAACTGGTTTTGAACTGAGCACATTGCAATCAATCAGTCACTGACAGCACATTATTATTAAAGAAGATGGCATTTCTTTTTACTAAATTGATTTGGTTATAGGTCAAAACTATAAAAAGTCAAACTTAAACAACAGCTTCTGTGTTTCTTTTATGGACTCCTTGCAACTTTCTGCACCATTTTCCAGTAATCTCATTCAGTTCATAATAAATCTGAATGATATAGATATTTGATACATTTTGGAATTTGTGGCAGTTAATAAAGGAGTAGTATTGACCAATGACTGAAAGGTGTTACTGTCTAAATGTTGCATGCAGTTATATCTTCTGTAAATTTCAAGGTTGAATCTAGAAATGTGCTTTGTACTAAAAGTGTAATTGTATAATCTACAGTATTATAATTAAAAGCAAAGTCTTTTCCATTGGACCATTCTATTATATTTATCAGTGTGATTACAGCCCTGATTAATTTGTATTTTTTTTATTAAATCATTCAACAAACTCATTGAAGTTCTTAGAAATTTCAAAATTTGCCATGATTATTTCAGTTTAGCTGACTGTCATCAACAGAGTGAGTGCACTGTACCAGGTGTGCTGTATTAATGCTGAAGGATTGGATGGGTGAGAGGGGTTGCAAGTTAACAAACCTGAGTAATACACCATGAGTAGTGTGCTGATAGATGTTAGCTTGTGTAGTTTGTACTCGTTTTCATTTATCAAATGTTAAGTGACTGAGTGGGAAACAAATTGAAAGAAAACTCACTCAAAAATCTAATGACAGGGATAAAATTACTTTTTATTTCAATATAGTTCTATTTTGATATTTACATGAGCGATTTTAGACATACAAATATATTTTGATAGGGGGAAAAAAAAAGATGCAGTAGAATCAAAATCACACCATGTCGTCTGTTGCTGTAGAATATCTTGACATTGATTGTAATCCTGTATTTCGGTGTGACAAAAGGTCATTCCAGGTCTTGAATAGCAATAGAATCCTGTTACAAACAATGCTTCCTATATTTTACTTGAATTTCAGCTTCAGATTTTATTTTTATAATAACTACATGTCTCTCTTTAATTCATAAGTAAGACATATTTTGCTCAATCATTTAAAAACTTCTTGAATGCTAGACAAGAACTTCATCTCCGACACTGCAAAGTAAATACAGACTGAATCATTTTAAATTAGCTTAACAAGTTTAAGCAGGAAGAGAAGACTTTCTTCATACTGCAGTTTAATAAGTTTCTCAAGAACATCCTAAAGCTTGAAATAAAATGCAGTAACTGTTGTTCTATAAGTGGTCTTAAACAAGGTTAATGTTTAATTCATTTGTTTTATTTGGGACAACGGGCAGAGAAAGGGATACTGACCAAGGCAGAAAGCATTCCGTCAGTATTTTGGCAATAGTGTAAAATATTTGTTACTGGATTGATCATCCACTGACTTCAGTGCAAAGGAATATTAAGTGGAGTCTTTAACAGTCAGACAATCCGCTATTACCCATTTAATGCTTTGTCAAAAAGTTAAAATGACTGCTTGTTCCTTGAACTATACCACCAGAAGGCAATTCAGCACTGCAGAAATATCATACCACTCAATGCTGCACTGGAATTTTAGCCTGGAATATGAATTAACTCTTCATTTTATGTGGCCTGAATCAAAGTCTTTCTGACTTGGAGGCGAGAACACTACTACTAAGGTTAACAATGAAATACACAAAATTTTAGCATGAGTTTAAGCTCTGAATCAGTTGATAGCACCCTCACCTCTCAATCAGAAGGTTGTGGGTTTAGGACTCACTTCAGGCACCTGAGCACAAAAATGTAAACTAAACTCTTGTGTAGTACTCAGGGAATGCAGTGTGCTGTGTTATTGGCAGTGCAAACATTTTGGTAATGTTTCAAACTAATTCCCTAACTGCCCCCCTCAGGTGGAGTAAAAGATCCTATGAAGCTATTTCGACAAAGACTGTGGGAGTCGATATTTATCCCTCCATTAATATCACAGAAACAGATTATTTGATCACTTATATTTTGTTGCTGTGGAATCAAGCTCAATGTAACCCTGCATTATAATAGTGACCATGTTTCAGAGGTCAGTTGTGAAGCATTTAGGGAATCCTGAGGTTGCAAAAGGTGGTATATAAATACCATTTTGCCTTTCTGTCTTTTCCTCAATTTTGTGCATGTGGTGAGAAGATTGTGGAGGCTTAATTCCAGAGTATTCCTGAGCCCCCTTCATCTCAACTCACCTATGGCAGGTGCAGGAAAGATGTTTATTCCAGGCAGACAGGGACTTGCTTTATTTTCATAATTCACAACTCAATAATGTTCTCAATATCACAAGGCCATTTTTAACTAACAGACTCAGATGAGCCACACAGTTTCAAAACAGATGGAAGGCATTGGCAGTAGCCATTGAATAGGCCTGGCTGAGTGCTTAAATTGACCCTTTCTATGGAGTGCTCCTTTGAGCCCATGAGCAAAGGTTCAAGTGCTTCCAAGTGTAGCCCAGAGTTTTTCACTACTTTCCCCATCCAGGACCAGCATTAACATGTGGAAGCCTCTCCACCTCTACATAATGGCATTAGAGGGCATTCCCTTGGTTCTGTGCAATGTCTATGAGAAATATAAGATATAATACAGAGAAAACAGAAGAGATGAAAATATAGCCCTGGTGATTAAAGGTGAAATCATGTCATGATGAAAGACCATGTAATAAGAGGTGGCAGGCAGAGTAAAATTAAGAAATTGTTTCTTTTTGGAGTTGTGTATCTCAACTACCTGGCAGCAGCTGTGAAATGGCAGAATACTTAAATGCAGAAATCAGACACTTTTAATGGTTATTAACTTTCTTGCTGATTGGGATAAGGAAACTTACTCGTATCCAAAAGCTAGTAAATTTCTGCAGTGTACGCAGGATAGTTTTCTGCAGTGGTGTGTCCAAAGATCAACAAGGCAGCTGACCACAATAGAGTTAGCATTGAGTAATGAGCCAGATGTAGCTAATAACCTAATGGCACCTGAGCTTTTATCATGAAGTGATGAAAATGCAATGAAGTTCAATGTGGCGACGGAAAAAGAGAAATGCAAAATAGATGGCTAAGGCCAACTTCTTTGTGAGGAGACTGACTGTTCTCAGTAATCTGGGCAAATCTATTAATGAGTAAAATCACAGCAAAGCATTGGGAGGTTTTCAAAAGAGAATTTAATGTGATGCAGAACTAGTTTATACCCTCAAAGGAGAAGCAATCTTTAAAAAAAAGTCATGGATGACCAAAGGGGATAGAAACAACATTTTTTTTTAGAAAGCACATAAAGCAGGACTTGGTGCCTGGAAGAGATACACAGAACACAATATGACAAACCAATAACACTACAAAAGAGAGCACTTAAAACAAAAACAAGACATTTTGTGCAATAATATTAGATAAAAAAGGACACCTAGGAGCAATAAGGGTCCCTTAAAATGGAAAATGCTGATGCTGTAAACAAAAATAATAGAATGGAAATGCTGGATACTTGCTTGGCATAAGTAAGCTGGGGAAAAGGATAGCATCGTGGACATTCCAAGAAAACTAACATAAAACAGGGATAGGACCACTCCTTCTTTTGTTCCCTCCCTGCCCGAAGTCAACAGCGACAAAATAATGCAGGTAGAAAGTAAATCTCCAGGACCAGATTGTGTTTCTGTCTCAGGGTTTAAAAGTAGATGATTAAGATAAGATTTCTTTATTAATCACATGTACATTGAAACACACAGCGAAATGCATCTTTGCGTTGAGTGTTCTGGGGGCAGCCCGCAAGTGTCGCCACGCTTCCGGCCCCAACATAGCATGCCCACAACTCCTAACCCGTACGTCTTTGGAATGTGGGAGGAGAGCGGAGCACCTGGAGGAAATCCATGCAGACACAGGGAGAACGTACAAACTCCTTACAGACAGCAGCCGGAATTGAACCTGGGTCACTGGCACTGAAATAGCGTAACACTTACCGCTACACTACCGTGCTGCCCTCAATGTAATTATTGAGACTGTTGCCCTTCATATAATTATTAAAAATCTCTTGATTTGGGAATGATGCTTTCAAAATGGAGAATTGTTTGAGCTGTTCTGCAATTTACAAAAGGTGAGAAAGGGAATTCAGAAGGATAGCCAAGCCTCTGTTGGGAGATTGCTGGACTCTGCAATTAACCGTGGATTGACTGAACACCTTGAAAATTAGATCATGCTTGACAAACCTGATTGGATTTATTGGGAGAGCTGAGCAAGGTCATGGGCATGCAGTGCTATGGAAGTTAATTATATGGACTTCTGGAAGGTACTTACTAAAATCCCTTATAAGAAGCAGTTGGCTAAGGTTGAGGCTCATGGAAATGAAGGCAATTTATTGACCTGGCTAGGGAATTAACTGAGCAGCAGGAGAGAGAAGTAATAATGGGCAGGCACCCAAATTGGTAGGATGGGACTAGTGGGATCTGCTATGTATCTGCAACTAGGTTCACTGTATTTATAGATGTTTGGAAGTAAATTTGCCTATTGTAGTGTATTTGGAAACGACAAGTTTCAAAGGGCTACTGGTAGGTTGAGTGAACAGGCAGCATAATGGCAAATAGATTTGAATGTAGGGAAAGCCTCCCACTTCAGACTTCAATATTTCCGAAATGGTGAAATGCTAGAAGCAAAGACTAATGGAGTCCATCTACGTAGATCTACACTTTTCTAATCTGTGTAGATGGACTCCATATATCTTTGATAAGATACTAAAATGGCTAGCGGATTGTTGGTTTTCCATCAAGAAGCCCTGATGTATAAGGGAATAGCAGTTTTGCTGCTGCCATACAAGTGATGGTTAGACCACACCCAGAGTATTGTGAACATACTTGGACACACACCTTGGGGAAAATATTCCAGTTTTGCATGGAGTACCATGTAGATTTACCAAAATGATATCTTGACAAGCAAGGGTTAAATTATGAATGGTGATTACAGAAACTTGGGTTTTATTTGCTTGATGCTGGAGGAACTCAGCAGGCAAGGCAGCATCTGCGGAGAAAAGCAGGCAGTCAACATTTCGGGTCAGGGCCCTTCTTCAGGACTGCTCTCCACGGATGCTGCCTGGCCTGCTGAGTTCCTCCAGCATCATCATGGCTTTCATCTAGATTCCAGTATCTGCAGTCCTTTGTTATTTGCTTGAATTTAAATAGCTTAAGGGTTGATTTGATCGAGTTCCTCGGAGGGTTCAGGAGAATTGACAGTGTAGATAGTGAAAAACTATTTCTGCTGGTTGGGATAACCAGGGCAAGGAGAATCAGGAGTAACATTATAAAATTATACTTTACTGTGGGCTGCAGAAATTTACAGGTGGTACCAGGCCAATTAATAAATCTTGGATTTGTGCTAACTAAGCACATTTTAAGGGATAATGGGAGTACATGGAGTTAGATTAGAGATCAGCCACAATCACATTGAATGTTGGAACAAGGTCTATATGTGGATATATTTGCTTCAGAGAAAGTGCAGCAGAGGTTAACCAGATTGATATCCGGGATTGGGGAATTGTCCTTTGAAGAGAGATTAAGTAGGTTGGGCTTGCACTGTGTAAATTTTTAAAGAATGAGAGGGGACCTCATTGCAAAGTACAAAATTCTTATGGGGCTTGACAGTAGATGCAAGAATGATGATAGCTTAGACTGGGATTCCTCAAAGTATGCAGTCAGCCATTCAAGATAGAGGTGAGAAGAAATATCTTGACCCAGAGGGTAGTGAGTCTTTGGATTCTTCACCCTTGAGGCTTGTAGATGCTCAGTTGCTGAGGGTATTGAAGACGGTGATTGATAGATTTTTGGAATTTAAGGAAATTGATAGATGTGAGGTCAGTACAGGGAAGTGGCACTGAGGTAAAAGATTAGCCATTATTTTATTGAATAGCAAAGCAGGCACGAGGGACTGAATGGCCTAATCCTGCTTCTCTTTCTTATGCTTGAGGAGCTAAATAACTTAATCCTCTACCTATGCTCCTACCCACTATCCTTGTACACCTTTTTTAGGCACCTTGTGCACCTTTCTGTTTCAGACAGGACGCAGTGATGCAGTATTTAAATGAGATCCAGGAATTACAATAGCCCAGTCTATGAGCCAAAGTCTCTGAGGAGGTTTCTCTGCCCTGTCACTCAGCTATCCTTATCATGACCCAGGTTAAAATCAGCCCTCTGGGTTTTTATTGTCTGAAAATTAGAGCACTGAAACATTGGTACCCAGTAATGAATGAATCTCTGTTTACCTGCAAGATGTATGGAATTAAACAAAGCAATTCCATTTTACTTTATTTGGAAGTTATGAAATATTTTTCCAAGGAAAGTTTCCTCCAGTTGGAATAAATCTGGTGGTTTGTTTACTACTGAGGCTCTAAAATTGCTAGTAAATGCTTCATAAGCTTCCACAGTACACATCGGGGCAGGTATTTGTTTAGTCACTTGCTGTAAATGTGCAATATAATAACAGTTGCGCATTAAACTCTACTTCTGAAATTTACTTCCATTGAATTCACAGCTTCTGCCATATTCACCATCAGTATTTGCAATGGAGGACAGATTTCTACTCCATTTTGAGCTGCATTGTAGGTTATACTTATAAGGCATTAACTTTTGTACTGATCTGCTGCAATTGTTGTCACACAGTTCTTTGCAGTTTGGAATCTATAATTAGGAGCTGAGAAGCTCTTTAGTAAGGGAAGTATTTTGTCCTGGGAAGATGCTTTGTGTGTGCTGCACAAACATTTCCCAATTACAGGGCTTTTAAAATCACAGGATATAGTAATTGACAGACAAAGGTAGAAACCATAACTATATCAAAAGCATCATCGATTACTAATTTGACAGAGCAAGGAGTAAGGGCCATGTAGTACACAGAAAAATGAGGCTTGCTTAAGCTTAGAACCCTACTGTGTTGGACTTATGTCTCCATTCAACGATTTGTGGAGTGACACAAATACAGTTTATGTTTATACCATTAACAGATTATGCCTTGTCACACTGTAATTCTGATTGATTGACAACCCCACTAAACTAACCACAATTGCATACCATTCTATATATTTTAATATATAAGCACTTTTCTTTGTTACTGATGCAGTCAGCCTCTTCAAATAGATTTTGATTGACAATTTCTTTTGTAGAAAGCTAAGACCGATTAGGAGGTGTAATCTAATCACAATAGAGGTATGAATTATCACATATTTAAGCACATTTGAAAAGCAATTCAATGATTGTTAGATGCTGCTCTGCTGCAAGATATTTTGTGATATTCTAGTTACTGTATGCAATTTGGCATTACATTAAAATAAATCATAATATGTATATTTTCGAATAGCCATAGTGGCAGAGTTTATTGACTCTCAGATATGACAGAGTTCCTGGTTGGGAGGGGGGTGGGTCTAGTTATTCATCTCTGTAGATCCTTGGTTCCTACACTACAAATAAAACTGGCATGCTGTGGATATTGTTTTTTTGGGTAGCCCTGTGAAAACATGCCCAGCCATTCTCACGCTGCTGAAAGATTTAGAAAATGACAAATATGAACAATAAAAACTGAATAGCTAGAAAAAACATGAGTGAGTCGACATTTGAAAGGTAGAAAGAAAGTTATTATTTCCACAAGAACACAGTACAACAATTAATGACGAGATGAAATGGAGCTGGTGACTGCCAGCTGTTTTTGCCTGAAATTGCGACAGCAAAATTTGCCGTTCTGTTTACCAAAAATTCATTTCAGTGTTTTGAATATAATCCTCGGCAGCAGGGCTAGTCCACCAAGGATTGGATTTCCAAAACCAAAATGCATTCTTCTAATTTACTGTGCCAATTGTCCCAGGCAGCAGTCTGACATCATATACTCAGCACAGAATGATACATTGCTCCCTGTGTTTGTTTTTGGTTCTATAAAAGTGAACAGGCACCAGGAGTTGAAGGGCCATCATATCTCAAGAAATTTAGGGTGTCTCACCTCCTAACTTGTGGAATTTGGATTAATCTTCACCAACACTTTATAATCACTTATAATTTGCATACTGTGATCTGCTGTATTTTTTTTAAAAAACGCAGCTCTCAGTTCAGGACTTCAATCTTTGAACTATATATCATATAGCCACACAGCTATAACAAAGGAAAGTGATCAGAAGTCATTGGCATCTCCTATTGCTCAAAGCTAATGTCACGCTGTTTCCATAGGCAGTTCTGGTTCATGACTCACTTCCAAATCAAACTGCATCCAAGGGAGATGAATTTTATTGAATCCTTAGTTACGACTCTGGTAGCATTTACACAAGATTATTTACTCAGAAGCTAAATCCAGTCTGCTGCAAAACCCCTCTGGGAATACACCATTTAATAAAACAGAACATTGCTTTAAGAATAACCTGTGTTCCAGTCCTTGACAGGTAGATTTTAGATTGAGGAAGGTGATGTTCTCATTATACCTGTCCAAACAGATGGGTGATTTTCATTTAAAAATAACCCTCCAATCGTTAGTGGACAGATACATTTCAGCATAGCACCTAATACTCAGTCGGTACCTGACCAAATATATATTAATCCAAATATTCTTTTAGCTTAGCAATATGCCTGATTTGTGAATTATTTTTGTCCTAGTTTTGATCTTTCTTTCTAGGTTGTACTTATTAGTGTTTGGGTGGGGTGGGGGGGAGGCAAAAAGGCCCATTTACAGATCTAGTTTGCGTTTCAAGAATCCAATCTCATTTAATTATCTATTGTTTGTTGTTCACCTTTGGCGTTTTTTCCATTCTGTATTGGCTGATTCAGAAGTGAACTAACCGGAGGCTGAAGGATTGATACAGATGCTAAAGACAGTCATGTGGCAGGAAAGATGATAGTGTTGACTTCTTGTTGCATTTCAAAATTCAAGGTCGGCTGAATCTGAAGAGAATTGTACATGGACACTTTTTTAATTAGAGTGGTATAATGTATACTTGGGCATACTTGTGTCGTTCTGTGGATATATTATTCTGAACATTTTATTAGGCATTGGGCCTAAGTCTGTAAATCAGATAAGGTCTTTAATTAATTTTAATTTTTCTCCATCTTTCTGCTTATCCCATATCTGTGCTGGAAGGACACACAGGCCATTGCTGTAATGTTTCAGTTGATGGTGCTCTGTAATTATCTGTTAAGAGGAATGCATGAGCTCTTCGATATAGTGAAACGGCTAACCTGCCCCAGGGCTTACCCAATGACTCTGACCAAGATGGGACACAATTTAACGAAATTGGACTTAGTAGTACACTTTTTTTTTTAGCAGCTGCAGGAGTTTTTAGAATCTCAAAAGCCCTCTGTGTTGCACTCTAGGGTATGCTTTGAGCCAGATTCCATTTTGGTGATTGTATTAGTAAATGTTCACTGAATTCCTGGCAGACATATGCAGATCATGGCATCATTAATTACACAATACCAGTTTGACTTCAGCATCATCGTTTTGACATTCGGTGCTCCAGCCATTGCCCAGTCTTAAACACACATGGTTAAACATGTTTGCAAAGAAGGCCCTCACCCCTCACTCCATTCCTTTCTCTGCCAGCACATGTAAAGGTATAATCAACCCAGTTACTAGTCAGTTGCTGGTTGATTTCTTCTTGCTTTTAATGCAGGACTTTAGTGTACATCATTGCGGGTTCAAGTTGCAGAGGCCCACAGGGAATAGTCGGGGATGTTTACTTTCTCCAGGCTTCAGGTTTCTGCACAAACCCGGATGTGTGTACATTATTAGCCATTTTGTTTGCAATGAGGCATGTGAGGAGATTGGGTAGAAGTAACCCAGAACAGAAAAATACTACTGAGGGAGGAGGAGAGGGGATAAGGCTTTTAGCAAGATGCCATAGCTGTCCAGAGCTTTCTGGGAATAATTCTCCTATCTAATTTTCAGTGCAGAGCAACGTGTGATGTGTGATCTTTTGATGTGGTCATTGCTCCCAAAATCTACAATCTGGGTGCAGCCAATCTCCAATCATTGACAATGCATCAAGGAATGCATTGTCAATGACTATCAAGGTGATTTTTATTTTCAATATTGATTTCTTCCACCTGGAGATATTTGCCACATCTCACAGTTTGCCATCATCTGTTACATAAGGGAGGTCAATAATATTTTCCTTTCTAAACTAGAAGGGAACCAATATCATGTCATTGCAGGAAAATTTGCTCACGCTAGTTGAGAGGGTTTACAATAATTTGGCGGGGGGGAGGGTGGGAAACATAATAGCAGAGCAGCAGGTGGGGGAAGCCTAATAGCAGGGATGTAGGTCAAGCAAGACCAGTGGACAAAGCAGACAGAAGCAGGTTCGGGAGTACTGGAGGGCTGGCAGGCTCAACTGCATTTACTTAGAGACTTGCATTATGCAAGGATAAGGTAAGATGAGATATCTTTATTAGTCACATGTACATCGAAACACAGTGAAATACATCTTTTGCGTTAGAGTGTTCTGGGGGCAGCCCACAAGTGTCGCCACGCTTCCAGCGCCAACATAGCATGCCCACAACTTCCTAACCTGTATGCCTTTGGAATGTGGGAGGAAACCAGAGCACCCGGAGGAAACCCACGCAAACACGAGGAGAACGTACAAACTCCTTACAGGCAGCGGCTGGATTTGAACCCAGGTCGCAGGCACTGTAAAGCGTTACACTACCTTCGTCGGTAGGTCAGATTACCGTAGAGCATGAATCAGCATGTGGGATTATGATATTGCGATCATGATATTGCGATCAAGGAAACATGATTGTGGCAAGGGCAGGACTGTCAGCTTAATGTTCCAGGGTAGTTTCAGATATGACAGGGGGGATGCAAAAGAGGAAGGGGGAATATTCGCTACCGATTAGGGAGAACATCGCGGCAGAACTTAGAGAGGATGTCCTGGAGGGATCGTCCAGTGAGGCCACATGGGTAGAATTTAGGAATATGAGAGAGCAATCGCAGTGCTGGGGTTATATGAAAGTCAGTGGGAATTAGAGGAACAGATGAAAGCAAATCGCAAAAAAGGCGTTAGAGCAAAAGGGTTATAGAAGTGAGGGATTTTAACTTTCCTGATATTGACTGGATTGCCTTCATGTGGGGAACTTAGATGGGGCAGAATTTGTTAAGTGAATCCAAGAGAGTATCTTGAGACAATGTATAGAGAGTCCTACAAGATATTTGGCAGTACTCAACCTCATCTTAGGCAATGAAACTGGGCAGATGGTGTAGTGTTGGTGGGGGAACACTTTGGGAATACTGCCTATCATTCTGTCATTTTCAAGGTAGTTATCAAAAGGGATAAGTTTGGTCCTTGAGTTAAGGTCCTAACTGGGGGGGGGGGGGGGGGGGGGGGGGGAAGCTTATTTCAATAGCCTGGCAAAAATAGATTGGGAGCTGATGCTTGCAGGTAAAGTGACATTTGATAAGTGGGAGACTTTTAAAATAGAGACATGGAGTAGATGGTCATAATCATTTTCCCATGGTAGGGGTATCAAAAATGGGAGGGCAGTGGTTTAAGATGAGGGGAAGGAATTTTAAAGGGATTTGAGGGGAAAGGTTTTTATTTTACACAGTGGTTGAAATCTGGGACTTGCTGCCAGAGGAGGTGGTATGACCAACTGTACAAAGGTAATACACATTGGTCATGTGGTCAATACATTGCCCTTGTCAATTGGTTATCCATGGTGGATCCAATGTAGATCGTACAATGGACTTCAAATTAGTGTCTGTACCAGGATACTGGATGCTCACTTGCACGATATGTTGCCCACAGTCAGACGTCAGTGAGGTGTTGTGGGATGGTATCCCCTTCATTCTGGTAAAAGGCTGTATTAATATGACACCCGCAAGATAATGTGCGTGCAGTTAGTCATGCCCTGTATTGAGGCGACACCTGTACAACCCACAAAGCAATTCGCTCTCTTCATTAGATGGTCTCTGGCAAGAGAGTGGAATGCAGTCAGCCATTTGAAGTGATAGAGTCATAATTGTACAGCACAGAAATGGGCTCTTCATTCCGCCACATCCACACCAATCTTTTTGCCCATCTACACTAATCCCATTTACTCGCATTTATTGCCAACATATCGTGCAAGTGAGCGCCCTGTATCCTGGTACGGACACTGTGATTTGCAGTCCACTGTACCACCCGCATCGGATCCACCATGGAAAACCAATTGACAGGGGCAACCCATTGGCCACATAACCAATGATTCCGATGTATGTACACTTAGGCAGCATTTATACAATGAATTGAAGAGCATTTAAAAACTGTAAATGCTGGAAATTTGAAACAAAAATAGGAAAAGCTGAGGATATTCAACAGATGGTGCCTAACCTGCTGAATATCCCCAGCATTCTCCCTTTCTAATTTGTGCAGTGAAAGCAACTCTGCAGAACAGGATATAAAACAATAGGTCATCAGCATACAGAAATGACACTCTCTCAGGAGTGGCCCTACAGCATGCAGCAGAGCTACCCTCAGGGTTTGTAGTAGCTTGTTGCATTCTGCACAACCTGCTGTCATGGGAATGCACCCCATTCACCAGCAATGGGGTAAGTAGCCAAAGAAAAGGATGAGTTAGTGTAAGAACTACCCATCTGAATGTCATTCCTATCATTGAAATCCCCATTTTCCAACAGTCCTATACTATGGTTTTCTTTTGTCACTGACGGAATTGTAGAACCATTACAGCACAGATGGAGGGTATTGGCCCATTGAGTCCATGCTTGTGCCTGGTATAGCAAGTTCTCCAGTACCATTACTGTGCCCTTTCCCCACCGCCCTTCAAATTATTCTTCCCTTTTTCAACTCCCTGATTGACCACATTCCTCCCTGGAAAGGGTGGGCTCTAAGCTCTGTATAAAACCCTCTGTCAAGTTGGTGCCAGGCTCCTCCTTGTTCCTTGGATTCAGGCTTTATAGCAGACTTCCAAATGTATCAAGCAGTTCATTCTGCATACCCATCTGTCACCCGCCCCATTTTAAAATAGTCATTGGTGTTCTTTGAAGCAGAACTCACTTATAACCTTGCCTGCTGGTTAGTTGGCACAGACTCCATGATGCCTACCATGTGCAGATCTCACCACTCAACTCTCCTTTAAATTTTGCCCAGTATTAATATTTGAGTAGGTATCTGGGGTTTGGAGATTCTGTGACAGTATGCTTTCATCATCAATGTCGTCAACCTTTGCTCTTACTTCACATTCTTGGATATCGATATTGGGAATAAAAGAACAAAGTGAAGGTAATTGTCCAGGAGTGGGAATGTAGGTTAAGTAGAAGGTGGATGCTCATCCCATCCTCTGCTCATAAGATAACAACAACCTCGCAGTCAACATCAACAAGACCAAGAAATTGATTGTGGACTTCGGGAAAGGGAAGTCAGGAGCACATGCACCAATTGTCATTGAGGGGTCAGCAGTGGAAGGGGTGAGCAGCTTCAAGTTCTTTGGTGCCAGCATCTCGGATGATCTATCTGGGGCCCAAGACATTGATGCAATCATGAAGAAGGCATGCCAGCGACTCTACTTTGTTAGGAGTTTGAGGAGATTTGGTATGTTACCAAGGACTCTTGCAAATTTCCATAAATGTATGGTGGAGGGCATTCTGACTGGTTGCATCACAGCCTGGTATGGAGGCTCCAATGCACAAGATCGAAAGAGGCTGCAGAGGGTTGTAGATTCAGCCAGCTCCATCACAGGCACAACTCTCCCCACCGTCAAGTACATCTTCAAGAGATGGTGCCTCAAGAAGGCAGCATCCATCACTAAAGACCTTCACCATTCAGGACGTGCCTTCTTCTCATTACTACCATCGGGGAGGAGGTACAAGAGCCTGAAGACCCACACGCAACGATTTAGGAACAGCTTCTTTCCCCATTGCCATCGGATTTCTGGATGGTCCATGAACACTACTTTGTTATTCCTCTTTTTGCACTATTTATTTATTTTGTAATTTATAGTAATTTAATATCTTTACACTGTACTGCTGCCACAAAATAATAAATTTCATGACATACGTCAGTGGGAATAAACCTGATTCTGATTCAAAATGCATTTGCTATCCTTGAATGCACCTGTGAGATCAATAAGCTTCTTGCCTCACTGCTGGATCTGAACCTTTGGGGTTTGTCTCAAGGCATTTACCTGTAGGTTTGACCACTCCTACTGTGTCTGGAATCCCCAGAACTCCTCAATACAGGACAAGTCTCAAGTTCCTCCATTGAGGTCTCTGAGATCCTTCACATAATCAAGAATCCCAGAGCAGTTTGCTGAAGAGTAGAGATGTTATCCCTCATGTCCTGGCCAATGTTTACCCCTCGGTCAAGATTTCTACACGTACAACAGATTATCTGGTCATTCTTATCTTGAGGTTGATGGGAGATTGCAGTGCATAGATTGGCTACCAATCTTCCTACATTGCAACAAGTATTATGTTTCAAATACATTCAGAGGCACTTTGGGATATTCTGAAAGAGATGTGAAAGATGCTGTATCAATACAGCTCTGCCAAAGAACAGTAGCCAGAACCAACTGAATACAATAATCATTGTAATTAGCAATTGTTTTTTGCTGCCTATCCTTAACTAATTGGGCACCACAATTTTCATGTTGATTTTCAGGGCTATTGAATGCAGTCTCCCTTGCAAGTAAAGTGACCACACTGAGTTTCTTTTTAATGAATGAAACTACCAAGTATTTTCCTATCCCATCCTCAGATCTAATCAGGATACTTAATCTTCGCCATGGTCTTTACAGTAATAATCAGTTTTTTTTTTGATTTGCACTGTATTTTTCTGAAATTCAGCTGTCTATCTATTTTAAGTAATTGATGCTATCATGTATTAATGATTTCATTCTGAAAATGTAAAATCTTTTGATGCCAAAATAAATGAAATCCGGTGACTTTTAATTGAAAACAGATTAGTGCCCCCATCGGTACAGGACATTATTTATTCTTTTCATTGCCTCAGCTGTTTTAAGCTTTTGTAAAGTTACAGCTTTGCTTCCAGTGCATTGTGTTCATGTTCATTCCCTAACTGCATTTTAATTTAAGAACTTGCTGTACCTAAAAGTCACTTGCCGTTTTCCTTTGTTTTAGGTAGTAGACAAATTATTCGAGAGGAGGAAATGTGCGTGCTATTTAAGTCAGATTCAGTTTCCAAAAAAATTATCAAAGCAAGAATTTAGTTAATAAGCAAAATAGCTGCAAGTACTAGGAATCTGAAATAAAAACAAAAAGTGCTGGTAATGGTTCAGATGAAAGACCATTGAGCTGAAACATTGACACTGTTTCTCTCTACACATATGCTGCCTGACCTGCTGAGAATTTCCAGCATTTTGTTTTTCTACCTGTATTTAGTTGATGCTTTGTTTAGTTTTTTTAAAATCAAGTCAGCATGCTGATACATCTGATTAATAGTATGAGAGAGCCTTCATAACTGACTCTGTTTGTGTTTGCCCAATAGTAATGGCCTGCATTAAATCAACAGTCTCAGTGGAAGCAACTTGTAGCCTCCAGGGCAGCTGCTGCATGTTCTGTGCACCATGTTACCAATCTCAGCTTCAAAGGAGAAGATTTTTTTTTCTTTATTTGCGTTCTTCTTGAGCAGGAAGGTGAAGATGTTAAGTAAAACCAAGATAAATCCCTTGACGTGCTGCAGCATTGAAGTCATTGCTACACGCAGTTGTCTCTATTGGGCAGGCACATTGTTCGTATGTCACGCCCCCCCCCCCCCCCCCCCCCCACCGAGATTTCCAGTTCATGGGTAGAGATTACCAGGGGTGTAGAGGAACAGATCCAAGGCTGTGCACAGTGCTTCCCTGAAAATATGCAACAATCCCAGTGACTCTGGGGAACCTCTGGTCTGTAGAGAAGGAGCATGCAGGATAGAGTCATTGAGACATGCAGCATGGAAACCGACCATTTGGCCCACCACATCCATGCTAACAATGGACATCAATCTGTATTAATCCCATTTTCCAGCATTTGGCTAGTAGCCTTCTAGGCAACTTAGTTGCTCATCTGGACTCTGTTAAGTGCTGTCAGCACCTCTGCTTCCGCCACTCTTTCTGGTAGTGTATTTCAGGTACTTGTTACTCAGTAGGTGGTAAAAGGTCCCTCTCGTATCCCCTCTGAATCTCTTACCCTTTACCCTATATCTATGTCCTCATTTTTTTTTTCCATTTCTGATATGGGGAGAGAATTCCTGCAGTCTACCCTATTTCATTATTTTATATACCTCAGTCGTATCCACTCTTAACCTCCTCCTCCAAGGAAAACAGACCCAGTCTGTCCTTATAACTGAAATGTTTCATCCCAGGCAACATCTTGGTGAATCTCCCCTGCACCCTGTCCAGTGCTATCATATCTTTCCCACTGTCTGTTGAGGAGAACTGCACAGGATAGTCCTGGTATTGAGAACCTCAAGTCCAACTATTGAGAACCAACACAAATTCTGTGTAGTGGCAGAGGAGTGCTGCACCTCCCAAACTACCCACCTCCTGCCCCATCTGTGGAAGGATCTGCTGTTCCAACTAGCATCAGTGACCTCAGAACCCACGATTCGGAGTGGAAATTATCCTTGATCCCTAGGCACTGGCAAAGGAGAAGAAGCAGCACTACCATGAAGAGCGTCCAAAAATGTATTTGGATGAAACCATGGATGTGCATTTGGCCTCCATTTCAGGCAAGGATGATTAATTGTCTGGGAAAAGTTCTTCTTCTGAGACAGCCCCTTGGAATCAAGGGATACTTGCTTCCACAGCAGTTGCGTGTGTTCTGAGGCAACTTGAGTTCAATGTAGGATCCGCAGATCCTGGCACAAGTGGTGCAGCTGCAGCTCGATGAGGCAAGTAGTTTGTTTGGGAAGTTGTGCTCTCCTTCTGTTGTTTGTGCATGGCCTCCATGTGCCCTCTTCATAGGGACAAGAATGTCCATTCTCCATTTTGAGCAGTTCCGGGCCAAGGATTCCCACGAGCCAATGATGATATTACGATTTTTTTCAAGGAGGCTTTGGGAGTGTTCTTGAAGCAATTCTAAGTCCTCATGGAAACCTTTTGAATATACTGCTGAAGGGTTTGCATGTAGTACTCTCCCACCAGCATGTCAGTGTTCCTGCCCAGGCCAACATCCTCAGCACTGAGTCCCTTGTCACATGCAGTCAGCTCCATTGGGCAGGCCACATTATTTGCATGCCTTCACACAAGACCTCCAAAACAGACGCTCTGTGCCAAGTTCATGGGAAGAGGTTACTAGGTAGACAAATATAAAAGGTTCAGGAGATTGAAGTACAGCCATTGTTTTGGAAGTCAGACAAATAGACAATACAGCCTGCCCACTGGAGCTGTTTGAGTGTGATCAGAGCCTGTGTGCTTTGGATGCTGGCCTGGGTGAGGAAGCTAACATTGCTTTGCCTAACCTGCCTGGATTGAATGATTTTGTGGGCACTGTAGTGCCTCGACAGTATTTTGAGATGCCTCCAGTAGGGGCATTCATGTATCTGAATCAGACAGAATGATGGAGACCACTGTTGCTCAGTAAACTGTGAGTTTAGTGCTGAGTTTGAAGTCTTGACCGTCAAACATGCCTTTTCCCCAGTTGGCCAAGGTTGTACTGGCACACCAGAGGTGGTCATGACTTCTATCATCAGTGTTCGATTTTGCTGAGGGCGGCTCCCCAGACATGGAAAGTGATCCATGTTTTCCAGGATCTTGTCATGGATCTTGATTGTCAGGTTGCAGTGTTTTGTGGGGTGGTGGGGAGGACAGATGTAGATCAGTGGAAAACTGTTTTCTATTCCAGATGTTTAGATCCATCCTTTTGTCAAGGAGTCAGCAATGACCAGGAGCCTGGTCTCTGAGAGTGGTTCATCTGTATATTGTAACTCAATGACTGATGGTAGGAATAATGTTGATTCCAGAGCGGATTATCAGGGCTTGAACAGTCTTCTACTCATCCTTTTGAACAACTCTGCTCCAATGGGAAGGTTTTGAGGGGAACTGCAGCAAGAAAGATGGAGAAGAAGTTTGGAGCAATGACACATCCTTGCTTGGTCCGGTTCATCACCGGGATCGGAAAATGTGATTAGGAATGTTGATTAGGATCATAGCTTGCATGTCATCATGTTGCAGATTAGAATGGCAACAAATTTCTGTCGATAGCCAAATTTAAGAAGATAATCGCTCTTGGTTGGCAAAGTTAAAGGAATTGGAGAGATCGAGAGGCCTTGTTTACGGATTGGTTCTGCTCCCCACACATTTTTCTTGGATTTATTGAATGGTGAAGGTCATATTTATTGCTCATTGTGATAGATGAAATCAATATTGTGACTCTGGGAGTATCAAGTTCAGAAGGCTCTTGCAATGACTTTCACTGTGGGAGACAGTAGGGAGACCCCACTGAGTACCACCGTTCATCTTTTCTTGAAGATGGACAGGCTTATGGTGTCACTGAGATCCACTGGTGTGCGCTCCTCTTCCCAGATGGGGGGAGGGGGGGGAAATCAAGTAATCTCTGCAATGTTTTCATACTTCAGCAGCGAATCTATCTATGCCAGAAGTTTTGTTCCCTTTCAAATTAAATCATCTTTTCAACCTCTTACAGGGCTCAGGTAGCACCAAGATTTGTATCACATAGCATGTTGTGAAATGGAGTCAATGACATTGTGTCAAAGATAGAGTTTTGATTGAAGACTTCTTAAAAGTTCTCCTTCCGTGGGTGCTGGCTGCTTCTCTGTCCTTGACAAGCTCTCCTCCATTCTTGGCTCTCAGTGGGGTCGGTGTTTGAGCTGCAGATGTTCTTGACACCAGTGAAGAATCCATGTGATTTGTGGTAATTGGCTAGTTCCTGGATCTCCTGTGGCCTTTTCATTCACCATCTATATATCAGGTCATGTGTTTGTGTTTGAATCTTGACGTTCAGATCTGGGTAGATCTGTTTTGTATCTCATTAAGAGGCAATTGCATTTGTGGTTAATTAAGTTCTGGAGATCTTCTTGTCATTCTCATTGAACCAGTCCCGCAGTTTTCAGGTAGACAAACTAAAGGTCTTTTTACAAGTGCTAGTTCTGGTTGATTACAAGGTAGATCAGGCACCATGGACACGCTCACAGCTCTGTTGGTTGGAAATCTTGAACAGATTCCTTTGCAGGGTCTTTGGTATTGATTTTCCTGCAGCAGCATTTCTGTTGGCATTGCCATGTAGGGGCAAGATTGATGGAGATGACAAGCTGGATTAGGTAGTGATCGGTCTAGCAGTTGTCGGCACCTGTCATGGCACGACTGATGTGGACATCTGCGCAGTCTCTCACCTTGGATGATGATGTAATATAACAGGTGCCGGTGCCATGACATCTTGGTTGTGACAAGGCTGTGTTTCAAGCATTTCATCAGGAGGAGGGCCCCAATGGAGTTAATTTGCTCCTTTTTTAACCAATTCCACCTTTTAAGAAGCTAGTGTCCATTCCAACTCTAACATTGATGTCATCAAGAAGGATTGGTTTGTCAGCTTTGGGATCCAAACCAGGGATTGCTCAAGGTCTGTCATTGGCCTAGTCCACTGCTCGAGAGTTGAGGCTATGCCGACTGTAGTATACAGAGCCTTGTCGCTCTTTGTCTTGAACAAAATGAGAGGAGGACCTGGAAGGGCGAGGCACTCATGGACAACCTTAATGAGCAAGATGGTCAAGAGATGTGCATTATCCCACAGGGGAAACACCAGGACATTCATCCTCTTTAGCAAAACCCTCCCCATAAAGTCAGCATTCCTCTTCTGATTGGCTCCTTTAGAAGAGGGTGTACCTGCCACTATGTTCCTGATGCTGATTCTGTCATGCATGTCATGCTAACTCAGGGTGCCAATGTCTGTGTTGAAGTGTTTGAATTCCTGGGCTAGGATGGTAGAACGGCATTCATTTCTGTGCTGTTAGGGTTGTCCATGACTGCCTTACCTTTTCAGGTTCTTGTCTCATTTTGAGAATTGGAAAATGCCAGTCCTTGATGTCTCTTGACATGGGGCGGCCATTGCAAAACACCAACTAGGGTTTTTGCGGGAAAAACTCCTGGCCCAATTGCATGGATGTCCAAGACGAAGAGCAAGTAGGCTCTGTTGTGTGGACTTGGCACACACACACACATGAAGGGCCTGATCTTTCAATGCCCCTCAAACAGCTTCAGATGGGTACTCATGCTTTTGGGAATATGCTGTTTTGTCTGGCATGCCTCCAGCCAAT
Source organism: Pristis pectinata (assembly GCF_009764475.1). Lineage (NCBI taxonomy): Eukaryota > Metazoa > Chordata > Chondrichthyes > Rhinopristiformes > Pristidae > Pristis > Pristis pectinata. The sequence goes on along the minus strand of NC_067405.1, from coordinate 36,167,173 downwards.
CTGTACTTCTGGCTGCCCTGCAACAAATTACACTGCAGTTTCAGCAAAGCTGGAGGAGCAAGGTGGTTGTAATTGGCAGGAGATCAAAAGGGTCAAAGAGGCTGGCAGGCTGGGGAAGAGGCTGGAGATAAGGAAGCCATGTCGGGGTTGGGGGTGAGGGGGGGGAAACTACAGCTTTGTTTGTACCTCAGAAGATATCAATGTGCCTCTACCATTCTGCCATCCAGGTCTTTTGCCTCTTGTTGGCATCGCTTGGATCACTGATGGTGGGGGCCATCCACCAACGCAAGGGCTGGGAGATTTCACTGGCGTGATGAGCTCAATCAATGGGGAGCCCAGCAAACAGAGCCAAATGCTGAAGTGAAGAGCCTAGGGTGGGGTCAGGAGATTGGTGAATGGCCACATGTAGGCACCTGAAGCCAAGTAAGCAACTTCTGATTACAAGACTGTAAGTATCAGCAGCTACACACAGACACACCTTGCACATGTGCTTCATTTCACACACACCAATAGACACAGAATATTCGTGCTTTAACACAGCAGCCTCAGTCTTTCTCTCCCCCTTCTCTCCTTCCCTCTTTCCCTCCATTATTCTGAGCACCTTGCCTTCTCTCCCACCTTGCTCCCCCACCCTTTCCCTCTCCTTCCTTTATCCTCCTTCATCCACCACTCATCTTCTCCCTCCACCACCTTTTCAGTCCCCCTAATTCCTCACATCCGAATTATCAATTGCTTGCGCTCTCTGGATATAAGGGCTTCCCCAACCGCTGCTGACAAGGGCAAATTTGGGGATTACAGGATAACCCTAACAGAGAAGAAGCACGGAATTTTATTTCTACTCTTATGTTCTGTTTGTATCAACATTTGATGGGAGTTTTCAGTTTTGAAGAATAGAGTTGCTCTCCTGATGCTAGTTAATATTATAAAGATATGATAGTGTAAAGACTGCAGTCTCAAATCCAAGAGGTATTCTGAATTTATATTACATGATTAAAGACAGGTTATCAAAGGGAGACAGAATTTACTGGGAAAATGATGAGTTTAATATGGTTTCCCATTATTAATGTGGAAATTAAGTTGTAATTTGTGGTGAGGGAGACATACCCCATACCCCTGAGTTGTGAGTTATTATAAATTACTGGAGGAGTTGAGGTCCTCTGTTGTTAGCCTCACTGAGACAGCAGCTTGCCCTATACCTTACTGTGCGTTGAAAAGGAATTATTGTATTTGCACATTCTTTAACGATTAAACTTGCCAAAGAAAACCAGGACTGGTTAGTTAACAGCTTTAAGTTCTCTTTTAATTAAGAGATTTGTGTTTTTCCATTCCCACTCAACCTCCATCTCGGAAAGGAAACAAATGTATGTGCAGTTTTATTCCTGCAGCTGGTAACCTGTTCTGAGAGATTTGCATTTTATTTGTTTTCTTTTTGCTTCTGTCTCTTTTATCTCTCTGTCTCTTAATCCAGACCTTCTACCCTCTCTCTATTTATCTTTCTGTACCTGGCTCTACTTCCTGCCCTATCCTTATTCACTTTCTTTTGCAATCCTTAATTGATTAACAAGATAAACTGTTTATGCCATGGTTCGCCAAGGTCCCAGATGCCCTGTTGTCAGCTCACACTTCCAGCACGTTCAAGCAGAAAGAATTTGCTTGTTAGAAAGTATGAGGGGGGAGAAAAAAACATGACTATTAGATGTACCCGTAAAATGCTCTGCTCCAGCAAACTCTGAGCAAGTTTATCATGAAGTACATTAGTGCAATCTTCTTGTATGCAACAATGATTTAAAATATACTTGGCTAGTGCCTGTGAACTTGCCGCTTTTGCCTGAGGACTCGAAACATCCTATCCACTAAACTGCCAAAGAAGATGGTTACTGCTCAATCCTATGTGAGTAAGTATCTTCAAACTAAGCTGAAGGACAATTTGAGGTTGTAGGTGTGATACAGTGAGAACAGTGGTGGTGTCTGATTACACAACTATTGTAACCTTCGTTTTATGAACTTCAGCAAGTGAAAAAAAGAACAGGCACCAGGGTCACAGAGTAAGGTGACATAGAGAGGGGAAAAAAGGAAATAGATGAAAACTTGTGTGTCTTCATTTAATGTTATTTCAGTCTTCAAAGCATTCTGAAGACAGATACTTGTCTTACCTGTATTTCCTTGTCAATAAGATCAATGCTAATTATGCACCAACTGTGAGGTAAGGATTCTAACCTAATACTAATGGGACAGAGGGGAAAGGCAGGGAGAAAGAAGGAACCAGAGTGAAAGGCAGACTGGCAGCTTCCCTCGTTCTAAATGGATTTATTTTTAGGGTGTGCATATTGTATGACTGGTGCATAGAATCAGCTTCCATTGTAATCTAGGACCAAAAAATTCTTGTAAGACAGAATGTATGATTTTAAAATAAGGATTGAATTATGTCTATATGTCCAAGTACAGTTAAACCCAGCCTCAAATCTCATTCACCCAAAGACTATGCTTGGTTTTGACTTAAGTGCAATGCCATGGAAGATTGACCAGTTTATGTAAAATACATTTTGTCATTGTTTTTGTCCACCCGCTCAACCTGACATCATGAAGCTAACAGGAGGATTTTTTAAAAAAAACTGGTAGGACATAAATGTGAGGAGTTATCCAGTGTGTCTGTGCATTGCCATTTGTAAAAGACTCATCAACTCCAATACTGAGTCAACTGTGGATATTCAAATGGACCAATTTTAGAGTCTGTGGTTCAGATTTCACTGCAATACTAGAATCCAGATAAACTTTTTTTTTCAGAAAGCTATTGCGAAGGGGATTAGTGCATTTAATAGGAAGAAAAGATTAGAAATTGTTAGTTTTTTGTTCAAGTAATCTACAGCTGATTATGATGGAATATTCTGTCTTTTTCTCATGGAAGGAATTAAAATTCTAAGAATTTTAGATTTTTAAATAGACTTTTCCATAATTATTATTTTGTTGTGGGCTAAGTGTCCATCTGATTGAAACAGATGCCCTTAAACTGACGGTAATGTTTCAGAGTTTCTTTACACTTTTTAAAAGAAAATTCTTGTGTTGATACTGTTAACCACCTTATCTAATGAAGTATTCCTCAGTAGAAACATAGCATGGAACTTGTTTATCGGAACTTGAAATGTGTAGTTTAATTCAATGCAACAATCACAACCATAGTCATTTAGTTTTATCTGCTTTCATTTGTAATTGGTTGCATGCAACATGAAGTTGTTGATATGTAATGAAAAAACTGAAAATTGTACCTATGATGACTGCAGGTTAAGGCAAATAAAATTAAATTAAATCAGTAAATTATTTTATGTAGAGGCAACCACGAAAAAGTTCCTGGGAAATTACATATTTGAAAGGAGACTAAGGTGTTTCAAGAAATGTCTTCATTTGGCTTCCATGCAGTTATAAAATTGATCTTTTTTATGTCTAAGTTGTTCAGTAATATGATGAAATGAGGCAAAAAGGTAACATTAGATAAAGCAGTAGTCATTCTTGCAGTAATCGCTTGTGATTATTGAAATCGATTCACTTTCACTACAGTAAAATATAGATATAAGGTAGAAGTAAGGCATGATAGCTTGCAGGAGTTTTCATCATTAATTTAGTGACCTTCGCTTTTCCATTTCCGGTACTCACATCTGCATCTCTCTCTCTCTGCCTCTCTCTCTCTCTCTCTCTGCCTCTGCCTCTCTCTCCCTCTGCCTCTCTCTCTCTCTCCCTCTGCCTCTCTCTCTCTCTCCCTCTGCCTCTCTCTCTCTCTCCCTCTGCCTCTCTCTCTCTCTCTCCCTCTGCCTCTCTCTCTCCCTCTGCCTCTGCCTCTCTCTCTCTCTCCCTCTGCCTCTGCCTCTCTCTCTCTCTCCCTCTGCCTCTGCCTCTCTCTCTCTCCCTCTGCCTCTCTCTCTGCCTCTGCCTCTCTCTCTCTCTCTGCCTCTGCCTCTCTCTCTCTCTCTGCCTCTGCCTCTCTCTCTCTCTGCCTCTGCCTCTCTCTCTCTCTCTGCCTCTGCCTCTCTCTCTCTCTCTGCCTCTGCCTCTGCCTCTCTCTCTCTCTCATCCATATTCCTAATTCACTCTTCAACATGAGACCTACCTCTTTTTCCTTTGACATAAACTTCTGACCTTTGAATTTTCCTTTTTCGTCTTCTTGCTGGCGGATATTATAAATTGTTCCATCCCTTCAGGCACAATCTTTTTTTTCAGAACTGCTGTCATCATATCTCTCTTTTCAAAAATCCACCCTTGAGCTCTGTCCTTGCAAACTAGTGCACCCATGTCTAACCTATAACACTAGCCATGTGATTACAATGCTGGAATAGAGGCCCATGGATTCTGGAGTAAAATCCCAAAATGCCAAATCATGAAATCAAATTCAGTAAACCTATTTATGTATTTGGTTATTACCAAGGCAATAAATGATTAAGAAAGGTGACTAGTTCTAATAAAATGCAGCTGGTTTACAAAATGACTAAGCTGTCTAAGTCATGTGGGGCTCCATTGCCAATAAATACCGTGTTGCCATTATCCTCACCCTCCTCCCTCGGGGTCAAGGGGACTTGGTTCTGAGGCAAGTAATAAGGCCAATGTGGAATCTACAGACTCTGCCGCAGGTTGGGCAGAAGGTGCTTGATGGGGTAGGTGGATGTGTGATATCAGAGGTGGTGCGCTCCTTCAGCTGTTTTTACTGGGCTTCCAAATATCTCTTAAGGGTCTCAGTGCCATCCTCTATTTCCATTTTGAGCAGTTTTGGGCCAGAGATTTCCACAAGTTCATGGACCTTATTGCACTTTGTCAGGAAGGCTTTGAGATCCTCCTTGACTGACCTCCTCTGTTGTCCTGGTAATCTCCTGTCGTTAAGAGTCTGTTTCAAAAATCTAGTGCTGGGCATGACAGCAACCTGGCCTGCCCATCATAGCCAGCTGAATTTAAATAAGGCCTCAATGTTGGCATGGGAAAGGATGTTAATGTTGGTTTACTTATCCTGCCAGCGGATTTGGAGATTTTTGCAGAACAGCGTACCCTTCTAGTGCTTTGAGGTGCCTGCTTTTGGTTGTCTAAATCTCTGAAGAGTACAGGAGGATGAGGCCCACTTCTGGCTGATTGGCCACTGTTTTTGAGGCATTGATCTTCAGATGTTCTTCAGACAGCAGCTGGCAAACTGGAGGCAGTGATGAATTTCATCTCTGGGAAATGGAAAGTAGTTCACATTTATTCCAGGTTCTCCTCATGAAACCGTTGGAGTCAGATGGTAGTAAGGTGCACATGGGGGCAGGTTGGTAGGACACGTGCTTTGAAGGACTTGAGTGTAATGCCCATTATCTAATACACTTCAGTTGAACAGTCAACGAGGATTTGGAACCCAGCCACCGAATGTGCGTATGCACAAGTATGATCTGCATACTGCTCGATGACTCAGGTGGAGTGGAAGCAAAGTAGGCCGAAATAATTCCCTTTTGTCCTTTAGATTGGCTCCAGTGGAAAGCTTGTTGGAGAAGAGCCGTCCGTTTTCTGTCTTGAGGTGTCACTGCAAGGGTCCACCTCAACCACCACCCCCCAGTAGCCGAAGAGCTGCTCTCTGAGTCAAAGTGTGGATTCCTAACAACTAGAGGCAAAGTGTACATGATAGTCACCATGCAACAAAAGAAATGCAGGGAGCAGCTTCAACCACATGTGCCCTTTCTTGAATTCCTGGAGCCTTTGACTCCATCAATGAGAAGACCTGTGGTGAATCCTCCTTATATCTGGCCACGCCAAAGAAATTTGTTTCTATTTTGCATCTGTTATATGATAGCATACAGGCCATGATTCCAATCAACAGGTCCACAACACACCCTGTCTCAGTGCAGGCTGGCTCAAGCAAGGTTGCATCATTGCCTCAATACTTTTCTCAATCTTGCCATTTATGGCCAAGACCCAAGAAATTAAATAACCTTTTTTTTCCTCTGAAGTCTATCAACATTTTGTCAACTAAAAACAAAATCCTGGAAATACTCAGCAGGTCAGGCAGCAGAGAGAAGCAGAATTAGCCTTTTGGGTCATTGGCCTTTCATAACATTTAGTAAAATCGGATTCAAGTGATCATGTGAATTCCCTTGAGTACCGTTTGGTCTCTCTTACAATGCTAAAGTGTCGCTAATTTAAATCACAAATAACATTCCATGCGACTGTGACCATGGTGCATTAACTTTCCTTGTCTCTCTCACACACACACTATCTACGGTCTTTGACACAATTGACCACACCTCAAAAAATTTTTTTTCACATGTCCAATTTATTGACATTGCCCATCTTTGTTTGACTGACATGAGAGTATCTGTACAATTATTTCTTCCCCCCCCAAGGATCAATCCATGATCCTGTCCTATGTGCTGGTCTCCAGGAACATCACCCAAAGACACAAGTTCAAATTCAACATAAGTTCAATTCCATATCTCTTGATTGCATTTGTTTTTTCCCTTTCCTTGCCTCAGTGTCATTATTTTGCTTATTTGTCATGCCATTATGATGTGCTGCAATTTCTTCTAGCTAAACATTGGAGAAAACTGAGCCACTGTGGTTGGGATACATATTTCCTATCTCTTGCCAATTATCCATCTATTAGAGAAATAAAAGGACTGCAGATGCTGGAATCTAGATAAAAAACACTATGATGCTGGAGGAACACAGCAGGCCAGGCAGCATCCGTGGTGAAAAGCGGGTGGTCAACTTTTCGGGTCAGGGCCCTTCTTCAGGACTGGAGATAGGAAAAGGGGAAGCCTAATATATAGGAGGGAAAAGCAGAGCAGTGATAGGTGGACAAAAGAGAAGAGGTGGGGTGGGCACAAGGTGGTGATAGGTAGATGCAGGTAAGAGATAGTGATAGGCAGGTGCGGGGGAGGAGGGGAGAGCAGATCCACCGGGGGATGGGTCAAAGGTAAGGAAAGAAAGGGAGGAAAAAAAAGAGGCTAGGAAAGGGAAGAAGAGAAGAAGCATGGTGTGGGGATTACTTAAAGTGGGACAATTCAATGTTCATGCCATTAGGCTGCAAGGTTCCAAGACAGAAAACGAGGTGCTGTTCCTCCAGTTTGCATTTGGAATTCTGGCATTGGAGGAGGCCAAGGACTCAAGGACTGACATATCAGTGATAGTATGGGAGGGGGATTTGAAGTGACTGGTAACAGGGAAATGCAGGTCACGGTTACGGACAGAGTGCAGGTGTTCTGCAAAACAGTCACCTAGTCTGCATTTGGTCTCACCAATGTAGAGGAGGCCACACTTGGATCACCAAATGCAAATACTGACTTTGGGCAGAATTAGTCTGTCTACAATTTTGGTGCCTGGAGTTAAAAATCATATGTGTTCATATCCTGACATCAGCTCCAACCCTTCTCCAGCCCTCTTTTGCTCCTCCACTGCTTTCTTGGTTGGACCCCATTCACTAACTTTCATAAGCTTTAGTTCTCAAGCTTGTCCCATCCCACTTGCTCATCACCCTCAGACTTGCTGACCTGCTTCGAATACTGACCATGCTAAATGTCAAATATGAAGTCTCATCCATTTTGAATTCTTCAATGACCTTGCCCCACTGTATCTCTCCAACCTTCAGATGAACAATCTACATAAAGACTACTTTTGCGGCTGGCAATTTGTTCATCCTTCTCTAATTGTCCTACCATTCACAGAAACACCCTGAGCAGCTTAACTCCAGGTTTCTTTCCCTAAGTCTCCTGTCTCCTTGCTTTACCCCAAGCCTCCCTTTATTACTTTGTTTACCAAATTCTGGTAACTCTTCCTAATATCTCCTGATTTGTACTGAATTAACTAATCTAGTAATATTAAAATACTGTTACTGGTTTTCAATATCTTGAAACAGGAAGAAAAATCAGCCAGGGTTCCAAATCGTTGCTGAAGAGCACTGTAGAATGCAAATTGAGAACTGGCTTAGTTTTAGCTGTGGTGCCTTCTATGAATGGCTTGTGACATTTTCAGTAAGTGCTCCCACATCAACAGTAGCTGTTTGGGTAAAGCAGTGGATGCTGCCAACATCCATAGAAGAGTAAGAATTCCTGACTTCCAGAAATAACAAATAAACCTCCTTACAGTTTGATTCTTCTTAATCACTTGCTACTTTTGTTTTTTGTCGTTCTCCATAAACAAATGTTCTTCTTCCAGCTAATTCCTTAATTGTATTAATAACCACAGGTTCTTTGCTGCATTGCAACTTGCAATGTCAGTGCTTCACAACACAATCTTTCTTTGATCTATACTGCATGCTTCAAGGCAGCATGAGATGCCAATGTGATAACGTGAGGTCATCAGACTGCTGCCTGTGATGGTGGATTTATTAGCAGCACCTATGGTGAGCTGTATCTGCCAGAGTTATTAGTGTGAATATGATTCCACAATACACCAGCAATGTGCTAGCCTTCATGTGATATTGAGACTGCCTTGTGCAACCACACAATCTGATTTTTTTTTGTTTTAATTTTTTCTTTTGTTCTGAGTTTTTACCCTGCTGTGTTTGATTACTTACTGGCCTCCTTGCAATGTATTCACAGCTTTAGCGTACAAGAAGGCTACACGTTTTGGGGCATTGCAATCTCGCCAAACAATGCACGCAGCAGAAATGCTTGTGATTATGGATCTTGACCTCCATTTGGAGAGTTTACACCTGACACAAAATCTCACTGAGTACAGTGCTTTGTAAATGTTGCTTTTTGCAAAAGAACTAACTGAGGATGGAATCGAGCAATTTCCTCCCTAAACTTGGCAATCAGTAGTTTTGATGTTTTATCATTTTCAATGCAAATTGTTGAAATGATGCTGAAAGTGGATAATATGGCTCAATAAAGGACTCGATAATATTTGTTAAGCCAAATATGCTTCTGTGTAGCTTTGATATTACTTGTGCTAAATTGTTTTATAACATTAATTTAATAGCTGAACCAGAGGCACTGTCATATCTATCCCTCACTTCCAAGAGACTTCACTCACAAGCGCCACAATGTAAAATGCAACCTTCCCAACTGGTGGGAAAGAGGCTGGAAGCTGACTATTATACTTGGGACAGAGTAGTTTTTTTTATGTAGAGTGTAAATATTTAACAAAACACAATTATCACTATTGTCTGCTTATAACACTTGCAAGTTGATGGTCAGTTGAGATGTTTATACATTCAGTTGGCTACTGGTTTCAGACAGCAGCATATTGTAGTTTTAGTGTGCACTTAACAGTAATAATTGAATTCTGTCTATAATCATGTTGTAAAATATTTTTAATTGTTTTCAGTATTCTCAATTAACTCAATTTTAAACAAAAAAAGTGAACCTTCTATACTGAGCAATATAGAACATTAGAACTTAGCCTAGACAATGAAACTTCAGTTTGATGTCAGCACTATTTTGCAATCTGCCGGTTACAAAGCAGCTTAACATTTATAATCATGGTGAAAATTGGCTGTTACGAACTTGTTACAGATTTTTTTTAACATGGTGGTTTATTGAACATAGTTACTTAATAAGCATCTTTAGTATTGTAAATCGATGAAAGCAGTAATGAGTCTGATGAGAATGAATTTCAATTACAGTGCTCTCCTAGCATAAAATTCTTTTTTGATGTGGTGGAATCCAGCTACAAGGCATCATGAGAACAGCCACCTCTGTGTTTTCTTTCAGCTGTTCCATAATGAATAGCGAATTGTGCAAACGGCAGTCCAATTTACGTGGTGGGAAATTGGATGGACATACTGGAGACGCAGTCATGTTTGCTTAAAAATGGCAAAGAATACAGAGATTAATAGTACTAAATAAGGTCAGCTTTGTGTTGTTTGCTCACTGAGTCTGGGTGGTGAAAATATTACTTTGAGTTTTCAAGAAAAAGACTTGTTAATCGTGTTTAAAAAATAATTCTGAACATTGCTTATCAGAATACAGGAAAATCTTATAACCCATCTCTATGAAGGAGATTTTTTAAAAAAAAACAAACTTTATGTGGCAATTTTTTGCATGCTTTACTGGAGATTGACATTTACAAAGCATAAAGAATGTGCTGTAAAATGTTGTAGGTTTTTATCATTGTGCAGAAGGCTCGACCACCAAGCGCTGTTAAATTATACAAAAGTGCATTCTTTGTGACTCTTTTGAGGTGCTAATCAGTGGAATGTGAGCCGAGGCCCTCGAGCCAGTCAGAAACTATTTCATTATTGGGATGTTGTGTAATCAAACTGTGGCAAAAAATGGTGCTGTGGACTTTCCACCCAGTTCCCTTCTAAACTAACAACCTAAATGTGATTTTTTTTCTTTCTCTTGTGTGCAAGTGTGTTTAATATTACTGGGGATATACTGTGAAAGGGATCTCAGTGGTTTAAGGCAATAAGAACAAACAACTGTTACTGTTGGCTGGTGCACATGGAGGTGACAGGTTTTTTTAAATTCAAGATTGGATGTTTCACTCGGGCTGCGGTTTCCATCACCCCCCCCCCCCCCCCCCCCCCCCCACCCACCCAACACCATCTTCCCCACCCACCAATAACTAGGGTTCCTTCACTGACAATGAGCCTCAGCCTTTCCTGCTGCAGAATGAACTTTGGTCCTCTTGTGCAGAAGACAGCACAACATGAGTCGTTAGTTCTGGATCCTTTTACATGAGCTGTGAGGCTGCTTTAATGCTGCCAGAAGCTCTGAAATCAATTTCAACAGTTGACTGTCTTGGGATGATTTGGGAGTATGCACGCGACAAGAATAGAGCCAACACTAAATTAATAATCCACCAGTCCCTCCACTATGGACCACTTGTCTACCCTTTTGTTTGTTCAAATGTTTATGGTAGCACTGATGTGGAGGAGGGAATTTTGCACATGGGTAATACTTGTGTCCATAACTTGAAATGTTTGCAGTGAAGCTAGACTTGCAAACAGTTACGTTTTGTCCATATCCACAGAGAATGGGCAGAGCCCGTCAGCCACCGTTCAAGCTATGGTTGAATGGCTTCAAGTCAGTCATTGTGCTTCATTTTAATTTTCTGTTTCCATTTTATTTAACATTTGATGTTGTGAGGTTGCATCTGTACCTGCTATAAACATATGCTGCTAGAGAAAAGACTTCTGAGATTGTCGTAGGTGCCTCCTCATGCAAATGAAATGGGAAAAAAAGTAATTTGCCCCAAGATGTAATATAATCTGCAAATGCAAGGTGTGAAAGTGTGATTTAAAAGAAATGCTCTTCTGCCTGAATTTAAATTGGAATCTATTAGCCTTAGAGAGCAAGTTCCTCTATTACATTATTCTTCGTTAAAATCATGGATGAAGTGGGCAGGGTGTCTTCGTATTTAATTCTAATGTTATTAGCAAAGTACATTAATGCCACTAATTCCTGTAGTTTATATTAAAAAAAGTCTAAACACACAACAAAGTGAGTAATCACCATTCTGCTAAATATTGATAATTAATCTTAAAGAAGTCTATTAGTCCAAGAACGAAAATAACAATCAATTTAAAGACATAAACCTTAAGAACCACAAAGTAAATTTCATCGGGCAACATGACTAATAGTGAACTGTGACTGTTTCTAATTATTTAATTACAAGCACTAATTGCAGAGAAAGTGCAAGGGATTTTGACAAAATTGAAGCTGAAGTTCCGGATACTCTGCTTATTCATATCTTGGAAGAAAAGCTTCCTCCCATGGCAGTTGCACGTTAAGGTCCAAAGAGTAATGCTGATTAATTATTTTATCACAAAATCACTGACATTTAAGCTGGTTATTGTGTCAAATTCGTGATGAGTTGGTAATCAAATAATTTTTAACTAATTCCCAAGCTTCAAAAACAAACTAATCACAGAATCACACCGGTTATGTTCATTTAATAAATCTGGTTATATGTATAAGTTCAATTTATAGAAGCTTTACTTTCATGATGTTTATATCTTTTTAACTTCAGTGGGTGGTTATGATATTGTCTTGACCTTGCTGCAATGAAATGCTGGACTTTTTCCCATCCCTACTCATCCCTGCATTTTTCAGCTACCGCACATATTCAGTCTTCGTATTTTCATACATTTCTTCACTGCTAAGTTGGAAGCGTAACAAGGGTGCCAACTATATTGTGGTTTTCTTTGAATTAAACCCAGTAAATTAACACAATTAACAAAGCATCATCCTGTTAATTAGCTCCCAGTGTCTGGTGCAGCGGTTTGCTAATGCCGGAGAGGGTGTCAGATGGGAATCGACATGCTGTTCTGTTACCAGGCAAACAGTATGTTGCATTTGTTTAGTAGAGCAAGGCTACAGCAGCCACATCTGATGCCTCATCCAGGCTGTGAACAGCTAAAGAGGGGGAGGAGAAGAGGAGGGGGTGGGAGCTGTAAAGAAAAGACAGTAATAATTCAGAGTGGAGCAGTGCCACAGATGCTTCAATTCAACTGGGCCTTCCCCTTATCACAGAATCTGTGCCAGAGGGCACTAGACTGTTTGTGGAAAAATCACTTTTAGTAATATGATCGAGATTAAGGGAGCCTGTTGATACAGCTGCAGCAAAACAGTAACGTGTGCCATGCTCAGGTAAGACTTGGGACAGAGTTAGATGACACTTTTGGGGGAGTCTGTGTATCTGTGGATTTATGGGAATGAAGTATAACATTATTGCTTGTTGTGCTGTGGATCTCATGCAACCTTAAATATCTCTGCTCAGCTTCATAGTGTTTGAGTTTGTGTGAAAATGGCAGGATTATGCTGCCCAGTGCCTTTTGTACCCTGAAGGCTGCTAAAGAAAGAGGACTGGCAGACAAGTGACGCTTGTTTTTTCAGAGCTTCAACAACGGGACTAAGAAGCAAAAGGGCCAGTTGTAATTCATGCCGAGTTGTAGGCTTTGTGTGATGAAAGCGATGGAGCGCTGCCTGGAAGATTGCTTTGCTGCACTCTGTGAAGCAGATTTGAAACTGTCTCAGACCACTCAGATGAGAGTTGGATTATAGAATGACCTGAAATGTCTGTGTCATATTGTTCTGCACAGGGTGCATTATACCACGCTAACTAGGTGTTCGGTATAAAATCAGAAAGGTATCCTAGCAGTGATATGTCAGCTGTGTCTCATGTTTTATATTAGAAAGAAAACGGAAACTGCATTAAGAAGTGACCAGCAACTCTAGTGCCTCTGATTGCTTTTGAGTACCGGGCTCTGCTGTGAGATGGGATCATTAGTTTAGTTTTTGTAAATTACGATGGCAAACGTAACATTATTTCATACTGGAAAATCACAATGAATGATTTTGCAATACTGTTAGATATTATAAATGTGATAGAACAAGAATTATTGACAGCTTTTTTCTAATATTTGTATTACAGTTTCTTAATATATATTTATCACAAAACCCAATTAAAAGATTGTGCAAGCACAGAATAATTTAAAGTTAGGTGTAATTTAAAAACACATCCCCAGCAGTAGAAGACACAAGTTGAAAAAGGTTGCCATAAAAATATAATATTCCTTTGTTAAGTCCCTCCTGAGGAGAAATAACTTGTTTTCCAACCAGGAGTGGGTTTTGGTCACATAGTTTGTGTACTTGTGCTGCTGACCTTCATCTCCAAGTACCTGCCAATCATCAAGCCTGTGGCGAGGGATGGAAGCCAGTGGCTTGACTGGATTCAGTTGATTTTAGCCTCCATCACAAAGAGTTATGTACTTTCAGAGTGGATAGTGTTTAGAAAGTATCAACTATCTAGGAAGGTTATAGAGGAATTCTTAAGCTAATAAATTGAGGAATACTTAAACTGCTATTGTTAATGGTGAAAACTCTGCAGTGTCTTTGGTCTTTGAGATGCAGTGTAAATCTGTGTAAACACTTGATGCTACTGCATGTCGGTCAGCTTTCCTAGCACTGATTTTTAATAGACTGAAATGTTGTCTTTCGCAGGCTTGAAGATGCAGTGGACCCCGGAGCATGCCCAGCCTCTGAGCCAGTGGCCGGAACAGCACTTTGACATCTCTTCCACCACACGATCTCCAGCCCACAAAGCAGACGTGTTCAGAGGCCATCTGCAACGCACCTATCAGTACGCCTGGGCCAACGATGATATCTCTGCACTGACTGCCTCAAATCTGTTGAAAAAATATGCAGAGAAATACTCTGGAATTTTAGAAGGCCCCAATGAACGATCTATCCTAAGCAGCTATTCAGAGGGGCCACCAGGACTGGTTAATGGGCGGAAAACTGAAGGCGAGGCTTGGCAGCCTTCGGTGAACTCGGAAGGCGTGTACCCTATGAGCTGTGTTCCGGATGTGATAGCTGCCAGTAAAGCGGGAGTGACCACTGCCCTTCCACCGACAGATGCTTCTGGAAATATCGGGAGCTCTCCTGGTGTGGCCAGCAACCTGCCAGAACCAAGCTATTCCAGCAGCACCTGCGGCAGTCTCCATTCTGGGCTCCCACCAGTTGGTGCATCTCAGGAATATGCGACGGCTTACAATGGTTCTTATTTGCATTCGAGTTACAGCAGCCAGTCAGCCCCAGCACTTCCATCACCTCATCCGTCCCCTTTGCACAGCTCTGGCCTTCTGCAGCCACCTCCTCCCCCACCACCACCTCCCCCTCCCCCTTCCCTAGTCCCTGGCTATAGTACAGGCTCCTCCAACATTTCTGGCACTGTGTATAATTATCCTTCGGCTGGCTACCCCCCACAGACTCCTGTTGGCCCTGGATACAGTCCTGGCGCAGCCCCGCCTCCCTCTGCTTACCTGCCGTCAGGCATTGCTGCTCCAACACCTCTCCCTCCGACCACAGTACCGGGCTACAGTTACCAGAGCCACGGCTTGCCACCAATTGCTCCGTCACCGCTCAGTAACAGTTCAGCCAACTCCCTGAAAAGAAAAGCTTTCTACATGGCAGGGCAAGGAGAAATGGATCCCAGCTATGGAAATTACAATTATGGACAACAGCGGACTGCACAGAGCCCTATGTACCGAATGCCAGATAATAGCATTTCGAACACAAGCAGGGGAAATGGCTTTGACAGGAGCGCAGAGTCAGCACCTCTAGCATTTAAACCAACAAAACAGCTGATAGTCGGTGATCAACAAAGAAAATTCAGCAGCCAGTCGAACAGGGCTCTCACGCCACCCTCGTACAGTGCTGGTAAAAATTCCCTAGGACCATCAAGATCGAGTGACTCTTTCGGAAAATTCACCTCGCCAGTAATGAACGAACGCAGTGATGAGCACAGGCAGCTCCTCCCACATCCGATACAGGGCCCAGGCATTCGCGCAGCTACCTCATCTAACCGGCCAGCTGATGAACAGTTAAAGAACACTGACTCACACCTCATAGAACTTGTTACCAATGAAATTATAAGCCAGGGGCCTCCACTAGACTGGAGTGACATAGCGGGACTTGAAATGGCCAAGGCAGCTATAAAGGAGGAAGTGTTATGGCCTATACTGAGGCCTGATGTTTTCACCGGACTCAGTGCTCCACCTAGAAGCATCCTTTTCTTCGGTCCTCAAGGAACAGGCAAGACGTTGTTGGGTAGGTGCATAGCTAGTCAGCTGGGTGCCACCTTCTTTAGAATCAATGGCTCAGCACTTATTTCCAAGTGGCTGGGGGAAGGGGACAAAATCATTCAAGCTTCTTTCCTTGTAGCACGCTGTCGTCAGCCCTCTGTCATTTTCATCAGTGAAGTTGATTTGCTTCTCTCGTCACAAGTGAATGAAGAGCCCAGTCCCATCAGCCGTATTAAAACAGAGCTCCTCATGCAGCTGGACACTTCAGTGACCTCTGTGGAGGATCAGGTTGTGGTAATTTGTGCCACCAGTAAACCCGAAGAAATAGATGAAACTGCTCGCAGATACTTTATGAAACGACTTTTAATCCCATTACCTGACAGTACAGCAAGGCACCAGATGGTAATACACTTGCTCTCACAGCACAACTACTGCCTCAGTGACAAGGAGATTGCACTGATGGTACAGCGTACAGAGAGCTTCTCTGGCTTGGATGTGGCTCGACTCTGTCAGGAAGCAATGGTAGGCCCTCTCCATGCCATGCAGGGCACAGACCTTTCAGCCATCATGCCTAATCAATTGAGGCCAATCACTTACCAGGACTTCGATAATGCTTTTTGCAAGATCCAGCCAAGCATTTCCCAGAAAGAACTGGACGTGTATGTTGAATGGAACAAAATGTTTGGCTGCAGCCAATGATAACCCTGTGAATATGCAGTGATCATTGGTCACAGTAATGTGCTACATAGGGATTAGAAACCCCTTTTTCAGTAGTATTACAGTTGAAAAAGGTACTGAGGAGACAACGGTGACCTTGGCAAAATGACTGAGAGTCAGGGTAAACTTGAAGGAAGAGCGCAAAGTCAGGGCTACTCAAGTGTAAGCTGTATATGGAAAAGCTTACGTTGATACTTAGTTCTGCTCAAAGAAGACGACGCTCACCAAGGTGCAGAGAAAAGTGGGTTGCTTTCAAAGGACAGGAACCCTCTGTGTTGATTCCATTCTGCTGTTCTTGAGATTCAGTTGCTGTCAAGTGCCTGAAGTGGTGCTTTATTTTTTGTTTGCCTCACAATTCAGTAGGTGGCATGTGCTAATACAAGAGCTGTAACTTTAAACAATTTTGAACAAAATGTTTATTGAGAAATGAACGGTTGTTATAGGAGGTTGCTAGCCAGCTTTTGCCATTCTTAGGACAACAGTATTCCTCAAACCTGTCTGTTCTGCAGTGTCACCTGAGAACAGTTAAAGCAGGGTATTGATAATCTGGACCTTAATTTTAGCAGTTCAGTTCTTTTAATGTTCTGTCCGCAAATACTCAGGAAAGTGATTGTAATTTGTACCTCAAAGGAATGTGTTGAAAGCACTATGTACTGCTGAGAGTCATAGGCTGGGTTTCTCATTACTAATATTACTGTATGTTTACCTCAAAAAAAATGAATAGCGAGGAGATGACTTTGAATGTATCCAGGTTTATTCTGAAGTGGTCTGTCAGAACCTTTTACACTGTTTAGCTGTTCAAGCTTAAACAGAAGGATGAATCCTTATTGTGAAAGTGATTGCTTTCCAACTTGGGGGTAAATTCAGCCCAAGCTCCTCTTTATCTTAGTGAACTTTAGCAACTGACAATGTTTGTAATCTTACAGTAGCTGCAGTACCCAGTCAGGAGGTGCACATGTCAATTGAAAGCCACTTTAATAATTAAGTATTTGGGGAAATAATTTTTCATATTCTTTATTTGGTGATTCATTACTATGTGAAAGGCACACTTAGCTGTGAACTATGACTGTTGACCTTCAAGCCACTGCCGACTGGTTACAGTTGTAGCTTCTAGGTTATTGAGATGGGGGTTGGGAAGGGTTCCTTATATGTCAAAGTTGGAAGGTCATGGGTCACAGAGCTACATGTGGCAGGCAGTTGGCTGGCTGCTGGATAAGCAGTAGCTAAGCATGAAAATGTGTGCGAGATTTTCAATATGCTCTAAGGAAAACTAACCATTTGTACTCAGCTTTGGATTAATTTAACTACCATTCCTCATAGATGTGCTGAAACCCGAGGAGGAAGTGTGTCCTGCTTTCTGTTCTACCTCAGTTTTGTTATATTCTCTCTGAAAGCAGATTATTAGAGGGTTTTTTGGAAGTCAGATTACACTTTGGTATGCTAACCTGCAGAACGAGTTTCTGTGAGCTGCTAATTTTCCCTCAAGTGAGCTTCACGTTTCTCCCTCCTTCAGCCACACATTCTGTGGTGTGTTCTTTCTGGAACAACTATTAGCTGGCATGTGTGGCATTTTTATCACCCCTCCTGTGTTGTCTTTCTTTTTATCCTTTAATGCTTTATGTGCAACTTTTTTGTTTTTGACAGCTGATTGATGTTGGGTAATGTCTCTGAACAGGAGTAGCTTAGGCTGCAGCTGCCCCAAAGCTTGTGACTGCATGAGCAGAACAGTCTCGCTCGCTGCTGAATGTAATGATTTTTTTTCCAATTCTTTATTTTATACAGTTAAAGAACTGTTGCAAAGCACTGGTACTTTGTGTTGCCATTAAATAATGTAAGTTTAAAAGCATTTTTTTTAATCTGCACTGAAAATGCCAAACTAGAAGATAAGGAAGTTAGGTTTTGCCCCATGTATTAATTTTGTGGGAAAAAAAGCTCATTTAATTAGAATTTCGGAGCATCGTTCTCACAATTTAAAAAAAAACAGCTACAGTCTAAAATCAATATTTCTCTTAAAAGTTTGCCAATGCACTGTGCTGACCCTTTTTGTTGTTTTTAGGTTAGCCATTAATTTTGGTGTCTGCTTTCAAGCTAGATTTTTATGTTGATCTTGATGCATTTATTGGAAATGATAAAGTGAAACTTAATTCAATAATTCCAGCTAACCCTCCAATTGGAAGACTAATAATGGGTTTTAATATTGTCTTTAGCTTGGATTCTTTTGGAGTAAAATGGAAGTGTAATTATGGACATCAGTGCTGTGGGCCATTCCACCTTTAATGTGCCACCTAAATGTGACATTGTGCAGCCATGATATATCCAAACAAGCTTTAAAATTAAACGTTTCATACAATTTCAACCAATGCATGCCACCAGACCGCAGCTATTTAAATTAGCATGGGTTATCCACATGTGTTCTTATTCATATATAGTCTTGTGAATGTAACGTGGAAACCAAAGCTTGTGGCTTATTGGCGGAAAATATAAATTGTTTTGCCCCAAATTAAAATTTTGTATTTTATCTTTGTTTAAAAAAATAACAGATTTTATTTTGTTTTATTCATTATCAATTTGAAAGAGGTAAAAGACCAGCTTACATGTTTAGAAT
Source organism: Pristis pectinata (assembly GCF_009764475.1). Classification (NCBI taxonomy): domain Eukaryota; kingdom Metazoa; phylum Chordata; class Chondrichthyes; order Rhinopristiformes; family Pristidae; genus Pristis; species Pristis pectinata. The sequence continues at coordinate 36,148,373 of NC_067405.1, read as the reverse complement.
TTATTTGTTCCAGAATTTTCTTAACAGCCTGGTATTTCTAACAGTAATTTAAATTCTGGCCATCTAAACTAATTAACAGAATGTGAAATTAGTTTTATTTGTGAAAGCTCTTTAGTCAGCACTCATGCTCTTGAAGTGTAAATAGGTTTAATGTTGTGCTGGAGGTCATTCAGCCAGAGATGCTGGAGTGTGTCAGGCAATGAAAGTCTGTATTATGTTTTTGAGTCATTGTTAAATTTTACACAAACACCTAATAGCACAGAGATAGGCAGCATTTAATTACAATGGCACATTCTACCTCCTTCCCCCAGTCCTAATCAGTTGTTCCTGTATCAGCACACAGTCATTGCCTGTCATTTTAAATTCTTCTCCGTTCTTAAATGTAACACTAGTAGTGTAGCACAATACACAGCATTGTTAAAGGCAGTTCAATTTAAAATGGAAGGATGGCACATCTGAGTCCTTATGATAGCTACAATGCAGGCGGTTTGGGTCAGCCATGCTGCGGGACTGAGAAAAATGAAACGATAGAACTGAATGTTCAGTATTTAAAATAGTCCTACTGAAGTGTTTTGAGCACAATCATTCATCATAAGGCTACTATTGTGAAAGAGCTTAAAAAAAATTATTTGCGATTTAGCCACTCAGAATTTTCTTTTAGCCTACATCTGTTGTAAATTCAAACATTGTTGCATTCTTTGTAACCATTTCTACCTCATTGCTACATATTGTACATGTAGTATTTATTATTTTATGTCCTTTTTGAATGTCATGCATTTGTAAAATAAAAGACTTGTCCTTGAACTTGGAACAGTCTACCTCAGAAAGACTGTCATTACACTGAACAGTATTATCAACCTAAATGATAGGAAGCATTAGAAAAGTGTGGCCGTGTAGATAATGCACACCTACTGGTGATATTGTTGGACTGGAAAATGTTACTGATGACCAGACCATTTCTGTAGGATGTTTGTTACTGTATACGCCTTTTTATGTAGCCATATGTGCTACAAATAATTTGTGTGTCATATTTAATTCTGGCCCATCAAACAAATAAGAATTGAGGATTGTGACAAAAATTTTTAAAAAACGTGATCCCTAAAATCATTTTTTTTAAAGGAAAACCTTCAATAGACAGTGTCATAAATTATAAATATTTTCAGCAGGTTTTAAAATATGTACATATTATTTTGTATCTGCTGAAACCAAATTAGTCTTTCCCTCATGGTGTAAAGACTCTTCTGTCATTTAGGCTGCACAATATCATTGTTTTTTTTTAAAAAAAGGTCATTTAATTAATTCACATCATTTGTGAATATTATTTGTGTAAATGAAACATTTCTGGTTTAAACTTTTGTTTCAGTTGCTGATGTGATGGGATCATTATATGGTTGAATGTATGTGCATAGGAAACTGCTTTACAATTAAAATTGGTGATCTCGACTGAGTTCCTGAAATTGTTGCAATGCATTTTGTCCTCATTGGTGCAGTATCATTGTAAACTTCTGCATCTCAGTCGTAGGAAGTAGTAAGGCACTGTAGACAGGAAATTCAGTGCTGAATCCTATTATATTATCTAGCCACATAGAATCTTTCTTTTCATAATTACTTGCTACCACAGGGAAATTATTGGAGTAAATTTTCATATAGAATAACTAGTTTAAGTAGTGACCATTAAAAGAAAATTTGTGGTTCAAGGCAGATATTTTTATGAAAAGTTTTCTCTATTGTACAATTTGTTGTATATGGCTATGCTACTAAATATGGAAACAGAAAAGAACAAGCATACCTCAAATAAAATTCTGAATATGAAAGGTTGTGGATTTCTATTTCCTTCACACAAATGCAAGGCTGAGTGATACATGAAAACCATGGAACTGGGGAAGATTGCAAATCCTCTTCTCACCATATCCAAATATAACAGAGGTTCAAAGTATTCTGGGCCCAGTCACCACTGCGATGAGCCACCTAATGATTATTTATCAAGGAAAAACAGTTACAGATAATACTTTGAAAATCCTGCTATGACTTTTCCATATTACTTTACATGGATGAGAACTGAGTCAAATTTAGTCTTTAAGTGATCCATATGCTGAGTTCATTTGGATTTAGCTGGCTTGTCCCTTTAATAAATGGTAAGGAACATATACAGATGGGCATCTTTCTGTGTGTCAAACCATTAGATTCCCACTTATCAGGACAGGTGATGGATGAGCATCTGCTATTCATGCCTGGAACCAGTGCAGCAAAGGTAGATCTTATTGTTTGCATTTGTAAGTTTTTTTCCTCCCATTAATTGCATTTTATTTAACCTGGTGAGTTAATTGATGGTCACTATATTTCATTCTAAACCATTAGTCTGTTTTCTAGAGCAATGTGTGTAAAAGGGCATTTAATTCATAGATATCCAGTGACCAAAAAAAAGCGCAAGTTTTCCCATGACATCTAGTGTTCATTCAGTCCCTGGAAATCTAGTGGCAAGCTTGCATCCATGTTCCCTGGTGACATTGGAATGCTGATCAGCCTGGGGGAGGGGACGTGCCTGCATCTGATCCCTGCCAGTGTAGAGGTGAGTATGCGTCTGTATTCCCCGGTGGTTCAGGCAGACTGCTTTGCTGACCATTGGAAATTGCGTTTGATTTTTTTTTGACTTTACAAATATCTGCATTTTGTGATCTTTCTGTTTTGCCAAGTCAAATTCTTCACAAATCTGAATTTGTATCCCTGAATACTTAAGACGTGCAATTGCTCTCTTCCAAGTGTAATTTGATCTGAATTTTGATGAAACAGCTTTGCTGCTGAGAAATGGGGAGAGAAAAGTTGGTGTTTTTTTTAAACATAAAATTCAGGTTATAATAATGAACATTGTAAGGCTTAGATTTGGTTGAGTTCTAGGAGGATTACTTTGTGTTGTGAGGATACACTTAGGCTTGAAAGCACATTTGTGTCTTTACTTTGTGCTGAGACACTTCCATTGTGTTGCCCTTCATTTTTGATAAACTTCTGACAGTTCCTCTAGTAGCTGCTTCAGGTTCATTAAAGTGTAATTAATTAATGATTTGCTGCTGATTGTATTGTTTTAAGTAAAGCTGCTGCCCAACAGCTAGTCTCACCAAAGAAAAACTGTTTGCATCTTCTGCCAGTTATTAGTCCAATTTAAATTGGCAAACGGTCTTAGTCAAGTTAGTCATTTGCAGCTTTTTTATTCCCAAAGAGGCTTCACAGTTCACAATGCTGTTATCATCACAATCAAGGACATCTGTATTTCTTTTCCTGTCCTGCTGATGAGAAGCCACGGATTTTCCCTCTGCTCCCTTTCTAGAACCTCAACACTTCCTGCTCCGTAGTCCAAGCTGAAAGCAGAGCTGCCATCAGCCTCAGTGGCCTGGAATTCCTGGCCTTCAGGCCATGCTCACAAGCAGTATATTCAGCTGCAAGGAATTCTCGTAAAATGTATACATGCACACGCAGTATTACTTTCAGTCAAGCACAGCCTTCATAAGAAGGTACAATCTAAAAACAAAAGCACCTATGGGCACCCAGAGAGCTGAGATAACAGAATCCATGCTTGTGTCAGGCAAATTACATTCTGGTTATTAGTGGCTAGTTTGTAAATATCAAAGATCCACTTGTTACACTCCTTCAAGCTGTATTTGCATGCTGATGAAATGCATGTGGATGTCTGTGAACTGCAGGGTTATCTGTAGTGGAACAGCGCTGAGCTCAGAAATCAGACAGTCGTTCATCTGACCGACTCAAAAGTCCGTGCCGTAGACCTTTCTATTCACTTTCTTCTCAACAATTAAAATATGCAAAGTGATAATTTTACTTAAGTAGCCTTAAATGTGCGATCTATTTAAATGTGAGGAAAATTGCCCGAAGCTTGCTGCTGTAAAAAAGAATAAATTATGCAAATTACAAAAGGACTCTACCACTTGAAAGCCTAATTTTTCTGTAATAAGCATACTGTTTCATTTAATTTTTTGCCTCTTATTAAAAGTGACAGTTCCTTTGCACTGTCTGATGGCTATATCTGACACTGGGTAGAAATGACTGCAAGACTAAATGCTAAAGCATTTTGGTAGCTTTTAGATGATGGTTACATTCACAAAGTAATTATGCACTGGAGAGTAGAGAAATAAGGTTTAATTACACAGTAATCGCTTATGATGGACACAACAGAAGTGTGAACACCGCCAGACTGCAATCCATCAATGACAAACCCCTGGCCACTTTTAATTCTTCCTCATTTGCATCATAACCTCCGCACTGAGTTGCACAAATGCTGTTAAATGTTAATAGGAGCTGTCTCTCCACTCAAAATGAATGCTTAAGCTGTTTCATTTTCTCAGACCTTCATAACTAGCTTCTCTCCAAGAGCAGGCATTAAGCACAGGCACTGTACATGGTCACTGTTGTGCTAATTGGGAGCACACTTAAAGTTTTATCTCTAAAGCGCTAATAATGCACACTGCTGACAAACCTCTGCATAAGTAATAAAACTGGAGAAAACATGCTCAGAATTTTAAAAAATGCAGCCTCGGCTGTTGTTTGGTGACTAGCTATTTGATTAAGCCCTGTAGTCATATTTAATTCAGATCCTCTGGGAACTGGGACAAAATTACATCTTCATCTCTTCAAACATTCAGCCATCTTTAACCATTCAGCTGATCATTTTTATCATTGCCTTTGGATCTGCTTGTGGTAGACACAGACAACAACGTCCAGTGTTCCTCACTCCATCATCGGCTGCAGCCGGCAGTCAGAGCTCCCTGATATCTTGCCATTTATTTTCTACTTTGGGAAGCGATGCACCCTCTCTCACACTTCACATTCCAACATGTAGGTCTACTTCCTGTGGTCATTATTAGCTCTGAGACATCAGAAGAGTCGTTCCTTTCTATTCTGTCAATTCTTAGATTTTTCCATTTTTCAGGACAGAAGTCATGACACTGTAAGTGGCCCTTATTCTATTAGGCATCAGGCAATAATTCTTGCCATGACAAGAGAGGCCTCTGCCTGCCTACTCTGTATTGCCTGTAGCTGTCCACTTCATAGAACAGAAACTGGCATGGTAATTGTGAGCAGTCTTGTTTCGTTTAACTCTGTATTCTGAATGGTGACAAAAAGCCCCTTTTCTCCATCGAGATTGAGAATTATCAACATCTTTCAGCACATAATGGTGAGGCCTTTATCACTTCAGGGGCTGCTGATAAGGTTAAGAACACTAGACAAACCACTCATTAGAGCAAAGGTTCTCCTACATTAAAGACTTCTGCAAACTAGAGCCCTTTTCTCTTGCACTCAACAGAAAGAACACAACCACTGTAGCAGCCAATATTTGAGAGTAAATTGGTGATGTGAATGCTTGACGGAGAAGATAGTCTACAGAATAAGAATTTCTGCATTCTGTTTGCTGAGGTCAAAGGCCTACGTGGTCAAGATAAACAGGAATTAAAATTGCTCCCAAAATATAATTACCAATAAACATAACCTCAATTAGCATGTGTTAATTATGATAAGTTATCTCTCTTTGGATTGTCCAGTAGGAGCAACAATATCACAGTCATTATGTCTTGTATTATTAATGTGGCAGCAACTGAATGCCTACTGTTGGTGTTATTTCGGACCACAGGATTCCAACCAGAAATACTTGAAGAAAAAGAACATTTTCTGAAATAAGATATTGTTAATCTTTTCCTCTTAATTCTAGTGATCAGGCAGATTGGTGGTACAACATTTACTGATTTTGACAAAACAAATAGATACCATTATGTTGATTTTTTTTTCTCTTTTAGCGGACAGTACGTTTCAATAATTAGCAAAAACTAAGCAAATGAGTTTAGAATCCCATTATGTATCTCTGCATTAAAAATGCAACTATTACAATTATATATTTTGGAATCTATCAATAAGTAAAAAAATACATCTATTAGATATTATGAAGAAAGTTTGTTAAATTTATAATAAATAGCATTTTATATTTTATTTTCTGTATTAAATGTGCCAGATTTATCTGCTATGAAAGTAGTCTAGGTACAATATAATTCCAACTGAGATCTAACCTCCTACAGTGAGATAAATCTAACCCTTACTTTTTTTTAAATGACTTTTATATATTGTGGATAAAATGTAGAACTCCATTTTTAAGTTTATGACAATTTATCTGAACTTCCATTTTGCAAACACTGGGGTACATCAAATTAGATGATATTCAAATTTAGTTCTTGAAGAAAATCATCTTGATCTTACCAGGGACTCAGATGGTGGTCTAAAGTGCTTTTGTTATGAAATAGACACGAATTATTAAATTAGATTTATGAAAAAAATCCCATCCAAGGAAAATATTTTATAGTATAATTTTATTCGATGGCCATTTAAGATCAAATTATCTGCCTGTCTTCTCACACCATAACTACATCGCTGCTCAAATTACTGTGTTAATGTGAGTAAAGTCTTCACGGATGCAGATCAAATATTTAGCACTTCTAATCAGTTAGCGTTAATTAGCTGTGAGGAAGACTTATGTGCTCCTCTGAGTTTTAATCATGGCAAGAAGCCTTTAGGACCCCGTGAAGACTTTACTGCAGCAATGACATTAGAAATGAGCATGGAGTGCATCTGGGTGTAAAGGTCATCACTGGAGTGCCTGGGCTTCAAGCAAAAAGTAAGGAAGAATTTGTGAGAGACTGGGAGGTCTGAAAAGAGATTTCTGGGTGTGGTCAGAAACAGGGAAAGTGCACAACAACTGTTAGAGGCCAGTGAGGGGAAAAGCTGGAAAACAGAAACCGAAAGTGAAACCAGAAGAAGAGGTAATGGAGGTGAAGGAAAGATGTATGTTAGAGAAAAGGATACCCAGCTTTAAAACCACTAAGGTTTCAGTTGAAACATAGAAGGCACAGAAATACAGCTTAGGACAGAGGGTAAAAAAGCTCAGAGATTGGGGAAAGGGATTCAACTGCAGTCCTTCAGTTAAAAGAGGTTAAGTACTTTCAAAGCTGTTTAAAATAAAATTTCTGCATTCTATAAAATCCAGCTCGAGGTACCCTGCAAGTCATTATATTGATCAGTTCCAGAATGTGTGTCTGCCAGGGAGCTGCAAAAGCTACTTTTACGCAACATCAGTAGTGTTTATTGGCTTTTTTTGTGGTATTAGGGAAAAACAAACTTTTAAACAGTGAATACTGCAAATGATCTTCACCAGAAATAGTGAGGTAAACTTGTATAGGTCGGTTCAGAAACAGTTTCTCTTGTTTTGAATCCCTGGCCACAGGCAAGCTGTCAAGGAAAGATTTGAGAAGAAAAGGTCTATCAGGTCGTAGATTCCCTCAGGGCACTTCCATACACCTCCTGGAGGATTCTTTAGACTCTTACAGATCAACACAGGCGGAGCCTTGGCGGCAGGTCATCTACCCTTTCGGTAAGAGAATGATAGGTAATGTGCCGACCAGATGGGGAAGAGATGCTTCAAAATGTTGGGATGGATTTTTACACAAAAGACATAGTCTATGAGAAATGGTTCTCTGAGATTATGCATGAAAATTACACTGCCTCTGTCTACTTGTGACAGAAATCATGTTTACATCTGCATACCACTTCAAGGTCTGGAGTTCTCAATTGTCCTCAGGTACGTACTGTATATAATTGAGTAACTTAAAAGTTTGCAGAATCTTGTGCACTAATCAGTTTCAAGAGTAGCTATGTATGCCCAAGTCTCTATCATCCTTTACATCCATTCTTAAACTATCCATCGTAACAAATGTCCATTCATTAGGTACATCCCCAACTCTCAAATGTGAATTTCCTCCAATTACATGTTTGTGCAGAGGGATGATGGTTTGTATTGGTGGATGGGACTGCACAGGGAGGTTGTATCCATGAAAATAGCCTCCTGAGGTCTTGCTCTTTTTATCTATTTCTTTTAATGTGTTTTTGTTAGTTAAAACATGTAAAAATTGAGTAGGTTCATTTATGATCTTATGACTCTATAGATATGTATTTGAAACATTTTTCATATCTACCAATTAGACTAATTACACCTGGTACTGATGGATAAAGGACGTGCATCACACGGTCCCACCGTTAGTTCTGAAAATTGGCTTAGAATCCAACCTATGTCCAAGGACCCCAATTTCCATACCTAGGTGCAGTGTGTCTGAAACAGAGAGGCAGTCTGGATGCCCATTTTTGGGAACAGCCGACAATATTGATTCGTGCATTGGGATTCAGCACCACACATTTCTGAATGCAACCATACAGTCAGCACAAGATTCTTGTGTCATTTTGGGGCCTTCTTAAAAGGCCCCAACCACCTTGCCATAATCTGAAGCCGAGAAGGCAACATTTCCTCATGTAGTTGAATTTAACACCAGTGCTACTAACTGCCAAGGAGCCCATGGACAATGCAAGTTGCCAAGAGCAGGAAATTCCAATAAACTTGTGGCTGGATGGAAGAGCATTTGGAGTCTGATGAACTTTGTTTATTTCCTAGATAAATAGGGCCATGCCAAAAACATACACACATGTTTTTACTGAATAGACCGGGGAGCCAGGTGTGTGAAAGCAGTTTTTCCGTTATTGTTTCATTTCCTTACTTTATACCTGCAACGAATTTTTTTTGAAAATATCAACACAATATAAATTAAGACTAAATCTTGATAAGGAAAATGGAAAACAAACATTTTGAAAATATGTTTGAAATCTGAGTAACAATAGCTTAATTTTCTCTTTCATAGTTCAGGAAGATAGAGTTCTGATCGTAGCTGGATTTGGCAAATAAATAGTGGGTTTTTGCATCATTTCGGGTATTTTTTTGTGACTGAATGATTGCCCAAGCATGGGCAATTCTTAATTGACTAATAAAATATTTTCCTCCTTTTACTGTTTGCCACCATTGACAGCTGATTAACTATTCAATGGCTGAAAACAATCGTGAAACGAACTAAAATTGTTGGAGAATTTGACTTAAAACATAGCATCATATCAGATAAGTTAGTTTCAATAATTTGAACAATACTTAAAATAAATCTAATTTTAACACAGCAAGTATTATAAACCATGATTTTATAAAAATAAAACTTTTATTTACGTTCACTAAATTCCACTTTTTAGCCTTTCTCCACATGTTTTTTGAAACTGTAGAAGGTTTTGGATAGCAGCTAGTTATCTTGAGCAAAAAACAAATTCACAGCTTTAAAAAAAAATATAGTTTCCTGATTTTGTTTGCTGGAACTGCACAATAGTGGATCAATTTGAATGATAAGGGCAACTATATGAATATGAATAATAGATCTCCAAAATATGGAAAGATTGTTTCAGATTGGCAAATTAAAATATCTTGCCATCGAACATTACAAATTAATTTCTTGAATTCTCAATTTGGACAATTTCATCACTGGCTTAGCAGCAAGTGATAGAAAGCATTTTACCACACTGAGGAGAGAAAAGTGAAAATCAAAGGGAGATAATTGGAAGACTGTGATACCTCAACATTTAGAGATATGTGGAGATAGTTCCCTGGTGATCTGAGCTGCAAAGGGTTGCTGAAGTAATCACAAAGGTTGGTTAATAACTAAAATTTTAAAGAAGGATGATATATATCTAATTAAATGAGATGTCTAACAACCCACTAATATGCCTGAAAGGAAGTAGCATCAATAAAAATTGTGAACATAATTATGTTGTTTTAAAATTGTACCATAACATATGTGTAAAAATTATTAAGCTGCCTTGGACAAAATTAATCTATATTGTTCGTGTTATGATACAGCAGCTATAACGTGAAAATGGTGAAGTGATTTATTTATTTTGTGCAATGGCTGTATTTTCTATAAAATTAACAATGCATGGGTTTTGGCCTAATGATGTTGATAAGGCTATTTTAATGACATCCTTAAAAAGAACTGTTCAGGAAAATCCTTTTGTCCTGATGATACACGCATCTATAGACAATACATAAGAAAAACCTTACCACTGCCATGAGTGGCCATTCCTGGAACATTCAACAATGCACATACCAGTGGTGTACAACCACGCTACAAATCATTAACTACAACACACAATAAAATTCCATAACTGTGCTCTTGCACAGGCAACAGCTGCTGGCATCATTATCATGTAAAATGCTCCTTACGTTTCAACATTAAAATTAGAGGTAAGTTTCTTCCATTTCTGTTTGTAAATCTAAGAATGAAGTACTTAACAAATTCCATAGGAATATTAAAGAACTTAGGACAATTTTTGAATATTTGTGAAATATTACCATCTTTTATAGACCTTACATTCTCCAAACTCATTTTACAAATAAGATAATGGATATAGTCTGTGATTATAGAGCTAGTTATTTGGATGATTGATATTCATGCTTAAAAAAGACAAATATATTCATATTATACATGTTTTGCTCATTGTTGAGCCTAAGTAATAGAAATTCGGCAAAATCTCACTGCAACATTTAATATAAAAGATCTAAAATGCATTTTCAAACATTTGATTTTTTTTAACCTCACATCCTTATACATTTTTGTGCTTTCAAATACTTGTCATATTAACCCCTTCTCATTGATTGTTGTTTTACATGCCCCATAGGAGGGTTAATGCCTAGCAGCTGTATCCTGCTTGCTAGGAAACACAACATGTGTAAATTATTAATCTCTCTCGGCAACTCACAGTCCTTTAGGCACCTATTGCTATTACCCAACTCACACTAGTAACATTTCAGTGAAAAGCATATCCTTTCTTACTGCTTGTAAAGTTGCGTTCTTGAGCAGTTCATGATATTGTTGTAGTCTATTTTTTCCACTCAAGCAATAATATGAATATGTGTGTGTTTCCAACTATCATAAAATTGTAAGCATATGCATAGATCCAGCTTAAATGTTTGATTGAACAAAATGAACATAAAAACCTTTTAGCCCTTTGTAATACTGTGTACAATGATCTTTCTCATATCTCATTCAAAACTCTTTAGATTTTCTATCCTTGCTATCTTTCTCTAACCTGCAAGGAAAGATCCTGGAAACCAGAATGATGGCTTTCTGCAGTAGCTACCAATTTATTGAACTTAAAGAATTCTGAAGTCCAGATGTTCATTTATACCCAAATGAAAATGTTTTGGATACCTTGAAAGAGTCACTGTGGCATGCATATGATTAATATTAACATCTGTTTTGGTTAAGCAAGAGCAAAGTCTCCTCTTTGGGGTCTTGGTCGTTAAGCCAAAATGATTCTTTTAATTGTCCTTGTGTAAAAGGAAATAATAACTTTGATGTTCCTCACCACTTCATAACAAATTGCATCATCTAGAATTTAGAAGTTGAATGTTAAATGAAAAATTAAAACTCAGGATATTTTCTAAAGGATTTGTAGTCTTCCAGCAATGCTTTCAGATTTTCTATTGATGCCAGAATTTCTTCATCTGAATCAGATGCATTCATCTAGGATAAGGTATTTTGTAGATAACAGTGAACTGGCTTGTCACAGTTACAACATGGTCAGCCTTCTCAAATACAAATAGATGTGCCAGTGTTCTAATAATAACTTAAATTTATTCAATTAATGGCCAGTTGTTAACTCATTTGAAAGATTTTACTTTATCATTTCTTGGTTGTTCAATGTATTGGAAGAAATTGAAAGAATATTACAAACACTGAGGAAAACTTTCAACTAATATTGCACATAAATAACTATTTAAAAAGACTGAAATAAAGGAAATATTGCAAATATTCAGAAGATCAAGGCAGCACCTGTGAAGGAAGAAGCAGATCAATAACCTTTATCAGAACATATTCTGAAGGGTCATTGACCTGAAACATTGTCCTGGACTTTGAGTTTTGCTGACACTTCCTGAGTGAACTGCTGTCATTTACCCACATAAATGCTAGCAATTTTAGGACATTGGTATCTGCAGATCTAAATGCAGAAGTCTGGAATTTGCAAGGGATATCTGTTGGTGAACCTGCATTCAACCTAATTTGCTGGAGGTCTCTGGGATTTAAGGTGGGGAATCTGCTTGTGGATCCTGGCATGAGATCCAAGAGCTCATTTATTTGAATGGAGAATTTTATGACTGCGAGGAATAAAGGTGAGAATAAGATGATATATATTTTAAATTGGTTAAAGGTATTTAGGTGATCTTTAATCATTTAAAAAATGGTTAATAATTTCTAATTTTCATGGTTTAAGTTTTATATACTGTTCGTTATGACATTTGAATAAATAACAATTTTGATCTGGGGAGTAGCTTTACCAGCTGATGAAGTTTTCCTTGGTGGTTTCATGTGTAGGTCCTAATCTGGGTTACTCACATAAGTGGATTATATAACACAAGGCTTTAACATCATTTGGGATCGAGGAGGTTTTCATCTTCTTTCTGGATACCCATAAGTAAGTGCATGATAATTGCTTGTCCAAGCACAGGTTATTGAAGTTTGAGCAATTTACTTCGTTTCTCTCACTTTTGATGCTTCCTGATCTGTTGAGTATTTTCTAGTATTTTTATTTTCATTTCAGATTCCTAACATCCATATGATTGTGCACCTAGAGTGAAGAAAATGTAAATTGTCATTTCAAGGGTGCAGTAGCATTTGGTCAAGTTACTAAATGACTAACCAGAGGTCTGGACAAGTGAAATGTGGACAGCAGGGGAATATCAAATCAATTAAGTAAATAAATCCTGAGTAAAAGCCAATGGACCAAATTGAGCTTGATTCACTCTGCCACCCAATTTCCCATCCACGTGAACTTACCTGGGCCAGGTGGGAGAGATGAGCAAGTTGACCTCCCACTTGTAGGGTGCATTTAATGAGAACTTGCTTCCTGTGAAGGCTTTGTAGCAGTTTTAGAATGCAAAACTGTCATAATTGTCTTAAGTAATTTAAAAAAAAGAAAATTGTGTTAACAAAACAATATTTTAAAATATTCAAATAAAGTAAAATGTATCCAAATTTATATTTACCTCTGTCCTAGTTCATGCCTCTATATTACTAGGCAGGTAATTTAACCACTGTGTCACTACTGTAACTCATGATACTACTTGATTGTCATAAAAGTTCATAAGACCATAAGAAATAGGTGCAGTTCTAGGCCATCTGGACTTAATCCTGTTCTGCCCTTCATTAAGGTCATTCCTGATTTTGACCTTAGTACTATTTTCCAGCACTATCCCCATATCCTTTGATTTCCTTAATGTCCAGAAATCTCTCGAGCTGTGTTTTGAATGAACACAATAACTGAGCCTCCACAGCCTTTCAGGACACAGAATTACAAAGGTTCATCACCCTCTGATTGGAAAAAAATTCTCCCCATCTTAATCCTAAATGGGTCACTCTTATTCTGAATTGTGCCCACTGTTCCTACACTCCTCAGCCATGAGAAGCATCTTCTCTTGATGCATCCATCAAGCCTGTTGAGAACGTTATAAAATCTCTACTTAATCTTCTAGACTCTAAAGATTGGAGTTACAGTCCACTCAATCTCTTCTCATATAGCAGACCAGTCTAGTGAATCCTTGCTCATTCCCTCCATGGCAAGCATATTCCTTTTGATTCACCCTGGCCCTTCAGGAAAGGAAAAGTGCCATCTTAACCTTTTCTGGCCTACACGAGACTCCAGACCCACAGCAATGTGGTTGACTCTTAACTATCCTTTGAAATGCAGTACAATGCCTCGGAGTTCAGGGATAACTAGAGCAATAAATGCTTACCTTCCCAATGATTTCAAATCCTGTGAACGACAGGGCCATTAATTTCTTTCCTGCAGATTTTATAACAATATATACACTGTTATATAATCAGATTTACCTTTCAGTATGATTGAAAATAGTTTTCTGATTTAAATTATTACTAAAGTGGTGTAAACTGTTAGTCTGGTCACCAAAGAGTTATTTCCTAAAGCTCATATGGAGACTGTATCTGGATTTAGTCTGTGACATCACTGTACTCCACACTATAGGTCAATTAGAATCTGAGAACACCTTTTCAGCCAATTACAATTCATTCACTGGATCAAGTATTATTGAATTCAGAATGTTACAAAGGAAGTGTTCAGAAAAAGAACATACAGAATATTTCTATGAAGTACTCTGTAAACTGCAAATGTCACGCTTGACATCTCTAGCTCCTGGACACTAAAATTCTACTTTGTGACTCAGAGCCTGCTAGAGATTCAAGGGTTGTTCCAGAACAGCATCAATAAGTAAACATTGTAAAATGATCTTTATTTTAAATAAGAAATAAAATATTTCATATTTCGTTCATTTAGCAAATGGCATTTGCATATAGTTTGTATGAACCAAGATTTTGCAGGCGATATTTCAAGATCATATTCACTACTAGTGTTTAAATGTTACCAGACCTAAAGTATTATAACTAAAATGCTTAAAATTTCAATTGATTTTAAGCAATATTTGCTCATTGTGATAAAGGAAAGTGCACAGGACAATTAATCCAAGAAAGGTTTCCATCAGAAAAAAAGTGAGGTCAACTGCTTTTTTCAGCTACTGATTTAAATCAATGTAATTGATAACAACATTTAGAGCATAAACTACTATGTGCAACATATTTATAATGTTTAGTTTTAAAAATGTGTGGATAATGACATGAATGGAAAGAATTCATATTGGGATACATACAGATAATTATTTATCAACCCTTTAATGGAAAGTTTGCATGATGATAATATAACTCTCATGGCTGTTTGTTGTAAATGCCATTAGCTGTGGTTCCAATTTGCAGCTGATGCCAAAAGTATGCTGAGCTTAAAGCTATAGTTTTAAAAAAAAGAAGCAGATGGCTGTTGACGAAGGTCAAATCAGATGGAGAAGTTTGTCAAAATGGGATGACAAAGGCAATCTGTAAACCGTTATTGCGCCTACCTTGAGGTGCTGAAAACATTTTGAAATTACAAAAACATTGGAGTCGTCAGTAAGCTAGCACAAAAGGTAGCCTCGAGTGCTTCGGCTGTATAGATGAATGCCAGATGTGGAACCCGACATATCTGGAATTAATGATATTAAACATGCTTCCCTATATGCCCAATAATAACTCTATTATGATTGATACAAACCACAGACACTTTATCTAGCATAAATGTAATCATCTGTCATGCAGTATATTAAATCATCAATTTCTGCATTATGAGGGCCGTTTAAGGTAACTAATCATCTGCCTAGTTCTGGTGTCTTTGAGGCTGATCCGATAACACAGAATACTGCTACCACAACCATGACAATCTAACTCCTGCATGAAAGGACTGCGAAAGACCCATTACCACAAGAAACCCTATGGCAATATCAGAGTTCTCTTTCTACATAATCCACAGCTGTAAATAAACCACCCTCTGCCACTAAGTTTATTGATCACAGACAGTTCCACACTTGTGTCAAACAAATTCTCAACAGAATAAAATGTTGCTTTATGCTTTTTCTTGTCAAAATATTAAATTGTTCTGTCATGTAGAGTCAGGCTTTCAGAAACTGCAGTGACAGTGTAATCTTGCATTAGTTCTCTCTATTGCCAAATTCACCCCCACAGAATCATTCCAACAGTGTCCAATTATGCTCTTTAAAGTTCAGACCTGGCTTGCTAATATGCAACCTAGAATGTTGGCTACTGTAATCATAATGGTTATATTACTATTATTGCTTTGCCCACTTAAGTTCCGTACCTGGTTAAATCAAGCAGTTATGAATCAATAAAAATATAGAAAGGCTTTCAGAATTAAAATTATCTATCAATGGTGGTGATATTATTCCACAGGATTTAATTTCTGTTGTGTGTACTTTTTCATTCTAATCTGCAGTATTCAATGTCTCCATGGATCTATTTATCTTCAACAGGTTAAGGACTATGCTAAAATAGTGCAGGTAAGACTTTAACATTAATATGTTAACCAGCAACTTAAAAATAGTGCACAGAAGAAATAAAACTCTAAATATTTTGCCTGTATTGAGAGACCAAAATAATGTGATTACCTTATTTATGATGGGATATCTAAATAGACTTTAATTGAAAAATCAGTTAATCATTAAATGTTGCATCTATCATGTTAACTATTGTAACATTAACTAAAGGAAGTACAATAAAAATGATATATTGGACTGAGTTATCGCAGCACAGAAAAAAATTGCTAAAATCCACATTATTTATAATGGCCAGTTTGAACTTGGAACAAGACCTGAATACTATGATAACAATATACCTTTCTAGTTTGCTGCATCACAAATTCTGAGACACCACAATAAACCTTACCAGCAGAGCTGAGAAGTTCCTGCCTGCAGGTACAATTAACAACCTGTACCCTGCGGCATTCCCATTAAGAGGTTTCAGCTGCTGACAGGCATCAGCAATCTGGACAGGAACTATTCTGTAATCGTAGTGATAGTCTTTTCAGTCATAGGATATACTCAAAGATGATAAAATTATGTCTAATGTTTAACATGTAAAGTGGGAGGATCTTGATGCCCATTTCTGTTTAGATTCTGTTCAGCAGCTCTCACCTCCACAGGTTACAGCTGACTGACTATGTCTTTGTCAATGTGCTTCTAAGGCTTCACTTTATATCTTTGCGTTTTGTCCATTTATTTATAGATATAGTTTTGCCCTAAAACTAATAGGACAAAAACAAGTTTGATATTATTTTATAATTTCTCACACACCATCCCCACTTGGAAATATATTGTCGTTTCTTTATCGTCGTTGGGTATAAATCCTGGAAGTTCTCCAGCTGACAACATTGTGGGAATACCTTCACCTATGAGGACAGCAGCTGTTCAAGAAAGTGGCTGACCAGCACTTTTTCAAGGGTAATCGGGGATGGGCAACAAAATCTCATGTTGACAGTGAAGCCTACATCACGAAAAACAGAGTAAGTAAAAAAATTGTTATTGTTTGTAACTCCGGTCTTTGCACATGGCTTAGTGGTGGCTTATCAATGGGAAGACGTTGGACAAAACTCCAATGGGGCAACACAGTGGTACAACTGTTAGAGCCACTACCTTGCACCTGCAGTGACCCGGCTTTGATCCCGACTTCCACGGTCTGTGTGAAGTTTGCATATTTTCCCTATGACCACGTGGGTTTCCTCTGGGTGCCCTGGTTTCCTCCCACATCCCAAAGACGTGTGGGTTGGTAGAATCTGGGGCAGGAGTTGGGGAAAGTTGCTGGGAATGTAGAAAGAATAAAGTGGGTAAGGGCAGGATTAATGTAAATGGCTGGTTGATGGTTTGGTGTGGGCTTGGTGGGCCAAAGGGCCTGTTACCATGCTGTATCCCTCTATAACTCTATGAAAACTCTTAAATAAATTGCCAGGTTTTTCCACATCCTCACTTTTTCAGGTATCCTTTATAAGTCAAGATAGGCCCAAAAGCTCTGCCTATATATTAAAGGGAAGGTAATGGCCAGGGGAAAAAAACAGGGATTGGATCCTTCTACTCTGCCTGCTTCTTTTGCCTTAGCCTGGCCAAAAACTGAAATCATGGATGACTGACAACTGGTTGAGAAAGGTGAAGACATCGCAGCCATAGTAGGTAGCTGTGAGATCAAGGCCAGGAAAACCTTTGACATAAATCCCCCAATTTTATTTTAACAAATGGATAAATCATCACTCTAACCAAAAGGAAAGAACAGCAAATCTGACTAATTTTCTGGTAAAGGCAGATGGGCTCTGGAAAAACAATAAAAAATGCTGAAAATGCTCAACAAGTCAGGCAGTACCTGTTAAGAAAGGAGCAGTGTTAATGATTCAAGTCAAGAACAATTCTGATGTAAGATTATCAACATAAACCATTTGGCTGGCACGGTAATGTAGCAGTTAGCATAACGCTATTACAGCGCCAGTGACCCGGGTGCAATTCTGGCCTCTGTCTGTAAGGAGTTTGTACATTCTCCCCGTGAATGCATGGGTTTGCTCCGGGTGCTCTGGTTTCCTCCCACATTCCAAAGCCGTACGGGTTAGGAAGTTGTGGGCATGCCATGTTGGCACCAGAAGCATAGCGACACTTGCGGGCTGTCCCCAGAACACTATGCAAAAGATGCATTTCACCGTATGTTTTCATGTACGTGACAAATAAAGATATCTTATATTTTATAAATCTGTTTTCTTTCTCCACTGGTGCTGCCTGACCTGCTGAGTTTCTATTTCCATTCTCCAGCAACTGTAGTTTTTCTTCGCCTATAGATAAGTGCTGGAGTTTGCAGCTTCTCTGAAGCCATCTTGCAAAGTTTGGTAATGCAGTGTTGGGCAGTGTTGGAGATTGTTGGTGGGTACAGTCCTACCCACTGAGTCTGTAAGCTGCGCATTTTTAGCATCAAGAGAATATGGTTGAGGCCAAGCCAGAACCCAGAGCAAAACTTCGCTCTTTAAAAAAATATAGAAAATGAGAAAGTGAAGTGACTCATTATTAATCAAAGTTAATAATCCAAGAAAATGTAACAAAGATTTGATAAAGAGGATTAATTAGGAGTCTTGGTCCATTAGGTGTTTATTATCAGCATTTGAATACTGAAAGACAGTCAGAAGTGTAAACACATTGGGGAAAAATTGTGAAACAATAATAATAAGTGGGTGATTTTGATTTTCCACAAGTGGGTGATTTAAGTGGCAAAGAAGGTGGGTTGGGGGACACTTCCACAATCCTTACACATTTTATTTTGGACTAATATAGTTTGTTTAACATATAAGGAGCCTATGTTGTATTTGGTTCCAGGAAATGTCAAAAAACATAATGCGAAATAAGTAATAGGTTTACTAATTTCAATACAAATAACCGGAGCAAGAGAGCATACAGTTAAAAATAAAAGATACTTGAGAGAAAAAAATCTAGCATGGATATATTGGGAAGAAATGTTGGCAAATAAAATAGTAACCAAGCAATATGATTATGGTTATGGTGCAAATTTCACATATTCCTGTAACAAGCAAAAGGGATGCAGCAAAACCTGGAGTTGAAATTGTTGAAAAGGTTTGGGGCAAGAACACTCCCCTGCAGGAAAGTGTTATCAGGTCCTTGGTCACACAGTCTAACGTGCGTCAAAGGATTGCCCAGAAATGTCCACCAAAGGTGAAGCAGCTAGGCAGCCTATAGAAGATATCATACGCATAACTTCCTAACAGATCATTCCTTAAGAAAAGAGTAGCACATCCAGAAATGGACTTAAGGCATGCTGGAGGCCAGCGTCTATTTTCTTTGTGAAATCAAGTGCTTGGCACTCAGCTTAGATGTTCATAAGACCAGTTTGTTCTTGAGGGTTGGTCACTGAGTTGAACAAACTAAAGGGTGAGTATGCTATTAATTTGTAAGTTGTACACAGACTGGAAACTGAGTGAACGCAGTGCACACATTTAGTGGAATAAGCAGGGAAGCCAATGCAAGAGAACTCTGCACCTCAGCTATATTGGTCTTTCAAACATCCAAATAAAATGTGTCTCTCTAAGTTGTTAACACTTACTCCAAATTTGTAGATGTCACAATGTGCATGAATAATGGAAACCCAAAATTCAGTGACCGATATTAAACCTCCAGATATATGGTGTGATGAAGCTACATGCACAGAGTTCATCTACATGAAACAAATACAACCCATCCACCAAGATTTAGTGAATCTTCCAGCTCACTATTGGTCTCCCCGTCTTCCTGTCCCTTGCCCAAACCTTTGTATAGCAGTTTGGAGGAAAGCGTGGAATAAAATCATCACTGAGAATTACAATCTAATCTTGAACCAACCTGTAAAGTTTTTTGATTTTGACCATGTGAAATAGGGCAGGTTCCAAACGGAATCCGGACAGGGTTAACTGGCTACGTATACTTGATGCATGCATGAACTATTTGGAGTCCTACAGAATGTGAATCTGGCCAAACTAATTTAACAATGCACCACAACGGAACAGAATGTCCTCTATTCAATTTTATCTGTGACATTACTGAGAAACACTTCACATTTTCAAGAGCAATAGATCAGTTAGTTAAGCTGGATTTTGTAATGGAGATACAAGGGACTGCAGATGCTGGAATATGGAGCAACAAACAGTCTGCTGGAGGAACTCAGCAGGTCGAGCAGCATCTGTCGGAGGAAGGGAATTGCCGACGTTTCGGGTCAAAACTCTGCAAATGGAGTTTATTGATAAAGGAAATACTGCAGATGCTATATATCTACATTTTAGTACAACATTGTGTAAGAGGTTCAATATGTCTTTGTCAATGCAGTTAAAATGTAAACTGTAACTGAAAATGCAGAAGCTTGAATAGAAAGTCGGCTATAAAAACAGACCAAGGCACAACAGAGTTTTATAGACTGGAGCAATGTAGGCAAATGGCGTCCCCTGGGATCAGTGTAATGATGATTACTCTCCACAATAAATGGTCTAAATGATCAGGTATGACAGAAAATCCTGATGCAAGGTTTCAACCCGAAACATCGACAATTCCTTTCCTCCCACAAATGCTGTTTAACCTGCTGAGTTCCTCCAGCAGATGGCTTGGATTTTGTAGTAGTTGCTCCAAGTCAGTCCCACTAAAGAGCAGAGGAGCTGAAATTAATAATGAGGTACTTGAAAAATCTACAATTGTGATACACAACAACTTGCATTTATGAAGCACCTTTAATGTAGCAAGACATCATAAGGTGCTACTTGGGAGCACTATGAAATAAAATTTGACACCAAACCATACAAATAGATAATAGGGCTGATGTTCAAAAGCTTGGACAAAAAAATAAGTTTTAAGGAAATTATTAATGGAGGAAAAAGAGCGAGAAGAGTGTAGAGGCTTAAGGAGGGAAATACAATGCTTAGGACCTTGACAGCTGAAAGTAAAGCAGCCAGTTATGAAGCAATTAAATTCAGGGTGATTCATAGACCAGAATTAAAGGAGTGCTGATATCTTGGTGGGTTTATAGGACTGAAAATGATTACAGAACTAGTGGGGGTGGGGAGAGGTGGTGCTGTAATGAGGTACTAGGGTAATGGAAGAAGCATCAGAAATTATGCTAAAGAGTTGTCAATATGATACTTCTGTTCAAGAGGAACGATGTGAATAAAGTGGGTGTCATAAACATGAGAGTTTAATTTCAGGAAAAGACATGCTTCTTGCAATTACAACAGAGGAAAAAGATAATGCTTGCTAAAAAAAATAAATTGATTAATTAAGGAGACCCAGAATACAATTATAGAAGGGAAGCTGAATCTGAAAATATGAAGTACCTTTGAGGAAATAATGGAGTGTATTGATAAAGGAAATACAACGGATGCTATGTACCTGTATTTTAATACAACATTGTGCAAGAGGTTCAATACATCTTTGTCAATTCAGTTAAAGTGTAAACTATGACTGAAAATGCGGAAGCTTGAATAGAAAGTTGGCTATAAAAACAGGCCAAGGCACAACAGAGTTTTATAGACTGGAGCAATGCAGGCAATGGTGTCCCCTGGGATCAGTGTAATGATGATTACTCTTCACAATAAATGGTCTAAATGATCAGGTATGACAAAACAAGGCTCAGTTAAATATTAAAAATAAGTAAAGTCGGGGACTGTTGTTGATTGGGAACAGCAAACAACATCAGGAGAACAGAAAATTTTGGAAACACTCAGCAGGTAAGGCAGCATCTGTGGAAAGAGAAACAGAGCTAATACTTCAGGTTTATGAAGGACCTGTAATCTGAAACATTAACCCTGTTTCTCTTTTTATGGATGTTTCCTGACCCGCTAAATGTTTCCAGCATTTCCTATTATTTCAAACATCTGCAGTTTTTTTTTGATTTTCAACGTTAGTCAAAATTGTTGGGGGTGGGGGAGGGGAGGGGGAGAGGGTTTTTGAGGGATGAGGAAAGCTTTTCAGAGGATAGTAGGGGCTTGGATCTCCCAGCCTGAAAAGGGTGATAGTGGCAGAAACCCTCAGCATAAAAAGCAAGAGCTGTGACCTGTATGAGACAGTCCAAATGATGGAAGGAGGGTTAGAAAGAGGGAAAGACTGTATAGCTCTTTCTGGACTGGCATGGATACGATATGCTGAATGGCCTTCTATATTGTACATTTTAATTAGCTCTATAATTCTAAGGTGGTCAGATTCATAGAGCAGGGAAATAGAAGTCTGATGATATATATTGTGAGGTGACACATTTGAGAGAAAAATAAAGCAAGAAATGTATGAGTCATAATTTTGCAGAGCTCTTCAAATTCAAATGTTATACCTTTGAACTAGCAAACTGTAATTTTGCTGCATTAGTTGCAACAGAAAAGAGAAAGAAACTCAGTAACTACAAAGCCATCAGTATAACAAGTATTGTGAGGAAGATACTGGAATCCATCATCAGAGACGGGACTAAGCACTTGGACAAGTATGAGCTGATCAAAGGGTGTTAGCATGGATTTATGAAGGTTAGCCTCAGTCTTACTAATCTGTTGAATCTTTTGATGATATCACTAGTGTGGTGGATAGAAGAATGTCTATGAATGTTGTCAATATGGAATTTCAAAAGGCTTTTGTTAGTGTTTTACACAATGAATAGTTAGTAGGAATGACAGCATACAGAGTTGGATGTAAACTTGAGATATAGCTTGGTAATTATTGGAATGAGAGGAAATAGAATGAAGGGATTAATGGAGGAGTTGGGATCTTCAGGGATCTGTACTGGGGCCTCTGCATTTTACTGCATATTTCTGAGTTAAATGAAAGAATAGAGGCCTAGAACAGAAAGCTTAGATCTTAGCCTCACCCAGGATTGGATCTCCGGCTATCTGCTAGATATTCTTTAACGGCTTGCCAGTGAAGATCACAGTTTTGCTTCACTGTTGCTAGCAATGGCTCTCAGGTGGGTAATTAGAGAGAGCGGCACTCAGAGGGACGGATGTCCAGAAAAGGCAATTGGATAAGGAATGGTTGTGATGGAGTAGGGGATGGAGATTGGGGGAGAGGCAGGAGAGAGCCAATAAGAAGTGGAGGGAGACCAGCAAAGGGAACAAGCATTGATGAGGAAAGAGATATAGTGGTGGTGGGTGAGACTGTGTGTGTGAAGGGATATAAATGATCATGGAGCCAACACTAGTCTTTAGAGCTTCAGTCAAGCCAAGAAGGACGCTTCTGCTTCTCCCATGTGCATAGTCAGGTAAAAATACCCTACCCAACTTATCCTATTGGTAGCAGCTGCAGTGTTCCTTATAGTATCATTTGTTGGTTCCCACATAGACCATGCTTTATTGAATACATCTGATTCAGTACCAAATGGCACGGTAGGGTAGCGGTTAGCGTAACGCTTTACAGAGCCAGCGACCCGGGTTCAATTCCAGCTGCTGTCTTTAAGGAGCTTGTACGTTCTACCCGTGACTGTGTGGGTTTCCACCGGGTGCTCCGGTTTCCTCCCACATTCCAAAGACGTATGAATTAGGAAGTTGCGGGCATGCTATGTCGGCGTCGGAACCATGATGACACTTGCGGGCTGCCCCAAACATGTGACTAATAAATAAATATCTTATCTTATAAGCTGATAAGAAACATAAACATTTGTTTTGATTAAAAAAAAAAATCCTGGCTCCAAAAGAAGGTATACTTAGGACAACCAAACCTCTATCTCTGTACTGGTATTTGCTTCAGTAAGATGTTAAGATGGAGGAAATAATAGGATTGGCATACATCTAAGAATACTGATGATTATTTCTATGCAAGTGAAACTGAGGCAACAGAGCATCAGCTTATTACTAAAAGGTACTTCGTATACAGTGAAGGCCTTAATTATGCAAATATCTTATCAACTTCTGAAAAACCATGATGTAGGGCTGAGGAGCTTTGCCCTTCCTCTAGCTGACAGATTACCTTCTTGTTCTGAAACTTGTGCCTTCGAGTCATAGAGTCTTGGATCATATAGCACTGAAGCAGGCCCTCTAGTCCAAATCATCCATGCCGATCTTGATATCCATTAATGCTAATCTCATTTGCCTACATTAGGCCCATATGCCTCTACGCCTTTCCTATCCATGAAATTGTCCAAATGCCTTTTAAATGTTATTATTATATCAGCCTCTACCACTTCCTCTGGCAGCTTGTTCCATATAACCACCACCTGCAGTGTGAAAAACTTGGCCTTCAGATCTTTACATTTCTCCCCTCGCATTTTAAATCTATGCCCTCTAGTTTTAGACTCCCCCACCATCTGAGAAATCTCTATTTACCCTATCTAAACCCCTCATAATTTTATAAACCTCTATAAGATCGCTGCTCAATCTCTTACATTCCATAGTACTTGCACAGACATACTTCCCAGGCACTGGTTGTAAGCTAACCTTTCCTTCAGAAGGCAAAAGAACATTGGTGATGGTGCTCATAAGTAGCACGTGTCGGGCCAGAGGCAGATGAATACAACTCCATTGCCCACTAGATGGCACCAGCGAGACCTAAATAATTTCTTGCTTGACTTGTTTAGATAATTTATGCAAGTTGTGATGCCCAAGGAAATTCAACATCCATTTTACAGAGCAGGTATGGGTACATTGCCTCAAAGAGGAGGGAAAATGGGATGATTGTTGGCATGGGCATGAGGTGGGGGTAGCTGTGCAATTATTGGTCAATTATGCTTCTTCTAGGTACACATGTTTCAGAGGCACCATTTTGGTTATTTCTGGAGCTGCCTGCAGTCTCATTAAGATACGTGGGTTAACCTGCTGCATGTTCAGTATGTGTGTGTGTGTGTGTGCACATGTCACACACTCTGCATATTTCTAACCACGCATTGTGTTATGGCACTCCAGCTAGAATTTATTGGAAAGTTACTGGAAAAACTTCAGAGAGTTAGGATTAACACACACTTGGAAGGGCAGAGATTGGTCCAAAAGGTTAGAACACATAGCATCCAGGGCAAGGTACCAAAGTGGATTCAAAACTGGCTTAGAAAGTAGAGGATGATGATGGAGGGTTGATTTTGCGATTAGAAAATTGTGACCACAGGGGTCAGAGTTGGACCTTAACTAATCTGTTATATGCATAAATGATTTCAATATAAATGTGGGAGGTATGATTAGTAAGTTTTCAGATTTCATGGACATTGGTAGTGTTATTAATTGTGAGGAAGACATTCGTAGCCTACAGGATGATGTTGATGAGTTGGTAAAATGGGCAGAGCAATGGCAATTGGAATTTAATCGTGATAAGTGTAAGGTGATGCATTTTGGGAGAACCTATAAGGGTAGAACATTCACAATGAACATTAGGGCACTAGAGAGTATTGAAAAACAGTGGTATACAACCCTAAGGGTCCCTGAAGGTGGCAGCTAAGGTTGTTAAGAAGGCATGTAAAGGATGCAGTCCTTCATTAGCCGGGCCATAGAATTTAAGAGCATGGAGGTTATGGTACAACTTCATAAAACATTAGATAGGCCAAAGATGGAGTACTGAGTACAGTTCTGACCACCACACTATAGGAAGGATGTGATTGCACTAGAGAGGGTGCAGAGAAGATTCTCCATCATCTTTCCTGTGATGAAACATTTCAGTATGAGCATTTCAGTTGTCTTAAAACTTTAAACTTTATTTATACAACACGGTAACAGGTCCATCCGGCCCAGCGAGTCCGTACTGCCCATTTTAAACCCATGTTAACCTACCTGTACATCTTTGGAACGTGGGAGGAAACCGGAGCACCCAGAGGAAACCCACGCAGCCACTGGAAGAACGAACAAACTCCTTACAAACAGCAAAGGGAATCGAACCCCAATTGCTGGCATCGTAGTGAGGAGGCTTGATGAAGAAATACAAAATTATGTGTGGCCTAGATTGGGTCAAGAGAAGGAAACTTTTCCCCAAAGCAGAAATATCCAAGACTAGAGAGTATAGGTTTGGGATAAGGGATAAGATGTTTAGAAGGGATCTGAGAAAGACCTTTTTCACCCAGAATGCAAAATAAGGTCAGATGAGCTTAGAGCACAGTTAGAAATTGGCAGGTGTGACGTTGTGGGCATCACAGAGTCGTGGCTGAAAGAAGATCACAGCTGGGAGCTAAACATCCAAGGATACACATCCTATCGAAAAGACAGGCAGGTGGGCAGACGGGGTGGGGTGGCTCTGTTGATAAAAAATGAAATCAAATCCTTAGCAAGAAGTAACAAAGGATCAGAAGATGTAGAATCCTTGTGGGTAGAGTTAAGAAACTGCAAGGGTAAAAAGACCCTGATGGGAATTATATACAGGCCTCCAAATAGTAGCCAGGATTTAAGGTACAAATTACAACAGGAGATAGAAAAGGCATGTAAAAGGGCAAATGCTACGGTGGTCAGGGGGGATTTCAATATGCAGGTAGATTGGGAAAATCAGGTTGGCACTGGATCCCAAGAGAAAGAAATTTGTAGAATGCCTACGAGATGGCTTTTTAGAGTAGCTTGTGGTCGAGCCCACCAAGGAAAAGGCAATTCTGGGTTTGGTGTTGTGCAATGAACCAGATTTTATTAGGGAGCTTAAGGTAAAGGAACCCTTGGGAGGTAGTGATCATGATATGACAGAATTCACCCTGCACTTTGAGAGGGAGAAGCTAAAATCGGATGTATCAGTATTACAGTTAAGTAAAGGTAGCTACAGAGGCATGAGAGAGGAGCTGGCCAATGTTGATTATAAGGAGACCCTACCAGGGATGATGGTGGAGCAGCAATGGCAGGAGTTTCTGGGAGTAATTCAGAGGACACAAGATCATTTCAACCCAAAGAAGAAGCAGCATTCTAAAGGGATGATGAGGCAACCGTGGCTGACAAGGGAAGTCAAAGACAGCATAAAAGCAAAAGAGGGGGCATACAATATAGTAAAAATTAGTGGGAAGCTAGAGGATTGAGAAGCTTTTAAAGACCAACAGAAGGCAACTAAAAAAGCAATAAGGGTAGAAAAGATGAAATATGAAGGTAAGCAAGCCAATAATATAAAAGGGGATATCAAAATTTTTTTCGGATATATAAAGAGTAAAAGAGAGGCAAGAGTGGACATTGGACAGCTGGAAAATGATGCTGGAGAGGTAGTAATGGGGAACAAAGAAATGATGGATAAACTGAATAAGTATCTTGCATCAGTCTTCACTGTGGAAAGCACCAGCGACATGCCAGAAATTCAAGAGAGTCTGGGGCAGAAATGAGTGTAGTCGCTATTACTAAGGAGAAGGTGCTTGGGAAACTGAAAGGTCTGAAGGTAGATATGTCACCTGGACCAGATGGATTACACCCCAGGGTTTTGAAAGAGGTAGCTGAAGAGATTGTGGAGGCATTAGTAGTGATCTTTCAAGAATCACTAGAGTCAGGAATGGTTCCAGAGGACTGGAACATCACAACTGTCACTCCACTCTTTAAGAAGGGAGGGAGGCAAAAGACAGGAAATTATAGGCCAGTTAGCCTGACTTTAGTGGTTGGTAAGATGTTAGAGTCCATTTTAAGGATGTGGTACTTGGAAGCACATGATAAAAAAGGCTGAAATCAGCATTGTTCCCTTAAGGGGAGATCTTGCCTGACAAATCTGTTGGAATTCTTTGAGGAAGTAATAGGCAGGATAGACAAAGGAGAGTCAGTGGATGTTGTTTACTTGGATTTTCTGAAGGCCTTTCACGAGGTGCCACACATGAGGCTGCTAAACAAGATAGCATGGTAGTAAAGGAAATGTATCAGCATGGATGGAAGATTGGCTGACTAGCAGAAGGCAAAGAGTGGGAATAAAGGGGGCTTTTCTGGTTGGCTGCCAGTGACTAGTGTTCTGCAGGTGTTGGTGTTGGGTCCGCTACTTTTCACATTGTATGTTAATGATCTGGATGACAGAATTTATGGCTTTGTGGCCTAGTTTGTGGATGATACAAAGATAGGTGGAGGGGCATGTTGTGTTGAAGAAGCAGGGAGTCTGCAGAAGGATTTGGACAGGTTGGGAGAATGGGCAAAGAAGTGGCAGATGGAATACAGTGTAGGGAAGTGTATGGACATACATTTTGGTAGAAGGAATAAAGGTACAGACTATTTTCTAAACAGGGAGTGAATTCAGAAATCAGAGGTGCAAAGGGACTTGGGAGTCTTAGTGCAGGATTCCCTAAAGGTTAACTTGCAGGTTGAGTCAGTAGTAAGGAGGACAAATGCAATGTTAGTATTCATTTCGAGAGGACTAGAATACTAAAGCAAGGATGAGGCTTTATAAGGCATTAGTCAGATCACGTCTGGAGTATTGTGAGCAGTTTTGGGCCCCATATCCAAGGAAAGAGGTGCTGGCGTTGGAAAGGGTCCAGAGGAGGTTTGCGAGAATGATCCCAGGCATGAAAGGGTTAATGAGGGACTTTGATGGCTCTGGATCTTGCTGGAGTTTAGAAGCATGAGGGGGGGATCTCATTGAAACCTACCGAGTATTGAAAGGCCTGGATAGAGTTGACGTGGAGAGGTTTCCAGTAGTGGGAGAGTCTAGAACCGGAGGGCACAGCCTCAGAATAGAAGGACATCCCTTTAGAAAAGAGATGAGGAGGAATTTCTTTAGCCGGGGGTGGTCAATCTATGGAATTCATTGCCATGGGTGGCTGTGGAAGCCAAGTCATTGGGTACATTGAAAGCAGGGGTTGATAGGTTCTTGATTAGTAAAGGTGTCAAAGGTTACGGGGAGAAGGCAGGAGAATGGGTTTGAGAGGGAAACTAAGTCAGCCATGATCGAATGGCAGAGCAGACTCGATGGGCCGAATGACCTAATTCTGCTCCTATGTCTTACAGAATGGTTGGAATCTGGAATACACTGTTTGAGTGGATGATGGAGGCAAGTGTTTGGAGAGTTTGCCCGTTGCCTCCTCCAAAACCTTTCCCCATTATGAATGCAGCTCCAAAGATGATGATAATTGAAGATGCATTGTCCCTTTAAATGAAACGTCCTTGAAAATAAGCAGTTGCCCTTGTGGCAAGTGATATGAGTTTAGAAAGTGGCTCATGAGTTTTGATGGTGGTTGAGTGTTTGGACAGGTTGCCCTTTGCATTAGTAAGTTCCCCTGACACATAGCTGTGGAGAGAAAAAGAGTAAGAGGTCAGGAGGTGAGTAACGTCTCAATTAGTGGTGGCACAGGTGTCTTGACTTACCTTTGCCCACCTTGTGAGGTCATTGAACCTTTTTCTGATCTCAGGCACAAGTCCTAAGTTGCTGAAAGTTGCAGTTACCACTGTTACCAGCTGCCTGCATTCTGTACCACTGTCATACACCATACTCTCCATGAAACAATTCCTCCTTGCATTGATTCTGCAGGCAAATCTGTCCAAAAAGTTTGTTCCTGCTCAAGTGTTGGAGATAACTCTTCCCTCAACTATATTGCAGCATTTAGGGGTGTAAATGCAAGGTTAACTAGTTCTCATGTTTTAAAGGCTGAATCAGAATAATATTCCCTCTCCTCAATGAAGAACAGCCTTCTGAAGGAATTAGAAAAGTTAAGAAAATAAATAGAAGATTAGTGTGGTCAGTTTCACACTGGTGATGATAGAAGATGCCACTTCAAAACTGTGCCATTGAGCAGAGACAGGCCAATGTGCCAATAATGGAAATACATCTCAATACTTCTCATGTCATTTCTCCTCAATTTTGTCTGTGCCAATAATGAAAAGACTTTTCTTTATGTGCAGTACTTCTGACCTCAGGATATCCTAAAGGGATTTAGACCACTGTTTTTTTGAGCTGCTGATGGTGGGGCTGGGGGGAAGCAGAGGAAGGAAGGACATTATACAGAGGCAGCAATACAAATGTAAAAGTTTATAATTCAAGGCTCACAATTAGATTAGAAAACTGGCAGATGGGGAATACGGCAGCAGAAAAACAAGTTTCTCTGAGTTGTTTGTATCTAAAATAATTGCTTTGCAATCATATAAAGTACTTTCAAATCAAACAATGTGCATGAACACCACCTCGTTATTCCTCTGCTTTTGCACTATTTATTTATTTTTGTAACTTATCATAATTTTTATGTCTTTATGTCTTGCACTGTACCTACTGCCACAAAACAACAAATTTCATGACAGTGATAATAAACCTGGTTCTGAAATGTGGTTGCTTTTATAATGTAAGAACAGGTAGCAGGCAATTACACATGTATGCAAATTGAAGAGCTGAATTTTCACATGCCTTATTTTAGGTATGCTGGATATTGGGGGGAAAAAAACACAAGGACAGCTCCCCTGCTCTTTTTCAAATAGTACCAGGGTGTCTTCTACTTCCACCTGAGAGGGCAGAGAGAAATTTAAAATCTCATCTTAAAGGTGGCAACACCTTCACAATTGTAAATCTAGATTATGTGCTGGCCTTTCTGGAATGGGTCTTGGTTTCATAAGTTTCTGGCTGAGGCATACTGTAAGCAGGGAACCACTAAAGATTGGGGCAGATTACTCAGCAGAAAGCATTGATGGGTCTGATTTCCTGTTGCACTGGCAGAAGTTTTTTGGAGTGTGACACATCATATTTTTCAGGTTTAAGGTTATTACATTTTTAGGACAAATTCTTTATATCCTCTTCCATCCCCTGCAAGGGTTTCCCTCTCAGACTCTAGCATGACAGAAAACAATAAAGCCCTTCTCATGTTACTCTCTTGAACTTATTGTCAGCCCCATTAAAAAAATTACTTGCCGACTCTTGGATTCCACTCTAGATAAAAAGTCTTCACACTTTATATTTGCATTATAATAAAGTAATACAAGATGAATACTAGAGAATGGCCTTGGGCATTGGTACCTTGCCTCTGACTTGCCACGCACCTCTCATGAGAGTTGTGGAATCTCTGGGTGGGCATATGGAAAAAGCACTCAGATGCTGGGATGAACAAGATGAAATACCAGCTGCAGGTTAGTGCTAATATTCCCCCTGTCGGATCCAGGAGAAAACCTGTATTTGCCTTTGTAGTACAATGTACTGAAAGTACCATAACCATCATTACCCCTGCTCCCTTTTTTTTTGGCTGTCTTAGGTGTGTTTTAGCAACAATATTAGAAGAAAAGCAAAAGAAATCTTGGTCCCATGATCACTGAGCCCCACTTCATCAGTTTTGACTTCACCAGCCTATAAACATCAATGCAGGGAGAATAGTTGATGTCTCAGAGTGAAGTATATAAGGAGACAGACACAGGCACAAAAGAGGTCCATGGGCATCCCTTCAAACTCTTTATGCCCTTTAATCGTGGCTCAGCTCTCGCTGAATTCCATGTACACGTCTTTGATTAATGCCTCTTGACACTCTCTAATACTATTACTTGATACTCTTTCCCTTGATAAATATCCATTAATCTCAGTCCTGAAAATTTTGTTTCATCTGGTATTCCATAGTGTTTAGGGGGAGAGGTTTTCATATTTCCACTGCCTTCTATGGAAATAAGTGCCTCCTGCTTTAAATCCCCAGACTTGAATTTTCCAGCTCTAATTTTAAGAATGCACCCTACTCTTCCTCATTTTGTTTGTATCAAAACCCTTGACCAACCAAAGAACCTTGAAAAGATAATCTTCAACCTTTTAAACTCATGGAGTATAACTTGACTTAATGCAATTGGTATTTATAATTTAACCCTTTAGGGCCCAGCATCATTGTGCTGCATTTGCCCTTTCCAAGGCAAACATACATTTCCTGAGGTTAGAGGACCAAAACCGAGTATAGAGCACAAATGACCTGGAGCAGCTGGATGGAACATGAGAAGGTAATGACTGCTGACCGGAGGGTCAGGAGACATCTGGCCTTGCCCGAGCAGCATCAGGACCTGGATTTCAGGAGTTCTGTATTTAAAATAAGGACATCATAAATCATCAAACATATGTACAGGCACTGGGGACAGTGTCCTTGAGTGTTCTGCAGATGGTAGCTGAATTGGAACAGTCAAGTAATGACATTTGTGGTAGCCTGATGAATTAGTGACGAGTCCAGAAAGAGCAACATCTCCCTGCTTACAAAGCAACAGGAATGAAAGTTTCTGCCATTGAAACTGAGGCCACTGGCATGAATGCCTTGAATGTCACAAAGGGCTATCTCTTTCGCTCTTCTCTAGACTGGAAAGGAAACTAGGAAAAATACCTTTCAGGTCCTCACAATAAGATTGGTATCATTTGGGTAGCCTTCCCAGAATTAATGACCTGGCAGGTTTGTGTTCCTAGGATGATGACTATCTCTCGACAGTGCTATCTGTGCCCTGCTACTACTCCATTGCATACCTACACATGTAGCAGAAAGTATCAGGCGAAGCATCAAACAAGACCGACATTAAAAAGGAGCATGATGGCACTACTTGGAAACCAAGTCTGCAAAATTTGGATATCAAAAGCAAAATTAGTACAAACTTGATGTGCCTTATTGGTAAAGACCAAAATCTCACATGCCATTAAAAATAAGTCTTAGACACTTAGGATATGCAAATAGGAAATTAAAGCCTGTGTCTACAGAACAGATTTGCCTAAAGTAGTTAGCACCAATGTTGAGTTGACTGCAGTCAGAGGAAAACAGGCTGCCTGTGGACAAAGAGTAAGCCATAAAGGAAAGATTTTAAAATCTTGTATTCCCTTTCATTGCGGCTCTTTTCTAGGCCACCTCTACCTCACCCCAGCCATCAGCATGTCCTGTCCTCAATACCATCCCTTTCCCAGTCACCACCTCCAGGTCACCCCACTTCTGTCTCCTTAAGTCAGTAACCCATTACAGTAGCAGAATTTTCCACTTTGCAATAAGGCCTCTAGCTGATATCAGTGACTCAATGGACTGAGCCACATTATTGGCACAGGGGTCGGTCCTTATACCCCTTACCGCCATCTAAAAATGATGTGCCCTAATTTCTAGAGAAGACATAATAGCAAAAATTTTTAAGGATGCACATAGGAACTTCCATGTGGTGGCTTATTTAAAAGCTTTTATTGATGACATAATGGCTGAGATTTTGTAGTTGCAAGGTAGGCAAATCAAGGTGCTCTGTTATTTCTCTGCTTTATGTTTCTGATTGCTTAGAAATAAATCCCTCCACAAAATATCCTCTATAAATTGCCCAGCAGTTTCATTGGATAGATCACCTTCCCAACAACTAGGTCTTAATGACAGGTTCTATCTATGCCAGGAGATCGCCAGAAATAAGAAAGAATTTTAACCTAGAGTTAATAGGAAGTCATCTTCCATCAAAGCAGACATAGAGATTTGACAAATTTCCTCCTGCCTCTGAGCACAGCTTAGAATTCACCTGGCATTACGAGGCTCTAATTGGACCTGCCAATACTCATAAACAAAAAAACCTGCAGAATCAGCAGAAATGTTATGTGCATTTGATTTCTATTAACGTTATGTGTTTGTAACTCAGCCTTGGTGTTTGAATGACTTCAAAACCTGCAAGAGCAAACCTTATGGGCTAGATGTCCTTCTGCTCCAGGAATGGCAAGTTAAAGTGACCCTACAGGGGAGCCATGGTGTGAGCTTCCATGGCACTGAATTTCCATCACGCTATAGAACAGATCTTATGGACTTCATGAAAAGAAAGGCCTTTCCTTCACCAGTCCCATATTTGCATTGGGCCTTGAGTCAGGCTGGTTGGTCAGGTCTTCCAGTGGAAAGGATAAAGATGGTAAGGGGTTGGGACATCAGGGAATGCAGCATCAAAGAACGGACGTGAAACATGTAGCCAGTCACTCAGGATCATCGGCCTGAAGTCCTATCAGGTAGAGGTATCTCAGGCAAGTGATTGGATGTTGCTGAGGGATGGGAATTGTCAGGCAGGTGATTAGGACTGAGCCCACACAGTTAGGCAGACATGCACTAGATGCTGGGGACCTCAAACACTTGATTAGGCTGGGATCTGGTGTGGGTGTTTGGCTGGACAAATGAGAAGGTGGTCCTCATGATATAAGCAGCAAAGGGAGATTTAGGAATGAGCAGCAAGATAACTGTCTGGAAGACAATGGAGGCCTTAGATAAATGTGACCCTCTCCCTTTAACTAATGCTGAACCAGATCACAACTCAACACTTAAGGCCCTCTTTGATGTAAGTGACCCCCATCATCTGCAGACCTCAACTGCATAAAATTATTTTGTGCACAGGATGATAAAGCATGTATTGCACACCATTTGACTGGATCTGCAAAAGTGAGACAAACACTGTGTCAACTTTGCTACCCACACCTTTAACCGGTGCCTCCAATGCTGCTTCAGAGAAGCTGGGTGACACATCTAGATCTTTTGCAAATGTTTCTTTTCCACATAATAAAAGACACTTGGATAGGATGGGTTTTGAGGGATATGGGCCAAACACAAACAAATAGGACTAGCTTGGTGGGCACCATGGTCAGCATGGATGAGTTGTACCAAAGGGCCTGTTTCCTTGCTGTATTAGTTTATGACTCTATGACTCTAATATTTCTCTGTTGTCTGCAGGTTGCATTCCCTATTCATGAATACTGGTAGGTTTTAAATGGAATTAGTAGAGTTTGATTTCCAATCACTGGTAAAAGCATGCAGTCTCAAGAAGTAGCACAACTAATACTGGCATTGTAATAATCTGCCAACACCAATTGTATATGGTTCCTACCACCACTTGCTGCTTTATTAAGTACAATCAAATTTCTAGGCCTCCAAATATGAGTTAATGCCCAGCAGGTAGTTTGCTCCCTCTAGCAGTAGAGCGATGATATCCGCAATTTGCCATTAGGCAGTGCCATTAGGCACTGCCATCGGGAAGATGACCTGCCCACACTAACTAGAATCTTGTTTGGAAATAAACTGGAGCATGAACACTGGAAAGTATGAGGATAAGCTGGTGTTGTTTTTCAGATACGCGGTGTTCAAATAGTGCATGCATACTGGTTAGACAAACGTTTAATTATGTTGCTTGTTGCTAAATTGTTTGATATCGAAAAGAGAGCATGATCATCTGTTGTGCTGATGTTGTTGTTAAGCATTTAATGGGAGATTGCAATACACTATCAGTGTGCTTTTGAGCTATAGACATCACTGCATCCGTAATATATTAACTCTTTGCTTGCGTCAGTTTGGCATATAACAGAAATTGTCTCTCTAAAATGTCCATAGAGCTTTAATATTTGCTTTTTAGATCTGGTGATGCATTCCAGAAATGTGGGAACATTTGAATGTTTTTAAATTTTACGATTAATATTTCATAAACATAGAAATAAGACAAAAACACCATCTTGTTAATAAGTATATTCCCATATATTATATAATGTAGAGGACCCCATTGTATAATGTTTTATGAATATGAAGGAGAGATCTTCACCCACGTATTATTAAAAACATTGAATCACATCCAGTGTAGAATGTAAAAAAAACAGAAAACCCTTGTAGAAAACCTATATATTTAAACACTTTCTATTAAACAATAATAGCGTGGAAATGCATATTGTAGGCATCCAATTGATTTTTTTTAAACTAGGATGAATGACAATGTCAACTTAATTCTGTAGTACAATGAGATGCATTCATTTGCAAAACTTGCCAATGTATTAAAGCTTATTCATAAATTTCTAAATTTATCATGTGAATTATGAGGAAAAAATCCAAAACATTAAAATCATTTTATGTTCAATTAAAAATCTCTAAAAACAAGTGCACAGATTTAATTCCAGTAGTTTCTTGGTAAATTAGCAGAATCTGTTGTTAATCAAAATTAAGTATCATAAAATTGAAATGTAAGACTTTGCAAAAATTCGATTTCATAATGGAATATCTTATAATTAAATGTGAGGACAACTTGACTTCCATATTTTACTGTGCAGTGTTTAGTTTTATTAAAAACACCACAGAGAAAGTAAAAATCAGCGATGTAACAAAATAAATAACAAAATATTACATTAAAATAGTGCAAAATTGTTAGTTAATTAAACCCACCTTTTCAGAAGTGTTTTGAAGATTAAAATAGTTTCTTAAAATGTCAAATGCATGTGGTCTAAGAATATGTAAATCATATCTATGGATGTTCTACAATAAATACCTCATAATATTTAAAACTGGGGTAGGCATCTTGGAGCTAATTATATTTAATCAGTTCCCTGTCTCATTCTAAAGTAAAACAACGTATAACGTTCATTATACCTTTATTAATATATATTTCTCGTGTTGTTTCCTGGGTTATGCAAATTGGCATGGTGTTTTAAGATATAATAATGGATATTAAAATGTAAAATTTGTTCCCCTGATATAGACATGGTTATTAGTATACATTGCAGAATCAAAAAATTTTAGGATCATTCAGAACAGTAGGATTAGTATACATTGCAGAATCAAAAAATTGTAGGATCCTTCAGAACAGTAGGATAGTTTAAGATATCGACAACACTGAAACACTTGAGATAATGCCAGACATCAATATAATTATTAATATTTTCATGCAATTTCCAGGGACGCATATACAGATGTAAAATGCTTATTGAAGGAATCAATAAATGACCATGAAAGTCTCACATATATGTTGTGGATATACCATTAGTAATTGCATGTAAACAATTCTATAAACATACCATCCACTATCTGTGAGAGTGAGTGATGAATTACTGATTCACTTACCTAAATGAAATCAATGATTTTTTTACATTGCATCTACTGTTAACTACACATTTTTTTTAGAATTCAAAAACACTGCTATATTCTTTGAAAATGTTTGATACTCTTGTCATTTAATAAATCAGAGTATTTTTTACAGATGTACATCATTACCTTTAATCTCTTTAATATAATTAGACATCAAAAATCTATTGCAAGAAAGCTGTAGCTGACGATTTGTGCTAATAATATGCCCTTCTACGAGTAGAATTTACAGAACACTCTCAATACATTCAGAGCACATTCAAAGGCAGGGGACCAAGTGCTACCTTCACAGCTTCATTATCATTCTCAGGTTATTCCATGGCAAATGAATCAGGAACGCAAATGAATTAGTGAGAATTAAGGAGCCTCTGTGGTCTGAACCCTTTCCAAATCTCAGTAAAGATGAAAGGAACAGAGTGATGCTTTGTGTCCCTCAGTGCCAGGAAATGGAGCCCTCATGCCAACGCAGCTTCTCAAGAGTCCTGCTGAAATGCACAGACAGTTAATGTTGCCTAACGTCTTATGACCGTAGGTTCAGCCACGTGGGAGAAGTTTTACAAGGCTACAGAATCAAATCCCCCTCACTCACAATTAATTGCAAGCGAATAGCTTTTGCACCTCGATGTCAATGATCCTATTCTAAGCATACTTTCCTCTTATCTCAATCACTTACAAATAATCAAAGGCATTCTATTCTTTTAAAATCTAAACTGCTAAAAAGGCAGAATACTGAAGTGTTTAATAAAGTAAAGAGAATGTATGTTCAAAATAGATTTACAGGAACATTTTAAAACTATGTTCATATGAATATATTACTGTACCACTGTATGAATCTGAGCTTACAAAAACAAGGATTTATGCTGCAGTGCTGTGCAGTTCTAGTAAACTGGTGCCGTGCTACAGCATCTCTTCTTGCCCTTATGCTGTCCAAAACTGACCAATGAATTCTCAAGGGTCCTCTTGGGTTTCTGCATTCTCATTTCATCAGCTGAAAAATATCTGTCACTCATGTCCCAGGCCGAACAAAGTGACATCTGTCAGTTTTGGAGCAAGGATAAGCGAGTGCTTCATCACTTTCTACAATCTCAAGCCGTTGCTCATCAGTGGCACCCTAATATGTCCATTTGATCATGAAAATTATACCTCACAATTAGTGTCAGGATTTATAGATCATTGTTACATAAATTGACATACTTAGTATCTATTTGTTAAAATCCTAGTCATATATTCTTACAAATAACACGGGATATTCTGAAAATGGCCTGTACTGGGACAGTGTAGGAATTAACAAAAGTATTTTACAACCTCTGTCTTCTAAATTAATGGAGTAAACATGGTTAAATGGGTATATAAACCTGCACGGGGCATAGGCCATGCCATATTGCTTATCACAAAAGTGAATCAAATAGTTTTCGTAGAAATGGTGTAACATCTATTCTTTATAATTTGACCTCTTGCGAGAGGTGTGGTCAAAGGCAAAGAACCATACCAAGACTGGTAAATTAGCTTTCCGGAGAATCTGTTTGATTATCCTGACAGGAAAAAGGGGAACATTTAATAATCAATTAAGGTTTATTCATACTAAGCGGTCCATGTCGGGTACCAATTATAGGGGAATTATTTAAATATAACAGAGCAAAGGTAGGAATCTGACATCGGAAAAGGCTACATCAGGCTTCACTAGATAGCAATAGTTCTATTTTTCATTATCTCAAGTTTTTCTGGTGAAGTTGAAGATATTTTCTGAAATGCTTCTGTTTCCCTCCTACCCTCCTATTTTTGACAAAATCAGATTGAAAACCCTGATTAGATAAAAGCAACAATGTCTGTTCCAATCATCCAAGGAGCTGAACAGGAGTGGTGTTTCACCATTGATTTCAAGATCTCATCCGAAAGACATCATTTCCAAAAGTGCAGCACTCCCACAATAATGCAGAAAAATTTCAGTTAGTAGAGCTGATACCTCACAGCTCCAACAACCCAGATTCATTCTGGCCCCCAATGCTGTCTGTGTGGAGTTTGCACATTCTCCCAATGATTGCATGGGTTTCCTCTGGAAGATCAGATTCCCTTCCACGTCCCATAGACGGGCATGTTGGGAGGTTAATTGGCTACTGTCTGTTGCTCCTAGTGAGTAAGTGAGTGGTAGAATATGGGGGGGGGGGGGGGTGGTGGAGGGAAATTGATGGGTATGTGGGAGGAGAAAATGGGATGAATGTCAATGGGTGCAGATTCAGTGAGCCCTGTGGCCTGTTTCCAAGTATCTGTATGACTCTGTGAGTTAACGTTTACCTTCAAGGCTTTGGAAGTGGGTTTGGACACAGAACTTTCTGATCAAGAGGCAAAAGCTTCTATCCCGCTGTTATAAGACTATTGGACAATCCCCTAGTACCTTATTGTCTGCCTGTACAGCACTTTCTCTGTAACTGTAACACATTATTCTGCATTCTGTTATTGCTTTTCCCTTGTACGACCTCAATGTGCTGATGATCAGTATGGGTGGCATGCAAAACAAAGTTTTTCACTGTATCTTGGTACATGTGACAATAATAAACCAACATACCGATTTATAGTGCTACCAAATCAAAGCTGAGACCGAATTAAATGGTTGGAATATAGTTCTTCGGAATTGTTCCTGAAAAATGGGCAGCCCACAACAGAAAATCACAGCATCAGCTAATGGAAGCTGTCGGATGTGGCAACATGACCACTCATTGTCTAGTTAGATGGGAAGCTATTCATTTAACAGACCTGATTCTATGCCAACTGTTGGACACTTCATAGAATGTACAGATACAAGTGGATGAAATGTGCATCATTCATTGCAGCAAGCATTCAGCATTCTCACCAAATGTCCTTAAAAAGACCACTGAGGGACAATCCATAAATAGTCAGCAACGTTATTATTATTTTGGCAGGTCTGGGATGAGCAATGGTTCTTCTAGTCCCCAAAAAGCCACTGCCAGGACTCAGCCCACTGAAAACCTCTCACCCTCCAGTGCTTGATGATCCACATTGATTCACAGTTTACCAACACACCAGTTTTAAGATTCTTATCCTGACTCCAAATCCATGTATGGCCTCACCACTTCCTGTCTCTGTGACCCCACTACCACAACCCTCCAAGATCTTTGGATTCCTCCAAATCTTCCTGCCCCTTACTTTTTTTTGATTGTTCTATCATTGGTGATGTCAGCTGTCAATGCCTTTAGCTCCTGAACTTCTTTTCTAAATCTCTCTACTGGTCCACCACTTGTTCCTCCTTTGAGGTGCTCAGTAAAACTTAACTATTTGGTTAAGCTTTTTGCCACCTATTCTAATGGTTTCTATGTGATCAGAGTGATAATCTTCTAATGGGTATTTTATTATGCTAAAGAAATATATTGGTTAAATATTAACCCACTGTAACCAAGAACAACATATGAAGAGATAAATAATGGAACATTTTCATGGAGGAAACTGTTCAAGTAGAAGTTTGCCTTTTGTCTCTGGTGCGAAGCAGGTGCTGGAGAACAAATACCATCCCGACCATTGGCTGGAATGAAAATAAAGAAGTACAGATGCCAGAAATCAGAAATAATAACAGGATGTTCTGGAAACACTAGTGGGCCAGGCAAGTTATCGACTGAAACATTAACTCTGTTTCTCTTTCCACAGATGCTGCCTGACCTGCTGAGAGTTTCCAGCATTTTCTGTTTTTAATGGCAATGAATGGGCCAATGGAACTGAATTTTGGGAGTAGGCTACAATGGGTGGACAATGCTCCAGTCTCACTTCAGTGCCAGTGGCCAAAGTTAAATTTCTACTTTAAATCTGCTTGTAGGATTTAATTATACACTAACTAAAATTAATGTTAATTTGAATATGCATCTAATAACAGTGTAGTGGGAAGCTGAAGGAGAAAATTGAGATTTTAAGATTAACAGTTCGAATATTTTGCTGAGGAGACAATGTGCTGTTTTATTACCTATTGATACTATTAAACACACTTTGATATTTATGTATCCATCTGGAATTTTACTGGAAGAAGTTGAAAACCCTATTATCCAGTGTTGTACGTGTGCTTGAACAAAAATATCTTTAGTTGGTGGAGAGGTAGAAAGCTGAGCTGTTTTCTACCAGCAAGTCAGGTCTGACTAAATGACCCTTTGACTCCTGAGGAGAATCAGGCAGAAAATAGTATTCCCATTCGGGATCAAGAAGTTGAAGACAAAAGATGATTTTTTTTTGTGTGTAGAGTGCATGATTTATATGTGCACCGTTTAACAAATATTGTAAAAGCACAAATCCTTTATAAAAAACAATGCTTTGAAAAAAATCAATGTTCAGTCTGTTAAAACTCTTCAGCATGAGTGTCATACATATTTAATCTAAGGTAAAGATTTCCTGCCCATTAATGAAAAGGACATTTTTTGGTGTAAAAATCTTGTTTGGTAGCAGATAATTGTTACCTGCATATATATGTTTCCTCTCACCCAATCTCCATGGAGTAGAGTGGGGATAATTACTCTCCACTGAGTTTGTTTTTAATATTAGTTATTTGGATTTCAGTTTCAATTCTCATTGTGGTCTTCAGTCAGTTACATAGAGCCTGGGGTGGGATGAATCTCATTTTATGATATAATTCTGTTTAACATTTAAGAATACTTTATCCTAGGAGTCTACCATGTGGTACCGTGTATTTTCTGTGCTATGCAGTAGAGATTAATATAAAAACTGGTTTTCAAAACCTTCATTGTTCCATCTCTGTAACATATTCCTGGCTCTACAATGGACTAAGAATGTTTCTTTCCTATAATTCTCAGCTTTTGTGGATGCAGAACTTCTTTTGCATTTCATTGGCGATCTTGCTTTCAGCTTTCTAGGTCCTAAACTCTCGAATCCACTCCATAAATCTCGCCTCCTCTCTATCGCCCATGAAGATAATTCTGAGATCAAAATTCTCTCATTGAGCAGCTTAGATTATTCAAGTTATTGATATTGCTATTGCTTTTAAATGGTAAATATAAGGGGAAAGAAAAAGTTATGGAACTTGTTATGAATGGGGAAAGGGAGTGCATATTTTTTTCATTCATTTCCTGGGATATGAGTGTTGCAGGAAATACCAGTATTTATTGACCAAATTAGTTGCACTTGAGAAGGTGGTGGGCAGTGTTATTGAAGGCTGAATGAGCTTAGGCCTAAAAGGGCCCTGATGGTCCAACACTGCTGGACTGATGCCAGAGCCAAAATTATCATCTGGTCTCATTTGAATAGAAGTAATAAGCTATAGGCATTCGAATTCCAATGCTAAATTGGTGATGAGGGAAGACCAAGCTGAGGTGAGAGAGGGAGAAGATAGTGGGAGGTTGGCAAAAGCCTACTGGGTATTTATGAAGCCAGAAGGAGCGTGCAAACATATAAATTTTACTAAGTTATGCACCCTTTCGACAAGCATCCTCCAGTGATCATTTTAAGGACAGCCAAATACAATTAGACAGAGGTAAAAGAAGATGGAATTTATGTCAGATGAATTTTAATTTGTGGATGAATTCTGCATTAGGCTCCTAAAACTTGTGGGAATATGATTGGGTTAGGTATCAGTCTTTGACTGTTTCAGGAAGGCAGACTAGCCACCTTTTTATATGCCTGCCTGCATATGGCAATAGACATGCATTAGGAAACAAAAGAACAGCTGAGGCGAAACCTAATTTTCGGTGCCTGTGCAACTATGTGAAAAAGTGCAAAAGCAGACAATTGTGAATTGAATTTTGTCTCCTTGTTATAATAGCTTAGAGGTAAGCCATATGCAAAAACTTAGAAATTGGTTTCAACTTGTGGCCTGGCTCCATTAATGTTATTGCCAATAAATCAAACCTAATCAGGTCAAAGATATCCTATCTCTGTCTCAGATAAATGAATAATTAATATGGTAGGTTGCCACTGTGAGGGGCAGTGGACCTTATTATTGTCATTGATTACCCAATAGTTTAATATGCGTCATACCAGATGAAAATTTCAAAATGCTCTGCTTTAGGCCTGGCCTAGTAACATTTTTCTTCAGTTAATAATGGTACAATCTGCAACCCTATTTGCTTGTATGTAAAAATAATGATAAAAATCAGGAGTCTGAAAATGAGTTGGAATCTTTTTCAGAGAAATTAGTCTCAATTTTAAAGGACCTGAAGGATATCACCAGGAAACAAGCCTGGGATATTTATTTCATTAAGTTAAACCTTAATTCCATCATGCTGGTGATCTCGGATTCTAGGAGCGTAGATGCATGCAGCTACATAAATTATTACAGATTGACTTAGATTAAAGATTATGTGGGTTGTCATTTACTATTTTTCTGCTACATTCACATTTTCTCTTGTGTGAATTTCTTTCCTGTAATAAATCTAATTATTGCTTTAGCCTAAACCATGTGATCTGATAGTGTGATGTTTACATAGCAAAGAAATGCCACAGGCAGACTCAGAAACAATGCACTGCTGTGATACCATATGATCTTCCTATATAAACAGGCTATAAATGCAGGTAAATGCAAGGAATAAAACGAAAAGGCTAACTTTTCCTATCAGTTTCCAAAAAGTATTAACATTTTCCCACTGAACATTACTTCAATAATCAGTTAATAATACTCATAAATGCTGTGATTAAATACCTAGGCATGAGATCATACATTTCTGTATAAAATATGTATTTTCTAATTATTCTTTTCTTTACAGGATAATTCCAAAATAGTAGATAGAAGTATTTGCATTGAATATGATTAATTATCAAGGTAGGCTGTTTAGTTGTTAAGCTATCACTATGGAAAGTATACTGGTAATTCAGAGACATGGACAGCAACTTTAAACCATTCCCTCATACCTGGTTATGAGCTTCATGTTCACTAAATACAAAATGTATTTCTGATAGCATCTAATAGACAATATTCAAATGAATCTTAGGTACACCTTTTGGCTATATTGGATTTCACAGAATTCCTTAAATAATGCATCGGTAATCCACCATCAATGATGGGAGAAGGTGCATTTTCCTGCATATTGAAATGAAGATCTAAAATTTTGGAAGCCCAAGACAGAGCGTACAGAGAGCTACATTAATAGTCAAGTATCTAAATTATTCAGTAGAAAATGAAACCTTGCAGAATTGGAAAGGATAACATAAATATGTAGAAACTCTCTGCAAATTAATGAAATAATGATTTAGGAATTGCTCAGAATTAAAATGGCAAATTAAAATTTGACATAAGAAATCAGCTCACCAGAAATCTATCTTGTCATTTGCAGAGCAAAGATTTAAGGCCAGTGGTATCATGATTAACAGAAGATTCCCTTGAGTGAATTCAAGCAATTGAAAGACATTTGGCCACAGGTGATATCTAAATTGAACAATATAGACTTCCTTGACCAGGCTCAGCATGTGAACATGTATTAGGTGAATGCAATAGAGTTGAAACTAACATCCAAATGGTAATGTTGGACATTCAACATGACTAGAATATGGTGAATTCTTGTTTACTGATCAGAATTATGTAGATAAAAGAAATAAATGAGGTTACAAAAAACCTCTTTGTCAAAAGAACCTCTTTCTCAAGCTTTGTGGACAACATTAGGATATAATGGTTTATTGAAGGAGTGTAAGTGATTTCAGAAGCATTGCAGCAATGTGGGAATTAGAGCGCTTAACAATTTGTGGAAGATCAGAGGTCACTGAGGCATAAGTTTCTTCCAATTCAAGTAGGAAAAAATCCAGAAATATGTGGACTCAAGTGGATGATGAAATCTGAATATTCAAGTTCAATTTGACCTGAAAGGTGTTCCTGGGTCCAATGAACTTCATTTTCTTGCTGATATAATTGAAACAGAAATGTAAAAAATTACTAGCCAGATCACTAAAGGATCAACAATCTATTGCACAGGACCATCTATATACTCCCAGGAAGTTTTTGTTTTAATTAACAGTCCAAGGCAAAAGGGTTGAATAGATCTTACTAGAGGAAATTGCCAAAAATGGACTACAGCAAAAAAAAAACCTGGCCTTCAGTTACTAGAGCTCCACTTTAAGGGCACAGTGTTGAGGAAAGATTGCAGTTTTTCATCTGGGG
The DNA here is from genome assembly GCF_009764475.1 of Pristis pectinata. NCBI lineage: Eukaryota > Metazoa > Chordata > Chondrichthyes > Rhinopristiformes > Pristidae > Pristis > Pristis pectinata. The sequence goes on along the minus strand of NC_067405.1, from coordinate 36,103,778 downwards.
TCAGACATTCAATTTGTGATAATCAATGTTATAATTTTATTAGGTGAACAAAGGAAGCTTAGTGATGTTGGCAACTTGCCACACAACAACAAGCCAATTTTAATCCAAATCATATTATTCTTTTGAACACTGAACATAATAATGAGTTATATTATTTGTCATTACAGTTTGAAAGTTGGGAGTGCCAATTTGTTATCTTTCTCAATTTATCTAATTATCCAGATCAAATCTAAAATAACATTGTTATATTTGAGAATACTCAAACAGATGGTGCATTTTTCCTTGCTGGACATAATGGAATAAATTCCAGAGAAGTATGGAATTGTTCAATTGAGGTGGTGTGACAAAGTAAGGAAATACAAAATAAATGGGAGAATACTGAACAGTGTGAAGGAACAAAGGGGCCTTGGAGTGTTAATCCATAGATCCATAAATGTGGCAGAGCAGGTCACTAAGGCAGTTAAAAAGGCATAATGGTTGCTTTTCTTTGTTAGCTGAGGCACAGAATATAAAAGTAGGAGCGAAAAACAAACTGCTGGAGGAACACAGTGGGTCAGGCAGCATCTGTAGAGGAAAATGGCCTCTGAACTCAAATGAAGGATCTCAACCCAAAACATCAACTGTCCATTTCCCTCTATAGATGCTGCCCGACCCGCTGAGTTCCTCCAGCAGTTTGTTTTTTGCTCCAGCTTCCAGAACCTGCAGTCTCTTTTGTCTTCAAGGTAATACTGGAACTATATACACTTTTTAGGCCACAGTTTGTGTATGGTGTCCAGTTCTGGTGACCACATTTACAGGGAAAGATTTGATTGCACTGGAGAGGGTGCAGGGGAGATTTGCAAAGATGTTGTCAGGACTGGAAAATTACAGCTATAAGGAAAATTGCATGTTACAGTGTTCTATCAGAATAGAGAAAGCAGAGGGAGGCTTCATTAAAGTGTATAAAATTATGAGGGAGGGGGCACTGGATACAGTAACTAGGAAGAAACTGTTAATTTATCAGAGAGGTCTAGCTATGGAGGATATAGACTTAAAGCAGTTTCTAGAAGGACTGATGGGAGATTAGGAATGATATTTTCACCCAGACAGTGGTAGTGGCCTGCAACTCACTGCCTGAAAGGATGGTAAAGGGAAAAATCTTCACAACATTTAAAAAGTGCCTAGGTGTGTATTTGAAGGGCCGTGACCTGCAGGACCATAGACTCAGTGCTGGAAGGCAGGGCAATGCTGGGTAGCTTTTTATCAACCAGCAGAAACTTGATGGGCCAAATGTCCTCCTTCTGTGTCATGAATTTTCTATGATCCTGTGATTCAACAAATACTTTTATTTTGAAGGCACTGCTGATTTTTGGAAAGAGGTCAGCCTGCAAAAGTATTCCCTTTTTCTTCTCATTATTTATAATGCAAATTCAACATGTTCCCTGATCAATCCATAGTATCAATTTACAGACTTATGAAACAAAGTAGAATTTTGACCATAATAGGGAGAAGAGCTGGTGAAGACAACTTGGGCCAAAAGCCCTGTTTCTGTGTTATAATTTCCCTGTAATTCTATCTAAGCATTAAGTGGTGAAAGTGACCATAAGGATGGATCTGATATTGACCAAGAGCATAAAAGGGCATATTTTCAACTTTTGGAAATGTGGTTGTAGTTAACAGGATAAATGAGAAACTGTTGTCATGGAGAATGACAACATAAGGCAAAGAGTAGACTGAAAGGCTTGCCTTTAGCGAAAGATAAGTGTCTGAAGCCTCAGGGTGGTGGTTATCAGAAGTACTAACACAAGAAGAAATGAATACTTGGTAACCTGATCTGTGGTTTAAAAATTCCCAACATCCTTGTAAGGGTTGATTAATGTATTTTTAGATTAGGGGATAAAATGATAAGATTGTATAAGAGAGGGTGCCCTTCACAAATGTAGAGGAAAGCAAAGTTATTCAAGGAATACTAGTGCAACTAAAATATTGTTAAAATGCAATTATATTTTGAGATAAGATAGCAGTGAGGAGAACCTTTAAATGCACACACATCAGCATATGGAAGTGAAAAGGAATAGCAGATTCAATTTTATCCATTCACTTTACTGGCTCATAATTGAAATGTGTAAACAGAAATGTATGCTTCTCAAGAGATAACATTTAACTCTGGCATCAATTATTATATTCACTTCATATTGCATTATTAAGTATATCCTTTTCTTAGATAACGAGGGAATGTTACAACCCTCCCCACCCCCCCCCCCTTCCAAGAATGGGTGGGTTTGGAATCATTTTTTTAAATTTTGGGACAAAAGCACAATCCAGTTTCAAGGGCACTTCTTGATAAGATAAGATATCTTTATTAGTCATGTATACATCAAAACAAAGAGTGAAATGCATCTTTTACTGCAGGAATCTTTTCACTGACGTAGAGTCTTCTGGGGGCAGCCCGCAAGTGTCGCCACGCTTCCGGCACCAACATAGCATGCCCACAACTTCCTAACCTGTACGTCTGGAATGTGGGAGGAAACCGGAGCACCTGGAGGAAGCCCATGCAGACACGGGGAGAACGTGAATCTCTGGAAATCTCTGCCCCCGAGGGTGGTGGAGGCCAGATCATTAGATATATTTAAGGTGGAGATAAATAAATATTTGTAAGACTGTGGAATTATGGGGAGAGGTGATGAGGCCATCATAGATGAGCCATAATCATATTGAATGGTGGAGCAGGCTTCAGGTGCCTGGTAACCTACTCCTGATCCTAGTTTCTTGTGTTTTTGTATTCTGGGTAGGATGGAGATGCCTTTTTTTTGGCAGTGAGAAAATTATTTGATGAATTTGGGAACTTCCTCATTGGATGCAGCTGGGTACATAATAGCACAATTAATGTCCTCAGCTGTTGTTAATAGGCACTTTTGTTTCAATCCTGGTTCCAAGCTTCCCTCATGCTAAATTGGTTTACAGGGGCTCAGGAATCTAATCAGTGTTATGGAGGCAAGTTTGACCAGCAGTTCAGGTAGGTGTCCAAACCTGTCATTGTCCCAGTTAATAAAATCTCACTGCTGCTGTCTCAGCTCCTTCTCACTGATGTTTGGCTGCAAGTGTTTGTGCGGAAGCAGTTTTTATCAACCTTTGAGGATTTCAACTTTACAAAATTAGGTTGAGAGGTGGCTTGGATGGCTCTTAAGCACATTACATGGGGAAAACCATCACCATCTATAATGAGTACGTGTTATGGCAGGGTCAACATGTGCACAGGAAAGATGATTGCAAGTTAAAGGGGAAAAGTTGAGCTCATTACTATCTTTAGATGAAGCAAATATAGAAGAAGAATAGGAAGAGAATATTCATTTGGTTGGGATGTGAGTGTTGTTAGTAAGGCCAACATTTATTGCCTATCCTTAAATACCCTTGAGAAGATGCTGCTGGGTTACCTTTTCTAGTCTGTTGCACACCTTCTGGTACAGGCTATTGGCTGGGGAGTTCTAATATAGGAATGTTGAGTTATTTCCAAATCAGGATGGTTCATGGAGGGTAACAAACAGTGTTGGTGTATCAAAGTGCCAAAAATATTGGCTGTGAGTTTAGGAGGTGCTTTCAAAGTAGACTAGTTAAGCAACTGGTGAGGTAAAACATCTTAAGGACAGCTGAAGTTGTATCATTTGATTGCACATCACACCTTATCAGGTGTGATACGGTTTGGAGATAAGAAATCTGGATGTCAAGATTTATTAATGTGCCAATTGATGTTTACTTTCCCCTGTCTAATTCTATCCACCCCCTGAGCTTCCAGATGGAAGTTGCTTCAGATTAATGTTGGAACAGATTTAGATTAGCAAATTGGACTCTTGCTCATGTTATTTTTAGCTGTATGACAACTAATGTTGATTTTTAAAGTTTTCATCTCATTGCAATTGAAGTATTCAAAATATATTAGTGTTTATTTTCTTGCATTAAGCAATATAAATTTGATCAAAGAAGTAACTTTAAATCTTATGCTTCAGCATCCCTGTTCACTCTGTGATATATGCAGTGCTTTAGGACACATATTTATTTTGGAATGGAGGGTGTGCTTTAAGTAGACACTGTAAGCCCAAGGTTCCAATGAAGCGATAGTACAATGGGAAACTTTCACTGCATTAGGGTCATGGCACTGACTCTACCAGAAATTCAGGGGTTAACTAATAGCAACATACATACTGTGTAAGTACAACCTGCAACACCTTGGATACTTCAATGAGAACAAGCTGGAAAATTGCTATGCATGTAGGATTTTGACTCTATGTTGGCCACTAAGGGGAAAGAAAATACCAAGAAAAGAAGCAAGTTTAGTGGCATTTGAAGAGAAGGGAATGTGGGTGAAAAGACATAAGAAGATAAATGTGAAGATGGGGTTGGAAATGGAAGCCACCAAATATTCCAAAGGCAGTGCATTATAAATGCTAAAATGGGCAAACATATGCTACAGGGAGAAGGAAGTGGCATGATACCGCAACTGAAAAATTGTAATTATGAAAGGAAAATTGGATAAGCCAAGGTTGTATAACATTGAGGGGACTAGAAAGAGTAAATCTTAAGGACTCATTTCACTTATGAGAGTTGTCAAAAACCAAGGGGCAGAGATTTAATAGAAGGATTGAGGGGGGAATCAAGACATTTATTTTCAGTAAAGTTGATTGGTAGGTAGAGGCAGAAACCCTTATCACATTTCAAATGTACCTGGATGTGTAACTGAAGAGCAAAGACCTGCAGGGCAATGGACCAGCACAGATAAGAAGGGCCAGAATTGCCTCCTGTATTGCAAATTCTCTGCTTCTAGGGCTTTGGTAGCAGCCAGAATGAAAGATGATGGGCAAACTTTGGATGCTGGACCTCACAATGGAGCTTTCAAGCAGCAAGATGTTCTTCTCTGGGATAAGAAGCCAGCAAAGAATGTGATATGCTTATTGTGGAAATTGGTGGCTGTGGCAGCAAGTGCCACACGATATTTTCTAACAGTGCAGCTAAAGTTTAATCAACAAACTAAGCCAATGGCCACCCTGAGCCTCCCTTGCTGTTTCTTTCGGACCATTATTTAATTCACTACTTTCATGCAACTACGGCAGCATAAAGGATCTGACAGTAGGAAAGCAGCATAAATTGCTCCATATAACTCACGAGACTTGAGCTCCTACCTCCGGAGTTCTAAAGTAAGATACTAGCACTAAGGTATGGATGATTACCTTCTAGAACTTGAAACAGATTTCAGGGATCACTTCTAAAGCTAATGCCACCCTCAGTGCTAATACCATGATGGATCTTTACACAATACAGAGCTATCTAGAGAGTACACGGGACAATAAAGTTAAATACATTTTCCCAACACAAAGGGAATGACAGAAAGTTGCTTACAAGGTCTTTATCTCTTAGGAGGATCTTTTTAATGTTATGATATCCATCTGTGTACAATCAAATTCAAGTCTCAGCATAAGTGGTCTAAAATCTGCCTTCATAGCACCAAAATTGCTTTTTGAAGATAGCTGATGTGACTTATCCCATTAAATCCCTCAGATTCGTGGGATAGATGCTAGGATAAAGAAACAGGCTGCAGTAGAAAAGCAAAATGCTGAAATTTTGTTTTAATAGAAGACTAGCTTTATTCAAAGAGATGTGATATCAACGGCAGTCTTGTTCTCTGCAGCATCTCAACACAATACCAGTGTAGGTTGAGTAAGAGAACATTCCAGGAAGGACATAAATGTTAAGAACAATCATCTGTTTAAAGATGTATATTAGCATAGGAAAGCCAGGTTATTAAAAAATCAGACTATCCCTTGTTCAAGAGAATGTTTGGAAGCCTGCTTGCAATAAGAGGAAGAAAATAGCTTTTCTTTCACCTTCCTGAACAGTTCCTTCCTTAAGCAGACCTCTTCTGAGACACAACCAAATAAGCTGTGTGATCTATGGGATTGAGGGAAGGGTATCTTCTCCTTTGCCTCTGTTGGAGTACCATTATTCTGCTTTTCCTTTATCTTTATACAGACAAATGCCTATAGTGAACTCCATGGTAAAGGCTCCATGACAATAGAGTGGAAAGCAATGTATTTATCTTCCTGAAATTGCTGATAGGCTGTATGCAGCATCCTCTCCTTAGTTTAGTAGCAGGGAAAAGATTTTTCTTATCTTTTCCATTAAAGGCATTGTTTACAGGCACAGCAGTGAACATTTCAACCCTGACCAGTTTCTGTTTAATGTCATGGTTATACCTTGCACCTCTTAACTTATTTGTAATTTTAGTATAAATGGAGAACTTCAAGGAACAACTGTCTTTGATCAAAAGGCAGAACATTGGAAGAACTCAGTGGAACAAGCAGCATCTATGGAGGCAAAAGGTGTAAGTCAATGTTTCAGGTTGAGACCCCGCATCGTGACTGAGAGGGAAGAGGAAAGATCGCCAGTATGTCGCAGTACAGGGGGGTTGGGATATAGCAGTACAAGGCTGGTATGCAATAGGTAGAACCAGATGGGGAGGGGATCAATGGCAGATGGAATCAGACTGGGGAGGGGGAAGGGAGTGGTGAACAAAGGGAGAAGAAAACTAGGTGAACAGGTAAATGTGTGTGGGAGGAGAATACTCTGGGTGTGGGTGACATAAAATTGGAAAATTCAATGTTCATACCACTGGGTTATTAGCTACCCCAGCAGAATACGAGATGTTCACAAACAAGCACTACTTTGTGGCTGAACGTATCTTTTGTCAGCAGTCTATTTTCAGCATTTTGACATCTATTTTACAATGACTGAATTCCAGTTTCCCTACGCTATTTTTGTACAAAATAAAATTCCAGAATTTTGGGCTTTCCTTTTATGCTTCCAAGAAGGAATAGTAACATTGCTATTGTGATAATGTTGACTGTATTCCAGAAGAAAACACACATAATTATTTTTTGAATAAGCGTAGCCTTTAAATAGAATTATTCCAATCAATATGCTTTAAGGAGTCTTGATTGAAGGACATTTAAATTGACATATACTTGTAGTCCTCAGCCATAGAAATGCAAAAATAATTAGAGGACCTGTAATTCCATACGGTGCCATCAGGACTGGGCTGGAGGTGAAGGAGAAAGTATCACACTATCCTTGTCAGCTGCAAGGGTAATTACTGCTGGCTGAAATTACTCAACATTTGTTTATAAGCTCCCTAGAGCATGCTGTAAATAGATTGTCTGTTATAGTCCAATCACATTAAAACGCTGCTCCTTGCAAACTGCTACCTCCTGTTTGCTGTAAGCTAGATGGACTGAGCTGAGCCGACTGCTCACTTACTGAGCAGTAAGTACTGAAGTCCGTGTAAAATACAACGTTTTGTTTTATTATTTTCATCTCCAACAATATTTCATTATTTTCTTGGCAATTATTCAAAACTGCCATATTTTATCATATTTATTAAGCACTAGCTTGTTCTTGAATGAATGAAAATTATTCCTATAGCTACAGACATTTAGCAAGTACTGCAAGCTATCATGACAGGTATGGTTGGGGTTGTTTCTCTGCCTCCCTGGAAACCAGTCAAAGTGAATCACATCTCACAGCAGCCGTGTCTGATCTCCTGCCTTAGATGTCTTCCTAATAATGGCAACTGCAGAGGTGACTCTGAAAATAAGGGCTTGAAACAACTGGACATCCATCACTACTCTCTGGAGCAATATTAGATTCAGCTAATGGGCACTCATTTCTTCATTATGATATTAATTCTCTAAATTTTCAAGGTGATTCCATTTGTAAAATGACAAAACTCAGCCACTCCAGAGGAAAGGAAAATCAGTTTCCATCCCATTGTATGCATACAATCATTGCTTCTAAAGTCTTTCAGAGTAAAGAAATTTGATAGCACTGTATCTCACAGGAGATCTAATGCTGTCCAACAACTGCACCACCTGCCAATGCTGCATGGCTCACTGTCATGCTCAAACTTTGTAAAACAGTGCTTAATCACCATAACATAGATGTTTCTTTAACAGAACTATATGAAAGAACATGTGTATAAAAGCCTAACACACTGCACAATACAGGAAATCAAAACTGATTCAAGTTTAAATAATCAAGAAAAAGTTACAAAAGAAATCTGAAAATGACTAATGGAAAAGCTTTTTATTAATCAAAGGAAAATAGCAATATATTTAGCTAAACAGATCTTTCTCCTGGATGCAGACTGAGTATAATAAGTGATTAGAAGAACTGAACAAATCTGAATTAACTAGTTCAAACAGGCTATATTCAAATTTGAGATTTATTCAGTTTCAATACAAGTAGCTTTTGAAGTTTATTTAATGGTAGCCTCAGTGTTTACGGGCCAATTTTAGACTGTTTTCTTTGTGTTTGCAAGGATGCGTTTTGCATATAATTACCAATTGGTAATATATAATGCTGGTGATTTGATCATCATTTTGAAATTACTTGTATATGAATGTTTGGCTACATGATGCTACTTGACATGATGACTATTTTAGAATTTTTGTTTCCATTTCAAACTTACAGCATCCACAATATTACACTTCTGGTAACTATCTGCTGTAAGTGTTTTTATTTGCTTTTTAAGTTTTTATGGCAAATGAAAAGGGATAATGCAGAATCTCATATTTCTAACTTCAAGCAACATTGTTTAATTGCCTCAATTAATGCATCAGAGTGTCTGTAGAGTTCAAGAAATGATTGGGACAGGAGATATCATATTGAATGCGTCAAAAGAGTGAGATCTCACTGCAGAGAAACATGGTTCCTGTATCAAGTTTGACATTGGAGGAGTCATAGAGGAGAGGCAGAAGTTGTAGTAAACTACAGCCTGGGAGTTTTGAGAAGCTTGGGAGGCAGACATCTGTAGTTACTACTATTCAATATAGTGCGAGTTCTGTCAGCTACAAGAGTCTCAATGGGGAACAGAGTGTGTGGAATCTGCGCTTCACCAGTGACATAATCAATCAACTGCGCTATCTCCTGGGATCAGATCCACAGCTAAAAAGCAACAATTTGATGGCTCCACCAGTGGAAATGAAAGTGAGCAGTGCACTAAAATCTACACCTTCTGGGCATCATCTGCAGGATTTCCAGTCTGTAACTTGCTGTTGCATCACATAGGCAGCAGATGTTCTGTCTGGATACACATCTGTACACAAAGCTCAGGATGCTGCAGCCACCACATTTTTCTCTGAAATCTGGCGTTATTAGACCACATTGATTTCACTTACAACTCCATTCATCCATCTGTATACAACATACTCTCTTACTAACAGAAAGGCTTGCTGAAGTATATAATCCAAAGAAAAAAATTATATAAAGCAACTGAATAATTGGTATTTTACATGATGCATGATAACATAACTGCAAAGTCCATACAGATCCTTGCTGTTATCCAACAATAATAAGAAAACCCAGGAAGAGGCTCAGTGGGATATCAGTCTCTTGAATACAATAGCTGGCGCTTCCAAACTACAGGTGCATTAGGTAATCATGAAGAATTGTTCAATCTTTGAATGCTATAAGTATATTGTTGATGGTTGACTCAATATTACCATTTATATTATTCTTGTACTATTGTATAATGTCTACAATTTTTAGAATAAGTTACATTTTTATGCTCTTAAGGATTGCTTTTGTATGTACAAGACTAATATACTTTGTTATGTCATAGGCTACCCCACATTTCAATATATGTTGTGTACTGTATTGATGTGCCAAAGAAAGGAAAAACAGATCTATTCTTTTTCTTGTGACGTGTAACTCACTCCAAATTGGGTCATCAAACTTACAAAAATCATATAATGTGTTTATTTCTGAACACAGTGGCTATTACAAACAGTACAAGTGACACAAGCAGAGAGATGAGTTTCCTTTTCTGCATAAAGGTGACAGTCGATGTCAGACATTTCAATATTGTTTTAGCCCACTGATACATTAATGTAAGTTTTATGTACAAGTGCTTCTAATCTATGCATGATGGACTTCTCACAGTGGACAGATGGGTTTGTTTGCTCAATGGCATCCTTATGAGGTAAGAGGTGAAGACTGGGTGGGGTAGATTGGGAAACTACATACAAAGGTGGGACAATGGACAGACAGTAGTGTACACTTAAATAATACATCAATTTGCAACAAATATATATTTGTTTAAGGCACAAAGACACAACAGGAAAGTGGCTCAACCATTGATTACAGTAGAATTTAAAGATAGGACTAAATCTAAAGAAAAGTTGTTAGGAAAAGAACAGCATAAGGATTGGAAACATTTTTAAGATCAGCAAAGGACAAGCAAGAACTCAAAGACTAGAGAAATAAATTAAACTTAAACGAAATGTAAAAACAGACAACGAGAATTTCAAAAGGAATGCAGAAAGGAAAAGCCTAGCAAATGCAACTGTATGTCCGCTTGGACAGAATCAGTAGAATTCATAAAGGGGAATCAAGAAACAGAAGATAAATTAAACAAATACATTGTATCTATCTTCAAAGAAGAAGACAGAAAAATACTGGAGAACCGGGAATCCAGTGCAGATGAGGAGGTAGATGAGATTAGAATGAATAAAAATATACCACCAGAGAAGTTAGTGAGCCTGAAAACTAATAAAACCCAAGAACTAGAGTTTTGAAAAATGACAAGATGGAGACAGTGAATGCTCACCCAAAATTCTATAGAATCTGGAGTGGTTCTTATAGATTGAGAGTAGCAAATAGTTTGAATAATAGAGCAGGCTTGAGAGGCTGAATTGCCCACTCCTACTCCTATCTCTTGTGCTCTGACAAGCAAAACCACTTTCTAGACCATTCAACTCGTATCGTGAAATATTATACTTTGATTAAAAAAAAAGGATTAAGAAGAAATTTTCCCCTTAAGTGATTTTCATAGAATTAGTAATTCTTATAATCATTGAGATTGTCTGATAAAATAATATATGTAACAAATAAAATGATAACTTGAGTATTGTTACATAAAATTACTCTAAGAGGTCCTTTGTTCAATTCCAAGGAAGGAAGGAAAAAGATAAAATCCAGGGCAAACAGCAGCAAATTTGGGACATAATTAAGTTTGGCTTGTAATGGAAACATTAGGCTATGAGTTAGCACTACTGGTGTTATTGCTTCCTAATTAGCAACCATTGTGAGTTGCAGCAGATTTGTCACATAAAGTATGCAGAGGAAGCAGATCATGATGTCAATCATTCTGTAATGCTGATTTGGAACCAATACTGCCAAACTAGAACTCACTGATGCAGGTAATGGAATATTATAAGGAGGACACAGTATTTAGCAGCAGGAAGGATGCCAAAATCTGTGAAGTATACAGGAAGTGATGTAGCAGAAGAAAGGACTCTGTGCCTTCATTTCAAGGTTACAGCTCAATTCCCTGTCTCCCAGGTATGAGCTCCCCCAGGATACAGTGAGATAGGGAGAAAGAGGAGAGGATGTATAGAATAGGGCAACTTGGTAGAAGAGGAAAAGGTGAAGAAAGGCCCTCAGCAGGTGATGCAATTCAGCATAACTCCTCAGTGAACCAGGGTTGATCCCCTGGATTAATAGCGAGGGATACAGTGGGCCACAGGGTACATTTCTATTGCTTTCAATGGATCACAACACCTCATGGATGCATGATTTTGAGTTGCCAGATCTTTTGAGCCCATGTTACTTAGCACTATGGTAGGGCCACACAACATGATGGAGGATGTTCTCATTCCGAAGGTGGGACAATGCATCCATAAGGACATGTAAGGCAGTCACTCCTGCCAACAAGTATGGACAGATCCAGCTGTGACAAGTAGATTTATAGGGACAAGTTCAGGCTGGTTTATCCCTCATGTTGGTCCACTCACCACTTACTACAGATTCAGTTTGACAGCTACGGTCCCTCAAGATCCAACCGGGTTGGTCAGTGTGGTGCTACTGAGCCACTCGCGGTGAAGGACATTGAAGTCCGCCACGCAAATACATTCTGTGTCCTTGCTACTTTCAATGCATCTGCCAAGTGTTGTTTAACATGGAGAAGCACTGATTCATCAGCTGATGGAGAATGATAGGTGATACTCAGCAGGAAATGTCCTTGCCTGTGTCTGACCTAATGCCTGGAAAGTTCATGGAGTGTGGAGTCAATGTTGAGGACTTCCATGGACACCCATCTCAAGTGTATACCAATTTGCCACTATAACGTCTGCCCTGCCAGAACTCATGCCTCCATATTTACTAATCCAGTAGTTTAACCACTATGCCAGTCATGTAATCCAACCACAGGGCCCAAACTGTATTGCTAGTGCCCAGAAGGTCACAATGATCATTATTTTATACACTCTTAGCTTTTTCCAAATGAGAGCAGAAGCCAGCTGCGATATTTTTCAGTTTGCAGCACACAGTTGCAGGAGACTTGAATTCATTCCCTTTTGCCTTGGCAGACAGCAGTGTACAGCTTTGTAAGGATAGCACACAACCCATTGGTGTAGGTTAGCATTGACTGCACTCATACGTTGAATGTATCACAAATGAATGCTGAAACGGATTGAACTGTAAAGGCTTTTATTCCTGCAGCACAACTGATGGGCGAACATACTCAGGAACCAGCAATGGTGCTTTAATTTTAAGTGTGCGTGGTGTGCCCCTCCATATCTGATCCATTGTGCCGAACAAAATGGTGGCTGCTGGGAGACAGGCAGCCATCTAACCGCCTGTCTCTTGACTTCAATGTGCAGCCCACATGCAGCAGACAACACGTGTGGAACAAAAGTTATGCTTCCTCCTCAAACTTCATAAAGCAGGCCATTAGTATATTCAACCATCAGTTCTGCTGTCTGGACCTCTCTGGAGATACCTTGCCTTGCCTAGCAGAGCAGGAGATGAAATTCAAGGGGGTTTACTAAACTCTAAACAACAATGGAGCAGGAAGAATAAAACAGATAAAATGGAGGAAGGTGAAAAGGTGGATGAGGAAAAGGAGGATGAGGAAAAGGAGGATAAAGAAAAGGGGAGGCTCTTTTCGACCAGGCAGTCAGAGATCAAAGTGTGCTTTCAATGACACAAAACCAATTTCTCATTCCACAGCTGTTGTGTCATCACACCATTTGTTTGAGCAAAATGGCAAATTAAAAACAAAAACCAAATTAATAAAACAAACATAAATCCAGCCAAGAGCAAAATTAGAGAGAGATCAATAAATATACTTCATGCATTCCCTGCCTTTCATGTGCCTTTGGCTATCCTAATGCTCCCATACAGTGCTCCCCAAGAGTCTGCAGCACAGAGCACTATTGTCTTACACAGAAGCAGTTTGCAAAAGGATTGGAGGACAACAACAACCAAAATCTGGTCCCAGAAGATATCTGACTTTGGATTGCACCCTCTTGCTTTGAGTAGCAGCAGTTCAGGCTGGAGAGGTGCCAGGCAACAGCAAGTACACAGGTCAAAGTGGCAGTGGTGGGATCACAAATGTTGTCATGCTAAACAGTCTCACACTTCATTGTCATCACTGCTACTCTTCCATCGTGGAGCTCAGCATCCCAGTCATTTACTGGAGAAAAGATAACTGGAGTGATGTTATAACCTTCAAAGTATTTTGAATATGAGCATTGGTTTATTATTGTCACTTGTAATGAGGTACAGTGAAAAACTTGTCTTGCATACAGTTCATACAGATCAATTCATTACACAGTGCATTGAGGTAGTACAAGGTAAAACAATACAGAATGCAGAATAAAGTGTCACAGCTACAGAGAAAGTGCAGTGCAGGTAGACAGTAAGGTGCAAGGTCATAACGATATAGATTGTGATGTCAAGAGTCCATCTTATCATACTAGGGAATCATTCAATAGGATAGAAGCTGTCCTCGAGACTGGTGGTACATGCTTTCACGCTTTTGTGTCCTCTGCCTGATGGGAGAGGGGGGAAGGAAGACTGTCTGGGGTGGGTGGGGTCTTTGATTATGTTGGCTGCTTTACTGAGGCAGCGAGAAGTGTCGACAGCGTCTATGGAGGGGAGGTTGGTTTCTGTGATGAACTGAGCTGTGTCCACAACTCTCTGCAGTTTCCTGCGGTCCTGGGCAGAGCAGTTGCCATACCAAACCGTGATGCATCCAGATAGGATGCCTTTCATGATGCATCGATAAAAATTGGTGAGTGTCAAAGGAGACCAAATTTCTTTAGCCTCCTGAGGAAATAGAAGCTCCGGTAAGCTTTCTTGGCCATGGTGTCTACGTGGTTGGACCAGGACAGGCTATTGGTGATATTCACTCCTAGGAACTTGAAGCTGTCAATCCTCTCGTCCTCAGCACCATTGATGTAGACAGGAGTATGTGCACCACCCCCCCCCCCCCGACTTCTTGAAGTCAATGACCAGCTCTTTTGTTTTGCTGATATTGAGGGAAAGGTTGTTGTCATGACACCATTGTTAATAAGCTCTCTGTCTCCTTCCTGTACTCTGACTCATCGTCATTTGAGATACAGCCCATTATGGTGGTATCATCTGCAAACTTGTAGATGGAGTTGAATAAGAATCTGGCGACGCATTCATGAGTATATAGGGAGTAGAGTAGAGGGCTGAGGACACAGCCTTGTGGGGTACCAGTGTTGAGAATAATCGAAGGTGTTGCTGCCTATTCTCTGCAACTTCCAGTCTGTTGGTCAGGAAGTCAAGGATCCAGTTGCAAAGGGAGGTGTTGAGTCCCAGGTCTGGGAGTTTGGTGATGAGTTTGCTTGAAGTTATAGTATTGAGTCAATAAACAATAGTCTAGCTTAGGTGTTTCTACTGTCTAGATGCTCCAGAGATGCATGTAGGGCCAGGGAGATGGCATCTGCCATGGACCTGTTTTGCTAGCAGGCAAATTGCAGTGGGTTGAGGTTGTCTGGGAGGCTGAATGCGTGCCATGACCAGCCTCTCAAAGCACTTCATGATGGTAGATGTCAGAGCCACCGGGCGGTAGTCATTAAGGCACGTTAACTTGTTTTTCTTGGGTACTGGAATTATCCACATTCATGCTGGGACCAGTTTGAGACTGTATGGAATTTTCCTGAGGTACACTGATGTTGGCTGTCTTCTGATTGATTGTATTACAATGGATTCTGAGATATTAGATACTATACAATGGGTCCACAAGTGTTGAAATGTTGGCCACTACTTCCATGAAAGGAGTATTCTTTTGTGGGATGAAATGACATAGTGCTTTCATTTTGCTCTTTTGCTTTTCATCTACTATCTATCTAGATTGGACCTTGATCAGTGGAAAGGAAAAAAAGGCAGAAGTGTAGGGTTATGCTGAGGGGAGGAGTCAACTAGGAGGTGTCCTGCTGAATCTGCCACTTCAACATGCCTGGAGGATCTCCTAGCTTCCCCATCAAGAAAGAACTCCAGAGGTTCATCAGAAAATGATGCAAATTGACTTTAATTAATGCTAACTAGCTTGAACTACTGCTGCTCAACCACAAGAGTTGTGCTCCGTGGTGAAGTGTGATGGATATTACCAGCACAGTCAGTGTTGGTTATATGTTGAAATCAGTATAATGAGCTGGGAGCACCAATTTCATGCGTGGTATATGCCAGATGGGACCCCAGCACATGTTTCCTATCGTTAATGAAATTTCAGCATAAAATTCAATACAATTCAGTAACAAAAGGGTGCTGGAGTTGGTGTCTCAGCTCAGTGATATCCCTGCATACGTGATGCAACAACTCACAGCATACAGTCTGCACCAAAATGTGATCTTATCCCTCTGATTTAAGCATTAGTAACCAATTAAAGTTTACATGGTAGCTCGTTGTTGTGAAGTGAAACAGTAAACTGAAATGTAAAAACAACAATTATACATGGACTGAGATTTTTTTGACACAAATAATTCAAAACTTTTAACTAAAATTAGAGATCATGATGATACAACTCAGAATTGAGTGGGAACACTCAGGGGTACACACTAATGTCAGGGAAAAAACAGCAAGAAATAACAAATTCACCTTCTGACTCTTCATGCGTGGTTTCCTAATTGGTAAGTTCACCTCATGTGCCCTCAAAAAGCAGGCACACATTTAAAATTCACATTACATTTAATGATCACTCTTTGTTGCACTGTAAAGGAGAATGGGATTTTGTCAGACTAGCTAATGCCAATGCATCACAGGGAATTTGGATTTAATTTGAGGCTCAGCAAGCAAGATAAAGATGCTTTAGTTTTTATTTTTGTCTTCTTTACAAGAATATACATGAGGGATAGATTTTAATTTCTGTTTATTGTGCAACAGAACCATGGACTGTGCCTGATTCAGTGAAAAGGCCAGAGTCATTTTGAGGCTTCAACCCCTTTAATGGAACTGATGAGGTGCCTTCTATAAACAGTTGTTGAATTCTGCTTGGTCTTGGAAGTGGGACCCCAATCAAGATTGTTTTTGTCGGGTATGATGCAAATTTCTGTTCTTCCGAGAAACATCCTTCACTCCCCCACCTTCACGCCTCCCTGCCACCCCACACCCCACACCCCACCCCAAAAGGACCTTTCTGGTTCTTTCCAGCTTTTATCATCCATAAACTTGACGGCTGCTTTTTTGTAGCTAACCAAGTCCCATGCTCCCATCACCTCAATGTTTGCTGGTTACAGCTTGACAATGCTGAGATTTTAAAATCCTCACCACAGTTTTAAAATATGGCTTTGCTCCATCACATTTATTTTCCCTTCTCTTGCCTCTGGTTCTAGTTCCTATTACTTCTGCAACTGGAAATAGTTTCTCCCGATTTATCCTTCATGAGTTTGAGTGTCTCTCTGGGAACATAAGGACAGCAGCTGGCAATATACCCCATTAACTCTGTTCTGCCATTCAATTAGATCATGGCTGATCTGCGACCAGATTCCGTGTGCCCTTGTTCCAACCATACCGCCATATCCTTCAATGCCTTTAATTAAAAGAAATCAATCACTCGTTTCATACACTCAAACAAAATGGCGTGCCGGTCAGAGATCTGAAGTAAAACAGAAAATGCCAGAAATACTCAGCAGATCAGGCAGCATTTGTGGAGGGAGAAACAGTTAATGCTCACGTTTTCGGACAGTGAACTTTCATCAGAACTAGTAATAGTTAGAGGTAGAAATTAACCTCCTATGCTCCAGGGAGAATTACCCCAGCATCTATGGTCTCCCCTAGGCTCTGTACTCCTGGTAGCATTCCAGTACATCATTTCTGCAGTCTCTGTTAAGGCCTAGGCACTCATTCTGGGGTATGGTGCTCAAACTTGGCTGCATCCATCTCAAGGAATATGGTAATATGCTTTCACTCTTGCATCTACTTTCTTTCCTACAATTGGGAAAGAGTTTGCTGAAACAATACTTTTTCCCCATTGGTACTCTGTTTTCTTGTATCAGTTTATGCTGCCTTTGACTGGACTTCAGAAGTGGACCACAATGTCCAGCAAAAGCATCAACAACATCACAGGCAGTCTGTGAGAAAGGTGGCAGTGGAGGAGGCCGCAACTGTCATATCAATGATAGTGTGGGAGGGGGAGTTGAAGTGACTGGCAACGGGAAGATACAGGTTGTGGTTACAGACTGAGTGCAGGTGTTCTGTGAAATGGTCACCTCTTCTGCGTTTGGTTTCACCAATGTAGAGGAGGCCGCACTTAGAGCACCAAATGCAGTAGATGATATTAAGGGAGGTGCAGGTGAATCCCTGTCTCACCTGAAATGTCTGTTTGGGTCCATGGATGGAGGTGGTGTAGGGGCAGGTGTTGCACCTATGGTGGAGGCAGTGTAAAGTTCCCGGGGTGGAGGAGTGAATGAGGGAGTCGAGGAGAGAGCGGTCCCTGCGAGAGGCAGAAAGGGGTGGGGAGGGAAAGATATGCTTGGTGGTGGGGTCCCGTTGGAGAAGGCAGAAGTGGGGGAGAATGATGAGTTAGATACGTAAACTGGTGGGATGAAATATGAGGACAAGGGGGACCCTATACCTGTTGGGTCTGGGAGATGGGCAGTCTGCTGCTCACAGACCTATAGCTGTTTCCCACTGACAGAAGTAGATGAGGGCTTCACCTACAGAGAAGTTACCACCAAACAAATGACCAGCAGAGAGGCGAATGGTAAGGAGGTGACTAGGATGGGCAACAGGGAGAGAGGTAAGACCAGCAGAGGAGTGACCAACAGAGAGATGCATCTTATGAAGAGCAATGCTCAAGAAGGAGGGTCAACAGGCAAGGGCTCCATTTCTTTGATGCATCCAAACAGCTATGGCTCAGGGGAGTCAGGCTATTCCATCAGTTGGTGGTGGATAATTTTGAAATTCAAGAAAACTTGTTCCCTGCGGGAGTTGCTGGTCACAGGATACCTGTAGATGTCAAAGCCTTAGTGTGATGGAATGCTATCCATTCTCCTGGATATTCATCCTTTCAAAAATCAAGAAATTGAACAATCTACCTCATCATAGTTCTTGTACTTTATTGTCTACCTGCACTGCACTTTCTCTGTAACTGCAACAGTATATACTGCATTCTGTTTACGTTTTTACTACCAAGATGTACTTATATATGGCATGATCTGACCAGATGGCACACAAACAAAAGCTTTTCATTGTATCTCGTTACACATGAAAATAATAAACCAATGCCAATACCAACCAGTCTGCTTTATTGACCCATCCACCATTCACAATCTCAAAAATCAATTCCTACCACTACTCAAGCATTGAGGTTGCAGTGTGTACTGTCTCCAAGATATACCACTGAAACTCACCAAGGGTCCTCTGCAATTGCTCCCAAACCTGGGAACTCTACCACATTGACAGACAAGGGCAGCAGTCATGAAGGAATATCATCACCTGTAAGTTTCCTTACAAATTTCACTGATCTATCTTTGTCACTGGGTCAAAATACTGGAATTCCCTACCTGACAGAACTGTGGAAGTAGCTGTAGTGGTTCAAAACTCTGTCCGAATTATTTTGTGTGGTTGTAATTGTTTCTGGAATTTCAGTTGGCATGTAGCTCTGTTTTATTTTGTGGATTAAACATAGCAATTGCAGCACTCCTAAAGTAATTAATTGTGTGAGGTGCTTTGAAGCATCTTAATGTGATTGGGGACTATAAAATTGTAAGGATTATAATTATTGTTATGGGTTTTGCTATTCTAAAGTGACAATAAACAGCAGTTTATGATATTTAAGATTGGCTGGTTTAACTACTGCTCTGGGCTCATTTGCTTGATCGATTTACAGTTATTTCAATGGGAAGACTTTTTTCATCTCTTGGTTACCCTCAATAAACTATATTTTTATTTACATCTGTTCCTCCATACTCGCATGTCTTTCAGCCATTCTGTGCAATGTTCAAACTCCAGTAGTGAAGGATCCTTGCCCCTGTGAGAATCAGCATCATTTTTCTGGCTCCTTGAGCTGTTTAGGTTAAAGGAAGCCGAGCTTGTGACATATCACTGGGTGCAAGTGCGGAGGAGCTAAAGCATGGGGTAGTGGACCCTTGTCTGATGGAGAGATTGCATGCTGGTTCTGCTAATATACAAATCCTGACTTTGAGTTCAAACTTCTGAACAGGTGTGTGGGAACCAGAGGTGTATCACAAGCTGTAGCATTCCCTGTTATGAAATGTGTGTTGATATTGCCTAACAATGCTGGCATTATAATAAGTGGCTTTCGTCATCCCCACTATAAAACTGGCTCCAGTATCCCTGCTACAATTTGAAGGGCCTATGGACCTGGAAACGGCAAGTGCACTGAACAGATGCTACAGGTTGGAAATCAAACATCCAGCTGTCTGAAAACCAGAATTGTCCAAAATGGGACATCATGAAAGTATTTTATTTGATATTCAGATCAGTGAAATTTGGACAATGTCCAGATATCAGGACAATTTGGCTAGTTAGGTCTCAGAACCGCTGTTAGCTTCACTGCTTTGTTTACAGTGGCTCCCTAGTCTATGCACTCTAAGTCAACCCAACCCAGCCCAAACCACCTATCTTCTGCTATCTCGGTGACATTCTGTGTGTATTGCCATTGCAATCGTATCAAAAGTACCCACATGGGTAAGTAAAAAAGAAAACTTTTCAAGATTTATGCATACAATGTCAAAAATGCAGGAAGTTTTGAAATTCAGTACAGTCTGAGGCTGCTGGGTTTTGGGCATGGGACATGTAGTGAAGAGGTGTCCTTCTTATTGGAAGTACCAAGGAGTCAAGTTCAAAATTGTTCATCAGCTTCATGCACACCTTGGAGGCCATTCTACTGGTCATGGGTTGAGCAGTCACTTCCTTGAACACAATAGTGCCTAACGTGGTAATGTGACCAAGGTATCTCCCTCTTTCTCCAGCTCCATGTGCAGACCCATCTAACTGTGCATAACAGAAATAAGTCCAAAGTGGAGAAATATTGTCCAATGCAAAAAACACAGAAATTAGAATAACGAATTTTTGAACTTGAGGGAAGTACACAGTGGAACACTGCAAGGTTCAAAAGTAGACCTGCCATTTTTGGCATTTATCATAGACTCCAAACTCAATTGTGAAGTGGAGGATGTAGTCTAAAAAGAAACCATACAAAAAATATTTGAAAAACTACCATCTGTGGGACACAGTTATGCAACTAGTAGACAGTTCATGCTGTGATCTCACAGTTCCAGAGACCCTGGTTCAGTCCTAACCTCCACTGCTGTTTGTGTGGAGTTTGCATATGCTCTGTTACCTCAACGGTTTCCTCCAGGGGCTCTGGTTTCCTCCTACATCCTAAATATGTGCATGTTATTTGGCTATTGTGAATTACTCCTATTGTGTAGCTGGATGCAGTGGGAGAATTGTACACTAAAATGGACTTTGTGGTTTTTTTTGTTCCAGTATTCTTTGCGTGGAGGAACAGAGGGATCTTGGGGTCCATGTCTATAGATCCCTCAAGGTTGCCGCGCAGGTCGATAGGGTTGTTGAGAAGGCGTATGGTGTGTTGGTCTTCATTAGTTGGGGTATTGAGTTCAAGAGCCACGAGGTGATGTTGCAGCTCTATAGAATTCTGGTTAGACCACACTTGGAGTATTGTGTTCAGTTCTGGTCGCCTCATTACAGGAAGGATGTGGAAGCTTTAGAGAGGGTGCAGAGGAGATTTACCAGGATGTTGTCTAGATTAGAGAGCATGTCTTATGAGGATAGGTTGAGTGAGCTATGGTTTTTCTCTTTGGAGAGAAGGAGGATGAGAGGTGACTTGACAGAGGTGTACAAGATGATAAGAGGCATAGACCAAGTGGACAGTCAGAGAATTTTTCCCAGTGCAATAATGGATAACACGAGGGTTCATAATTTTAAGGTGATTGGAGGAAGATGTAAGGGGGATGTCAGGGGTAAGTTTTTTACACAGAGAGTGGTGGGTGCGTGGAACGCACTGCCAGCAGAGGTTGTGGGGACAGATACATTAGGGACGTTTAAGAGACTCTTAGACAGACACATGAATGATAGCGAAATGGGGGGGGGCTATGTGGGAGGGAAGGGTTAGATAGATCTTAGAGCAGGATAAAATGTTGGCACAACATTGTGGGCCAAAGGGTGTGTTGGCCTTCATTAGTCGGGGTATTGACTTCAAGAGCCGCAAGGCGATGTTGCAGCTCCATAGAACTCTGGTTAGATCACACTTGGAGTATTATGTTCTGTAATATTCTATGCTCTATGGTTCTTGTAAAAATTGTGTTTAATTTATGTTTGTCCTGTGAATGCTGCTTATATGATGCTATGTGCCTGTGATGCTGCTGCAAGTTTTTCATATGACAATAAACTCAACTTTGACTTTGATTTTGAATCTGGATAAGTTGAAGGGAATGTGGGGAGAATAAAATGGGATCAGCATAAATAGGTCTTTGATGGCAGGCATGGATTTTGTGGTCTGAAGAATGTTCTTCCGTGCTGAATGACTTTATGAATCTACGTACTGGAAACCATTGGATAAGGAAGGTAATAGAAACATGGATGTAATTTGGAAAAGGGATAGAAAACAGGGGATTGTGGTGAATGGCTGTTTGCATCATGAAATCTCCTTTGTTTAGAGTGTTTGTGTTTGATGATCATCAATGATGGTGGACTTGATGCAACCTGGAAATCTGCATATGTTGTTAAACTTGAAAATGCAATAAACAGTGCTGGATGAACAATTGGAACAGCAAATGAAATTCAATGTGTAAGAGTTTGGTAGGAAGGCTAAGGAGAGAGAACATTGGTTAAATGCTACTACTTTAAAGGTTGAAGGACAAAGAGATCTGGGTTATTTGTGCACCATTTTACGAAGGTGGCAAGATGGGTAACAAAGTAGTTAATAAACCATGGAGAATGTTGGAGTTTATAATTAGAGCCACTGAATACAAAGCCAGGATGTCTGACTCTCTACACTCCATCCCCTAACAGGATGGAACGAGGCCCATTAGTTTTTTCCTTGGAAGGATGCCTGACCATTCCCCCTCTACCAACACCGTCTTTTACCTGACTGAATGTTCTCACACCAGACAACTTCCGCTTTCATTCCACTCACTTGCTCCATATAGAACTTAGCGCAATTGCATTTGCTTATGATCCAAACAATGACATTCTCAGTGGAATATGTGCATCATTCTTTGTTTCAGTCCTCCTCAGGCCCCCTCCCTAACATATATTTAATTGATCTTGTCTCCATAATGAAAGTCAGGGCCTCTCCTACCATGCACACGTGCTCTTCTTGATAGTGAGACCTGACCCTAGAAGCCTCAACTTATTTAAACTTGGCAGATTTCAGAACTGAACCGAGGGTGAGGAGATAAAATAGCCCAATGGGCCAAGTCATATCTCTGGAGCAACACTTCCGTTTCTGAAACATGCCACTACCCACCAACCTGAATGTTCATAGAATTAACTGAGTGAGAGAATGAGCAAGGAGGAATAAAGTAATAAACTGAGGGAAATGAACAGACATAAATAAGAGAAAAAGAGAAATAAGAGAAAGGACTGGTGAAAAGTAAGAATAATAGCTCATGGAATTATGGAACACACATAAAAAGAATAGAAATGTGAGGAAAGACGGATAGATATTGTCCACAAGCAATCCTGAAAGTTTCTGATTTGTATAAAAGCAAAACTATTCGGAGAGGCCAAAAGGCCAGACTAAATAATCCCCAGACTTAGTGTCCAATTCTGAATCACATATTAGCTGCAGAGATTTTAATGTAAATATGCCATTACACTGTCATTACAGTGATCAGTCTGCATGGCTCACAGGTCACATCTCAGCCACTGTTAATTTTGCAGGCAAAAGCTTTTTTTCTTTTGAAATGTTAATAACTTTCTATTAGTTAATGTAGCGTGACTAAAATTCAGATTAGATATAATTCATTTTAATATCTATGACTGGCTACCTTGCTGCATCTGATCATTTAGCAATGGTTTCCAGCTGAATACATGATTGTGGATAGGCCTATTTACATAGGTAAGTTTATGCAGTGTCTTATCAAATGCATTAATTTTTAATATCTGTAGAACATATATTTTAGCACTAGTGTTGAATCAATTCTTTGCAAATTTCTTGATTCCATTAGCATAATGCCTGCAGTAATTTTAAATGCAATATGAATCTATTTCTCGCTCCTTCATTTTGTCCTTTGTGAGAGAGCTTAACACTGTGCTAACCAATTAAACTTTAACTAGGCCAAGGCTCTTTTTATATATTTAATCAGTCAGTGATGCTCCAAGTCTAGCCAATAGGAGGCACAATTTGTGCATCAAATCAAGCTTCATGACACGCTTGAGATAAACTATCTCTCTCTTCCATAAAATGTTTCTCATCGTCCAGCTGAGAACTGACACAACCACCTAAATGAGAGGTAGTCCAGGATAGTCTGGCAAGAAGTCAAGTATTCAGTGACTTAAGCCTTTTGACAACCAATTAATTATACCACCAATCACTGTGGCATTCAAAATATGGAAGACTCCAGCAACATGCCAGAAATTTGAGAGAGTCAGGAGGCAGAAGTGAGTGTAGTCACTAGTTCTAAGGAGAAGGTGCTTGGGAAGCTGAGAGGTCTGAATGTGGATAAGTCACCTGGACTGGATGGACGACACCCCAGGTTTATGAAAGAGGTAGCTGAAAAGTTTGTGGAGGCATTAGCAGTGATATTTCAAGAATCACTAGAATCAGGGATGGTTCCAGAGGACTGGAAAATCACCAAAGTCACTCCACTCTTTAAGAGGGGAGGGAGGCAAAAGACAGGAAATTATCGGCCGGTTAGCCTGACTTCAGTGGTTGGTAAGATGTTAGAGTCCATTATTAAGGATGAGGTTTCAGGATAATTGGAAGCACATGACAAAATAGACTGAAGTCAGCATGGTTTTCTTAAAGTGAGATCTTGCCTGACAAATCTGTTGGAATTTTTTGAGGAGGTAACAAGCAGGATAGACAAAGGAAAGTCAATGGGTGTTCTTTACTTGGATTTTCAGAAGGCCTTTGACAAGGTGCCACACATGAGGTTGCTAAACAAGATAGGAGTCCATGGTACCAGCAGGAATAAAGGGGACCTTTTCTGATTGGCTGCTGGTGTTGAGTCTGCTACTTTTCACGTTATATGTTAATGATCTGGATGACAGAATTGACGGCTTTGTGGCCAGGTTTGCAGACGATACAAAGATAGGTGGAGGGGCAGGTGGTGTTGAGGAATCAGAGAGTCTGCAGAAGGACTTGAACCGGTTGGGAGAATGAGCAAGGAAGTGGCAGATGGAACACAGCGCAAGGAAGTGTATGGTCATGCACTTTGGTAGAAGGAATAAAGGCGTAGACTATTTTCTAAATGGGAACGAATTCAGAAATCAGATACAAAGAATTTGGGAGTCTTAGTGCAGGATTCCCTAAAGGTTAACTTGCAGGTTGAGTCAGTAGTAAGGAAGGCAAATGCAATGTTAGTATTCATTTCAAGAAGACTAGAATATAAAAGCAAGGATGTAATGCTGAGGCTTTGTAAGGTGTTGGTCAGACCACATTTTGGAAATGGAATTGGTTTATTATTGTCACGTACCGAGGTACAGTGAAAAACTTGTCTTGCATATCATTCATACAGATCAATTCATTACACAGTGCATCAAGGCAGTACAAAGTAAAACAATACAGAATGCAGAATAAAGTGTCACAGCTGCAGAGAAAGTGTAGTGCAGGTAGACAATAAGGTGCAAGGTCATAATGAGGTAGGTTGTGAAGTCAAGAGTCCATCTTATCGTGCTAGGGAACCATTGAATAGTCTTATAACACTGGGATAGAAGCTGTCCTTGAGCCTGGTGGTATGTGCCCTCAAGGTTTTGTATCTTCTGCCCGAAGGGAGAGGGGAGAAGAGAGAATGTCCAGGGTCTTTGATTATGCTGGCTGCTTTACTGAGGCAGCAAAAAGTATAGACAGAGTCCATAGAGGGGAGGCTGGTTTTCATGATGTGCTGAGCTGCGTCCACAACTCTCTGCAGTTTCATGTGGTCACAGGCAGAGCAGTTGCCATACCAAGCTGTGATGGTGCATCGATAAAAATTGGCGAGGGTCAATGGGGACATGCCAAATTTCTTTAGCCTCCTGAGGAAGTAGACGCACTGGTGAGTTTTCTTGGCTGTGGCGTCCACGTGGTTGGACCAGGACAGGGTATTGATGTTCACTCCTCGGAACTTGAAGCTCTCATCCCTCTCAACCTCAGCACCATTAATGTAGACAGGTGCATGTGCACCACCACCCCCCCCCCCCCCCCGAAGTCAATGGCCAGCTCTTTTGTTTTGCTGACATTGAGGGAAAAGGTGTTGTCATGACACCATGTCACTAAGCTCTCTATCTCCTTCTGTACTCCAACATCGTTATTTGAGATATGGCCCACTATGGTGGTATCATCTGCAAACTTGTAGATGGAGTTAGAGCAGAATCTGGCTACGTAGTCATGAGTACATAGGGAGTAGAGTAGGGTGCTGAGGGCGCAGCCTTGTGGGGCACCAGTGTTGAGAATAATTGTGCCAGAGTTGTTGCTGCCTAAGTAATTGCAGTCTGTTGGTTAGGAAGTCAAGGATCCAGTTGCAAAGGGACGTGTTGAGCCCAGGTCTCAGAGTTTGGTGATGAGATTGATGGGTGATGAATATGGAGTATCCGAGCTGTTTTGGGCCCCATATCTAAGGAAGGATGTGCTGGTATTGGAGAGGGTCCAGAGGAGGTTTACAAGAATAATCCCACGGATGAAAGGGTTAACGTATGAGGAGTGATGGCTCACTGGAATTTAGAAGGATGAGGAGTTTCTTATTGAAACCTACTGAATATTGGAAGGCCTGGATAGGATGAATGTGAAGAGGATGAGAGGATGTTTCCAGGAGTGGGAGAGTCTAGGACCAAAGGGCAGAGCCTCAGAATAAAAGGACATCCCTTTAGAACAAAGATGAGGAGGAATTTCTTTAGCCAGAGGGGTAGTGAATCTGTAGAATTCATTGCCACAGACCACTGTGGAGGCCAAGTCATTGGGTATATTTAAAGCGGAGGTTGATAGGTTCTTGATTAGTAAGGGTGTCAAAGGTTACGGGGAGAAGGCAGGAGAATGTGGTTGAGAGGAAAAAATAAATCAGCCATGATCGAATGGGGGAGCAGACTCGATGGGCCGAATAGCCTAATTCTGCTCCTATGTCTTATGGTCTTCTGATCATGATTACAGTGGAGGGAAGCCATGTTTAAAAAATAAGCATTGATTATTTTAAAATATTACAATAACATGAACTTGGCTTAGATCACAAGACAAGGGAGCAGAAGTAAGCCATTCGGCCCATCGAGTCTACTCCAAAGAAAAGGGGAAAAAAAGAAAAGAGAAATGGGTGGTGGCAATGAGAAAAAAAATATTTTAACCCCAATTTCCGACCTTATCCCCATATTCCTTGATACCTTGACTAATTAGATATCTATCTATCTCCTCCTTAAATGCCTCCAATGATCTGGCCTCCACTGCTGTACGTGGCAAGGAATTCCATAAATTCACTACCCTCTAGCTAAAGAAATTTCTCCTCATCTCTGTTTTAAACTTGTACCCTCTAATTCTAAGATTGTGCCCTCTGGTCCTGGACTCACCCACCAAGGAAAACAGCTTGGCCACATCTACTCTGTCCAGTCATTTCAACATTTTAAATGTTCCTATGAGGTCCCTTCTCATTCTTCTGTACTCCAGCAAGTACAGTCCAAGAGCCGACAAACGCTCATCATATGTAAGCCCTTTCATTCCAGGAATCATCCTCGTAAATCTCCTCTGAACCCTCTCCAACATCAGCACATCCTTCCTAAGATAAGGAGCCCAAAACTGCGCACAGTATTCCAAATGAGGCCTCACCAGTGCCCCATAGAGCCTCATCAACACTTCCTTACTTTTATACTTTATACCTCTCGAAATGAATGCTAACATAGCATTCACTTTCTTTACCTCCGATCCGACCTGGTGGTTAACCTTTAGGGTATCCTGCATGAGTACCGCCAAGTCCCTTTGTACTTCTGTACTTTGAATTTTCTCCCCATCTAGATAATAATCTGCCCGTTTATTTCTTTTTCCAAAGTGTACAATGGCACATTTCTCAACATTGAATCTCATCTGCCATTTCTTTGCCCATTCTCCTAAACGATCTAAGTCTTTCTGCAACCTTCCTATTTTTTCAATACTCTCTACTCCTCCACCTATCTTGGTGTCATCTGCAGACTTAGCCACAAAACCATTTACTCCATCATCCAAATCATTAATGTACAGGGTAAAAAGAAGCGGCCCCAACACCGACCCCTGCGGAACACCACTAGTAACTGGTAGCTAACCAGAACAGGATCCTTTCATTCCCACCCTTTGCTTCCTGCCAACGCTCCACCATTCTGTTATCCTACCTGTAATTCCATGACCTCTCATCTTATTAATCAGTCTCTTGTGCGGTACCTTGTTGAAGGCCTTTTGAAAGTCTAAATACACAACATCTACCGCCTCTCCCTTATCCACCCTACCTGAGGTTTCTTCAAAAAACTCCAATAGGTTGGTCAGGCAGGATCTTCCCTTCACGAAACCATGCTGGCTTGGACCTATCTTGCCTTGCACCTCTAGGTATTCCATAACCTCATCCTTGAGGATCGATTCTAATAACTTTCCCACCACCGATGTCAGACTAATAGGTCTGTAATTTCCTTTATGCTGCCTCCCACCTTTCTTATACAGCAGAACTACATTTGCGACCCTCCAGTCCTCCGGAACCATGCCGGGGTCTATCGATGCCTGGAAAATTATCACCAATGCCTCCGCTATCTCTAAAGCAACCTCCTTCAGAACCCAGGATGCACCTCATCCAGTCCGGGAGACTTATCAGTCTTAAGTCCATTTAGTCTTCCTAGCACCTTCTCTCTAGTAATCTTAACTGAACTCAGTTCCATTCCTTGAGACCCCTGACTAACCGGTATATTGCTGATGTCCTCCACAGTGAAGACCGATGCAAAATACTCACTTAGTTCCTCTGCCATCTCTTTATCATCCATTATAATCTCTCCTGCACCGTTATCGATTGGTCCTATATCAACCCATGTCTCTCTTTTACTTCTTATATATTTAAAAAAACTCTTAGTATCCTTTTGAATGTTATCTACCAATTTCCTTTCATAATTCATCTTTTCTTTCCTAATGACCTTCTTAGTTTCTTTCTTCAGGTTTTTAAAAGTTTCCCAGTCTTCTGTTTTCCCACTAATTTTTGCTTCCTTGTATGCCCTCCCTTTTGCATTTACTTTAGCCTTCACCTCTCTCGTTATCCACTTTTGTGCCTTTTTTCCATTCAAAACCTTTGTTTTTCTTGGAATATATGTATCCTGCATTTTCCTTATTTCTTGCAGAAATTCCATCCATTTGTGCTCTGCCGTCTCTCCAGCCAGCTTACTCTTCCAATCAATTAGGGCCAGCTCCTCTCTCATGCCACTGTAATTTCCTTTGTTCCACTGAAATATCGATACACCAGTTACCAGCTTCTCCTTCTCAAATTTGAAACTGAACTCAATCATATTGTGATCACTAGTTCCTAATGGTTCCTTTACCTTTAGTTCCCTAATCACCTCTGGTTCGTTACACAGCACCCAGTCCAAAACAGTCGATCCCCTGGTGGGCTTATCAACAAGTTGCTCCAAAAAGCCGTCCCGTAGACATTCCACAAACTCACTCTCCTGAGATCTACTGCCTTGCTGGATTTCCCAGTCCATCTTCATGTTAAAATCCCCCATAATTATCTTAACGTTGTCACTCTGGCACGCTTTTTCTACTTCTAACTGCAACTTATAGTCCACTTCCTGACTGCTATTAGGGGGCCTATATATAACTGCTACTATTGTCCTTTTACCCTTGCTATTTCTTAGCTCCACCCATAAGGATTCCACCTCCTCTGACCCAATGTCCTTCCTTTCTATTGATCTTATATCATTACTAACCATCATGGCCACACCACCCCCTCTGCCTACCTGCCTATCCTTCCTATACACTGTGTACCCCTGGACATTTAGTTCCCAATCACATCCGTTATAAAGTCATGGCTCGGTGATTGCCACAATGTCGTATTTATTAATCTGTAGTTGTGCCACTAGGTCATCTACTTTATTCCTAATGCTACGTGCATTTAAATACAGTACATTTAGTCCAGTATCTGCTATTGATTTTGTTGCACTTCTATTGTTCAGCAAATTATCCTGACTTTCCACCTGCCTGTCCTTCTTACCATCCTCACTACACACTATCATGGACATGTTTCTAAAAACCTCATCCTCTATCCTAACATCCTGGTTTGTTGTACTTCTATTGTTCAGCAAATTATCCTGACTTTTCACCTGCCTGTCCTTCTTGCCATCCTCTGCACACTGTCTTGGACGTGTTTCTATAAACCTCCTCCCTTATCCCAACATCTTGTATCCTAACATCCTGGTTTCCATCCCCCTGCCAGATTAGTTTAAACCCTCCCCAACAGCTAAATTAAACATTCCTGCCAGGATATTGGACCCTTTGGAGTTTAGGTGTAACCCATCCTTAGTGAATAGGTTAAATGTGATTTTAAGGTAAACCTATTTTTCAAAGGCAAAAGCCCTAAGTGTCAAAGGCCCTAAAGTCCATGCAGGCAACAACTATTGCACTGACCTCATCAATATACTTAGTTACCTCTTCAAAAGATTCAATCAGTGAGACAGGAATCAAAGCAGTGAGACAAAAGACTGGCAAAACTAAAGTCTACCTTAAAGATGGACCAAACAGTGATAGTAGTAAAACAGTTTACAGTTGTAAAGAATTTTCCTTGGGAGTCTTCTTATTTCTCTTTATTCGTTTGTGGAATGCAGGCATCACTGGCAAGGTCAGCATTTATTACTAATTCCCATTTACCCTTGAAATGGTAGTGGTAAGATTCCTTCTTGATCTGATGCAGTCCTTCTGGTGAAGGTTCTCCCAGGGTGATGTTGGGTAGTTCGTAGATTTAGACCTAACAGTAATGAAGGAATAGCAATATATTCCTAAATCAGGATGGGCTGCAATTCAAAGGGGAACCTGTAGGTGGTGTTGTTCCTATGCAGATGCTGTTCTTATCTGTCCAGGTGGCAGAAGTTGCAGGTTTGAGAGGGGCTGTCAGAGTAAACTAGGTAAGCCACTGGATTTTGTAGATGTCCACACTGTGTCACAGTGCACTTGTGGTGGACAGAGTGTATATTTTATGTGTTGGATAAAGTACCAATTAAATGGGCTGCTTTGTTCAAGAGAATATTGAGCTCCTTAATTCTTGTTGGAACTGAACGCACCCAAGTCAGTGAAGGGTATTCCATCACACTCCTGATTTATTTCTAATAGATGGTGGAAAGACTTTGGTTGTCAAGATGTGAGTTGCTCATCGCAGCATTCCCAGTCATGCTACTCTATATGATAGGTCCCGTTGTGTTTCTAGTCAATGGTGACTCCACAGGGTGTTGATTGTCAGGGAATTGGGGGTGGTAATATTATTAAAAGACATGTCATTTGATTAAACTCTCTACTGCTGTACATGGTCATTGCTTGTCACTCGTGCAGCATGGAAGTTACTTGTTGCTTTATGTCCATGCGTGAATAATGCCCAGGTTTTATTGTATGCAAGTGTGAACTACTACATTTCCTGAGCAAATTGAATATAATGTGGTCTTCAGTGAATATCCTCACTTCTGCCTTGTGATGGAAGGGCCATTAATGAAATGGTTAAAATGATTGGGTCAAAGACATTGCACTGTGGAATCCCTGCACTGTTGACCTGGGACTAGGACCAATAATCTCTGACACCTGGAGTCCTTGAGGTCAAACACAGACAATGTAATTTTCTGCTGCTTACCACTCCACACAAAATTTCAGATGATGAATCAGAATTCCTCAACGATGAACATGACTTGGAAAAAAATATCAGAAGTAGTGAGGGCATTAGTATACTCTGAGAGGGCCTTCAATGTCATTACGTAGACTGGCTTGATAAATACGACAGCAACACTCCTGATGGATCTATTGCTGTTCAGTGTGTACTGAAGGTGTTGAAGGTATCAACACAAAGGAGAAACCTAACCAGCAACCATTTAAGGAGATTTTTCAAAACACACAGAATAGATACATTCAATGAGGAAAAAAAATCAAGGGGAATCATGTGTTCCTATAGAAATTGACCTGGTAAACCAGTAATGGAAATCAAGGGGATAGTGCATAGATTAAATGGATATTTTGTATCAGTGATCAATATAGAGAACAATTAATATCACAGAATTAGCTGTAATTCAGGAATTGAAAGGGAGAGAGGAAATCAGGAAAATTACAACCAGTAATGTAACAAATGTAATGTAACTACAACCAGTAGTGTAACAAAGCAAATCATTGGAACTATGGGCTGACAAATCTTTGGGTCCTGTCTGACTTCATCCTGGCAGCTTGTGAGATAGTGGATGTGCTGCTTTTAATTTTCCCAATAATCCTAGGGAAAGTTCCATTCAACTGAAAAATAGCAAATATTTAGAAAAGGAAGGAGAGATAAAACAAGAAAAAAAATGCCAGTAAGCTTACCGCGTATGATAGAGAAAACATTAGAAGCTATTATTAAAAAGGTCACAGCAGAGCACTTAGGAAAAATCAAGGCAATTAGACAAAGTCATTATGGTTTTGTGAAAAGTAAATCATGTTCTACCAATTTATTGGAGCTCTTTGAAGAAATAACATGATATGGATAAAGGGGAACTTGTGAATGTACTATACTTAGATTTCCAGAAGGCATTTGATAAGGTGCTGCATCAAAGGTTATTGCAAAAAATAAAAGTTCATGGTGTAGGAGGTAACATATCAGCATGGACAGAAGATTGGCTAGCTAACAGGAAACAGAGAGTGGGCATAAGTGGGTCTTTGTCTGTTTGCTATGATGTAACAAATTGGGTATCAAAGGGATCAGTGCTGAGGCCTCAGTTTTTTTATAATTTATATCAATGACCTGGATGAAGACACCAAAAGTGATAAATTTATAGATGACACAAAGGTTGGTAGAAAAATAAGTTGTGAAGAGGACATAAGAAGGCTATAAAGGGATAAAGATGCAAGTGAGTAAAAATCTGATAAAGGGAGTAACGTGAAATAATGTGAAACTATTAATTTTGGCAGGAAAAATAAGAAGCATATTATCTAATTAACAAGAGATTGCACAGGGATCTGGGAAACTGCATAATCCACAAAAGGCTAGTATGTCGGTAAGTAGGAAAACTAACAATGTTATTGTGTATTGCAAGAATTCAGGAGGCTATGCCTCAGTCATAAGGGGAACTGGTGAGGCCACTTCTAGTGCTATGTACCGTAATGGAAGAATGTTATTATGTAGGAAGCAGTTCCGAGAAGGTTTACAGACTAATTCCTGTTGTGGGCAGATGTCTTAAGAGGAAAGGATGGACAGATGAAGCTTATCTAACTTGGAGTTTAGAGTACTGAGAGGAAAATTGGTTGAAACATATAAGATCCTGAGGGACCTTGACAGGTGGATAAGGAGAGGTATAACATGAAGTGGAAGAAAATTAAGACTGAAATCAGGAGAACTATTTTATATAAGTGCTTGAAATCTGGAATGTACTGTCTGCAGAAAGGATGGAGGCAAGTTCCATTGTGGTAAATGCCTAATGCACATAGATTGGAATGTCTAATTGAGGTTAAAATCAATCAGCCATGATCTTATGAAATGGCAGACCAGGCTCAAGGGGCCAAGTGGCCTACTCCTGTTCCTAAGTCATAACTAACCTTGACTTCACCAGTCCTCCTGCTGCATAGGACAATAATAAACCAATACCAATACCAATATTCCCCATCATGATGTCTGACACTACTATAGTGCAAGGTGGGTAGATTTGGACTGAATTATCATCAAAAAACTAGGCATCCGTGATCATATGGTCTACCAATAGAAATAGAATTTTATACCACCACATACTATAAATTCATGTCCGTTCCTTCATTCATGCTAGGTCAAAAACTAGAGCTAACCACCCAACATCATCGTCTTGACATGGCTTGCAGGGGTTCAAATAGCCACTCACCACCAAATTTTCAATGGCAATTACAGATGGGCAATAAATTAATGTACAAATTAAAAATATATATCAATTTATGAAGCTCTAGGGAAAAATGTCCTGGTCTATCCAGTCTCCCTTATAACACAAGCTCTACACTTCTAGTAACATCCTTGTGAATCTTTAATGCATCCTTTCCAGCTGAATGACATCCTTCCTATAGCTAGGTGACCAGAACGGCACACAATACTCCACTTGTCTCACCCAAGTCACTTACCGAATGTCCTGATCATTGAAGGCAAGCATGACAAATGCCTTCTTCACCACCCACTCGAGCTGTGTCACCACTTTCAGGAAACTATGTACTTGTAGTCTTGGGTCTCCAAGAGTTTTGGTGAACTTACTAACCATGTTAACGATATTCTCATCCAAATTGTTAATATAGGTGACAGACAACAGTGGACCTAGCACTGATCCCTGTGGCACACCACTGGTCACAGGCCTCCAATCTGAAAAAAACAACCCTCCATTACCACCCTCTGACTCCTTCCACCAAGCCAATTTTGTATCCTCACCCTGGATCCCATGTGATCTAGCCTTCCAGACCAGCCTACCATACAGGACCTTGCCAAAGGCCTTACTTTTGTCATCAAGGAGGCAAATGGAATCTTGGCCTTCATTGATGGAGAGATTGAATTTTAGAACAGGGAGGTTATGCTGCAACTGTATGGGGTAGTGGTGAGGCCGCACCTGGAGTACTGCATGCAGTTCCGGTCTCCTTACTTGAGGAAAGATATACTGGCTTTGGAGGTGGTGCAGAGGAGGTACACCGGTTGATTCCGGAGATGAGGGAGTTAGCCTAAGAGGAGAGATTGAGTCGCCTGGGACTATGCTTGCTGGAATTCAGAAGAATGAGTGGGGATCTTACAGACACAAATAAACTTATGAAAGGGATAGATAAGATAGAGGCAGGAAAGCTGTTTCCACTGGTAGGTAAGACTAGAACTAGGGGACATAGCCTCAAGATTCAGGGGAATAGATTTAGGACAGAGATGAGGAGAAACTGCTTTTCTCAGAGAGTAGTGAATCTGTGGAATTCTCTGCCCAGGGTAGCAGTAGAGGCTACCTCATTAAATATATTTAAGACACAGTTAGATAGATTTTTGCATAATAGGGGAACTAAGGGTTATAGGGAAAAGGCAGGTAGGTGGATCTGAGGCCATGGCCAAATCAGCTATGATTTTATTGAATGGCGGAGCAGACTCGATGGGCCAAATGGCCTACTCCTGTTCCTGTTTCTTATGTTCTTACTAAAGTCCATTTAGTCAATGTCTAATGCCCTGCCCTTGTCAATCCTCTTGCTTTCCTCTTCAAAAAAAACTCAGTCAAATTCCTGAGATATGATTTCTGTTACGAACCAGTAACAAAAGAAACACACTGAGCCATGATTCAGTGTTAAAAACTACTTTATTAATAACTACTTATGATAATAAGAAAAATAAAAGTAAAAATGTTAGAATGTTAAAAGTAAAAATGTTAGATATTAAACATTAACCCCCAAAACGAAACTCGAAGTGTGTGTGTGTGTGGCAAATTCCCAAACTCCAAGTCCAGGAATGGTTATTAAAGTTCAGTTCCACAAGCCATAAGGTGAAACATGAGCAAAGGCTTCTTCAACAACCACCGTTGTCTGAAGATAAGACGTAGATGTAGAGAGAACATAGAGAGTAATTACGAAATCCAAATGTTCCACGATGGAACCCAAACGACACCTCAGTGTTTACTCGGTAGTGACATCCTCACCCCGAAAAGCATCCGAATCGTGGCCGTCCACATAAATACCTGTTTCCCTCTACAGGTCAGCAACAAAGTGAACTCCACCGGATTACTCCCAATTTCCATACGTGGATTGTAGTAACAGACACAGTTATTGTTTCTCATCCATCGATGGAGAAAACTAGCAGGCTGGTGTCTCTCTCTCTCTCCTGTGACTGACTTCGACTGACTTCTTCAACAACGTCATTACATCCTTTACCTTCTGTTGACATAAGCACACCACACACACACACACGACTATGCTCTATCTTAAAGGAACATTCACCTAGTCCGTAACATTTCCCACATGCAGGGCCATGCTGACTATCCCTAATCAGTCCTTGCCTTTCCAAATGCAGATTGATCCTGTCTCTCAGAATCCCTTCGAGTAAATTTCCCACCACTGACATTAGGCTCACCAGCCTGTACTTCCCTAGCTTGTCCTTGCAGCCCTTCTAAAATAAAGGCACAACATTAGTCATCCTCCACTCTTCAAGTACCTCACCAGTGGCTAACACTAATATAAAAATCTCCGCCAAGCCCTTGAAATTTCTTCCCTGGCTTCCCACAATATCCTAGGGTGCACCTGGTCAGGCCCTTGGGATTTATCCACCTTTATGTGTTTTAAGACCTCCAGCACCTCCCCTTTTGTAATATGGAGATGTTTCAAGACATTACTATTCTCTTCCCTGAACCTAGCTGCCATGACCCCCTCCACAGTGAATACAGATGAAAAATATTCACTTAAGACCTCGCTCATTGCCTGTGGCTCCACACATAGACAGCCGCATTGATTCTTAATGGGACCTATTCTTTCCCTAGTTATCTTTTTGCTCTTAATAGGCTTATAGAACCTTTTAGGATTCTCCTTTACCTTATCTGCCAAAGCTATCTCATATCCTCTTTTTGCCTTCCTGATTTCCCTCTTAAGTATACTCCTACATCCTTCATACTACTCAAGGGATTCATTTGATCCCAGCTGCCTATATCTGACACATTCCTCCTCCTTTTTCCTGACCAGAGCCTCAGTATCCCTTGTCATACAGGGTTCCCTAATCCTGCCAGCCTTGCCCTTCACTCTGCTACTCCAGTTTCAATCCATATCCCAAAGACCTACCATTTGGTAGGTTGATTGGCCACTGTAAATTGCCCCTAGTGTGTAGGTGAGTGGTAGAAGCTGGAGGGAGTCATTGAGAACGTGGAGAGAATAAAATAACACTATCATCCCACAGAACCTCATAAGGAAGCTACACCTGCTGGGCCTTAGTACCTCCAACTGGGTTCTGGACTTCCTCTCTGAAAGGCCACAGTCAGTTCACATTGGAAATACCACCTCAAACATCACCAGGCTGAGCATTGGAGCCCCCCAGGGCTGTGTGCTCAGTCCACTGCTGTTCACGCTGCTGACCCATGACTGCTCTGCCAACTCAAGCTCCAACCATTCCTGCTGATAATACAACAGTGGTGGGTCTCATCAGCAGGAATGATGAAACAGCTTACAGAGAGGAGATGGCAAGGCTGGTGGACTGGTGCTCAGTCAACAGTCTCTCCTTGAATGTGGACAAAATAAGGGAGATGATTGTGGATTTTAGA
Organism: Pristis pectinata; assembly: GCF_009764475.1. NCBI lineage: Eukaryota > Metazoa > Chordata > Chondrichthyes > Rhinopristiformes > Pristidae > Pristis > Pristis pectinata. The sequence goes on along the minus strand of NC_067405.1, from coordinate 36,066,896 downwards.
AAGACCCAAGCTGACCATTCACCCCTGTGCATCAATAGCACCATTGTACAGAGAGTCAGCTGCTATAAGTTCTTGGGAATACACATAGCGGACGACCTGTCCTGGTCAACCAACACCTCCTCCCTCGCCAAGAAGGCACAGCAGCGTCTCCACTTTTTACGGTGGCTGAAGAGAGCAAACCTGCCCTCCCCCACCCTCACCACATTCTACAGGGGTACCATTGAGAGTGTCCTGACCAGCTGCATCTCTGCCTGGTACGGTAACTGTAACACCTCAGATCGCAAGACTCTGAGGAGAATTGCGAGCGCAGCTGGGAAGATCATTGGAATACCTCTTCCCTCCATCCTGTATATCTACAACACATGATGCACCCACAAGGCCTGCAGAATCACAGATGACCCTTCTCATCCCTCCCACGATCTATTTGTCCCACTGCCATCTGGCAAGCAGTACCAGAGCATCCAGGCCAGAACTGTACTGTACAACAGATTTTTCCCCCAGGCTGTCAGGCTCCTGAATAGGCTGGAGGCAGTCTCAGACAAATGCCGCATCAGAAGTCATGGTTTGCACAACAGCGTATAAGAACTTTGGCCGCTGCCGTACATGTTATGTACTTAGTGCAATACACTGAGTTCTGCATTTTCTTCATCCAATTCGGTTTTGCACTAACCTTGCACTAATTTTGTATCCTGTATATACCATTTTTTGCACTACTTGTGCTTGCACAATTATTCTGTTTATGTTTATTGTATGTTCTTTGTTCTATGTATGTCCTCCGTTGTGTGAGTCTGGGGGGAATGACATGTCGTTCCTCCATGTGATTTACAGCATATGGGTGAATGACAATAAAATATAACTTGAACTTGAACTTGATGGGGTTAATGTTGGATTAGTGTGAAAGGATGCTTGATGGTTGGCACGGACTTGGTGGAGTGAAAGGGTGTTCCATGCCTTCATCCTTGATCACCTGGAGCCCCCTTGACTTCTTGAAGGCAATCAAATCCATAGGTAATTTCTAGGCTTAAAAACTAACCCTGATTCTATAGATGATGACCCCAATCAGGAACAGAGAGGACAACATTGCACCATACATTTCAATCAGTTGCAAGAACAGACAGATTATTATGGTGTTAACAATATGATCTTGCTTCCTGGTCTGATCAGGGCAGAATCTCCAGTACCATTTCAACCTGTGTCTAGAATGGTAACAGCTTGTTGTGGCATTCTCAACTAACCATTGAGAAAATGAACAGAAATACAGGGATCCAGAGAGACATGATACAGCATCAAAGAATGATCAACATTCAAGCATGTCCTCATTAATTATAGCATCAGATATGAGGGGATAGATCTTCTCAGAAATCTCAGCCTTTCTTTATTATGGTTGGTGGTTCCTTTTTGCCACACCTGCAAATAAAGAGACAGTCCTTCAAGCCAAGCGTCGTACTGAATAACACACTATTATTTCAAGATTGTGTCATAAATCTGAGTGAATAGATCAGCACAAGATGAGCGCACCATTGAAGTATGACTGAAATCTCCATGAATAACAAAGTGCCATGAAGTTGTGTTTTCATTATCATACAATAATTATGAAGTCCTAATTATCATTCTAATTTTTCCCAGTACTTTGCATTGCCTGGACTTTTGCATATTTCTTCTTAAATCATGCTCCTAAATGGCTTGCAAAAATGTGGCTCTTCATGTTTTAAAGAGTCAGGGAGAGGAGTTGCCCCTTATCTCATCCCCTGTGGAGAGATTGAGGGAGAAGTCCAGAGAAGTGGTATGTGCTGGTCTTCTAAAGGACGGCAGTTTCTGATAGACCAAATCAAATTGTCACCACCCTACTGAATGTTATATCTGCAACTCCGCTGACAGTGGAATAGCTGGTCTAATGACACAGACCCTGACAAAGCCAAAATATGACTGTCACCATTAATATTCATTCTGCAGTCCTATCTGTCCATTATTGCCTCTGAATTACTCTCTGTGCATCAGACATGTGGAGCAATCCACTGTTCCCTTACAGCGTCTTGGCGGTTTTTCTCCCCCAATAGATTTAAATCTATTTAGTCTTTCTTCACATTGTTAGCAACACATAAGAAGTTTATCTTCAATGGTGGGGAATGTTCTAGGAACATGAATTGGGTACAGAATTAGCAATGGCCTGTATAAGCGTGGATTGATCAGAGAAAGCTAGCATGCATTTGTAAAGAGCAAATTATATCCATCTCCTAACTTGTCAGTATTTTGAAGTAACAGAGAGGTTTGCTGAGGGAAATGCAGTTAATGTGGCTTATATGGATTCCCAAAAAGCATTTGATGTGGTGCCACATAATTGGCCCATTATCACAATTGAAATAGGTAGAATAAAAGGGGCTGTAGCAGCATGGATAGAAAATTGGCTAAGTTGCAGGAAATAGAGAATAATAGTGAAAGTTTGCTTTTCAGATTGGAGGGAGTGTTACATTAGAGTTCCCCGAGGGTTAGTACCAAGACTGCTGCTTTACTTACTATATTGACGATTTAGGTGTACAGGGTACAATTTCTAACTTTGCTGATAACAGAAAACTTAAAGGCTTAGTGAAGTGAAGAGGGGAGTTATAGATTTAAAGAAGATAGAGACAGGCCAGTAAAATAGGCAGAAAGGTGGCAGATGTGAAATCCTACTTTTGGTAGGAAGAATGAGAAGAGGAAATATAAATTAGAGAGGGGTTCAAGAGCAGGGAGATCTTGCATATATGTACGTAGTTTATCGAAAGGAGCAGGGGCTGGCTGAGAAATTATAGGGGACTCTATAAGCAGAGGCATAGAATACAAGAGGAAGAAAGTCATGATGAACCTTTATAAAACACTGGCTTGGCCACAACTGAAATATTATGCCTGGGTGCCATGTTTTAGAAAAAGTGTGGAGTCTTTGAAGAGGTTCGGAAGAGATTTACTAAATTGATTCTAGGGATGAATGGCTTTACTTACGTAGATAGAGTGAAGAATCTGGTGTTGTTTTCCTTGGAACATAAGAGGTTCCAAGGAAAGAGGTATTTAATCATGAAGATTATAAACAGACTAGATAGAGGGAAACTGTTCCCATTGGCTGAGGGACCAAGAAGCAGGGGACATGGAATGAAAGCGATTGGAAAAAGAACCAAAAGTGACATACAGAAATCTTTTTTACAATGTGGATAGTTATGGAATGCATTGCCAGGGACAGCAGTGGAGGCTGATTCAGTTGTAGCTTTCTAAAAGGAAAGAATTTGCAAGATTATGGGAGAGGTCAGAGGAGAGGGACGAGATGGATTACTCTTGCATTGAGCTGGTGTAGACCTGACAGGCTGAATGGCCTCCCCCTATGCAATAACTGTTCTGTGATTCTGTGAAATACCTCGCAGCTCCTTCATATGCTCTACACCATGTCCAGTCTTATCTTTTCTCATTTCAGTATTCAGGTACTGAACCTATAAACCAATCATATCACAGCTAACATAACTCACTTGAATTATGTGGTTGTTGTCATGTGCTGTTGTTCCCGTGTGGTGGTTTATTTGCTATGAACCAACATTCATCCTCTGTGCATTGAGCTCAAACAGCTAATATTTACTCACAATATTGAAAGATCAATCTGATATTTTCAGGCAGCCGGATAATTTAGAGCACAAAAAGTGCCTGAACCCATGAGCTTACAGAGTATGCTACTAAATGGTCTATTCTTTATTAGCCTTCAAAGTGTTTAACTAGATTTTAAGAACACTTACCCTTCAACTTGCTGAAATTTGCTGAGGTATTGCACATTTTCTTCCTTCAGATCTAATTAATACAGTAAATACACCAAGCTATATAGTTACGTGAAACTGTGCTTAATTGCAAGAGCAGACTATTGAAAATAATTACAGTTTCTTCTCAACTACGCAAATTACAATGCGTGAATGCAATATTTCACGATTTTCTATATGTAAGTGTATGGTGTTGCTGAATTAATTCTTCAAGGATTTACATTTTTTTAATATTCATTTTCAGGGTCTGGGTGTCACGAGCAAGGCTACCACTTTTTGCCCACAACTGATTGCCCTTGAGAAGGTGGTGGTGGTGGTCTGTCTTCTTGAACCATGAAGGTGAAGATATTCCCAGAGTGCTATTGGAGAGGGAGTTCCAGTTTTCAGACCCAGTAACAGTGAAAAACAAGTGATATATTTCCAAGTAAGAATGTTACGTGACTTAGGGAGGAACTCACAGGTGGTGAAGTCCCCATGTGCCTTCTGCCCTTGTCCTTGCTGGCAGAGGTAGTGGGTTTGGGAGATGCTGTTAAGGTAGCCTGGGCGACTAACTGCAGTGGTAAATTGGTTTATTATTGTCACATATGTACCAAGGTACAGTGAAAAGCTTGTCTTGCATACCGTCCATACAGATAATTTCATTACAACAGTGCATTGAGGTAGTACAAGGTAAAACAATAACAGAACGCAGAATAAAGTGTTACAGTTACAGAGAAAGTGCAGTGCAGGTGGACAATAAGGTGCATGGTCATAACAAGGTAGATTGTGATGTCAAGAGTCCATCTTATTGTACTAGGGAACTGGTCAATAGTCTTATAACAGCAGGATAGAAGCTGTTCTTGAGCCTGATGTTACGTGCTTTCAGGCTTTTGTATCTTCTGCCCGATGGGAGAGGGGAGAAGAGAGAATGTCCAGGGTGGGTGGGGTCTTTGATTATGCTGGCTGATTTACCAAGGCAGCGAGAAGTGTAGACGGAGTCCATGGAGGGGAGGCTGGTTTCCGTGATGTGCTGAGCTGCGTCCACAACTCTCTGTAGTTTCTTACGGTCATGGGCAGAGCAGTTGTCATACCAAGCTGTGATGCATCTGGATAGGATGCTATGGTACATCGATAAAAATTGATGAGTGTCAAAGGGGACATGCCAAATTTCTTTAGCCTCCTGAGAAAGTAGAGGTACCAGTGAACTTTCTTGGCCGTGGCGTCTATGTGGTTGGACCAGGACAGGCTATTGGTGATGTTCACTCCTAGGAACTTGAAGCTCTTAACCTTCTCGACCTCAGCACCATTGATGTAGACAGAAGCATGTACACTGCCCCCCTTCCTGAAGTCAATGACCAGCTCTTTTGTTTTGTTGCATACAGTGCATATTGTATGTGGGGCATACTGCAGCTACTGTACATTGGTGGTGGAAAGAATGAATGTTTAGTGTGGTTGATGGGTACCAATCAAGTGTATAGAGTCATAGACTTGTACAGCATAGAAACAGGCCTTTCAGCCCACCACATCAATGCCAACCATCATGCCTATCTATACTAATCCCACTTGCCTGCATTAATTCCATATGCCTTGTTCGTTCAAGTGCTGTCCAGATGGCTCTTAAATGTTGCTACTGTTCCTGCCTTCACCACCTCTTCTGGCAGCTCATTCTAAATACCAACTGCATATTGTGTGAAAAATCTAGCCCTCAGATCCCCTTTAAACCTTCCCTCTCTCTCCTCAGACCTAGCTTTAGACACTCCTACCATGGGAAACAGATTCTGGCTATCTACCCTATCTATGCCTCTCATGATTTTATATTCCTCTATCATATCACCTTCCTTTGCTCCAGGGAAAACAGACCCAGCCTATCCAATCTCTCCTTATTACTTGTGGGGCTTCTTTGCCCTGAAGATATAAAGCTTCTTGAAATTTGTTGGGGAGGCACTCATCCAAGCAAGTGGAGAGTGTCCCATCATGTTCACGATTTGTGCCTTGTAGTTGGTTAAAGTCCCTTGAGTGTCTGGAGGTGAACTACTTGCCATAGATTACCCAGTTACTGACCTGCTCCTGTAACTATGTGACTGGTCCATTCTGTTCAGTGGTAACCCTCAGGACGGATGATAGGAGACTCAGTGTTAGTAATGCCGTTGAATGTCAAGGGTAGGTAGACTGCTGTCCCAAGACATTGTCTCTTGTTGGAGGTGTTGTTTAACTGGCACAAATTTTACTCGCCATTTATCAGCCCATGCCTGAAAGTTGACTAGGACTTAGAACATAAAACAATACGGCACAGTACAGGCCCTTTGGCCCACTATGTTGTGCCAACGTTTTATCCTGCTCTAAGATCTATCTAACCCTTCCCTCCCACATAGCCCTCCATTTTTCAATCATTCATGTGCCTATCTAAGAGTCTCTTAAATGTCCCTAATGTACCTGCCTCCACCACCTCTGCCGGCAGTGCGTTCCATGCACCCACCATTCTCTCTGCAAAAAATATAGCTCTAACATCCCCTCATACCTTCCTCCAATCACCTTAAAATGATGCCCCCTCATGTTATCCATTTTAGCCCTGGGGAAAAAGTCTCTGACTGTCCATTTGATCTATGCCTCTTATCATCTTGTACACTTCTATCAAGTCACCTCTCATCCTCCTCCACTCCAAAGAGAAAAGCCCTAGCTCACTCAACCAACTTCTTGCATGCAAGCAAGGGTTGGATCATTTGCTGAGAAGTTGTGAATAGAATTAAATGTTGGATTATCATCACAAACACCCTAATTTTGATCTTATGGTGGAAAGAAGGTCATTGATGAAACGGCTGAAAATGGTTAGCCCTGGACACTGCCCTGAGGAACTACAGCAGTGATGTTCTGGAGGCGGAATGATTTGCCTCAAATAATCACCACCATCCTCCTTTGTGCAAGGTATGATGCCAGCCATGGGAGTGTGTCTCCTTTGATGTCCAGGAACTTCATTTTTATCAGGTGCCTTTATGCCACACTTGGTCAAATGCTACTTGATGTCAAGGGCACTCATTCTCATCAGGCCTCTGAAATTCAGTTCTTTGGTCCATGTTTGGGCTGGGTTGTTATAAGGTCTGAAGCAGAGTGGTCCTGGTGATACCCAATGCGGGTATCGGTGAGTACATTATTGGTAAGTGCCATTTGATAGCACTGTTAATGACAGCTTCCATCACTTTTCTGATGACTGAGAATAGACTGATCAGTTAACGGTAATCCCCACACAAATAGACTTAAGCTTAGAAATGTGTCTGTGCAAAGCCCAAAAACTGACATTGCACAGAAGAAAATCACGTCAGCAGTTTTTACCAGTTTTGTAGCAGTTTTTGAGTGAGTCAAATTCCATTGTTAATAAGAATATACTTCTTAGTGGGAGAAATTCATGAATCCAGTGCTGTTTTTCCAGCACCCAGTTCACCCAGATGACATCAATGCTCAAAATTTGTTTCTGGCAACGTTTTCAATTACATTGGTCTCACCGAGACTGATACTATTCTCTCACTGAAGAATCAGCTTTTTAATAACTCAAACTGAATGCTAATTAAGGTTGTCAAGCACACTTTTCCTGCAGGCATTGGGAGAGCTCTGTATAACTCTTTGCAAAACATACCTCAAGTAAAGTGATCCAAAACAGGATCCCAGTCACTACCTCCGCCCTCCAACCCCACTCCAAGTGGTTTCAGCAGGTTCCCCCTCAAAATTTGGTTGCTAAAAATGTTAATAAATAATAGAGGTGGTTTTATTTATCAGATCAGAAATAAGTGAAAAACAGGAGAAAACATCTGACAAAAGAGGTGACATCAAAAGCCTTATACACCTTGCATCACATCTCTGACCTCCACACAATAGAGTCCATACTCTTTCATCTAGTGGGGAATATTTCTAAGGAATAAGTCCACACTGCAATGATGGATGGGTGGCCAGTGTGCTCCCAGGGGGACAGGGGAAACCACACAGAATTCTGAACAACAGTGCATGCAGTAGACTGCTCCCTGTGCAAAGGATGCTCATGGCAGCAAGGTGCCAGGGAAGTGTCTCTGAGAGTATGTGTCCTCTGTGAATGGCTGTGCTTTAGGGAGCCACGTGAAGCACGCAGATTTTCATTCTAGATATGTAAAAATCACATTTATCAGAAAGTGAATGTTCTCCACTTTGCCAGTGGGCTTTGATTTTGACTTTGGGGCAATATCTTATTACAGAGACAGTCTGCAAGGATGCTGAGGCAAAGTTTCTGGGAGGTCAGGTGACCCTCAATTGGAATTTGAAGGCAGTGCAGGTACCTGTTCTTTTAAAATGAGATTTTCAGGGGTCACAAGTGCCGGTACAGGCTACCCATGGATGGATAGGAAGGATAGTGAAAATATGTTTGAGGACATATACGTGCCTCAAGTAACAAAACAAACCTCAAGTCGACAGACCAAAAACGCATCCCAGTCAATACTAGATGTTGCTGGAGAGTGCCTCCACGTGAAACCTGGGTGGAGACTCCTAGCTGCCACCTTTATTTGTCACCTTTTCCTGGTTTTTACCCATTTCTGATCTGACAAATCTGGAAACATTTCTCTTCTGCTGGACTTTTTCTGAAATTTCTGCCACTTAATTATAAGGGGAACCAACAGAGAACCCCTAGTGCTGACTGGGATCCCATTTGGATCATTCGACTAGAGGTTTGTTTTTCTCCTTGAGGTATATATACTTTATACAGGTGCCAGCACTGCTCCTGCAATGGAAGTCAGGGTCACCCTCACTCTTAGAAACTTTGCAGGTTGTCTCTGCTGAGATATGCCACGTCACTTTGCTGCTTAATGCTACATTGCAGAATCAAAGCTACTACAAATGGTGGGGGTAGGGGGCGGCCTTTGATTTTTGGACAAATAACTTTTAAATTCTCACCTAGAAGAGGCACTTACTTCAGTCTTAGGTTTCCAAAAGTGTGGGCACTCACAACCTTACAGTCACCTCCCTGGAAATTTCCTGCTTAGGCATCTTAGGCACAAGAAGGCTGACTCCTTTGACTACTGTTGTTTAGAATCCTGTGAAGATCCCTCTAGCCTGCAGAAGAACCCTGCCGTCCTTCTCCCATTTCTGTAGCCTGCAATGGATTCCTTACCAACAATCTTCTGTCGAAAGATTGCTACCGCCAATGTGGTGTGATCCTTTAAAAGCTATTTCCAGAGATCAGAGCTGTGAGGAAATTTGACTTGTAATGCCCACTATGCCTGAAACAAGTTGAGCTGTATAAGGTAGCCCAATAACACAGTTTTGCAAACTGGGGTTCATGAATTTCATAATCTTTCTAAGAGCTTTTTAAAATAGCCTTATGGAGATTGCTAACATTATTTTAACACCAGAAAATAGGCAGAGACTAAATTTTAATTCCCATTTCATAATTTCTACTAGCTCACAGAAATTGTGCCAATTACAGTATATCTTGATGCTAATGGAGATTAAAATGTAAAGATCCTATTTGTGCTGATTCTTGCAATTTAATTTGGCTACACCACTTTGCGTATTGTTTTCTTTCCAGATTCAATTATTGCACCTTTCAAACGCAAAACTGAAAATGAAGATTTTCAGCTGGAACTGAAAATTAAGAAGAGAGGAGCTGAGGAACTAGGACCTAGAAATTTCTTAGCACTGCAACATACTTACCCTATTGAATTGTTAATATCTCAGTTGGGTCACACCCTCCACCTCCCTCCCCTCCTCAATCTCAGATTGTCAATGGAGTACAAGCCAAATTGTCAAACCAACAGCATATAAACTTATCTAATAGGGTTGCCGCCTCATAACTCCAGCAATCCAGGATCAATCCTGACTTCTGGTGCTGACTGTGTGGAGTTAGCATGCTCTCCCTGTGACCATATGGGTTTCCTCTCGGTTCTCTGGTTTCCTTCCACATCCCAAAAACGTGTAGGTTGGTAAGTTAATTGGCCAGTGTAAGTTGCCCCAATGTATAAATGAGTTGTAGAATCATAAGGGAGTTGATGGGGGTAAAATATGTGTTAATATAAAAAGATGGGTGGCTTATGGTCAGTGAGGACTTAGTGGGACAGTTTCTGTGGTGTGTCTTACTATGTCTCTGCTACTCTATGATTCAAACTGGGCAGAAGACCACTGTGGAAATCATGGCATCATAGATGCTGCAACTCCCTCAAGCAAATTAGCCCATTAATTTAACAATTTAAGCCTCACTTTCATTTTTGATGAATTGGATTGTACGCATTCCAAGGCTGATATAGCTTTCCAGAGGTGGGATGCTTAAAACTAAGCATAGTTTACCAGCTAACAAAAGCTCTCATCAAATGAAGCATGACTATCCCAGTTTTGAATTCGAATCAGAAGGGATTCAATAAAGTAAGCAATTAAGAAGGGAATGTTGGGCGATGGAAGGCAAACTTTGACATGTAGATAAAGCCCCCTGGTATTTTCTGAATAACCCTCATCCTCACTCAAATCATGGGTAAAGTGGACCATTAAGTAACACTATACCAAAGTTGTGGTCATGACAAAGGTTAAACTGGAACTACTTGAAATATTGAGACATATAAGGTGGGGTCAGTCTTTACATCTGCTGGTTTTGACATGGTGATTAAGCCTTGACTAAAGCTACACATAAAACCCAATATTGCAGGGTTTGAAGTAGCTGATCAATGGGACAACAATGATCATCAGTCTTTTCCCATGGTAATGGTAAACTATCCAGCTAGGGGAGTTTTCATTCTATTCCTAGCCACCTACGTATCATCAATTTTCTTCAATAATTGACCTATAGCACTAGGATTAAAGCTTTAGTTGCAGCTTAACAATGCATGGATTTCATGACCTTCTGAAGACAAATACTACGAAATGAGAATTTTTGTCTCTATGAATTTTCATCTCTATCACAGATATGTTTAGAAGTTATGTTACTAAAAACCTGGGGAAAGAAGTGTCAATCATCTTAGGAGAACTGATCTATACTTCCTTTCATTTATCTTTTGATAGTGATTTTTTTCGAAGTTCCTGGAAGTTTCCTCTCTTTGTTGACTGTAATTGGTTTGCTATTGAAGCAGAGGCTGCAGCAGCAGAATACTAGGACAGTATTGGAAACTGATGAACTTGGGATTAAAATCAGAAAATGTTGGAGATATCAGCAGGTCAAGCATCTGTGGAGAGACAGAGTTAATATTTCAGGTCAAGCACCTGCCATTTGAGCAAGTCAAAGTTAGAAAAAAACCTGTCTTAAGCTGTAGAGAAGGGGGAGGGATGGAGAGACCAAAGGGAATATCTGTAACAGGGTGGAGACCAAGAGACCGATAAAAATCGTGGTGCAGCCAGGGGAAAGAGGGAGATGAAGTCTTGTTAACTGCAAATGGTATGTCTGGAAGAGATGCAAATGGAAGGAGATAAATGAGGACACAGGCCAGAGAAAAAGAAAAGACAGTCCTGAAATTGGGGGGAACAGAACATAGCAGTTGCTGGAAATCTGAGGCAAAAGAGAATAGTGGAAGTACCAGCAGGTCAGGCAGCACCGTGGAGAGAGAAACTGAGCTAATATTTCAGGTCAATAATCCTTCAACGGCCTTCAGAAGCATCATTCTAAGCATCTCTGGCATTTTCTGATTTAATTTAATTTAATTTTTATTTATTATGGCCCTTTATCAGAACTGGTAATGAAAGGTCATAATAAATGCCTAGGCAGAAGATGAGGTGCTATTTCTTCAGTTTACCTTGGACTGCTTTTGAACAAAGTGAAGGCAAGAAAATCAGTCTGGGAATGGGAAAGAGAATTGAAGTGACTGGAAACTGATGCTCTCGATCACCCTTGTGGACTGACTGGAGGTATGTTGTAAAGTGGTCTCCCTATCTGCATTTGGTTTCTCCAGTGTAGAAGATGTGAAAGGTACGTGGCCAGGTGCATGGTTTAGAGAGATATGGGCCAAACGCAGGCAAATGAGACGAGCTTAGATGGGAATCTTGATCGGCATGGACCAGTTAGGCCAAGGGGCCCATTTCCATGCTGTATGACTGACTCTATGACACTATGAAACCACAACATGAGCACCAACTGCCGTATGCTAGATTGGAAAAATTACAAGTGAACCACTCTTTCAGCTGGAAGAAGTCTTTAGGTTCCTGGATGGTGAGAAGGGAAGAAGTGAAGGGGTAGATGTTGCACCTCCTGCAATTGCATGGAAAAGTGCTGTAAGAAGGAGAAAGAATGTCGGTGGAGAAGGAAGAGTGAAGCAGGAGGTCACAGAGGTAACTAACCTTTTGGAAAGTTGAAAGTGGAGGGGATTAAAGACGGTGAAAATGGGACTTCAATTTTGCTTCTGAGAAAGAAGTTGCCGTGGGGAAGCCAGAAAAATTCCAAGGAAATCCTAGTTCATGCAATCATATAAACATCAAATTCATGTAAATCATGAGCATTTGAAATTTAGTTGAAGTAATTTTGATATGAAAAGGTATATAAATGCACATTTTGTTTTTATTCTGCTTTTAATATAGATTGCAGAAATAGTGTTTATTTACTATTTCAGAGACAGACTTCTAATTCCATAGTTATTTTCCTAATCCTCTCTGAAGAATATTGCTTTTGGTTCCAGTGCTTAGATGCCCGAAACCTGTGGGATTCTTGCATTCTTTGTAAACTTGATTAACAATCGAACACATTATTACTTTGTCTCAACCTCTCTGTCACTTCATAAGATAAGATAAGATATCTTTATTAGTCACATGTACATCAAAACACACAGTGAAATGCAGTGTTCTGGGGGCAGCCCACAAGTATCACCATGCTTCCAGTGCCAAAATAGCATGCCCACAACTTCCCAACCCGTACATCTTTGGAATGTGGGAGGAAACTGGAGCCCGGAGGAAACCCACGCAGACACGGGGAGAACGTACATTGAATCCAGAATTGAACCCGGGTTGCTGGCGCTGTAATAGTGTTATGCTAACCGCTACACTACTGTTCCTTCACTGAACAAAAGACTAATGCAATCATATGTTCTTGACCTGTCCCTCTCTTTCTCCTCAGCTGTCCTTCTACTTGCCTGAGTCACCATTTTTTTTCATGTCATGGGCATAGATCTATTTATGTTGCTATGATATATGCAGAGAAAAATGTTATTTATTTCTATATTCATACAGGTGACTGAATTGCTTAAGGAAAATACTATTATTCATCTGACACAAGCTTTAATAAAACACTTACTGCCTTTGCACTCACCTCTCACAAACTGCTCTCCAAATCCTTTCAATGGTCATATACAATTCTCCCCCTTCTCTCACCTCCCCCATCCCAGAACTCCTTTTTGCGACAGTTTAACCTCCGACTCACCATGAGCAACACCATGAAAAATCTACTAATAAATTAAATTATCAATTCATTTGTGTAATCAAATCCAAACTCTTCCATCTGCTTTCATCAAGCAATTTTAGTCAACATGCAAGTTAATATATAATATAAATCTATGTGTATATATATGTCCATATTTATATGCAATATGTTTTTAAAATATGATATATCAGTTATAAGTCACATTGAACATACTTCTGCACAAATTACCTCTTGTCCAATAGAATTTAACGAGACATCATCCCTTAATTCCATGCAATTGTACTTTCCAAAAATCTATGTTGTTTTAAGCAATACTTTATCAAAAAGTACTCTGAAAAATGGTGTCAAGGTACAGTTAAAAAGAAAACACCAAGTATAAATACATAAATGCATTGCTAGCAGCCTTGCACTCTATGTGATATAATCCAGTTATCTAGAAATCTCTGGGCAGGACAATGGAAGGTCATAAAACAACTGTCTTATCAAAATGTGAACTAAATTGAGATTTGCAATCAGATATACTGTAAATATCACTATATAGTAAGACATTAGAAATGATATACATAAAAAGCAAGTAATGCAGTTAAACAGAGCTTACTCTTGGCAGGTGTACAAATCCACGGTTTTCTATTCAGTTCCCCATAAGAAGATTTAACCTGGACCACAGCATTAAAATTTCCTTGATAAATGCATGAAAAATTGCATATTTAATTTTTGTCCTATACATAACAATGTGAAATTACATTTTTGAAACTGAAGTGGAATAAATAGAACTAAACATCAAATATCAATACAATGTGCTCTCTGCTATCAGATACAATGGAAGTTTGGGACAACAGTCATCTTTCAGGATTTTGCCAGGAGAGGGCACAAAAAGTCACTTCAACACTGTAATCTATTAAACTATAAATATTTAAATTCCATCTTCCAAGGACATAGGGACCATCTGTAACATGACCTTCTGGTGAAATCTGTAATGCTACAAGATATAATCTAACTAACCTTTAGAGTTCAATAGTATAGTTCTGCATTCACTAACAAAATATGACAGCTAACACAATATTGATGCATGTTATGAATGTAAACATTCGTTTATATAGATCAGACATACAAAGGAATCAATATCTTAAAGAGAAGATAACAAATTATTTACATACTATACAACACTGAAAAACAATTTGTACAATAATATCTGTTACTTGCTGTCATCATGCTCTGGTACTGTGTCACTATCGGTTTTACATTCCTTTACCAACCTTCGCTATACTTAACCCTTTGACTGCTGTTCAGAGCAGGGAACATTTTTGCCCACCCAATTTTGCCAGTTCTTCGCTGATATTATTTTACTGAAAATAACATAAATGTACAACAATCAAAGAACACTTCAGTTGTCAGAAGTAGCTTAACAATTGTTGCATCTGCCCTTAACAAGTAAAATATGCCCAGAATATAAAAAATTAAACTTTTAGATCTTTCACATAGCTGTTTCCTCATTTTATTTTAGCTTCCAACTTGCAGTAGTTGTTTCAATTGCTTTTTGCATTTGAAATTTCAGCTATAATTTTGGGAGGATGGGATTCCCTTCAGGTCTTCTGCATGAATTAGAGAACATGAGGGGTCAAAATCTTCAGTTTTACTGAGAGCTCAGGCAGTATTTTTCTTCTCATCAATACCCAAGGACTCATATTTATAGACCATGCCAGACGAGACCTGCCATCGTTGCTCCATTTCTCTGCAGAGGCAGGGATCGAGCGATGCCATCTGCTGCAAGCTGACCTACAGACAACTTTAAGGACCAAAGTGCCTTTTTATGTGGCTGGAGGTCATAGTGCCATTAGGCTTCTATGCTGCATGATCTTTCCAGGGCACCACAGGGGACAGATAAAGCTTTCTGCAAATCATTCTATTATAAAGCAACTGACTGTGATCGCTTCTGCCAGGGGAAAAATCTTTATAATTTTGACACGGGAAAAGAGACACCAACTGAAGAAGGTGCATTGAATTCAATCAAAAAGAAAATTTGATGGGATGTAAAATGTGCTGCTGATTGTTTTATGCTACTGCAGAAGACCAGTCTCACATCACCCCTGTGATCTATGCTGCTGAACAACTTTTAAAAGTTGTGAACTTTAGATCATGGTCCTCGGGCTGCTCAGCCAATAGCATTTATTTCTTCTATCTCCAGGAATAGGCAGCTGTTCCTTATCATCCCCTGCCATTTTTCAGTCCGGGGTTCATATTTTTGGCTGCATTGTTTTGGTTATGTGTGATTAATCGTTGGGAACTTGTTTTGAATGAAGTGAGCTACAATTTTGTTTTCTTTCTTCAACTGAGTTTGAGTTTTTTATGAATTGAAACCTAACATCTTTTCAGATTAAGACAGATAATTTACATATTTTATTTCATTTTAGCGATGCCTGCTCTGTATCTAGGTGCAGGGCATGGGCTAAATAAACTGCACCTTCAATCTTCAGAACCCACAATAACTAACACAACAAAAGCCTACTACATAACTTGCAATTATTCACATTCTCTCAAGTGCTAAATTTGCCTGTGTTCATAGTCTGCACTTCTCATTCCTTTCAATTATCTGTAATCCCAATTTGTATAATATTATTTCTTAGCAGCTCAATATCTGCATGCTTATATGGTAAATTTATATGCTACTTCTAAATGGGAATTTCATATGCTATATGGTGATTCTACTTTTCAAGCAATCCCCTGGGTTCAAGGATAAACCTTTGAATGCTGTATGTTTTGAAGTGGCTGAAAGGTCTGATGTGGAATTCACAGGCTCTGCCTAAGGTGGATCAGGTGGATATAAATAGGATGGATTGGTGGTGGTGGTGGGGGGGAGTTGTTTGAGATGAAATGCAGACCTTCTGCAATTTGAGCACGCGTCCGTCTGTTCCTGCTGTAGGCACCCAACGTGCCCAGTTCCTTCCCAAATGCTTCACCTCCATTTTGAGCAAACTTGGGTTAAAGGATTCCCATGAGTTACACTTTTGCAAGGAAGCTTTAAGAATGTCCTTGAAGTACTTTCTCAATTGTCCTGGAAATCTCTTACCATAACAGAATTTGAAGCATAGTGTCTGTATCTGGAGACTGGGAGCCAAACAACGTGAACCCACCTTCCAGAGCTAATTGAACGTGACCAGAGTCTCAAAACAGGGAATGTTGGTCTGGGAGAGTACGCTTATATTGGTTCATCTATACTACCACTGAACTATTGGCAGTACTTCTTCAGTGTTTTGAGATGCCTAGGGTAGGTTGTCCATGTTTTCAAAACATACAGAAGGGTGGTGATCGCTGCTGTGAAGAAAGAACATTTCGTACAATATTGAGAACCTCAAGACAATGTTCACTGGGAATTCACAGAAGCCCTATGTAAGTAGCAGAAATAAGAAGCAGAAGAAACTGGTAAATTGGTTTATTATTGTCAAATGTATGAGGTGCAGTGAAAAGCTTCGTTTTGCATGCCATCCATACAGATCATTTCATCACATCAGTACATTGAGGTAGTACAAGGCAAAACAACAACAGAATGCAGAATAAAGTGTCATAGTTACAGAGAAAGTGCAGTGCAGGCAGATAATAAGGTGTAAAGCCATGATGAGGTAATTGTGAGGTCATGAGTTCATCTTAACATGCAAGATGTCTATGGAGTAGTCTTATAACAGCGGGATAGAAGCTGTCCTTGAGCCTGGTTGTACATGCTTTCAGGCTTTTGTATCTACTGCCGGATGGGAGATGGATGAAGAGAGAATGTCCGGGGTGGGTGGGGTCTTTGATTATGCTGGCTGCTTTACCAAGGCAGCGAGAAGTGGAGACAATGCATGGAGGGGAGGAGGCTGGTTTCTGTGATGTGCTGAGCTGTGTCCACAACTCTCTGCAGTTTCTTGCAATCTCAGGCAGAGCAGTTGCCATACCAAGCTGTGATGCATCTGGATAGGACGCTTCATCGATAAAAATTGGTGAGTGCCAAAGGGGACACACCAAATTTCTTTAGCCTCCTGAGGAAGTAGAAGCACTGGTGAGCTTTCTTGGCCGTGGTGTCTATGTGGTTGGACCAGGGCAGGGTATTGGTGATGTTCACTCCTAGAAACTTAAAGCTCTCAACCCTCTCAACCTCAGCGCCGTTGATGTAAACAGGAGAGTGTGCAATGCACCCCCCCCCCCACCCCACCTGAAGTCAATGACCATCTCCTTTGTCTTGCTGACCTTGAGGGACAGGTTGTTGTCCTGGCACCATGCGACTAGGCTCTCTATCTCCTTCCTGTACTCCAACTCATCATTATTTGAGATTCAGTCCACTATGGAGGTGTCATCTGCAAACTTGTAGATGGAGTTTGACCAGAATCTGGCCATGCAGTCGTGAGTACACAGGGAGTAAAGCAGTGGGCTAAGGACACAGCTTTGTGGGGCACTAGTTTTAACAATAATCATGGAGGTATTGCTGCCTATCCCTACTGATTGCAGTCTGTTGGTCAGGAAGTCAAGGATCCAGTTGCGAAGGGAGGTGTTAAGTCCCAGGTTGAAGAGTTTGGAGATGAGTTTGCTTGGAGATATAGTATTGAAATCATCGCTGTAGTCAATAAATAATTGTCTAACATAGGTGGCTTTACTGTCCAGATGCTCCAAAGATGAGTGTAGGGCCAAGGAGATGGCATCCGCTGTGGACCTCTTTCAGCGGTAGGCGTTTTGCAGTGGGTCGAGGCTGTCTGGGGGGGTTGGAGATGATGTGTGCTAGAACCAGCATCTTGAAGCACTTCATGATAGTGGATGTCAGAGTCACCGGGCGGCAGTCATTAAGGCACATTACCTGATTTTCATTGTTTACTGGGATGATAGTGGTCTTCTTAAAGCAGGTAGGGACCTCAGATTGGAGTAGGGAGAAGTTAAAAATATCTGCAAGTACCCCTGCCAGCTAATCTGCGCAGGATCTAAGGACACGGCCTGGGACATCATCCAGGCCAGATGCTTTCCGTGGAAGACTGATCTGACATCTGCAGCATCGACTGTGGGTACAGGTGCATTGAAGGCTGTTGGGGTGGGTGGTGGCATACCAATCCCCTTCTGTTCAAAACGTGCATAGAATGCATTAAGCTCATCAGGAAGGGATGCACTGTTGTCGGCCATGCTGTCTGATTTTGTTTTGTAGCCCATTATAGCAAGTAAGCCCTGCCACAACTGACGGCTGATCTGGGACTCGATTTTGGACTGGTATTTTCTCTTGGCATGATTATGAAGGTCATATCTCAATATCTTGTATAGGTCAAGGTCACCCAATTTGAACGCCACAGTCCTAGACTTCATTGCCACCTCACAAAATATATAACCCCCACCCCTGGCTTGCCCCATCAGCCACCTCCTGCTCCATCTATGGAAGAGTCTGCTGTTCCCACATTGGTTTGTCACCTCAGAATGCATAAATCCAGAATGGAAGCAAGTCATCCTCTTGCTTCCATTCTGAGGGACTGCCTAAGAAGTTCACCTATAACCTTGGTGCAGAGTTTGAGATCTTGGTCTTTAACCATACCATTCTTCAGTCAGCTGAACACTATTGGTGCACAACGGCTATAGCTGTTATATGTCAGGCATTCATAACCTGGAGAGGACCTATATTAGAAGCAAAGTTGGAAGAGATCTATGGCCCTGTAAACACTGTCAGATAAATTGGATAGCCCCAAAAGATCAGAATGCACCGTTAATTGATGTCAGTTCAATGTAATACATAAAACCTTGCATTGCCCGCTCATTGTAACTTCTGTGTGCAGTGAGATTTAACCATTGACAAATATATCATTAGAGAGAATTAGTTAAAACTAGCCTACACGACTTAAAATGAAGATGTAGTGTGTTAATTGAAGTGTGGTGATCAATGAGAAAAGTTCACCGCAACAATCAACAATGGCTGTTCATGGAGAATGCATGCAGCAAGATTTTTCAGAATCTGAAGTGGAAATCTTGGTGGAGAGTTAAAATAAGACAAGGAACCTTGTAACATAGGAGCACATGGGCTCATCAGACACCCGATGAGAAGGCAGTGGGAACAGATAGGTAAGGAAGTCATTTGTAGGTGTTTGATCCCGTGGACCCAGATGCAATGGCACATGAAGTTTAATGGTCTCATTCATGTGGTTAAAGTGTGTGCAACTTCAAATGCCATATCCTAGCAGGTGCACCATTAGGCACAGACACAACTAATATCCCAGTAAACTTTATCAATGAGGATTCATACCAAATGCTTCATTGTACCTTCAGAACTAAGGAACCCAGAATACATGTTTTGTTCACATTGCTGGTTATTGAATCTTGATGGCCATATCCCCACAAATATTGGGTGACATCCACAGATGTATATCCTTCTCTCTCCAAAAGGACAAATTTTCATGCAGCTGGAAGGAACAGAAACTAATTGGTGGGGGATATAGGCTTGTGCACATGGAGATGGTGAGGAAGATCCATTGCTGTGACCTTGGCCAACACTGGAGCTGAATCCATTGAAGATGACAATATCCTCATGTCCATTCCTTCTCAAGCCCCAAGTGTCCATCTATCCACAATTTTTTCTGATAATTGAATGCAGATGGTGTAAGTAGGCAATTCTTATTTTCTTCTTTCTCCTCATTACAATCTAAACAGTTTTCATATCAGATCCCCAAAAACTATAATCTATCCAAGCACTAGGAACTAAAACAATGATGATAGAGACACTGTCACTTGCTTTCACACTCTCTTTTACCAGCTAAGATATTGACACAAGACCCATCTTGGAACATTGCATTTGGGGCAGGATTTAAATAGAGGTGACACTGGGTGCATTAAACTACCACTAGAGAGTGGTGAAGGACAAGGGAAGTGCAGGTGCCAGCTCACTGGAGTATGAGATCATAAACAAATTCTGCCACAGAGGATTCAGGTAAGTACTTTGACAATCCAGGCTAAATAAGAATTCTAACATTCTTACTAAGAAATACTCAGTGCATTAAGAATGCCTATCAGGAAGCCTGTGTTTACTTCAAGGAGCAAAGAGAGGTCCAACATGCACTTGAGTCAAAGAGACACATAGCACTGAAACAGGCCCACCAAGTCTGTGCCAACCATCAACCATTCGTTTTAAACTAATTCTATATTAATCCCATTTTTTTTTATTCTCCCTACATTCCAATCAGCAGCTCCCAGATTCTACCACTCACCTACACACTCAGAGCAATTTAGTGGTCAATTAGCTTACCAATCTGCATGCCTATGGGAAGTGGGAGGAAACTGAAGCAGCTGGAGGAAACCTATGCAGTCAAAGAGAGAATGTGTGAACTTCATACAGACAGATCTCAAAATCAGGATTGAACCTGGTCTCTGGTACTGTGAGGCAGCAGCTTTACCATCTGTGCCACTGCACCACCCAGGTGCGTGGTGGGTGAAGGGTTTTGGCATAACTTGAAGCCTATCCATTACAGCATGGAACTGGTGGACAACTACATCAACAGACCTCTAAAACCAACCTAATGCAGCTTCTGATGTCCAATGTCTCAGATATTCTTGAAGCACAGCCCCCCAACATTTGCATGTTGCAGTGGAAGCTCAGACTGCTGTCATCACTGCCGTGCATATCAATGGAGCATCACAGCAATCCTTCCTCCAACAGATTACTGGACTGCTGAGACATCACCCCAAGAGAGTGGGAAGGGATTCATGGAGCATGGACCTGTGGTCTCCTCTCTGGCAGAATTCCTGACCCCCTACCCTGCCACGATACTTGTGGACTTGCTGTTTACCGTCCAGTAAGCAGCTCAAACTGCCGTCCCCTTTGGGGAAATAATACACTTAAGTCAGGTCTGGGTGTGCTCGAGAATGTCCTCAAAGTCCACTTGCAGAGTCATCCATTGCAAGCCAGAAGCCTCCTACTAGATATGCTGCAGCCACAAGGAGGCACTGTTTAGCAGTAAAGTCGCATAAAAGATGGGCTCTATGAAAATGTAGAAGAGCATTAGTTGATTCTTGTATGGAGCATGGAATGATTCCATTTATAAATTTGATTTGCTCTGTGTATTGGTCCGTGCAGCTGACAGTCACACCTTTTAATCCATACAGCTGAGACAGATGGAGCAACTCCAGAGCAGACCACATGCATGGCTCGTATCATATGCACGGTTTGCCACAGCATGTGGTTATGACCTAGAGCCATGAGCTACATAGTCAACAAATATCTCTTGTAAAACAAAACCATGCTTTGATTTGATGTGGTGACAGAAGTACAACTGGTACACCAGACTGCTATAGAAAGAAAGCATTATGACTGCTGCCTGGATACCAGGCATTGACCTACATGCTTAACTCCATGCAGTCACACACAGCTCCATGTTGATAGAATGGTATCTCTTTCAGTTCCGGTCTATGCCAGAGTTGACATGCAGTGCAGTTCTATCTACCTGTAGCATAAGGAAGCCTGCATTCCTTGCGGGCCCTTGTGCTTGGTCTACTTTCCCTAGCAAGCAGAAACATATGTAGTTAACTCCCCTTGAATAGAGACCTGCAGTGACCTTCCTTATATCAGAGAGCATCACGAACTATGACATATTCTTAATATCTCTAGCACCAGCCTAAATAAATGCAGATGCTTACAAGTTTATAGCCATACGCAACTTCATAGTCACCTTCACAATGTGGTACCCATCTCTTTTGAGGTTGCAGTTGTGGCTGAAGTATTTAGCAGGATTCAGTAGTACTTACTTAGTGAATTACTGATATCAAAACTTTGGTGATAGCTGAAGTTCCACTAAGGAAACTGGAATCTGAACACACTGAGCAGGTCCGGCATCCTTCTTCTAGCAGGTTGTCCTCCTCTGCAATGCCTTTGTTAATTCTCCCTGTTACATTAAATTCCAAAAAGAATATCTAATGGAGCACCCTAGTCTGCCAGGAAGAAATTTTATGCAATAGCTATGAAGTTAATATACCACACTACTCACTTTGCAAAGCATTAAAATTATATAGAAATGTTTACAAAATTCAAAAGAAATAGATCAGGAATAATCCAGAGAATAGTTGATCCTATTGGCATGGGCAGAGAGATGATCCTCTCATGCTACTTAACTAGTGTTCAACTGTGCAAGGTTATGAGAGGGCATCATCTGGAGGTTTGAGCTTCAAAATAACAGGGCTGCCATAGAGTTAGTGTTGTATGTTGATAGATATCATTATCAATTTGCTCTGCCTACAATTGTATGCATGCTCATCCCATTACTAAAATGGCAACCACTATCATTTTTGCCAAATTGGGCATGTGTACAGAGACCAACTTTGCCCCATCATTAAAAATGTAATAATAGCTTTTAATTCTTGTTTGTAGTTAGATACTCCAACTTTAAAGAAAACTTCTTCTAAAGTCTGTTTTCTGTTTATCTCAACTCATTTGTAATTATGCAGGTTCATAAATATATATCAGACCTGAAACTCAACTAACAAAAACCCAGATCAATTCAAAATTAAAACTTTTTCAACCAATGCTTCTTCTCAATAATGGAAATTTCTAATATCAAAAATAATTGAAACTAATTAAAGGCATAAACATACTGCATAGCATCAAGAATGTGGCAATAAATAGTACTTGTTTTCGAGTTATTTCATTACTCTTGTTATTTGAAGGTTTCAGCCTTTCTTAAATATCTGAAAGTAGAATTAATGGAGATGTTTTATTCAAGGATCTGCACCAGCGGGAGTTGCATGTTGGCTGTACATATCCACTAATTGTGGGCTTTATGCCAGAGAGTTTCCCAATATGCACAGCCGGCAGGTGAAGTTCCCTGCTGGCATTCAACACTTGTCATTACACAGACGTGAATGCTGACAATCATAAATTACTGAGGACCACTGTGATAAAAAGAAGTTAGCAGAAGATAGGAAGCTATCTGGTTGTTCTTGCTTTAAAACTTAGATGGATTGAGAGTTGTAAGCTGCTAGGAAACTTTGCTTAGTGATACTGTTATTTTAAAAGGTGTTTGCTTAGAAATTCAATTGCATACTGCTGTTCTATTCAGAATTATGCATTTGAAAATCTATGAGTAAAGCTCAGTAACAAGCATTTCTGGGCTTTGTGTCACTTGGAAAATTCATCGGGGCTGCATTGGATGACATCAGTCCCTGTTAAACACTACCTCTGGGCTGTTCTGGCACACATACGTTTTACTACTGCATTGCTGATCTGTGATGACTTAGGTAAGTGAAATATTTCTAAATCCTGACCTTCTGCTCCCCATTCAATGTACATAACCCCAAAAATCCCATTCTGCTCATAGGATCCTGAATGTGGGAAGAATAAGAAATGGGATTGATGTAGGATTAATGTAAAATGGGTGGTTGATGGTCAGTGCCCACTCAATGGGCCAAAAGACCTGTTTCCGTGCTATTCCTCTCTATGATTCTATGACCCCAATCTTATTCATCACGGTGTTCCACTCCCCAGCTATTCTCTTGGTTTCTTATCCCTCCTTGCAAACCCAACATCAATATTGGCCTGATCCAATCCCACTTGCCCAACATATATCCACTTCAATCCCTCCCTCCCCACCAGGCAAGGCAATCCTTACACACCATTGAGGACTCAATCACTTCCCTCAATGCCACACCCTAAACTTTACATCTGTACCAGCCAGTATCCCACCACCACTAACACACCAGTAACCAGTACTAGCCCAATCCTTCCACCCCTCCCCACACTATCAGGGCTAACACAAGCATATTGAGCCTCAACCCTCACGCAGTACCAGCTAGATCTCCCCTATCCAACACTTAGTCCTTGCCCAACCCCTTCCCATTTCATGCTCCCACACCCAACAACCCAAATCAACCTCCCCTCCTTAAACCAGGCTCCCTTCCATTGATTCCATCTACACTTCCTGCTGCCTCAGGAAAGCAGCCAACGTAATTAAGGACCCTCCCACACCGGGCATTCTTTCTTCTCCCCCCTTCTGTCGGGCAGAAGTTACAAAAGCTTGAGAGCACGGATCACCAGGCTCAAGGACAGCTTCTATCCTGCTGCCATTAGACTCTTGAACGTACCCCTTAAATGCTAGGATGGACTCTTGATCTCCCAATTTACCTCAACATGGCCTTTGCACTTTATTTGTCTACCTGCACTGCACTTTCTCTGTAACTATAGCACTACATTCTGCATTCTGTTTTTCCTTTTTACTACCTCAATGTACTTATGTATGGAATGATCTGTCTGGATGGCATGCAAACAAAAGCTTTTCACTGCATCTTGGTACATGTGACAATAATAAACCAGTTCCAGTTTCAATTCCCTCTGCTCCATACCAGCATCAGCTAGATCTCCCACACCCAATAGCCAGCTGCAGCCCGAATCCTCCTTGCACCCACTGATACTCAGTACCAGACCAGTTTCAATATTGAATCCAGAAGGTTACTACATGCTCAGACAGATGAAGTGTTATTCTTCAAGCTTCCATTGGGCCTCAATGTAACAGTACAGGAAGCCTCAGACCAATTGGTCAGAGTGGGAGTGGGATGGAGAATTAAAGTGGCAGGCAATGGGAAACTCAGGGTCACCCCTACTGCCTAAACACAGGCATTCTGCAAAGTGGTCCATCTCATCTTCCATCTGGGCACATCGCAGCCTTCTGGACTCAATATTTCACTTTACAACTTCAAGTATCTTGATTTCTCTGGAGACACAAGAGACTGCAGATTCTGCAATGTGGAGCAAGAAACAAACTGCTGGAGGAACTCAGTCAGGAAGCATCTGTAGAGATTCTCCTCCTATGACTTCCCAGCCTCTATCAATATCTTCATCCTTCCCATCCCCAGCTCATCCCATTTACCAACCAACCCCTCTTCACCTGGATCCACCTATCACTTGCCAGCTCTTGCCCCACTCCTCCTCATCACCTCTTTATACTGGCTATCTCCCCTCTACTCTTTCAGTCCATATGAAGGGCCCAGAACGTTAACTGTCCATTTCCCTCCAAAGATGCTGCCTGACCTGCTGCATTCCTCCAGCAGCTCGTTTTTTGAACTCGATTTCTCTGTCTCTATACTATGATATTGGCTCAGCTCATCCATTCATAATTGCTCCTGAACTGAGCACGAGGTTTAGAATTACCACATTTGTGGATATGGAGTAACAAATAGGCTAGACTGGGTAAAGATGGCAGATTTCCTTCCCTGAAGGACATTAGTGAACCAGATGGGCTATTAAAAGAACATGGTAGTTTCATGTGTAGTGTCCCTCATTTATATAGCACTTTGCTACCTTAAAGGAACAAATTTGCAGTACAAGGCTATCCTTGCATTTGCAACAAGAATTCAACATCTTACAATCACTTGATACTGACCTTGTTTCAAGAATGAAGCTTTAACTGCTGTCTTCTGACAATAAGCTACCGTCGCGTTTGTGACTAGTGATGAGTGAAAATCCTTGGCATTTTTTGTTGTCATTTTCATTGAGGTGGCAATTTCTGCAAGCCAGGTCAAATGTAAGAATGCATGCTTAACAATTAGTACTGAATCCATTTGCCATTTAAGTCACAAACAAATCTGATCAGCAGTGCATAGTTCAAGAATTCACCAAGTTGCAATGTCTGGATAAATCCTGTTATGCTGCTTCTCCTATTCTTTGATTCCTTAATGCAAAATTGTAACAATCTGCTGTTTCAAATGGTTCAAATTGAAATAACTTTCCAATTTCTGCATGACTTCTGTGAATATTTTTCTGTGGGATTAAAATTTTGGGGCATTTTGTGCTTTTGGGGCAGGTATGACCTGTTCAAAGAGGACGGGTTGCACTTGAATCCCAGGGGGACCAACATACTGGCGGGGAGGTTTGCTAAGGCTACTGGGGAGAGTTTAAACTAGAATTGTTGGGGGGTGGGATCTGCACTGGAGAGACTGGGGAAGAGGTGCTTGGCTCTCAAATAGAGGAGGCTAGGAGTAAGTACCATAAGCAGGTGATAGAGAAGGGACATGTTCAGACAGGCTTGAGATGAGTCTATTTTAACGCAAGGAGTGTTGTGAACAAGGCGGATGAGCTTAGAGCTTGGATCGATACTTGGAGCTATGATGTGGTGGCCATTACAGAGACTTGGATGGCTCCGGGGCTGGAATAGTTGATTCAAGTGCCGGGTTTTAGATGTTTCAGGAAGGATGGGGGGGAGGCAAGAGAGGTGGGGGTGTGTCACTGTTGATCAGAGATAGTGTCACAGTTGCGGAAAAGGTGGACATTGTGGAGGGATTGTCTATGGAGTCTCTGTGGGTGGAGGTTAGGAACAGGAAGGGGTCGATAACGGTGCTGGGTGTTTTTTATAGGCCGCCCAATAGTGACAGGGTTATTGAGGAGCAGATAGGGAAGCAGATCCTAGAAAGGTGTGAGAATAACAGAGTTGTTGTGATGGGGGATTTTAATTTCGCAAACATCGATTGGCATCTCCAGACAGTGAGGGGTTTAGATGGGGTGGAGTTTGTTAGGTGTATTCAGGAAGGGTTCTTGACACAGTATGTAGATAGAACTACAAGGGGAGAGGCTGTGCTTGATTTGATATTGGGAAATGAACCCGGTCAGGTGTCAGATCTCTCAGTGGGTGAACATTTTGGTGATAGTGATCATAATTCTATCTCCTTTACGTTAGCACTGGAGAGGGATAGGAACAGACAGGCTAGAAAGGTGATTACTTGGAGTAAAGGGAATTATGAGGCTCTCAGGCAGGAAATTGGAGGATTAAATTGGGAACAGATGTTCTCTGGGAAAAGTACAGGAGATATGTGGCAAATATTCAGGAGACATTTGTGTGGAGCTCTGCATAGACATGTTCCGATGAGAGGGGAGTCATGATAGGATACAGGAACCATGGTGTACGAAGGCTATAATAAATCTAGTCAAAAGGAAAAGAAAAGCATACAAAAGGTACAGAGAGCTAGGTAATGTTAGAGATCTGGAGGAGTACGGCTAAAAGGAAGAAACTTAAGAAAGAGATTAGGAGAGCCAGAAGGGGACATGAGAAGGCCTTGGCGGGCAGGATTAAGGAAAACCCCAAGGCGTTCTACAAGTATGTGAAGAGTAAGAGGATGAAATGCGAAAGGATAGGGCCTATCAAGTGCAGCAGTGGGAAAGTGTGTATGGATCCAGAAGAAATAGCAGAGGTACTTAATGAATACTTTACATCAGTATTCACCACGGAAAAAGATCTGGGGGATTGTAGTGGGGACCTGCAGCGGCCTGAAAAGCTTGAGCATTTAGATATTAGAAAGAGGTGGTGCTGAAACTTTTGGAAAGCATCAAGTTAGATAAGTCACCGGGACCGGATGAGA
This sequence comes from Pristis pectinata, assembly GCF_009764475.1. Classification (NCBI taxonomy): domain Eukaryota; kingdom Metazoa; phylum Chordata; class Chondrichthyes; order Rhinopristiformes; family Pristidae; genus Pristis; species Pristis pectinata. The sequence goes on along the minus strand of NC_067405.1, from coordinate 36,039,479 downwards.
TGTACCCCAGGTTGCTGTGGGACGTGAGGAAGGAGATTGTGGAGCCTCTGATGATGATCTTTGTGTCCTCCATGGAGACGGGAGAGGTTCCAGAAGATTGGAGGGTTGCGGACGTTGGTCCCTTATTCAAGAAGGGGAGTAGGGATAGCCCAGGAAATTATAGACTGGTGAGTCTTACCTCAGTGGTTGATAAGCTGATGGAGAAGATCCTGAGAGGCAAGATTTATGAACATTTGGAGAGGTATAATATGATTAGGAATAGTCAGCATGGCTTTGTTAAGGGCAGGTCCTGCCTTACGAGCCTGACTGAATTTTTTGAGGATGTGACTAAGCACATCGATGAAGGGAGAGTAGTAGATGTAGTGTATATGGATTTCAGCAAGGCATTTGATAAGGTACCCCATGCGAGGCTTATGGAGAAGGTGAGGAGACATGGGATCCTTGCAGTGTGGATCCAGAACTGGCTGGCCCACACAAGGCAAAGGGTGGTTGTTGAAGGGTCATATTCTGAGTGGAGGTCGGTGACCAGTGGTGTACCTCAGGGATCTGTACTGGGACCCTTACTATTTGTGATTTTTATAAACAACCTGGATGAGGAAGTGGAGGGGTGGGTTAGTACGTTTGCGGATGACACGAAGGTTGGGGGTGTTGTGGATAGTTTGGAGGGCTGTCAGAGGTTACAAAGGGACATAGATAGGATGCAGAGTTGGGCTGAGAAGTGGCAGATGCAGTTCAACCCAGATAAGTGTGAAGTGGTTCATCTTGGTAGGTCAAATATGTTGGCAGAATATAGTATTAATGGTAGGACTCTTGACAGTGCGGAGGATCAGAGGGATCTTGGGGTCAGAGTCCATAGGACGCTCAAAGCGGCTGCGCAGGTTGACTCTGTGGTTAAGAAGGCATGTGGTGTATTCTCCTTCATCAATCGGGGAATTGAATTTAGGAGCCGTGAGGTATTGTTGCAGCTATATAGGTCCCTGGTCAGACCCCACTTGGAGTATTATGCTCAGTTCTGGTCGCCTCACTACAGGAAAGATGTGGAAGCCATAGAGAGGGTGCAGAGGAGACTTACAAGGATGCTGCCTGGAATGCGGAGCATACCTTATGAAAGCAGGTTGAGGGAACTCGGCCTTTTCTCCTTGGAGAGACGGAGGATGAGGGGGGACCTGATTGAGGTGTATAAGATGATGAGAGGTATTGATAGGGTAGATAGTCAGAGGCTTTTCCCCAGGTCTGAATTGGTGGCCACAAGAGGACGTAGGTTTAAGGTGCTGGGGAGTAGATATAGAGGAGATGTCAGGGGTAAGTTTTTTACTCAGAGAGTGGTGAGTGTGTGGAATGGGCTTCCGGAAACAGTGGTGGAGGCTGATACGATAGGGTCTTTCAAAGGACTGTTAGATAGGTACATGGAGCTGAGTAAAATAGAGGGCTATGGGTAAGCCTAGTAATCCCTAGGGTAGGGACATGTTCGGCACAGCTTTGTGGGCCGAAGGGCCTGAATTGTGCTGTAATTGTTCTATGTTCTATGTTCTACTAGATTAGTAACCATATGACAAGTTTCCTAATCAATCTCCATCAACAGAATAGCCTTCTTTAGGTTCTCTTATGACAGCTTTCAGTACCTGCAAATTTTCTGTATGATCCTTGACTTTCAGATTATTATGAAAAAGAACATCTCTATTCTCTTAACATATGCCAAGAAGGACTTGTTTAATTGTACTCCATGGCTGCCTGTACATCCTATCCATGTTTGAACCAGTATTTAAGCCTACTTCCTGCCTAAATAGAGATGCTGTTGTGCTGAAGGCTTCTCTGCACATACTCAACCCTGCCGTGTTTTAATTCTCCTTTTATCAGCATCTCTCTATTTGTTGGAGCACAATTGACAACAGCTGTCTTTTTATTTGCCACGACTGGAGCATTAGATGCAGGTTTACCAAATCATTCTGCTCCATGAAACCTTCAATCGCCCCACTATTCACGAGTTTTGAAATCCCGTGGTCAGTGCCATCAATCGGCAATGCTCCGCAGGTGCATCAAAGAATTTCCTTAAAACATTTTCTCCCCCAGAGTGAATGCACGTCAGTGGTTTTAACCACTCTCATCATCAGCTGTAGTGTGTTGGGCCATGGACTATGAGCTACAATTGTAAAGCTGGTGCATACTTCCTATAAAAATCTCCAGGAGACAGCAGGAGTTCAGAATGTTCTATTCTGCACTAACTTCTACCATGTATGCTTATGTAATATGAAAAATGACATCATTACATCACATGCACATGTATCTACATATTACATACAAATATACCATCCTTCCACAGTGACAGGACACTTGAGCTACCTCAAGTTGTAATTGGAGAATGAAAAGTCCATAAGTGAGAAATACAGGTGTTACAGGGAAAGGGAGTGGGAGAGACAGAATCGCTGCTCAACACAAATGAACTTTTTGAAAGACAGGATCATAGAATCAAAGAAAATTGTTTGTGAAAAATATTTTTCATATCTTAATTTGGTTGCAGCAATTTTAATTATTGAGAAAATGTGATAAAATAAAATCATTGAATGATTTGATTCAACTATGGACACTGACTGCAGAAGGTTTACATAGGGCAGACTTCAATGAAAAGATAATGCAGTTTGAACAATGAATGTCTTTTTTAATGCACAGAGCAAAGAAGTGATTTTCCATAAATGTGCAAATTGCTGCAAGTTGCTGGCGGATTTTGCAACACTTTCCCAGTGTATCTTGCCCTGAAACTTTTCAAAATTCTTCATGGTTGCTGCACATGCATGCGCTACACTAAAATCACAACAGAAAGTTAAATTTAGTGCTAAGTAGCCTTAACACACAATTATGGTTAACAAGTGCCAATCAACTTCTCCTGTATAGAAAGTGGCAAGACTCGTTCTGTCAGACTGTGGATTGTTTTAGAGATTTAAAAAAAGAAAAAATGAGAGGGATCGATTGATTGGATTAGAGAGGAAGGGAAAGAAAAGAAATTTTAAATTTTAAAAAATTTAAAATCTCCAACAACAATCATCAAGAACAAAACTACCTGAAGGAAAGAAATACAGAGCATAAAATGGAGCACCAGTCATTAACCATATATACACTGTTAAGAATGTAGTCACATTCACAAATGGACAATATTTCGTGGTGTGTTTAATGGAAAATCAATGTATAAATCCAACACATTATTAAAAATTAAAGGAAATCTGAAGGAAAAGTGCTATTTCTGTGTGAACCAGGGAGTTGTGGAGGTTCACAGCACATGGCATAACTGTTAAATCTCCTGAACTACTGGCAATTTGAATACCAACAAGGTATATAATGTTTAAAAACAACCAATGATTTTGCACAAATTCTAGTCCAATATGTATGTGTAACTGCTAATGCACCTGAATCTATGAATAGAAACACAACGTAAGTACATTCTTTGTGAAGGTTGTCCTTTAATGACAGATCTGGAGAAATCCCGAGAACAAAGACTTAACAGCATTTGTGTCATGAACAAAATTGTCCTAACTCATTTCATTTTAGCCAGCAAAGAAGATGATTTTGACTCATGAGTTATGCATAGATTATGGATAGATTGTGGTGAAAGGACACTGTTAATACCAAGTGTTGTATCCTGAAAATCTCTTTAAATACTGCAGAGCCTTGTAAAGAGAAGGGCTAATTTGTGGTTAAGTGTGGGTTATATGTGAGTGTGTTTCATATTAAAACATAAAAGCATTTAGAAGTCCCTACATTTGCTTTACACATGAGCAGTACTCTCATAATAGATTGCAAAGGCTAAACTCTTGACTAGGTTAACTGAATTTCATCACTGAAAAACAAGAAAAGGGGGTTCCTGTTCATTTTATTACAGCATTTAGTGATGCTAATCAATGATCAAATGAATCTTAGTAGATCAAAAGCACAAAAAAATTTAAAAAGTGCTATCCAAGATAGTCTTTATAATATCTATTATTGTACCAATTGCCTCTAACAATGAAAGAAACATAGAAGGAATTTTAAGGCAACGTGATAAGCCAGGCTTGCCAAAACTTAGCAATAATCTTTTTCAAACCAGCAGTGTTTAGAAGATAAATTAGCTTTAGACTGTGTGAGGAAAAAGACAATAGCTGGTAATATGAGACCAAGTAACAGATAAGCTACAACTATGGAAATCAAAGAACCGCAGAAGCTGGAAATCTGAAATAAAAACAGAAAAGGCTGGATATACTCAGCAGGTCAGGCAGCATTTGTGGAAAGTGAAAAAGTTTACACTTTAGGACTGGCACCTTTCAGCAGAAACTGTAACTATATGATCTATGAATAACATTGTGATATTGCATAAAAGAAGGAGTCTGCTTTTACCAATATGAAATGAATGCTAATGGACAGTAATTGAAAAGCAAAACAAAAGAAGTGTGCAATTAAAATGTAGTGACCTTCATATAAGGTTGGAAGGATTATCATGCCATTATCAGCTATGGACTAGCCATTGCCATTTTTAGAAGATGTTTCCCCTGGGCAGCCAGAGCACCCATCTGATCCAATGTAGATTTCTGATGAATGTCTATCAGGATCCTATGGCAAAAATATTGCAATTTTCCAGGATACATGGGTGGAGAACCTGTGCTGGCTGCTTAAACAATGGCTTCAAAACTTTTTCCAGCTTCCATTTTCGTGGAGACGAGAGGAACTTAAGTGTAGGTCACAGTAAGCTCACCACCTGATCCTCCTTCTTTGCAGGATTGGTATTGGTATCAGTATTGGTTTATTATTGTCACTTGTGCCGAGGTACAGTGAAAAACTTGTCTTGCATACCGATCGTACATGTCAATTCATTACACAGTGCAGTTACATTGAGTTAGTACAGAGTGCATTGATGTAGTACAGGTAAAAACAATAACAGTATGGAGTAAAGTGTCACAGCTACAGAGAAAGTGCAGTGCAATAAGGTGCAAGGTCACAACAAGGTAGATTGTGAAGTCAGAGTCCATCTCATCGTATAATGGAACTGTTCAATAGTCTTATCACAGTGGAGTAGAAGCTGTCCTTAAGTCTGGTGGCACGTGCCCTTAGGCTCCTGTATCTTCTACCTGATGGAAGAGGAGAGAAGAGAGAATGACCTGGGTGGGTGGGGTCTTTGATTATGCTGGCTGCTTTGCCAAGGCAGCGAGAGGTAAAGATCTATATGAGGGTGGATGCAATGCACCAGTCTGAGCTGGTGAATTGAGCTGGAGTAGCTGTTCAGTCCATACATTTCATCAGCTGCATGGAAATGAGTTGCAGGCCTCAAAATGGCTTGGCCTTTCTTTAAGCAGCTATTGGTAGGCAGTGAGCATGCTTTTCTGCTCAATGGCCTCATTAAAATCTATCCTGGTGAATCAACATCAAGTGCAGTGCCTAGAGTCATGTAGAAAATAATGAGACCCAGGGAATAGAGAGCAGAGTGAAGAAGGGCAGTGGGGAAGCAAGAGATAAGGGAGGCAAACAGGGAGAAAGAGGTTGAGAATGGGAGGGAAGATAATGGGGAGGGGATGTGAAGCCAGAGAAACCACATCAGCAGTGAACAGCCGAGCCTTTGCTTCTCTCCACTGTCTTAAGAAATGTATTTTTAGTGCAGTGAACTATTTACTTCCCCAGGTCTTGATTCACTCTAAGCAGAGAGTATTGCTGACAAGCAAACTTCTTCAGTTAGATGCTAAGCACATCCTCTGTAAACTGCCCAAATGGTTTGGATGACATACACTGGGGTGGGTCTATGATGGGTTCTGGCAGGCAAACCTACCATGAATAAATATGTTTAATAAGGGATGGCACCCCTCTCCACTTTGTTCTCCCTGTTCCCAGGACCTATCTGTGGCCAGGTGCAGTGTACAAGCAACCCAATATTACAGCAAACTAAGCTGCTTAATTAAAATGGAGGTCCTATTTAGTACATTACATGGAAGTGAATCTTAACTTAGCAAAGGTAGGGTTTAGAATTTTAGCTTTTGCGTATGTTCCCCTGACGGATCTCTGATGTAACGCAGAGAGCATTTTGAAATTTCAGATTCTTTAGCCTCTGTTTTACATTCTGTCTGAATCAGCAATATCCTTGATACTCCAATCTGAATTATTTTCTCAGTCATTGACAGAATTTTAATTGCTTCAGTGCATTCTTTTGATTTTCTATAACAATGATCATGCGCAGGCTATTTTCTTCTAATTGTGGCTTGGGCATACAATGAGTATTGCAGTTTAGAAAAGATTTTACAAATAGACCAAAGAAGATTAAAATAACACAGTTTGTATAACGGATGACCAATCTGTATATCTGTTTAACTAAACCACATGTTGAAAATCTATCCTAAAGTGTTTGAATGTAATGGTTGCTGCATTGCCATTACTATTGAATGTTTTTGAGGGTGATTAGTTGGGTATTTTCCAATGTATGAACTTCAGGTGTCTCTCACCTGTAGGTTCACAGTTCACATCACATCACGGCATCACTTTGGTTTAGCAGAATTTTGAGATTCTATATGTGAGCACACTTATATATGCAAGATGCGTGTGTGTGTGTGTGTGTGTGTGTGTGTGTGTGTGTGTGTGTGTGTGTGTGTGTGTGTGTGTGTGTCATTTTAATTGAGATTATGCATTAATTAGAATATAACCTGGTTAAATATTTTTACATAAACCAAAGGCTATTGGCAATTAGCAACCATGCATTGCTGTGATTATAATATGCATGATTATAAATGAAACAACAATTTTAACAATTGAGATGCTGTATCTTAGAAACATGCATATGTATAAGAAAATGTAATTGCTGATCAGTGACAGTTTTAGAAGTGAATTATTAATGGATTTATCATGAATACAATTCATTTGGTAATCCACAGATCTCTATTAAGTATTCTGTTTATGCCGCTTGTGCATAATTAGTAGAAACTAGAAGGACCTAGAAATTCAATCAGATTGCACATCCTCTTTAAGTGTTATGGGATTTGTGTTGCAGCATAAAATCAATAACTAAATGCAATCGGCACCTCATAATAGAGTTTGTATTTCATGTAATATTCAGTTGCATGGTTCTGTACGTGGTCTGCACACACTCACAAAGCAGAGAAACCATGCAGGGGTAACATGAATCCTCATGCAATGTATGATTGGCACCTCCCTCTAAAATTGATTTATGTATGTGGAATTGCCATACAGTTCCAACTATACATAGGAAATCAGGTCTGAACAGCAGGAACAAACCCTCCAACTGCATTGTTTAAGGGAATCATTAATAACTTACAGGTTTGTTGTGGAGTCAATTGGCTCATTGGAATCAGCCATGCAGAGGTTTGGGAGTGTTCTGACCATTTCTGACAAGAAAATCCTCTATTTGTTACATCATTATGGGTGGTTAAGTCATGGTCCCACTGGCCCCAAGTAGTACCAGGAGCATAAGGAGAGGTTCAAAAGGCAAGGCCTCCCTCTCTGAGAAGGAGGCGAGGTGACCAGGTGAATCTGCCCCTTAAGAGATTTCCAGTAGCCATAGCTCTGCTGCCAGCTGCCCAAGGAATACTGCACAAAGAGACTAAGGTTTTCCCAGGTAGTGATAGTAGAAACCTGTCACCTTCTGTGTGCAGAGCTCCTGCCATGAACCTAAGGCTAGAATGGCTTTCCTGTAGATGTGAAAGTCATGGTTGCCCTGAATCTTTCAGCTTTTGGTTTATTCCAGGCAGTAGTAACTGATATCGGACACATGTAGAGTATATAGATCACTACTGCTTATGGGATGTCACAGATGCTTCCTACTCAAGGAGAGGGGAATTCATCTCATTTATCTTGGACAGCACAGGAATTATCAAAGTTCAATGGACAGATATAATGTGCCCATGTAGCATTTTAGGCTCCACATCTCAACCAGAAGCTCCTGATTAACCAGAAAGACTACTCAATCCATGAACATAAAGATAGAAAATGGTCACAAGCAAATGATCCTCATGGTCAACACAAAATACAGGACCCATTCACCCTGAGGCAGTTGGATGTGCCCTCGATATTAATGTGCCAGTCAGATGGATTGTCTCTCAAAGGCAGATGGGGCTGCCTTTGAGAGACAAAGGCAGCCCCATCTGCCTTCTGCCCACAGCTCCTCACTCCAGTGTGGGCTTCTGGAGCTACTGAAAAGTGCAGTTACTGACACAGCTAGGGATTATGAGGAACATAATTGCGATTGCTTTTGGTATCCACAAGATGCCCTGCAGTCCTCTCCAGAGATGGTCTTGCACTGTTTGCTGCATTGTACTCAATCTCACTATAATGAGAGCAGAGCACCTGCCCACTATGTAGCATCAGGGAGGAAAATGGGGAGGGACTGGAGAAAAAAGAAATAGTGACAGGTAAAAATGAAGAAGGGACCTCTCTGAACATAGTCAAGCTGTGTCATATACTCCCAAGGTTTAGATAAGGTCTACCACTCCACCAGCTTAGAGTTCAAACAAACTGGCAGAAGGACTTGGCACCATTGGTAATAAGGGGCAGGTTACTACTTTGTCATATTGTGGCTGGCATTGAGCAGTTCTACTAGAGAGAAGGTACATCATTTTACCAGAGATCACCATTGACCAGAAATTTACCAAGGCTAGGTTATTAATCATTGTGGCTTTAAGAGCATGTCAAAGGATGCAATTGCCCGTGTAATGGACTCAACATTTTTCTTTGCAAAGCCGTTCCATGATCTAAAAGTCAGATTGACAAGAGAAGCTCCACACAACCCGAAAAACATTGGAAAGACATTGAATTATGGTCACTATTTTCCTCTGACTGCAGCTCTAAATTTAATGACTCCTTTCCACATTCAGCAAAAGCTAGTCCACTGCAGTGCCACCCACATCAGAACTTCCACTGCAGCTCAACATTGAGCCAATGTTTGCAGTGTGTCATACACCAAATGAATGGCAGCCACTTGTCCTCATTGTTATAAAGAAAAAAACACTAAGAAAGACATTGATTCGAACAATTGCAAGGTGGATACCAAAACACAACTTCCTTGCTTACCTTACACACTATTCTGGAATTGCTCCATTAACAGCAATGTTGGACATCCAAAAGCCAGTGCAGCCAATGAAACAGTTCTGAAAAACAGTTAAGATTATAATGTAGGAAATATGGCACAGCAAGCTCGCACAATCTGCAACATGATATTGAATAGAATGTCAGTTTTAAGCAAAGTAGACTGAGGAATAACTATTCACCTGGATGCCAAGGACCACAGCTTTGAAATTGTGCCATGCAATGTTTTACATCCACCTGGCAGAGCAGATGTCCAAATTCCCGTCTCTTCTAGAAGATATTATCTTTGACACCACAGTTTCATATAATCTTTTTGTACTCATAGGGTCAATGGGAATATAGGAACAAGTATGGACTTTCTAGCCCCTTGAAATGTTCTACCACTCAGTGAGATTATAACTGATCTGTGACTTCCCAATGTCTACCACATTTTCCCCATAATTCTTAAAACCTTTGGTTAGCAAAAATCTATGTCAAAACTTTAAAATTATTAACAACAAGCATCAATTAACAATGTGAAAAAGAATTTTAAATTTCTACCATTATCTGCATTTAGGCACTCTTTCAATAATAACCTGTAGCAATACATAGAGTGTGATCTGCATTTAATTACTTTTCTTGATAAAACAGAAATTCTAACAATTGGTCTGCATATATTTCTTAAATAACTAGGCCTATATAAAATGATAGAATAGATCCAACTTCTATCAATGTCATTCCAATGCACTGGAAATTTTATCAAAAGATATTAATAGTTTCATAAAAAGCAATTCTCTCCTTTAAAAGATAATCTTTATTTTGTCATCTGACTTGTCCATTGTAACCTAGGGCTTCTTTCAAATTAAAATGTCTTCCATTTTTTTTGTTCCATAAAATAAAATTTGTGCAAATTATATGCTTTGAATGGAATATAAATAAATCTTACACTTAAAGCAAAAAAAATGTAGAATTTTACACCTTTGTTTTATATTTTAAAACTGATCCATCAATAGTCAATTAGATGTATACCACTTACTGAGAGAAATAATCTAATTGTGCATTCTATTATATCTGCAGAAAATAGATTTATTACAAAATACTGTGTTTTTTTATGCATGCAAGGGCAGTTCAGTAAAAAAAATATAATTGATGTATTTGAGTGCACAGTAATTGTTGAAGTAGAATTATGGACCATATCCATTCTCAAATGAAGTACTAGTCATGCATGTGGTTTTCATTAATGCATGGAAATGTACACTTGAATTCCTTCAATGGCTTGATGAGACATTTTTAGAAAAAAACTGAACAGGAAATGAAAATAAACCAGAGGGGCCATGCACTCAATGAGTGTTACAACATAGTGTAAATGGAAATTCTGAATCATTTCATCTAATTGTCAGCACATCTATCAATGCACCATATTTGAGAAATATGGAAGATTTTCTTAAGAGGCCTGTCACTTATATTCAGATGAAAATTTCTTATGAATTTGCTACCACAATAGAGCATCTGCTTCCTGAATAAATGAATATGATGTGCAACTGTACTTTTGTTAACTTCTACAAATTCCTTTATTGAACAAGCATCTAACTTCTCATCAGAACTTACTTAGACAACAACGCAGATTTTTTGCTGTATTTATTTCTCTGAAGTAAAACTTATTATATTATATTAGCATTATTTATATCTGGGGCAGAAGTCATGCTTATGATTCTAACAGAACAATGAGAAGGTATATAAATATGGTTTAGAACTATATTGAGTAAGTAGCCAAATACAGTACCACAACTTTAAATCGTACATTTATTTTCATCTAAAGGAGGCGTCTTTCCAATTTAAATCAAAAAGCAAATTCTTCCAGGACACCAGTAACAACACAGATGATAAACATAATGATACAAATACACCTGCCAAGTCATTACTTTGATTTATGGTAAACAAATGCAAACTACTAAAATTAAAGGTACATAATTCTGAGAGAATAATGAATGTCTTTTGGCTAGTACAGTAGTGAAGAACTGCCTCACCACTATTCTGGTCAAAAAAAAATTATTAGACAACATTGCATTGCTGAATGTGGGTCCAGTTGAAACAAAATGTTTGTAATGTTTTTGTGAAACTTGAACACAAAAATCTAGATTCACAGCCCCACTGATGGAATGCCGCATCATTGTAAGTGTCAATTTCCAGATGATACTTTCTGCTCTGCATGGCACTAATTTGAAGAGTAGGTCATTATAAAATGAGGCCCTTCAGCCTGAAGCATTAACTCTGTTTCTCTTTCCACAGACTCAATGAGCGTTTCCAGCATATTCTGTTTTTATTTCAGATTTCCAACATCTGCAGTTTTATTTTATTTTCAATTATCCCAAGAGCCCTGGGCAATATTTACCCCCCAATAATCAATCTCAAAACAGATTGCTTGGTCATTATCTCATTGCTGTTTATGGGAACTTACTGAGCACACATTGACTTTCACAGTTCCTACATTACAAAAGTGCTTCATTGACAAAAATAGCACTTTGGAATGACCTGAAGAATGGTCAGTATTAAATAAATGCAAGACATTCTTTCTTTTCTTTCTTTTTCATGTTATTGAAATTGTTGCATGATACCACACCACTATAGTGCAGAACACAACATGTTGTAACTTATACAGAACTTGTAAGTAGGGGTTGAAAACTGCCTTATAATGGTGTAAAGCAAGTAGACATCCAGCACGAATAATTATTGGGAAAAGGGTTAGATTGGGATGATCATTACAAGGCTCAAGAGATTTTGAAGGCCGAATGGAAAATTATAAAATGGAGACATTGAACCAGGAAGTTCCATAAGATGTAAGTTAGTCGAACAATGTAATGATGGTGAATCAACAAAGGAATTAAAGGATGCACACTCTTTAAGAGTAAAAGGATAACTAGGGAGAGAATAGGTCCCCTTAAGAATCAGTGTGGTTGTCTATGTGTGGAGCCACAGGAGATGGGCGAGGTCTTAAATGAATACATCTCATCTGTGTTTACCGTGGAGAAGGTCATGGAAACTAGCAGATTTGAGAAAGAGAACAGTGATATCTTGAAACATATCAACATTATTGAAAGAGGAGATGCTGGCACTGTTGAGGAGCATAAAGGTGGATAAATCCCTGGGGCCTAACCAAGAGTATCCTAGGACATTGTGGGAAGGTAGGAAAGAAATTGCTGGGGCCCTGGACGAGATTTTTGTATCTTCCTTAGCCACAGGTGAGATACCGGAAGACTGGAGGGTGGCTAATGCTGTGCCTTAAGAAGGACTGCAGGGAAAAGCCAGGAAATACAGGCCGGTGAGCCTAAAATAAATGGTGGGAAAGTTACTAGAAGTGATTCTGAGAGACAGGATCTCTCTGCATTTGGAAAGGAAAGGATTAATTAGGGATAGTCAGCCTGGCTTTGTGCATGGGGAATTGTGTCTCAGGAATTTGATTGAGTTTTTTTGAAGAGGTGACCAAGAGGATTGACAAGAGAAGGAGCTAAATGTTGTCTATACAGGCTTTATTAAGGCACTTAACAAGATCCTGCATGGTACCATGGTCCGGAAGGTTAGATCACATGGGATCTAAGGTGAGCTAGCCAATTGAATACAATATTGGCTTGGTGGGTGGTAATGGAGGGTTATTTATCAGATTGGATGCCGATGGCCAGTGCTGAGTCCACTGTTGTTTGCCAGTATGTTAACAATTTGGATGAGAATGTACATGGCATGATTAGTAAGTTTGCGGATGACACCAAAAACATGTGTACAATCTTAGAATTAGAGGGTACCGGTTTAAAACAGAAATGAGGAGAAATTTCTTTAGCCAGAGGGTAGTGAAATCATGAAATTCTTTGCCACGTACGGCTGTGGAGGCCCAATCTTTGGGGGTATTTAAGGAGGAGACTGATAAGTATCTAATTAGTCAAGGTGTCAAGGGATATGGGGATAAGGCCGGAAATTGGGGCTAGAAAGGAATAGTATTAGTTTAGCTCATGGAGCAGACTCGATGGGCCGAATGGCCTACTTCTGCTCCTTTGTCTTGTGATCTTGTGAAAATAGTCCATTTCTATCACCCACCTTCTGATTATCCACAATAACATTGGCATTAACACTCTGTATGTTTACCTGGATTTGTCACCCTCGGCCCTCCACTTGCAGTCACCCATGTGTGAACTTACCTGCTGTGAATACAGAGGGTCTGTCTCACCAACCTGGAGCATCCGAGAATCCAGCACCAAGACATTGAGTATGGCACCATGGAGAAACCCTGTCTCTGACAGCTGGAAAAGCCCAGCTCTCAGCTTTGATAGCTCAGAAAGTTGTCAGCGATTTCAGATGTTTCAGAATTTAAAGACATTCAGAAACATATAAGAACTACTTAAAAATAAAGATTTATTTGCAAACTATTACACATTTTAAAAACATGAATTAAAAGCACTGAAAAATCTTTAAGTAATTTGGAACATCAAACAAAACTTTTTTTGTAGATCGTATGGAATCATACATAGACCATGGAAACAGGCTCTTTGGCTCATTGAGTCCGCACCAACCATCAAACACCCATTTACACTAATCCCATTTTATTCTTCCCACATTCTCATCAACTACCTCCAGATTCTACCATTCACCTACACACCAGAGGCAATTTACAGTGCCCAATTAAATGACCAACCTGCTCGTCTTTGGGATGTGGGAGGAGACAAAAGCACCAGGGGAAACCAATTCAGTCAGAGAGAGGACGTACAAACTCCACACAGACAGCGTTGGAGCTGGGGATTCTACCTTGGTCACTGGAGCTGTAAGGTAGCAGAACTATGAGATACGCCACTGTGACACCCACTGACGTACCTGCTCTTTTTCTTTTATGCCCACAACTCTTCAGCCCTCATTGAAATGAATGAGGTCATGGAAGTGTACCATGTTTAGCTCATGATTAGGTGGCTGATTCCCCTGGCCATTCATTGGGGGGCCCATCTTTGGATTCCAGCGAAAAAGATGCCCAAATTAAAGGTGAATAAATTTGTGACTTCTGTATTTAACTTAATTGCACCAAGTGCCTGAAATGCTGCCATTTAAACCGCAGGTTCATATGCAACCTTTGGCTTTTACCAACAATTTTTTGAAAAATTATGATAGTCCTAGAACAGGAGGAATTTTGTGGGAATTAGTGGTATATTTATTTTGCTACGTGTTTGTGGGGTTGAATTCGCAGGAAGTTTTTTGTCTAAGTCACCATAATTATGGAAAAAGATAATACAAGAACACAAGAGAAGAGCAGGAATAGTTACTTGACCACTCGGGCCTGTCCCACCATTCAATATGATTGTGGCTGTAACAGCCCCAGTGGTCAACTAAATTGGTAAATTGGTTTAGTATTGGCACATGTACCGAGGTACAGTGAAAAACTTGCGTTGCATGCCATCCATATGGATCATTCGTTACAACAGTGCATTGAGGTAGTACAAGGGAAAGCAGTCACAGAATGCAGAATAAAGTTACAGCTACAGAGAAAGTGCAGTGCAGGCAGACAATAAGGTGCAAGGCCATAATGAGGTAGATTATAAGGTCAAGAGTCCATTTTATTGTACTGGGGGACCGTTCAATAGTCTTATAACAGTGGAATAGAAGCAATCTTTGAGCCTGGTGGTACACACTTTCAGGCTTTTGTATCTTCTGCACTATGGGAGAGTGGAGAAGAGAAAACATCCGGGCTGGATGGGGTCTTTGATTATGTTGGCTGCTTTACCAAAGCAGCAAGAAGTGTAGACAGAGTCCACGGAGGGGAGGCTGGTTTCTGCGATGTGCTGAGCAGTATCCACAACTCTCTGCAGTTTCTTGTAGTCTCGGGCAGAGCAGTTACCATACCAAGCCGTGATGCATCTGGATAGGATGCTTTCTATGATGCATCAATAAAAATTGGTGAGGGTCGAAGAGGACATGCCAAATTTCTTTAGGCACCTGAGGAAGCAGAGGCGCTGGTGAGCTTTCTTAGCCGTGGTGTTTACGTGGTTGGATCAGGACAGGCTATTGGTGATATTCACTCCTAGGAACTTAAAGCTTTCAATCCTCTCGACTCCAACACTGTTGATGTAAACAGAAGCATGTGCACTGCTCTCCTTCCTGAAGTCAATGATCAGCTTTTTTATTTTGCTGACATTGAGGGAAAATTTGTTGTCATGACACCATGCCACTAGGCTCTCCATCTCTTTTCTGTACTCCGACTCATAGGTACTTGAGATTCGTCCAACTACAGTGGTGTCATCCGCAAACTTGTAGGTGGAATTAGAGCAGAACCTAGCCATACAGTCATGAGTGTATAGGGAGTAAAGTAGGGGGCTGAGGATCTGGCCTTGTGGGGCACAACTGAGAATAATTGTGGCGGAGGTGTTGCTGCCTATCCTTACTGATTGCAGTCTGTTGGTCAGGAAAGTCAAGGATCCAGTTGCAAAGGGAGGTGTTGAGCCGCAGGTCTAGGAATTGGGAGATGAGTTTGCTTGGAATTATAGTATTGAAGGCGGAGTTGTAGTCAATAAGCAATAGTCTAACGTCGGTGTCTTTACTGTCCAGACACTCCAAAGATGAGGTAATGGCCAGGGGGATGGCATCCATCCTGGACCTGTTTCGGCAGTAGGAGAATAGCAGTGGGTCGAGGTTGTCTGGGAGGCTGGAGTTAATGCGTGCTATGACCAGCCTCTTGAAGCACTTCATGACAGTGGATGTCAGAGCCACCAGGAGGTAGGCATTAAGGCACGTTACCTTAGTTTTCTTAGGTACCGGGATGATAGTGGTCTTCTTAAAGGAGGTGGGAACCAGATTGAAGCACGGAGAGGTTAAAAATGTCTGCAAGTACTCCTGCCAGCTAATTTACACAGGACCTTAGGACATGGCTGGGGTCACCATTCAGGCCAGATGCTTTCCATGGGTTCACTCTCCAGAAGACTGTTCTGACATCTGCAACGGTGACTGTGGGTTCAGGTGCATTGAAGGCTGTTGAGGTGGGTGGTGACATAACATTCCCCTTCTGTTCAAAACGTGCATAGAATCCATTCTTATTGGGAAGGGATGCATTGTTGTTGGCAATGCTTCCTGACTTTGTTTTGTAGCCCGTTCTAGCATGTAAGCCCCGCCACAACTGTTAGCTGGGCTGGGACTCTAATTTGGACTGGTATTGTCTCTTGGCATCCTTGATAGCTTTACAGAGGTCGTATCTCGATTTCATGTAAAGGTCAGAATCACCTGATTTGAACGCCGCAGTCCTGGACTTCAATAGGGAGTGGATCTCCTGGTTCATCCATGGTTCCTGATTTGGGAACACCCGGACTGATTTCTTTGGTACGCAGTCCTCTTCACATTTGCTGATCAGTGACAGTGGTGACATACTCATCTCAGCTGGCAACTGAGTCTTTGGACATGGACCAGTCTACCAACTCAAGGCAGTTGCATAGAAGCTCATCAATTCTCTCAGACCAGCGCTGTACGACTTTCTGTACTGGATCCTCACATTTCAGTTTGTTTGTACGC
This sequence comes from Pristis pectinata, assembly GCF_009764475.1. NCBI lineage: Eukaryota > Metazoa > Chordata > Chondrichthyes > Rhinopristiformes > Pristidae > Pristis > Pristis pectinata. The sequence goes on along the minus strand of NC_067405.1, from coordinate 36,022,928 downwards.
AGGGGGAAGGAGCATAGCCTGGTGGTCTGATTTACTAAAGTGTGGGCAGGGGGTGGGGAGTGGCTCAGTAGGCGTCTTTGATGGTTGTGTAGCAATGATCAAGGGTGTTTGGGCCCCTGGTGGGACAGGAGACATGCTGTTAGTATTTTGGTAACACATTTTTGAAATTAGCCAGGTTGAAGTCATCAGCGATGATGAAGAAGGCCTCAGGGTATCCTATTTCAAGGCTGTTGATCATGGAGTGTAGTTCATTGAGCGTAGGCTCCACGTCCACCTGAGGTGGGATGTAGACTGCCATCAGGATAACTGCTCTGCTATATCAGTTCCTCATAGGCCACAATTTCCCAATCTTTCTAAAATTTATCTACCTCCTCTTTAAATGCCTCCAGTGATCTACAATCCTCCTGGATACAGAATTCCAGAGATTCCAGAGCTACTGTGAGCCCAGAAAAATAATAATTTCCTGGGTTTCTTTGGATGATCAGTGAAAATTACAACAGCAAATCAGTAAAAACTCACAAACCATAAAGGGTATTTGTGTATATATGTGCATGAGCTTGTGTGCAGTGTATGTATGCACATATATATGCTAAGACTTGAAATAGCTACAGCATGAACCTCATGGTACTGGAGAGACACCATCAATAGTATCCCAGCAAAATCCTCCATGTCCACTGGCAGAATAATCAAACGAACTTCAGCTTCCTTTCCCAGGCCAACATTCTCAGCATTGGGGCCCTCTAATTATACTCAGTTGGCTCCATTAGATGGGCCATGTCAATTGCATGTCTGACATTAGACTCGTACAATAGACATTCTATTCTGAACTTTGCCATTGGAGGAAATTATCAGTTGTACAGAGGACAAAATACAAGGGTGTTCCCTGAGCCTCCTTGGGGAAAAAAAAGAAACATCCTCACTGACTCTTGGGAAACTTTGGCCCAATATTGCACAAGATGAAGGAGCATTCAGGATGGCACTGAGATTCCTGAAACAGGATGCTGAAACCAAAACTGAATCAGCCATGATCTTATTTTAGCCTTGAGGGGTCAACTTCTCCTCCTCACATTTTTACATGTTCTCACAAACTAGCCACCTACCTGTCCCAGAAGGCATTTCCTGTTCCCATCCAGGGTACAGTCTGTGGGTCCCTTGCTGAACATATCAATGAGCTCAGAATCCATAGAACTGTAATAGAAGCAAGTCATCCTCAATCTCAAGGAACTGCTTGAGAAGTAGAAGACACATGTATTGGTTAGGGCTGCATGGGTATTCTGAGCATTGTATCACAAAAAAATATTGTATCTCTCTTTATTATTATTCACATGCTTATCTGTCACTTTTTGTCCCTTCTCATTTTTTTGCTTATTTACATTTTCAGAACATAATAATATCTCTAGAACAAAAGGATATGTCTCAAGCTGTAACTGAATTACTTATGGGAAGCCTGTTTAGGGAATGAATAATCTAAATTACACAAAGCAATTATTATTTTCATTTTCTTTTTTTCAGTAAAATGGTTAATGTAAAAAAATTATCATCTTTTCTTTTTTTTAAAATGCTGCATATGGTACTTAAGTCCTGAGATGAGGACATACTTATTTCCATAACTGGATAGTCAGGGGTATGAACAAAACTCTGAGTAATCACATAGCAGTACTTAACCTCACAAGAGTGCGCTTGCTATCAGCAGCGCTCAGTTGCACTAAAATTGTTAGTGCACTCCAAGCATTAACTACTTTGAATACCTGCCATTTTCAGACTGTCTCGCACAAATTTATTGTGATGTATAATTACTATAATTTACATATTTTGTATTGGCTATACTTCCATTTAAATATGATAAATACTACCCAATGCTCAGCTCAAATGAATTTGTATGAAGTACTAACATATGGAATCAGTAGTTGTTAAAGTCAGTTAAAAAACTTATTTTGTATCACATGCAATCACATATGTAGGCCCCTAAGTCAGGTTGGATTCCTACACCTGACTATTGAAGACTGAATGTTAACTCATATCAGATCTTAGTGGAGAAGGCATAAAATGTCTGCCAGTTAACAGCAAACAAACAGTGTTTAGTCACTTTTTTTCCAGAAACTATCACCCATTTTTCTTTCCCTTGGCATGTATGCTATTTAGCATTGTACGAAATTTGGTATGTGGTTGGCCCAAATCTCAAATTTCTGATTTAAATGGAGCGAGTTGTTTACTGAATGACTTTCATAAAGTCCCTTCTGCTGCAAACTCACCTGCTCTGTTGTCAAGATCCCCATGCATTTCACATTATTCCAGTAGTCAGCAAAGGAAACTAGCTAAAAACTACCAGCAAAAGCACAAAATTGACGCAAACTAAATAAGGAACAAAAATTTCATAGTTGCCTATAAAAGAAATAGTTGCCTATAAGAACAAGATTCCCATCTAAGCTAGTCCCATTTGTTCGTGTTTAGCCCATATTCCTCTAAAGCTTTCTTTTCCATGTACCTAAGTTAAGTTAATTAATACTTATATTACAGCAATTAAAATGCATGATTAAACTCTTTGGCACAACAATAAATGGCTTGTTTTGGTCATTTAAAGAACACTTTGATACAAAATGCCATTACCTGATCCCAATTTAGTTGTAAAGAATATATAAAGAATATAAAGATCAATTACCCAGAAACATCAAATGTAGTCTCTCCATGCCCTTACTAACCTCATCTGAAGAGGGGACACAAGAAGGACTGCAGATGCTGGAAATCTGGAGCAACACACAAAATGCTGGAGGAACACAGGGGGTCAGGCAGCATCTATGGAGGGAAATGGACAGTCGACATCTCAGGCCGAGACCCTTCTCCAGGCCAGCTTGCTGGCCCAAAGCATCATAGACTCAAAAGCTGTGAAGGATTTTGGATGTTTTTTTTAAGTATCTTTGATGTTCAATCACATATAAAAGCTACTAAAAATAAAGTCAATTTTTTTAAACTGCAGACTTTTTCTCAATAAAGAAAACAATTGAAAACACCTAAAGTGTTAATAAATAATCAAATACTAAAGTGAAGTCATTTGCCTTTCTTTAATTTTTAGGAGCAATTTACAATTTTTTTTAAAGAACTAAGAAAATAGGACACAATGGAACATGGATTTTAGGAAATCTCAGCAAGCTGGAGCTTCAGCAGAGAAGTCAAATTGATGTCCGGCAACAGAGTAAAGTGACAAATTCGACACTCCTAATCTGTCACTAAGCTTGGGACTTTTACACTTGACCATGAATTTGTGGAAGACTTGAACTTGCTTCCATTTATGAGCAGGATCAGGCCATTAACTTCCTTTCAGCTTTTATTCCTATCCTACTGATGGAGACAAATACAATGACAGGAGAATTACAGAGCAAATGTCCAGAGGCATCATGCTACCTTATTCCACTCTTTTTTCCCTGTACATATGGTACTGTATTGAAAGCAATTGTCCAGTGGACCTGCAAATGTCATTTTTACATATTTTTTCTAAATAATTATTGATTTAAAGAATTTTGCTGATTTAGTTAGTTCATTGGGATGTCTACAATGACTAAAAAATCAAGTAGCATAAAACATTGCTGGCTGATTTCCAATTGCCTGTTTTGTTGTACTGCCCTGAATCAACTTCAACCCAACTGAATTTAATATCCAAAAAATCTTATAGACATTATATTGAGACTTAGTATAATTTGGATTTAATTTTTTTACTTATAGTAGTGAATATTTATATTTTTTCCATTGAACTAAGAAAAAAGAACATAATATAGATGCCTTAAGTATTATGTGATGAAAGTGTCTGCATCTAATCAGAGCTTGCATTTGGCACTCAATGTACCTGCAATCCATCCAAACTCCATACTGATGATTTATGTTTGAAACCAATGTAAGGATCATAAACAAGGACAATTAACATCTGTCTGTCATAACTGAGGAAAAAATGAATTTATTAACAAATACAAAGGAAGTACTTTGCTCAAAATATATATCCTAGATTGTCAGTCAAAGATTTGAAAGCAGTCTGAGCCTTTAATTATCTTAAATAGAGTTACAAAGTGGCAAAGAAATTGAATAAAAACAATCTGGAAATATTGAAGATTAGGTCATTGAAGCAGCCAATGGAATGGTGTATAAAGAAAATAGGTTTGATGCAACATTAATTATTAATGTCAAACTCAAGCAAAGGGAACCTAGATTACATTGTCTCTACTTCCAATTCTTTTCTTATTCATTCATTTACAGAATTTAAAGAACATCTACAGAATTTAAACCATTGTCTATCCCTAACTACTTCTGATAAGGCAGTGTGTTCTTGAACTATCGTAGTCTGTGCAATGAAGGTACTCTTATTGTGTGGCTCAGTAGGAAGTTCCAATACTTAGCCCCAGTGATGATAAAGAAGCAGCAATTTATTTCCAAATGAGGATAATATTTGAGTTGAATGGGATGTGAAGTTGGTGATGTTCCCAAATGCCTGCTTCCCATGTACTTCTAGGTGGTGGAAGTCAGGGATCTGGCAAGTGCCATCAGAGTAAATTGGTGTATAACTGTGGTGTGTGTATGTAGATGGTACATGCTGCAGCTATGATGAGCCCATGGCTGAGCAAGTGAACGATTGGGGTGGACAACTAAGAGTCAATCCTCCATCCCAATTTGGCCTGAAAGGTGTAGTTATCTAGGCTTATGTCTTACAGATGTAGAAAGGTTTTGAGGAATCAGGGAATACCCAGCTTCTGACTTCCTTTTGCAGCCACATGTGGCTGGTCCAGTTAAGTTTCTGGTCAATGGTGACCATCATGATGTTGATGTACTGTAAATACAGAACATGGTGGAAAGGATCATCAGGTCAGACAATATCTTTGTTTAAAGAGAACTAGAATTAGCATTTCGGGTCAAAGATCTTTTGTCAGAATTGGAAAGGAGAGAGAAAAAATAGTTACAAGTTGCAGAAAGTGGAAGGTGGAGGTAAAGGATAGGACAAAGGGAATATCTCTAATGGAGTGATGACAGGGTTTCCATGGTGATAGGCTATTGATGGAATCATCTGGTTGATAAATTGATGAGGAGAGTTAGTGACACACAAAACCATCAAAGGAAGATAAAACGCTTTGAAGTGAAAGTAGGAGTTGTTGGAAGTGCCCAGTAGGCCATGGTAATAGAGAAAGATAAACAAAATTCATATTAGAGATGCATAATCTACAGCAGAACTGGCCAGTTCTGATACATGCAGAGAAAGTAAGTTGCCTGAAATTTTGCATTCAGTATTGAGTCCAGAAGGCTGCAATATGTCCAGATGAGGTGGTGTTCCTCAAGCTTACATTGTACATCATTAGTACAATGCAGGAGGCCACAGACAGATAAATTGAGTGGAAGTGGGAGATATCAGATTTCCAGCATTGGCAGTTTTTTTAGATTTTCATCCCCAGGATGTTGATGGTGGCGTGAAATGGCCATTATCTGGTACCTGTGTGTTGTGAATAGTACTTGCACTTATCAGCCCCCATGCTATGTGTCTTGTGGCAAGCAGGATAGTCTTTGTCATGATGTGATAAGCTGCAACTGAAATTGAAAATTCTGCAATCAACAGCAAATATTCCCACTTATGACCTTTTGATGGAAAGGTTATTAACGAAGCAGCTGATGATTGATCATCACAATATTATGGATTAAAAAATGCTGCTCATCTCATACTTGACTTCATGCACCTGAACTATACTGAAAGCTGGTAGAAGCTGCATTTATTGACAATAAAGAATTTTAGAGAGGATTTTATTGAGGTTTTCACAATACTCAAAGTATCACAAGTTGAATCCTGACAAATTGTTTACTCTTGACCCTGACATCAACAGTGAGGAGCTACTGAATAAAAAAGAAAGAACATGCTTGTGTTCAGAGGGTTGTTATATGCAGCACTGTTTCATTTCCTTAGTAAATCCCAAAGCTTCCTCAGACACTTAATTACTTTTATGTGGAGTTGCTTTTGATTTATTGAAAAATGTAACAGTAGAGTACAACAAAGTTACACAAACCACAATAAATTGAATGACCATTTGTCAGTTGCGTTGGCATTGGCTGAGATTAAGTGAAGGCTCAACTAAGAGAAAGGATCACAGATTAGAAATTACTCCACGTACTGCAACTTTTTTGAATGCTGTGCCATTATTTTTTTCATGGAATACAATTGAGAAGCACAACCAGAAACCGAAAGTGCAGTCCTCATAGTCTGGTTTTCTTTTACAGCTCCACCATGAATCTGATGTACTAAGACCAAGATGCAGCCAATCATATTCAATGGTGCCCAGTGCTGGGCAACACTGCAGACAATTCATGAGATGCAGGCCCTGTACTGGACCAACTTAAATGGGATCTACCTGAGTATGTTGCAGCCCATGAATTCTGGTGCCAGGTAGCAGCTTTAGATAAGTCCACCTTTAGTAAAATAGCACAACACTCACGGCAACACCCTCAGAAAACAAGCCCCCGCCCCCATCCCATCCCATCCCAACCCCTGGCTCCACTCAACCCAATTGCTTCATTCAAAACAGGGCACCTCTGATCACTACATAAGTACTGCATTGCCAGCCTAGAATGCAAACCTACGTCCTGGATTACAGCTTGACCCCAAAACATGACTGATGTTTAGAGGGAAGAAGAGAAATGAATAGATCAGAAATAATGACTTCACACAGAGCACAATGAATATTTAGAATGGACGGACTAGATAAACAAATGAGAATGATAGCAGCAGTAATTTGAAGAGGAGTTGGACAGATGGCAATGGGGCAAATGACTTAAAGGAATATTATGTAGCTAAGGAACTGAGCATTGTGTTTTTGAACTCTGGGGACCGCCAGAAGGACTGAAATTGTCTTTCCCAGTCACGTTTGGTCCCGCATTCCTATGCCAACTTGTCAGAATAAAGAATTGTTTGAAAGTGAAGTTTCACCCAATATCTCCAGTTTAATTGGTGTAAACTTCTTTGATTTAATTGCAGGAAATGAAAATAGATCTTCCCTGCAAGAAAAACTGGCCTTGGGGACTGATCCTGCAGAACAGCTGAGTGAGAGCTTTGACCACAAGCCTGATTTAAATTAGTACATACAAGGGTAATGTCCCCAAGATTCAAACCAGCAGAGTGGGCATCATTTTCAAGCCATTGAGATCCCTAAGCAGTTCTCCAATAGGTTCCTTGAGAAGGGAAAATAATTGGGAAGGGGCCGGCTGAGGAGCAATGTCAGTCATTGGCATTGCTGTGGAGTCTGAGGAGCAATTCAGCTCTTCGGGTCTCCATATTCAGGGAAGTACTGTGAGCAAAACAAACTTTTGGGTGGCAGGATTCTGTGATTCTTTTGAAGAAGGTTCATCAAGATAAACGTATACTTGCCTCTCTTGAACTCCAGATCTGGTACTGACTGGTCGAGGACAATCTAGTCATTGGGTAGAGACCCAAAACCAGCACGTGCCTGCTATTGGCAAATGAAAAATGCTTGACGTTTGTTTCAAACATAAACTACAGTTACCTTTCCTGCACCCAATCTTAATACAGCAAGCAGAGCATTTCTGGCACAGATTCTACATTGGTACACAACCGGTATTTTTTGGATGCTTAACTGCCCAATTTACATGTAAAAAGCAAGTGAAACTAATTAATATTTACAATTATATAGGGCCTTGGTGAAACCACTCCTGGAGTATTGGGTACAGTTTCAGTCTCCCTTCCCAAGAAAAGATATACTTGCCATCGAGGGAGTGCAATAAACATTCGCCAGACTGATTCCTGGGACAGTGGGACATTAGACCAACTAGGCCTATATTCACTAGAATGTAGAAGGGAGGGGTCCCACTGGAATTTACAAAATTCTTCCGGAGTTTGACATGCCAGGGATATTAGGAATCAGGGGTCAGTCTCAGGATACAGAGCAAGACATTTAGGACTGAGATGAGGGGGAATTCAGAGAATGGTGAAACTATGGAATTCTCTATCACAGAAGGCTGTACAGGACAAGTCACTGAATATATTTAAGAGGGAGATAGAATTCTAGACACAAACGGGATCATGGTGCATGGGGAGAGAATGTGAATATTTTCGAGTTAGAGGATCAACTGTGACTATATTGAATGGCAGAACAGGCTTAATGACCAAATGGCCTACTTATGCTCTTCTTTTTTATGCTTCTATGAATGTCTAAGCTGATATATCCTGTTGTCCTTACTTTATACTATTTTGGGAAACATAATTAGATTCTGGTTTACCATTCTCAGCTCTAACCTTCCCTGCAGCACTCCAAAAGGGGTCACATAGGGAATGACACCATCTCCTCCAGAAAAGCATAGCAGGGAAGCAAGGGTGGCTCATACCCAGAGGTGGCTGTTCAGATTTCCAGAGTGATGCAAAACAGCCCAGAGATGGTCATTATCACATTTCACTCCAGGAGAAAAATCATTGAACGAGACAGCATTATGAGATTGAATTTCTAAGCATATGTTGTATTTGAGTTCAGAGAACTTAATTTTCCAAAATTACACTGTAAGAATTCAGTAAACTTATGATCAGAAATTGTTTTTTTTAATTTAGGAATTTCTCATCCATGATTCCAGCAAAGGGATTAACTCAGTTAGTACAGCTTGTTAGAAAAATTTAAGACAAAAGTGTTGGACATCCATGTCTTGCCTTTATACAATTACTTCTGGCCTACTGATCTGTACTTCGCAGCTTATTTATTTACAGCTGACAAAACTTATCACATTTTTCATCTTTTTAATAGGTTCTAGATTACTTCTGTTGTTTTAAAACTCATGTATTTTATATTCACATTAAACTTCATGTTTGGCTTACTAGCCAAAAAGTGTTCACAAACCATAACAAATGCCTACAAATTTGCTTTATTGAATAACCCCAGTCTATGCCTCAGGGGATTGAATTGATGAGCTTTTTTTAGATCCTGAGGTAGAAACCTTGTCTAAGTGCACGAACACGGGCAGTGATTCTCACACAATAACTGGAAGGAAGCATGAGCCATCATACGCCCATTAAATTGGAGAATCGGAGAAGTAGTGCTCCTTCCAACCTCAACAGAAAATGAGTAGTTGTGGAGTTCTACACATTACATGGATGGATAGATTATCTGGTCAGCAAATGCAAGAAGCAATCCAGAAGCCTGTGATTAACACTGAGGATCTGTGGGAATGTTGCTTTGTATAAAAATCTTGAACTGTGTTCATGCACAATGATAAGGTTTCTGCCTAAGGATCAAAAGAAAACTCATCAATTCAATCCACAGAGGCAGAGTCCAAGGTTATATATATATATATATATATATATATATATATATATGTGTGTGTGTGTGTGTGTGTGTGTGTGTGTGTGTGTGTGTGTGTGTGTATTTATTTTTATATATATATATGTATATATATATATAAACAACTTCGTAGGCACTTGGGCAGTTGAATTCTGTTGTGATTCAGAAGAGGCTTGGAGAATCCTTTTGCATGGTTGCAGGTTGGGACAACTGGGGATTCCATTTTCCTACTAAGATCTGGGATATGCCAAGCCTAGGGTACCCTTGTGAGGTAAGGTGTGAGCAGAATACCAAGGCTGAGGATAACTCGTGACCAGAAAGAAATAGCACATCTGGGAAATCCCCTGGAACTGTGGTAGAATTAAATTGGTTGGGTATTCTTTGTGATTGTAAGTGAATGCTCAAAAGAGAAATTCCTCGTGAGTAGTGGAGTGTTACCCAGACTTGGGATTACTCATGATTGAGGGTAATGATCGGACAGGAAATTTCTAACGTTCAGATGGGGATGCTGGAGATTGGGATTCCTCTACATGCAGGTGGGGATCCCATATCTGGGGTTTTCCTTGTAATTGGATGGATGAGACCAAACAATTCCTTGCAGTTTATTGGGAGAGAGGGAAGTATCCATCTCTTCCAAGCCCACAAACCATTCAAAGAGAGCTTAGTTTAAAACTTACCCATACAGAGGGGCTATTTGACGCACTTCCTGATTGCTTCTGAACTTAATGGCTGATGGGGCCATATCAGAGGGCAGCTAAGAACCAATCACGCTTTTGTAGACATGAGGTCAGCCCACATAAGGACAGTAGATGTCCTTCCCTGAACTACTTCAGTACGTTAGATCAGCTTTTACAGCAATCTGGAAACTTCATTGCAACATACTGAAACTAGCTTTATGTTTGTAATTCCAGATTTTATTTAATCAGTTGAATTTAAGTTCCCCATTTGTCATGGTGGGATTTGTACTTATGTCTCCAGATCAATAGTTCAGGCCTCTGGACACCGGTCCAGTAATTTAGTAGCACCATGGGTGCTTGAAAGCAGTAAAAATATACATTTATCTCATTGAACATAATGATCACATATCAGACTTAGATATTTCACACAAGAGAAAGTGTTTCATAAGTCACACTTTAAACCTAGAGTTTGAAAGTAGTATTCACAACATGTTCAATATGCACCCTCGTAATAATTATCTTTTTTTTCCTGCAGCTACAGTGGTAAAACGTGTTTACCCAACAAATCTACAGAATGAAGGCCATAATTTCACACAAATAACTACTACATTTGCAAATTTACTCAGGTAAAACACACAAGGAAATGGTAATAAGTAGGAATGCCACTATTTCTAGAATGTGTTACCCTAAAATTCAGATGAAGGCAGATTGTTGGACTAAAGTGAAGTGAATTTTATATGACTATTAATAGCATGTATGAAATTGAAATATGTTTCATTCAAAGCACCTCTTAGACTAATAACCTTAAAGCCATAGCAGTACTGCAATGCTTCACCTGGAATTTCTGCCTGTTTGGGTACAGTAGAGAATCAATAAAACAATTAAAAGGGAGCATAATCTCTGCACCTAAAACAGCCAATGTAGTTCCCTTGTGATTTTGAACTTCCTGCCCAAAGAATGCCGTGCCACTTGGGCTGCATCGCTCGAGGACGGTCCTTGGGTCTTTCAGGGATTGACGATTAGCACCCAGGGACCTGTGTGAAAGAACTCAGGAGAAAAATCATAAAAATCATTGTCAAAAAGAAAAAGAAAGCAGAAAAACGCTTAGAAAGCTAAAACAGGGCCCATGAGGAATATAAAGGAAGCAGGACAGAACTTAAACAGGGGCTCAGAAGGGCTAAAGGGGGCCATGAAATGTCTTTAGTGAGTAGGATTGAAGAGAATCCCAAGGCATTTTATAGATACAGACAAAAAAAGGAGAGAAACTAAGAAGAGGATAGAAGCACTCACAGACAAAGGAGGGAATTTGTGCCTGAAGCCAGATGAAGTGAATGAGGTATTAAACGAGTACCTTGCATTGATATTCACCAAAGAAAAGGACATGGAGGATAGTGAGATCAGGAAGGCTATGTTGATCTTCTAGGGCATGTTGATATCAGAAAGGAGGTGGTGTTGGGGCTCTTGAAGAACATTAAGGTGGATGTCCCCAGGGCCTGATGGGTTCTATCCCAGGTTATTGAGAGAGGCGATTTCTGGGGCCTTGACAGAGATCTTTGTATCCTCTTTGGTCTTAGGTGAGATCTGAGAAGACTGGAGAATATCCAATGTTTCTTCTCTGTTTAAGAAGGGCAACAGAGACAAACCAGAAAATTGTAGGCCGGTGAGCTTTACATCAGTGGTGGAGAAATTTTTGGAGAAGATCCTTAGGAATAGGACCTACTTGCATCTGGAAAAGCATAGACTTATTAGGGATAGTCAGCATGGCTTTGTGTGGGAGAGGCAATGTCTTACAAACTTCAGATTCAGATTAGCTTATTATCATATACACCAGGGTGCAATAAAGTTTGTTGCTCGTGTGAACCTCACAATGTTAAACAGTATACCTGGTAAATAATAAATCCAACAATGAATACAGTGACAAGCGCAAAAACAACAGAGTGGTGCAAAGATAGCAGTACAATCTGAAGTAGTGAAAATAGAAATGCTAAAGTGACAACAAAGGAATAACCAAGAGAAGTGGAGATGATGATGATGATAGATGAGGGCAGGCCAGTGGATGTTATATACATGGACTTTGGGAAGGCATTTGACAAGGTCTGTCTTGGTAGGCTGATCCAGAAGAATAAGACATATGGGATCTATGGATACTTGGTAGATTGGATTCAAAACTGGCTTGGCCTTAGAAGACAGAGGGTAGTGGTGGAGGGGTGTTATTTTGATTAGAAATCTGTGACCAGTGGTGTTCCACAAGGATCAGCACTGCAACCTCTGTCATTTGTAATATGACTTAGATGAAAATGTAGGTGGGGTCATTAGTAAGTTTGCAGATGACATTAAAATTGGTGGAGTTATGGATAGTGAGGAAGGTTGTCAAAGAATTCAGCAGGATATAGAGAAACAAAGGACTGTAAACGCTGGAATCTAGATGAAAAACACAATGATGCTGGAGGAACTCAGCAGGCCAGGCAGCATCTGTGGAGAAAAGCAAGTGGCCTCCTCTACATTGGCAAGACCAAACACAGACTAGGTGACCATTTCACAGAACACCTGCGCTCCATCCGTAACCATGATCTGCATCTCCCCGTTGCCAGTCAGTTCAACTCCCCCTCCCACTCCATCACAGATACGTCAGTCCTCGGCCTCCGCCACTGCCAAGAGAATCCCAAGCGCAAACTGGAGGAACAGCACCTCATTTTCCATCTTGGAACCTTGCAGCCTAACAGCATGAACATTGAACTCTCCCACTTAAAGTAATCCCCACACCACCACCCCCACAACCACCCCCAACCATGCCTCTCCTTTTCTTTTCTTCCCTTTCCTAGCCTCTCTCTCTTTTTTCTAGCCCCCTTTTTTTCTCCTTACCTTTGACCCATCCCCCCTGGTGGATCTGCTCTCCCCTCCTCCCCCGCACCTGCCAATCACTATCTATTAGCTGCATCTACCTATCACCACCTTGTGTCCACCTCCCCTCCCCTCTTTTGTCCACCTATCACTGCTCTTCTTTTCCCTCCTATATATTGGGCTTCCCCTTTCCTATCTTCAGTCCCGAAGAAGGGTCATGACCCGAAACATTGACCATGTGCTTTTCTCCATGGATACTGCCTGGCCTGCTGAGTTCCTCCAGCATCACAGTGTTTCTCGGCAGGATATAGATCAGTTGGAACAGTGCACAGAGAGATGGCAGATGGAGATTAATCCAGGCAAGTGTGAGGTGTTGCACTTTGGGAGGTCAAACGTAAGGTGAAAGTATACAGTAAATGGCAGGACCTTTGGAAGCATTGACATACAGAGAGATCTTGTGGGTATGGTGATAAATGAGGAATACAACATATGTGCCTTCATCGGTCTGGGTATAAAAGTTGTGCAGTTGGATAAAACCTAGGTTAGGCCATATTTAGAGTACGGTGTGTAGTTCTGGTCACCACAATACAGGAAGGATGTGGAAGCTTTGAAGATAGTGCAGAAGAGGTTCACCAGGATGTTGCCTGGATTAGAAAGTAATAAGGAGAGGTTGGACAAAGTTAGATTTTTTCCTCTGGAGCATCAGAGGTTGAGGGGCAATCTGACAGAAGTATATAAAATTATGAGAGGCATAGATAGGGTAGATAGTCAAAGCCTTTTTCCCATGTGGAAATGTCAAATACTAGAGGACATAGCTTTAAGGCAAGGGGGTAAAGTTTAAAGGAGATTTACAAGGCTTCTCTTACACAGACAGTGATAAGTGTCTGATACAGGCTGCCAGGTTGGTGGTGGAAGCAGATACGATAGCAATGATGAAGACAAGCACATGAACAGGCAGGGAATGGAGGGACATAATGCAGGCAGATGGGATTAGTCTGGATTGGCATCATGCTCAGCACAGACATCATGGGTCAAAGGTCCTATTCCTGTGCTATAGTGCTCTGTGTTCTATATCTTAAGAAGGTTTTCTTTAATTTTCTTTGCATGATCATAAAAAATATTCAAGGCAGAAAAAGAGATTGGATATCCTTTACTGTTGATAAAACAATCAGCTTTTGAATTGGCATGAGGTGAATGAATGGCAGGCACATGAAAGCATGATAGCTGAAGGCATGAAGACAGACAGTGAAACCTCTGAAAACAGGCAAAAAATTGTTTTATCAACAGAAAAGGATATCCAATCGGCTTTTGAATTGGAGACACAGTGAGAGAGAGTCAGTCAATGGTTGCTTTTTTCATTATCATGGAAAGGTATCTACCAAATTCTCAATTAATCCAAACATGGTTTCTACAAAAGAGGAGTTTGCCACAACGTCCATAATTTGAAGCATGCTCTGCATAGAGAATTAATTGCTTTAATTGCCATAACCTTCCTCGTAATAGTTCTCAGACCTCTGTGGGACTTTTTAAATTGTTGTAAGTAACATTAGCTATTTTTCCACTTTTCTTTTATATCCTGTGTTGAAATAATCCTACCCCAAAAAGTCAGCTGGTGAATTACATCCAATTTTCTATCAACATTGCCCTTTAAGCCACCACAAAATATGTGCAAGAACAACCTGAGGTAAGTCGTCTAACTATTTAATACTCTACATGATAACTGCCTTAATGCATTGCCCTTCTGCCCTGTTTTGCGAATGTTTGTGTTCCTAAATTCAGAGAGCTGATAAAAACCTATAAGTTATTTGCAGATTAAAAACAATTGACAAAAAAAGGATGATGCAAATCCCCACCTTTCCTATGTCGTAATCAAGAAGCAATAATGCATGAGATGTCTGAGCACTGCTTGAGATTTTAGTGATGCTATCACAAAAATCTGCCCCTAATTAATTCATTGGCTTCCATAAATTTAGACATATTATTGCTATAAGGACTATAAATATAAATTTAAAATTTAATTTGCATATTCTCTCTCACACACACACACACACACACACACACACACACACACTCTCTCTCTCTCTCTCTCCCTTACTTATTTATTAGTCCAGTTGTGTCACCTGTTCAAGTATTGCTTCAGGAGATAACTCCAGGAGACACAAAATCACTGGGAGAAAGGAGTTTTAAGGTTGCTTCTTTGACCTTTTTCATGCAATATTTGTTAAAATGTAATAAGGTCTGAGTAAAGATTAACAATGTTAGGGCACATTCAATGCTCCTGAAATAATTTAAGCTTTTTGTATTTCTATTGACCTTCTTCACAGCTCTCACATTCAACAACAAATTTGTTCCTCAAAAACTGGACAAACTTGGGTTGTTTTCTCTGGAGCA
Source organism: Pristis pectinata (assembly GCF_009764475.1). Classification (NCBI taxonomy): domain Eukaryota; kingdom Metazoa; phylum Chordata; class Chondrichthyes; order Rhinopristiformes; family Pristidae; genus Pristis; species Pristis pectinata. Next base: position 36,007,720 of record NC_067405.1, on the reverse strand, counting down.
GCCGCGGCTGAGGGGAGAACTGATAAAAGTTTATAAAATTATGAGAGGCATATATAGAGTAGACAGCTGGTATCTTTTTCCCAGGGTCAAAATGTCTAATACTAGGGAGTATGCATTTAAGGTGAGGGGGGTAAGTTCAAAGGAGATGAACAGGGCAAGTTTATTTATACAGAGAGCAGTGGGTGCCTGGAATGTGGTGGTTTAAGAGGCAATTAAAAGGCCTTTAGATAGGCACATGACTATGCAGAAAATGGCAAGTACAGGCAGAAGGGACTAGTTTAATTAGGTATCATTAGCTTAATTAATTTGGCACAACATCATGGCCACAGTATCAACTAATGATATATAACAGATATTTATTCTGCCTTTCATTAGTTTCGGGTTTGGATGCACGTTTGTGGCAATAGAATCCCAAACCAATTCAAGACCACATACAAATTCATCTCTCAGGCCTATCTTCTGTGTTTTTTCAGTAATGCCACCTCCAAACCAGCTATTATTTTCACAATGAAAGTGGCCCTGTCGATGTTGCATTACCATCTTTACAGGACTATTGGCAACGTAGGAATGTACCGTAGCAACAGCGTTCATTGAACTGCATCACTGGACAACATTGGATGCCACTTTGCCTCCTTGGAAACCAGCATAAAGAGTAAAGTTTCACTTTAGAAAACCATCATAGAGGAACCAAGGAATGCAAGTAAATTGCTGACGATTTTTAATTCCACTGTAATTTTATTGTTAATGGTGGGATTATTTTCCATATTGTTACTGCTACAAAACAATCATATTGAAATACAACATATTAGTTGGGGATCACTAGTCAGAAGAATTATAATTGCTCTGGAGTCTGGAAGAGTAATTTAAATGCACAGTGTGCAGTGGGCAAAACACATTTTTTATGAAGCTGGTAGAATGGTGCCTTCCCCCGCCTACCCATGTTTACAGTGGGCCAATAGTTCAATTACCACCAGTTGTGCAAAGTCCTGGCTTGGGATTTTGCAAATGACAAGAGAGCATAATTCTTTATTCTGTGGTGTTATACCTTTAATAAGGTTGAGAGATTACAGTAACCTTAATATGATTGAAAGCCATCCCTTCCTCTCTAGCTTTCTATATTATGAGCTAAGCCCTGCATATGCACAATCATCTACTGATGATCTGATGAGGCTTGACTTCTGGTAACTGATTTGGTGACCCTTCCTTGACTGTAACCTCAGCCTCTGTGCCAACATCTGCTGGTGACTGACCAGGTGACCTCCCCTGACTGTAGCTTCTGTCTCAGGGCCAACATCTTCGAGTCACTGGCCAGGTCATCCTTCTTTCTCTACTGTACCCTTCTGGCTGAGAAGTCTTATTTTTAAGGTAAAACCCCACCAACCCTAAGCAACTGAAATTGCCACTTCCCCATGCATCTAACACTAAGTTTCACACTCCTCCTTCCTCCCCTAGCCTAAGTAGCCTCTGAAGACTTTGAATAAAGAGACAGACATTTTGAGTATCTTTGATTACTATATTGCAAATATTTTAGACTTGTGATATTCAAAAACCACAGTCTCAATGAAAACACATGGGTAAACTTAGCAAATAATTTCCCTCTATCTCTTTTCTCCCAGTTTAGGCATTCTCTTGCGTCACGCTGGGAATCAAGCCTCTGGATTTGTGTGCCACAACCTTTCTCTACTGTATAGCCACCTGGCTCCATTAGGGTAGGTAATATTTAGTCACTTTCCTTGCAGGACTGGCACAGTGCACAGTGCCCACTGCTACAAGGGGTAAGGCTCAAGGCACTGTAGTCAATATAATAGTCCTTGAATATTTAACATGCTTAAAGGCCTTCTGGAGGAAAATGACCCTGCGGAAGAAACCAGATAAGTCAGGTATTTTGATTAAGGGATGAGGGGGCAAGGCAGGTGGTGATGGTGGGGAAAGAGCCAAGAAAGTCGGCAGTAAAGCAGTGAAGGTTGGGGGTGAGGAAGGAGGGCTGGGTTGGAAATGGATCAGGATCTTGAAGGTCAGTTTAGGGTTATAGTCAGTGTTGCCATTTGGAGGAATGTGTTCCAGGCACTCAATTTCCTTACACAGAAAAGCTAGAGGAATTTCATTGGCCTAACCAGAGCCAATAGATAAGATTCAAAGCATTTCTTGCCCAACGTAGGCATCATCACTCACTTGACCCATATAAACCACCCCAAATTATTGAATGGTCACTTTCATCGGTGCAAGTTCCTCTGGTGCTGGAACAAGGCTGATGATCAGTGTGAGAAAGGTTGTAAGGTTGCATTGAGGCAGCCAATCAGAACATTCAAGTAAAAAGCCCCTTCAAGAAGGGCACATGCAGCCTATATATATATATATGTGAGGTGGGATGTTGCTGATAAAGAGCTCTGTGCAAGCAGAATCCCCCAATTCTCTGAACCATGCTTGCTGGCAAAATTATTCATAATCCCACAAGTAAATTCATATTGTGAGAGATTGAGTCATCTGGGACTATACTCACTGGAATTCAGAAGGATGAGAGGGGATCTTACAGAAACTTATAAAATTATTAAAGGGGGGAGGGAAGCAGAGGAGTAGGTCAGAGGAAGAAGGGGATGAGGAAAAGTCAGATCTGACAGGTAGAGGGGCTTTGAGGAAGGAGAAGCAGAGTACAGGCTATAAAAGTAGTAAGGTGGATGGGCTAAAGTGCATTTAACTTAAATGCAAGAAGCATCAGGAATAAGGGAGATGAACTGAGAACTCGGACAAGTACATGGGACTACGATATTGTGGCTATTACGGAGACATGGCTAACATCAGGGCAGGAATGGATATTGAATATTCCTGGTTTTCAGTGTTTTAAAAGGGATGGGGGGGGAAAGAAGAGGAGGAGGGGTGGCGATACTAGTCAGGGACACTTGTTACAGCTGCAGAAAGGGTAGATAATGTAGAAGGATCCTCTTTAGAGTCAATATGGGTGGAAGTTAGGAACAAGAAAGGAGCAGTTACCCTCCTGGGAGTATTCTATTGGCCCCCTGGTAACAGTAGGGATATGAGGAGCAGATTGGGAGGCAGTTTTTGGAAAGATGCAAAAATAACAGGGTTATTATAATGGGAGACTTTCCAAATATTGATTGGCACCTGCTTAGTGCCAAAGGTTTAGATGGGGTGGAGTTTGTTAAGTGTGTCCAGGACGGATTCCTGACACAGTATGTTGACAGACCAACTAGAGGAGATGCCATATTAGATCTAGTTTTGGGTAATGAACCGGGACAGGTGACAGACCTATCGGTGGGTGAGCATTTGGGGGACAGTGACCGTTGCTCCATGACCTTTAGAATTGTCATGGACAGGGATAGGAGCATAGAGGATGGGAAGATATTTAATTGGGGAAAGGCAAATTATGAGGCTATAAGGCAAGAACTTCAGAGTGTAAATTGGGATGACATTTTTGAAGGGAAATGTACTATGGAGATGTGGTCAACGTTCAGGGATCTTTTGCAGGATGTTAGGGATAAATTTGTCCCGGTGAGACAGAGAAGGAATGGCAAGGTGAAGGAACCGTGGGTGACGAGAGAGGTAGAACAACTAGTTAGGAAGAAGGCGGCAGCATACATAAGGTGTAAGTAGCAAGGATCAGACAGGGCTCGTGAGGAATATAGAGTAGCAAGGAAGGAACTTAATAAAGGGCTGAGGAGAGCGAGAAGGGGACATGAAAAGACTTTGGCGAGTAGGGTTACGGGGAATCCCAAGGCTTTTTTCTCGTACATGAAGAACAGAAGGATGGCTAGAGTAGAGGTAGGTCAGATTAAAGACAAAGGTGGGATGATGTGCCTGGAAGCGGGTGGGGTTCTCAATGAATACTTCTCTTCAGTATTCACCAAGGAGAGGGGTCTTGATGATGCTGAGGACAGTGTTGGTAAGGGTAATGTTCTAGAGTATGTAGACATCAAGAGAGAGGATGTGTTGGAGCTGTTAGAAAATATTAGGACAGATCCCTGGGGCCTGACGGAATATTCCCCAGGCTGCTTCGTGAGGCGAGGGAGGAGATTGCTGAACAGTTGGTTAGGATCTTTGAGTCCTCGTTGTCCACGGGGATGGTACCGGAAGATTGGAGGGTGGCGAATGTTGTCCCCTTATTCAAAAAAGGTAGAAGGGATAGTCCAGGGAATTACACACCAGTGAGACTTACGTCTGTAGTGGGTAAGCTGTTAGAAAGGATTCTAAGGGAAAGGATCAATGAGCATTTAGAGAAATATGGACTGATTAGGGACAGCCAGCATGGCTTTGTGAAGGGAAGATCTTGCCTCACAAGCCTGATAGGGTTCTTTGAGGAGGTGACCAGGAAGATTGATGAAGTTAGTGCAGTGGATGTGGTCTACATGGATTTTAGTAAGGCGTTTGATAAGGTTCCGCGTGGTAGGCTTCTTCAGAAGGTCAGAGGCCAAGGGATCCAGGGAGTGTGGATTCAGAATTGGCTTGCCTGTAGAAAGCAGAGGGTTGTGGTGGAGGGAGTGCATTCAGAATCGAGGGCTGTGACTAGTGGTGTCCCACAGGGATCGGTTCTGGGACCTCTGCTTTTTGTGATATTTATTAATGACTTAGATGAGGGGGTGGAAGGGTGGGTTAGCAAGTTTGCAGATGACACAAAGATCGATGGTGTTGTAGGTAGTGTGGAGGGCTGTCGAAGCTTACAGAGGGATATTGATAGGATGCAGAGCTGGGCTGACAAGTGGCAGATGGAGTTCAATCCGGAGAAGTGTGAGGTAGTACACTTTGGAAGGACAAACTCCAAGGTGGAGTACAAGGTAAATGGCAGGATTCTGGGCAGTGTGGAGGAGCAGAGGGATCTGGGGATTCATATCCACAGATCACTGAAAGTCGCCTCACAGGTTGATAGGATAGTTAAGAAAGCTTATGGGATGTTAGCTTTCCTAAATCGTGGGATCAAGTTTAAGAGCCGCGAAGTAACGATGCACCTTTACAAAACTCTGGTTAGGCCACAGTACAGAGTACTATGTCCAGTTCTGGTCACCTCATTATAGGAAGGATGTGGAGGTGTTAGAAAGGGTGCAGAGGAGATTTACCAGGATACTGCCTGGATTAGAGAGTATGGATTATGAGGAGAGACTAAAGGAGCTAGGGCTTTACTCATTGGAGATAAGGAGGATGAGGGGAGACATGATAGAGGTATACAAGATATTAAGAGGAATAGATACAGTGGACAGCCAGCGCCTCTTTCCCAGACCACCAATGCTCAAGAGGACATGGTTTTAAGGTAATGGGTGGGAAGTTCAAGGGAGATGTCAGAAGGAGGTTTTTCACCCAGAGAGTGGTTGGTGCATGGAATGTGCTGCCTGGGGTGGTGGTGGAGGCTGATATGTTGGTCAAGTTCAAGAGATTGTTAGGTAAGCATATGGAGGAATTTAAGATAGAGGGATATGTGGGAGGAAGGGGTTAGATAGTCTTAGGTGTGGTTTGAAGGGCGGCACAACATGGTGGGCCGAAGGGCCTGTATTGTGCTGTATTGGTCCATGGTTCTATGATTCTATAAGATGGAGGGAGAAAAGTTGTTTCCACTGGTATGAGAGACTAGAACTAGGGGACATAGCCTCAAGATTCAGGAGAATAGATTTAGGACGGAGATGAGGAGAAACTGCTTTTCCCAGAAAGCAGTGAATCTATGGAATTCTCTGCCCAGGGAAGCAGTAGAGGCTACCTCATTAAATATATTTAAGACACAGTCAGATAGATTATTTGCATAGTAGGGGAATAAGGGAATTAATGGGGAAAAGGCAGGTAGGTGGATCTGAGTCCATGGCCAGATCAGCCATGATCTTATTGAATGGCAGAGCAGGCTCGACAGGCCAGGTGGCCTACTCCTGCTCCTATTTCTTATGTTCTTATGTTACGTTCTTATGTTCTTGGAATAGCGAAAGATTGCACTGTCATTTCAAAGGGATGAGACAATTTGAAGGTGTGTGCCACAGGAGTGGAGGAAGGACATGAGAAAGCTTCTGCAGGTCCTCAAAATACATCTCAAGCCATCAGTTACTCTTACCAAAGCTGAAGGTATAGAGCTATTATGTAAAGACAGGTCAGGTTGTAAAGAAAAGGGATCCACACGTGCAAGCAGGAGAAGGCAGTAAACAAACTCAGTTAGATAGTCACTGAAGTAGACATAGTCTTGCCTGATGCATGCAAAGACATCGCACCATCCTATAATCTGTATTGGAGTACACCTGTCAGAATGTGGAGACAGCTTTCAGGGCATAGCCACACTATCCATGTGCAATAGTGATTGTCCTGACATGTCTTCACTTATGAGTGCAAGGTAACACATTAAATGGTGCTTTGAGACATTATCAATGGCCATTCAGGCATTCATATTTTGTAGCGGTGCTACATAGTGGGAGGGGCAGTCTGCTTTCAGAAGTTCTACATCTATTAATTCACGATGTTAAGGTGAGTTCCTTTTGGAACCACATTCCCTGTCCAGCATCCCTCTGCAATCGACTCTCGTCATGGAAGATCGAAATTGATAAAACATCTGGTGCCAAAATAGAAAGCTAAAACCAAAATTAAAAGGGCAAATAGTGCAAAAGCCCATGAAACAAGTACTTATAAAAGGAACACATAACAAAATCATGCAAGGCTTCTAAAAGGACCAAGCTATTTAACTGTAAGTGCAGGCAATGAGTTCCAGATGATAGCTAGTCTTTGCACTTGAAACAGAAGTTTCCCCTTCACTTTAACTTCATGCCCCCTGTCCACACTGAGTCCATCAGCAAGCAGTTCTAGCTTCATAATATGGCTAACCAGTAGCTGCAGCTGTATACACTTCCTGCACACATGGTTACCAGGGAAAATGAAGGTGTCTCTGATTTCCTACATAATGCAGAAGGAGCATGAGTTCTCCTGTCATGACTTAACCCCTAATTACTTAAAATTAAATTAAAGCCTGCTTATTTTACTCTCAACACTCCCCTACACAATCAGAGGACATTGTCTTTAAGTTAATCAATAAACTGTAAAAGCAATGGAAATAGTCACCTGCTCCTACTTAGCAATCAGTTGCCTCCCCCCACTATACATTACTTTCTGAATCATGATGTTAGTTCCATCTCTGCTGCTGGGGTCCAAGGTGGGTAAGCTTGACACAAGTCCTCCACCCCTTGACGCTGCCGTTGATTGTCTACCTCAGGAAATTCTGCTTGCTGAAATGCATATCAGTATCCACAATAGGTAAAACAAAATGGGTGGGTTTCTACAGGCTAAAAATCAGATATTTGGAAGTAAATTCAAAAATAGGACCTTCAAGGTTGCAACATCAGGATTGCTACCAGTGCCACATGTTTGTCAGAGCAGAAATAACAGGCTATATCAGACAACGATATAGCTAAAGGGATGGTATAAAGGAGAGTGATTCAAATTCCTGGGACATTGGAACTCGTTGTGGGAGAGGTAGGTCTAGTAGAAGCAAAAAGGGCTGTACCTGGGCAGGAGGGGGAAGGGGCGATGTTCTGGGGGGAGTATTTGCTCATGTCATTAGGAAAGATTTAAACTAAAGTGGCAAGGAGATAGGGACCTGTGCAAGGAGACAGAAGAAGGGGAGATAAAGATAGAAGCAAAAGATAGGAAGGGTAAAAGTGAGAGTGGAAGTTAGAGCAAAAAAAAATAAACAGGGCCACAATGTAAAATAAAGCAACCGGGACTAAGAATGTTGAAAAGACAAACCTTTGTGTCTTAATGAGCAGAACATTCACAATAAGGTCCATGAATTAATCATGCATATAAGTGTAAACAGGTATGATATAATTGGGATTGTGGAGACATGGCTGCACAGGAACCAAGTATGGGAAAGGAACTTCCAGGGATATTCAACATTTAGAAAGAACAGGCAAAAAAGAAAGGGAGGTGGCGTAGGCATTGATGGTTAAAGGGATGATCACAACAATGAGGAAAGATATTAGCTCAGTTAATGTGGAATCTGTATGGGTAAAATTGACAAATATCAAGGGTAGAAAATGCTAGTACAAGTTATATACAGACTTCCATGTAGTTGTAGTGATGTTAGGGATGACAGTAAACAGAAAATTAGAAGTGCATGCAATAAAGGGACAAAGGCAATCATGGGTAACCTTCACCTACACATAGACTGGGCAAGCCAAATTAGTAACAATGCTGCAGAGAAAGAATTCCTGGAGTGTATGCCAGACGGGTTTCAGCACCAAGGCGTTGAGGAACCACCTGAGCGAGTAGGCCATCCTGGACTGGGTGTTGAGAAAGGATTATTTAATAACCTTGTTCTCTGAAGAATCTTGGGAGGATCAACCATAATATGATAGAATTCTTCATTTGGATAGAAAATAATATCATTGCTTCTGAGACTAGAGTCCTGAATCTAAATAAAGGAAATCATAATGGTATGAGGTGAGTTGGCTAAGGTAGACTGGAGAAAGTTACTTCTGGGGTTGACAATGGATCAACAATGACAAACATTTAATGAGCACATTGATGAACTACAACAGTTGTTTATTCCTGTCTGGTACAAATATAAAACAGGAAGGATGACTCAGTTGTGGCTAACAAAGAAAATTATCAATTGTCTTAGATCCCAGGGGAATGCATATAAATTAACCCAAAAAATCCTCAAACCCTGAAGACTGGGAATGGATCAGAACTCAGCAAAGGAGGACCCAGGGATTAATTAAGACTGGAAAATAGGGTATGAGAGTAAGCTTGCTGGTAACACAGAAACTAACTGTGAAACCTTCTGTAGGTATGAGAAATGAGAAAAGATTATATAGAGCCCTTAAAGTTGGAAACAGGCAGAAATGGTAGACCAATTAAAGAAATGAGGATATAAATACTTTCCCAGAAATGTTAGGGAACCTAGTATCTAGTGAGATGGAGGAACTGAAAAAAATCAGTATTAGAAATTAAGGAAATTCATGGGATTGAAGGCCATTAAATCCTCAGAGCCCAATAATCTGTTATGAAACTGGCCCCAGAAACAGTGGGGAGCATTTTCCAACATTCTTTGGATTCTTCATCCTTTCTTACAGGGTATCTATTAATAAAAAAAATGGGAGTTATGGACTGGTTAACCTGACATTGACAGTGGGGAAATTGCTAGAGTCCATTATTAAAGGTGCAGCAGGAGACCATTCGGAAAACGGGGACAGGATCAGTCAAAGTCAGTTTGGATTTACAAAAGGGAAATCATGCTTGACAAATATACTGTAATTTTATGAGGCAGTAACTAGTAGAGTAGGAAGGGGAGAAGCAATGAATATAGTGTATTTGGATTTACAGAAGGCCTTTCAGAAGGTCCCAAATAAAGAGACCAGCATGCAAAATTGGAGCATACAGGATTGGGGTAATGTAATGGCAAGGATAGAGAATTGATTGGTAGACAGGAAGCAGAGAGTAGGAACAAACAGATTCTTTTTGGAGGGTTCTGCACTTGGATTCCAGCTATTCACAATATTTATTAATGATTTAGATGAGGTAAGTAAATGTAATATCTTCAAACTTGTGGGCGACACAAAGCTAGGTGAGAGTGTGAGCTGTGAGGAGGATGCAGAGGCTCCAGAGTAATTTGGACAGATTGAGTGAGTGGGAAAATGCTTGACAGATGCAGCAGTATTTAGGTAAATGAGAGTTTATTCACCTTGGTGGCAAAACAGGAAGGCAAGTTATTATCTTAATAGCGAGGGATTAAGAAAGGGGGAGGGGTAATGAGACGTGAATGTTCTTGTGCAACAGTAAGCATGCAGGTGAAGCAAGCAGTTAAGAAGGCAAATGGTATATTGTCCTTTATAGTGATAGGATATGAATGCAGGAGTAGGGATGGCCTACTGCTATTGTATATGTACATGGTGAGTTCACACCTTGTACAATATGTAAAGTTTTGGTCTCCTTATCAGAGGAAGGATGGTCTTGCCGTTGAGGGAGTTCAGTGATGTTTTACCAGTCTGATACCTAGGACAGCAGAATTGGCCGACGAAGATCAATTGGAACAATTGGGCCTATATGCACTAAAGTTTAGAAGAATAAGAGGAGACCTCACTGAAACTTATAAAATCCTGATGGGACATGACAGACTGGGTGCAGGAAGAATGTTCCTGATGCTAGGGAAGTTCAGAACCAGGAATCACAGCCTAAGAAATGGGGTAATTTGTTTAGGACTGAAATAAGGAGAAATTTCTAAACTCAGAGAGTGGTGTACCTGTGGAATTCCCTACCACAGAAGGCATTTGGGACTAAATAATTAAATACAAGGAATTACATATATTTCTTATGGCTAAAGAATCAAGGGATATGGGAAGAAAGCAGGAACAGGATACTAAATTTAGATGATCAGTCATGATCATATTGAATGGCAGAGCATGCTCAAAGGGAAACATTACCTACTCCTACTCTACTTCTATGTTTCCATGGACCTTGAACCATTTCTTAATCGAAAGAACTTCCCACAATTTATTATTTCTAAATTTGTCCAATTCAATTAAATTTCTTTTCTTCCTCTTTGCTCCAAGGTGTTATCCATTCTTTTGCAGCAAACATTCTTTGCTTGGTTCCTGGCCCCCATCTGAGTTTTAAGTGATATGTCAATTGCTTATGAGTATTGTCTCTTAGTAATCCACAATGTAGGTTTGACTCCAGGACTCACTTGCTATTCCTTTGGATTCATATTTTTGATCAACAACTGCAAGACTGAATCAGGGGTTGCTTACTCCAGATGATATGTGCAGGGTTCTAGAACCCATATCGTTTTCTGGAATCCACAATTAGATTGGCAAAGGCCTTTTCACATATTAGTCTCCCATCCTCTTGAGTGCGGTACCAAAGATGTACAGTGCCGGTATAATCTTAAATTTGACATTTATTTTATATATGGTACACTTAATGCTGCTAGTTTATTTGGTAAGATCAGAAATCAAATATAGTTGTGTCTTTGTACGCTCAAAAAGTTCTTATTGTTTCATTTTTCCCTCGTTTTATTCAAATAAATTTTGTAGCATCTTATTTATATGCATTTTTGCAGTGACAAATAAACAATCACAGTTCAAATAGTGTAAAATTGCTGTTTCAATTTTTGCCAGAGAGACAAATTCCTCAAATATTTGCTATGTATTCTTAAGTCATTTAAATACATGGGGATAATGTTTTAATGCAAACACACAGACAAACACACACGCGCACATACATGCACAGAGTGCAATTTAGAAAAATTCATTAACCGAAGTGTACCAAAGACTGAGAAAGGAAAGGCGTGAATGAGCAATTAGACACTTTTTTCTGAAGATAATAAATGGAAGTGTTCAATAGCTATCATGTTCTGGGGAACTAATTGCTGTCTTGCTAATTAAATTCAGTATATAAACATATAGAATTACTTTCACTTCTTTAAAACATTATTTTAACATGCAATTAGTATTTGCGTGCCACATGCACAATAAAACAAAAACAAAAAGTTGTCTATTTTGTTTAAAATGCTAATCACAAATGACCATGGCAGAACAGCTGCTATTTTTCTAATGAGACCCAGAATGTTTCATACGCTGAATGGTGATCAAAGTGAAAGTGCTAAACATGTTATGACTACATCTTATAATTTATTATTTGTTTAGGAGACTCATTAAAATCTACTTTTGACAGTGAGGAAATGCCACTGGTTAGCTCTTCAACTAGGCATCACTAGTTAGGCTGGAAATATTAGCAAGAACATGAGAAGAAAACTCTTTATTACTGTCAGCACTCTTAAAATATAAACAAAATGTTATTTTACTACCCACTTCTGTTTCATCAGTTCAAATGTATTTTTAACAGACTTACAATGATGTGAAGAGCAAACAGTTTTGATTAAGCCTTAAGATAAAGGAAATTATTTCCCTCTGTGAATTACCTTGGTTAAAAAAAAGCTGTTTCACCATATATCCACTTGCATATGCCTCAGCAGCTGCAGAAGATACAGTTTCTTCCCCAAGGTAAACAGCATCATTCTGCACATGTAGACATTCATACATCTACTGATAACTCCATGGCACGTCTAAATAGGTAGGACTATTATGCCATCAATGTGCAAATCATATGCAACTCTTGCCAGAAAATAATTCAGGTCAATGCACACTTCCCAAGAGGAAACATGATGTTTTCATTCTGAAGCACTCAGATGTCACTGAGCTTTTTGAAGGAGAGAGAAGGATGGAAAGCTGATTCCTCTGAAACCAGGCTACATGATGCAACCACTGCTGATGACACTTCAGTACAATGTTGTAACCTAGCATAGGGCTGATAAAATAAGGCATGTAGATTAGATAAAGCTCTTAACTGGTCAAATATTTAGAGAACAGTAACAACATTTCTCATGCTTGGAATAGTCAGTGAGTGTCTTACTGAATAAAAACAGCTGAAACCTTTTGAATATCAGTTTAATGATGATACATTCTACCAAATCAGCCCAGCAAGCAATACCCTAGGATCCCATTGTCCAGTTCTTATGACTTTGACATATGAACACAACTCTTGAGAAAATAAATTAGCCAGCATCACAAATTTTGCAAGAAGAGATTCAATAACACTGGCAAATTATTTGCAAAGGGAAGTCAGACTCATTGCAAATTCACAAAATATTCCTTCCTGGTCCTCCATACATTTGACATGTTAACCATGGAGGAGTCTGGACACCTGCATTGGCATCCAATTGTCTGGATGCCAGTTTTGGAACTTTGGATCAAGCAAATGTAGCCCACAGACACATGGATACGCATGCAGAAGTAGGCTTTCAATGTACTCACGAGGCTTGCTTTATAGACGATACTTCAACCTCTCCATACTTGTGCACATGGCAATAAACTCAACTTGATTTGACAACTTTATGGGACTTGCCTGAGTGGAACACAGACAGTAGAAAGACCTTTCACCATGTAAGGCATATTCAGTTGCACCCAGAGATAAAAACAGGCCCACTATCAAATGCTCGTTGATCTACTGTGCACCACCTCATTTAAATGCCTAAACGTGTGACATTCACCAGGGTATGATGGTGGAGTGACAATTAAATTACCAGAGCAGTAATCCAGAAGCTTGGAGAGACTATCCAGAGATGTGAGTTCAAATCCCACCATGTTGCTCGACAATTTAAGTTCAGTTAATTAAGTGATATGAAATTTTACTAAAAAAATAGCCTCAGTACTGGTGATGATGAAACTATTAGATTTGGTTCACTAATGTCCTTCAGGAGAGGGAATCTGCTGCCCTTACACAGCCTGGCCTATTCATGACTACAGACCCCTGAACTCTAGTTGACTTTCAATTGCCCTCTGAAATGACTCATCAAGCTCTTCAGTTTTAACTGAATTACTACGGTAGTTCAAAGAAGTGGCTCACCACCAGCTTCTTCAGGGTAACTATTGATGGGCAATAAGTGAGCTTGCCAGTGATACTGGCATTGAGAAAAAAGTAATTGAAATAAATATACACCTAAAAATCAACCCCTGGATGATTACTGAGGCCTGCTCTTGCCCGTGAAATGTCCTATTTGACCTGTCCTAAATCTCTGCTCAAATGGAGTGTTGTAACACTGTAGTTTTGGTTTCAAAGAAGCTTTCATGAGTTTTAATTCCTCACTCACTAGATACCTCACTTAAGAATCTTCATAATGTGGATTGTATTGACTAATAATTTGAATTTCTTTTCAGAGACTGTCTTTTCCTCTTTTCTGCAGGCCCACATACCTGGAATTGTCAGTGTATTAGCATGCCAGCTTTGTAAAAAAAACTTGCCCACAGCTTGGATTTGATTATGGAAAATTCAGTTGCCAATTTATCACCAAATTTTGAATTTCTATGCCACTAAAACATAGCTGCCACTAAATGAGAGATTACTTTTACACTTCACAATAAGATAAAGCTATTATTATGGTGCAATTACAGTTTACTGCATTAGCAGTTAATGCACAGTGGACAAATAGCAAATTCCAATTTTAAAATAACTCAAAGCAAGAAAATTGAATAGCATAGCAATTTATGAATTATCTGGGATGACAATATCTCAGTTAAATACACACATTAAGAATATATATAGAGACATACAAAGAAATGCACATCTCTTTTCCTCAGTCACATTTAGCTAAAATCCTATTAAACAAATGCATTTTTGTTTAGATTTTAAGCTTAATATATTGCAAGGGAAATTACGCACCTACTTGGCTGTTGTAGGAAGTGGCTTAGATTTACTGCAAAAATATAACAAATTAAAATGAAAACGTTAATACAGTCTATCCAGACCTTGCATTTCTTTTGCACTTAAAATTATAGGCATCGGCTGAATTCTACTTAACTCTAAAAAGAATTGCACCCTCATTACTGCACCGATGTTTAAAAAAAAGAATATTCTGTTAATAAGTAATTGATCATCTTTATTTTTATCTAATTTCCCCTTACAAAATTCAGCTTCAAATATATAGCAAATCCTTTTTACAGATGTCACACAGAAGACTTGCATATTCTGAAAGCATAATAGAAGCTTAAAGTGTCTTTTAGGACTCAGAGGAGTTGAATGAATATCCATGAAAGCTTCTTCAAACTATTGAAAATCCAAACATTGTAGGGTTTTATCTTTACTAACGTTTACTCTCAATTATAGTTGTACAATCGTTTTTTTCTCAGGTTACATCTTTTCATGTTTACACTGCAAATCACAGCCAATTCCACTGACATCTGAATGTTTTATTCAGCAAATTAAAAACATTCAAATTACAAAAGTTAAAGCTAAAATACTTCAATGTAATATTTTATTCATTTGACATCTCTATTTTTGTGCATTAGGTATAAAATGACTATGACTCCTGCTCAGTTAAGTGCTGTTGGTCAATACTGGTTTGCAGTGAATGGTCTTCCAATTCAGAGTGACTCAGCACAAGCTAACCCCTATATCCCAGAAGCTTCCACTTTTAGCCTCTGGTAAGCATTATGTTAGCTACAATGCAAATGAGGTTGTAAAACGTGGTGACGGTAGTGCAGCAGTTAGTGTAATGCTATTACAGCGCCAGCGACCCGGGTTCAATTCCTGCCACTGTCTGTAAGGGTCGGTACATTCTCCCCGTGTCTGCGTGGGTTTCCTCCACATGCTCCAGTTTCCTCCCACATTCCAAAGATGTATGGGTTAGGAAATTGTGGGCATGCTATGTTGGCGCCGGAAGCATGGCGAAACTTGAGGGCTGCCCCCAAAACACTCTACATAAAAGATGCATTTCACTGTGTGTTTCGATGTACATGTGACTAATAAAGATAGATATCTTATCTTAATTTATCTTAATTTTAGAGCCGGACATCCAAAAGAAAGGAAAAAACTACAGATGCTTAAATTGGAAATAAAATGCTGGATATACTCAGAAGGACAGGCGTCATCTGTGGAAAAACAGATTAATTCTGCCTCTCCCTTCTGAGGTGCTGTCTGACCTGCTGAATATTTCCAGATTTTCTGTTTTTATTTCAACCAAAGTAGTTAATGCTTTATTACTCCCAAGAAGAACCAGATTGGAGTTAACATCATGCATCCAGTGCCTAATTAACTTGGTACCACTTACTGCCTGGATTCACAAGTTAAATCATTGTCAAACCAATCAAAGGGAAATTGTTGACCTAGGTGCTCAATTAGACCAACAAGTGTCACAGCCACTAGAGCAAGTCAAGGTATTTTGTGACGAGTTCCCTAATTCCTGATGCCCACAGCCTTGCTATATGTGTTCTTCTTAATTCATTCACAAGATGTGCACATTACAGACAATACCAACGATCATTGTTCATTCTAGTAACCCCTGAACTGAGGAGATAATTAAGATTCAACCACATTGATAGGTCTGGGGTCACATAGGCCTGACTGGGGAAGCACCACAGATTTCCTTCCCTGAAGAACAACATTTATTGCCCATTCTCAGTTACCCTGGAGAAGCTAGTTGTAAGCCACCTTCTTGAACTACTGTAGTAATTAGATTACAACTGAAGAGCTTGCTCGGCCATTGCAGAGGAGAATTAAGATTCAACCAGAGTTCAGGGGCATGGAGTCATGAATAGGCCAGGCTGATTAAGGTCAGCAGATTTCTACCTGAAGGACGTTAGTGAACTAGATCCAATCATTTCACCATTACTACTGAACCAGATGGATCTTAAACAACCATCTAATAGTTTCATGGTTATTATTACTGAGACCAATTTTTTAAAATTTAAATTCCAGACTTAATTCATTGGCTGCCATGGTAGGATTTATACTCATCTCTGGATCAATCACCAGAACTCTAGCTGCTAACTTAACCACTATGCTATCATACCTCAAATCTCACACCAAGATTGTTGGAGAATACCTTCCACCTGAACTGCAGTGATGCATCTTGAAGCTCAGAATCATCCAGTACAAATCAACCAGTCTAATTATCACTGCACTCAGCACCTTCAACACCAGTACAATGTGGCTGCATCAGCAATTACCTACACTGTCACAAACCACCAAGTTATCTATAGCAGCACCGTAAATAAACTCTTGCAACTCCAAGAAAGAGATGGGAACATTGCTCCTTCCACATTATCGTTCAAATCACAATTATTTACAAGCCCCTGGACTGGACGTCTACCACTGTTCCTTCATCGTTATTGGGAGAGTACTGCAGAAAATCCTTAGGGCAGTTCCAAACACAAACACCTTCATCTGGTTCATCAATGGTCTACAATTACTCAAGACTGTTCATGACTAATTGTAGAATTTTATTAGCAACTCATCACAAAATAAACCAGCCTAAGATCTATCATTCAAGCATGGGCTGATAATAGCAGGAAACATTTGCATTACATAACCCGGGCTGTGATGATGTTCCATAAGGCAGTCTAACAACTTATCCTTGGCATTCAATAGCACTGCCACCACTAAGTACTCCCAATATTCTGGAGCTTACCTTTGAACACAAGCTTACAACAACATAAATACATGGCTATATATCAGATGTTCAGGTGTATGTAAAGCCCTCTTCACTTGCCTAGATAAATGCAGCTCCAAGAACACTCAAGAAACTCTGGCCAATCCAGGATAAAGCATCTCATCTGATGGCACCTCCATAAATGGACAGTCACCATTGGTACACCCTAGTTACAGTGCATACTTATACACAAAATGCACAATAGTTACTCTAAAAGGGTAATGCACCTCCCAAACCTGTGACCTCTACCAACAAAGAGGGCAAATACAGCAGGCACATGAGAACACCATCACCTTCTGGTTCCCCTATAAGTCACACAACTTCCAGATTTGCTCCCTCACTGTCACTATGTCTATATCCAAGTCCAGCAGCACCATAAAGGTACATTCAGCAGAAGGCAAGCAGCAGTTTAAGATGGAGACTTACCACCACCTTCTCAAAAGCAACTATGGATGGGAATTAAAAGCCAGTTCAGATCTGTATTTCACAATTTTTACATATCCCTTTCCTTGCTTTTTCTCTCTGTAACTACCCTCATTAATTGATCAACCAGACAGCTTCGTAAATAACATATCACTGCATCAAAAGATCGCATCCTGTCAAAGATATTCCCCTTCCTCATCTATGCCTATCCAATCTTCTCTGCAACTTAAACCTCAGTTTCCCCTTTTCTTTCAGTTCTAATGAAGGGTCTTCAACCTAATATGTTAACCTGTTTCTCTTTCCAAAGGTGCTGACTGAGTGTTTTCAGCATTTTCTGTTTTTATTAAGGTACCGTAGCATGGCAGCTAAACTACCAGATTAGTATCCAAAGGTCTGGAGTATTGACATAGATCTATAAGTTTGACTCCCTCTGTGGCAAATTGGGAACATGCATTCAAGTAATGATGTGTCTGGAATTAGAATGTTTGTAACAGTAAAGGTGCCGAAGAATCAGCCGATTCTCATAAAAATCAAATTGGTACAGTATCTCCTTCAATAAATCAGGTCTGCCACCCTTACCTGGTCTGGCCTGTTCTGTGCAAGAGTAAAATTCAATATATTGACCGCTGATTACACACAAGCCTCCAATAGATAGATGTGCAGTGGAAAATCTATTTGTAGCATACATAAGACCGAGTGAACCTAGCAGACTGCAAGCCCACTAATTTTCATGGTAATAAATAATAATACTATTTTCCAAAGTAATTTAATTGAAATAATATTTTTCTATTTCATGCAGCCGTATCTGATGGAGCTTTTCTGAAGGTGGTAAATGGTTTTTTGCTTCTTCTCGTTACTACCATCAGGGGAGGAGGTACAGGAGCCTGAAGACCCACACACAACGTTTCAGGAACAGCTTCTTCCCCTCCACCATCACATTTCTGAATGGTCCATGAACCCATGAACTCTACCTCATTATTCCTCTTTTGCACTATTTTATTATTTTTTGGTAACTTACAGTCATTTTTATGACTTGCACTGTACTGCTGCCGCAAAAAAACAAATTTCATGACATATATCAGTGATAATAAATCTGATTCTGATTCTTTTGGATATGCTGAGCTGCATGTAACCCATCATCTTTCCATAGGCAGGGAAACAAGGAGAACAGATTGGTTATTTTTAAACCACAAGTGGTCCCACAGCACTTGGACTTGTGACATTTCATGACACAGGTTTCAACCTCCCATAAAGAAATGTCACAAGTCAGGATAAAGTTTATGCTGCTTTTTATTTCAACAAGGAGCTCTCCTGAGCTCTCCATTGTGCTTAAAAGTCCTATATGGGATCTTCAAATGAAACTATTGCAAAATCCTAAATTCCAAGTAGGCAGGTGCGGACGTTTGAAATGGGATGATTGTTTCTGATGGAATGATGTCATTAGTACATGGTATTATACATCATCTGGGGAAATTACTTTTAGAGGCACAGCAGGTTAAAGTAATTGTAAATTATGGTATATTATGATTTTTGAAGCTAATTTTTGCCAGTAATCCTTGCTTCATGAACTTCTGCACAAAATGTTAAAATCAATACTTAAACTGATTATTTATAAAGTCTATCATTGTGTTGTATTATGTGGAAATATTCTTATGGCTGAGTACCTTCAAGGTACCTACAAGTAGGAGAGAATGTAGATAAAACATTGGAAACAGGTTTAAGTCATTTATGCAAGTGATCAGAGACCTAAAAGATTAAATTTAACCTGAGAAACATAAAATATTGGATATTGACTCAAAATCATGAGTGACATAAAAATGCAATCATCTGTAATTTTGAAAAGTCTAAAGACTTAATTTAAAGTGAGCAATGAAGAGGGATTAAAGAAATTTCAACTTTTGAAATTAGTGACAATCATTTTAAAAGGGGTATATTTTGGATATATACTTCATATGTAGAGAAGATAAATGCATAATGTGACTTCAAGCTCAGTAAGACAAGAGGAAATGCATTTGCAAAAAGAGGATTTAAATGCAAGAAAACAAATATAAACCCAAAGTAACAATAACAAAATCTTTCCCAAAATACAACTGGATACATGCTGGGTGTGACCAGAAAACTGGTAGGTGTTTTTTGTATGAGCTGATTCTTGATTTTTTTTTCCTCTTTGATATTTTCCTATTGGCATAATCAAAAAAACTGTATATAATCAGATGGAAGTTTATGAATTCAATTTTCTACACTATGACTCACTAATATGATCCATGCCATCTGAGAAAGGTGTTACATAAAAATAAGAATACATGTCAGTCATGTTCATTTTTATTTGCAGGTATCCTGATGAACACTCACGGTCTGTTGACAGATCTCACAACAAGTCATCAGTGTTCCCTTCTCAGCTTGGTAGAACATGTAAAGGGGTTGAACAAACAGAAAAGAAAATAACAAATCATCAAAAAATGTGTAATAAGAAGTTAAATATGTTATATTTGCATAGCACTGTCCAGATATTGGTAATATAAAATGAATAATTACACATTCAAATATGGTAAGTTAAGATACATTTGGAAGCCTTAGAAAGTAAGAGCTGTTTCACTTGTGGAAAGAAACATTTAAACACACCACCTCTGGCCAGCATTTTTCACTTAAAGAAAAATGACATTCTGCCATTAAATGAGTGGCAGTGATAAATAATAACTGTGTTTTGCCATAGATTCATCTTATAAAACTTGCAACTCCCATAGCTCTGCAGCCCTGCAGCTCAGCAAGATTTAGGCTGGTCCAACCTGACAGAAAACAGATCTAAAAAGAACAAAACAAAAAGAAAATGCAGAATAACCTTGAAAATGTGTGTTTAGCCAGAATTGCTTTCCTAAGTCTGCAGTGTACACTCAACAAAATCTTAGCAATTTTTATTTACAGTAGACAATGAGATTTAAATTGATTTTAAAAGTAAAGAATGTTAATGACATTAAACACAGGTTGTAAAATTCTGCTAGCAATTTGCTGATGATTTTTCGTGACCTACTTCAATTTATACTAAACAGAAGAGGCTAATTAACCTCTGTGGACTTCAATAGCTTTTTGCACTAGAAATAAACAGTTGTGATATTTATTCAGGGCAGCATGAAATGTTATTGTCACTCTATGTTTACCGAGTTATACCTAATAAAATGAGTATTGGACACAGTTATCATTTAAATTTAAAACTGTTCTACTAAGGTATTTTTTCTTAACAAAAAATAATTGTCAACAACTTGCCTTCCTACCTTTTCTTATTTGTTGCAATCTTTGAGTATGATTCCTTAAAAGCAAATAACTACCTTAAGTGTAAATGAACAGAAAAAAAAGCAAACATTGTTCTAATCTAAGTAACTTATATATGATTGATAAAGTTATCCTTTTTCTAAGCCCCATTTTGCTTTATGAAATCAGACAAGTGGAGACAAACATAATTTTTCATTAACTGTTTTATATCTGCAAAGAAGATCTAATATGGACTAAAGTGTTGAGAAGTCAAAAAAAGTTTTATATATTTTGCTCAATAAAACAGACTTAGATCGTCATTTTTGTTTGTTTCTAAAGAATATGGTTCCATTGTATAATAACTGCATTGCCAAAATTAATCAAGTGGGTCTTGGTTACTACCTGTGTCAAGGTTTATATAAACATAAACAAAGAATTTTCTCTCTATCCTTCACCAAACTGAGCAAGTGCAAATTGTCAGCTTGTCACACACCACACCTGATTTTTTTTATTGAAGCCAATGGCTTGCTGATTCATTATTAGTCATTTAGCAATTCACTGTTGAATAATTTTGCCCCCATCATGTTAAGATAAATATAAATGCAGATATACTTTTCTGATTTTAAACTGCAGATTATTTTCTTTCTGTGTTTGGTCCAGGGCATCAGTCACCATTCCCTAGCAAGAAGAGAGAAGTGATCTGCTACACAACTCTATAAGCAGCTTGAGAGCAACCTGAAGTGACTCAAATGATTATTTCCCCTCCTTCCCTAAGGAGTTTTTACTTGCTGTGTTCCCCAGATGATCAAACAAAAGTCAAGAACTATTGGTGGGGGAAATCATCGTCCTATCATTTTGATTCAGAGTGAACTGAAACACCACTCGCAACCTCCCCCCCCCCCACCCAAAGCAACCAACAAAATATTTAAATTTCAAATAAAAAAGCATAATGGATTGTATCTTTAGAACACACTCAAACTATAAATTGAGAATTCAATTTACTATATAAAAATAAATTTTGATCATTATCTTATTACCTTTGTAGGAGTGATTAGATTACATTTAGGTTGCACACCACAATCATGGTTAAAAAATACTTTAAAAATATTTTTTTACAAATGTAAACCTTACAAAAATGAGAAATTTCACAGGAATACTGTAGGCATTCCTTGCTGTGGAACATAAGAATTTTTCTGTGTTTAAACTGCCCCCTACTGTCCAATAGACATAAAGAACAAAATGGGATAGTAGTGATAATTTAAAGAAAACACTCCAAATGTACATGTTGATATCTGAATTTAAATTTTCAAAATACCTCCACATTTATGTGTACTCTAAAATGGGAAAAGGCGATTTACCACATATTTCAAATACTAGACCTGCCAGGCTTCAGACATTTTAGCTCTCTGTGCAATTACCCACTTACTCAAGTCAGAATGACTTCTCGCAATTCTCAGTCAAATTCCTGGATGGACCGTGCTGTTAAAAAAATTGTTCGCCTGGTCTGATTTATATCGCTTACCTTGTCCTTTTGTTTTTCTGATCATCATACAACGTTCACGAAGTAATATTAAAGGCTTTTTCCCATGTTTCTTACAAAGGATAATTATATAGTGGGGCAATACATAGACATAAATTGGAAATAAATGAAGAAGACCTTTTATAAAATATTCATTTATATAATGAATACATAAAATACAAAATTATTTAACGTTTAACTCTCAGCTTTATCTTGCAGTGAAAGATTAATTATAATCCAAACTGTGTAAAATAAATTTCTAGAGCAGCAAAAGAAATTCCAACAGCGCACAGAGATCAATAAGATTTAATTTTAACATCTCAAGAGCTTATATGTACAAAAGAAAGCAATGACAAAGTAAGAAATAGTATATTGCCCACTTAGTTATTACTTGTAGAAGTCCAGTATTGTGAATATTTTGCATTATAAATTTTATCTTTTATCATTTATTTTCTGCATGAATAAATACTGGAGAACTTTTATTTTTCATCCTCACGTCAGAGGGTTTCTCTGAACTCAAATATGTAGAAGGTTCATTGCCTCTTCCTTAGTTAAATGCTGCTGACCAACAAAGCTATTAGTTAAATAGATAATTACTTTTTTAGCTTTATAATTTAATTGCATCAGTAAAGAGGATTTATAATGCATTTTAATTATTTGTACCAGGTGACCCTTGTAAAAGGTTTTACAGTGGAGCCTCTATAATTAGCTTGTCATAGACCAGTTTGACTATTGCCTTGTTGTCCTTTTCATGGTTAGTCACTACATGACTAGCATTCTAAAAACTGTGTATAATAGACTCTGCAACAGTTTTTAAAAAAGCTAAAAATGTGTGCATAACTGACAAATATACTACAGCCATCCTAATTTGCGATGGTTATGCTTGGCATGATGTGGGAGACTCCCCAGGGTTTTGTGAAGTCGTCCCACTCCAGGATTTCAAATGGATCTCAGACCCTAAATGGTTGAAGAGAGAGCTCTTTCCCTAGGGTAGATAATTAGCTTACGCTACAGCACACCACCTGATCTAATTCCATTTGCTTTTTGTTTACTAGAAAAAAATACAAAGACCCAAATTAAAAATCTTCTAAAATATCTAAATAAGGCATCAATTCAGTGAGTTTATAAAAATATTCAAAGTAAATTGCACTTACACATTAAAGTACTGTTGACAAACCATTAAGGATGTGAACCATTGTATATTACTAAGTGACAATCTATTAAAAATTGGTTAAGGCAGATAGAGCAAATTATATTACTGTTGGTCTTTAATGTCTATATGCTTCATGTGTTTTCACTGTATATTACTTTTATCTCTGTGGTTTTTAATGGAAAGCAATTTGGTAAAGAAGCAATTTTCATTTACTTATATTATGCAATTATGAAACAAATTAACCTTACTGGTCTTAATTATGTTTAGTTCCATATGGCTGATCAAGCAATTTATATGCTATTACACTTTAGAAATTAACAACCTTGTTATAATTTTCAGAGGAACATGTATTGTCTTTTAATAGGTGCATCACTGGATGAAAGATAGACCAGAATACAAAACATGTGTTAGGAGTTTATTAGCAAGGAACATAAATACCCAGTATTTCATTTAGATAAAAAATCAGTGTAATATTCCTGATTGCTGAATTTCCCAATTATTATTGCTATGAAATATGCAAAGAAGATAATATATGTAGGTTTCAACAGCAACTAATGGCAAAAAGCCTCAACTAGAACAAGGACAGAAAGCAGGCTAACTGTGTACAGATGGAATCTGAGGCAAAATCCAATGTCACTACTCATTTTTACAGCTCGTGCCCATATTCCAGCAATGTGTACTTTTGGGTACAGTCCCTCTATCAAGGTGGCATGTTACAGGGATTCGATCTTTTATTGGCTCTCTGAGCCACAGGAAAGTTAAATTACTTCCCTCTCACCATGCCCAATGTAGATATTTAACAGAAAATTTTACCCTACTGGAAAGGTAGTTCACCAAGCAAGTCTTAAAAGCCACAAAAATAAATACAATGAGACAGTATGATAAAATCTTAATACTTGTTGCATTTATGTAAATTAAGTGCCGGACCTCCATTTTATCAGGCATGAGGCTAATTTGCATACCCTGGTTATCATACTGTGACAAATCTGTATGGGTCTAAATAACTCCCATTCCAGTCTACAATATGAGCAAGACTGCCATAATATGATTTAAGGCCTAATTAGTTTACTATCTCAAAAATAGGGCAATGTTCCCCATATGTAGGTCCATTATTAAAGATGCATTGTGCGTGAAATTGGTGTTCACGTGCAGTAAAACATGGACATTTTACATATCTTTTCAGGTGAAATCATTGCCACTTTTTTAGCCTTCTTCTCAGCTACTTTGTATTTCCTTTTCAGATTGTTAATGTCCCTAGAGTTGTCAGCCAGTTTATTAGTGTCCAGCTAAGGCTAGACTTGTGGTTATTTTTGTTGGCACAATTGCAAAACAGCATTTATTTATTTTCTCTCTCTAGTTCCCCAAGATATCAGGAGTAAGCCACATATAAGCAATGCCGGTTGAGACTTCCTTCTCTGCAGGTCTTTATTGAATCAGTTGGACCTGACAACAATCTAGCATTCTTCTTCTGGTGATGTTGCCAAATGCAGTGACCCAGAATTTGGCGTCAACTGTAAAGCAACAATACTTTCCACTGGCAATGAAATAAGCTTCCCTCATAGACCTAGTGATCTCCAAGTTCAGAATTTCACCTCTTCTGAATCCAAGTGCTGTCAGCTATCAGTTGAAACCGCAAACTTCCAGTAGCAATGATGTCATCAAGCTGAACAGGAAGCCAATCACGCTGAAGAATTCTCACAGACAAGCAAACAGAGTCAAATGTTAATCAACATATTATGCACGGTGCTAAAAAGTGAGAAATATCTTTATAACTTAATTAGAATCTGAATAATCATCAATAATTTTACAAAACTTCTTTTAACATCGGCATCCGTCGGGATAGAAACGCATTCTGTTGCATGCACTAATTACACGATGCAGTAACACAGATACTTTAAATTTCAATTCTGATATATAGTTCCAATCACTTCAATGAAACCAAATTTCAGAAGCATAGTTCAAAGTGCAGACATTGCTATCTCATGTTTTTAGAGCATGCAAAAGAGGACAATTATTGTTATATTTTCAAATACTCATGCCATGAAATTATAATACCTATACAAAAAAACTTTTTTTTAGGGCCAGATCATTTGCTAAGCAGCACTTATGGCTCAGCATGCCATTAAAAGCAAAATCACTTCAGCCTCAGGTAAGTAGATGTTAAGATTTTCAGATTATTTTACAGAGGCAATAGTTTGCAGGAAACTTATTTTATCAAGTTTAAGTCATTTCATTTTGATCACAGGATTGTTGACAACAACTCTAGGATTTCCACATTATCCAAATGTGCAAAAATGTGGACGTTGTTACGAATTTCAAAGAGCAATTATGGCAAATACCAGCAGCTTTACCACTATCTTTAACATGGTATCCTTACCGTTGAATTTAATTTTACACTTGGCTTTGATCAATTTTGAACACACCACCATAACCATTAGATACTGGAGAAGGAGCAGAAGCGGCATACCAGACAAGTCTGCTGATAGTTAATTGCTAAGAACTCATCTGCTCCTTTCAGAAGTTTTCTGTGCCAACTATGATTCATGAAAGAATTCAACCTTGAACTTTGTGCATTGCTGCATCTTTCTTCATATTGAATACAAGTTACTATCAATGGATTTGGATGCATTTTTGCAGATGGTTTTACCATATTTTACGTGGAAAATGACCAGGTGCAACAACAAGTTCTTCA
Organism: Pristis pectinata; assembly: GCF_009764475.1. NCBI lineage: Eukaryota > Metazoa > Chordata > Chondrichthyes > Rhinopristiformes > Pristidae > Pristis > Pristis pectinata. The sequence continues at coordinate 35,981,730 of NC_067405.1, read as the reverse complement.
TTGTTACCTTGTGGCAAATTACCAGGAGTGCAAGGCACTACTTACAGCATTCATAACCATACATGCTTCCAGCTCCCTATCAGTGAATAAAGGGGATTACAGTTCAGCAGGTGGCTATTATGAATGCAACAGAATCATGCACTTCCTTCCTGGCAACCTCAATGATCCATTCATCGTATACTAATCATTGGCATCATTCTTATCACAGTAGGCCACCAAAACTCTCTGTACCTCCCATAGGCAACTGGATCCTCGACTTCCTTATCAGGAGACTACAGTCAGTTGAGTGGCATCACAAGAACAAACTTGCACTCAACATCAGCAAGACCAAGGAGTTGATTGTGGACTTCAGAAAGGGGAAGTCGGGCAAACACTCACCAGTTCCTCATTGAGGGGTCAGCGGTGGAAAGGATGAGCAGCTTCAAGTTCCTGGATGTCAACATCTCAGAAGATCTATCTTGGGCCTAACTCATTGATGCAACTACAAAGGCGGAATGCCAACGGTTCTATTTCACTAGAAGTTTGAGGAGATTTGGTATGTCACCAAAGACTCTTACAAATTTCTACAGCTGTATGGTGGAGAGCATTCTGACTGGTTGCATCACCGACTGGTATGGATGCTCCAACGTGCAGGATCAAAAGAGGCTGCAGAGGGTTGTAGACTTAGCCAGCTCCATCATGGGCACAACCCTTTCCGCCATCAAGGACATCTTCAAGAAGCGGGGTCTCACAAAAGTGGCATCCATCATTAAGGACCCTAACCATCCGGGATATGCCCTCTTCTCGTTATTACCATCGGGGTGGAGGTACAGGAACCTGAAGACCTACACTCAATGTTTTAGGAACAGCTTCTTCTCCTCCACCGTCAGATTTCTGAATGGTCCATGAACCCATGAACTCTACCTCACTATTCCTCTTTTGCACCTTTTTTTTTGCTAACTTTTAATCATTTTTATGTCTTGCACTGTACTCCCGCCACAAAACAACAAATTTCACAACATAAGTCAGTGATAATAAACCTGATTCTGATCCCAGATTGCTTTTAGAGAATCAAAAATATGCTCTGCAGTTTACATTCTTGACATCAACATATTTTGTGAGGACTAGAATTACAGCAAGATGGACTGTGGCCATCAGAGTTATAGCAGAGCAAACTAAACATGAAATTCTGATGTCTAGAACATTTAGGGAGAATGCTGCAGTACAACCCTACCTAATCCCTCACAAATTGTCAGCACTTAATATGTTCTAGTTGCAGAGCAAACTGACAATGGAGCAGAAGGAGCAATAATACCAACAAGCATGAGAAAAGTTCAAATACAGAATGCCTGGTGCTGATCAAATGCTGGAACACAGGAACAAAGAAAAATCAGAGCAGGAGTAGGCCATCTCTCCTCCAAGCCCGTCCTGCCATTCAACATATTCATGAGCTGATCTGCCCCAGGCTTCAACCCCTTTCCTATCCCAGTTTCCCATAGCCGTGAATTCCCTGATCTTTCAAAAAAATATCCCTTTAAGTACCTTGTAGGTAATTAAATATCTTGTAATAGGACAACTTTCTCATCCCATGAACTTGCCTAGTGAATCTTTGTGGACTGACTCCAATGCTATTAAATAAGGTGACCAAAACTGTACACAGTACTCCAGGTGTGGCCTCACCAACACTATGCACAATTGTCATGGCAGATAAACCCAGTCCCAGCGGAACAGCTCCTCCCTCTTTCCCAGTACTTGTTCCAATGCTCCATAAACTGGAACCCATTTCTCCCACATCAACCTTTGAGCCATGTATTTAGTTCTCTAATATCAGTTCCACATGGTTCAGATAGTAATCCAGAGATGTTCACCCTTGTGACTCTGCTTTTCAATTTTGCCTGAAGCTGTTCATTATCCCTCGACTGAACCTCCTAGTACTACCTATGTCCATGTAGGCATTAATGACAATGATAGCTGGATACTCCCCCTCCCAAACAAAGCTGTTCTCCAGCCCAGAGGCAATATCCTTAACCCCCACACCATTTAGGCAACATAATCTTCAGGATTCTGTCTCTGCAGAGAACAGTATTAATTCTCTTAACCATATGCTCCCTGGTAATTATGACATTTCTTTTTTTCCCTTTGACTTGAATGGTTCCCTGTGCTGTGGTGCATGGACAGTTTGCACATCCTTCCTGCAGTCCCCACCCTCATCCAAACGGGGAACAAGAACCTCATACCTGTTGCACAAGGGTAAGGGATAAAGTTCCTCCCAAAATATTCTCTGGATCATGCAACCTTTCTCTCTTGCAGTCACACCTTGAGTCGAAGTTCCCTGAACAGCCAACAGATATGGTCATGAACCAGTTCCCACATGTTGCAACCATAACACATTCCCTGCCCAACCATCTCTGATCTATATAATTCATTAGCTGAACTAATTCATTCGTTTGGATTGGATTGAATTGTTTTCAACATGCACTCCTTTGTTATACTCTGATTTAAATCTCTTGGCCATTCAGAAGAGACTGAAGGAGGAATTATGTTTGGAAGAAATACCCGCCAATCACCTACACGCTGTCCTGTAATATCACACTCTGGGACCGGCAACCAGGAACAAACTTTGACCAGGTCTGGGTCTCCCAGTTAACCTGAACTGTGCTCCCTTTCTTGGACATTCCTCTGAAGTCTTGGGCTTCCCATTCTTTTAAACTCGGCTCCACTCTGCTAAGCCTACTGCAGGCATCCAACGCAACCTACGCGGCCAAAGAGTTTCAAATATCTGGTTAATCATTACGTTTATTAAAACTTTCCCTGCATTGACCCAGCTGTACCTACTATGTCTCATTCTCTGGTGCAACCTGATTGGCCTCACACTGATAGAACTTTCAAGATATATTTAGCGCAATAGTTATTAAACCTACCAGTAGTTACGATGGGCATGTTAACCTCAGTGCCACTTTCTTCGAATGTTCAACCGGGAACAAACATGTGGATGCCTGTTGATTGCCAGTAATCATGACTAGAGATGAAGGTGACTCACTCCCTCACTGATATTGATGTACTGGCAGTCATTTGAGTTTGATATCAGAGAGGATAGGAACATCTGTGGCCCAGAGTACCATCTCCATTAACTGCTATCATTCCCTCCTGCTGTGCCATTTTTCAGAGCAGATATAGATCTCTGTGAAAACACTGAGCCAGTTTAAGCTCTGCATTATGGCTCTTCCAATCTGACTCCCCACTGCAGTGATTCAACAGCAAACAAACTACCATAGATTGGTGTTCGAGCTCATCATAGTCTGCATTCATGCAATTATGTTTAACACCCGAGCCAAAAAAAAATTCCAGTGCAGAGGCGTTAAGTGACCATCTTCTGTATGGTGTCCAGCAGCTCAGTTACACAGCAGTTTGCTGTGCTGCATAAACTGTACAGGTTATCCAACAGCCTTTCTCCATGAAATACTGACTTTGAGCTATCCAATAAGTTTTTGCTAGAATTTGTGATGTCATAATACCTATGGATAACAACTAAAAGAGGCTTTGAACCAACATTTATGACGATAGGTTCTGCCTATCGCAATTCCAGCTGCTCTTTTTCCTCCTCACATAAAAAAAATTGAAAATAACTACTAATTTTTCTTCCCACAACTTGCTACCCAGATCGGCTCTGCAAGTTCTATTGCCAACAACTGCAGAAAGTGAATGTTGTCATGTCCTAAGCCAAGGTTGTACAGTTAGTTAAGACCTCTTCCTGGGTATCTGCAGGATCAAAAGAATCTACTTTAAAATATTTGTAGCAATACATCTTTGAAACATAGTTCTATGTGTCAAGAAATACAACATGTTGCAAAAACATTGCCCCAGTGTAGAAAGATAAAGTAATAATAAATAAAAAATAAAGAGGAGCAGTGATAGGTTTGGTTTTGTTCTTTAACTGTAGCTTCCATTACTCTGATAACTGCTTCCTCACCCATAATCTCAATGGCCTCTTTCACACAATGTAAAGCTTTAGTAACGCATTGCCTTGCTGCCTCCTGTTACATGCAGACTTGCCCTACAAGGAGATAGAAGCCACAAGTGCGGTCAAATTAAGTGAATAAGCACTCTTTGTCAATCATTTTGAATGAGCACTCAACAAAGGAACCTCAAGAAGTAAAAGGGATGACCATAAGGGGGTCTGGTAGTAGTCTTCTTTGCAACAATGGAGATCTCCATTTAGGTAAGTATTTTCTTCTGCATGTCATCTATCGCCCACAATTCAAGTGGTTAGGCTGCATGTCAACTTGGTCCAAGTGCAGCTGACCTGGTGCCCTTCAGATCACTCGCCCACTTCCCAATAATGCCTATAATCTCTTGTTTGGCTCCCCATGAACAAAAACAACAAGGTAAGGTCTTCATTCAAGGACCACCCAACAAAAAGAAAATAAGTGTAAAGCTAACTGGTTCAAGAGAAACTGAACGTAAATGAAACAAGAGAGCTACAGAAAGGTCAAGACCTTAACAGCTACAGGATAGACAGAAGAATGCAAAGAAAATAAGATAAACTGTGTCCAGCAATATAAAGGGAAACATTTCATTAATTCTCACAAACTCAATTAAATATCCCACTGGGTGACAATTAAGTTCTATCCAGGGTGCTGAAGATGAATTGCTTGGGAAAAATATTAACATGGAGGTAACCAGCTAATCTCTTTTCATTTAGAACCATCACAGCTAATAGAAGAAAGAAATATTTCATTCCAGAAAGATCAGATGGATATGAAGCTGAATCATGAAAGGAAAATTGAAAGGGCATTATTTTTAACTTTAGCTTGTCATTGGGATTGCACATTAGACACTTGGTTGAGAGTTGACCGCAATTTATCGACACAATGAAAATTGTTGGACAATTATGCACATTATATATCCAACCTGGCATAGTACTACCTAGAGATTGTGTTTCATGTTCTTTTGGTGTGCTAAACAATTGTTACTTACAGAGCTAATGCCCACTTAGATCTCCCCAAAAAAAAGACCAAATTAGGCAAAATTCCATAAAGAGCAGTCCTATAGTGGTTGGCACCAGATTCTTACTCTAAAATAGGTCCTGCTCAGTTCCTATCAGTACCTTTATGCAGAGCTCCATTAAGTGAGTCATGGCAGCCACAATACAGCTGCAGAAAAGGCTGATATGGAAGTGTGGGGGTGGGGGAGCACGAGGGAGAGAGAACAACTGAATTGTGCAGAAAAATACAAATTGGTCCAATTTATATGCCTCTGTGTCTAGCAAGTGAGAACACCGAGCTGCAGTGCAATGATCTGACCCGATCAACTCCCATGCCATGTAGCCACAAGCCAGTGAAAGGCACAAACTGATCAAAGGGCCAGAAATCGCAGCATGCAGTTCATAATTGATTTTTAAAAATAGGCTGTGATCAGTGAAGGGAGTACCATTGATTAATCCTCCATAGTGCTGACCATAAGAGACTGAGACTGGGCGATGCTGTTTGTAAGATGTCGATGTGATGGTGCAAACCCTTTAATTGCCATCTCACTCCTGAACCTGTATAATATGACCCTAGGTTTTTTTTGGAGTGAACGGTGAATATTGTAGGTTCCCTTCCCCCAGCCCCACCAAAGCTCCAGTAATTTTGCTGGCGGCGGAGGTAATGTGTTCTACGTGACCTGTGATATCATTAGGAGGTGCATGGCCAATACCAGGTAAGCATCAGCCAGACAAAGGGACAAAGGGGAATCATGCATAGATGGGCACTAAATGTCTCAAAAGTTATCACTAGCATAATCAAACATCAATTATATGTTTTTACATCATGATTTTTGCATAAAAATACAAAAATCGTCCAATTTCTAGGCCTGTATGTCTGGTAAGTGAGTCCACTCAGCTGCAGTGCAAATCCTTAATTATCCACATAGCATTTTTATCTTAGTCCATTATTGCCAGTCTATTTATGATTCCCATAAAGGTCTTTCATAATTTTGCCCCAAATGTTACTTGAAAGCATCAACATCATATTTAACTAGAAATTCAAACTGTATCTTTTCACACAGGATTCATTATAATTTTGGGGTCCCACTGACTATGTAGTGACCATACAAGCACAGTATTTCATTTAATGCTTCATCTCTTATGTACATCTGTTGCAAAGCTTCTAAAACATGACCCTCAAAAATACCAAACCTTTGGCTCTAAACCTTTGGGACAAAACAATAGTGATAACCATAGAAAATACTATTGAAAGCATGTTTGAAATAGCTTGGTTAGCTACCAATTAAATACCCGATCAATTAAATATTAATGATTCAGAAGCTGTTTAATTCATTTAATAGGTATCAGTGTGAAGGAATAGAAAACACAGAAATCAAATGTTCCATTTATTCCTCCTATAAATCTTGAAATGTTAAGCAGCCATTAGGAACCAACCTATTAAAGGCTCGCAATTATATTCCTGATGCAGGAGAAATGTTTTGTCCTGTATTGCTGAAGCAAACTGACCCAGTACAGAAGTCAGTGGCTGCCTCACAATTTGCACTTCAGTTCATTACAATAATTACACATGCAACTGTGCAAAAAGGCAGCTCATTGGACCAAACGGAATTTCTGGCCCTCAGGTCTAAACTAAAGCAGTGACTGTCTGTGTTTGCTAACAGATTTTTATTCATTATTCTGGTGCTACAAAATCAACTTCACTTATTTGTCAAGTCCAGCTATGGGAGAGGGAGAAAGTGAGGTGTTAGATATAAATAAATTGAAGAAATCCAATGCAGAAACACAAACTTGATGAATGGTACAGTAGCTGTCTTGCTGTTTCTGTAGTTATTTCAGATGGGTGTAAGAAAGGCTATCCATTTAACACTCTGTAGTACTCTCCTCACTGAACAACATTCATGTAGTAAGCAAACTCCCTGTGTTCATTGTCTACAAGAACCCAAGCCAGTTGAAAAAGAAACCAACATACAGTGCTGAATGGCTAAAATTAATATTGTTTATAGACATGCTTTATCTGTTACACTTGTGATTCACTCAATTAATCTTCCCCATCTACCAATCTGTCACCTTGAAGATATGGCCTTAACATGAATAGAGCTGGGGAAGGAGCGGGGGGTTGGCCTGCAGTCATGTTTCCTTCAGCAGGTGCCAAATAACTTCAGAGACTGATGATCATTTGTGTTTGGGCACAGAAAGAGAGGTCAGAAGCCTATGTATTGGGATGGAGGGAGGGGAACAAAGTGGGTAAAAATTGGAGATATCAGGTAGAGGTGATTAAATGGGTGATCAGAGTGTTCAGATCAGTGGGAAATTGTGGCAGGAGCTTTCGGTTATGAGGTAGAGACAGAAACTGGTAAACTGGATTTAGAAAGTAACCAGAAAGCCACCGCAGGGCACAACTGAATCAGCAGCTTGGTTTCCCCTTCCCACCAGCTAAAATGAAGATATGCTATTTCATTACAATAATTAAATAACTTCTAACCCGGTCTTTGGGAGCACATTGCTTGCTCATCCCTCTTTTCACTTCCACTAAAACTGGAAGTCAGCAAGTTGGAGATGCGTTGTTTTTTAATTTAAGATTTATAATATTCTTACATTCCAGTTGTCCCAAACCCATGCTTTTTGGTGTTTACTCAGAAAAAGTGTGCTGCAGCTTTAACAGTTTTTGTAGAAAAACCCAATAAAAATATTTTGTATTAATAAGTTCATGCAATCTGTCATTGAAAGATTCCTTTAAAATGAGGTTCAGGTTACCTTGCAGTTCAAGAAATAGCCCATGTTGATGCATTGATCCATAGAAAATGACCAACCAGGGGCTGGTCGATTGTATTACGTGAACGTTAGTTTATTCTGATGGATTGGTGCATCTTCATCAATAACTTTCAGATAAAACTGTTAGAACAATATTGTTATAACAATCATGCTGAACGGCAGTGTTTTCCTATCTGATTAATCCAGAGTCAGTCCAGTTTAATCAGGCATATGATCCAAGATGCAATTAACCTTATTTGCATCCATTGGAACATAAACTATGAGAAACTCTCCTTAATGGGTCTGGAAATGACAAACGTGACCATAGCTATAGCATACTATAGGCTGGCATTACTGGTAGTAATGGTTATCTACAGCCAGAAACGTAAGACTGCATCCTTGGAGAGTGCAATACTGACAAACATGGAAGAACACAAAGGGTAACGTCCCTCAGATCTACTTCATGCAGCACCACTTCACTTCCAGCTGTCAGAGGGGTGATAAATGTCCAAATTATGAATGTGAGCAGCTTGCAGGATAACTTGAAAGTGATGTATTCTTCTAACATTGCTATTCCTACCTTTCTCTCTATTGGAGAATAGGGAGATGATGGAGGGGTGGAGCTTGTGGCCAGTAATGAGGCATCAATCAAACAAATTGCACTGTTCTACGTGGTTACCAGTTTCTTAGGTGTTGACACTATTACGAGTGATGAGTATTCAACCACACACCTAACCTGAATAAATTAATGGTGGATAGCTCTTAATGATCAGGTGAGAAAACATTCATTGCATGTTTCCTCTCTATTACAGCAGCTAGGTTAGTATAATTGTTCCAGTTAAGCTTCTGGCTTAAACAAATAGCCTAGTGATTGATAAGAGTTAACCCGGCAGTGATGATGCCACTGGACATTATGGGAAGTAGGCTGTGTTACATTATGTGCAATATGGAAAATACTTGGCACTTACATTGTGTGAATTACTCATTGTTAGTTCAAGCCTGGATGTTATAGAGTTCCTGCCGTGTATTGGTATGAGCAGCTTCATTGCTGGAGGGGTAGTGAAAGAAGCCATACACTGTAAGTAGTCAGCAAAAAATTACATTACACATCTAATGATATGGGGAATGTCATTGATGAAACAGTTGGAAATTATTTCCCTAAGGAATTCCTGCACATAGGCCTTCAGGCTGTGATGATTGGCTGCTATGAAAACCATGGGATGAATTTCTGTTTGATATCCCATTGATGGCAGCAGGTATTTATATATTTTTGGGTAGTCTAATTATCCTTAAGTTGACATTTTGAGAAATAAGTAATGTCAACAAAAGTTGCAGTGATTATTTCTGATTAACATTCACTGCATTCTGATCAACATTAACAGTGGAATTTCAATATAAACTTTGGTTTTGTCTGGTGAATTCATTATCATTTGGTAATTTAGGAGTTAACAGAATCTAAACTCAGTAAAATTCTGTAATGATATTGCTGGTGTACCACAAAGGTCGAACTAGATCACCAGCAAATTTCCTTAACAATAAATTAACAAACAGCTTTGATTCATCTTTAAAGAAATTAAAATTGATTTTATTTCTTTTGTGAACTTTATCGGAGTGATTTCCTCAAGTGCAAGTCTAAAGAGCAAAGGAACTCTGACAGTGGGACCTCACAGCACACTCCACTCTTGTCCTCGACTGAGACCCAACCCTATATTATAACTTGGCAGAAAAAGGAAAACAATTTGGGAAGGTTTTTTTTAAACTTTTCCTTATCAAGAAAGTGGTTGTGTGAAAACCCATCTACAAAGGCCTCCATCAACTCCATGTAAGAGCATGGTTACTTTAGCTAGTTAAGGATGAAAAAGAATTCATGTAATAAAATAAATTTACATGTGAACTATTCCATTAAACAGTTATTTTCTCCATGAGATGGTAGTTCATCTACCCATGCTTCTATTTGCATTCTATTGCCTGGACTTTCATCCCTGGTCAATTACGCAACTGTGCTATTATTTAGTGATGTCTGTGTGCTATATTCAATGAAAATCATTCCATTGAGTTCAGATTATAATGTACTGATCCCAGTGTATAGATCATTTAGCACTTGCGAGGGGATGATTCCCAGGCATAAGTGTTTTCATCCTGCAGTTCACTGTGATACAATGGAGTCACATTGGTGATGTGAATAGAATAAATGTCAGGATGGAAGAGTACAACAACGTAAGCAATATCAAAATAACAAATTCAGTAATGTTGTCACAATCAGGCTCAATGACTCTCAGTAGCAATTGAAAGAAATATATCCCAAAATTTCCAATACCACTGGCAAAGTTTTAATATGAGACAAAGGCCTGAATTTTCCATTCAGCACTCTCTCATTTGGAGAAGTAAATGAGTGATTGTAATTAGCAAATTGAATCAAATTCCTTTAAATCAGATCTGTATGCAGAACACTAAAACAACACACAATATTCCAGATGTGGTTTCATTAAAACCCTGCATAGTTATAACAAGGCTTTCTATTTTTATATTTCAATTCCCTTTCAACAAAGGCCAATTATTTCATTTGCCTTCCTAATTATTTGCTCTTCCTGCATGCTAAATTTATGCTTATGTGAGGACACCCAGATTTTCCTGAAGACTGACATTTCGTGGTCTTAACAATTTAAATATTACTTTGATTCTCTATTTTTCCTACCAATGTGGATTAACCCACTTTAAACCTCAGTTGCCACATTTTTACTCACTTAGCCCATGTCCCTTTGCAAGATGTATAATTATTTGCAGCTTTCTTTTAGATCTATCTTTGAATTCGTTACAACTCCTTTCTTCCTTATAGGACAATTAACAAAATGCAAAGAACTACAGGTGCTAAAAGTAGAAACATACAGCTTGGAAACAGATCCTTTGGCCTATATAGCCTGCGCTGACCATCAAGCACCTACTTACAAAAATCCGATACTAATTCTCTTTTATCCTCCCTACATTCCCAACCCAACCGCCCACTCCCAGTACTACCAGTCACCTACATATCAGGGGCAATTTGCAGTGGTCAATTAACCCACCAATCAGCATTTCTTTTGAATGTTGGAGGAAAAGGGAGAACCTGGGGGAATCCCATGCGGACACAGCGAGAACCCGCAAACTCCACACAGGCAGCATTGGAGGTGAGGATTGAACACAGATTACTGGAGCGGTGAGGCAGCAGCTCTGCAAGCTGTGCCCCTGTGCTGAAATCTGAAATAAGTGAAGAGAATGCTAAAACTACTCAGCAGATCAGGGAGCATCTGTGGAGAGAGAAACAGAGTTAATGATTCAGGCCAATGACAAAAGATTAGAATGAAAAGTTAACTCTATCCCTCTCTCCACAGATGCTGGCCGACCAGCTGAACATTTCCAGCACTTTGAGTACATTGTACTTAGTTCATACATCTAAGTCATTAAATTAAATTAGCTGAGAGCTCAGCACTGGTCCCTTATGCACTTCATTATTTCCAACTGACCAACCTGAAAACGAACTGTTTCTTATTTTAAGACATTGTATCCTGTGGGAAGAAATTGAGTAGTATGGGCTTTCACTCACTTGCGTTCAGAAGAATGAGAGGTGACCTAATTGAAACTTAAAAGAATCTATAGGGACTTGACACACTAAATTCCATTGGCTGAAAAGTCAAGAACTATAGGGCACAAACTTAGGCTAAGTAGTTGGCTACTTAATGCTCCGATGAAGAGAAATTTCTGCACACAGTCATGAGAATCTTACAAATTCTCTACCTCAAACTGATATACTCAGTTGTTGAACATATTCATTGGGTGAGTGTGAAAGATTTTTGGACATAAGGCAATCAAGGTATCTAAGGGTTAGAAAGGAAAGCGGAAACAGAGAACCAGCCATTTTCTTCTAATTCCACTTGATTGTATGAGCAGATTTAACAGACTAAATGGTCTACTTCTGTTTCTCATGTTTATGTTTTTACTGTTGTCAGGTTTGGCACCGTCAACAATTTGGAGTCACCAATCACAAGCTATTGTAGATCAGCAACATTAAACTGTAGATACAAGAGCAAATCAGATGCAGGTCACTCTGCGGTGAGTAATTCAGTTCCTGATTCCCCAAAGCTTTTCTACATTGACAAGAAAGATATCAGGTATATAATACAAAACTCTTAATGTGTTGGATGAATGCAGCTCCAAAACTGCTGAACAAAGCACTGATGCTTCTTTATCAGTATGCTATCTACCACATTAAACATTCACTCCCTCCATCACTGGCAAATGGTGGTTGCAATGTTTATAATCTACAAAATGCACAACAGCAAACCCTAACCTCTACTGCATAGAAGAACATGGAAGCAAATCCTCCTGGAACTTTCCACTCACCACAAGCTCAGGTACCTATCCTCTAACCCCCACCCAAGTCACATACGATCCTTATGTACATATGAAACACCATTCCTTCATTATCCATCAAGGATAATAAGATATTATTTATTTATTAGTCACATGTGCATCGAAACACACAGTGAAACACATCTTTTTGTGTTGCTATGAATGTGCTGGGGGTAGCCCGCAAGTGTCGCCACTCTTCCGGTGCCAACATAGCATGTCCACAGCTCCTAACCCGTACGTCTTTGGAATGTGGGAAGAAACCGGAGCACCTGGAGGAAACCCACGCAGACACGGGGAGAATGTACAAACTCCTTTCAGGCAGCAGCGGGAATTGAACACAGGTCGCTGGCACTGTAATAGATTTACACTAACCGCTATGCTACCATGCCAGATGAGAAATAAATGCCCATCTCATAAATTAATAAGATTTTGTCTTTTCATATTACTTTTCCCCTGCATGTGACAATCAATGATATATTCCGGAATGACTTAATATTTAACTCTACAACTTTTGCTTTTATTGACTGACAGCAGTAGATGGCGCTGCTAACTTCTTTCGTTGAAATCTCACAGCTGCCTTTTTCTGCCAAGACAGGCTGCAGTCACTGATTCCAGAAAATGAATGCCTTTAAACTCTGTCCGACAGCTGTTCCCACATACACTTATCCCTGATTGACAGCTTGTGGAGATTTCATGCATATTGTACTAATTCCATCCCAACTTCTTCTGAATGAATAAAGGCTGTCGATACTGAAAGTCTGCATTTCAAAGCTGAGTCTGTGGCTGGAGTCACTGCGGAGCATCAGCAAGACTGAAATGTCTGTGGATAGCATTGTCAAAGGCAGTGACAGCCCAAACCGGACTGAACAAGCAGAAAGAGAATGGGTCAATGTCAGGCAGAGTAGGAGGCAGGTAGCACAGGTGTCCCCTGGGGCCAACCCCCAAACACACATAAATTTGGATGTTGTTGGGGGGAGACGGCCGCTCAGGGGAATGCGTCAAGAATCAAGGCAGAACAAGACGGAGGAAAATTAAAGAGTAGGAAAGCTACAGTGATAAAGGACACTATTGTGAGGGGAATATACAGGCATCTATACAGCCACAAATGTGACACCTGGATGGTACATCGACCCCTGGTACCAGGGTCAAGGACATCACAGAGAGGCTGCCAGACATTGTGGAAGGACAGGAATGAGGACTGAATGCAGGAAGTTAGGAGGTAAATTAGAAAGCAGGATATCAAAGATAGAAATCGCAAGATTGTACCCAGTGCTTTGTGCTAGTGAGAACAAGGATAGGAGGAGCGATAAGGTGAATGCATAGTTAGAGGAACAATGTAAGAAGGTGAGTTTTAGATTCATGAGGCACTGGGACTGGTTCTGGGGAAGGTGGGACTTGTATAAACTGGATGGGTCACAGCCAGGCAGGAAGATTAAGATTTGAGATTTCTTTATTAGTCACATGTACGTCAAAACACGCAGTGAAATGCATCTTTTGCATGGAGTGTTCTGGGGGCAGCCCGCAAGTGTCGCCACGCTTCCGGCGCCAACGTAGCATGTCCACAACCTCCTAACCCCGTACGGCTTTGGAATGTGGAAGGAAACTGAAGCACCCGGAGGAAACCCACGCAGACTTGGGGAGAACGTATAAACTCCTTACAGACAGCGGCTAGAATTGAACCCGGGTCACTGGTGCTGTAATAGTGTTACGCTAAGGGGGCAGATATCTTCAAGGGGTTGTTTGTTACTGCTGCCGGGGAGAATTTTAACTTGTATGGAAGTGGGATGCATTCCCGAGCAAGGAGTTAGAGGAGAAGGAAATGTGGATAGAAATGAAAGACAGTAAAAAAAAAGCTAAAAAAGAAAGGCAGGCAAAAGAAGAACAAAGAGTAAATAGAGCCATAAAAGAGCAAGCAGATATAGTTAGTGTAAGAAAAAAATGGCAAAGAGTGAATATTAACTGCTCCATATCTAATTGCATGTTGTATTCAAAACAAGATCAATAAATTACCAGCAAATTTGAGAGAAACAGATATGATCCAATAGTCATTACAGAGATATAGTTACCCTGCTGGGAACTCAATATTCAGAAATATTTGACATTTAGGAAGGACATACAAGAAGGAAAGAATAGTGGGGTAGCTCTAGTAATAAAAAGTGAAATAAGTCCAGTTGTGAGAGATGATCTAGGCAGAGAAGATGTGAATTTTTTGGGGTTGAATTTTAAAAAAAGCAGAGGACAGAAGACAATGGTAGGAGTGGTGTATAGGGCCCCAAACAATAGCCTCATTGTAGAAAGGATTATAAATCAAGAAATAATGGGAGCCTGTAAAAAGAATAGTGCATTAGTCATCAGTGACTTTAATCTTCATGCAGATTGTGTTAATCAAATTGGAAATGGCAGCCATGAGAATGATTTCATGGAGTGCATTCAGGGTGGCTTTCTAGCACAATAAGTAATGGAGCCAAACAGGGAACAGGCTATTTTGGATCTGGTAATGAGTAACAAGACAGGTTTAATAAATGATTTCAGTGTAAAAGATCTCATAGGAAGTAATGATCATAGCATAATAGAATTTAGCATTTAACTTCAGAATGAAAAACTTGGGTCTGAAACAACTTTGTTAAACATACATAAAGGGAAATACAAAGGAGTGAGAAGCGAATTGGTTAATGTGGACTGGGCAAATAGATTAGCAGGTAAAATGATAAGTAGGCAGTAGCAGACCTTTAGAGAGAAAATTCATGACTTCCATCAAAATATAACCCAACAATAAGAAAAGATTCTAAGATGGAAATGAACTAACTATAGCTAACCAAAGAACTAAGGAGGTGGGGGACAGAGAGATACAGCAGGGAAACATCACAAACTCCACACAGACAGCACTGAAGGTCAGGGTTGAACCTGGGTCCCTGGAGCTGTAAGGCAGCAGCTCTACCAGATGTGTCAATGTGCTGCTACTATTAAGTTTAAAGAGAAAACATACAAGGTGCAAAAATTAGGCTGGTCCAAAGATTGGGCTAAATTTTTTAATTCAGCAAAGGACTGGAAAACAATTAAGAAAGGGAAATATAAAAACCAACAAGGGCCTTCCTATGTACTTTGAAACAAGGAGAGAATCAAAGTTAACATAGGCTCCTTAAAGAATAAGGCTGGGAAAATAGGGGAACAAGGAAACAGCAGAGGAGTTAAACAGAGAGAGATTTTACATCAGTCTTTTCAGTAGCAAATGCTAGAACCATCATATTACTAATAAAAACTGTAATAAAATAATTAAAGAATAATGTTAGGCAAACTAATAGAGTTAATGACTGATAAATCCCCAGGATATGAAGATTTACATCCTCAGATCCCAAAAGAAGTGGCTACAGAGATAGTAATGCAATCATTCCAATCTTACAAAATCCTCAGATTTTGGAGACATGTCAAAAGATTGGAAAACTCGCGATGTGATATACATATTCAAAAAAGATGGGAGGCAATAAGCAAATAATGATGGGCCAGTTAGCCTAAAGTCTATTATTGGAGAAAAGCTAGAATTTAGTTATCGAGGTAATAGCAGAACATTTCGATATTCTTAAACTGATCAAGCAGAGTCAGCATGGCTCCATAAAGGAGAAATGTAATCTGACAAATTTATGATAGCGCTTTGAAGTAGTGTCAGCCAGGGTGGATAAAGGGGAAACCAGTGGATGTAATACGTGTGGATTTTCAAAAGGCATTTGACAAGATACACATAAAGAGGCGTGGAAGGTATATATTAGCATGGTTAAATGACTGGCCAACTAGTAGGAAGCGGGGATCATATTGACAATCTTCAAACAGTGGAGTGCAACAGCTTAAAATATGCTAATGATTTAGAGGAAGAAAGCAAATGAACTGTAGACAAATTTTCAGTTGATACAAAAGTAGATGGGAAGACAAGCTGTAAATTTGGTTAAGTGAGTGTGCAAAACTCTTGCAAATGGTACTGTGTGAAAATGTGAAGCTGCTCACTTTGGAGGGAATAATAATAAAACAGATTATTACACAAATGACAAAAGGCTGCAGAAAGCAGAAGCATAATGGTATTTGGGAATCCCCTTGCATGAAGCCTTGTTGAACTGGATGGGTCTGTACTCATTGGAATTTTGAAGAATGAGACATGGTCTTGTCGAACAAACAAGATTCTTATAGTAAATGCTGGAAGGATAATTCTCCTCATGGGAGAGTGTCAGAGCACAGTCTCAGGATAAAGGGGAGCCCACTGAAGACTGAGATGAGGAAGAATTTCTTCTCTTGTAGGTTGTAAGTCTTTAGAATTCCTTGCCCCAGAAAGCCATGAATCTCTCCAAAACCAAGATAATTTTTTATAATTAGTATAAGGAAATCAAGGGTTATGGAGAGAGGCCGGAAGAGTGGATTTGAAGAAAGTTGGATCAGCCTTGATCTTATTGAATGTCGGAACAGGTTCAAGGGCCAAATGATCTTCAACTGTTTCCATTTCTTATGTCCTTGTATCCATCAATTAATTTGTATTCCCGACTTGAATATCAGTCCTGGTTCTCAATTCACTATCATGTTCCTATTTTAAACAGCTGATTTCTCCACATTTAATTAATTGAAGTCAACTGGCAACCACAACATAAAGATGTACAAAATATTATTGCAATGTTTTAAAATTTCTGATCATCAACTGATTTTGCTTAATTAATTAAATGCAGGAATTTTTAAAATAGTGGAACACTACATTAAAATAAGAACTAGGACTGATATTGAAGAGTTTCAAATGCATAATCAATCAATATATTTAATTCATTCAGAGAAACCCCAGCCCTAATCCTGTCACCATTTTAAACTCTGACTTAATGTATATACAATTCACTCCCAGTTAGATGCTCACTGCTCCAACCTGAATGATAAATCTGGGATGCAGACCTCATCTTGGTGTAGGTCGGATTATTTTTCTGGTGTTATTAACCGACAATTATTTTGTAGCTACCATTATAATTTCTGTCTTTATTAATATTTTTGGCGGAACTCTTGTAGCTGTCTTGTTGCTCCTTAATTAATTCTTTTTTCAGTGAAAGCCTATTATATTTGTTCATTTTGTTTACTTAATGGATGCTGGAGCAAATCCATTGTTATAAACAGCAGCCACTTTTATTTAATTAATAAACATGTGCAAAAATGTCTGACTTAGCGCCCAATCCCATTACCATCAAATGATTGCTCCGTTCATTAAATTAATTAGTCTTCAGGGGTATGAGTCAGTTCCCCCAATTTCCCATCAGCAAAGTGACGGAAAATCCATAATCAAGATCAAGGGCATTTTTCATGTCAAGGAATGACATTGGGTTGGGTGATTCGAACAAAGTAGGAAGAAAGCAGAAGCTAGAACAACTGCGTTATCCAGCCACTGGTAATGGCAGGAGCTCCCTCCACCCCCATCCCCCCATCACCCACTTGAAAAGAAGCATTTTCATAGTCTGTACAATTTTGGTAGAGTGGCACTAGTTGATGAGGACACACCTCCAGTCTCCATGGGAGTTAATTTTAAAAATTACCAACAATACTTCCTGTGGGTTAATCTATTCCAATTGCAGTTCAATGGACAGTCTGCGCATAGCACACTTTCTGCCCATGTATACTTGTAATATAATGTAGATAATAGTGAAATTATCCATCAAAATGTCACTTACTGTCAGGCTACTCTCAAAGCTTAATATTCCGTCAGCCTAAATGTACATCCCACCCTCAGTTTTGCCAACAGTCAGATATCTCTTTCACAGTTCAGCAGAAGGCAGGTTTCCTTTTTTATGGCAAAGATTTCCTTTCATACTATTAAATCTCAGCAGCACTTGTGCCAAGTCTCAGAAACTTCTCCTGGCACCACCAAAGCACAAGATGTTTTTTTTTTCCCCTATCAGCCACTACAACTGTTCTTAGTCAAGTCTGAGTTATTGCTTTCTTCTGCTCATTTTGTGTCACTTTTGTATTGTAGACCGATATGCGAAACTGGGAGCAGGTTGCAGCCAGCTCTGGCTTTGAATCAGACAAGGACTACGATTGCTTGCATCTTGAAAAAGGTGGTAGATAGGATATTCATTTTTATTAGGTTCAGAAATGATACATTGTCAATTTTTCACCAAGTACAGAGGGTGGTTTGAAAGGAAGGTCAGGAGTTCCTTTTGTATAAGGTAGCAAGCTGCACTGTAAATACCTGCTGTAATGTAAGATGTCCCTGAATATGCAAAGGGTAGGTCCCTGCATACACAAAGGAAGCATTTCACATTGCAAATTAGAATCATTCAAAATCTCTGCAAATAGAATCTCTAACGAATTCTCACAATCTTCTGCCATAAATTTGGAAGCCTGTTAATGCCATTTTTCCCGAGTTTTGACTTAAAATAAAGTGGAATATTTGGAGATATCCCTGAAGAGGTTTGTGGCATTGACGTGAATGAATGTTGAAGGTCTGCCTGGGCTGTGCTTATCTTTAGCTTCTTTACAGTTCATCTCCTCAGATGCAAGTCATGTTTTTATGATTTCCTTCATTAGTATTTACAAACACGTCATCTGTAATGTGCTATTCCAGGGACTCCAACGTGGTCTTATGAACCTATTCTCTTTCCAGTCCTAATGAGTCAGAGCAGAAAATTTAAACAAGTTCAGTAATCATTTATTTAAATATAATGGTTATACGAGCAACTACAGCAGTTTTCTCACAGCAGTGTATAAGTGCAGGAGTTAGAAATTGTCCCACAATTTCCTATAATGAAATTTGTATAAAATAATGTGCATAAAAAGATTTATTCAACCACATTTTAACACCATATACGTTGTGAGGAGTTACATTACAACGCAGTGCAGTGTCTGAAATGAATGAAAGTCACTACAAATATCCATCAAGTCATTAAAAACTAATTACCATAATTGGTACTTG
The DNA here is from genome assembly GCF_009764475.1 of Pristis pectinata. Classification (NCBI taxonomy): domain Eukaryota; kingdom Metazoa; phylum Chordata; class Chondrichthyes; order Rhinopristiformes; family Pristidae; genus Pristis; species Pristis pectinata. The sequence goes on along the minus strand of NC_067405.1, from coordinate 35,962,702 downwards.
AGGAAGATTTCCTACTTTTCCATCAGATAAATACCTATTTAATAATCTACATGCAAATATTTACATGAAGAATGTTCCTGGTTTAAATCAGCTGAAAACATTGATCCATTTTTAAAAAGGATCTCCAATAACTAATTTTAAATGACTGGGATCTCTGTGTGCCGATAATGAGGGTTGTGAAAGAACATTGGCTTTAGATGGTTTCATTGTTAATAAGACAACCGATAACAATGTACCTTTTGTCAGAGACTACAGAATGCTGGAGAAAGGAGTTCCCGAAGGAAGCTCCAGTGGTTAAAAATCCAAGTCAGTGCCTTGTGAACAACGGGACAAAGGGGGAGGGTTGCATCCATTTCCAGCAAATGATGATGATGTCATCTTCTTAAAGCCACAATTTAAAAATGCAAATTACAATTTCTAAGATGATGCATTTTCAAGAATAATTATTTTGTCCTGATTCAGCATTCACAATGTTCTAATAATCATATCGGTGTTGTTTCCATATATAAGGGAACACAGAACTTTTGTTCTGTTGGAATTGCCCTCATCCTTACAAGACCAATAAAAAGAACCATAAACACTCCCTTTATTTTTGCCATGACACTCAAATTCAAGTTTTATAAAATATTCCATCACGCAGGGTTTATCTGAGACATCACGAGGGAAGCTAATCGACTGCAAGAATTTGCTGTTTAATCCTCATGTCCATGCTTAAAAACAAAAGAATTGCTCTCTATTCTTTTGCATTTATTGAGAAGATGGAACAATTCATTTTCAACTCGCTTGAAGTTGCATCACTTTGCAGGTTATATTTACAGCCATTACTAAATTGACTGTAAAAACAAAGCAAGTTAATTTAATCCAGAACCACATACGAGTAGGTCAAATGCATGTGTAATATTTTGTTATATTAAAATGATCATCAATCATTTTGTCATTGTCTACATGCCACAACTCAGTGCTCTTTCTAGCAGCCCCTGCACTGGTTATTTTGAGGAATGTTGCAGATATGCCCAGACTTTAAAGTAGCCAGGGGCAAACATTTCTAGATCTCATGCCAATTGGTTAAAATGTATTTCTCCTGTCTGTCTGCTCCAGTACTTTCATTCTCTTCAGACCAGCTTTAGGTTTTTCTGTTCGATGGTTAATACATTTTTAAATAGCTATAACCAATATTAAAGGCAGACAGTAAATTATACAAATTACCATGGGAAGAAATGGTTCTATGTTTCCCCTCTACCTGCAATTTATCTCCTCAGTGTAAAGAAAATTGAAAATGTTTACAACACGCAGGTGATATGTGCTCATTGTTATAGATAATCATTGCTGAGATGGCCAGTTAGTTATATAACAAGTAGGGAATACTGGAAGTCAAATAAGCCAAACGACAGATATATCAGTATGTCATTCTCAGATGGGTGGTGTGCCCTTTTTACAAAGGGTGATACTTATAGTCAATTCAAATTATGCAAATATGATAAAGGTTGTTAAAAAGCTAATAGGATAAACAAGACACGTTGAAGCAAAATGTTTGCTGCAGCAAAGAGGTTTAGAATGGGAACCTATCAATGGAAGATTAAGTATAAGATTTAGCAAAAGGGATACTATATACTGAGCGGCAAGGCTGTTAAATTTACTTCTCTGGTTGGGACAGAAACAATGTCAGTATTCAAAATTAGATTGAACAGGTGGTTGATGAAAGGGGTTGAAATGATACTGGAGCAGGGAAGGTAAATGTTACAATTTGGTCTCAGCTGGTAAACATCACGTGGAATATACATTGCTCTTGGTGAGAATCTATACAAAGGAGAGAAAGTGACGAGCTGATGAAGAATGCTATTATAATTAGTTCGTTATTTTTTCCTGTCTGTAGTCAACCAATTTTTCTTTAAATTGTTGAAAGGCAAATAACGGAAGTGGATGGAAAAGTGTCACAATCCAACTGCTATGTTGTAAACTTTAGCTACAGATAAATGTTCACATACTTTATGTTGAACTTCAAATTTGTCCAGTATCATATTTAAAATAGAAGAAAGATGTGACATATTTCTGTTTTTGAAGGCTATTTTTCTAGCAGTATTGAGATTTAACTCAACGAATGAATAATTTTCAATTATTTTGGGGACTTAATATGTACATTCTTCCCCAAAAATAAAAATCCTGAATTTCAGTTGTGATAGTCTGTTTTCTGCTCATAGCTTCTCTCCATTGTAAACTTGGGTAGATAGAGATCACTTCACTCTGAATTTATGGAAGCGACCTTAAACTGACAAGTTGTCCTTGAAGAAAATACTGCAGCTCTGTTGCACCTTGGATATGCTACAAAACATAAACCTGCATTACTCAGTTCTTTACATAACTTTTCCCTATTACTAGGACCTGATATTAGCTCATCTCAGCAATATCATGTTGCTGTCAGAATAGAAAGCTATGCATAAAACATTTATTCTGTTGAAAATGACTAGCAATAAGGTTGCTTGCTTATACTGAAGATTTTAGTGGCTGAAAATAATTCTCTGTAGATCTGTAGTGGCACTCTTAAGAGTTATTAAACATTGAGAATTACCATACACAGAATCCTTGAAATGATCTATATTTTCTCAGGGTTTCAAGTGTTCAAATTAACACAAATGGTAGCAAGTGCGGCTTTCAGAGAAGTAAATTAGCAAGGCTACTTGCTGTACATGACTAAATTATCACTTGGAAAAGCACAGAAGGACTTTAGAATGAGGGTTGGGGAGGTTGGTGGTAATTGATATTACACTGCATTTGGTTGTATCAAAGGAATGATCCTAACCATATAATGAACTTTGTCTAATCCTCCAAAATCTCATTGGACAACATCTTATTAAGTATTTGCTTCTCATACAATCGTCAGTTCACTTTGATAAGAAAGGATAATTGCATGAGAAGTAAAATATATTAAATCGCCATTTGCACATTGGCAGGCTTCCCCCATCCCCACCCCAAAAAAGAAATCAGCTGTCCTACTTTAAGTGACAACTGTTGAGCCTCTTTGGGGAGCTAGCCAGCCACCAGTGACTATGAGGGATACCATTCCCTTATGCTAGAAAATGACCTTATACAGAACAGACAATCAGCACCCCTTCACTAAATCACTGATACTTAAGCAATCCAGCCAAGACATCTTCAGCTTATCATGATGACACACCCAGTGCGAGAACACTAAATAAGTAAGTTGTGTGTTAAAGCAGAGGCCATGTTATTTGTCTATAAGCACATTCAATGCCTGCAAAGAACCAACATATCTTGCCTGGAGGTTTATTAAATTCAGAATCCCTTTACTTGAGCTTAATCCAACTATTACCATTTCAGTACTGTTATACTATGACCATTTTAAAAAAGAGCTTTCTAAAGGACTCAGATTTGAGATTTTAACAAACTCAGAGATATAGGAATAATTTTATATTTACATATTACATTTGCATTTCTGAACTTGCTCCTAATTATTTTTAACAGAACTCCCACTAAGGAGGTTTTAAGATAGTGGGCAGTCAACTCTGGCTGAGACAAGAGACAGCTCACACAAAATAAGGAGTATATTAGAGTCCCTTTGCTCTTAGAAGTCCTAATTAGGATGAATTATTTATTCTGCAAAAAAAATTAGTTTGACAGGAGCATACTGGGAAATAAAATTTATATAAATCAGCTTTCATGGATAGCTTTGAAATATCCTGGAATGTAATCAAGGAATTCTGATGATGACTTTATTCAATTGGACTGCAACATCAGGTTTTATTTTATACTGTTATATTTTATAAATACACTTCCCTTGAATAATTGAAACGCTAACAGTTTTGCTCCCACAGCACTGTTTTTACCATTCAGCATAAATTACGACAGAAATAAAGGCTTTTTACTTATTCATTTTTTCAGGATCTGGGTATCACTGGCAAGGCCAGCATTTATGGTCCATCCTAATTGCCCTTGAACCTATTGGCTTGATAGCCAAGTTCAGAATTTCACACACCTGGAGTTACATATCAATCAGACAAGGCAAGGGTGACATTTTTCCTCCCCTAAAGGACATAGTGAACAGATAGAATTAAAAAAAAACAGGAATTTTGTGCTAGTCATTACCAATTACTAGGTTTGTTAAGAAATATTCCAGATAATTAACTGAATTCATATTCCACATCTGCTATGTTGGGATTTGAACTTGTGTTTCTGAATTGTTAGTTAGGTGTCAGAATTGGCAAAAAGTCACAGAGGTGCAAGCTAAGAGACTTGGAGCTTCAGACTAAGGAAGAATCAAGTCTGTTGTGCGGAATTGTCCACCCCAGTAGCCCACACCGCTTTGGGCCTTGGCAAGGTATGAAGACCCCCTCTTTAGCCCACAAGATCTGGAGCCTAGCAGCATGGTGACTGGGCCAGCAAGATCGGTCTCCACTACTGTATGTGGAGCACCGCAGTGGACTTCTGAAACCGATGGTAACTCCCAGACTCATGAGTTTCACAGTGCATATGTGGAAGTGAGACTCACATCTGTTTAAACAGATAAATGTTGGATGAACAACTTGCAAAACTTGGTACAATGTAATGGAGTAAAGGGAATTTGATTTATGTTTGTCCTAGAGTACACTAACCTCAAAATACCAGAGGCATATAATAAAAGATTAAGGTGGAAATTAAGTATCACCAGCATCAATACCATTACTGAATATGCTTCCAAACACAAAAATTACAAATAAATCAATAACTTTATTTTTGTATTTTTAAATTAAATTTTATGAAGTCTAATAATGAGAATTCTCAGGACCCACAAAGTTATTCACATGATTTAAATTTTAACTATTTGTTAAACCATGCTCTAAATTCAGAAAAAAACAAAATGGTAGATAAAATAAAAGCATACAAACCTGGCAATATTTAAATGATAACCACAGCAGGTGGCTTGAATATAAAACGATCAAGAATTCAGTGGAGATAAATTCCATGTGCTGCTGTAAACACTGGTAGAAATATTTCTTGGTGCTGATGTGCTTTTGGACTCAGTTTCCCAGGAACAATCTACAAGCATAATTATTCACAGATTCACATGAAGACAAAATAGAAAACTGCATTTAAACAATTAAAAAGGTGTGTAACACTAGAGATAAGATTCCAGAGACACAAGAAATTCTGCAGATGTTGGAATCTGGAGCAATACACAAAAAGTGCTGGAGGAACTCAGCAGGTCAGGCAGCATCCATGGAGGGAAATAAACAGTCAACGAAGAGGCAAAGGGCTGAAGGAGGAGGAATCCAGTGGGAGAGGGCAGTGAACCATGGAATAAAGGATGAAGGAGGAGAGGAGATGGGCAGGTAATCAAGTCTGGGGAAGGGAGCCACAGAAATAAGGGAAGACAAAGGAGTGGGGGGGGGGTTACAAGAATTAGAGAAATCGATGTTGAGGCCAGCAGGTTGGAGACTCCCTAGAAAAGATTAAGAGATATCTCAACACGTTGACCTTTGGAAAGGTTAGGGCTATAGAATATTTAGTGGCAGGTAAAAATGAAGAGAAAGGAAATCCTAAATACAGGAAAGTGATGAAGCAACCTGGCACCTAACCCTTTATTTGAAGGGTATTGATGGTGGAGGTACTGCTGCATAAAATGGCCCCCTTTCTGCCACTCCATAATACTCTTTCCATAAGCTGGAATTGCTGCAGTCTACAAGGAGGTTAATCCATTGCTTTCTTTGCAAGTCTCTGTCTGCCTCTCTAAAGATCAATAACCGGAATGCCACATGAAATATTGTTTCTGGGTGTCCTTGGGCAAAGCAATCTCCATTCAATATTAGTTGGGCACGCACGTACCATAATTCTTCTTCTTTTCCTTAGACAGTCCCTCAGGATTGAGCACAACTTGCTTCCATTCCAGGTTCTATGGCAGCTGATGTGAAACATTTGGCAACCACAGATTCTTCCACAAATAGGGCAGGGGTTACCTCATGTGGTATGTAGGTGGGTAGTTTGAGAGGTGGTGGGCTCCTTCCACTGTTTATGCAGTGCCCATGTACACTCCTGGTGCCTGGACTCAAGATTCTTAATAGGATTCTGAATGCTCCCTCTCCACTTTGAGTGGCTGTGTGTCAGAAACTCCAAGGAGTCAATGAGAATTTTACATTTCTTCAAGGAGGCTTTAAGCACATTCTTGAATCGCTTCCTCCGAATAATTGGTAGTCTCTTTCCATGAAAGGACTGTTGAAATAGTATCTGTTTCCAAAGAGCAAATGACATAGCCTGCCAAACATAGCCCAGTGAGTCTAACTAGGGACTCAATCTGGGGACGTTGGTCTGGGAAAGGACACTGACATTGGTTCCCTTCCAGAGAATTTGGAGGATTTTGCAGAGACAGTGTTGCTGATATCTTTCCTGTGTCTTGAGGGGCCTACTTCAGGTAGTCCATGTTCAGAAGTGTGTAGATGGGCAAAGATGACTTCTGCCCAATAGACCATGAGTATCATGCCAGGTCTGCAGTACTGATCTTCAAATACCCTCTTCCTGAATCTCAATCAACATAAGGCTATGCTGGCACATTGAAGATGATGATGATTTTCATCATTTATGTCTGCCTTTGCCGAGGTGGTTCTCATGATTCATAGCTTCCAGGGTCTATGGATTGAACTTTTATTTTCAGAATGAAGTGTGGTATGGAATGGCAGGGTAGAAGAGGACTTTTACATTGCAGGTATTGAGTGAAAGCCCATTCTCTCATCTGCTGAAGTGAATGACTTAGTAACGGGTTGGAACTCAGCACCAAGTGCACGTAAACGAAAGCATTATCTGCATACTGCTCAATTACCGAAATTCAGGAGACCTTGGTTCCAGAGGATAGTCGCAGTAGGTTGAACAGTTTCCCATTAGCTTTGGAGGTTAATTTCACTCACTCAGCACCTTGGACAGAGGTGAGGTGCAGCAGGAAATTATGCCACCGAAGCTGCTGTTCCATTGCCCTGACGAGATGGGGAACATCTCTCACACAAATGATGCACCGTGGTCTTCATCTACAAGTGGAGGTATGAGGGTAATGAAGGTGAATGCACAACAACTTTAATGCAACTTTACCTGCCTGGCATCTCTGCAGTTTCCTCCTTCAAATAAGGAATTCAGGATAGGGAATTCCCGATGGAAAGCTCAGAGGGTTAAAAATATTAAAACAATTGATTGAAGAGAGTTGGCTAAAGATAAACTTAATACAATATTAATTAATTACTTTATATTAAAATGGACATTCTTCTATTGTCTATGCAAACCCACCAAAGTGTTTAAAATCACAGCGACATTTCTGGGAAACAGCAGCCAACATCTGTGGCATGAGCATAAACTCACAACCAGGATGGAAGGAATTGTTGTTCACATCAACTGCAGGAACAGATTGGAGGTTTTTAGCTTCAACCTCTCTTGAAGACCATGCACAGCCTTCAACATAACTGCACAGGCCACAGATAATGTGGCCACCTGCTCCACTAATGGAACCTGCCAGATGACCCAAAGTTCAACTGTGACCACGAGCACCAAAGCAGAGAACACATCACTTCAACCTGCTCAATATGATCCGTGGCGGGAGGCACCTTATCTCCACACTTGGCATCTCGGGAAGTCGTACAGCAAACTAACAGACCGGATATCTGAATGCGAGGTTTTCCACGTCACGCAATAGCAGATCTACTCTCTAGTTCCAAGCAACAATGAATGTCATCTGCCAAAGATGTAACAGAATGTCCTACATATGCAAACATTGGAAAATCGAGCATCAAATGTCTAGACCCACAGTTCAACACTAAAATTAAGTTCTCCTGTGATGACAAGTGCATTACATACAGAGTAGGCAATGGCATTTCAAATCTCCTCCCACTTCCACTTGTCACTGTGAGCAGGGCTAAAAGGACACGGTGTGTACTATTGAGATGATGGGCTTATACCGATGCAGCTGAATAATATGTATGAAACAATACTGCTACCCAGTGCTCAGCAAATGCTACTAAACATTTTTACTGAGTAGAAATACATAAAGAAAATAATAAAAGTAAAACAATGTGTTATGTTGACTAAAGTAATTGAATCAGAAATATCTTAAGATATTAGTTCATTTCATTTTATAACATTACTGAATTCAATTTTGCAAGACAAGAACATCTGTAATCAAAATAGACGAGGTTTTACAGAAGACTGAATTATACAATAGCGAAACAAGTGCAAAGTAATTAGAGGACTTTTCTCAGATATGTCTTTGGGGTTCCTATAAATGTCAACCATCAGCAAATATCAAGTAGGTTCGGGTTTTTATCTCTAGGAAGGATGAATGAATGGTGACAAATAATGACAAAGGCCTTTAATATGATAAAGGGATTCAATAGGACATACCAAGGGAAGATGGACCCAAAAATGACTACTAATATAAAATGACTAATAAATTCTCAAAGGAATTTCGGAGAAGTTTCTTTACTTAATGTGGACAACCTGCTGACTATGTAGAATAGATGCATTTGAGAAGAAATCGGGTAGCAAATGGGGGGGGGGGTGGGGGGGAATAGAATTAGATGAGAGGACTGGAGGTGGCTCAGGTGGAGCATAAATACTAGCATTGACTCAACTTAATATATTTGATTAGAGGTCCTGTTAGAAGATCAATGTTGCCTGAAAGGAAGGTTCATGCTTTAGGAAGCAAATTATGGCAACTCACTCATTGAAAAGGAAAAAGAATAAGGCTTTATATAGGAGAATCACGGAGAAATTGACAGAATGAAAAAATAATTACATAATCAGAAGAAAAAGAAGTTGGATGTTAAAGGCTAACATGTTTGTTTTTGATGAAAACAAAGTCTTAAATGTCTGTAACTAACTAATCAAATAAGATGGTGGTTCTTACAATCATCTAAAATAAATCTGATCAGAAAGAGCAAAGAAAAACAATCTGCTGGAGGAACTCAGTGGGTCAAGCAGCATCTGTGGAGGCAAAGAGATAGGTGATGTTTTGGGTTGAGATCCTTCATCAGGACTGAGTGTGTAGAGGGGAGATGGTCAGTATAAAGAGTTGAGGGGAGGGGAGGGGAGGGGACGGGAGGGGAGGGGACGGGAGGGGCAGGAGCTGGCAAGCGATAGATGGATCCAGGTGAGGACGGGTTGATGGGCAGATGGAACCAGGTGGGGGAGGGAGGGGTGAAGATAATGAGGCTGGGAGGTGATAGGTGGAGACAAGAGAAGGCTGCAGATTATGGAATGATAGGAAAGGAAGGTGTTGAATGGAACCGGATAAGGGAGGGGTGATGGGCTGATGGGAATGGGGGGGGGGAGGGGGATAGGGGACAGGGGGCCCAGTGCAACCTCCTCCCTCGCCACCATCCAGGGACCTAAGCAGCCCTTCCGGGTGAGGCAGAGATTTACACGCACCTCCTCCATCTTTGTCTATTGTATTCAGTGCTCTCAATGCGGTCTCCTCTACATCAGTGAAATCAAGTGCAGAGCAGGCGACTGCTTTGATAAGCACCTGCACAAAGGCCATCTTGAGCTCCCAGTTAAAAGTCATCTTAATTCCCCTCCCCATTCCCACACCAACCTGTCTGCCCTCAGCCTTCTCCACTGCCAGGGTGAAGCCAAATGTAAACTAGAGGAGCAGCACCTCATTCTGCCTGGCTAGTCTACAACTCAATGGCATGAACATTGAATTCTCCAATTTCAGGCAAACAACAGCCACCTCCTGCACCCCCGCCTGGTTCCATCTGCCTTTTACGTGCACACTTAACCTACTGGGTCCCTTATCCCCTTCCTCTACTGCTCCAATCTGCCCACCATCCCTCCCTCATTATGTTCCACTCATCACCACTTTCAACGAACTATACACTTGTACTCCTAGGTCCCTCTGTTCCATTACACTCCCTAGTACCCTACCATTCATAGTTTCAGTCCTATGCTGGTAGGACTTATCTTAGGACTCTAAGATACAAGAAGGTGCTAATGAGCTCAAGAAGTGGACTAAAGACAACTAGGAAGGGAAACTAAACTGAAAAAGCATAGCTGGTAGTACTAACCCACAAGGAAATAAAATAGTTCAGCATAATGAGGGCACACTACTTTGCTGTGCCAAGGATGCCTCCATCCCAAAAACCTAACCACTGGTCATCTTTGGTTTTCTACAATGAAACCCAATGCTAGTTCTAGATTCAGCATTAGGAACAGCAGTCCTCTGGCTTTGATATCAACAGTAACAATTCACCCTTGACTATTTGTTTCTACTGGGAGGTGCTGGCAACGTTTGAGCAATACTAGAGATGGCAAGGGCAGAGAGATTGGATTATTGCTTGGGGTGGGAGCACACACCCAAGCAAAACACTATAGTGGAGAGGAGTTCAGTTGCTCCACAGATGTTTTCTGATCTTCGGTGGGTTTCCTTTTGCTTTTCTTTCAGATATCCACATCCAACAATATCTTACTTTTTGCCAAATCACATGTTTGCATACATGTAGGTCTATGTACATCCTAGTGAGGCAGAATATCTTTTTATCCCTCCAAACAATGAGTAAAAAGATCATTCACAGCTGACCTAATAATCAGACCAATCCCAATAACTAAAGTAACCATTGATAAAGGGGATTTAAAAAAATAAGCTTCTTTTCCCCAGTACCTCTCACCCCATGGTCTCTTCACCCAGAAGGAGAAAAACAGCAGGTGCACAGCAGTGCCACAACTTGCCAGTGCCCTTCCTGTCTAATTAGGACAGAAAACAAATGCTGGCTTCGTCAATCCTGCAAATGAATTTTAAAAAGTACAAAATAATATTTTTCAAAATCCTGGGATGATTAATTAACTATAGTTAATTACACTACTAATAAAAGTTTAGTTTACCATACAATATACACTGAAAACTACATGTGAACTTCATCAATTTATAGATGCTCATTATATTCAACATATTCCAGAAATATTTTAAGTCACATTTGGGCACACCTCAAGCCTATTGATCGCAAGCCATTGCAGAACTGCCAATAAGCAATCTGTTTTAATGAACATATGCATCAGAATCATTTGATTTGTTTTTCCTTCTATATCACATATATCTTAATGAAATTGCCACGATGTTACAATTGATCAATCATTTTAAGCTCTTGAGGTTAACTGTCAGTCTACATCATTAACAGAATAACAGATTTTTCAATATGTGGCAAATATCTAAATAAAAAGCCGTCAACAAAGCAAAGTGTGGAATACTCAGAGCAGACTGAAATACATCAATTCAGAAATGAGTTGATAAATAGTTATTTTGTTTCGATGTCAAAGTACTTTATAAAATAGTTAATTAAAAAAAACATGAAAACCTGGTATCTGCTTCTTGGAATATCGCATAGCCATACAAAAACTGTGGGGATGGTTAAACAATTCAATGGTGCAAATGACAATAATATTTTTGATGAATTTCTGAAACATTAAATTGTAAATTAACCATAGCCATCCTAAAGGTTAAAGACTATGTTCCTTCACAAAAGTGCAATTCACAACCTGCATTTACAATAGTAGATAAGCATTCTATTTTCACTTAAAACCACTTTCATTCAAGTATACATCAATAAAGTTTGAATAAATGCTGTACTGAGAAACTTCAACAATTACAATGAAATATATAATTCATCTCACAAGCAAACTAATTTAAAAGACTGTTTATAGGTTATTCTCAAGAGTATTACAATCTATTAGCTATATTGTGCTTTATGGATTACTGAATAATAAATCAAAATTTATTGATAATTGAAATGCTAAATAGAAGATAGAGGTTACAGAAATAAGTTATAGCTACCAATTATATTAAAAGATAAAAGGTCAGAGTGTTTCTGATTTGATTATTGCTATTTTGATGACATTTATCATAGATAATTAACCACAAAGTTAAGCTCCTGGGTATTTGCAGGTGAGAACATGCAAAAAGACTTAAACTTATTACCTTAATGGACCTGTCCCAGTTCAATTCACTTTCACAATTGCTACACAACATAAGACAACCAACAGTATGCAAAGTCCTCGCATCTGACACTGGGCAACGACGAGTTCACAAGTCAGCAAAAATCAGACACCTGAAACAAATCTCTGTACCAGTACTGATGGCTGGCATGCTGGGACCTGTATTTGCTCTCCATAATCAAGCCGTTTCACTGTAACAATAGCATTAAATCTAGCCAGCAATGCAGAAAATTGCCCAGGTGTCTTTGAGAAAAGGCAGGACAAACAATCTAATTACTGTCCAATCAGCTGCCAGTAATCATTAATACCAATAAAGGTTGTTGTTGGATAAATCCTCCAAGCCTGACAAGATTGCTATAATTCCTCATGAAAGTCTTCCACCTTCAATTGCTTACCTTTGCCTGGTCTAAAGAAAGCCACTTACTGTTGATCCACAAAGCGCCTGACAACGATAGTTTACAGCAGGACTTGAATCATGTTCAGTCTCAGACTGACAAGGGCACTTGCAGCAGCCAAGTATTGACCATTTCCAACAAGGAAGACACTCCTGCTCCCAAACTGCAATGATATTACTATTGAGGTCTCCCACAGTATCAACCTGCGGAGAGACAGTGCATCCACAGCAAGTGGCTCACCCGGGTCCTCAAAGCTTACGTATAACTTGTAAAGTCGTGCTTCAATATGCATTTAACAACTCCAACAATACAGATCACGTGCATCATCTACGAAACAATCTGAGAAATGGTATGCATCATTTCCACCACAGAAGTTGTCCAACTAATGATTTTAAACACCTTTCATGGATATTGAATCGCATGGCTTTCAATAAATCCATCATCAACCGTCCGGCAGCTTCCATCGACCAAAAACAGCTACATAAATGTGGCTACTCAAACAGGTTGGCAATTATATGGTAAAGGTCTCATTCCCTCTCCATAATCTAGAAGGCTCGGGTCAAAATTAATTTTCAGGGCAAGTATTTTTTTTAAAGAAGTTACAGGTGCCTGGAATATGGTACCAGAGAACATGATAGAAGCAGATATGAAAGCAACATTTAAGAGTCATTTAGAAAAACACATGAAGAGGCATGGAACAGAGGGATATAAACCACAAGCAAGTAGATGGCCTCAGTTTAGATTGGCATCATGATCGGTACAAACATGATGGGCCAAAAGGCTTGTTACTACGCTCATTGAATACTTGTCTTTTGCTTAGGTGTAAATCAGCTCACTAGAATCCAGGATCAGAACTCTATTAAGCCATCTGAAGTAGTCACCCTCCACCAACAGCAATGCATGCAGCACATACTACCCATAGGATACACTGCAGCAACATGCAAGGCTTTGTCGACAGCATGTTGTAATTACTTAAGCCCCCCAAAAGTACACAATGATAAATGTCCAGAAACATTATCTCCAAATTCTCCAATTCAGATACTTTCCAGTGTGGAATTGTATCAATGTCACTGGCTCAACATACATACAAAATACAAGCAGGATTCAGCACTCCGTGCAGCCCCCCCCCCCCCCACCCCTCTCTGCTATTCCGTAGGAATACAACTCAACAATACATTCCCTCCCATCCTCTATAATATTTCACCCCTTTTGCTTATCAAGAATATTTACCGCTGCCTCAAAAATATTCAAAGATATCTTTTGAGGGAGTTCCAAAGACTCCGAACCCTCAAAAGTTTTTTTCTTCATTTCAGCTTTAAACATCCTTTCCACATGTGCTGTCAAAATCTCTCAGGGATTACGTCCCCTCTTGAACTCTGGTGGATACAAGTCTAGCCTGATTTTCCTCAAAAGAACCTACCCAGTCTTGGTATTAGTCTGATAGACTTCCTCTAAATTCCTTCCAATACATTTATACCCTTCCTTAAATAGGGAGACCAACACTATACTCAATATTCCAAATGGGATCTCACCAATGCCTGTTATGACTGAAAATAACCTCTCCACTTTTATTCAATTTCCCTAGCAATAACAAAATTGTTAGCTTTCCTAACATCCTGGTGTAGCTGCAGTCTTTTGCAAATTATGGGCTAGGCCACCAAGATCCTTTTGCTTCTGAGTTCTGCAGTCTCTTGCCATTTTAAGAACACATCTGCTGGGGGCTCATCTGGGACAGGCACTGTGAACCAGTTTGTCACATCTCAAGATAAAAGAAAATGAGTATAGAGCTCCCTTGATCAAGTGGAATTGGGAAGTTACAGTAGGGTAAGGGTATGAGTCTGTTTCATGGCAGAAAGGGATCTTTGGGTCATCTTCCCAGATGTTAGTATTAGCAATTTCTTATGTTGCAAGATAGAGTTACTACTGCCTTTGGCCAGAGAATAGAGCTGTGGGTTAATTATGGAAGTGCTGTAAATGACAATTAAACATTTGAAAGTTAGACAAGAAAGTGAAAAAAGTCAAACTGTTAAACCACACTTTTCCCCCCTCCACCTAATTTTTTTTTAAAAGATACAATTGTGAAGAGTCAGAAGTGTCAGGCTCAGGGCCAGAATTAATGATATACCAAACACACTTTTGCAATTTATGCATATTGACCCTTAATGCTAAAAAAAAACTGAAAATCTTATATAATTTGAAATAAGTTTTAATTGCTCTAGATGTTTAAGTATAAAATCCATTAAACACATTTAGACAGCTTCCAAACCACCAGATGGTGCTGCAGGGTAGATGGGCGACATTTCAGTCACTAAAACAGGAAACTGGTGTTCTGAAGTTTGAAGATTTGAGCATGGGGTGGGGAGGTGTAGAAGAGAGAAGAACTGCAGAGGCAGCTCATTTTAATCCAACTCATTAATGCCGAAAGTTCACTGGATAAAATTTTCCAGCATTCTCTAAATGACTGAGCAGCACAACTGCTTGTTTCCCCATATCCTGAACTTCATTAAATTAATTCATAATTGGAATTTTCAGGTACAAATACTTTGTTCTCATTTGTACAAGGCATTTTAAGCCTTTGCATGAGGTTAATAAAAATGCAGTCAAGTTAGTTAAAAAAAAAGTTGTCCTGAGGAAACTAAACAGCATAGTTTAGCAATTTACAGGATGGAGAAAGAAAGGCTACTTTGGCCCAACACCTTCAAATACACTTTGGTTGATCTTTCATCTAATCCCATGAATATGTCCTACTGCTACTTTCTCCCTCATATTTATGGACTGCCACCTTTAATGGACCCATGTCATTTGCCACCATCTAGTGGCAGTGATAGCAAGACCTACTATTGATGAAGGTAGAGCTCTAGATGTTGTCAAATGCCCTTACTAAAATCCATGTAGACAAGGTCCCTCGTGGTAGGCTCATCCAGAAGATTAAGATACATGGGATCTAGTGACCTGGTCATTTGGATTCAGAATTGGCTTGCCCATTGAAGACAGAGTAGTGGTTGGTGGGGCTTATTCTGGCTGAAGGTATGCAGGTTAGTAAGTATGCAGACAATACAAGGATGAGTAGCACTGTGGATAGTGTAGAAGATTGCCAAAGGATACAGCAGGATTATGGATGGAGAAATGGCAGATGGAGTTTAAACCAGCTGTGTAGGCATTGTTGCACTTTGTAGTCCCTTTTACATTCAATCTCCCACAGTTAATGGAAAGACCCTTAATGGTGTTGATGTACAGAGGGATCTTGGGGGTCCAAGGCCATAGCTCTCTGAAAGTGCATCCACTTTGAGAGCTATGGCCTTGGACCCCCAAGAAAGGGTGGGTAAAGAAAGCTTATGGCATGCTTACTGTACCTTTATTAGTCAAGGCACTGAGTTCAAGAGTCAGAAAGTTATGTTGCAGCTTTATAAAACTTTTCTCTGGAGCAGCAGGGACTGAGGGGAAACCTGAGAGGTTTAAGAAATTTGAGTGGCATAGAAAGAGTAGACTGCCTGTATCCTGAGGCATTTGAGATGATCTTAGATAGGCACATGAATGTGCAGAGAATGAAGGGACATGGACACTGTACACAGAAGAGATTAGTTTAGTTAGGCATTTAGTCAGTTGGGCACAACAGTGGGCCAACAGGCCTGTTCCTGTGCTATACTGTTCTGTGTATTCATTGGAATTTATCCTAAGATGCCTGATGAATTCATCAGTACCCATCTTGGATTCATGGTCGCTCAATTCTACTCCAACTTGATGGAAAATTGCAGGACCTGTAATATGACCAAACTTTCACTATTTATTGATGGCATGATTTGCTGATTTAAAAGATGGGATACTTTACATCAACTGACCATCAATATTTACAGGAAATACCTCATTTCTCTACTCAGCAAGAGCCTAATAGAAGGGACTATAAGAGTATTCAACAGTAATGATGAGAAAAGCAAAGATCATGTGAGAATTGGCAGCAAGCTAAGTGAACACAAATAAGATTTGTTCTTTTGACTTACTTTGGACATTTGTGAATAGACAATGAAATGAATGGTATTTCTACTCTCTGCTACATTTCCCCATGGACCAGAATAAAGGTTTGTTCAAATACAAGGAATTCCTCATGCAAGTAGCATAAATGGTAATTCTAGATTGGAATACAATTCTCTCAAGTCTGGATAGAGACATTGAAACCAAGAGAAAGAAAATTGAAAACTTTATTTACGTAGAAAATGACAAAAACATCAATTTGCTTTGATAGAAAATAGGTCAATTTGCAGCTGGTTCTCTCACTTACCCCACCGGTAAATCATTGGAACACAAAAGCTTACAGTCATTAAAAAATTTTCCCTAAACAGATTATATTCTCAGAAGAACAACCATCATTGAAGACTTCTGTGGAAATAACAACATGTGCACAATGAAATACTACAAGATCTCTCTATTTCCTGAGGTTACAAAGACAAAAAGTCAGATTTACAAGTTTACAGGAAGCAGCAAGATTAATTTGCCTTTCTACAGACAATGTGCAACTTCAGATTTATGCTTGGGAAATAATTTCAGTACAACTTTCTACTGTCAAACTGTCAGGAAAGGAGGCAGATAATATTTAATGCAAAAGCATTGTTAAAGCTACAGTACACTTTCATTAACAAGCTTTTAAAATAATTTGATGAAACCAGTAAATTTGGAGAGACAAGGTTTCTCTTTAATTTCAAAAGCTTGTTAAACCAGTTCTCAGCCAGACCCTTTAATGGAATGGATTTGTTAATCATATTGGACATGGATGTACACATCATGACCAAATAATATTTTCTAGCTTTACAATGAAAACCCAAATGCCATATTCAAAAGAGGGTATGATCATAATTATTGCAGTAAAAAAAAAATCAGTACAACATTTACTACTTCAATTATTAGAACAAAATGTCTAAATAAATGGACCACAAAACTCATTTGCAGTACTTGAAACAGTGATAAAATAGGCAAGTAAATCTGAAAGTTTCTGAAAATGCTTGCTATTTAAATTTCAGTGCAAAACAGTGCTGGATGAATTATATTCACATACAATATCCAGACAGATAATTCAATGCAAAATTCGCTACCAAAGTTAAAATGGACTAAACTGAAACTGCTCACTTGTTGCTTTATGTTCAAGTATTAAGAAAATGGGATCTTCTGCTTCTGGTTTTGGTGCTCATTTTTAAAAACACTTAAAGAATCACTTAGTGAGGCATCATGTTCCAATAAGGATGGCATACTTAATATTTTGAACAGTAAACAGTGTTACTACAATAAAAAACATCTGTTGGGCAGAGACCAATCTCTCACAAGCAGCATAGGTTTTAGTAATGCCATACAGATTTTCTTTGTATAGTCCTCCCATTACAAGCAGCACACAATAAAACACTGATTTCTTGCATACAATGAGGTTGAAAATTCAAAGATCAAGTATTGAATAGCATCCAATTCCACAGGCAGTCTTCCTTTGGTTTGAGGCACAACACACTTTTATCACAAATATCTTCTCACAGTTCTGGTGTATTTGTTCCAAGCTCTCACTCCGAACAATTCTGGTAAGCAAATGGCTTCAGATTAAAGTGCAATTCGGGCACAGGGGCGTTTCAATTTGCAGGGTAGCACTCCCTTGTTAAGTTGGTAGAACTCCACGAGCTGAACAAGGTCTGTAAATTTGGTGCGACCCTCATCCAGTGAATAATACATTGCTCCATCTTCTTCCAGCTGCATTGATTACATGGCAGTTGTGAAACATTTCTAATATGAACTAAAATTCTTTACATTTAACTTGTTTTGCATCTTTTACTCAATTTCTAAAGCACTAGTTACTCATGAATGATCTCAGTCTATAAATAGCTTTTTCACAAAGGTTTTGCTAACGGTCCTGCAATTGCTAAAACCACACTTACACTATTCTTATCTCACTTTCCTCAAGCAGTATGGATTTTAGTAATGCCATGCAGATTTTAATAGCAATCCCATTACAAACACCCACAAACATTTCTCACATGCAGGATAGAAAAACTACTTTTATCAAGTAGCATCATTCTAGCCACCCCATTTTTTAGTCAGAGGGCACAAGTTACTTTATCACAAATACCCTCATTACTGGTACACCTGGTGGGCTGATGTCTCAGAGATTCAAGTATAATTTAAGCATGGGTGGCATTAGTTTATGTGGCACCACTCCCTTAAGTTGGTAAAACTATTGTGGTGATCATCATCACTATCATGGTCAATTTGAAAAATTCTGCTTCAGAAAGTTTGAGCTCAATGATCATTGCATACAATTCACTTTTTTGATTAAGGATCTGATTTCAGGCAAAGTTAAGCCTTTGCACATTTTCCAAGCAGCTGCTCACCAGATAGCCTTGTGCATGCAGCTGAGAGATTTCACATTTTAATTTACAATTAGATTTAATTGTCACAACCAATTATGGTTTCACTGTCTACTACAAATAAGGACAGAAGGACAAGAGGAAACACTTATAGTTCAGCATTGTTTCAAGTGTTATTTAACTACAGTATTCTCAAAATGTACATCTTTTGCCTAAACAAGAGGGATTTTACAATACAAATTTAGTAATGCAATTCTGGAGGCCCCAGAAGAGACACAAGCATAGACAAGTCTTTGCAGGTGCCCATATCATTGGACTTGTTCCCTGTGCAGTGGAATAAGGCTGTCCCACAGGAAATGCCTCCTCAGGCATTCAATCCTAAAGTTGCTGAAACCCTCACTTCCCAGAATTTGTTTGCACTTTGGGGGGGCTATTTCACCATGCACCTTCCAAGTACCCCATTTATACACATATGAAAGTTTTAAAAGCCATTTCATAAGCTGGTAAATTTTTTTTTAGCAGCTGTGCCTCCATCCTACATACCTCATTCCATCCATATCACAAGCACCACCTTCCTTTCACCCATCCCAGTGTCTTGAACAATGAAGAGGCTAATTTCCCAAAAACAATTTGTTGCCCTGTGGTCAACAAGATTGTGCTTTTGTGACAGGTTGTTCAAGGCTGGAGGTACTGCTGGCTGTAGAGAACCTCCTTTCTAGGTAGCCTGGTGCTGC
This sequence comes from Pristis pectinata, assembly GCF_009764475.1. Taxonomy (NCBI): domain Eukaryota; kingdom Metazoa; phylum Chordata; class Chondrichthyes; order Rhinopristiformes; family Pristidae; genus Pristis; species Pristis pectinata. The sequence continues at coordinate 35,943,286 of NC_067405.1, read as the reverse complement.
TTCACACTGCTATGGGACATAACCCCAGGTGCAAATTTTTTTACATAAATACATTTGAACTCATGAGGAAATACACCCCCCCAAATGAGTATAGTAGAAATATTCAACTCTCCAAGAAAGTACATCTTAGCAAACCAAGAACAAAGTAACAAGAGGAATTTGGGAAAGAGTGCATTCTATTTCATAATGGTACAATGAGAGAATCAATATACTACATCAGATAAAACAGCCAAGGAAGGAAGCTGCTCTGGATCAATAATGAAAGTAATGGTAGAAATAAGTGATATTAAGATAGTTTTTCTTGAAGTATGAAGGCACTGTGATCATGGTAAACCAAGAACAAAGTAGCTTGCTGTGAGAATATTTACAGCCAGAAAAATGGAAACAAATGCAGCCACTCAAAGGACTAAAGTGCAATGGTAGTAATGGTACTATATGAAACATCCTGGAGCAGATGATGGCGAATTCTCCCAACAGGAGTTTTTTTTTAAAAACCCAGAGGAATTTGATTGAATGACTAGTGGACAGTGAAAACAAAATCAAGGCATCCTAAACAGATTTGCAAGGATATAAAAGAAATAGCTAGCATTGTCAGTATCTTATGGAAACCATTGGTGGGGGGGAAGGAGTACTGTTTAAGGATTAAACAAGTTTATTGTAGCTGACTAAAAAGGAAACATCCTTACAGTAGGAATAATTAAACATGGGGTGCAGATATCTGGTTTCCCTGGAGTTACCTAATTAAATGAACCAGTGAATGGAAATATTATTGCACTTTAATTGCTGACACAGATCAGCCTTAATGTTCTTTCCAATGAAGAGTCTCAATTTGAAATTAATAAAGTACTAGAGGCTCAGTTCATTAATCTGGAGGAACCAAGACTGAGGCAAATTTAAAACTAGCCATACAAAAGAAAGCCAAAAGTTATTAACAGAAGAGCACTAATAGGACAAGAGATCACATGGAATGGAATAGCAATGAATATTAGTGTCAATGTTGTTTGCAGGATTACACAAGTGAGCTGGAGTTTTCTTAACATACAATTGGAGCAGTAGGATTAAGTAGCCAAACCAAATGCAAAAGCAATTTGGTTAAGTTGAGATGAGGAGTGGCAAATGGCATTTATTGCCAACAAATGTAAGGTAATTTAATGCAACAAAACAAATACAAATCAAATGCCTCTCAGGTACACCAAGCAGTGTAAAAGATTTGGGTGACCAATTTAATGCAACTACCAGCAGACCTTACTGAATCTTGCATGCACAGCCAGAGGCCAGAGTACACATTCCAGAATTTGGCAACATTTCAATACTTGATATAGTAATGAAAGAGCATGTAGCACTGGAGCCATGACAGTAAAATGTAAGAAAATTAGGATCAAAGTTAAAATCTGATCCAGAAGGGGAGAACGATTGAAGACTTCCTTTTGAAGAGTCAAGATACAAGAATGAATGGATAGTTGAGTTCATGGGTACTTGAAAATAATTCATATGACCAATTACAAGTTTCTCCCCCCCACCCCAGAAGTTTACATGCATTCTTCATAAAGTAAATTGGTCCCTATTACTCAGCACTTCTGAGAAATGAAAAGCTTTCGTGGAAGTGCAGATATTAGTTGTGGAAGTACAGATGCTAGGAGAAACTATTTTGCTTTCATAAAAGCCAAATTTGATGCTCAGTTACATTGCCATGCCCAACACTCCCAGGGGTTCTTAAAATAGCAACCCATCACTGAAAAGCCAAAACCTCTAGCAACTACTGAAATAAAGATCCTTGAGACACCAAGCATTCATGGATGCAAGGTGTAGTTTGTATAATGAGCATTTGAGAATCATTTCAGCTAAAAGGCTGATTTTCTTCTAAAGCCCCCACTTACCAAACAAAAAAAGCACTAAAATTACAATGTTGTCATTTTATAATTAGATAGCATGAAGTAAATCTTTATATTAAAAGAGTTGGTAGCAAATTAACACGCAGCTACTTACCAGAACAATCTGAAAATGCCTTATCTTCCGACTATAGCACAGTGACAAAACGAAACTCTTCAAGTTGCTTTGACTTTCTCGCACCAAGAACATCCTAGATGGGCAAAAAGAAATTATTCATACACACCAAGTTGTCTGCACCCTATTCTCAACTAAAACTAAAACTGAATTTATGGGCCTCTGTTGGGTTACTGAGAAGGAAAATTTCAGTCCTTATAATACATCAGATTATGAACAAAACTACACTGCAAATGCCTGTGCAATATTAAAGGGAAAGGCAGTAAATGTAGCAGGATTGCACTGAACTGATAAACCAAGATGTTTCATCCATTAAACTCAACTTGATTCACATTCCCACAATACTCAGCTTCCCAATTTGTCTCTATATTTACTAATTGTTAACAATTTCACATCAAACAGCATCTTTAATGTACAAAAGAATCCCAAGATTCTTTACTTGAAAGTGATGTGGTTTTCAAGCCTTTGTAGAAGGGCAAGCAGAAGTAACTAAGTTGTGCTGAAAAAAGGAAAGATTGAAGAGGGTAGAAAGGCGAAGATATTTTTGAGGAGTTACTGCCAAAAATAGATTGAGGTAGCTGAAAGCTCTGACATCAAGTGGAAACCGATGAAATGCAAGAATACAATGACTCAATGTTTTTCCCTTTTTAAAAAAAATCATATCCCCCAATCTCTAACCAGCCACCTTTGACATCTTCACCAAGGTTCTTCAATGCAGTACTGTTTCACAACTCTATACAAATGTCCACACATCTTATTAAAATCCTTTTTAGCCCTGCTCACACCAAGAGCACTCTGATCAAATTAAATCCCTTTGTGACTGACAAACTTTCACGAAACACTGGAGGAACTCTGGTCAGATGGCATTTATGGAAGGAAATGGACAGTCAACATTTCAGGTCAAGACCCTTCATCTGAAGGAGAGGAGGTAGCCAGTTAAAAAAAAGTGATGGAAGAGGTGGAGCAAGAACTGGCAGGTGATAGGTGGACTGGGGTGAGAGGTGGGGGTTAGGCAGATGGGGGAAAGAGAAGATTGGGAATGGCAGAGGCTGGGAGGCAATAGGTGGAAGCGATAAGGCTGATGAAATCTGATAGGAGAGGAAGGTGGAGCATGGAATATGAGAGGGAGTTGGTGAGGGGGAAAGCCAGTGGGAGGAGTGTGTGGGCAATGGGCAGATGGAGGGGGTGGGAAACAGAAAAGAGACATGGTGATGGGGGCCAGGTGGATCAGGAGGGAGAGGTAGGAGAAAAAAAAAGGGACAGAGGGGGAGCAGTTACTGAAAGTTGGAGGATTCGATGTTCATGCTGCCAGGTTGGAGACTACCCGGGCAAAATACAAGGTGCTGTTCTTCTAATTTGCATTGAGCCTCAACTTGGCTGTCTTGATATTTCAGTGAATAATTGCACCATTTTCCCCCCCCCAGATTGTCATTCAGCTTTACGAGTACCATGCTGAATCCAAGCAACTTCATCTCTTGAACTGCTGTTTCCTCTCATCCATACCCAGGCACCACTACAGTTGCCCTGGAACATATCCTCAGATCCTTCTTACTTATTTGCATACTGACTCAATTGTGTTCAGTTCTGGTTGCCTCAATGTAGGAAGGATGTGGAAGCTTTGGAGGGTGCAGAGGTGGTTTACCAGGATGCTGCCTGGATTGGAGAGCATGTCTTATGAGAATAGGTTGAGTGAGCTAGGGCTTTTTGGAGAAGAGGATGATGAGGTGAATTGGAGGTATACAAGAGGAATGATTGAGTGGACAGTCAGATACTTTCTCCCAGGGGGCATCATTTTAAGGTGATTGGAGGAAGGTATTGGTGTGGGGGGGGGGGGGGGATAAGGGGGGAAGAAATGTCAGAGGCAAGTTCTTTCCTCTGAAAAGTTATGAGTGTGTGGAACACACTTCCGGCAGAGGTGGAGGGAGATGGGAGATACATTAGGGACATTTAAGAGACTTAGATAGGCACATGAAATCAGAAAAAATGGAGAGCTATGTGGGAGGGAAGGGTTAAATGGATCTTAGAACACAAAATGTTGTCACAATATCATAGGCCAAAGGGCCTGTACTGTTCTATGTAACACTAGTGTGATCCAGAGCCTACAGAGGATACCAACTTCCATATGAAAGTACTAACTGTACCCAAAGCTTGTGCCATGTTATCCACAACTTCATGTTGCACAGGGAAATAGAAATACAAACTATCTGCAATTAGATGCAAGACATTCAATTTTCTATCAAATACCTCAAATTATCAGCTTCTTGATTTCATGATCCATAAAATCCAAGCTATCCAAAGTCCTTAAATAGACTTTAGTGCTAACAGAAGTTTAGATTCTCACTCCAACTGTTTTTGTCAACTGTCTCTACAATCTCACGTTTCATTGAGTTATGCTCTTAGGATGTATACTCACTCTGCTGTGCATTCCACAACTTGTGACAGTGTCACTGGTTCAGCCTTTTTGTTTTAAAAACTGGAACTCCCTCCCAAACACTTCTCACTCCAGCACTACACTTTCAACAAACACAAGCCAACTTTCAATTTCTCAATTCCAGAGGAAAACCATTTTACTCCCTGCCATGTTGCCTTAAAAGGTTTCCTGCTAGGACCTGGCAATTCTTGTTGCAATGGAAACAATACCACCCACTAGAAGTATTAGCATAATTGCATTTCAGACCTTTACATGGTTCAAGAACAAAATTTAATAAAAAAAATTAGAGCTGATTACACTCTATTCTTCTGGGAACAAGAGTTTTGGCCCTTATGGCCAAAAGAATGAAAATATCTACTTGGCTGCAAGATTTACTGTATGAAGCTTATTTCAGTCAAAGCTTAGCTCTTCATTCCCATGAATCACATCCAGCTCAATGGCTACCAATGGAAAGTGGAAAAACCCACACTGGATTAGAATGTAGTTCTGATACTACGGTCAGAGGAGAATGTTTTGTAAAAGGAGTTTTACTCAATCTTCATTGCATTTGATGAAAGATTATTCTGAAGAAACTGCGTAGAGTGTGCAGAAACACATTCCTTCTCTATACAGTAATCTCACCCATGTAATAATAATTCCACTATTTCAAAAGGCAGGCAAGTTCTATTTGGGAACTGTCATTTGTCTGCTTTCAAACAGGTTTCCCTACCACACAACTTGAACTGCATTTTGAGAGCCAAAACAAACAAAGACATTCATATCTGCCTTCAATGCCATTCAATTGGCACAAGACCAAATTCCAAATGATAACTGATGGACTTAAAACATGCAAGATCCAAGTTTGTTTGGAGTAAGTTTGGGTTACTTTCTATGCTGTTTTCTGGATTCTAACAATAAAATTTACAAACCATTTTCAAATTGCCCTCCTTCAAAATTGTATTGTTTTGCTATTGAAGCATAATATTGAAGTACAACTTAATTCTGCTCAACACAAGCTGTGAAATATTTTAATGCATGTTTGTTTTGCCTATTCCAAGCCACATCATACTCTAAAGTGGCAATAGCAAAATAACCAAGATCAGTGAAAGCTGATTAATATACCTTAGGTATTTAAATGCATTCTTTGCAGAATCCAGAGAATTATGAAAAGATTCAAACTACCTATGACCTTAATTATATGAACTCCATTAGAAAGTTATAGGAGATCTCAGTAACAATAGCACTTAGCTTAGTTATTTAAATTTTAAAGACATCAAGATGGTGAAGACATAAGCAAAAACAGGGAAAATAAAAAGTTGGTTTTGAGATGGAGTTCACAATTTATAGTTGAAAACCCTTGCTGTTATAACTGCATGCATTATCAATTGAATTGCGGAAATAACTCATCTGAAAGAGTTACTTAAAAAATGCTTACCCATCCACAAGCCCTTGTTGTTCAATTAGCTTTTGAGCTTCATCTCTGGAGATTTTGTGATGAAACCAACGCTGGGTCCTGTGAATAGCTACATAATAAAAGGGAAGATAGAATTGTAAAAAGTAGCATGCCTTAATCATTATTTCTCATCTCAAATGTAATTTGTCCCATCATAGGTCTTAAAGTTACTGATGCAGTGGAGCAGAGATGCTGGCGAGAGGAAATATAAAAAGTTAAAAAGCAAATGATAATACTGGACAGAAATTGGTAATGATAATCAGTTTGTCAGGAAAGGAATGAAAATACAAACTAGCAATATACTGACAATTAGTCAGAGCAGGGAAATATGGTGAAAAAACAAAATTGAAGGCTCTCTACCCAAATATATGCAGCATTTGTATCGAGATAAATGAATAACACAGTAAAGAAGCAATGGCTAACATTTAAAGAATAGAGCATAGAACAGTACAGCATAGGAACAGACCCCTTCAGCCCACAATGTTACATCAAACTAGTCTAGTAATTAAACACTTCACTAAACTAATCCCTTCTACCTACACAATGTCCATATCCCTCTATTCTCTGCACATTCATGTGCCTAAGCCTCTTAAATGCCACTATTGTATTTTCCTGCACCACCAGCCCAGCAGCACATTTTAGGCACCCACCACTAAAAAAATCTTGCCCCACATCTCCTTTGAACTTGCCTCCTCTCCCCTTAAATTCATGGCCTTTAATATTAGCCATTTCAACCTGGAGATACCAGCTGTCTATCTACACCTCAAAATCTTAAACTTCTATCAGGTCTCCCCTCAACCTCTGCCACGAGAAAACAACCCAAGTTTGTCCAACCTCTCCTTATAGCATATCCCCTCTAATCCAGGTAGTATCCTGGTAAACCTCTTCTGCATCCTCTCCAAAGTCTCCACATCCTTCCTATAATGGAGCAACCAGAATTGAATACAATACTCCAGATGCAGCCTAACCAGAGTTTTATAAAGTTGCAGCATAACGTCCTGACTCTTGAAATCAATGCCTCAACTAAAGGCAAGGCCTTCTTTCCCATCCCATCAACCCATGTAACCATAAAGAATTCCTTTAAAGGCACAAAAAACCTTTGTGCCACCCACGGCTAGCACATTAAAGACAGTATTAAATCAACGCAAAAAGAACTACAATGTTGTCAAGGTGTGGTATGCCTGGGTATTGGGAGAACTGCAGAAGTCAGCAAAAACAGACCAAGATATTTATAAGGAAAAATCAGTACAAGAGAAAATGTGTCTGAGATGTCAAGAACCAGGCAACCCTTATCTCCAAACTCGGGTGTGGGACTCAGCACTTCCCTTTGTAACTGGATCCTCAGCTTCCTGAGGAAAACACAGTCGTAAGGATAGGCAGCAACACCTGTCATGATTCTCAACACTGGTGCTCCACAAGGCTGCATCCTCAGCCTCCTACTCTACTTCCTATACACTCAACTGTGTGGTCAGATTCTGCTCTAACTCCAACTGCAAGTTTGCAGAGGATACCTGTTGTGGGCAGTATCTCAAACAATGAGTTGGAATACAGGAAGGAGATAGTGCGCCTAGAGATGTGGTGTCATGACAACAACCTTTCCCTCAATGGCAGCAAAAGAAGAGAGCTTGTTGTTAATGACTTCAGGAAAGGGGGTGGGGGGCAGTGCATATGCTCTTGTCTACAAGAGTGATGCTGAGGTGGAGAGGGTTGAGAGCTTCAAGTTCCTTGGAGTGAACATCACCAATAGCCTATCCTGGTCCAACCACGTATACACCACAGCCAAGAAAGCTCACTAGCACCTCTACTTCCTCAGGAGGTGAAAGAAATTTGGTATGTCCCCTCTGACCCTCATGAATTTTGAATTGATGCACCATAGAAAGCATCCTATCTGGATGCATCATTGTTTGGTATGACAACTGCTCTGCCTGTGATTGCAAGAAACTGTAGACAGTTGTGGACACAGCTCAGCACATCACAGAAACCAGCCTCTGCTCTGTGGATTTTGCCTATACTTCTCACTGCCTTGGTAAAGTAGCCAGTGTAATCAAAGTCCCCACCCACACCTAGACATTCTCTTCTCCCAGACAGAAGGTACAAAAGCCTGAAAGCACATACCACCAGGCTCAAGGGCAGCTTCTATCCTGATACAGGACTGTTGAACAGCTCCCGAGTACAATAAGATGGACTCTCAACCTACCTCATATGACCTTTCACCTTGTCTACCTGCACTGCACTCTGCAACACCATTCTGCATTGTTTTACCTTGTATAACTTCAATGCACTGTAATGAATTGATCTGTATGAACAGTATGCAAGACAAGCTTTTCACTGCATTTCAGTTCACGTGACAATAAACCAATTTACCTTTTTATCTAGAACAATGATTAACAATTGGTTTGTTTTACAAATTTCCATTATTAGCCAATTACAAAGTTATCAGGATAAAGCACACATTAAAACCACCTTTACGTGAAGTAGAGCTGTGCGCTGCGAGTGGACTTCCGTGTGGGTTCACACGATGGCAGCTCCTCCTCTGTTTTGAAATAAATTTAAGCAGCATTAAATTTCATCAAGCACATTTCTTCAAAAGTATAAATTGCCAGGTATTATTCCTTTAAATTATAGCAGCTACACTGGAAACTTGTTCCCATCTGCTTGTAACAAACATACATTCCATAAATTGCAACCATACAATAATTAATCATAATTGTTGCAAATGTGCTCACTTCTGTGGTGGTTTACCACCATTCAATGAATACTTTAACTTGTGGGTTGTTAATATATTCAATTCAGCACACCAATGGAGAGCAACATAAATAGGCTGCAAAGGATCCTTCTGTTCACTCACTTGCATCACTGAACTGCTCGGTTTTTACCCATTAGCTGAACATTACTCAAAACTCTGGCTTTGTATCAAGAACAATGAAAACAGGTAATACATTAGAAATTAGATCAACATTGCTGACAATTTAAATCACATTTGGAAGGACTTATTGAACACATGCATGCTTCCATGTGCTTACTATTAACTGTTGGCTTCAGTGTGTATTCTACCAAGTGGAAGAATGCCCCTAATTCCAAGCTGCTGAACAAGGTTGGGAAATTTATGCAAGATTACTTGCATTTGCATGCTCAAAATCTGAACATAGGAACTAAATACAATTCTGAATGTCTTGAATGGTCTTCGAACACAACTTTATATCTTTAATTGTTCACTAGTTTTGTAACTGCTGATCACACTTAGAAATGGTTTTAACATAGAACAAAATGGCACAATACAGGCCCTTCGGCCCACCAGGTTGTGCCGCCCTTCAAACCACATCTATGACTATCTAACCCCTCCCCCCAACATATCCCTCTAACTTAAATTCCTCCATATGCTTATCTAACAATCTCTTGAACTTGTCCAACGTATCGGCCTCCACCACCACCCCAGGCAGCGCATTCCATGCACCAACCGCTCTCTGGGTGAAAAACCTCCCTCTGACATCTCCCTTGAACTTCCCACTCAATACCTTAAAGCCATGTCCTCTTGTTTTGAGCATTGGCACCCTGGGAAAGAGGCGCTGGCTGTCCACTATCTATTCCTCTCAATATCTTGTATACCTCTATGTCTCCCCTCATCCTCCTTCTCTCCAATGAGTAAAGCCCTAGCTCCTTTAGTCTCTCCTCATAATCCACACTCTCTAATCCAGGCAGCATCCTGGTAAATCTCCTCTGCACCCTTTCCAACACCTCCGCATCCTTCCTATAATGAGGTGACCAGAACTGGACACAGTACACTAAGTGTGGCCTAACCAGAGTTTTGTAAAGCTGCATCATCACTTTGTGGATCTTAAACTCAATCCCCCGATTTATGAAAGCTAACATCCCATAAGCTTTCTTAACTACCCTATCCACCTGTGAGCCAACTTTCAGGGATCTGTGGATATGAACCCCCAGATCCCTCTGCTCCTCCACACTGTCCAGAATCCTACCATTTACCTTGTACTCTGCCTTGGAGTTTGTCCTTCCAAAGTGTACCACCTCACACTTCTCTGGATTGAACTCCATCTGCCACTTCTCAGCCCAGCTCTGCATCCTATCAATATCCGTCTACAAGCTTCGACAGCCCTCCACACTGCCCAAAATATGGATTTTGCCATCAGATGAACTGTATAACATTGGAACTAAAGCACTCCACATCTGGAGGAGCAATATGGCACTTTGCAAAGTGATCAGCTATTTAAATTGCTGTTGAGTGCAAACATATATTACTTGACCAACTACTGGAACATGACACAGGAAATGTTGTCTGCTGTAATGATCAGCAAATTACATTGATTCTTTGGAGACTAACAGCCAAATCAGTCACTATAAACAGAATTCCATTGCACAAAGACTCACCAGTTGCAACCAAATATTAATTTTGAGAAAGGAGTGTAATGGATAAAATTACAGCTTTTCTTGGCTAACAATCAAAGCAATACTTTACCCGCCATGTCAATGCCTCCTCAGCAGCAGCTGAAAGTGCCTCTGTGGGGTTTTCAATTATTCTTCCTTTGTGTCCAGAGAAGTCCATTGCTACTAAAGAATTCTCTGAGATACTTCTCTATAAATAAGAAAGAAAGTCTTAAAAATGAACATCTAATGCAGACTTAATATATGAAAATGTTCGAAGTGCTCAGCAGGCCAGGTAGCATCTGTACAGAAGGAAACATTTAATTCAGTTGAGGACCTTCCATTGGAATTTGGGTTATCGACCCAATACATTACACATGCTGCCTGAACTGCTGAGTACTGCCAGCAATTTTTATTCCAGACAGCCAGCATCTGCAGTTTTCCCCCTGCTGTTTACAGTAGGATTAAGACATTGAAATTAGTTGGGGGAAACAGATGCACCATGGCCGAGTAGCAGGATCATTGATTGGATAGTGGGTAGTGTTGAATCAGATAGAGCAATGAATGGTGCAAGAGAATTCAAGCAAGGGATACAAGGTATGCGAGTGGTGGAACTGTTGAGGATGGCTGTGCAAATTACCAAAAAAGGTTAAGACCGGTGTCAGGTTCACAGATTGTCTGCAAGTTGTCTCCCAAGTTGTCAACTGGAGCTGTGGGCTATGCATGCAAGGCTGGGGGCATCCATGTTCACTGCAGGTCACTGGATGCTGCCACTATACCCAGGATCCTGCACATTTTAGTACGTTAGCTGCACTGCAGACCCAAAGTGAAAATATGAGTCATAATCCCCAATTGTCCCTAGAAATTTGATTATGCAGCAATTGTGACATTATGCGGTCCAATTTCCAAGTATAATTGCTAAGCTTATCTTATAAAATCCAAATCTTCATATAGCCTGTACATCAGAGACTGGATGCTTAAACCATTTGGAACAGTGCCAATACAAGGAATTTAAGTGTTAGAAGGACTAGGGGAAGTCATGTTATTAGTAGATCCAACAACCAATTATAGAGTGGGAAAAATGTTAAATCTTATGTACTGTAATGAAAGTAGCCAATAAGATTACAAGAATGCAAATTAATTCAAATCCAAGTAAACCTTCTGCATTTGCAACACCATTAACCAGTGGGTCATAGTTAGAGGAAATTAGAATTTCTGTGCTACCTCAGCGCATGTTAATTTCATTAAATCATGTTACTTCCTACTATTTAGCACTACATATTCATTTTAACAAGGGAGAACAATGTTCAAAATTTTATCATTAATTCAGAGTATCAGAGCTACTGGTTCTTTATCTGGACAACCTTCGGTCAAGGCATTTTAAACTTAAATAGCAATTTTTACAAGAACATAACACAATATTGTTTAAGAGCAATCTAAAAATCACTGTTTGCATAACTAAAGACATAACCTAATTTTTTAGAATTGTATAGACTGAACTACATACCATTGGTGATGTGGTCACTGATGCAAGGCTACCACTCCTTTGCTGCGGTGACTTGAAATTTTGAAAGAGTTGCAATCCATACTGTAAGATAACAAGAACTTACAAAAATGCATAGAGCAGAATAATTTGACAATTAAAACCTTTTAATGGCTTTCAAGATTTTAAATGCAGTAGGTTTGCACTTTGATATAGGGTTGCATATACTGAATACCATTTCAAATATACTGGAGATTATGAGGTAATTTAGGGGGAAAAAGACACTTAAACAAACCTGTCAAAGATAAACACCACTGACAAAATTATAAATATGTTTATTGCTAACAAAAGCTAAAATCAGCCTTCAACTACGCTTTTGTTGAGCCAGTACCTTGTGATGAGAGTATGAAATATCAATGTTCCCAACCTTTACTACGAATTTCTTCCCTAAAGCTCTCCAAATAATATAAAGCTTCTTTCAGCAAAGTGGGACCAAGGAAGGAGGTCCAAATGTTGTACACTTTCCACTACACCCTTAGTTGAATTTGATGCAAGTATAAGAGACAGTAAAAATGAAATGCAGCAGTGGCAGGAAGGGTGCAAGTTGGACAAGTCAATTAAGTGATACAGGTTGAAAGGATTCTAAGAAAACCAAGTCACTGATAAAATCACTACTTAAGACCTCAACATTTACGAGAAACAATATAACCAACGGCTGCTTTGACAGCAAGATTAAAAATACTCCTGCAGAGGAGACTATTTTGGAGTGAAACAAATGCCTGGATAAAAAACAAATGAGTAGGACCTTTCCCATATCCTGTAAGTGTGCAAAGTACACTGATAGGCAACTGCAGTACTGAAGTAATAATGCACTAGTACACATACCTGAACTTGAGAACCAGTAGCATTCAGGCAAGCATTGAGAACTCACAGCTCTCATTTTAAATAGTGTCATTGGATGTTTAGAGTGCCTACCAACAGTCACTACCCAGATACATGTTTATAGCACTGCTAATTTTGGGACCTTCCTGTGGTCAAGAGGCTGACAGTTACTCCAAAACATTTCAATGACAGTAAAATGTTTTGAAATGTCAAAGTAATGAAATACAACAAAACCATGCAATTCCCTTTCACACATTAGTTGCCCTAAACATTCAGTTTACAAATTCTTTGAACGTGCAAGCAGGGCAGTGTTTTATATGGCAGTCAATGCAACTCTTGTACCAGAATTTTTACATCAGTACAAAAAGCAAATGCAATTAAACAATGCATGGCAAAATCATCTTATTGCAGGTTGAGGGAACCTAGCCAAGGGGGAAAATTGGGCACTGCTTCCTCCCTCATTAGTTTTGGAGTCTTGACAATGCTATAATATCATGTCCTATTGGTCTGGCGTTGCATTGAGACCATATTGTTCAGAATAAATAGGGTAGGTTTTGTAAGTCGTGATCACAGAATCAGTGGGCCAAAGAGCCTATTTTCATGTTGTAACATTCTATGACTCAAAAGGCATTAATAAAAGTTCTCTTCATTTTAAAATGGAGTTGAGATTGGGCATGTAGATTCAAGGGGCAGTGGAGCCAATTTTAGTAATAAACCCAAACAGAAGCCAATGGTGGACAGCAGAAATGAAGATATACTGAAAACACTCGGGTCAGGTAGCAGATTTTTTCTACACTTGAACCACAAGGTCACAGTTAGTTTGCCTTATGTATAGATGTGCAGTTATAGATCACCTGGGGTGCTTTATATGGCAAGGTGTCAAATGCACTGTGTGAATCACCAATCCAGTTGCTAGTTCTGTTCTCTCCTCATTCAAGTTTTTCCTCTCATTTATGCACTTGACACAGTTAGAGCATTCAAGCACAACAAATGAAACAGCATATTTGCACGTAGCACTTCACCTCTTCCCCAAATTAATATTTGGGTGTGTCCTGGAAGCAGCAGCAACCCTCAGCTACTTTATTGCTCCTAGCTTTTGCCAAGTGTCATAAACAAAATTATAAAAGGCAAAACTCAGTGCATTTAACATGCTACAAGAGTTGATAAGCTTTTGATCAGTTCAGCAAGTTATTTAGACCACTGAACTAATTGATTTTAGAATTTCATGTGGTTTAAAATCTCAGGTGATGAAGATGGCCAGAATCTCAATCTAGATGGGCAAATTATTAAATTCAGCAGCTTTGTTTCCTTAACCACCTTTTAATTGCATGCAGCATCTCTCGCGTTTCTGGGTACCAATCAGCTTAAGCCAAGTCAGAATAAATGTTAGAGTTGTAAGGCAAAACAACCCATCTGTTCTCTTTTGCTTTCTGCACTTCCTTCACTGTTGTCCTAGATAAAATAGATCCTCATTTCCTCTGTTTTCTCCATCAATGCCCAAGGTATCTCATGCAAGCAAGAAAAACTCTTATAATAGAAAGTTTCTAGTATTCTTCAACTCCAAACATCTTATGCAGAAGAGGGTATTCAAAACCCCCAGTTACCAGAACTACTGGAAACCATGCCTGGGATGGCAGGGGCCTGAAGAGGTGGGGAAGGAAGGAGGGCTAAAATCTCACCTGATAATCTTCAATGCAGAAGTGAATGTCTGCATGTTATTCAACAATTCTGACAGATTGAGATGTGTTTACACCACAGGAATGGTTCGAATTCATCGCAACAATAACCATGTTGGTCAGTGTCCCTCTGCATTAATTTTTTTAAAAAAAGTGATGACCAAATGTCAGAGGAAACCAAGCCCAAACTTGTTCGGGGAAGTTGGCCTGATTGGGCTAATAGCAGATTTTCCAGGGATAGGAGGAAGCAGAGCCAATGAGTGGGGAAAATCAGCAAGACTATTATGAGATTTTTTTTTTGGGGGGGGGGGGGGTGGAAGAACCTGGTAGAAAGAATATTGCATCAAGATCACAGGGAACTTGGAACAGGAAATGCTCAAATGGTCAAAACCTATTTAGGTTACACAGATTTTAATTACTTAGCATTGATTCCATTTCTAGGCATTAATATCTTCCAACATTTGAGAAAAGTAATTGACATGATTGAATTACTCAATTACTAATATTACACACTGGCCTGTTTAGTGTATAGATGGTCCTTTAACATGACAATTTTTGATTTGTTTTAAACCTGACTATTGTTTTAAGCCAGACTGATACAACATTAATGATAAGCTGCTATACAGTGTGTTGGTTTAATCTCCAAAGTGCAACTCCTTTTTAAATAGGAATATCTAATGTGGAACTCTATCAAAAAGATTTTTTTGGGAGTGGAGTACAAATCACAAGGATTTTTCCCCCACACAAGTTTTCCTTAAAACAGTCAAGGTTAATCAAACAAAGCCCTTGCTGTCTAAATTTATTTTGACTGCTGTTTACATCTTACAGATCATCTTCAACTGAAAAAAAAATCTATCAGTTGACCCAATATCAATATTTTACTTACAATTTCCTATGACTGTTTATCATCTTTACCATAACTGTTGGCAAACTTTTACCAGTTCACATGAATATTATGGATTCAGAGCATTTTTGGGAGCACTTGTTCCCTTTGAACATCCTTACAATAACCAGTCAAAAAAATGCATTAACTCGCCATCATTTATTGTGGAATTTTACTGCATGTCAACCTGCTGTCATGCTTTGTTCATAATCATCGGAACCAGCCTCCACTCCATGAACTGTCTACACTTCTCACTGCTTCAGTAAAGCAGCCAACATAATCAAAGACTCCACCCACCCTATAAATTTTCTTCCCACCCTCTCCCATAAGATACAAAAGCCTGAAAGCACATACCACCAGGCTCAAGGACGGCTTCTGTCCTGTTACAAGACTTTTGAATGGTCCCCTAGTATGCCAAGATGGACTCCTACACTATTCTGCATTCTATTATTGCTTTCCCTTGTACTAGCAATGTACTGATGTGATGAAGTGATCTGTATGGATGGCATGCAACAGTTTTTCACTGTACCCCAGTACATGTGACAGTAATAAACCAAGTTACTAATCATTGCAATGAATGTGTAGTTATACTAACAGAATCTTGCAGTTGAATATACTTCATATGCTCTCAGGTGAGTGCCTAATAACTGCTATTAAAATCTTTAGTTTGTGAAAGCAAGAAATTTGCCAAGCTAGGACCTTCAGCACTGGTTTTGGGATTAGTTGTTTCTATTTATCTTGTTAAAAACAGAAAAAGTCAAAGCCAACTTAATGTTGTTAAAACATCCACATTCTACATATTACTCCTCGCACTGGCAGCAAAGCTCAAGCTCAAAGCTCAAGTCTTGCTATCTTTATTAAATCTACAATGAAACAAAGTAAACATCTTATTATAGATAACTACAATATTGAAACTGTTTGTATTCCAAAGCAACTGGTCTCTGCCAGAAGCAATTCAAAAATCATACAGCCCGAAACAATTAACTTCATCCCCTCAAAGTTTTCACCACCTTGGTGAACTTTACATCCAATACAAGGAGAATGGAAACAGGATTTGATATTCAAGTCTATTCCACCATTCAAATAGATTATGCACTTATTACCCATTATAGTCTCAGCCACTGCATAGCCTGCAATGCCTCAAATTCCATTCATACTTCAAAATGGTGTTGAGAAGCAAATCTTATATCTGAAATTTAAAATAGCAAAGTGGATGAAATATACCACCCTGCTCTTTGATCAATCCATGGATCATTGAGTTTGCTTTGCCATTAAAGGCTACCTTACCTCAAACATCTGAAAATTAGAAGCCTGATATAGTTTGGAAGCCTAGTACTGCAACAAAATTGAGGGATACTAGCTTGTTTTGTGACATGCTGGCAAGCTGAACTGCTCTGCAAACATTAACATTAGTGTTTATGTACTGTCCCAGTGACTAGGTTTGGGTGCCAGCCACAGCTTGCATTGCCCAAAAGCCAAGTCAAACTTTGTAGTGGTGCTCGAGTCAAGAAATTTAACATCTATTTTCAGTCAAAATTCACATTATCTACTGACAGCAATAAGAAAAAGTTGGGACAACACAAATTAGTTTTAAAATAATTCAATAATCCAGATTTACATATTAAATTTCCATTCACTCATACCAGACTTAACCTGTGAAAGTGTATTCAAAGCACTATTCAGAACTGATATGCTCATACGTACACAAAACTGATTGAGAGTAAAGACATTGAAAATAGGCCATTTTTAAGTAGATAACCAAGAATACATGAAAAAAAATGGACAATTTCTTGTAATTATACCTTAAAAAGCCGAACCACCGTCACCCAGCATGTCCTACTATGTTCATCATCTGCACAAAACAACTTCAGGTCTCTGGCCTCTCCCGATTTGTTAAACTAGAAGATCACAGCAGATTTAGCATTAATGCACAACTTAACACCTGCTGGAATTAAAAATAGATGAAACTTCCTGAATTAAAGCTTAGAAATAATTATCTTTATCTCCTTAAATCTATTTATTTTCAGTTTAGTTTAAACCAGTACTGTTACTCCCTAATAAAAAAAGTTAGACTATTTGAAAACCTCAGCCTGCAATTTGCACACAGTTGTACAATACAGTTTGTGAATAAGGAAATTTAGGTCTAGATTTACAGGACAACTATTCATATCTGGTAATCCATACCTTGATACAGAATCCAAAGTTTGTTGGTGCTCCATACATCTTCTTCCCTGATAACAATGTGTAAGCATTGCTCTCACTGAACTCAGCAACAAACTGCAGATGTCTTGGTTCCTGTTGTCGGTAGGAAAACATTAGTGCACTAAATAAATTTCAAGATATTTGCTTTACCTTTAGCCTTCAAGAGTCAGAGCCATTCAACATTAGGCAATAGATGACAAGCAAGCACCAAAGGAGTGCAAATAGCTCACTAAATAGTTCAAAATAGCCACTCTGCTAAAATAGATAACCACGATGCAATTCTGTGTATATGGTAATGAATTAATTGCCTACTTAGAGAGCTGACCACTATAAAGGACATATCATCAATCATGGATATCACAATTTACAATTAAGGGAATAGAGGAATATTAATGTTCTGTTCATAACCAGATGATTCCATCTCAAAATGTTATCATTTGAAATTTCTATAACACAGGTTACTTTAAGGATAGCCCAGACTTCTGATGGAGTCATTGCAGACTTAGCTTTTGCTGACACAGCTCATCTTCTTGAACACTGCATGCTTCTGGGAATTAAATATCCAAACAAATTTCTGGGATTGGAAAATTTCAGAATAGGTTGATACTGTACTTGAGATGCAAAGTTATGAAATTGAATTCAATCATCAATTGGAAGAGTAGCACAGTTAACCATGGTCATTGTTAGACTGCAGTAGAAACAAAATTAGTTCCTCCAAGGAGGATATCGATGAAATGTGCCACTCAGACAGTTGCATGGAACTTGAATCCAACTTGAGGACCAACAGATTAAAAACATTCAAGAGAGCAGATCACCATCTTCTTTGCCAACTGAGGAGGATTAACCATGCTTCATCACAATCTTGAAAGCACTTCTTGAAACTTTTGCCTATTTGCTTTATTAGAAGAGCTCTCTGGCCATCAAGCTCAAAAGTCTTTGGCAGTGAAGGATATTTATGATGGTGGGTGTGTTGTGACATTAGCTGTTCCAGATGTTATTGTTCTGTCAAATTTTATTGAATGTACTGCCCCACAAACATCAGCCGTACCCTGCTCCACATCACCTGCTTGTGCAGCTTTGCATAGAGGGAATAGAAGTGCTTCCCCCTTTTTCAATTTAATTCTTTAGCTAGTCCATCACCATCTTTAATTACTTTAAAAATGCTCAGCGAGACTGAGCAAACTACTTTATGCATGAGAATTCTAGATTACCAAGTCACCAAATGGAAAAAATTTCATCTCAGCACAATGGCCAAGCCCTTTATCTTGACACTATGCTCTCTAGTTCATACTCTCAGAACATACACCACCTAACCCTTTCAAAAGTTTGGCCAAATGACCTGTGAGTCATAATGACTGGACCACATTTCAATAAGTCTGAATCCTTGTAACTTACAAGAATGATAGATCTAGTCATAGTAAAATCTGGGCTTTTGTGACTACAAGAATTCCCAATTCTACCCGTATACTAATATTTGTCTCAAATCATTGAAAGCTTTTTATTACACTAATCTTTTCAAATGTTTTACATTTTCCATTCTTAATCATTTACATTGGTTTTAATCAAAACATTAAGCCATTAAATCTCCAACTTGAACTATTTCAAACTACTTGGAGCATCAAACTACTATGATGTCACACTAACACATTGACAAATAGAAGATGTCAAGTATTTTCCAGCACAAGTTGCTGTTTGATCATTATGGATAAGGATTAATTTTCTACTCAGCAGTAAAACAACTCCATGCTTTAAACTAATTATTTCTCCAATCTAATTTAATATAACAGTATAAATAGGGAATGTGAAAAGAGTGACAAAGAACTTGAGTGCTTTAGAAGTGCAGTAGATTTAAGCACAGTTAACAGGGATGGGGCAGTTTGGTGCGAAGTGGGTCATCTCAAAGTATTTTAAATGGGAGGTGGGGAAATTGCAGCAACACGAGTTTTTCCTCAAATTGAGGAAAATGGGACTACTGAAATGCATCTTACTCAAAGCAGCATTTCAAAAACATTGAATGGAATTAAAGATAAAAAGCAAGCTCTTAGGTGATCTGCATTTCAGAACAAGTTGTGAGTGAGTTATGAACAAGAGTAGATCACTAAACTCTTCAGTCCTGCTCTACCACTTATCAGTCCATGGTTGATCTGATTGCAATCTCAATTCTGCATTTCCATTTGCCTGGATTAACCTTCACCATCCCTTTCTCTACTTATGATCAATACATCTACCTCTACCTTAAAAATACTCAAAGGCTGTTTCCACCACCAAGGAGAATGTTTTCTCATGAGAGAATCTAGAACAGTAGGGTACAGTTTAGAGGTTGTCCATTTAAGACCAGCAAAATTTTCTTAACCCTTAAAAGGAAGATAGATATGAAGTTAAATGGGCAACACTTTTTAAAGAAACACTTCATTCTCGATTATTCCACAAGGGAAGACTTTCTCTCCATATTCACTCTGTCAAGACCCTTCAGGATCCAGTGTTTCAATCAAGTTACCCTCTCATTCTCACCCCTAGTGTATACAAGTTTAGCCTGTCCAGCCTTCCCCATTTGACCACCTATTCAATCCAGGTATGAGTCTAGTAAACCTCTGAACTGCTTTCAAACACAAATGTCCTTCTGAGACCACTAATACTGCACGATGTTTCAGACAGGTCCCCACCCAACGTTCAATACAACTAAAGTATAACTCCCCCAACCAAATACCCCTGGCAATTTATATTGTTAACTTTCCTATTTGTTCTACCTGCATACCTTGCCTTTTATGAATTATTCACCAGGACATCCACATCCCTCTATGTGAGAACACTACTCACCATTTAGATAATGCACCAGTTTTCTTTAAAAATAAATATCCTGCCAAAAACAAAACTTTATATTTTCCCCACTACGGGAGATTTTGCAAGATCTTCATCTGGCCTGTAGTAATGGTTTAACCTCCAAGAAAAATGGGATTTGGAAACGCAGAGGCTAAACAGGAATGGTAATCTATATATATATTTCCACACCTCCCCCCTACCCCCCCCCCCCAATCCATTTAACTTGTACAATATAGTGCAAGGACTGATATCTAGTACTAAAAGAGTGCTGCTTAGATAGGATGTATAACTGTGGGAGCAAGCCAATACTGAAAGTGAATGTGTTTCTGGCATGACAAAGATGGAACTATTTCAGGGTCTGTTCAAGTTTGCTGATACTGAAACAGGAATACCACCAGATGAAGAATTTGGAAAAGGCTCTGGGAAGAGAAGCACATTTATAAAAAGAGGCAATTTCAATTTAATGCAGAAAAACATGGAGGGGTACATCTTCAGAAGAGCAGCAAAAATAAAAAGCATTTTCAAGTTGGTATTCTAAACAGCAATGCAGCACTGAAGGTGGGGGTACAGCTATATAATTGGACACCAAAAGGTAGTGCCAAGGTTAAATTTCAGTTTGGCTTCATACCAGTTTCAATCTTAAATATTTCATTACAGGAAACAGAGCAAGGTCACGGATAAAGCCAATATTCACCAGAAGCAGTTTCTATAATTTTTAATATTTACAAATAAGGAGTGACAGCATCTTTAAAAGACAAACTGCTGGAAAAGGGACATTGATAGTACTTAGCTCCATTTAAGTTTGTTTCAAAAGGGAATTTCTACAAGAATGAGATAAGAAAATGATACAAACCAGAGCTCTAGTTCAACTGGCATTGGCCCAAATAGCCGATACTATAACTGCTGCATTCAGTATTTGGTTGCTGCAAGTGAAGCTGTCCAATACTCAGATAGTGGCCAATCACAAATCAGATTATCCCAGAATAAGTATAGGTAGATAGAGGTTATTCCACACCAAGATTACACTATAATTCTACTGTACAGATTTAAGCAAGCAGAAATGCCCTTTGTCTGATTGGAAAGCAGGTTTGTAACAATCAGGTCAAAAGAGGGACAGCTTTGTTCCAGTGATCTATAGAAATGTACTTGGAGGCTACCTAAACTCATTGCTGATAAGACTTAGAAGTCTGAGGATACCACCATTCCATCAAACCCACCTTGAATTGATTGAAGTTTTGGAGGAAACTGATAGGAACTTTAACCCACTTTCATGTAGTACCCACTTTTAAAAAAAAATGTTTTCCCTATATAAAACTGTCAGTGAAATCAATTTTTATTCAAATTAACTTGAAGATATATAGCAGACACCCATAACAAAAATAGCAATAGCCAGTGTCAGGTGCAAATGCATAGTCATCTGTCTGCACATTTGCTGTAATAACTA
Organism: Pristis pectinata; assembly: GCF_009764475.1. NCBI lineage: Eukaryota > Metazoa > Chordata > Chondrichthyes > Rhinopristiformes > Pristidae > Pristis > Pristis pectinata. The sequence continues at coordinate 35,921,649 of NC_067405.1, read as the reverse complement.
ATGCATTAATTTCATTTTAGGAAGTGTTTCAGTGGGAAATAAAAATTATGGCATGTGGTGCATTTATATAACAAATGTAGTCAGTTGTAGGTGAGTGTAGCCTCTATTGAGAGAGACCTTTTATCAAGTTAAACCCAGAAAAGGGAAACTCAGTCAAAATGGAGAGCAAGATCGTCTCACTCAAGCCCCGATACTAGGTTTCATTCGCTTGGAATTGGTGAGACCCCAAACCTACTTGGCATCAAAGCAGCAAAAAAGTCATTGACCTAAAATGCTAAATACATCTCCACAGGTCTCTACTGCTGCCTGACCTCCTAGCTGTTAAAGACATTGCTTTCTTTTCAGATTTCCAGCATCTGCACTTTTTTGGAACACCAGATGTGCTATCCAAGTCTATCCTCAAAAACAAAACAAATAGAATACATGACAATAGAGTTTATAAATATACTTTGAAATCAAAAACCTGAAGTTTTAACAAAAATCCTTTACTTGCTTTGAATGCATGCATCAAGGGACGATAAGGTAAAGTGCTCTACTATGAACAAACTTTTTGTAAGCAACTTCAGTTAATGTGCAGGTAACCATACTTGTAGATATTTACAAAACCTCCTGGAAGAAGTCTGAGAAAAGAACAAACATTTTCATAAATTACCATGTGTTAATTTATATAACCCATCATTCAGGTAATATCTTAAAGTTAGGATACCAGTTATTTCTCACTTGAGTGGTTTCAGTAAAAGGGTGCATTTAATCATACTGATACAGGGCTGTGTTTTCAAAAATAAAACAAACCACACTGCTCGGATGAATTCAGAAGTTCACTTCCTAGAATACTGTTCAGCTGAATTTTCCACTACATTTGTTAATCATTAACCTTTGAACAAACCTACCATAGAGTTAAAGTTTATTTTGCTTACCCCAATAAATGACCAATTCACATGTCTGAACTAAAAATATACACTGTGGTCCCAAAACAGTCTGAATGTCAAAAAAGCCACTTAAATTGTGATTGACTCCATGGAAGATCTAAGGACGCACAATTTTTTTTTTAACCATGATCATGTTACAGATTCAATGCAACTGATCAATGCATGACCACAAAGTGACTTATACAACATATTTAAGGAGAGGCTGGATAAGCATTTGAGGAAGAAAATAGAGGGCTGCTCAAATAAGCTTAGATGAGGAAAAAGGTTCGAGTTAACAACATGGACTGGTCAGGCAAAATGGTCCATTTGAGTCACAAGTTACAGATTATTCCTCATTGAATACCGAGGTTACTGATCAATAATCAGACTTTCTACTTTACTGCTACACAATTTACTTGCATAAACACAAATTTGCCAAATATTACCAACTTAATCCTTGAATAACAAAAGCAATTTCATAGAGTGCAGCACAGGAACAGGACCTTTGGCCCACAAAGTCTATGCCAACCACAATGCCAAATTAAACTAATCTCTTCTGCCTGCATATGATCATATCCTTCCATTCCCTACACACTTGCATAAATGCACTTGTCTCTGCTTCAATCACCTCCCTGGCAGCACATTCCAGGCACCTACATAAATCTCCTTTAAACAAAACTTTCCCCCTCTCACCTTTAAGCTATGCCCTCTAGTATTTAAGATTTCTACCCTGGGGAAAATGGACTGATCTATCCTATCCATGCCTCTCAATTTTATATACTTCTATCAGGTCTTCCTTTAGCCTCCTACACGAGAAAAACAATCCAATTTTGTCCAACTTCTCCTTATAGCTAATATGCTTTAATCCTGGCAATGTCCTGCACCCTCTCCAAAGCTTCCTGCAATGCAGCAAACAGAACTACACATAATACTCCAAATGAGGCCTAACCAAAGTTTTATACAACTGCAAAAGGAGTTCAACTTTTATACTCACTGACCAATGAAGGCAACCATGTCATATGCCTTCTTTACCACACCATCTACTTGTGTTGCCACTTTTCAGGGAGCTATGGACTTGTATCCCAAGATCCCTCTCTACATCAATGCTTCCATGAGTCCTGCCATCGACCACAAACATCAACTGTCCATTCCCCTCCACAGATGCTGCCCGACTTCAGTTCCTCCAGCTTTGCTCTTTACTCCCATTACTTTTCTCTTGCATTTGACCTCCCAAAGTGCACAACCTCATGTCCAGATTAAACTCCATCTGCTATTTCTCTGCCCACATCTCCAACTGATCAATATCCTGCTGTATCCTTTGTCAACCTTTCTTACTATCCACAACCCATTGTTTGGGCTGATTGCTAAGTTTGCAGACAACACATCTACATTTCCATCCAAATCATATTATAAAAAGTCCCAGCACCGATTCCCACAGAACAGCACTGGTCATAGACCTCCAGTTGGAAGAGCACCTTCCACCATTATCGTCCGTGGTCAAGCTAATTTTGATTCCAATATACCAAGTCATCATGGATCCCATGTCTTAATTTTTTGGATCAACCTACATGAGGAACCTTGTCAAATGCCTTATTCAAATCCACATGGACAATACACACTGCCCTACCCTCAATCTTTGTCACCTCAAAAAACTCAAATTGTTCATAAGGCATTATATTCCCCCACAAAGGCATGCCGACTATCCCTAATAAGCCTGTACTTTTCCAATGCAGATCTTCTGCCCAGGAAGCCTCTCCAAATCATTTCCCCTTCCTTTGATGCAAGACTCACTGATCGATTTGCCAGATTATCCTCATTGCCCTTAAAAGGGCCAACACTGCCTATTCTCCAGTCCTGTGACTTCACTTGTGGCTAGAGAGGATACAAAGATATGTAAAGGCCCCAGCAATCTCCCTTCTCAATAACCTAGGATAGATCCCGTCAGGCTTTGAAGAGTTATCTAAATGTTCATGAGACCCAACACCTCCTTTATGATATCAGCATGCCCCACACTGACCGTAGTATCTATCTTTCATGTCCTCCTTGGTGATTCCAATGCAAAGTACTCATTTAGTACCTCACCGATTTCCTCTGGTTCCAGACACAAATTCCCTCTCGTCCTATCCTCATTTTTAATATACAAAGTGCCTTGGGATTTTCCTTAATCTTACTTGTCAAGGACAGTTTGTGGCCCCTTTTGGCCTTCTCAATTCCCTGCAAATTCTTTCCCACTTCATATTCCTCATTGGCCCTGTCCAATTTCAGCTTCCTAAAATCTTACTTGCACTTCTTTTTTGACTAACCTTCCATCATCCACATTTCCTGACCCTTACCACCCAGGTCTTGATTTCACAATTTAGAACTGGCTCCTTTACACCCCTTGCTAGCCTGAAAGTGTTTCCCAGCTCACTACCAGAAGAGCCAATGGATTTTCCATGCTGACTATCAAGTTTCTCATTGTGTCTGTATAACACAGAGCTTGCCAATCGTATTCTAAGGTCTGGTCAAATTTGATCAGGTCTTCTGCTGGCACTGCACAATGCTGACAAATTAATGTTAGTACAACAGGACTAGCTGAATGGATGACCTCAGTCTTGGTGATAAATAATTTACTGGCTGACTCAGACATTTCCTAGGATGGTAATTCAATTAAAACATGGAGGGAAGATACTGCAACTAACAAGTGGAGTATCCCTGGGAACTGTGCAATTGCTTCATGTTATTACCATATACAACAGGAACATGTGAATGGAGAAGGAAATGGGGGATGTTCAAGTAGCAGAGCAGCCACTTTGGTGGGAGGGGGCAGAGTTCAGCAGAGGAGGTGGGAAGGGGGCGTGGACAAGAGCAGCAAATTGGGAGTTGGGTGGTTGAAAAGAGGAACTGCCTAATGGTGGAGGGAAAGGTGGGGGGGGGGGGGGGGTGGTGGATGTTTGAATGGAGGAGCAGTGTCTTGAGATAGTGGGCAGAGTTCAGCAGGAGGGTGAGCAGCAGCCTGGAGATTGAGGAAGAGGAGCAACAGCCTTTGGCTTATTGGCTTAAGGAGAAACTGGAGTGGTTAATAGGGTTTTGAATGTTAAGTGGAGCTGTCCAATGGTTGAAGTCATACCTTGCACAAAACATTGTTGTAGCTGAAAGCCAAACTGAGCTCCAGTATTGCAGAATTTCCTTTGGGCAGCTACTTAAGGTCAGCAGTGGGCACGTAACAAGCAGAAATGGTTTGTGCACAAGATTCGGACAATCTTCAGCCATAAACATTGTAGCTACAGGAACAGTTCAGGAGGGTAGGCATCACATGGTGAATGACCCACCCAACTCTTTAAAGCCTTTCCACAATCTACAGCAGCACCTCTGGAAAAATGACTTTAGCTTGGACGAGTGCAGTTCCAACACCACAGGCACTCATTCAGGACAAAGTAGCCCACTCAATGATAGTTACATCTACTCTTAACCATTGTCATGGTCACCATATCTACAAAATTTAATGCAGCAACTCACCAGCATGTTAACAGAACCTCCCAAATCAATGACGTTGTCTACCACCAAGGTGGAAAAAATGGAGCAGGCACATGGGAACACAAGTCTCTCAGTTCCCCATCTTGAAATATCTTCCTGTTCATTCACCATGACTAAGTCTAAATCTTGGAACACTAATGAAATAGCACAGGAGTACCTTCCTCTGAAGTGTTGCAGTAATGGTTGAGCAGCTCACCAAAAAGGCAACAAATGCTGTTACTTACAGCTACTCCCAGCTATTTCTGTAGCCACATTGTTTATGGCTGAAGCTTGTCCATGTTCTGTTGCACAAAACCATTGATTGCTTCATGGAAGTGAGCACAGTTAACATGCCCACCTTTGACCTCAAGCAGCTGCCTCGAGGAAGTTCTCCAAAGCTGAAGCTCAGATGATTGATCTTCAACAGCTACAATCTTTTGTGCAAATTACGACTTTAACCACTGCAAAACTCCACTCAGCATCCAGAACCCCATCAACTACTGACCACCCTCAAGGCATTGGTTTCTTGAAAGTTTTTTTTTGTAAATGAGACTGCACCAGATTAAGTTCACTTAGTGTTTCCAATTATACACATTGTTGATGCTTTCAGACTGAAGTGAACATTATGTTGAGGTGTAGATTTTGTCAAAGATCTCTCAATTACTTGTGCTCAGGCTTGAATATCCTGGCAAGCACCAGGTTTGACAGCTACTCAATTCAGCTTTGTGCAAGAACACTATACAAAATGAATTTTACACAATACTAAAAGCAACATTAGTATTTTAAGTAGGTGCAGCAATGTAGATTAGAGGAGTCTCCAATTTCAAATCCCTAACACAAACTTCCATTTTAATAAATAGGATGTTAAACTCCACAATACAACACGAGTAATAAATTAATCTACATTGTAATAGAGGCATACTTCCTTTATTTAGCAGTCTAAATCCTTTCAGCAAAGCAAGCTCTGAATTTCAGAGCACATGCAGGTTAGAACAGGGAACAAAATTCCCTCATCTGCAAATAAATCAGCTTCATTAATTATTTCTATTTAAAGGGCAATTCATCAGATAGAACAATTGAGTGGAAAGCAGTTTTTCCTATTATGTAATCTTGCTTATATTGTAAACTACTAAAATTAAATTCCAAAACCTTTTGAAAGAAATCAAACAAAAAACTAACCAATTGATTATAAAATAACAAGTACAATATAGCTCGTTAGCATAGCAGTGCAGTAATTATGACTCATCCAGATCGACTCATTTAAGATTAAAGGCAAAATGAGCATTACACATTTGAGACCTCTCATTTGGGAGAACTTTGTTTCACAAGGTTACGATCTTGTACTGCAATCAAAGGCAAGCTATTAATAAACACCGATTTTGACAAGGTGGGCTGGAATATTGCACAACTTTAAAAGCACAATGGAGAGGTAACCAGTCTTTTTGCTTTTCCCCCCTCCTTGGGAATGCATCAGATATGAATACTTCATTCCCTGTGATCTAGCTGATAATCTACCAATTTCAAATCATCTGGATAAATGCTACTTTCTATTAATCTGCAGGGATTAAAATAAAGATTTGTTCCAGCAACAACCAGCACAAAACTACCAGATAATAAATCCCATCTGGTTGAGCAACATCCTTCTGGTGCCATCCTTTCCTGGTCTTGCCCGAGTGATTCCAGATCCACCAATCAACTCAACTCTTTGCTGCTTGCTAAGCCATTTATCAAGGGTGGTAAATAAATGCTGGCTTTGCAAATGACATCCAGATCCTAAAGTTGAAAGTGTTTTACATCACCCATGTGATTAGTAGTAATGGGGCATATTTAGGCTCCAGGTGCACACAAAACACCTCCAACATCGCCAAGTCTTTTATATAGTCATCATTTAATATGCAACTTTCCACAAACCATTCCTTCAAGAACTGAAGTTGAGGATTTCAGCAAGCCACAACCACAGGTGTTATTGACAAAGTAAACAAGAAAATTATACAAAAGGTTAATTGTTTTTTTGGACAAATCAGATCTCTTGAAATATTAAGTCATGATCCTGCACACAAGTCACCACTACATAAATTTAATATCATAGATGGGAGAGGAACTTTAAGACTTTGGCCATGGAATCTTAAGATATGGAAGCAAAATAATGATTTAAAAGGAAATGTAGAGTGAAGGAATAAAAACAGGAGTGGTACAGTAATTAGCTTTTTCCTAAAGTTGGTGTTTGCATGGAGCCACTTGACTTCCCTCTGCTCAGTGAGAAGAAATAAACCTACTAAAAGTGGTTTCAATTTTCACTACCAACCATTTAAATTTACTTTATGAATTACTTCTGTATAGGGTAAGGCAAAACATACAGTCAGCTGCCATACTTGTACCTACACCAAGCTGTACTGCTCAGCTATCAGCTCTAACCTCGTGCTTTACTGTTCAGGAGACAAAACTTGCAACTCATTGCCAAAAACTACAGTTCAGCTCTATTACAATCCAGGTTAGAAGTTCTGGTTTTACCCTACCCAGTTATTCAGTCAAGATTAATTGACCAGAGAAACTTGGTGTCCTGGGAAGGAAAAAAAATCAGCTTAAACAACCTTTTCCTGGGCATCTTTCATCAAGATGCTCCCTTTCCACCTCATAACATCACCTCACTCAACTCCATTCTGTTGATGCAGTGGGTCAGTCATGTCTTCATGACTTCCAGACAGGACCACTCTATTATTGGTCCTTTCTGGTTTTGTCCCCAAAGTTCTATCAATACAAACTTAGAATCTATCTGCATTTCATCTTGAACAGTTTTAAAATTCAGACTTTGGAACTTTATGGATTTTAAAATCCATTCAAAACAATGATGTCTGCCAAATATGCAATCCAGCAAGCAGCCCTGGCCCTTCCAAATCCATACCCCCTTCCCAAAATATGCATTTAGTCAAAATATTGCCAATGAAAGTCTATGAACAGTACAATAATGAAAGTGAGCAATTACCATTGTATTTTAATATTCAAAGTACCTTAAAATTCTGTTAATATCATGGAAAATGAATAACAGCCTGAACTGAAGTTGAAGCAGTTCTGACAAATTTTAGTTGACTTGATTCTCAAAAATAACATTGAAAATAATGAACAGAATATGAATTAACCATACTCTATAGCTTGACACAATTTGATTCATCTAGCTCATTCCATTAGATATTTAACCAAATAGTAAGCAAAAATATGGTATTAAGAATACTGTACATTGTTTTACTTAATTGAAACATTTTGTAACTTCGAAAGCAAAAAAAATTTAGGTGTAGCTCAACATTAACAATTCTGTACTAATTAGCCCCAATCTCAGATACCAAGTTTAAAGCTATCACAGTAGATCCTACAGAGAAGGTTTCTTCAAGATTAAAGAATTAGCCACTTCAAAAAAAAGTAGAGGATCTGCAGCGCACTGAATTACATAATTCCACCTCAGACTCCTTTCTTATTAAAAGGACAGCATTTCTTTTCCAAACCAACTATTTGATAATGTTAGGTGCTTATAGCTATAATATAGCTTCTATATCCTGTCAATACACCAATTAAAGCATTGTCAATAACAGAATCTGTTACTGGCATTTCCAATGAGGGGGAATTTATATTGCTCCTAACCCCAACTGTAAAGTACCAAGCTTAGAGTTTAAGCTTAAATACTAACCACAAAGTGTCAGATAATCCATTGCAGAGTTGACAGGTTTAGTAGTTATGCATTATCTTCCATGAAAGTTGATTGCACGATTTTATTTAATGAAACTACACCAAAACAAAAACAAATGTGCTGGGAATACTCAGGTCAGGCCACATCTGTGGGAAGGGAGAGTTAATGTTTCAGTTGGAGACCTTTGTCAGAACTGGGATGGAGTGCACAAGAGTGGTCTACGAAGCCAAGAATCAAAGTATTTGATATTCCAGCACACCCTTAGAAAACCAAGAGAGTGAATGTACAAGCTGAAAGTGACAGACGAGGAAACAACCAATCTGCAGTAGCTTTTTAAAATTGTGCGCAGAGGTAAAATATTCACAATATCATACAAATAATGATAATAGGCTCCAAATAACTATTAAGGAGCTATGGGAAGACAAACACTTGAAGGGACATCCCAGTTGTGCGACAATTCCTATAATAAAGCTGTGTGTGAATAGAGGGCAAGTGCAGGGAAGTTTTTAAAAGAGATTTCTCATGCAACCCATTGAGATTCTGAAGCTCCATTGAAACTTCTTCCCAATTTAAATGTTAGAGAAGTTATCCATTGTAACTACAAATTCTGATGAACCACCTATAGTACATGTCAGAAATTCTGACTTTAAGATTAGAAATTACATCAAGCAACTGACAGATGCCATACTGGAGCAAGAGTTAAAAATCTATTTGCCCAGACCTGGTGGGGAGGCCAAAGGAAATGAGTCCTACTCATTCCTCGCCTACACTGATCATTTCATATCCCTAGGAAATCTTCCTCCAGTCTTTCTTCCAAAAAGGATATTAACCAAGTCACCCTTAATTCTATTCCTAGCAACACCCTCTGCGCTCTTGAACCAATAATTCCTTCATAATGCATTGACCAGAACAGTTGTGTACTCTCACCATAGCCTAACAATACTTTGTTCTCGTATTGATTTTATGACTGATAAAGGCTGGTACTTCCCAAGTCTTCTTAACCACATTTAAAAAAACTGGTCCAAATTCAAGAATCTATGGAGCTGCTCTCCAAATTTCCCATGCTCTTCTACACTTCACTATGTCACAATTTTTCATAACACCTTGCCCATTTACTCTAAATATACCCACTATTGCAAAGCAACATTGATTTTTGCTATAACGTTTTACTAATAAAATATTGGCGTTTAAGAGATCAATATAATGGATAGTCTAGAGCCTCAAATTTCTTGTTATTCTGAAGAGTTACAACATTGTAGAAATATTTCAATATCCAGTTTCAGACAATTTTAAAATATAGCAAGACAATTTCAGAAAATTGGATTAATACCAATTTCTTACCTTTGATGTTCCTTTACTAGAATAGTACAATCCAGACCTTCGTAAGATGAAATAATTCTTCTTCCAGCTCTTCTTCCCTTGGTCTCTACTATGGAGGTACCCATGAATTTCAGGACATGATCTTGAACTAAGGAATTCCTAAGCAAGCAAATTTCCAAATGTGAGTGCAAGTTGGAAGATCAATTTTCATCTCATTCAAATTTTCTTGCTACTGTAAAACAGTTTGTGATGGGTTTGGATAGGTGTAGCATGGAGACTGGGATATATACTTGAAGCTGAATATGGTGGCAGTTAGGTACCCTTTTAGGCAAAGCCAATCAGAACCCACCCAGTAAGACCTGCTTCAGTATGCAGGAACTTGTTTGTGGACTTTATCCAGATTGAACAATTTTACAAAAGTTACATTAGATGTGAACTGTATTGAGAGATTACTGTGCATGCCTGCAAACCTCTTGACATGCATCATAAGCATGAAAGCTCCAAAAATCTGGGAGTGCTAGTGGTGCACTGGGCACCTGAACTTAGCAAATTAGTTTGATACAATCCCAGTGCAGTGCACTAATGTCACACTATACAATGCAGTGTCAAAGCCTTTAACAGTTGCTTTTCATCCAATTTCACTCTCCTGCCCCTCTTAACCATTCCTCCACATATCCATATTCACAGGCCCTTCACGTTCACCATGACCCACACATCTATTCATTCCATGATCTCATTCTCCTTTGTGATCGCAAATTTTCCTATATTCACGCCGCCAGCTCAACTACAAAATTTTCTGCACTTGCCCAAGATGCTGCAAAATTGCATTTTCAAACCACTAACCACCTGTTTCATTTCAACCTAGCTTTCATTCAAATCAACTCATCCCAGTAACTAATTACAAAAAAAATTAAACATTGCTATTTCTCCACCCACCCCACCAAAATTTGAGTAGCATTGTTTGCACAATGCAATGCCTCACCTGTATCAATTGTGAATAACTTAAACTTTCATTTGTTTCATTGCAACCAGACACCATGTGTTCTGGGAAAAACTAGGAGGAAAAAAAGCACATTTGAAGAAATTCTTGCATGGAGTTCTGCACTTATACAAGCATTTTGACCACAATCTCAGGCAATCATTCTTATGTCACTAAACATTCCTTAGTCCAGCCAGAGCCCAGGCCCTTCTGCCCTTATGATAGAATTTGTGTACAAAACAGTTGCCAAGCAATGAAGAGTTAAATTTAACATTTGAAACTTCACTTTTTTTTTTAAAATGAAAGGGGTTAACAGCTTTGAAAGCCTGGCTCAACATCACAATACATGAAAATTGTTTAATTCCTTTCGGTCAGCAAGACTGAATTGCTTTAAAGTTGTATTAGGGCAACGTTCCCTCTTTAGAACTTGGACATAACTAGACACCAAGAGAACAGGGAAATCTGTACTGCTGTATACACTATTAAAGTGCCTGTGCAATTCCGAACTCTTCATTGAAACAGAAAAATGCACCCATTTTCCAGGTGTACAATTCTCACGGATAATTTCCCACCGTGATTTCTCCACAGAATTTCTCAAGCCTACAAGAGGAAAATCTGACTTGTTAATATTAAGGATAAGTAATCTTTATAATACTGCATTGAGTGTACAAAATAAAACAGGGAGCATTTGTAAAAAATTGAACTCCCAATACATCAGATACACAGCATCTTCAAAAGTCATTTTTTCATTCATGTTAACTCCTCATATCAATGTTGATAATAAAACCATTTGACTGATATAGGTTCAGTTACCCAAATTGTTGATCTCACTTACCGATGGATTTCTAAAGAATTCATATTTGGCATAATTTTTTCTGAAGTAGAATCTACAGTCTGTATCCATCACCCAACTTGACTGTACTCGAATCACTGATTCATGATCTTCTACAATTCTTTCTATACAAAGGAATAAAATAGAATTCCAGAGCATTAACCCCTTTATCTTTTTAACAAGAGCTCATTTAAAAAAAAAGTGGGCACACAGCTAGTGGAAGTCAGTAGATTTTGCTAGTATCGCATGCAAGATTGAAGTTTTTAACTAGATGAAATTACAATAGCTATTGCAAATGCCACAATTATAAATCAAATAGGTGATAAATTTGATTCCAACTATAAGGTTACTGACACTTTGTAATTTAAAGAATGTGCAAGTAGAAATTTTAACAAGAGGTTCACTTTCCACCGACTTTAATAAGGTAAACCTTTTTCAAAAGCATCCTTGCATTTAAGTTTATTTTTGATAAGATAGAAATGAGCACTGGCACACATAGGCTTTGCAGCCTTTGCATAGCATTATTTTCTAATACAGCATTTCCAAAATACTTCCACTTTGATGCAAAATTCTTTATAGAACAAGGTCAAGGAGATTTGGCATGTCACCAAACTTCTACATGTGTACTGTTGAAAGTATCTCCTGGCTAGTTGTATCATGGTTTGGTACAGCAATTCAAATTACACGCAAGTGCAAGAAACTGCAGAGTAGTGGACAGCCCAATACATCAGACATCCCATCCCCACCATCTGTAGTATCTACACAAGGTGCTGCTTGAAGGCAGCACCATCTATCAAAGATCCCCACCAAAAGGGCCATGCCATCTTCTCACTGCTACCATTGGACAGGAGGAACAGATGCCTGAAGTTCCACACCACCAGGTTCAAGAACAGCTGCTTCCCTTCAAGCATTTGGATCTTGAACAAATCTGTACAACCCTAATCACTATGTCAGAACAAAATCCAGTGTAGTGCAAAGTGGTCATATTGTTTCTGTACTAATTGTGTTCTTTGTAAGTGTATTCATTTTTCTTGTGAACACTGCTGATCCAATGCTATGTACCTGTGATGCTGCTGCATACAAGTTTTTCATTGCACCTGTGCATAAGTGTACAGATGACAATAACTCAGTTTTTCATGTGAACAAATCATCTTCAACAGGAAGGACAAGTTTGGATCCAAGGTACACATTTTTGAAAGTAGAGTTCACTGCACAATTTTTAAATCATGTTATGGTGGAACTAATTTTAAAAGATCCTCTTTGTACACCACCCCCCCCCCCCCCACCAAACCACTGAACTCAAGAACCTTCCTCTTTCAAGTTTCATTTTTACCACATTATAATCCACTCACTACATTCCAATCCAGTAGTACTGTCAGAATCCAAGACAGTCTGCAAGATTGAACCAACGTACCATTTATACAGCTACCTCCTTTACAACCTCTAGCTGTAGTCTATCAAGACACTCAACTTTCATTTACAAATACATGACACATTAAAGATTCTGTCTCTCCTTCGGTTCACATTTTTTTCTGGTACACTTCCTGCACCTTGTACTGCAAGGTCAAGTAAAACATTTGTTCAAACTCCTAGCCATTTCCTTGTGCTCCATCAAAACTTCTCCAGCCTCAGGAGGAAAATACAGATGGCAAGAATATTCCCAACCTTATTTGCTTGTTTACTCATGTCCTTTACTTCCACAGTAAATCATCCTATCTTTAAACCTCTCCCTATCCTTAGGCCTGCTCCTTAGTCTTGGCAACATAATAATCTTAATCTAATGCTAATGTCAACTTCCTAGTTAGCCACAGGAGGATAACCCTTATGCAGTTTTTTCCCAATGGAACACATTATTGACAATTTCTAAATGTTTCCAATTACCACCAGTTGTGGCAGGGCTTGAATGCTATAACAGGCTATGAAATGAAGTTGGGCAGCATCGAGAGCACATCCCTTCCTGATGAGTTCAATGTATTCTATGTACATTTTGAACAGAAGGGGATTGGAATGTCACTACCCACCCCAACAGCCTCTAATGGACCCGAATCCAGTCACCACTGCAGACATCAGATCATTCATCTGGAGATCGAACCCAGAGAAAGCCTCTGGCCAAGATGGTGCCCCCAGCTTGTCCTTGCATCTGGCACAGACCAGCTGGCAGGGATATATGCAGACATTTTTAACTTCTCCCCACTTCAAATTGTGGTTCCCACCTACTTTATGACCACCATGATCCTGGTCGCTAAGAAATGTGCCTTAATGACTACTGCCCGATGCCTCTGACATCCTCTATCATGAAGTGCTTCGAGAGGCTGGTCATGGCATGCATTAACTCCAGCCTTCCAGACAAATCTCGACCCATTGGAATGCCCTTATCACTGAAACAGGTCCATGGTGGACACCATCTCCCTGGCCCTACACTCATCCCTGGAGTATCTGGACAGTAAAGACACTTATGCTGGACTATTGTTTATCGATTATAGCTCTGCCTTCAGTACTAATTCCAAACAAACTCATCTTTAAACTCTTAGACCTGGGACTCAACATCTCCCTTTGCAACTGGATCCTTGACTTCCAACTAACAGACCACTTTCAGCAAGGATAGGGAGCGACACCTTGGCCATGCTTATCAACACTGGAGGACGCAGCTTTGTGGGCCACAACTCCTTACACACGACTGCATGGCCAGATTCTGCTCAAACTCCATCTACAAGTTGGCAGATGACACCATAGTGGACCATCTCTCAAATGATGATGGGTCAGTACAGGAAAGAGATAGAGAGCCCAGTTGCATGATGTCCTGACAGCCTTTCCTTGTCAGCAAAACCAAAGAGCTGGTCATTGACTTCAGGGAGGGGAGCAGTGCACACACACTTCTGTTTATCAACGGTGCCGAGGGTGAGAGGGTTGTGCCTCAAGTTCCTAGGAGTGAACATCACTAATAGTCTGTCCTGGCCCAACCACAGATGTGACAGCCAAGAAAGCTCACCAGTACCTCTACTTCCTCAGAAGGCTAAAGAAATTTGGCATGTTCCCTTTGACCCTCATTTCTAACTGATGCACCTTAAAGCATCCTATCCAGATGCATCATGGCTTGGTATGACAATTGCTCTGCCTGAGACAAGAAACTGTAGAGTTGTGGACAGCTCAGCACACAGAAACCAGCCTCCCCTCCATTGATTATCTACACTTCTCACTGCCTCAGTAAAGCAGCCAACATAGAAGACCCCACCCACCTCAGACATCCTCTTTTCCCCTCTCCCATCAGGGAGAAGATACAAAAGCCTGAAAGCATGTACCACTAAGCTCAAGGACAGCCATCTTGCTGTTATAAGACTATTGAACAGTCCCCTGGTATGGCAAGATGGACTCCACCTCAATCTACCTATGACCTTGCACCTTAATGTCAGTCTGCACTGCACATTATGCCACTAACTTCTGCATTGTTATTGTTTTCCCTTTTACTATCTCAATGCACTGTTGTAATGAAATTATCTGTATCGATGGCATGCAACAGTTTTTCATTGTACCTCAGTACATGAGACAATAAGACTCTTCCAATGCAACTACTTTTCCCTGCATTTAATTTCCTCACTGAACACAATAAAATGTCGTGCAATTTGCTTTAAGTCTCCAGTTTTGATTTTAAAATCTCACCAATTCCAAAGTCACCATATTATATTTGACAAGATTTGGAAGTAGGGTAGAAAAGAGGGCCCTGTACAAGATCTGTCGACAGATTTTGAACTCTATGCAAGAAATAGTATCACACGAAATTGAGACAAGTTAATGGGTCACAATGTGGCTGATTTGGTAGAAATGAACAAGAGCTTGGGAACCTCAAAGTAGAGATGCTAAGCCTCAGTGAAGTTCAATTCAGGGCCAAATTGGACATCAAGAATTTAGAATCTGAGGAAATAGCATCTTGTAAATCACAAATGGAGAGGCAGGAAAGGGTGAAAGGGGAAGTGAAATCAGGAAACATGAATAGAATGGATTAGCCAGAAATGATGGCAGATGAACCAGAGTTGTTTTCACTATAATGCCACCAAGTCCACCAGAAGATTTCCCAGGATTACATTAACACGAGTTGATTGGCAGTGGCCCCTCATACAAAGCTCATTGGTTTTGGCTAAAACCTTATTTAAATAATTACAAAAGCAGAATGACTAGAAGATGCATCTTCCAATACCTTATACCATATCAAAATTACCTTCACTTAATTACCACGTTGGACAGAGCTTGGAATTTATTCTGCCTTAAACATTTGCTGCAAATCTGCTCTTTCTGTACAAAGTCTTTTTTGGCAGAGCTGATAGATATAAATGACAAATTCTTAGATAATCAAAATTTAAAAACTAAAAGCCACTTTTCTGAAGCTGATCATGAAAACCAAGCTTTCCAACTTGGTATTCAGCTAAAAGCTTTCCTCTGAACCTTCTGCAGAGGCTCCAGTATCATCCACAGTACAAATAGTAACAGAGGCAGTTTTCTAAGCAAGGCATGAGAAAGTTCACATGTAAGAAAGTTTTCACAATATACCTGAATACTGTTTTTAAACAATCTCATTCTGCAATGTGAACTCTTGAATTATGAAGAAAACCACTGATGCTGGAGGAACTCAGCAGGCAGTCAATGTTTCAGGTCAAGACCCTTCAGGACTTGAGTCTGTCGGTGGCACTCGATAGACTAAGTCATAACTTGGCTTTGGTCCTGGCACTTCTCAATCTACTATTTACCACTCTAATAAGTCTTTTACAATACTGGCACAAGTTTAATCTTGATCTTTAACTGTTAAGATGACCACCAGATCTAAAGTGTCAGTTAATGGTAAAGGAATTGGAGACCAACCTACTTTGGAAGCTATTTCTAATCTGGATAGAAATTTTGAACAGAGCTTTGCCCAATTGAAGTCCATTTTAAAAGGACTTTGAAGACAAACAAAATACTCTTATCCAGGAAAATGCCAAAGAAATGCAACTAAATTGCTGAACTCAACCAAGCTGGTAAAGAGAGATGCCGAACTCCATTCATTTGGAAAAGCCTTAATTACAACCAAGCAAAACCGGGAAAAGCAGAGGGTCATTGACCTGGAAGGACGTAGCAGAAGGAAAAATTTAAGAATCAATCTTCCAGAGAACAGAGACCCTATGGAATTCTTTTCTAAACTTTTGGTCAGTGTTTGGTTCCATAATGTTCCCTGTTCAGCCTATTCTGGATAGGGCTCACCTGCTCTGGATCAAAAACCTCAGCAAGTAATACTGAGATTCCATTATGTCAACATCAAGGAACACTTGATTCATACCACTCGTGGACGTGGAATAATTCGATTTAAACAATGGAAGTTTCAAATAGTTGAAGATTACACCCCAGAACTTATGAAAGTCTGACCTACAAACCAATTATGGCTCATCTCTATCAAAGCAATTATCCTGCATTATTCCCAGCAAGGTTGAGAGTTACACTACCTCATAAATCTCACAAATGGTTTAAATCCATCCAAGAGGCTGAGGAATTTCTTTTGAACTAGCTTTTAATTTTAGAAGCTAAGAAATGCTGAAGAGACAGTATTTTTCCCTTTGATTTACTACCTATTTAATTATCCAATTTTTAGATTTAAACCTTTTTTCCTTTTAATATTTTAAATGTTTTGTTTTAATTAATAATTTAAACTTATTGTTTGCTTTTTTTGAAATAATTAATCTATATTTTTTAAATGTCGACTGTTAAATCCCTTCGGCTGTTTCAATCTCACAACTATGTTGTTAGTTTGATATCTTTGTTTGGATTAGGTTGTTCACCTTTAGACAAAACATGGTTTGTATATTTTTCAATTTGGACTACTGCCACCAATAGAACTGGGGGTTAGTTCAATTAGAGGGTAGCTTTCTGGCTGTCTATTGGCCAGTTTTCAGGCTGTTGGGGAGGGGGTGGGGCTGTTAAGGTTTTTCTTCTGGGCTAAACTACAAATTTTTCTAAATTGTCATCATATCTATTTCCTCTGAACATTTTTTTTTAAAACTTCTTCCTGCTGGCAAGACTCGCATATACCAAGATTAAAAAAAAGTATGTAGAGGGTTAATCTGTTAAAATGGATAAGACTATTAAATTTCATGGAGTGTTAACGGTTTAAACAATCCAGTTAAGTGCAAGAAGATTTTTAAAGTTTTTCAGATTAAATGTTCAGATTATTTTCGTTCAGGAGACTCACATCAGGAAGAAAGATAATTTATTTATTTATTTATTTATTTTAAAAAAAGATTTGTGGGGTTAACAGTTCCATTCAAATTCACAAGGTGAAAGGAGTTTCTATTTTTATAGACTCCTCAATTCCATTTGTCCATCATGAGACTAATCACCTGCGTCTCCACGGATGCTGCCTGGCCTGCTGAATTCCCTCCAGGAGTTTTTCATCTAGATTCCAGTATCTACAGTCCTTTCTCTTGAAGAATTATGCTATAAAACCAGATTTATTTCACTCAACCTTGATTTTTGACCTTAGATCGAATAAATGGGTCAGCATCGGGCATATGTTATGCACCATGGAGATGGCCAAACTCAAATCATGAATTCCATTTCTGTCAATGCCATGATAGGCAGATCATTCATAATAATGGGCTGAAAACTAATCCTTGTAGGATCCATTAATAATGTGTTCCTTTGGAGAGCAGTGAAAAAATAATGCTCTACAAGAAACCTGTAATGATCACCATTTCAGTCAGACATCTCAGAGTACATCTTAAAAAGGCCTAAAATATGGCAGCAGCTTTTTGAAGCAAAATTCAGAATGAGCCAGCATGGGAGAGTTGCCCATTCCAACTCTTTGGAGTCATTATTTCAGACAAAAGGGCAGGGAAATTTAAAGGCTTCAACTTTGTCATTTCCTGTTAAATAAACTTTTTAAATCTTTAATTGCACTTTCCAGTAGTACATTAGAGCTTAAACTCAAAAGTGCTATTGCTCATGCTGTCTCCAACTCTTTAGACAAATGAAAACACTTCTTAACCAAGTCCTTCCAATATCTTGAATATCTATCAAGATGTTCTTCTCTTCCAAAGTGAATAACCAGATTAAAATTAAACTTAAAATTCATCTCTGCTAAATTCAATGTTTCTCTGCATCCTCAGTTCCGAGGGCCTTACATTTAGAATTAACTAGCTAGAGCTTTATCAGTGCTCTAAAAGGTTTCACTTAACTTGCTTTGGTACATATGCTCCTTGTACAAAGATTTTCACAGGCATTTCAAAACTGTTTTACTAACTATCATCTTCAAAGTACAAATATTCCAGAAAATTTCTACTGCATACTCCTTGTAAATAGTACCACAGTACCATTCATTCTCCCTACCCAAATGAACCATTACCATGGTTTAATATCATCCATCACTTCAGCGCATTGAAACTTACTCATGCCCTCCAGGTTTTGATATCCTCTCCACTTACTGCATTGGTCATTTCTAAACTTCAGGGCACTTTAAAAAAAATACAGCTGCAATCTTTGATGAACATTGTACATTTACCTCCAACCTGAAACTTTTTTCACCATTTCCCTTAATTTTGCAATATTCCTTCAGTTTCACTTCTGTTTAAAGAGTTTGGTGTCCAATTAAAAGCAAGCATTCAAATGTCATTGAAATAGGTCTACTCTACCTCTAGTGTGGAAAAGCTTATACTGGAATCAAAATTTAATAGAAAACACTTATGCTCAAGGAAGTTAACTAGGATCTGTGGAGAGAGAAAAAGGAAAAATTAGTGTTTCTAGTTAGTGACCCTGCACCAGAACTGGAAAAGAAAAAGTGTATTGTTACCTGGGAAGGAGAGTGGGTAGAAGGAAGGTTGGAGAGAACTCTTAGAGGGTAGAGACCAAGGTTGTCCAGGTGATAAATAGTATGAGGGTATGAGTGAGTGTTAAATCATAGCTAGTTGATGTGCAAATGAGGGAGACAAATGCTGACAGGAGAAAACAAATGACTGCAGATTCTGGAATCAGAATCAAACAAATGCTGGAAGAACTCAGCCAGTCGAGCAGCATCTGTGGGAAGGGAAATCAGTGTTTCAGGTCAGGGACCCTTCCTCAGAAATGGGAGAAAGAAGTGGAGGGTTTACAGTTTTCAAAGAGTTTCCAAGTGGTGCTCATGACATTGTCTCCCCTAATGTTGGAAAAGCTCAACAGAAATTGGGTCATCACTTTGCAGAACATCTGTTCAGTCCACTAGGGTAATCCCAAACTTCTGGCTGCCAGTCAATTCCCACTCTGGACTCTTACAAAACCTCCCAACCATCCAGACATTTTGCAGCTGACAAGATTCTATTGACTTCAACAATTTCAGATAACCAGCCTTCATTTGTGCCAGAACTAGCCAGTTTTGTTGCAAGATCTGCACCTGTAACATTAACTCAGTTTTCTCATCTTGAGACATGCTGCCTGATCTAAAAAATGCTGGAAGTTCTCAGACTTCAACCAATGCACTTTTCAATGCAACTTCACCACTGTCAATCAATCATCTCCCTCTATTTACAGCTAATGTGTCTGGAGGGATACAAGTACTCACCCTTAGAAGCATGAACAGGATGTATATCAGCTGGACAAAATTGATCTCCACCTTATCACAGCCTTTCCCTTCATTCTCCACGTGTTCTCTCCCTTTCAGTTCAGAAGATTTAATATTTCAGGCCAATAACTATTTCTCTCCTAGATCATCAGACACCAACAGTAGGAGGTGTGGACCATCCGGTGCTCATGTCTGCTTTGCCATTTATCAAGACCATGGCTGAATATCTACCTCAGTACTTCCCCCCCCCCCCCCATTTATTAATTCCTTTAATGCCTGCAAATCTACTGATCTTCAATTTGAATGACCTGTGACTGAGCCCCCACAACCTCCTGGGTAGAGAATGTGAAAAGGTTCACTGTTTTGAGAGACAGAAAAACAACATCTAAATAGCAAACCCCGATTCTCAAAATTGGACTTCAGTCAAGGAAAATAACCTCCCTACATCTAGTTTTTCCCAAGTCCTTTAAATATTTTGCAAGTTTCCTCTCATTCTTATAAAGTTTAAGATGAAACCCCAGTCTATTCACTGTTTACATACTGCAAACCCACCATCTGTGAAACAGTGTAGTGAATCTTCATTACACTCCATGGCAAGTACATCTTTTTTAGGCAAGACCAAAATTGCAGTGTTCCAAGTGCAATCTCTACCAAGTCCCTATATAATTGCAACTATGACCTTACTCCCATTTTAAAAACCCTCTTGTAATAAAGAACAAACTACTGGAACTCAGCAAGGCAAGCACCATCAATGGATGCAAAGGGACTGTTGGCATTTTGCGTTGAGACCTGCATCAGGACAGTGTAGAGAGAAGATAGGCAGTATATGGAAGTGGGAAGGGTGAGAGAAGCTGGTAGGTGGAACCAGATGGGGGACTGGGATGGTGAAGAGATAGGCAGATGGAACCATGCTGGGGAGGTTATTGGCTGGGGGGCGGGGGGGGGGGGGGAGAGTTGGTGAAGAAAGACAGACAGGAAGGGGAAGGAAAAAGGTGAACAAAAAGGGAAAGGACCTGGGTGTACTGGTGGGAGTGAGAAAGGAACATTGGGATGAGTGAGTTACTTGGAATTGGAAAATTCAGGTGTTCATTCCATTGGATTAGAGCTATCCAAGCTGAATACGAGCCACCTCCTCCAGCACCAGCAGCCCTTTTGGCCTCCTAATTGATTGTACACAAGTCAGTGAAAGCCAATGTGCAGGTGTAACAAGCACACCTAGGCCCCTTTGAACATAATTCACTCACCATTGAAGGACCTCCAGCAGTCTGTGCTCACTCCACTGTTAGTGTAAATGGCACATTATCTACCTGACATTTGAAGCACCCTAGTTTCTGTATTTACAAAACAGGTGCAGTAGTTAAGTCACTTCAAGTCTAAGTAAATCTCATTTCAACACCATCTGGAAGAAAATACACTCAGTGCCCAATCCACTAACATTTATTCCATCATGCAACACCTATCCAGAAAATGCACTGCAGCAATTTGCTAAAGCTTCTTTGATACCTATGGCCTCTACGCTTGGGAATGGGCAGCAGATGCATGGAGATGTCACTACCAAGTCCCTTTCTATGTGGCACAAGGCTGACATGTCAACACATTGCTATCCCTTTAGCACTGGAATACCCTAATCAATAGTGTTGAGAGAGGACCATCATATACTGCAGTAGTTCAGAAAAAGGCTCACCACATTTGAAGGCAATTAGGCATGGCCAAAAATTCCGTCCTTGCCAGCAACACCCACATCCCACAAATCAATAAGTGCCCTTTTAACAATATAATCAGTCCCTCACTCTAGCAATGTAGTGTATGCAATTTCATTGCTTCAGGCTGTCACTGGATACTGAAAATTAAAATTTTCAAATTACTTTGTCCTTGTGTCTCCTCCCCCCCACTGCACAGAATTTAATCCTCTCCAGTTTACTTTGATCCTTGCATTTCCTTAGCCAATCTAGATAAAATTAAATGCTGTTGTTTACTCAGTACCTGGTTTCCCTCACTGCAAAGTTATCAAATTAATGCAATAGAAATTAATGACCTACATGATCAAGGGCGCATCAGATTCTTGCCAGATACTATGTTCAGGCATAGCAACATTTGTACCAACATAATTCAAAAACCAACATGACTGAAAAGGGTCAAGTTACCAGAAGAGGTTGAATTGGCCATTTCCTAAATTTCCCCTACTTGAGGAGAGATCTAATTGGAGATGGTCTAGTGATTAAAGGAAGAGGAAAAAACTCTGAAGGATTGTCTAGTACAGGCAGCATAATTTTAAACATTAATGAGATAGTTTGAGGGTGAATGTAGGAAGCTGTTGTCTACACAAATCTTAGCAGAAACCAGAATTTTACCCCCCATAAAACAAGTGTCACCAATGCCTTTGGTTATGGTTCTATGGTAGATATTGAAATTATTCAACTTAGTTGACAGTGTTTGCTTGACTCAGGTGCTCCATTTGCCTACAACTAAAGTGAGAATGACAAGCTGCCAAATCAGAGAGAGAGAAGCAGCCCTACCCCATTTTAAAAGAGGACCTGCCTTGGTGCACCAGACTGAAGCTGCAGTCGTTATTACAGTGAGCTGGTCATGGGATGCAGGCAGGGAAATCCTTAAAGATTGTTTAAAATAGTGAAAATGTTTTACTGTAAACTATTGACCAAAAGGTTAAAAAATTTTGCAAATCAACTTCATGATAAAACCACCTAATGGGGGTGACTAAGTACTATGTTCAGCCACATTATCAATGAAAAAGCTAGAATTCAGTAGCATGGATCATTTAACAGAGGAATACTAAGAGTACTTTATTACACAAATTAAATTGATAACACTAATGAGGACATGTAAAAGTGTGATTTTTTTTTACATTTCCAGTAGAAAACCAACAAGTAGATCAACTGTCAGCTTTACACCCCACCCATTTTGTTGGCAAATAAAATCTGGAGGGGCTGTAAAATGACAGACTGATACAGTATTAATGGAATTTCAAATCAGACAATTTGGTTTAAATTACCTCTGATGGCCAGTTATGTAAACTGAGCCAGAGTAGCTGCTATCTCTAGAAGGATAAAACTTGGATGTTCAGTGTCCAGAACATGGTTTTGTACTATATGCACTTACTTGACTAAAAGTTGCTTCTGTGCAACACAATGGTCACAATGTGCAGATCAAAGCACAGCTCACACACAAATATCTTGTATATTAAATTCCAAGCATTACAAATCATTTGCTTTAAAGCAAAGTTGCTTGCCTTTGTGTAAATAACACTCAGGAGGTTTTTAAAACTAGAGATGCAGAGGATGGGGTCATGAGCAGCAGGATGGTTGATGAGAAATCAGGGAGATACTGTATAGCCAATGAGAGCATATTTAGTCATCAGGAAAGACAGGAGCACAGTAAGAGGGGAAAGACCATTGGTTTAAACTGCATTTATTCCAATGCAAAGAGGCTTGACAGGTAATGTGGATGAAATCGTGGTGTGTGGATTAACTCTGGGAAATCAGATACAACCATAAAGAGAAGCATGGCTGAGGGAAGGGCAGGACTGGCAGCTCAATGTTCCAGGATACAGATGCTACAGGTGTGACAGGTGCAGGTAAGAGGGGGAAGTTGCCTTCTTGATAAAAGAGAACAAGTTCTGAGGATATTCTTGGGCATCATCCCGTGAAGCCATATGGGTAGAACTTAGAAATCACCCTGATGGGATCGTATTGTATTATAGCACCAGCCCCCCCACCCCCCCCCCCCCAAATAGTCAGGCATTGGAGCAGATATGTAGAGATTGCAACTAGTTGTAAACAATTAGTATTAGTGGGAGATTTTAAACTTCCCTAATATTGACTGGGCCAACCATAGTGCAAGGCTTGGATGGAGTGGAATCTGTCTTCCTTAATCAATGTATAGAGGAAATGACTAGAGGGGGTGTGACAGTGGACTGCCTCCTGAGGAATGAGGTAGGGCAAAGTGGCAGAAG
This sequence comes from Pristis pectinata, assembly GCF_009764475.1. Lineage (NCBI taxonomy): Eukaryota > Metazoa > Chordata > Chondrichthyes > Rhinopristiformes > Pristidae > Pristis > Pristis pectinata. The sequence continues at coordinate 35,897,915 of NC_067405.1, read as the reverse complement.
TGTCTGTCAGTGAGCACCTTCGGTCCAGTGACCATAATTCTATTAGTTTTAAAATAGCTATGAAGAAGAATATGACCAATTCACAGGTTAAGGTCCTGAACTGGGACACAGCAAATTTTGGAGCCACTAGGCAAAATCTTGCTGGTGGTCGATTGGGTAACAGTTTGCATGGGAATGAGAATCTGCCAAGCAAGAGGCCTTAAAGTGTGAAGTTCAGGGCCTGCATATTCCTGTTAGGGTGAAGGGCATGGCTGGCAGGTTTCAGGGAGTGGTTGCTAAGGGATAGTGAGGCTCTGGTTCAGAAAAGAGGCAGCATACATTGCCTGCAAGCAATCAGAAACTAGCAAGTCTCTTGATGACTACAAGTGTAGGAATGCACTTAAGTTAGAGGCCAAAGAGGACATGAAGAGGATCTGACAGGGAAGGCAAGGCAAAAAGCCAAGATATTCTATAGGTATATTACGACTAAAAGGGTGGCTCGGGGGAAGAACAGTTCCTTCTAAAAATCAGCATGGCTGGCTGTGTGGAACCAAAGGAAGAGGGCAAGATTTTTTAAAATGCACTTCTCTCCAGGTTTTTTTTATACTGTGGAGGAAAATGGAAGCTAAGGAGATGGGGGAAATGAGTGGTGTCATCTTGGGCCACATATGAATTAGCAGGGAGGTGGTGGTATTGGAGGCCTTAAAGTGCACTAAGGTGGATAAATCCCCAAGGACTAATAGCGTGTTCTCAGACCATGTGGGGAGCTAGAAGTTACAAAAGCCCTTGCAGAGTGTTGCTCCATCTCTGGCCACAGGAGAGGTTCAAGAACTGGATGTGGCTAATGTGATACCATTGTTTAAGAAGGGTAGCAAAAACAAGCCAGGAAATAGTGGTGGATAAATTGCTGGATGGGATTCTGAGGGACAGTCAGCATAGCTCTCTTGGAATTCTTAGAGGAAACCAAGTAGATAAGGGCAAGGTAGTGGATGTTGTCTATATGGACTTTAGCAAGGTCCCTCATGGCAGGCTAGTCTGGAAGGTTAGGTTGCATGGGATCTGGGGGAGTGACAGATGGGAATTTTAATTGGCTCAGTGGTAGGAAGCAGAGGGTGACAGCCAATGGTTGTTTCTCAGACAGGAGGCCTGTCTAGTGGTGTGCCTCAAGGGCCACTGCTGGGACCTTCACTGTTTGTAATTTATATAAACAATTTGGATGTGAATGTACAAGACCTGGTTAGTAAGTTTGTGGATGATACTAGAATAGGTGTTGTAGATAGTACAGAAGATTATGAAAAATTATAGGGGGATCTTGATCAGCTGGGTATGTGGGCTGAGGATTAGCAAGTGGCTTTCAATCCAGATAAAATGAGGTATTGCATTTTGGGAGATCAAACCAAGGTAGGACTTGTACAGCAAATGGTAGGGCCCTAGAGTGTTATGGAACAGGGACCTAGGAGTGCAAGTGCATAGTTTGTTGATAGTGTCACAATAGGTAGGGCAAAGGTGACATTTGGCACACTGTCCTCAGGGCATCAAGTATAGGAGTTGGGAAGTTATGTTGCAGTTTTACAAGATGTTGATGAGGCTGCACTTCGTGTTGTGTACAGTTTTGGTCACCCTGTTGTAGGAAAGATTATTGAACTAGAAAATGCAGAGAAGATTTACCAGGACATTGCCTGGACTTGGGGGCCTGAGTTACAAGGATGGATGGCATTGACTTGGACTTTATTCCCTGGAATATAGGAGATTGAGGGTTGACCTGATAGAGGTATACAAGATCATGAGGGGCATAGACGGGGTGAAACAGTCTTTTTCCTAGAAAAAGAGTACTAAGAGGGCATAAGTTTAAGATCAGGAGAGAAATTTAAAAAGGGACATTAGGGCAATTTCTTCACATGAGTGGTGCATATTTTGAATGAACTGCCAGAAATAGTGGCCGAGCAGGCACATTAGCAATATTTAAAAGACATCTAGATAAGTACATGGATATGAGAAGTCGAGGGCTATAGGCCAAACACTGGTAGATGGGACAAGCTTGCTGGGCAATATAGTTAGCATAGACCAGTTGGGCTAAAGGGCCCCATTTCCATGCTATATGACTACAATGCTTGCATTATATTTACATGGGCATAACACTACCAATAACTTACACAGAATATCTACCAAGTGTGAAATAGAAAAGCTGTAGTACTAATTTTACTTCAATTAAACAAGTATCCAATAACTGTTTGCTTACCTATGCCAATATGAGACAATTGTTCAATGATAGTCCAGGTACCATCATTAACATAATGATTTTTCATTATTAGCAGCTGACACACATCTCGAGCTGCACTGTCACTTGGCACTTCCAATGCTTGACTGTTGCCATCTTCATTAAATACCTTAATTACCTGGATATAAAAAGATAACCAACTAAAATGAAATTGTTGGTCATTATGTAATTTACCTACATCAACCTCTCTGACAATTGTAAAGGACAAATCCTTCAGAATTCTGCTCGATTTAGGATCCCTTCACATTTCTTTCAAAAGGTACAAAAACAGATTTTACAAATATTTTTGAAGAGCCAAAATAACCTTTTCTGCACAAGGACCATCAACTAAAATGGATAGATTTAAATTAAATTTTTTTGAAACAAGAGCAAGATTTGTCCTTTAGCCACCTCTATAGATTTGCCCCATCTAGTCTCAATAGTTTTAACCACTTACCAGATGTGAAAAAGAATTTTAATACTATGTACAAAACTGACAGTAGGTCAAAGTCATTGCACCATTGAACTGTTGCTAATTAACATCAGTTTGACTTCACAACTACACACTTCACCTAATCACCTGGTACTGTCCCTTACTGCAAATACAGGCAGCCCCCAGGTTACTATTCCTGGGAACTGTCCACAAGCCAATTTCTTCCCAGAAACATCCATTTTCTACAGTAATCCATCTTATTGTATACACTTGCTACAAGTTTGTTTCATTCAATCACCCCAACACTACCCATGATTAAGCTAATATATACTGTATCCAGTCATGAATACCATGAAACATTACTAGTTTGAAAAAATGCTTTAACAATGTATGGGATAATTTGCATAAAGTTGGATTTCCCCAAGTTATGTCATCTGTAACCTAGGGTGCCCCTGTAACCTAAAAACACTTTTTCTACCTCACTTCAATTTCTTTATTAATTGCTATGAAAAGGGTCTTATACTTGAGGTCTGGTGCTTTGTTCTCTGGTTATCATTTAATTTTAGTCCTCTAAATTGCAGTCAAGTGCCAAGTCATGGCCATTTAATTAGCATAGCTTCTTGTACGTTATTCCAAACAGTAAATTCATTACGTCAGCCCAGCAATTTAGACCAAAATTGAACGAGAACCAGAGTAGAACAAAACAGCAGACCTCAAGTATAGGACCCTTTTAATGACATTCTCCAGCATAATCAAAATTTAGATGGAAGAACCTATTATCATTGCTGTTTAACACTTTCCTAAAGTAGCAAGTATTTACAATTCCTGAAGCAACTTATGCACAATAAACTTCTGAAATTTTAATCTTGTAAAACCAAGGTTTACATTGGGCAGAATTTGGTAGGGGTGTCCAGGAAGAACTCCTGACAGTACATTGACAGGCTGACCAAAAGGAGACACCGTACTGGATCTAGTACCAGGCAATGAGCCTGGTCAGGTGACAGACCACTCAGTGGGTAAGCATTGAGATAGTGACCACAACTCCTTGACCTTTAGCATAGCCATGGACAAGGATAAGAGCAGATGATACAGAGAAGTATTAATTGGGGAGGGTTAATTATGATGGTATTAGGCAGGAACTTGGGAGCATAAATTGGGAACAGATGTTCTTAAGAAAGTGCACAACAGAAATGTGGAGGTTATTTAGGGGCCACTTGCATGGGGTTCTGGACAGGTTTGTCCCACAGACAGGGAAAGGATGGTAGGGTGAAGGAACCATGGTTGATTAGAGGAGGAACATTTAGTCAAGAGGGAGGAAGCATGCACAAGGTTTGGGAAGCAAAAATCAGACAGGGCTCAGGAGTTATAAAAAGGTAGCCAGGAGTGAGCTCAAGGACTTGGGAGAGCTAGAAGGGAACACAAGGCCTTGGTGAGTTGGATTAAAGGAAAACCAAGGCATTCTACACATGTGAAAAACAGGAGGATGACTAGAGTCAGGGTAGGACTGCTCAGGGATATAGGGGGAAACATGTGCCTGGAGGCAGAGCAGGTAGGGGAGGTCCTTACTAAATATTTTGCTTCAAGTGTTTACCAGGGAGCAGGACTGATAAATGAGGTTAGCATAGAACAGGCCAATGTGCTTGAGAGCATGTCAAGGTTAAGAAAGAGACAAGTGTTGGAGCTTCTTTAAAAAAAATAGGATAGTTAAGTCCCTGGGGCTAGACAGGATAAATCCCAGGTTACCAAGGGAAGCAAGGAAGAGGTTGCTGGGGTGTTGACAATGATCTTTGGGTCATGGCCACAGGAGTGATAGAGGACTGGAGGATGTCAAATGTTGTTCAGGAAAGGCAATAGAGAATTCTGGAAATTAGACCGGAGAGTCTTACATCAGTGGTGGACAAACTATTGGAGAGAATTCTTAGTGACAGGATTTAAGCATTTGGAGAAGCATAGTCTTATTAGGGATAGTCAACATGGTTTGAGGGGCAGGTCATTCCTCACTAGCTTAACTGAATTTTGTGACAAAAATTGAAGATAGTGGTGGTGGATGTTGTGTGTATGGATTTTATAAAAAGGCATTTGACAAAGTTCCCCATGGTAGGCTCATCCAGAAAGTCGAGGCATGGAATCCATGGAAACTTGACTTTGTGGATTCAGAATTGACTTGCCCATAGAAGGCAGAAAGTGGGAGGAGGAGAGTATTCAGCCTGGAGGTCGGTGACTAGTGGTGTTCCACAGGGAACAGTTCTGGGACCCCTGCTCTGTGATTTATAAACTTGGATGAGGAAGTGGAAGGGTGGTTAGTAAGTTTGCAGGTGAAAAAAAGTTGGAGAGGTTGTGGATATAGTGTAGAAGGTTGTCATAGGTTACAATAGGATATAGACAGTTTGCAGAGTTGGGCAGAGAAGTAGCAATAGAGTTCAATCCAGACAAGTGTGAAGTGATACACTTTGGAAGAACAAACTTGAAGGCAGAGTACAAGGTTAGTGGCACGATTCTCAGCAGTGTGGAGGAACAGGAGGATCTTGGGGTCCAAGTCCATAGATCCCTCAAGGTTGTTGTGCAAGTTGATAGGGTGGTTAAGGCAACACATGGTGTTCTTGCCTTCATTAGTAAGGGGATTGAGTTAGAGCCACAAGCTAAATGTTGCTGCTCTAAAACTCTGGTTCGACCACACGTCGTGAGGAAAGGTTCAGTGAACTCGGGCTTTTCTCCTTGGAGTGATGGAGGATGGGAGGTGATTTGATAGAGGTATGAAATTGAGAGAGGCATAGGATTGAACAGCCAGCACCTTTTTAAACCAGGGCATCAATGGCCAACACTGGAGGATATCTATTCAAAGGAGAGTGGAGGGAAGTTTAGGGGAGATGTCAGAGGTAGGTTTTATTATACACAGTGGTGGGTGCCTGGAATGCACTGCTGGGTGTGGTGGTAGAGGCTGATACAATAGGAACACTTGGATAGGCACATGGATGCAAGAAAAAAAAGATTATGGGCTGTGTAAGAGGCAAGGGTTAGATTGATCATGGACTAAGTTTATATAGGTTGGCACTATTTTGTTGTTAAAATTACCAAGTCATAAGGATTTAAAGTTAATTTTCTACCCTTAATTGATCATGTTAAACAATTGTTTACTAAATGGTCCCCATTGTCCTTACTGATTTGTCAAATCAATGCTGTTATGACTATTTTACCTAAATTGCTGTATATATTTCAGGCAGTTCCAACCTTTCTCTTATCCTTTGATATTATAGATGCTAAAATTCATTCATATGGCAGAATAAAAACCCAAAGTTAAGAAATATTTACAGAAGGATGGCAGTATGGCTTTGCCTAATTTTAGATTTTACTATTGGGCAATTAGGTATTTAATTTTTTGGACACAAGATTTAGCTGTAACTCAATGTCTATGATGGGTGTCTCTCAGTGAGTCAGTGCAAGAGTTTTCATTGGCTTCTTAGGGGCCTCACTCCCCTTTGCACTTAATTGTATAAACAAATGATTCAATAACTAAATACAAATATGGTTTCAATTTCATAAATTGTTTGGACTGAATTTCTCAAGTCCTATTCTAATTTCCCCCTCCCCCCCCCCCCCCCAAACACCATCTAGAATTGATCTAGCTTTTCTTTTATGGGAAGTGAAGGGAATAACACGTTTGTGATCTATTCATTGATAACTTCTGTCTTTTGAAGAGTTGTCTAATAACACAATTTGCCTAAATCATATTTTAGATATTTTCAGATCAAACTTTAAATGTTACTCTACCTACTTTCCTGATATCACATCCAATTGAAGTTACAGAAAAAAAATGTTTTAACCCTTATCAGAAGGGCTTGATAGCAATAATTTATTTGATTTGATAATTTTATCTGGTATCCCTAAATGTATTTTCATTAAGTATGAATGGGAAAGAACTTCAGGTACCTCTGCCTATAGAGAGATGGAAGAAAATTCTTCCATTAGTTAATACCTCTTCGATGTGTTTAGACACAGTTTAGAGTGGTTCATAGGACCCATATATCTAATAAGTTAGCTTGCTTTTACAACTATATAAATCCTGTGATGGATGCAATTTGGAGATGGCTTCCCTGACACACGTTTTGGTCCTGCTTTCTTTTGGAAAAGTATTGGAAAGACATTTGATATCATTTCAGTGGTATTGAATATGATTTACAACCACATCCTATTACTGCAATTTTTGGGTTACTAATGATGGATTCTGGCCATTTATCTGCCTCAGCTTGCTGTATGATTGCATTTGTTACATTAATAGCCAGAAGATCCATTCTATTTAAATGGAAAGATCCTAAACCACCTACTATATTAATGGTTTTCCCAAACTAATGTTTAAACTTAGAAAAAAATTAGGAGTGGTACTATTGATCCTTCAGTTAATTTTGAAGAACCTTGGAGCCCATTTATCCAGCATTTTCATATGATGCAAGTTAACCTTTCAGAATCCTTCTCAATAATTTTCTATTTGAATATAGAGGAGTAGAGTTAATGACATATTTTTTAATTTATGAAATACAACAGTCCAGCTTTTGTTTAGTTCTTGGTTAGCTTTTATTACCACCATTCATTTTGTTTCATTATTACTTTTAGTTTGGGTTTTTTCTCAAAAAATCTCTTAAATCTTTTTCATGTTCAATTATTAAGAGATTGGGAGGTTCAGATTACATATTTTACTCTTTATGTTTGTGTTAATTATTATTGTAATCCCAATCTCTTTACATCATGTGTATAATTACTATTATGTATACTAATTTGAAATTAATAAAGATTGGAGAAAATATAGGTTGGCACAACATTGTGGACTGAAGGGCCTGTTATGTTCTATGTCAAGGTATTTTCCTCAAGACATTGGAAATTCAGTCACACTTAATTCCAGTACATGATTCTGACAATGCAAAGCTCAAGAACTAATTTGAGAGGAACAGTGCTAATGTTGTCAAGTGCCAACACTTGATTTAAAAAGACTTCAATTGCACCAATGTCTAGAATATCAGAACAATTGTATAATTTTGGCATACACATTAAATAGATACATTTCTAGATCACATTTAATAATTTCATTCCAAAATATTCTTCATTTTCAAAGCAATGTTTTATGGGCTCTAATTTATAGTTTAAAGTTTATTACTATATTCAAATTTAAGCATTTAAAGCAGCTAGTTGGTAACATTTCTGAAACATGGGAGTAGAGAATTGCTAAACTATAAATATATTTCAAGTACACATCTATCCACTGTTAATACTGGCACTTATTACTTTAAATCCCTGAAAAGGTACACAACTTGACAAAGCACCGAAGAATTTAACCATCTTCTGTTAATACATTTCCTATCATTCAGATCCCCAGTCTTCAACCTTCACTTGTTCCACACTTGCAATTTTAATTACTTATACATGGCAAAATATGCCCAAAACTGCATTAATTGCCAGAAGTGGAAAAAAGTACGTATAGAATTAGCTATGCATCAAATTGTCATTCTGGTTTCCAGAAACAATGACCATAAAGGTTAAATATTTTTGATTTATTGAAATCAACTTTTGGTCAGTACTTTTATATCAAGGTTATGACCTTCAGCTCCTACAGGAGAATGACGAGTTCAAAGACAACAGGGCTGCAGGGAGTCAGTCACTCCCAAGCTGCAGGAGGCACGAGACAGCCTTGGCAAGTAGGATTAAGGAGAGACTCCCCCCGCATTCCACATGTGAAGAATAGGAGGATAACTGGAGTGAGAGTAGGACTGATCAGGGATAAAAGAGTAAACATGTGCCTGGAGTCTGAAAAGGTAGGGGGGAGGTCCTTTAGTGAATACTGAAGTGAAGTATTTACCAATGAGATACCTTGATGTTTGGGAGGATGGCATACAACAGGCTGATATGCTAGGGCATGTTGACATGAGGAAAGAGGATGTGCTGGAACTTTTGAAAACATTAGGATAGAGAAGTCACTGTGGCCAGATGGGAAATATCCAAAGTTATCATAGGAAGTGAAGGAAGAGATTGCCGCATCTTTGGTGATCTTTGCATCCTCACTGGCCACAGAAGTAGTGCCAGATGATTGGAGGGTGGCAAGTGTTGGTCCTTTGTTCATGAAAGGGAGTAGGGATAATCTTGGGAATTACAGACCAATGAATCTTACTTCGGTGGTGGCAAAATACTGGAGAAGATTCTGAGAGACAGGATTTATAGGCATTGAGAAGCATAGGCTGATTAGGGACACACTGCATGGCTTTGAGGGGCAGGTCATGCCTCAAGCCTGACTGAATTCCTTGAGGATGTGACAAAGCACATCGATGAAGGTAGAGCAGTGGATGTGGTGTACATGGATTTCAGTAAGGTGATTGATAAGGTTCCTCATGGAAGGCTCATTCAGAAAGTCAGGAGGCATAGGACCCAGGGAAACATTGTGCGGATTCAGAATTGGCTCACCCATAGAAGAGTGAGGGTGGCTGTAGATGGAGTGTGTTCTGCCTGGAGGTCAGTGACCAGTGGTATTCTGCAAGGATATGTTCTGGGAGCCCCGCTCTTTTTGATTTTTATAAATGACTTGGATGTGTGGTGGTGGGGGGTGGTGGTGGTGTGAAGGATGTCAGCTGATTTTTTTTTTAAAGAGCAGTAGTGGTTGCATGGAATACACTGCTGGCAGAGGCAGATACATTAGGGACATTGAGATTCTTAGATAGGCACATGAATGATAGAAAAAAAAATGAAGGGCTGTGGCAGGGAAGGGTTAGATAGATCTTAGAGCAGGGTAAAATGTCAGTACTACCATGTGGGCCAAAAGGGCTTGTACTGTGCTGTAATGTTCTATGTTCTATCTTTGCTGGCCCTCAGCCTATTAGACTATCACACGTTCAAGAACACTCCCTCAAAATACAATTAAAATTATGCTAGAGAATATTTTTAAAGTGAAAGAATATTGTCATTTATTCTAAACGTATTCTGGCACATTTAGTGGATGCAAATAAGGTTTACAATTGGCATATTCAAAATTTCAGAAAACTGCATCAAATTCATACTACATTAAATACTCCATTACTAAATGCATTAATCCAAAAATATTTCCAAATTTTTTTACTGCAGAAGGATTGCAATTTTTAAACAAGCTACCAATGGTATTCTCAGAACAAAAAATCTTAGGGATACTTGGGCCAATCAGCTTATGAGGAAACAAACTGTTAATAATTCAAGACAGTGACTTATTAGATCTGAGTAAAGAACAGTTTAAGAGGCCAAAGTCAGAGGTGAAAGTGGGAATTAAAGCAACAGCAAATGCAAGCATAAATAGAAACAGAAAATACTGGAAACACCCAGGTCAGGCAGAGAAATAGAGTTAACATGTTGAAGACCCTTCAGAACTGAAAGTCAAGTGTTCATTTTCAGTGGGGTGTGGAAAAATGTAATACATAGGGGAAAAAAGAAAATATCTGATGAGTTAAACTAGGATTGCCATGGGACTAAGTAGTGGATGATGCGTTAATGGCTGCAGTTAGAGTAATAATACAAAGAGGTGTTGTGAAATGCAGGGCTGTATACATGCCCAGTAGGTTCAGCAGTGCTAATGGAGAGAAAATCTGAAATCAAAAAAATGAGCAAGTTACAATGCCAGTGGCCAGTTCTGATAGAGGGGAAGTTACAAAACTTGATATCAAGTCTGAAAGGCTGCAGTGTGCCCACACAATAGGCAGGAGAGGTGCTATTACTCATGTCTGCATTGGGCCTTGTAACAGTTTCCAGAAGGCATTCAATAAGGTCTTGCATAAAAGATGCAAAGATGCATGCAGTCGGGAATAATGTATTAGCATGGATAGAGGACTGGTTAACCAATAGAAGGCAGAAAGTTGGGATAAATGAATGCCAACCAGAGAAACAAATCAGTGGTGAGCAGGTGCTGCAGGGGTCAGTGCTGGGCCTACAACTGTTCACTATATACATTAATTTGGAAGAGGGGGACAGTGTAGCATCAGTTTGCTGACAACACCAAATTGAGTGGAAAAGCAAATTGTCCAGAGGATGCAGTGTGCAGAGACATAGATGGGTTAAATGAGTGGGCAAGGGTCTAGCAGATGGAGTACAATGTTGGTGAATGTGAGGTCATCCACTTTGGAAGGAAAAATAGAAGATCAGATTATTTAAATGGTGAAGTATTGCAGCATGCTGTTGTGCAGAGCAACTTGGGAGTGTTTGTGCATAAATTGCAAAAAGGTTGGTTTGCAAGTGCAACAGGTTATCAAGGCAGCAAATGGAATGCTGGCCTTCAAAGCTAGAGGGATTGAATTTAGGAGCAGGGAGGTTATGCTGGAACTGTACAGGGTACTGGTAAGGCTGCACCTCGAGTATGGCATGCAGTTCTGGTCTCCTTACTGAGGGAAGATATACTGGCTTTTGAGGTGGTTCACCAGGTTGATTCCTGAATGGAAAGGGGTTTAAGGGGAGATCAAGTTGCCTGGGACTACACTCACTGGAATTCAGAGGAATGAGAGGGAATCTTATGAAAACAAAATTATGAAAGGGGTAGACAAGATAGAGGCAGGAAGGTGGTTTCCACTGGTGGGATGGACTAGAACGAGGAAAGTCTCAAGATTCAGGGCACTAGGCTTTGAACAGAAGAAGAACTTCCCTCCACCACCACCCACCCCTTCCCAAGTAAACTCTGCAATTCTGTGTCCAGGGAAGACACAGTCAGATAGATTTTTGCATATTAGGGGAATTAAGGGTTATGGGGAAAGGCAGGTAGGTGGATCTGAGTCCACAGCCAGATCAGCCTCAGCCATGATCTTGTTCAATGGCAGAGCAGACACAACAGGCCAGATGGCCTGCTCCTATTTGCGTTCAGTGCAGAAAGACTGAGGCAGACAGACAATTGGGAACTCAGGGTCACCTGCACAGACAGAATATAGTGCTCTGCAAAGCAGACACCCATGAGTAAAGGATTGGAAGTAGTGTTCTGGGATCAAGAGACAGGTGAAACAGAAGGTCCATCAGAGTAGTCCAATTTGTGGATTCTGCAGAGGAAGTAGAAACAAAACTGACCATTTGCAGATGGAAGACTTAGGCTGGAGGTTGTTAAGGCAGGACCTCCCCGTTAGTCACTGACCTTACTTTTCACCAATGGCCTGACATTCTGTGCTGGGGTTATGGCCCAGAAGTCAGGTATGAAACTTGGCAGTCTCCAAGTGGAAATAGCAATGCTTTTTGTTAACTGACCTTTACCTCAGAATGCCAGACCTTGTTACCTCCTTTCTGGAGGGTGACCACAGCAGTGTATGGTGGGTACATGGGCATAAGTGGGAGATATCAGTATAATTACAATTAGAAGACATTTGGACAGGTATATGGAATGTTTAGTGAGGGATATAGGCCAAATGCAGGCAAACAGGACTAGATCAGGGAGACATCTTGGTCCACATGCACAAGATGGGCTCAAGGGCCCATTTCCATGCTGTATAACTATGACTAATTCTGTTATTGCACAGTGAGATATGCTGTAAAGGTTGACCTGAGCTAGCAAGATGTGACTTCTTAAAAAAAACAAATGTACTGAGCACGTCAGACATGGTTGAAGAACCACTTTGTTAGCCCGACAAATCATTTCTTCACCCCCAAAAGCAGTCCTAGTCTTTGATAGGAAAAGGAGCACTTATGATTTTCAATATTTGAAGCACATTTCTGAATAATAATCCAAGGTTAATTAGTGAAATACAATACAAGATTTGTGGGGTATAGCCTTGGTTTGCAAGTACATGGGATTATGCAAAGACTATGTTTTGGCTTTCTATTGACTACAGATAGACAAGACCAGATATTGTCACCAAATGCAATGGAATACTACACACTTGCTAAGCAATACCAAGTGAAATGATATCCATTTTGCTCAAAGCAGAAACACTGTTACTTAACTATGAAAAGGTATGTCACACAGTAAAATTGCTTACCAACCCACACCCCTGCCACCAAATTTAAGAGGCTTTCCTTTCAACCCAAAGAAAATCAAATGATCAATTAAACACCTAGTCTAATCCAAATCAGCTGGGTCAAGGTTACTATTACAGAAACTTATGTATTCACTTGGCTTGAAAAAAAGCAGGACTTAAGCCTTTGGACTGCCCCAAACTGCACATCTGGCAGCACCCCAAAGTTCCTAAAGTACAATGAATTTACATAGAGTCGAGTCAAATTCCTTGAATTGGCAATAGTCATTTCCCTTTTACATAAGCCATGAATGCAAATTACTGGCATTCAAAAACAGAAGCCGAAAGGATAGTACTGCATCTGGACCAGATCATTTCAGCCCTGTATACTAATCGCCAACATTTGTTGATCATTAACTTTCAAAGCAATTCTGTAAGCAAAACTGCTTTTCACACAAAATCTTTCGTTTAGTGCTGGTGAAGGTCATTATATTATGAAACTCAAGAAACTCTCGTTTCCAATTGAGAATTCTTCCTCACCTACAACTTGGATGGTCAGGAGTGAACATAGAGGATGTTGATAATTCCTACATCTGCCTTCATGGTAACCAAATTCTGTAAAGGTTTGGTATGCAAGTATGATCATGTATTTTCCATCCTCCCCCTCCTGGACAAGCTTGAATAAGTGATCACAGCATGAAGTCCTTGTGTGACTATACTTTTATCAAAGACCAATGTCTCCAGTGCTGGTTTTTCTTCCCACCGTGTGGAATTTGCACACAGTCTCTTGAGACATGGGTTTCTTCTAGACGCTCTGGTTTCCTCCCACACCTCAGATAAGGACTGGCAGGTTAACTGGTCACTAAATTGCCCCTAGAGTATAGGTGAGTGGTAGAATCAGGGTGGGGAAAAGAGGAAAGGGGATAAGTTGATGGAAACAAGAAGAACTTAAATGTGATTAACGTAGGTTTAGTGTAAATGATTGGTTGATGGCTGGCATGGTCAAAAAGTGCCCATTTTATCCATTGTATCTTTATGACAGGATGTGCCAGCAACAGGCTAGAGTTTATGCTCCAGCTGCAGAAGGGAGACAAGCTGGGGGGCAGGGCAGCATCATAATCACCAAGAAAATAAGATGGTGCACATACCACTTTAAGGGCACATACACATGCCCCAACCCACGAAAGCAAACTATACCTGCACATTCTCCTGTCTGGGAGCTGCACTCTTGCTCTTCCTGAACATACAATTATGCTGCTGATCAGCCTATGCAGTATAGTTTGAAAGAGAAAGACAACAAATTTGGAATGAGGACCCTATGGCGATAGTCTCCTCGGGCCAAATGCCTGGTGATGCACAGTTCCAGGTTTTTGTGCCATTTGATCTGATTGGTGAAAACAAATCTATTTCCTGCTTGAAACATAGGACATTAGAACCAGACTGAAGATGACAGCCAAGTACCGCAATAACTAGGTCAGTAAGTGGTACAACATCATTCACACCAGAACCACTACTGATACCACAAAGAGTAAAAAAAAATATCAGCTTTGATTACAACTTTCACTATCCATTTTCAAAAAGCGGAAGAGTTAATTGCAACAAGATCTAGACCAGACACAAATATTGACCTTTTGTGGCAGCTTCAAGCCAAGTGTTACTGGCCTTCATCACTCAGATCACTTCAAATGAACTACCCAGTTTTAAGACAGAATGAGAAATATTTCTAGTTACTGAGCAAAGTTAAATACATGGCCTAGACTAAACATTCACACAGCATAAAGAACCAAGTATAGGAGATGAAAATCCAAATTTCTTGTTCAGAGTAATTGCATACAGACAATTATACATTAGTTGGTAATACATTTGCTGAAATGGGAAGAGAATTTTATAAAAGTGTTCCCACAGTCATTGCAGGTAGCACATGTTACTACTGCTATAGCACTGGGTTGGAGTTATGCAGAACATAATTCAAAGTCAGTGGAGAAAATGTATTGACAGAAGCTCTGTTGCAATGTGGAAAAATTATGCAGCAAAAAGGAATCTGAGCAGGTCTTCATGTCCTAGTGTTAAATCAGTACCATTTTATGTACTTGTTTACACTTATTTTTCAGTTGAAGCATTTATTGGTACAAAAGGTGGCACTTACACCCTTTAACTTTGGTAAATGTAGTTTCATTTTCAAATTCTTATAGAATAGCACAGTACAGGCCTTTCAGTCCACGATGTGCCAACATTTTATCCTGCTCTATTATCTATGTCTCCATGACTGCGTGGGTTTCCTCCCACATTCCAAAGAAATACAGGTTAGGAAGTTGTGGGCATGTTATGTTGATACCAGAAGTGTGGTGACACTTGTGGGCTGCCCCCAGAACATTATGCAAAAAGATGCACTTCACTATGTTTTGATATACATGTGACTAAAGAAATCTTATCGAACCCTTTGCTCTCACAAAGCCCTCCATTTCTCTAAAATTCATGTGGCTATCCAAGAGTCTCTCAAGTATCTGCCCCCGCAACCTCTGCCAGCAGTGTTCCACACACCCACTGTGTAATCAAAAAAACTTGCCACTGACATCTCCTTATACCTTCCTCCAATCACCTTAATTATGGCCCCTTGTGTTAGCCATTTTCACCCTGGGGAAAAGTTTGACTGTCCACTCAATCTATGCCTCTTATTTGTACAATTCTATCAAGTTACCTCTCATTATCCTCTAGCTCATTCAACCTATGGTCAAGATTCCTTATTAGTCACATGTATGTCAAAATAGTGAAATGCATCTTTTGCTTAGTGTTCTGGGGCAGCCCATAAGTGTCACCAACGTAGCATGCCCACAACTTCCAAACCTGTACATCTTTGGAATGTAGGAGGAAACCCATGCAGATATGGGGAGAACATACAAACCCCTTAGATAGTGGCTGTAATTGAACCCAGGTCACTGGTGCTGTAATAGTGTTATACTAACTGCTACACTACTGTGCCTCATAAGACAAACTCTCCAATCTAGGCAGCATCCTGGTAAGTCTCCTCTGCATCCTCCAAAGCTTTCACATCTTGTTTAAAAAGATTGAAACAATGAAAAAGGAGTCTATTTACAATCCAAAACAATTTCAGGAAAATTTCTGCTTCAAAACACCCCCTTTACAGATCCATTGGGGGTAAGGAAACACTGATGCACCATAACCAGGAGTGTGGCTACAGAGAAGTAGCTCAAGTTGGTAAATAAATAGATAGATTTAATTTTTGCTTCCACAAAAACTTCATTCTCAAATTACTTAATCATTTGTCATCAAGTCCTGTAGTTCTTCCAACATTTACTTTCATCAATACATTTGGTTGCCTTCTTCAGGTACATAGCCCCCAAACTTCCTCCCCAATCCATTCTACCTCATTCCTCCAAGACATTTGAATCTACCTTTTTGATCAAGCTTTAGTCAACCATCCTAATATCAGATGTGGCTTACTAATAATTTCTGCTTAATAACAATGCAAAGTCAAGGATAATTTATTGGGGCAGACCCCAGAACCAGTCCTTACACTTTAATGAGGATGCATTGAAATCCCAGTTAGCAGCACAGCCAACCAGATGACATGATTTTTCCACAGGTCTCCTAGTCCTCTGACCAGAAAGCCTACCTACTAAGTTTGTATGTTTGAACCAGATCAAGTGCATCATTTCCTACTTAAATGAATGGAGGAAATAGACCATGCAAAAGTAAATTCAGTTTTAATACAAATGATCTTAAATTTAACAAAACTAATGCACTGCCATCTAAAATGCAAAAGAGGTACCATTATTTCTTTAGAAATGCCAAATGTTTGCCCATATCCAGATATTCAAGCTTTCAATTGCTCTAGTCACACAGATAGCTGACAAGACTCGATGACCATCAGCAGTGAGACTTCAGTTTGCTGCCTTGGCTGAGCCAGCCTCTGCTGCATTTAGCCACAAAATGCTGGGAGCCAAGCTCCTAGTGGAAGAATCTGCCAGAGGCCAGGATCTGTAAATAAATTTTGCTGTCTGGTGGAACTGTTTTGCTTCCTTTTAAGACTCTCATTTGATTATTGATGACAGCTCATTTTTCAGTTTTCTTTAAATTACTAAATAGGAATTTTCTTCAAATCTAAAGCTTTCTGCCAGATTTCTTTTCCTTGAAGCTATTTCTTCCACATTCCTGGGACCAAGTTGCAAAATGTAGCACAGGGCAAGGTATCACTGTCAAAATGAAAAAGGCATTTTTGGTAGCTTTGATGGAAGGATGAAGCTTGTCCATATTAGATTTAACTTGCTATTTGAATTATAGCACCACTAAAACAGGGGTGATGCATTTACAATGAAGTGTTTACCTGACTCAGGTACTCCAACTGTTAAGTGGAGCTTAACTTCATAACTTGACTCAATTATGCTTCCACACCAAACTAAATTGCTTACATCTGCTGTAGATCATCTCCACTCCACTTGAAACATAGGTCAAGGCTGTCATGACCATAGATGCTCAAGAAAAATGCAAGGCTGGAAAATAATTTATTAATCTACATTGTAAGACTTAATGAGCTGCAAGGTGTTTGACCCACAGAAAGCCAGCCTAGTCTAAAGTCCTACAGCACCAGATTCAAGAACGGCTATTTGGTTTGGTTCAACCATTTGGTTCTTGAACAAACCAGCACAACCCCAATCACTACAGTTTAGCAACACTGACTGCTTTGCACTAAAATAATTTTTTTTAAAAAACACAACTAGAACAAATGGTTTTTTGTGAATGCTGTGCTTGTGATCCTGCTGCAAGTTTTTCATTACACATGTGACAATAAAATTGACTTGGAAAAACTTAAATTGTTTTCTGAGTAAAGAGTAGAAAACCTACAGCACCAACTTCTCAAAAGCATGATCCTTTGTCCTGATATCCAAGCAGTCTTAAAGACCATTTTACATTCTGTAAGATCAGGAAACAAAGGTGCAAATTCACCATGAAATAATTAAATGGACAAAGCTGATGGAGCTGAATGGGCTCCTTCTGTTGGCATGTTAAATTAGTAAACATATCACTTCCAAAAACTGCTGTTTCACCTACAAGGACCGTTTGGACCCTGGAAGGTGGGAAGAGAAGTGGCAAGCTTTTCCACTGCGAGGGTGGTGGGTATATGGAAATAACTGCTAAAGTGGTAGATGCAGGTACAATTGCAATGCTTAAAACTACATTTGTACAGGTACATTAATACAAAAAAGGTTGAGGGATATGGGTGAAATGCAGGCAAATGGGACTAGTTTAGATAGGCATCTTGGCCAGCATGGACAAGTTCAGCCGAAGGGCCCATTTTCATGCTGTCCAATTAAGAATAGGAAAAAGGAACACAGGCTCAAACTAATGTATTACAGTTTTAAATACAGGGATCCATTTGCTCCTCAAAAAAATGAGCACACGAAGTGGAACTGAGACTGCTGGTGGCAAAATCTCAAGTTTAGATATTCTTTTAAACCTTTGGATGAGGGGGCTAGGAATTCAGAATGACCTTCAGTCGGATCAGCAATCTTAATTTATGATTAATAAAGGACATCTGCTCCATGTTCTCAGAATGCATTTGCTTCGAGAAGCCTCTATTTTATTGTAAAATATTCTGCATAGAATTTCCTGTGGTTCATTGGCAACATCAATATTAGTGAAGTAATTTCCATAATTAACCACCTGAAGGTGGATCACGAATTCCACATTTGTTTTGCATTTCTAGCAGGTGGAATATATAATTAAAGTTTGGTTAGATGCTCAATTAGGAAAAACCAAGATTTTTGTAAAATTTTAAATAATAGTATTAAGAAGCTGAGTGTCAGGCTATGTTTGCAATCAAGTTACTTCCAGTAGTTATATTTGGTGGTTTTGGATTCCATTAACATTTTTACAGGAATGAATTTATAAATATTACAACAAATGACCATACCAGAAAACAAATGGCATCTGCTACTTATCATAGCATTATTGCAGATTAAAACTTGCAAAGTGATTGGAAGTCCATTTCATGTACAAGGACATTGGGTAAAATAGTGATACAGAATTATCTATACCAAAAGGTGCCTTTAATATTTACAAGGATTTTCTCAGTTTCTGGACCATTAACCAAAGCAAATGATTCCAATTGCACTTTCACAATTTATTTCTTCTGGCAGAGTTTCAACACTAATATTCCTTTTTATGAGGAATATCTCTACTCTGCATGCATCAGCTTCTAGATCTCAGCAAACGATGAGCCAAGTTTCAGTTCTAGGCACCAATGCAAACATGGGGGTCAAGGCAAATGAGACCCTAGTCTTCTGCTGAGCCAAACTAAAGACACTTAATCCTGGGCTTCCTGGCAGAAAGTTTAAACTGGATAGTAGAAGTAATATTTCTAGTCCGGAGCTCACTGTCCAAGGACTATATGCATTAATTCTTGGTAGGTAAATACATGGCTTGTTGGAGGTTTGGGGTTATTTGACAGTGGGTTGGGGGGGGGGGGGGGGGGCGGGCAGGCAGGTGAGGGAGATGGAAAGAATTGTTGGGGGGGGGGGGAGAAACAATTTGAAGGAGAGAGTTGCAAACTGGGAGACAAAAAGGAAAAAGCCTCAAATTTTATCAATCCATAAAGTAGATTGAAGCTCAAATTTGAACACTTATAGATGAACTACAACTCCATGCATCAATACCTGTCAAAAATTCAAATAAGCAGGTTAAAATTAACCCATGGAAAAGGTTACCATATTAATTGCACCCTGCTAGTTTGTCATTCAAACAAGTTGAATTAAATTCAGCCCTGGTACCTTAGAAAAGTCACACTGGTTTGAAATTCCAAAGTATAGAAATGCTATACAGACATTCATGATTTTCATCCAGCACATCACACCCTCAAAGTAATTTCAACCTCATGACATACTAGCCCTTTTACAGAACACAGCCAAGTGTCCATCATGCAGTAAAGTTAAAATGGCTCACAAGAAGTCATTTCTCAAAGTAGAAAATAAGTAATTGATGTAATATGCTGAGACTTACTGAAACACAACCATTGAGGATTGATGGAAAATGCAAATAGTACTATAAATGCTCTCATGCACACAATTATCCAGATATCACATTTGTTGACAGGAGATGCAATGTGGTATATGCAAAACCAGTTGGTAACAGTACAGTCTTAAAACAGATTATTAATTATGCATTTGACCATCTTGTAGTAAAATGAATGGCATTTGAACAAGCTGTCCTGTAGTGAATTTAACTCCTGTTCTTTGGAGAAAATTTAGTTGGCAAAAGTTTTAAAGATCACTGTATTGCAGAGCAAAGAATTATGCAAATGCTATGATGTAGGAACCAATGGCAAAATAAATTAATGTTTGTGGGTATAGTAAACAAATAGCTGGTACAAAGTTGCAAAAACATTGAGATTTCAAAAATACTGAGAAACTGCTTCATGTTGAAGAATGAGGATGCTTCAGTGTGTATACATACAAGGCCAGATTTTTCATTTAAGCGCTCTTGCCAAGAAGTAGCCCTAAATTCATCCATTAGCATTTAGCCCTGCAGCAATTTAAGTCTGCCTTATTTTAATATTTGAGCCAAATCCAGTCATTTGGAACACCACTGACTGGAAGTGTGCCCATATGCTGCTGTGGAATTTTCAGGCATGCAATGGCTTAAAGGACCAAGCATCAGTTTTAGAGTGCCTCAGCAACATTAAAACAGTTCAGCTGTAGAGCACTGAGCACACTGTTACTCGTGGAGATATGGAAAATGGAAGACCCTTTGTGGAATGGATACAGAAAGGTGATAGCCAGGGCAATGAGTGTCAGCACCATGTCGAGGTGAATAGAGCCAACCAACTTTCCACAGACTATTCAGCCTCCATTTCAGATTTTGAAGTCCTTTATTTGCTTGTAGTTAATGCCCAATAATTTTCACCCCCAACTTTCAACTTCAATTTTTTCCTGCTCATCTTTTAAACTTTCAGACCACAAAACTTGCCTTGTACTATTTATACACCAATTCTCATTCTATCATGTACAATTGTGCTTTGTTTTGTAGACATCAAAAGGAGCAAATGTAACTACTCAAATCAAGATAGTGGGATTCCACAAATTTTCATTTGAGTCAGAAGCAAGCATTTCAAAATAGGGAACAAAGTCAGAGAAGGGACTAGAAATTAAAATATAGCTATAGTAATAAGATTCTGCTACTCATGTTATTGTATTAACTTTCAATGATAATCAACATTTGTGCTAGCCATTCTCAAGATCAGATGGAGGGGTCAGACTGATCTGCAAAGTCTATAGAAATTTTGCTGCTGGATTAATAAACTTCATCCCTCGTTAGTCCTTAGATTCTCAATTTAAGGATGAAAGCTTCAATTTGCAAAGTGCAGATGACTAATGTTCAACATGACCAGGAAATCTAAATCTCAACATGGGCTTTACATAGTAGAGCCTTAAAAATAAAGTCAGCTGATAAAGCTCAAGGTAGGCAAAAAGTGAGCTATTCAAGTCTCTCCCATTTCCCAGCTTTGCACCCCTAGTCTTGTAGGTTATTGCTCTTCAAGTGCTCATGCTTTGAAATATTTTTCCCTCCAGCAGCTTCAAGCTGGGGAGCACCAATATTTCATGAGTAACAAGTTACTTCTTTCCCCCCCCTTAATTCCTCAACTAATTTAAATACATCCTTGATATTGACTTGCAAGGGTAGTTCCTTCCTGTTCACTGAATTACTACTCCAGTTATATACAGAGGCACAGATCTAGCAAATGGTATACTTTAGTGCCACAAAGTATTCCATGGCATCTTAACTACCTGACCTACATCTACAACTTTCAAATTTCTGTTAACAGGTACTCCAAGATACTCCTGTTCCTCTACAGGATAGGAATTGTACTATTTATTAATTTGACTTATTTATCCACCCCAACATGTTACCTCAAACTTCATCTTGATTTCTATTTGCAATCCTGTGCACATCTAACCAATGCACTGTAGATGAACAGAAGTGAAAATGTTTTCAAGCTGCTAAGTATTTAGAGTATACACCTTCCAATCACCTCAGTATTTCTCCAAATTGTCTAGAGCCTTGGGAACAAGTTACATACAAGGTAGACTTAAACTGCAAACACTGGAAGTATGAAATAATTTGTGATAACTTTAGGTAACTCAATTTCCATTTGTATCAAGACTGGCCAATTTCGCCTGCCATCCCTCTTCTTTCCTTGTATACAAAACACAAGTGCTCAAATATCCTTAATGGCCACTTTTTTCCACTTGAGAAATCCCCTTTGTTCCACCCAATGTCCTCCTCTACCATCTCTTCTACACAAAATAACTTCCTTTTAGCTCTGGTGAGCAGTCTCAGATTAAATGTAACTTTCCATGAAGCTACCCAGAGTTTCCCCAACCCCAGCAATGTGTAATTTTTGTTTCCACTAAGGTGGGCTCTTGGATCAACACATGCAAGCTGAACTGGCACTTAGACACAACTGCCAATACAGATACACAATGGATAGGTGCAGACAGAAATAGTTTATGTTCTGATAAGGTCATTGTCCCAAGATACAATTTTCTCTCCATTGATGCCATGTGGGAAGTATACCCATGCTTTATTAATCCCACATCAACACCTGCATTATTTTAGTTTGGGAATCTTGTCAATGGATGACCAACATTTAGCCAATTCAAGCCAAAGGACAAAGTAACAATGAATGCCTCGTGGCCAATCTCAGATCAGTCACAATAAGCCATAGTACATTGACACCAAACCATGACTATCCACAGATCTTACTACGCTGGACAGAGAAGATATCCAAACGTCAAACAGTGAAACTATTATTTCATTTTAAGTATGGCAAGTAACATTTATAATTCTGGTTGATCTCAGTTGCTCTAGTGCTTGCAGAACTTAAGGATAACATGCAAGATTTCAGTCATGGCAGTAGATTTACCAGGCAGGCTTGCAGAACACTACTGGTACACTGGACAAAATTAGAAATTCAGTTTTTAGCTGAAAATATAAATGTAAGTGAAGTGTTATTTCTTGAAAGTTGATGACAGGAAAATTTCATGAATCACGATGTGACATTGCTATCTTTAGCCAACAGGTGGTGTTCAACATTGCAATACCACCAAGGTGGTGGCATCTTGCAAATGTATTAAAATAGGAGCAGCCTACTCATAGCAACCATTAGGTGAGTTGTTAATATTACAAAACTCAAAATACACTAAGCTACTCTGCATGCTGGTATGAGATCTTGGGTAAAGTGTAGCTATTCACCTACTC
The DNA here is from genome assembly GCF_009764475.1 of Pristis pectinata. Lineage (NCBI taxonomy): Eukaryota > Metazoa > Chordata > Chondrichthyes > Rhinopristiformes > Pristidae > Pristis > Pristis pectinata. The sequence continues at coordinate 35,875,045 of NC_067405.1, read as the reverse complement.
CCAGCCTTCCTCAATCAAATGAGAGTTGTGCAAATCAGCAGCAACACAGATGCCAGAAGGTCATTAATACATTATTGACTGACCTCAAATGCTCCATCAGGATAGCCAAGCACAAAGTCCTTTGAACTATTGGTTCAACAAACTTCAGTCAGATCAGAAAATTCAATCCACTGCCTCCACAATTGCCATACATTAGAACCCAATTTGTTGTTAATGTTGTTAAGCAAACAAAATTGTAAAATCATCAAGCATGTCATAAAGTACCATATTATGTTCTTGAGTTGCAGCAAAAGAAAATAGATTTTAAACTATTGCAACATTTTAATGCAAAATGCCTACAAATTTCAAAGTTCTTCAGTCTTCAAACAGTTAAGGAGTTAGTTCAAGAGGATGTAGCTGAATTCCATATTTAAGTACTGGGGCTTGGAAAGTTTGGAAAGAAAATTGAACACAGATACCAAAGTCTCTTACCCGTTTCTGCAGGACAAGTGGAGTGATTGCAGGCAATGTCACTCGTCGTGCATACAAGCTCATCTGTTCTTTGGAAAGCATAACCATTAAGCAATCACTAAAGACACATCTGTTGCACAGTCGATGAAAATTCTTGACAATGTTGTTTGCAGTACACAGAACACAAAATTCTTTATCATTGCATAAAAGCAGCTATCAAAGCACAGAGTTAAAGGATCAAATATCACCCTACTTATGTGAATCCTATGCTGCTCGAAGTAATTAAAAGAGATGTGATCATAGGACAGGACAAATCAGCAGCCAGTCACTACAAAGCTCCTCCTTTGCCCTTGAAAACAAATTCTAACTTTGTTTATACTTAAAGCAAGAACAAATCTCCTGTCTGCTAAAGGATAGTTTTAAATCTGTTGCTCATCAGGAAATTCTAGTTTTAGCCCTTTCAAATACTGTATTAAACATGCCACCATTTGAAATCAGAAAACATTTTAGTAATTGAAGTTATTCTGCACCAAGGTTCTCCTACTTTTTAACATGTTATAAAACACTCAAAACTGAACAGTCACAGAACAATTGAGGAATTCCAAGATTTTAAATATTTAAGAGGTTCCAAACTAAAATGGTTGAATGTACCCAATTTTATAACTACCTACAAATTTTCATTATGATTACTCAAAAGCTGGAATTTAGCAGAGAGTAGTGATTCTAACTAGCAATGCCTTTGAGCACAAAAACCATTTTTGGATACAATGAAGTGACTTTTAATCTCCTTTCTCTTCCCTTTCCCCTCCCTAAAGTTAAATGGGTACATTACTTAGAACTAAAGCACAACCCATATTTAAGCACAAAATGAACAATGTACTTTACTTTTTGGAGCACAGATAGAAGTTCTCCATTTATCAAAAGGTCTCCCTGGTGTCACTCACACCATGAACAGCAGCAATAACACAACTTAAGTTTCATGACAGTAAAAAGTTTAAAAAATTTAAATCTAAAGTTCAGGTTACTAAGTTACAATAGTAAAGCTGCCAAAATAAAACCACAAGTAAAATTTTAATGGTTCCAGCTAGCAATAGTTTACAGCATAACTGGTGGACTGCTGCTTAACGTGGCAGAGGAATTTAATAACATATACAAACAGTTGCAAATTATTTAACTTAAAGCAGAAGCTGGCCTGTAATAGGTGCAATTTCCATTGGAGCACCCAAATACAAGTATGCCGAGTGACAAACCAGGAAAGTGTCAGCTGAGAAAGCTGATTCTGGGTAAAGACAGATGGAGCAATTGGCATCAGTACCTCTGGAAGTCCAATAGAAAACATCATTGCTCATCAGAAGCTTCTCCCCACCACCATGAAACTCGTCCTCCCACTGCTGCTGGATGCTGGCACTGTGCCATCTCCCAGTGTACAGCTGATGGGTTTTGGGTCCCCATGCATCTTTTCACTAGACAGGGGAGTGACCACCACTTGTCACTGGAAATTCTTCAGCCTCACTAACATTCACCATCCAAAAAGACAGGCATGTACTCAGAGTCCCATCCTGTTATCCATTTATAGAAATAGTACAGCACAGGAATGGGCTCTTCAACCTATGATGTGTGCTGAACTAAGATGCACAATTAAACTAATCCCATCTGATTGCACATGGTCCATATCCCTCCATTCTCTGGATATTCATTGCTTCTTTAACAGCCTCTAACACCTCCATCATATCTGCCTCCAACAATCCTGGCAGTGCATTCCAGGCACCCACCACTTAAATCCCTCAATAGGTCCACTTAAGTGCTTCATTAGAACACAAGGACAAGGTCATAATTGGACTTGGAATTTCAATTTGGAATATTGTGTATGCTTGGTTTACAATGCCATCTCCTCCATATTGGAGAGGACAACCACAAGTTGGTTGGTTGACTGCTTTGCCAAAGCTTTCCATTTAGTCTGCAAGCACAAAGCTTCTGAAACTCAAACTGCAGATGCTGGCAAATGTGAAATAAACTAGAAAATACTGGAAAGATACAGCAAGTCAGACAGCATCTATGGAAAGAAATAGGGTTTGTGTTTAAAGTAACAATTCACTTGTTCTTCCAACCTAGTCTACTGTATTGTGCTCAACGTGATCTCCTCTACACGAGAGTAACTAAATGTGGATGGGGTGGCCACATTACCAAATACCCAGTGTGGTTAGACAACTCAGCTTCCAGCTGGCTGTCACTTTAATTCTCCACCATTCTATCATGCTGAACTGTGGGGGCTTCCTTCACCTGTTATAATACCCAATGAAAACTTTAGGAACAACTTATCTTCCATCTGGACAATGCAGACTATTCAACTCAGTTTCACTGAATTTCTCTAGTTCTGCTGTAGAAAAAAAATCTGTAATTTTGGCTGTTTTCACACAGGCAGTGCGTGTCAATAGCTCATCTCCACAGCAACTCCAGCCTCCCCGACCTCTGCAACTTAAAACTAGCTTATTCTCTTCCCGCCCTCCTCTTCCCCCTCTCCCCCCCCCCCCCCCATTCCAAGGATGTGGCTGATCCAAGGATTGATCTGAAATGTTAACATTGTTCCTCCCCCCCCCCCCCCATGGATTTTGCCCAACCTGTTGTTTTTCCCCAGTATTTTGTTTTTGTAACAGCTTCTGGTTGCCTGTTGTAGCCTCTGCCTGATACCCACTTTGCCCTCATCCCTCCTCCCACCACACCTTTCTTCCTCTACACTACTCTTCATTTCCAATTTAGCACAAAACCAGCTCAAGATCCTGTTCTTTTCCAAGGTGGCACATCAGAAACTTCAAGAGTCTATGGCCAGTTCAGTAATTTCAAACAATGATTCTGTTTCTCACTTTTCTACTCAAGACAATTTTTTTTAAAAAAAACTTGTGTGGTACCAGTCTCCTCCATCAAACCTGTTCTCCCCTCAGCTTTGGCTTTTTAAAATGCATCCTTTCCAATCTGACAAAAGGGCATTGACCCAAAACATTAACCATTTCTCCTTTCAGATGTCAGACTTCATAAGTTACTGTTTTTCTGCTTTGCAGAGTGCACAGTACATCTTGAAATACATTTGAGTTTGAGATCTCTTCTCCCCCACATTTGACAAGAACAGGTATACTCTCCACAATTCTCCGCTTCCAATGGGGATGAGGATTAGAGATGGAATGCAGACAGAATTTAATCCTGACAAATGATACATTTTGTGAAGTCAGGGTTGGACCCACATAGTAAACGGTAGGGTGCTAAGGAAAGTTGATGATCAGAGGGACCTAGGGGTTCAAGCCCATAGTTTGCTGAAGGCAGCAAGTCAAAGTGACAAAAGGCATTATGGCATATAGGTCAGGGCAATTAAAAGTTGGATGTTTTGCAGTGTTACAAGACACAGGTTATACAGCATTTGGTATAATGTGCAGTTCTCATCACCACACTATAGGAAAGATGTGGTTGCACAGGGGTGCAGAGGAGATTCACCAGGATGGAGAGAGATTGGATAGGCTCAGTTTTAGCTGGTGTGAAGGAGGCTGAGGAGCAACCCAAAAGGAGACAAGATTGAGAAAATAAAGATGCATAGATTGGGTAGAGAATCAGAATTTCTTCCCATGTTAGGGATATCAAAGAGGGCATATGTCTAAAGGCAAGAAGACATTTTAGAGGGATTAAAGGGAAATTTGTTTTACAGGGAGCAGTTGATCTGAACTCACTGCCAGAGGCAATAGTGGAATCTGATACAATCCCTATGTTTAAGGGGCTTAGACAGACATGAAATTGGCAAAGTGCAGAAGACAAAAGGACTCTGTGGGCAAATGTCAACATTGACATTGTGGGCTGAAGGGTACATTTCTGCACTAAATGACTAACTGATTCTAGAAGCCAGTTTTGAAGCATGTATTATGGTGGGCAAGATTCCATGCTAACAAGTGCAGACTGCATTGAAAGTGTCAAGACTTCCCCCCATTACTGTTGTAAAGCAGTTTAAAAATCTGGATGCCAGTAGGAGACTCAGAAGCAGATAGTAGTTGCAAGAAAGGGTTCAGATCCAACAGTTCTTTTATCCAAAAATCAAATGAAATAGCAAAATGTTAAGTAAAAACAACTTTGAGCAATATAATTAACACTCCATAATAAATAACCATAATAATTAACACTCCATAAACAGTGCACACAGTTCCAAAGTTGGTTTAAAGATGTACTTAATGTTCTACCAAGAACTGTGCCCACAGACAAAATCCAAACTCAGTTCCAGACATTTTTGTGGGACAGAGTACCTGTTGTCAAAAGTTATAGCCTTTCATACTAATGAATGCTCAGTACTTCCATAATTAACCAATGTTTAATTTCATTGATTCATCATCTTCCCTTTATTACAAAGGAAAATTCTATTCCTTTGTACACAGAACTAAGGATGCATTTTTAACCTTGGGCAGTAAAAACTCCAATCTCTCTAAACAATTAGAACAAGAGCTTGCAAAATAATGTCACTACAGAGATTAAGTAAATGATTTGAGAAAGATTTTCTGATCAAGTAATTCTGGTCAAGTACACCAGGCTGGCAATCAAATCACCATGGGAAACATTTCAGTTTAAGATCCAAAAACAGAACTGCCATTAAAAGAAAAATCAAATCATGCCAGATACAATGGTTGAACTTGTAAGAAAAGTTCAGTCTTACCTATTGCACTAATGAAAATTCTGCTTCATTTACAATGGATCAGCTCTAATAGTTGATCCAAGAAAATGGGAATCAACATCTAAGCTCTCTCCTCTAGATTCTCATCCATTGACTTAATTTGACTGAAGTCTTAAGTGCCTATAGATTTTTGTAATTATAATGGCAAACTGTGCTTACATTGTAATCATTGGATGAATGCTACTACTAGTGACCACACAGATAAACATAGGGTAGGTGTGCTGGGGCAATCATTTTGCTGATGCAATCAGTAGCAAATTGATGCAAGCATTTATTTAAACATGATTCATGTAATTATAATAAGTATATTAGGCCTCATTTGAGTTTTAGAAGTAAACCATTAAATGGAGCTTTGTCATAATAAATTAACCTTTCTGACAAAGGAAATTGTATGTGATTGCCATTCTTGAAGAACAGCATGTAAAGAGGGAATAATTCTTGAAATGAAATTTTGCTTGCATCTCAGCTTCCATCTCAATACCATTGTTTGTCCTGACCTTTGTTTCCTGTAGAGTAATTATTAAAAATCTGCCCCTTTTAATTCTTGGTTTGCTGCGTGGGGATTTTTAATCTCACTGACTACTCACTTCACTGCTCCTAGACAGAACCACACTGAAAAATTATGGAGAAAACTAGTCCCAGGGTCCACTAAATTGTTGTGGGCCACTGAGCACAAAATCCAAGCCAATGTTTCTCATTTGATATTTATCAACCTTCATTTAACCAAGCCAAACTACCTTCCTAAAGATAAATTCCTTATTCACAGCTGCACAAAAAAACTACACCATGCTCTAATGAGCATTTTATTTCATACAATAATTATTTTGGTAACCCATTTCCCAAGCTGATATCCAATGTCAATTTTTTTTTAAAATCTCACTTAATTCTGGCTTTTGAAGTTTTAAACTAGTTCTTTCTCTGCTCACTGCAACTTAATTTACTGCATCTACACAACACTGGGTCTTGGAATTCTGTTAAGGATTAAATACAAGTCATCCCTGGGTTATGAGTGCCTGACTTATGGACACCCCTACATACAAACAAGCTCCATAATATTAGAAGTCCAACATACATACACATTTGTTCCAACAAACATCAGAACTAGTTTCCTCTCCACTTTCAGTATTGTTCTTTCTTGGAGTCTCGTGCTTTTGATGGCATTCATTACAGTGCTGTGGAGGTATAGTTACCATATCAAGTGATTGTGTCTTTTCCAATTTAGACAAAATTAACTCAAGGACACCTGTACAAATGGAACCCATTCATTACTCAAGGACAGTCTGTATAAATTTTTTTTTATAAAAGGCAGATACAGGGTCAGCAAGAGACCATTTCACTTCCATTGATCAAGTACAGTGCTGTCACTTAGTGAGGGAATCATGGACTGGCCACAAAAAAAGTCAAAATTTTGGAACCAATTAAGTTAAACCAACCCACGTCTGAGCTTAACTACCTTTGAACAGAACTTGGTCACTGAAATACACATCTGTTTGAAAATTCAGTGCTGAAAAGTGCCATCTCAAATCCTAAAACAAAAAGGAAGGCACTGCATGGCAGGGTCTGGCACAAGGTAGTACCATGCAGGCAGGGTCAAAAACCCTGGCTGGCTCCAACAGCTCAAGGACTTTGACATTCATGAATATTCAAAACCAATGAAACAAAAATTAAAGTGCCAATATGTTTCATTATGGTTAAGTAAACATTTAAAAGGAATGTTTTTCATCCAATACCTGACAGGGACTTGGACCATGTTTGTTCTCTGCTGCTGGATTCCACAAGGAGCCCAACATTGGAGCCAGCCAGTAATAAACACTGGCAGTTCTGACCAGAACTGCTGAATTTCCCAGCATAGTTCCAGGAACACAAGTGCATGTACTTCTGCACAGTGAGGCATTCTATGTCACTGATATTTTGGATTAGATTTCAGGATCAGGAATACAGCATGTCACTCAAGGATACTCCAGCCAAGCAACAAAATTTAGCAGCATTAACAGATCCCAGTTACGGCTAAGACCAGCACTTTTGGATGTTACAAGGACTGGTTTTACAGAATAAGATGGAAATTTCATCACTCACTGGATCAACTTGTTTCACCTGTTTTTTTTCCCCCCTCATTTCTGTCAGGATTGGGCCAAAAGGGAAAACTAGCAACATTGTGGCATTAAGCAGAGTGCTAGAAAGTCAGCTTGATAATAGAGCCTCCTGTCCTCTGCTGTACTGGAAGAGGAATTTCTGATTAATGATAAAGGTTCCAAGCTTAGTTTTAGATATTTTTGGATCAAAACCTGGATAAGTGCTGTAAAAACTGGGGAAGAAACTTCTACATTGTGAAAGAGGCAGTTATAATATCAAACATTGATTAAGTAAACAGTTTGCTAAGTGACAGTATTTTTTATGCATGGCCTGCCATGAACCAAATTGAGTAATTCTACATTGTATCCAGTATTTACTGAGCAGACTGGAGATTTCAATCTCCAATGACCACTGTTATATCTTGCTGCTCAGGCTCACCAATACATGTTAACCCAACACCCAAACTTGCTTGGTCTAGAAGGGGAGAGTCCATCTTGCTGGCCCCAAAGCATCACACTCCAATGAAAGTGCCAAAACAGCAAGTGTCTCAAACATCAGCAGAGAAGTCCCATCCCTGACAATACTGAACCACCTTGACAATCAGCCAAGCCTCATCCTCACCTTTGCACCCATGTTTAAATAGTTTGAATCTTAAACTTCAAAATGAAAAAAGCAACTTTTTTTTTAAAAAAGGTGTTTTAAATGTGTACAGCCTAAAATTTCTGATTGCAAATACCTAATCTCCAACATGATCCATTGTAGAGACAAAAGTGAGGAACTCAAACCGTGTGAGCAGTTTATTCAAAGGCTCTTCACAGACCACCTCTGGAACATTCTATACATATGTAGCATTACAGCCTTGAGCAACTGGACACTTAATACCTAACCAGGTAATTCTTAAAGTTGTTTATACCCAGCATTATGTCCTACACAAAAACAGCAAATAGATTTCACGTAGAGCTGCAATTTTTCACACCAATGTTTAAGAATACTAGTGTCACCTTTGTTAAACTGATCCATCAAGTATTCGAGAATCATTCACTTCTGGACTTGTCATCTGCACTCTCAAATGCAAGTGGTTCTTGAACAATTGTGGAATTCAATTCAGGACCCTCAAATCACAGCCTTCCATATTATTCTCCCAGATATCATGCACTAAGACTAAGTGCTCATTTACGCTTGGGTTTTTAAAATCAGTCTTAAGAATTTTAGTCTATACTTTCAAGTGGTTCCTTAGTGTCAAATCATCTTGCCTTGGGGGTTTTTGGGGTGGGGGGGGGGGGGGGGGGGGGGGAGAGATGTCAAACCCATTCCACTTTGACCCCTCAATGCCAGGGTAGGGAAAAGACAACCTTGGCAAGGTGTGATAAACAATAAGGGATCAGGGAAACCTGCTCCACTGTTCTTTTAAGAACATGCTTGGGAACAGACTTGCCATAACTAAATATAGTTTCAAGGGAAGGCAAAACTTCTTGACATCTGGTCCAGCCACCCACACCTGTCAAATTACATCTGAACAAGAGCTTATGTTAGCGTAATCTGCTAAATTTTCTCCATTAACATGGCCCCAAAATACCAGCATTAACAAGGTGAAAAGAGTCAAAGCAGCAGCAAATGCTGCAAGTTTAAATTAAATACAGAAAATGCTTGAGATGTTCATTAAGTCTGGCTGCATCCTTGGAAAGATAAACAGTTATTGTTTCAGGTTGAAGGCATCGCATCAAAACTGCAGAAGCAAGCTTTGCTACAAGAAAAAAAATCAAAGTTGATATTGCAAAAGCTTAGCAGCACCTCCCGGACAATATTAACTGCCTACCAACAGGACCTGCCAAGTCCACAGCAGGATGGGCTACTTGAAGGTTCATCAAGATTAGCAGAGACTCATGATCTACCAAGAGCCACCAGGGCTGGTTTGACAATGACCAGAAATTCCAATAATCTAGCATTCTTGGATCTTTCATGGTGCCAGACTAGCTAAATTTCAAGACTGCTGGAATCCTGCATCTTTTACCATCTTCCAATTTGTCAGCAACTAAATGTGTCTTTCATTGCACTCCAAGTCTATTTCAGATTTGCCACAGACTGAACTGCACCTACAATGCAATCACAGTCATCCCATCATTATCACCAGCAAAGGCACATTCAGCAAGTTTTTAAATCTAATGCAATGAACCTGATACACAATCACAAAACAATTTGTTCAAGGCTTCTTCAGAGACTGCCTCTGGAACTTTATACTTATGACAAACTGCTCTGAGTTGTCCAAATGAATGCTGAAAGTTGCAACAGCCTCAAAGAACAATTGTTCAACCAATATTCAAAATTAATGGATCACAGACCTAACCTGGTAGAGAATCTAAGCCAACTCTCCAGCATGAGTGCTGGGAAAATTTCTAATATTAAACACCAACCTCTGGGTTCTGTTGAGTCTAGAGTATTTTGAAATTGCAGTTACTGAGAGGTACATTTGGAGCCTTCACATTTGGTTACACACACAACCTTGTCTTCCAAGTAAATAACCCCACTGGAATTTAGCACAAAAATACAAGTCACATATTTAAAATGGCTTTTACTTCATAAAGGTTTTAGAAAACAGGTTTCTAAAATATTTCACTAAAATCAACAGTTCAATAAAATCTATCAAATGAATTATACAAAACAATATCCTCTTTCAGTAATAAACTGCAACTTCAACAGCTCCCTGCAGTCCTCAGTGGTAATAGCTGAAAATTTGGATCATTTATACCTGGCTCAGTTACTGACACCAAGAAAGCACTTTTGAAGAAACATTAGGAAGTTCAGTTTGAAAAATCCAATCTTAAGTCTAAATCTAGATTTCATACCACTTCAGAAAAGGGAAAGCTGAATGCAACCCAACACATGTATGTGACTGACCATTTGTCAGTACATAGTACTCTTTTGGTCAAGCCATTAATTCACAACCTTTTATCAGATGGATACTAAAGATAAAGGCATAAGAGCAGGGAAATAATCCCAATGTCCGAATCAACAGCCATTGACAAGTTATGATTGAAACAAATGTAATTTATGTGCAAATTAGCTTGATGGTACCCACATTACAAAACAGATTATTTTGTAGAAAAGCTTTGGATATCAAGAAAAGCAATTTTCTTAAGATCTGCTGTTGGAAACTAAATCATGAAATTATCCAAGGTGATGTGATCAGTGTGGGATCCTTGGTTGTTTGTCATATATATTAATGATCAAGGTGACTACAGTAAGTGGCATGATTATCAAGTTTGCAGGTGACACTAAAGTTAGTGGTATAGTGGACAGTGAATGTAGTCACCTCAGGTTACAAGATCTAGATCAACTGGGGAAAATTGGCAAGGGAATGGCTAAATTTCAGAGACAAGACTGTTGGAGTCATTATAAGTTATTATCAGCAAGAAAGGTAGTTGATGTTACAGCAAGTGGTGGGCTCAAAGGACAGAAAACAAGGCAAAGTGAAGTAAGGCAAAGCATGATTCTCAATACAATTCTCCACTTTGTGCTGCAGTACAACAATTTCCTGCACATTTGCACAATACAACTGCAGGGAGATTCCCATCCTGATCTCTACAGCATAATTTTAGTTTCTTTCTGGACTGAAAACTGAGCAGTATTTTTTCCACCCCCATTGAAGCATCACTTACCTACTAAAGTGAAACTTTGCTGTCAGTTACTCTGTTGTATGGACATTAAATGGATCTATGAAAGCTTTGAGATTAAACAATCCCTGAAGTGGAAGAGGCCAAGTGGTGACCTGATACACATGTATAAAATTATGAAAGGGTAATTGAAGAAACAAATTAGGAAATTCTGTCTGAAAAATCCAATCTTAAATAAGTCTAAATCTAGATTCCATACCACTTCAGGAAAGGTCAAAGCTGAAATGTAACCCAACACATGTACTGACTGACCATTTGTCAGTACAGTACTCTTTTGGTCAAGTACAGGGTAAGTGGTAGGAATCTTGGGTTCATGATAGGGGTATACAGGAGGTCAAAGGTGAGAAGAAAGTTGTTAAATATGATGTGACGGGTTGATATCTGCAATTTGCCAGAGATGGTGGTCTAGTCAGATACAAATCACTGTTTAGGAGACATGTAAACTATGCACTTTAATGGGAATGGCATAGAAGGATATGGACCTAGTGTAGGCAAAGTAGGATTAGAGTAGATGGGTTAAAAGTCAGCATGTACGTGGTCCAAAGGGTCCATTTCAGTGCTGTGCAACTATGACTACAACACATTCCAGCAGCTGCCATAAGTCATCATTTCAGTCCACTGCACTATACTGTTTGAAGTATGAAGAATGGATGAATGGCTGCTGGGAGATGCTGTGGATCAGTGCTTCCTTGGCTATTTACAATCAAGCCCCACAGGAGGGAAAGAATGCAAGCTATATGCTTCCACCCAAATCCTAAATGGGACATTAAACCAATTTCTGCAACAGATATTAAAACTCCACAGATCTGAGCAAACCCAAGGTGACTATCAGAACCCTGTGTTCTATAACTCTGCTTTTGTCAAGAACAGTGGCTGCATTGCAAAAAATGCAGCCTAAAACTCTGGAGAAGGGAAGAATGCAAGCAAAAACTTCATTACAGTTTTAGTGCTTCACTGTGATGGAACTGTCTGAACTTGTATAATGACCCATTCTATTTATAGCATGTGTGTAATTCCTCTGAGAAAGAATAAAAATTTGACATCTGAAGCATTAAAAGTGCTATATTACTTGTTTGCACATGTAATGGCCAATTTAAACTCCTGCAATACGTGTAACATTTCATGGTGCATTTAATCAAGCAGAAAATTCTAGTTATCATTGTACAACTTTTGCTCGCCAGTTAGAACAAAAATCAAAAGCTCAAGGAAAAAGCATTGTAATTGATGAATCAAAGCACATCTAGTTTTTTCCTCTAATTCTGGCTAATGTGCTACTCATATCAAAATTTGTGGACTTATAACAAATATTGTAATTATTACAAAACAATGGCCAAGATTTCTACAGAAAGGCAAACAAATTACAACATATTACTTGTACAGATTGGCTTTTTCATAGTCACAGGATCTGTTGTCTAAAGCAAAGCTGCCTAGTACCATGGGTCACCAGTTAAAGTATGGTAAAATAGGTCAAATTGAACAGCATCTTCACAATTTCTATTTGTACATCTTTAGTGGATGCTTGACGTGTGATTTACATCATGATTATGGCAAGAAATTGTAGCATCACAGATTTGTACTGTGCCATTGACTTGGTATCACAGAAGCAACATGCTACCTCATCAGCAAGAAATTTTTATTATTAGACATTTGATTTATTCCAATTTTTTTTTTTACATTGATGCTGCTCAAGAGAAAAGCCCAGATTATTCCTGAAATAAGCAAAACTTAATACCATGGTTACATTTTCAAAACTACATACCCCATATAATTACACTATGAAATATTACAGCAGGGTCACCTTGGTGCTGGTTTACAGCAGGTGTCAGAATGGCATCTCTTGCAGTCATGAGGAATAAGCTTTAAATCACTGAAGTGTTATGGCTGTATCATTTTGAATTACATGCACAGCACCAATTAATGAAAGCAAACCATTAATGGATTAAGAGCATTCAATTCACTGAACTATTTTTTGCTCCATGCACCACAAACCTTAGATTTAAACCCAGCTTTGATATCAGTTTCAACATTTAGATGGTACTCAAGGGTATCTTTTATTAAATGCACAAACTAATTTAACTGATTCAATTAGAGGAGACTTGGATTCTTGCGTTCAGTCAGTCATGCTTAAAGGCAGCCAGTGGTGGCCTTAACAGCAATAGTGATCAGCACTGGTACAGCAAATATACATCCGATCAGAATAGTACAAATCAGGTTTGGCAGTCCAGTTATCTCCTGTAAAACACATCTGACAATTAAAGTATTGTACCAAAAATAATGCTGTCCAATTTAAACAGTGGCAAGTTCACAAGGTGCACATTAGTGTAATATTACAATGTTATAGCTCAGTAATCTTCTGTATAAAAAGTGACTAGCTGTCATTTCCAAGTACTTTTATCACACCTGGATGGAGCATTGCCCACGGTATGGTCAAATTGCATTTGCACTGTCCAACTCTGAAGTAGGGATAGTAAGAGTAAAACATTTGCACTGAACACTGGTGATATTTTTGGCGGGCAAGGAAGTGAATAAGAAAGCTCTTTTCAGTAGCTACAATGCAAGGATGAGAAAACACTAAAGCTTTAGCAGAAATTTAAACACTTGCTCTTAGTTCCATTCCCATCATATGCTCAACTCCCAGTTCCCACAACCACCCTTTCCAATTTCTCTACTCTCATCACCAGCTATTACAACATAACCACTAGGAAATAACTTTTTGAAGAGTCCTTTAAACCTTGATTAAAGGAGCTTTCCTACCAGCAACACTCAACCTGCCAATGGCACACTCTTCAAAGTATAAAGGCCTCCTTTCCCATCCTCATTCTAGTCAGAGGACATCCTCCCCCAAACTAAATCATTTAAGCCCAACATTCTTCAGTTTCTGTAGACTGCTGACCCCCCATGTTGAAAACAAGAGGACAATTCAGTTAAAAGAAAACGGCCAATAGAGTCTTTTTTGGTAGAAGCCTCTTCAGTGGAAGAGTTTCCTTCATATTCATTCTTAGTACCACAAGGTAAACTGAAATCAATTTCCCGTCTCATTTGTTCCTACCTACTACATCTTCCAATTATCTTCCCAAAACTGCTCAATTATTCAACCCAAACTAAATAGCCATCATGCTTGGGCTTGACCATTTAGTGTTGGAGACTTAAGTTCAAATGAATATTCAATTTGAACAGATGCAATGTTATACAGAAATTGTAGGATAAAGCTGTGTATTATTTCTTAAAAGTTTAACATTAAGTTTCAATAAAGATAGCTGTACTCCTTTGAGATGCTGTATTAATGTACATGTAATTCTGTAGAATTTCTGGAAAAGCAATGACCCTTAAGAGTATAGGAATTGGCAGTTATTCTGTGTATCCAAATATTTAAATAATGGTACATAATTTTGACTTAAAAAGCCAAGTCAAGAACATTGATATAGCTGAGCAAGTCTAGATAATTGCAAATGAATTGCATTTCACATTCTAGTGTACAACACATTAGAATCAATTGGCAAAGCATTATAGTACTTGAAGCAAAATTTCAGATATTAAAGTAATCCATATTTTCATTATTCACACCTAAATAACTTGTCAGTAAGATCTCTGCCAATAATGCTACAAGAACATAACAGGAGTTGGCTGCTTTGCCTTTCAAGATCACAGCTGATCTTGTACCTCAGCACTGCTTTCCTCTACATTCACTTTGTTGGGATTGTACTAAAGGCCCCTTAATAATCAATGGAAATTAGGGCCCAATATGCAGGGAGATTGAAGGATTGTCACAGTAGGGGGATTTTAACTTTCCTGGTATAGACTGGGACCACTACAGTGCTAAGGGCTTAGATGGGGTGGAATTTGTTAAACATGAACAGGAAAGTTTCCTCAAGCAATATATTGAAGGCCTTAAGGGAGGGAAAATCTCGAACTACTCTTAGGAAATAGGGCAAGACTGAGGCAGCTGTGGGAGAGCACTTGGGGACCAGTAACCATAGTTCTAATATAGATTTAAATTGGTATGGAGGGGAACAGATCTGGTCCACTAGTTAACATTCTAAATTGAGACAAGGCAAATTTTGACAGCATTAGACAGGAGCTTGCAAAAGCTGATTGGAGTAGGTGGTTTGCAGGCAAAGGGACATCAGCAAGTGGCAGGCTTTTAAAAGTGAGATAGAGGTCAAGGTCTGCATGTCCTTGTTAGAGTGAAGTGGCAGGAATAGGGAACCCTGGATGAGGGATATTGAGGCTCTGGTCAGGAAAAAGGAGGCATGGGTCAAGGACAGGCAGCTGGGATCAAGTGAATCCCTGGAGTATAGGGGTTACAGAAATCAGAAGAACAAACAAAACAGGTGCATCAGAGCTTCCATAGAGGGAATCTTTGATTCTTAAAGAATATTGGGGGTGGGGCAGGGGGGGAAGAAAACAAAGTGAGCATCTAGCAAACAAGACCTCTCAAAGACTTAGTGTACATTTGTATGGAGCCACAGGAGATAAGCAAAGTCCTTGATGACTATTTCTCCGTGGCCTTTACTGTGGAGAAGGACATGAAGACTTCAGACCTTGAAATAGTTGATTGAGGGGTGGGGGGAATAAAAGGATGTCTTGGGGATAGTCCACATTACAGCAAGTGGTGCTGGACGTCTTAAAATGCATGAAGGTAGATAAAGCTCTAGGGCCTGATCAGGTAGATCCAAGAACACTGGGAAGCCAAAGAAATTGGAGAAGCCCTGGCTGAGATATAGGCATTATTAGCAACAGGTGAAGTACTGAAAGACTGGAGGTTGGCCAATGTCGTGCTTTTAAGGGGTGCAAAGCAAAACTCGGGAACTACAGAACAGCAAGCCCAACACTTGTGGTAGACAAGTTACTAGAGGGGAAGAGATAACATGCACAAAGCTATGCTGACTATCCATAACCAACCTATCTTTCCAGATGCATGGGAGATGTCTCATGAATTTGACAGTTTAAGTAACCAAGGTCAAAGAGGACACAGCTGTAGACAGTCTATGGACTTCAAGGCCTTTCACAAGGGTTCATATGGAAGGCTGCTATGCAAAGTTGGATCACATGGGATCCAGGGGGAGCTAGTAATTGGATACAGAGCAGACTAGAGACTAAGTGCTGGAATCTGAAGCAACAAAGCTCTGGAGGCATGCAGTGGGTCAGACATCTATGGAAGGAAATGCAAAGGTTGACTCAAATTTTCCCTGTCCATTTCCCTCCTTAGATGCTGCCTGACCCACTGAGTGCCTCCAGCACTTTAATTGGATACATGATTGGCTTGATGTTAGGTAGCAGAGGGCAATAGTGGAAGGTTGCTTTTCCAGACTGGAGGCCCATAACTAGTGGTGTGCCACAAGGGTTGGTGCTTTGATATCAATGATTTAGATGAGGATGTACAGTGCATGGTTAGGAAGTTGGCAGATGACACTCAAATAGGTGGAGACAGTGAAGATTGTCATCAGGAATTTGAGGGACCTTGATCAACTGGGTAAGTGAGCCAAGAAATGGCAAATGGTGTTTAATTCTGCTAAGTACAAGGTGTTGCATTTGAGGACAAATGAGGATATTGCTTTCCACAGTGAATTAATTTTTAATTTTATTTACAGCATGGTAACAGGCCCTCCCAGCCCAATGAGTCTGCACTGGCATTTTAAACCCAAATTAACCTACCCATACATCTTTGCAGTGTGGGAGGAAACCCAAGCACCTGGAAGAAACCCACACAGACATGGGAGAATGTACAAACTCCTTAGACAGTGAGGGCTCTGGGGAGTGTTGAAGATCAGAAGGATCTGGGAGCACATGGTTCCCTAAATGTGGCATCATAGGTTGACAGGGATGTGAAGGCTTTTGGCACACTGGTCTTCAGTCAGGGCATTGAGCATAGACATTGCAGTTGTACAAGACTTGGCAAAGCCACATTTGGAATAGTGTTCAGTTTTGGTCACCCTGCTATAGGAAAGATGCCATTAAGTTGGGAAGAGTGGAGAGGACATTTAAGAGGTTGCTGGGACTCAAGGGAATGAGTTATGGGAGAGAGTTTGAGCAAGCAGGGACTTCTCACTGGAGCACAGGAGAATGAGGGGCAATACAAGGGTGTACAAAATCATGAGGGGCATTAATAGGGTAAATGCAGTCTTTTCTCCATCCACCCCCTCCCCCACCTCCAGTTGGGGAAAAAAAAAATCAAGAACTACAGAACACAAGATACAAGGAGAGAGATTTACTAGGAACCCAAGGGGCAACATTTTTTTCACCCAGAGGGTGGTCCTTATTTGGAAGGAGGAAACTACCAGAGGAAGTGGTTGAGGCAGGTACATTAACATTTGAAAGACACTTGGACAGGTTCATGGATAGGAAAGGTCAAGGAATGTGCACCAAATGCTGGCAAATGGGACAGGCTTAGATGGGATTGTTCAGCATGGACCAGTTAGGCTGAAGGACCCATTTCTCCCCAGTGACTATTCCTCTACTTGTGCTCAGTGATGAGCCTTATTTTCCAGAGTGCTGGCTCTGGACATCCCAGCCAGAGGAAACCAGCTCTGCCCTGCCGAGCCCAGTATGAAATCTGTACATTTCAATGTGACCACCTCCAAATTTTTCTAAATTTGGAAGGCAGGGTCAACTCTGCATAACCACATCCCATACGACAGACTTGCCACTGCAGGAATCAATTTGCTGCACTCTCATCACAGGAGTATAATTTGAAACTAAATCAGACCTGTACACAATATACCCAATGCAGTTTTACCAAAGTCCTTGCAAGGTTAACAAGCTGTCACTCCAGTTCTTGCAAAGGTGTTTGTATATAATCTGCCTCCCAATTGTTTCATGTTAACCAGTGATATATTTAAGGACACCCAGGTTCTTCTGAATACCATCTTTCAATCTTGCTGTTTAAAATGAGCTTGCCTTTAACTTTTCCACCTAAGTGAATAGTTCCACACTTTTCTACATCATATTCCTTCTATATTTGCTCACTTGCATCTATTCCCTTTAACCTCTGGGTCCACACAGTAACCTAGTTTTATCAGCAGCATGTGTAGCCAAGTTATACTTGATCCCTTTAAATATCAAACAGACACTGCACCAATCCCTGCATCTTTAGGGAGTGAATTTCCACTCCTTTCCTCCAGCCAACCCTCACTAGTATATTACCTCCAATATTGTGCACTCCAAATTGTTAAATACATTTCTCCCACAAAGTACATTTTCACAGTTCAAGCAAAATTGCATTTTGTAAATATTTACACATAGTTGTTCCATATTCATGTTCTAGCAACTGTATTCTGTTTTGAAATTAAAATCTTTGCTTTGTTTAATGTATTGGGAGGTACCATATACAATGTACAGCTTCAGGATACGGTACAGATGAACTGCCTTTTCATCTTCATTTGGACTACTTTGAAAGCCTCAAAGCCACCACTCCCAAACCAGTCAAAAGTGGTGTTAATACCAGAGAACTGCAAATGTCACCAGGCAAAACCTTCTGACCAGGCCACTGCTTGATAATTCCCAAAATATACAATCTTCCCAATGCCAACTTGCAAGCTTTACAAAGTACTCACTAGAAGAAAAATTCTTGCAGTGGGACGTTCTTAGGAACAGTTCTGAATCTGCCCAGAATTTAAACAATTACTCTAAAGTTTTAAAGGATGGAAAGGAGGGGCTGAATGCTCTATTTCTTAAAACAACCACAATTTTTTTTAAAAATATGGACTGCTATTAAATCCAGATCAATTGCTGTATACTTTTATCCCAATACACTCTAGGTACTTGAGTGGGATGTGGGAGAAAAATACAAGCACTGCATCCATAAATCTTATGCATACAAAGGAGTGCTCTTAAGCATTTCCTGAACATAGCTTTCCACAAACATTTTGTTCTATCAAATGGGAAGCATGAAATACACGTTTTCAATACATGTTAACTTATAAAACTGGGGAGAAATTAGGTGGCCAAGTTGGATTCAATTTATGCTACATTTTAAATGAAAGTATAATGGACAAAATGTGATCAAGTGCCAAGTTTGTACATCAAGTTCAACAGAATACTACATATACCCAGCAAGGTTAAGAAAAGCATCTCCATGAGAAGCATTCCATATTCACTAGTTCATGCAACACACCCAAATGATACAAGAAAAAATATGAAAATTTATAGACTAAAAAGTTAAAATGTGTACAGACAAGTTTTGTCACTAATGCTTAGATTGTTACAACTTACCCAGGTAATGTACTGTCAATGAAGTGATAATGCAGCTTTACAAAACTCTGGTTAGACCACACTTAGAGTACTGTGTCCAGTTCTGGTCACCTCATTACAGGGAGGATTTGGAGGCATTGGAAAGGGTGCAGAGGAGATTTACTAGGATTAGAGAGTATGCATTATGAGGAGAGACTAAAGGAGCTAGGGCTTTACTCATTGGAGAGGAGGATGAGGGGAGACATGATAGAGGTATACAAAATATTAAGAGGCATAGAGTGGACAGCCAGTACCTCTTTCCCAGGCACCAATGCTCAAAACAAGGAGGACATGACTTTAAGGTAATGGGTGGGAAGTTCAAGGGAGATGTCAGAGGTAGGTTTTTCACCCAGAGAGTGGTTGATGCATGGAATGCACTGCCTGGTGTGGTGGTGGAGGAGGCTGATACATTGGTCAAATTCAAGAGATTGTTAGACAAGCATATGGAGGAATTTAAAATAGAGGGATGTGTAGGGTTAGATAGTCTTAGGTGTGGTTTGAAGGTTGGCACATGGTGGGCCGAAGCGCCTGTATTATGCTGCATTGTTCTATGGTTCATTTCCTCAGTCACTAGCAGGTAGAATTTGACGACATCTTCACAATAGGTTATACATTAAATTGTCTCCTATAGTTATAGAGTTTGCAAAAATGTGGCCATAACATCACTTTTCACATCAAAAACAAGGCATTCACATGCACCACCCAAACTCATATCAAGTGACAGGAATGCTTTAGCAATGAGGTACATCATGGAAAACCAAATTCATTGCCAATAAAAGCAAAGTAAAGCTTGACTGGGAAAACAGGTCATTCTGCTTCTCAGAAGCAGACTTCATGTTCTAGACAATGAGCTTCGATGGAGTATACTTGGGGCTTGCAGGAGACAGACATATTTAACCAATCAGAAGTGTATGCAGGAAAGCAATAATTATCAGACACGTGGACAAATTTATAATGCTCAAATCTGAACAGCAATAGGATTTGCCAAAATGAGTTGTATGCAGGCATTAAGGCCAGTACTTCAGATTTAAGTTATGCAAATTAGAAATTGTAATTGTAAAGCAAAAATTAAAGCTTCATGGCTAAGGCAATAACATACTGTCATTAAGGGTCTGTAGGTTTTTTTTTACCTTAATGCCAAGCATCAATTGTTTTTGCATTTAAAATAAGTAAATTTTACAGCCTTGCCTACAGATAATCTGTGGAACAATTAAGGTACTTATATGGTTCTAATGGACAAGTTACATTGCACAAGTTTACAAGAGTAGAACTACTGCTTCCCCAGTTTATAAGTTTTAAACATTTCGCTTCCTGGAGCTCGCCCACAAGTGATTTTATGGCTTACCACAATGGAACTTAAGTCTCAAAATTATGGGATTTCTGACCATTCATTTCCTCCCAAGGTACTTCACTGCAGCCAAGACATTTCAATCACACAAGTATATCCATTGGTGAAACAGACCAAGTTACAGTGCTCTATTTACATGCAGATGTAAAATCAAGAGGAACTGTTCATTTATTCATTCTTGTACACACCGTTGGTGATGCACAAAGGCTAAAGTGTGTCCATTAGATCCAAGGATCAAGAGTCATGATCACTAACCATTCACATGGAGATGTTGAAAAAATCTTTGGAAAGAGATGACAAAGATTGGTGGCACTGTAGATAGTGTAGAAGGTTGCCAAAGGATACAGCAGTATATAGATCAGCTGTAGATATGGACAGATGAATTGCAGATGGCATTTAATCTGGACAAGTGAGGTGTTGCATGTTGGGAGATCAAATGCAAAGGGAAAGTACACCGTTAATGGCAGGACACCTAACAGCAGTGATGTACAGAGGAATCTTGGGGTCGAAGTCCCTAGCTCCAAGAAAGTAGCTGCACAAGTTGATAGGGTGGAAAAGAGTCAAGAGGTTATGTCACAATTTTATAAGACTCTGGTTAGGTCACATCTAAAATATTGCATTCATTCTGGTTGCCTCAGAGGATGTGGAGGCAATGGAGAGGGTGCAGGGGAGATTTACCAAGGTGCTGCCTGGATTCTAGCCAAGCAAAGACTTCTATTAACATCATAGTGATATTCACGTTTTAACAGTGGTAACAAAACTGTGCTCTCATTTCAGGTCAGACCAGTGATGAATTGGATCGATAACCAACAACTTTCACCCTTGTCCAAAGATTACGCATTTAAATTCTGGCTTGTTACAGCAGTTTATCATTTTTGTTGCAAGGTTTGGTCAGGCATATATAATAACTACCATTACTAGAGAACCATGATAGATGGACAAATTTATATGCAACTGTGCAGCTATACCATGGACTGTGAAGGTTGCTTCAAAATGGTCATGTTGTAGATCTGCAAGACATTCAACTTAATGCCATTCAGAGAACGGTCCTGGCCCAAAGTAGTACAATAACAGGTGACATCCCTTTGACAAACAACTTGCTCTGTACCATGCCTTATGATTCTACCTGACTTAGATGTTTAATGGTCAAGATTTCACTCATTCTGCACACCAAAATGCTTTTAGTTTCTCCCCAGCATAATGAGAAAATGCCACTTAACATCTTTTGACCCGAAATTGATTTGGAGAGCAGATTCACTGCTAGGTTCTAGCGCAGGCTTTCCATACTAAGAAAGTTTGATTGTCAAAAGAAGCCACCAGATGTACCCAACAATTAGGTGCCAACCTGGTCAATGTTGAATTGCATATAATTCAAGAGCATCTACCAAAGCTGTGATGTCTGGTTGCAAATTAAAACAGCCAAAGGCAGGCAACTCCAACAACATTGCCATCCTTGATGGCAAGACCCAACACGAGTAAAGAGCCTACAGCACAGAGGTGGTGTTTAGCCAGAAGTGCCAAGTGGTTGATTGATCTCTACATCCTCCCGAGATCCTTGCCATCATAACTAATTGGCTGCAAATTTGATTATTCACTCTTAGCAGTTTCTGGATCTTGAGTAATGGAAACAAAGGCTTTGGGACAAGACAATATACTAGCCATTGTGCCGAGTGCCTGCGATCCAGAATCTCTCACCACATTGTTCTAGTACGGTTAAAACATTGGCATCTACTCAAAGTGGAAAATTCAGCAGGCATGTCTTTTTCCACAAAGCAGAACACTCAAAACCCAAGAAGTGGAAGGTGCTGTCATGTAGTACTTAACCAATAATCTGCTCACTGGTGCCTAGTCTGGATTTTGCAAAGACCGCTCAGCTTTAGATCCCATCAACTATAGAGCCAAATTCTACAGGTGCAGAGAATGTGCACCTTTGACATCAGCTGAATACAGCATCATGGAGTGTTAGTAAAAACCAATGTCAATAGACATCAAGGAGAAACCATGACAATGGTTGTAACTTGCATAAAGATGGTTGTAAATACTGGAGTACAATCATCCAAACTCCAGGACATCACTGCAGGAGCTCAAGGCAATATTCTTAGCCCAACCTCCATCTTCAGCTACTTCATCTACAACTTCCCTCACCACAAGTGGGGACATACACTGATGAATGCAGAATATTCAATTCTATTCACAACTGCTCTGCAAAAGCAGCAGTCCATGTCCTGGTCCTACCACATGCAGACTAACTTCAGGTACAGGTATTAACATTTGTACCACAAGAATGCCAGGCAAACACCATTTCCAGAAAGTACAACTGCCAAGTCTCCTATCAAAAATCCTAGGAGGTGGCAGCAATAGGCAATTACCAACTAGCAGAAACTTCACTGGATCTACCATAAATACTGTGGCTACAAGGTCAGAGGCTGGGTATCTTGCAGTGGGTCACTCAAGATCTTAAAACCTGTCCACCATCTGCAAGGCATGTCAGGAGAGGTGATGAAATGCTCTCCACTTGTCTCGAGTGCAGATCAAGTACTCAAGAACCTTGACATCCAAGGCAAAGCAGCCTACTTGGTTAGTGCACTATCCACCAGCCTAAGTATTCATTGCCTCCACCACCAATACAGAGTGTATATGAACTGCATTAGTTACTCACATGGGCTACCAAAACCCTACACCACCACAAAGAGTTGAAGTAGATAGGAACACCATCACCAGCAGAATCCTAAGTTACACACTACATCCACTTGGAAATGTCACTTTCTCCTTTATCATCAGATCCAAGACCTGGATCTCTCCTTAAAAGCATCGTGGGAGCAGCTTTACTAAAGTATTATAGCTGTACAAAGTAATACCTTACCATCAGCTTGGAGGGCAATAGATGCTGGCCTTGCCAGTCACACCCAGTCCAAAGATTAAAAAAATCCTATTAAACTCTTTACCAAATCCCAGCAATCAGCCTGGTAAATCTTTATTCATGTTTTTCCACATTCCCTTATGACACAAAGTGAGGCATTTGCCTCAAGTCTATGCCAGCTGAGAATACTCTCATCCTTTCCACCCCAAAAACTTCCTGTAACCCATCATCTCATGTTCACTAACACCATGGGGTAACTTATTATCGTCAATTAACCTACCAGCCCACATGCCTTAAAGCAGTTGAAAAAAAACAGAAAACCTGGGGAAATCCTACATGTAAACTCCACACATAGCACTAGTCAGAATTGAACCCAGAGTCACTGAAGCTTTGAGGTAGCTGTCCTATTTGCAGTGCCCCTGGTGCCTTTGAACATTCCCATTAATACACTTCTTTGGGTCAGTAAACCAGATGTGGTCACAAGGTCATAACACTGGAGTAAGACTTCATTATAAAGTTATCAGAATACAAGATCAAAGACTAATGTACTATTTCCTTTCTCAATTGCTTTCTCTATCTCTAGGTTGGTGTACAAAGATACCAGGTCCCTTTAAATACCAACATTTCCCAATCTCACCAATTAAAATTCAGCATTTTACCAATACATTGCAAGGTCAGTTCATTCAATCACAAACTGTGCTGAAAAGCAGCAATCCAGAGTCTATTTTTGTACCCACACATGAAGGCTGAGCATTTTGTTCCAAGCCAAGTCATGTTTTGTTTCCAAGGTCAACAGCTATTGCATACTAGTGTAGTCCAAGGCAATTTAAGTTTCCTTGAAATTAATTTTAAAAATGTCATGAAAAATACAAGAACATGTTATTCTTGGACAAAATGATATGACTTTTTGATCTACTCATTTTAAATCTTAAATTTGTTTTTAATCCATGTGGACCAAAGTTTTCCTCCAGAATTAATCTACTCACTAAAATAGTTAACTATAAACTGGCTTGAAAAAACATTGCGTATTTAGATACAAGGAATGCTGGAAATCTGGAGTAATGCAAAAAACTTGACTTAAATTTTAATTCTAATCTGGTAGAATATAGTACTCTATTTCAACTATTCTTATATAATGCATTGCTTTCCACTTTAAAATATCAAGACAGTATGCAAAGTTGATGTACATGACTTGAAAGGTACAAAACATGAGAAACAAACATTTGGGCAAAACAAAGTTTGAGCTGATCAATTTTACCTTCACTATATCCTAATCTGGTAAAGTTAAAGCCCAGTACAACTTGGTTTAATGTTAATTAATAGAGAAAGTTTTCAGTCATTGATCATAGTTGTGCTGATAACTAGTTGGAATTGTTAGTGCTAAGAATGCTAGCCAATTTTGCAGAGATTGGAGACAACCACAGCAAGGAAACAAGAGGCAGGGATCAAAAATAAAAGAGGAAGACAGCAAATACAAATGGAACAAAGAGGAGATCTTTAACAGGATGTAGTCACTGCTGGAAAAAAAGACCAACATTTACTGCTCATTACTAACTGGCCAAGAAGATGAACTGCTGCAGACAGTACAGTCAACTACTCTTACAATGCTTTGGTCAGGGTTTCCAATATTTAATAACCAGTGATGAATGCAACACAGTTCCAAGTCAGGATGGTGTAAGATTTGGAAGACAGCCTACAAGCGATATGCCTGCTGTCCTCAAACAAAAATGTGCAAAACTAGTCATAAATCCCTGCTAGGCAATAAGATTGTCCCAGATCTGATCAGGTCTCAACTTGATTACTCATAATTCTAGACTTTAGTCCTTAAAAGTGGTTCAGCCTCTGCAGCTCTCTGGAACAGAAAATTCCAAGGCATCACCTCCCTCACATGAGAAATTTCTCAATATTAAATAAGCAACCCCTATTGATGAAATACCTTCATAGCATCTCTAGATTATTATGCTTCAATGAAGTCACATTTCATCCTTCCAAACTCCTACAGATGTAGGGCTGGCTTACTTAATCATTCCACAGAATTAGTTTCTTCATTCCAGGGATTTAGTGAACCTTTTGATCTGGCTCCATTCCAAATATATTATGCAAAAGGAAACCCAAACTGCTCCCTGTACAAGGTGTGATCACACCTTTGTAACAAGCCATGTCACTTTCATATTCCACCTCCCAAGACAAATAGAATATTTACCTTCCTAATTAGTTGTACCTGCATGAACACACATCCCTCTATACTAGCATTTTCTCTCCATTAAATATTTCCCACATTGGAAAGGGAATAAACTTATTTCCCCATATTGTATTCTGTCTGCCAAATTTGACTCACTTTATATCCTTCAGAGATTATGCTCTAACTTGCTTTCCCATCTGTCTTTATACAAGTAAATTTGTCAGCAATAGTCAGCCCTTCATGCGTCATTAATATGGATTGCAAGGAGATGAAACCAAGCATTTATCCCTGTGGTACCTGGCTGGTTAGCTTACCAACCTAAAAAAGTGACCCATTTATTCCATCTGTTAGCACTAATGTGGATGGAAGAATTGCTAACTACCTCAATACCATAAATAAAGCATAGAATACCATTTGAGAAATCCAAAATACACCTGATCTAGTCTTTGTTCACTGCTCAAAGAACTAAATTTGTCAAATACCATTCCCCTTTCATAATGGAAGTTGACACTTATAGTTGAAAAATTTTAAAAAGCAGATGAGAAAATCCAAAAATAAAAACATGCTGGAAGCATTGTCAGGTAGCATCTATAAATCAATACTGCAGACCAGAAATGTTAATTTTGTTCCTCTTTCTACAAGTGTTGCTGGATTATGTTAGAGCATAGTTTTTAATTCATGGCTTTGATTACAGTTTTCTAAATGCCCTACTTAATTTTCCTTATTGGGGAAATTGATGGAACCCATTAAGTGTCAACCTAACAGACCTATGCTGCCAACATCTTCCTTTCCAAGAAAGGGGTGTTACATATGCAATTTTCTGATTTATTGGGACCTTTATCCCAACCAATGTATCCACAACCACTGCAACCTCTACTTACAAGACCTTAAAATGTATGCCTTCCTTACTAGTACAAATCACAAGTTTATGGGCAGCTGGTTAATCTTGGTAAAAAAGGTGTAGTGCACTTTGGTGCTGAAGTATATGCCATCTACAGAGGGAGTGAATATTTTGTGGGGTATGTGGTGTTACAGTCAAGCAGACTCCTTTGTCCTGAAGGTTATGTCTTACAATGATCTTGGCCTAAAACTATTTCTGCACTCTACAAGTCAGATGGCAAATCCCTCTGCACAGAACCATGCCTTTAAACAAAGGCCACAAGGTTCAGAATTCTCTTTAAACTCAAATCTAGGAGGAAGAGGGGAGATGGAAAAGCTTAATCAATTGACTTCTTATCCTGTTCATTTGAGGCACTTCAAGACTCTTAAAGCCACTCAAATCTAGACTTATTTTTGCATGAGTTTTTCCTCATCAAAATTTTATTACTTCAACATGATTTACATTGTAGTTAAAGTAAACAGCAAGAGGAAATACTAAAGTTAAATAAAATTTATCATTGGATTAGTTTCAATGAAAAAGGGCCAACATACAAAAAAAACGCATAATATTTTTAAAGGTTTCTGTAATTTGTGGATCTGATTTTTGCTGTTTCAGTGCATTTTACATCATATGCCATCAGCTCTTAGAATGAAAGCTCACAGGTCTGCAAACCACTTTT
This sequence comes from Pristis pectinata, assembly GCF_009764475.1. Lineage (NCBI taxonomy): Eukaryota > Metazoa > Chordata > Chondrichthyes > Rhinopristiformes > Pristidae > Pristis > Pristis pectinata. The sequence continues at coordinate 35,847,974 of NC_067405.1, read as the reverse complement.
GATAAGTGTTTGGGGAAAGCAACTACAGTTGGGAGATAAAATATCATACACTTAAAGAATCTGAAATTGAAGCGTTTCTGATCTACAAACTAGTGGTTTTCTTCAGCCTGCATTCAATTACTTCCAAAAAACACAGGCAGCAATCAAATCAAAAATGAAGTAATTCTTGACCCAGCTAATTTGCATTTAGCCATCCAAATTTTGGGGTGCATAAACTTAAATGGATCACATACACCCCACACCATTTAATTCTGTGCTTCCAGCTACCATCAATTGCATCAACCATCAGGAGGGAAGCATTGAAAAGAATCCTCAGCTGGTGTCAGGTGAACCTGCCAAGCGTTGTAGGGAGATCCCACCAAAAACGGGTAGATTTTATGGTTAATAATTTAAGTTTATGCACTGTTCACACTCATGTTGGTTGCTGCACCACCCAGTTACTTTATGCTGTTGCCAATAAAAAGACAAAGCACCTCCTAACAGGCTGCCCTTGGGCAGCACAGTGGTGCAGCTAGTAGAAAAAAGTAGCTGACTGCACCAGAGATTTGCATTCAATCCAGACCTTTGGTACTGTCTATGAAGTTTGCACATTCTCCCTGTGATCATGGGTTTCCTCCATGTGCTCTAGTTTCCTCCCACATACCAAGAGATAGAGTTCAGGAGGTTATTTGGCCACTATAAACTGCCATTAATGTGCAGGTATGGGGTAGAATCTGGGGGCAGGGGGCTCAATAAGATTGTGGGGAAGGTGAAAGAGGGATTAAAGTGTATAGGGGCATCTGGTGGTCAGTACAGACTCAGTGGGCCAAATGGCCTGGCTCCCACAGTAATCACCGTACAGCTCCACACCTAATCTCCGACATCCAAATTAATCTGAAACCAGGTCTTAAATCTGAATAATGCAAACTGAAGTACAAGATGGAGATGGTTATGGTAGATTGAGGAAGTTCTTCCCCCCCAAGAAACAAAGTGTACTTTAAATGTAGTATATCCTTTTATGGGGAAAGAACTCAGTGTTCCAACTGTGATCATCAAGTATTAGATCAAAGAAACAAAGTGAGAAACAGACATCATAAGAGCTTTGTATGCAAAGGAAAAGATTAATAAGAGTTAATGCCAGTCCCTTACAGACATAACAAATTATTAGGAATAAGGAACTGAGAAATAGTGAAAGAAATATTCTATTTTTATCTCTATAGAACGGAGTAAAAATAGTGAAAGACAAGGGTCAACAAGGAACTGTTAGTAAATGTTGGAAAAGAGTGGATGAGAGTGAATAAATCCTCAGGAACTGATGACCTGCTTCCTAGAGTATTGATGGAGCTGCTTATGTTAAAAGCATATCTGGTAGATGTCAACTTGCATCATTTCACAGATTCTGGAACAATTCCCACAGATTGTGGGAAACACTGGCATCAATTAAGGAATGCACAGACAAAGCAATAGGAATAAACTCATTTTCAGGTTGGAAGGTTTGACTAATGGAGTGCCATCAAAATTGGATCTAGGGGCACCCCATTAGTTATTCACAATGTATATCAACAGCTTGGACGACAAGATCAAGTTACTATATCCAAGACCAATACATCAGACTGGTAGGAAGAATTACTAACCTAACCACTTGAAATTTTCCCACAGCATTACATAAGTAAATAGAGAATCAGAAATTGCAGTTAACAGCCCAGAATAAAAAGACATCAGGAGCAAATTTTTGGACAACCTCAAGATAAAGGAAATGTTCAATGGCAAAAGGAGATCTACAGTCCTTTGACAAGCTGTTGAATTCAACTCTCCAAATAGTGTCAAGGTTAGGCTCCAAAAAGACCCAATGAGTATAGGAAATAAAAGTCATTTAAAATTTGTCTGGGACAGTTTAAAGACCCCAAAGAATAAGGTAGCCTAACATTCAGCTATTTAACTATTCTAATTAAATGGCAATGTTCTTCTGAAATTGAAGGTTTTTAAAATCACCATAACATAACAGGCAGCTGCAAGTGGCTTGAGCAACAACTACATTTCCTTTCATATGGAAAATTTACAGAGCAAAAGATATCCTGAGAAGTTTCAAAAGTACCTTCACAAAAATGCCAAGCCATAGAAGACATCAGGCAAAACTAGCTTATTTGGTCAGTGTATAGAGCAAAACCCTGGGAGGGAAGAGGAACAAAAGATTACGAAGCTTGGTCTTGATTGCTGGAGGAAGCCACCAGCGATGGAGAGATTAAATTCAAGGGTGCTCAGGAGGCCAGATTTTGATGAGAATATCCTTTAGATAGTTAGAGCCAGAGAAGCTTATGGAGAAAGGAAATATCATACCAATTTGAAAATAAACTTAATTTGAGGTATTAACTAGGACTCAATGCAAGTCAGGAACATAGGTAATGCAAATTGTATGATCAATTTTCTAACACAGAATGAGGACAGCCAGGAGTACTATAGAATAACGGTCTAGGGAGGTAACAAAGGTGGATGAAAAGCTTCACTGGAGGAGCTGACAGGGCAGATCCAGCAATGATGGAAATAGACAGTCATGATGAAGGAGTCCAAAACACAATTAGGAGGACCAAATACAAAACAGATCAGGAACACAGTTGTTCAGTTCCAGTCAATTAAGTGACTGTCAATGACTGGACTGTACTTGCCTCTGGCCGGCAATGTCATCCTCTCCAGTCACTCAGACTTTGAGTGTGCAGTGAAATGTGAACTTCAAGGGCTGCAAGGTCAGATGCAAGTGCCTTTGACCTATCACTCCTCCACTGGACTCAGCATGGAATGTTGTCTTATTTGCAAAGGATTTCTGACCAACTAAAGTGTAGATAAGTACAATCATTTGCCTTTACTGTATTAAGTTTTTAATACCCACTATCTGATAGTGTTTTAGAGTTTAAGTGTTCTTAAGAACATTTACTATTTTTAAAATGACTGGTTACCAGAAACACTTCAAAACAGCCTTCAACAAGTGAGCTTTCAAAGCCAGAGCATTAATACATGACCAGCTCCCACCACGGGCAGCACCCTGGGATAGAGGGCAAGCTTGGCTGGGCTCATATCCACAAGACCATGTGCTCTTCACACCCCAATGACATTCTCAAATCATTGCTCTGTGATATCTATTCATTTACAATCCCAAGGACTGCTTGGAAACCCACCAAATGTGTTAGCAGAAACTATTTTCTGTAACAGGAGCCATCTTTCAAAAGTCATCCACAGACTTCTTTCTGGTTCAAAGAAAGATGACAAGATAGAATACCTTCAAGATATCAGTAACAATGGAGGATAAACATTTGGTTGTACAATTCAATGATGAAACAAGTTACAACAGGGAATCAGGAGCAATGATTCCACCCAATGTGGGCTCAGTTTGATACAAATTTGTTAAAGTGAAAGGTTCTGATGAATGGTCTTCAGGCCAAAAATTGAATTAATAATTTTTATTTCCACAGATGACCCAAGCATTTATTTTTAGTTTTGTTACAGATTTCCAGCATTTAAGATTCTTGCAAATTTATATTTACTAGTGGAAATTTGCTTTGGCTCATTTTCAACTGACAAAGCAGCAAGTGGATTCCCAAGTGCAGTTTTGATAGAGATTAAACTCAGTCCTCAGACAAAAAGGGACCCTTTGTAGTGCTATCCCAACCCATACAAAAATGATATTTGGAGAGGCCCACATGGCTGAAAACCACTGGTTAAGTAGCCAACTTTAATTGGTGGCAGCACAATCCAATAAGACTGATCCTCAATCTGCATTTTGTTTTTGCGAGCGTCAGGAGCAAGTTGCCACCCAGTGACTTGGTCATAGATTTATTGTACCTTCTCCTGATGTCTCCAATCAGTGGAGATAAAAACCTTGATTCAAGAAACAAATAGTTTTAATTATAGAAGAGAGATTATTTTTCTTGATAAATTAGTGTCCATAGCAGGATTATGCATGCCCCTGTAAACTGGGTAGTCATGGGTGGTGTCAGACATAAAGATTACCATTACTCAAACTGGCTTCTCACCTCTAGTACAGAGAATCAAGTTTTTAAAAGTAGGATCCAGATTACTTTTGATGTTTTCACCATGAGGATTACTCAGATTTCCCAACAAAAGGCACATTGTAACTATGTGATAAGGGTTGAATTTTTAAGATGGAATCTGAACAGAAACCTAAAGTGCAAAGATCAGAGCTATTTATGGCTTGAGTTTATGCCCTAAACCACAATCTTTACACTGATGTTAAAGATTCAATTCACCTCCATTGGGCTCCACCCACAAAAGTGGGCAGGTGGACAGTTTATGCTGTTGATTTTAATTCGAGGCTTGTCAAATTGCTTTCTGTAAACAGGTACATTTTAAACAGTAAGTAACCAGTGAATGGATAGAAGTAGGAAATGTTTTATTTGGAATCAGGTTACTTAAAGACTGGACAATCACATCACCTCATTTACCTCAAAGCCTTTGTAAAGAGGTCAGTACAGACTAATGTTTCTTTTTTTTTTAGTGTGATTGTTTCCCATAATAAAGTTGCTTTGCAACTTTAAATTCAGATAAAATGGAAAAAGTGATCTCACTAGACAATGCTGGCTTTACTGAAATGAACTGGTGACATTTACTTGATCAAGTAGTTCCATGTCTACAACTCATGGATGCCCCAACAAACATACAAGTCCTTGATTTCACTCTCCAGTGATGCAACCTTGAGACACCAGCACAGAATCAGAGACCCTACTGATTAGGTAATTCTTATAAAAGTTTGATATTTGCAAGATTGAGAATTGGATTTCTCAGGAAATTGGCTTAAATTCTCACGGCTGGCAAAGTCAAATGTCAGGCTTCAACAACCATTAAAACTTTGAAGTGAGACTTCTTCCTGTGAGATTGCTTTCCAAAAACTATTACATGGGAGTTCAAGATGTTGAGCCAGAATGATCCTGTCTGGACCAGGTAACCACTGGTATGGAAAAATTAGGTGGCAATTCAGGGTGACAAGATCTGGTAGGTCTAACCACTGTACTTTTAGATTTGAAAGAGCCACCGAGTGATAATGATCTTCATTGTCACCCTAAAGAAACTGGAAGAAATTGGTATTAAAGACAAACATAATAGTCCTTGTGAATAAAATTTAAATAGCAACGTTTTATGAAAATGATTCAAAAGGTGTTCTGCAATTATTAAATAGCAGACAAAGTTGTTAGGCTAAAAATTGTTAGGCTAATGAGCAAGATGGAGACCATGTCAGAATATTCAACTGATGGCTAAAACTAATGTATAAGGGGAGGCATATTGCATCATTTGTAGCTGAAAAGGCTAGGACATTAGCCATTAAATTAAAAATACAAGTGAAAGGACCCAGATAAATTTGAAGGTTAAAGATGAAAGCAAATACAAAGTTTTGTATTCTGTCCAATTGATACATGGGTAAGTAAACTTAAGCTGGGGGAGGGGGTGGGAGAAATACTAGTTTTAACAATGAACTATTGAAATGAAGCCAAGAACATTAATGAAGGACTTTTTTTTTTAAGTTACTTGACTGTTATATTCCTATGAGAAAGGAAATAGAAACAGTGTGACTAGCAATTGTAGGGCTTAGAACAAAGATATGGATGGGATACTAAAACAGGAGATTTGGGCCAGAGACAGGAGAAAAGTCAATTTTATGATGAGGGATTTGAGTTTAAGAACACCAGACAAATCACTGTCTCCAACTGCAATGCATTAGGTAACTACTTGAAGGAATTAGTACTTGTATGGAACAAAGATTGGAATGTTCTTTGCTTAACCGAGCATACTTTTAGATTTTAAATACAAGATTCAAAAAAAGTGAAGTACATCAAATTAGATTCCAATTGTCCTACCCAAAACAATTTTGATACATGTTGTCCTCTGCAAAGTTTATGCATACAATCTAAAAGATAAAGAGTAAACAGCTGAAAGGATGGAGTTAAAAGTCCTGATGAACCCAAAAGAAGAATAAAAACTGGAGCAAGAATAAGTGCTTTACGCAGAAAAGTAGATGAATACACACCAGCTTTTTCCTCAGGCTTCCTTGCTCTACCAGTGTATCTTTGGCATAAGCACCATCTCTGGTGAGCTTTGATAGCAGAGTTGGAGTCTTTCAGTGAAATACCAGTGGAAAATTAAGCATTAAGCAGCAGGAAAACAGGCAGAATTAAGGGAATGATCTTTCTTGGAGAAAGTGAATATGAAGATCATTTCCAATTAGGACAAGTTGGGATTGACCACAGGGGCAACTTTGCCAAGCAGAAGTGCAAGGGGACACCACTGATGATTCCAGGTGGTAAGGTTGACTATATTCAATGAGTATGGAAATCATAAGCAAAAGCATATCACTAGTTGAGATGCCAAGTGCAAGAGACTATTTTTAACAAAATAGAACAGAGTCAGAGTAATACAGTACAGATACAGACCCTTTGGCCCAGAGAGTATGCCAACCAGTGTCTACCCAGCTAGTCCCAATTTCCTGCATTCAGCCTATATCCCTTCAAGCCCTGCCATCTACCTATCCTTGTGCTTAATGATACTATTGTATCTGCCTCCACCACCTCTGGCAGCTCATTCCCCATCTCACCACCCTCTGCATGAAGTTGCTCCTCAAGTCCCTTTTAAATCTTCCCCTCTCACCCCAAATCTATGCCATCTAGTTTTGGACTCCCTACCCTGGGGGAAAAAGACTTACCATCCACTTTACATATGCCTCTCAATTCTAAATATTTCTACAAGGTTGCCCCCTCATTCTCTTATGTTCCAAAGAATAAAGACCTAGACTGACCAACCTCTCCCTACAACTCAGGCCCTCTGGTCCTGGCAACATCCTTATAAATCTTCTCTGCACCGTTTCCAGTTAAGCACATCTGTCCTATGACAGTGACCAAAACTGTATGTAGTACTCCAAATACAGCCTCACCAACAACCTATACAACTGCAACAATGTCCCAACTCCTATACTCAATACCCTGACTGAAGGCCAGCATGCCTAATACCTTCTTCACCACCTTGTCTACCTGTGATACTGCTTTCAACAAACTATGCACTTGTATTCCTGGGGTCCCTGTTCCATTACACTCCCTAGTGCCCTACCATTCATGATACAAATCCTGATTTTCCAAAAAACCACACCCATCTGCATTGAAATCCATTTACTACTCCTCAGCCCACTTCCCTGACTAATCAAGATCCTCCTGTAATCTACAATAACCTTGATTATCAGCAACTCCTAATTTTGTTTGATCCACAAACTTGCTGATCAAGCCTTGTTCATTCATATCCAAAGCATTTATATCAAAGGGTCCCAAAATTGACCCATGGCACACCATGAATCACCAACCTCCATTCCAAGAAAGCATCAACCACTACCCTCTGCTTCCTACCTCCAAGCCAATTTTGAATCCACCCAACTAGCACTCCCTGAATTCCAGCCGATGTAGGACCTGGCTAAAGTCCAAACAGACAACATCCACTACCCTACCCTCACCTACCTTTCTGGTTACCTCTTCAAAACAAAAAGAGAACAAGTTTGTCAAGTGCAACTTTCCATGCACAAAGCTACGCTAACTCCTGCTAATCAGACTGTATCCAAATGCTGGTAGATCCTGTCCCTCAGAATTCCCTCCAGTAACCTGATATCAGGCTGACCAGCCTGTAGTTCCCTGGCTTGTCCTTGCTACCCTTAAACAGAAGAACATTAGCCACCTTCCAGTCTTCAGGAATTACTGGTGGCTAACAATGAAGCAAATCTCTGCAAGGGCCCTCTGCAATTTCTCCTCCAGCCTCCCACAGAGTACGAGGATACACTTGTCAGGCCCTTAATGTGCTGCAAATACCTTCTCCCTGGTAATACAAATACAACTGCAACATAATGTCCCAATTCCTGTACTAAATGCCCTGACTGAAGGCCAGCATGCTAAACTCCCAAGATATCTCCACTTGTTTCCCTTCTCTTGAACAGCAGGAGAATTCCTTAAAAATCCCACCCATGTCCTGCAGCCTTGCTGATCTCCAAGGAGAGCTGCTCTCCCTAGCCACCCTTTTACTTATAGCTTTGAACTTCAGGGTTTTCCTTAGCCTTACCTGCCAGATCCATCTCATACCATCTTTGTCCTTCTGATTTTGACAGTATTCTTCATCATGGTCAAGGGATTCACTTGTCCCCCAACCTCCTAAACCCAATACATGCTTCCTTTTTTCTTGGCTGACAAGAGGCTCCGGTCAAGGTTCTCTAAACTTGCCAGGTTTACCCTCCACCCTCACAGGAACATGCTGCTCCTGGACTCCTGATATCACACTCTTAAAATCCTCCCACTTACTATTTGTTCCTTTCCCTTCAAGGAGGCTCACCCAATTGATCTGTTGGATCCTGCCTGATTTCCCTCCTAATGCTAGCCTTGTTCCAGTTTAGTACCCTAACCCCTGCACCTGTCCTATCCTTTTCCATCACTACCTTAAACTAATAGAATTATGGTCACTAGAACCACAGTGCTCTGACTGACACTTCAGTTACCTGCCTTGTTCCCCAAGGTCCAGTATTACACCTTCCTGAATAGGGCCCCTCAATATGTCCAGGAAAGTTTCAAGGCATCTCACAAATTCCACCCCATCCAGGCCCTTAACACTCTGGGTAGTCCAATCAATACTGGGGAAATTTAAAATCTCCCACTAATACAACCCTATTATTCTTACAACTATGAGCAACTTCTGTACACACCTGCTCAAGTTCTCACTGACTATTGGGGTGGGGAGAGGGGGGCAGGGTCTATAATACAGCCTCTCTAGAGTGACTCTCCCCTCGTTTCTAAATTCTACCCATATGGCCCAAGCCATTTTGTTTCATCTGGGAATCCACAATGGAGCATGCCCAACAGGTCATCATGCACAAGTACCTAGACAATAGGGGTTTGCAGGAGGAGATTGGGAGCATACCCATCCTGATGGCCACCTGTGTGGCTTCATTAAGCTGTGGGTAGGACCAAAGTACACAGGCACCAAGTGTCATTATGTGCCATGATTCTACTTGTCCCAGGTATACCAAAGGATTGACCTGGCCTCACTGCCACAATGTCCTGATCAGCTGGACACTACCAGTCCTACATGAAAAAGGTGTCAGAAAAGGCATCATTATGAAGAATTCAACTTTTTTTGCTAGTCTCAGGTCAGGTTTAATTATAAAGCAGACAAGGGAGTCAGCAACAGTGAAGGGGGACAATTCATGAAATGCTTATTTGCATCATCTTAAGTCACCCAAGAGATGAAAATGTGTCATGCTTTGGACTTTAAATCCAGCTTCAGACTTTAAATCCAGCTTCCATTGAAAAATTGGCTTCCTAAAGTATGTAAGTGGACACAAGTCAACTTTAATTATTAGGTATGGTGTTACATTCAGGTCAGACCAAATCAGGACAGACTTCCTCCCTTGAAGGATTGAGAACCAGATAACTTCAGGAGAATGAGTTCAGTCATTACTGGTGCCTTTACTTTTGTAGGCTGGATTAACTGAATTTAAATGTAATGGTTGCCTTCACAGGCTTTGAATTTATGGCTCTGGATTGTTAGTCCAAGACTCAAACTAGTAATTCAACTTAACCATTGAACAGAAGTAATGCATTACTTTCTATCCTTTGGTAGTTCTCATCCTGTAACAAAACAGAAATTATATCCTTCTCCACTTCAGCTTGACTAGTTACCTCCAGATTGTAGTTCAGCTTTTGACTGGTCTCAAATGCCACCCTCTACACAATTTAATCCAAATGTCTACCCACATCAGAATGCATGTCTCATCTGTATTCCAACCTTTTACAGATACACCTCGTATACAGTCTATGTTGTCATTGATTAGATTTCCTACTACATGTTAATATAAAGGATTTTATGTCACTTTCCAGTTGAGGTCTGTTTAGCCAATTAAAGTCAAGGAACTCAAAAAGGCTTACTTAGGCAGAATCCCATATGGCCTTGACAAATCTTAAAATTCTGTATTCAATACTCCACTGTTCTGAAACAAAAGTTAAATTTAACTAAACCTGCCCAGCAGGAACAGGAATCAGCTTAACCATCCATTTCACACCACACCCAATTTCCATTAGAGACAATTGTACCCAAACTAATCTAAGCAATTTTGTATTACAGGTTAATTTCTGAAAAATAAAATACCAAGCCAAAAACCTTAAACATCTTAAATTTATATTTCAAACTAAAACATCCTTGAATACAGCAAACCATTTCTCTTTTTGACACCAAAAATGTGCACATCACATACTTGTTAAATGTCACTTCTGATGTCATCCAGCTTCAGGTGGCAACATTCTCCCTTCCAAATTGTAGGTTCAAGCCTCTCTAGGACCTTAAACACATGTTCTCCCATTCTGTAGATGGGCTAGAACTTTTCAGGAGTAATATTCAATTACTGGATTCAATTTCTCAGTAAGATATCACAGTATTGTCTAGCAAATCTACTGGATAAAATGTTATATCCCAAGCACAGTAAATTCTCATTTTCATTATGTAGCGATAGGAAACACTGGGAGCTACTGACTGCTTAAATAATAGGCCAAATAATCTGGCAAGCAAGTGTAAAACATTGACATTTAAAGCCATCCAACAACTAGGCTCATCTAGCATTTGACAATTAAAACTGTTAAAAGCTCAGGAGCTTCATCCCCTTCCTCAGCACCCAAATGAGAGAAAAACAATTTTAAATGACGCAGGTCAGATTTCAACTTTGATACATCGTGACAAGTTGGTGCACTTTGATCAGAGCAGCAATTGGTTTTTGATTTCCCAGGCTAGAGGGAGAGATCAGCAGAATCCCCAAATTGAACAGTGACCCTTGCAAGACTGAGCAAACTGGTGAAGATAAATCCATGCCAACCTTTGATTCTGCTGTTGTGCTATGAGGTAACACTCCACCTAGTGGTACAAAGTGAGAAGAGACTTTACAATAGCATAGACCAAAGTTTCAGTTCTGTATGGGGAGAATGAAGCCAATCTCCAAAAGAGTTTTGTATATCTTGAAATAGAAGTGTTACACATTTGACATTGTAGCCAACTATGGAGCAAAACATTTAGGAAGTTAAATAATTAAGTTTAAACTGATTTCTTCATAGTTCAGCATGTCATTTCATCTTTCACTGGTGACAAACTGTACTAATCCATCTGTATTACTTGTGGATCAATTTGATATCTAAAATTTGGACAGCAATGCAACCCAAATATCTTTGGGGAATAATGGTGTATTTTGCAGATTTATGGGAAGTGGGTATGAAACAACCCATTTAAAGTGGTACAACAAAATGCTGGAGGAATGCAGGTCAGGCAGCATCCATAGAGGGAAATAAACAGTCAACATTTAGGGTTGAGGTCCTTCATCAGGACAGGAAAGGGAGAGGGCAGAAGCCAGAATAAGGGGGAAGCACAGGCTGGCAGGGGAGGAAGGGGAATCAAAAGCTGTGAAGGGCAACACATGCAGAAGGGCTAAAAGGAATCCAGGAGGGGACAATCCATGGAATAGAAGGAAGGTGGGGAATGATGGGCAGGTCACGAGGACAGAGGAGGGGAAGAGAAGGGTTGGGGGGGGGGGGAAATGAGGGTAAACAAAAAAGGGAAGGGGAGGGTTTACTGCAAGTTAGAGAAAAATGTTGATTCTGTCAGGTTGGAGACTACCAAGGCTCAGTATGAGGTGTTGTTTTTCCAACCTGTGTCTGGCCTCAATGTGGCAGTAGAGGAGTCCATGGATAGATATGTCAGTATGGGAGTGGGATATGGAATTGAAGTGGGTGGCCACCAGGAGACCTTTGCTTTTGCAGCAGACAGAAGGTGCTTGACAAATGGTACATGAACATCTCAGCACCCACTCCCAAGTGGAAATTATGGAATTACTGACCTAATACCATTTCCTCACATAGCCTCCAACTTTGCTAGGGAAATATTTCAAGCATGTTTCTGAAAGCACCTGTTTCTCCAAACAGGACAGAATGCAGTTCAGAGACAGTACTCAAAGCACACGCATGAGCCAATTAGGGAGAGATATTATAAATGAAACCTATTAGTCCATCAGGTGGAAATCCTGCCCAAGCCTTTTAATTTCTGGGAAACAATTAACCTCGGAGTAAAGTCTGGACTGAAGAGAAATATCAAGGGGATAACTGGATTGTAGATGTGATTATCTTAACACATGCTTCATGTGTACGTGTACAAGAAAATTGCAGTTGCCTTCAAAGATAAATCAGAAAATGTATCATTCTTGCTTCTGAACTTCCCCACTCTTTTCTAGAGAAATCACTCCAATTCTGCATGGCAGACAGAGCATCAAGATTCAAAACAAGAACCTAGTCATGTTGAAAAATGGGAATGCAAAACAATGAGATAATTAAAATGTAGGGTACAATGAAATGCAACAGCTTGGGTACAGCACTTGTCTCAGTCTTCTCAGCTCAATTTGATGAGATGCTTTGAAGCAGCTTCTGGGTTTAAGAACTTCATGCATGCATTTTTAAATGCCATATCAAAGTGGATCAGTCAACCAATAATCAGAATGGAATCTTACCATGCACATAGTAAACATCCATACAAGTTGAGTAGATTGAAATAAGTTATAGAGTTTGCATTTCACCTGCAAATTGAGAATTTTCTCAGCCTTTCATTGAAAAGCTAAAGTCCTGTCATTAGCATGGTCTGCGGAGAAGCAGATTGCTTGCATTACAACTTCTGTATTTCTACAATTAACTGCACGTGCTCTCTGAAAGCTACCTACTACTTCAATATTTGATAGTGTTACCTTCATTATTCTCAAGTTCAAAAACTATTCAGCTCTGGTCATATTCTTTTGATATTTACTGTGTAATAGTTCTATTTGCACTCAGTTTAAACAAAGCCATCTTTACAAGTTTTCAAAGTACCAAAAGGGCAAAATTAAACATGGTCACAAATACAATGCACAGGTTTTAGAAACCAACAACTTCCAGATAGTGTGACTAACATATTTACCTCATTTCAAATAGTTATTCATTTCATAAGACTCCAAACCTTAATTGCACAAGAACAACCTGACAGAATATTTGATTTATTCACAGGTCCAAAAAAAAAGACAAAACATCCAAGGCAACATGCAAGAGACTAAGAATATTATTGTACTCACTGAAGTACTTTGTTTTGTGGCAGAGGAGAAAGTTTTGGGACGTACTGAAGGAGTTCCACATGCGTCAGGAGAAGGAGTTGGAATGGTTGGCAAAGCCACTGCTTCAGCATCTTTTATGTTCCTATATTAACCAAGAAAATTGCAATTGTATAGAAAAATGTTGACTCAAGTTCTCAATACAAAATACAGTCAGGTAATACCTAGATGTCATTACCCTCAAATTCTGGAATATACCAATTTAGTATTTTCTTTGGTAGTCCCTAAGTAGAGGTCTTATTGTCAGTCTGATTTTTTGTGGGTTCTAAAAGATATCCATGTTCAAACTTCTTAAATCAGATACCCTCTAATACCAATGTACAAGCCAAAGTAATACATATGCCAAGACATGGAAAATTTAAAGAAAAAAATCAAATCCTGTAAATACTCATCAGGTCAGGCATTTTCTGACGAGAGTGAGGAGTTAATTAGCCTCATGTTGAAACAATTTCAGCAAATTCATACTTGACTTTGCTCAAATCCTTATCTGTGTTGAGTCAATAATGAAGATCTAACATTCAAATAACTTCTCTTCCCCATTTTAGAACCATATGAATCCTTTATTTTGCTTTGAAAGGCATTTTCAAGTGTAGCGCAATAAAAATAAAGCCACATCCGTTTTAATTTCACCAATTCAGGTAGAGAAGTCATGCATTTCCTATTGTGCAGCATGGTGAAAGCTGAGAGAGCCACAGATAATTCAAATAACAATTTGATACACTGAAGAGGTTTTTTGTCCACCTGGTCTGCATTTGACATGACTGCATTTAAAAAAAACTTGAAGGATGTTCTGATCTCTTGCCACACACTTCAATTGGGTTGTTCTAGCATCCAGTCTGCCAGCTACTTCCATCTGTCTTGGTCTCCACGCCACAAACTTCACATCGTACTTCACTAATTTTACTTCATTTACTTGCATTTCCCTTTTAAAATGCTGTCCTCCACCTCCCCCCAAATTAGATACACTAATGTAGCACAACAGCAAGGTTCTCATCATATTACAGATAACAGGCATGCATCTTGTCTGTCTGCAAGGCAGCTGGATAAATCAAAGATGCCAACACCTTAATTTAGTACAAACTTAAATGATAATCTTCAATTCTGTTGATCAATATTAGAATGTACAGATGTGCACAAAGTAGTTTCAAGCTTTGGACACAAGGTGGCTCTGGAGGTCAAGTTTCAGAATTATTGATGTTAATTACTGAGCATCACCACAATGAGGCAGATCCTTAGTCACCCCAAAAATTATTGGCTGCCTTACTATATTGCTTTGTAATGTGTCCAGAATTAAAATTGTAATATTAACACTATATTGAAACCTATAAAGAAATACATTTAGTTTCCTCCAAGCAGCCAACATCCCCTTTATTTGGGAGGGCTGCTGTAATTGCATTACATTTAACTCACTGGCTCGACAGGCAGGCTTCCCAGCCTAAGCTGAGAGTCCTACCAAAGTTAATGCTGCCCCCTCAGACAAGGAATCCACCCACTTAGCACTGCTGCAGCTGGCAACAGGCCAACAGTTGCCACTATTGATTTAACACAGAAAATTCTTCTGCAGAGATACCTGGTTAAGTCCATGTTCAAGAACTGGCATTGACCCCAATACTTCCAGAAACAAAATTTTATTCTTCCTTTTATTTAGATAAAATGACTGTTTAAAGGGCATTTAGATAGACAATTAGAATATGCATAGAATGAGATGGGCCTATTATGGGCAAATGTAGTGGGAATAACAGGTCACTGGTATACTTTGTGACAAAGGGCCCCATTTCTGTGTTGCACAACTATAATAGACTGAGATGGGTCTCAAATACACCCAGTGCAAATCACTCAAGATGCAGATTGTATTAACAGAAGGACTCTGCTTGCCAAGTTACAGTGGCTGTTTAGTCATGTTCCAAAGTTAGAGGGCATAGATTTGAGAAGGAGATGATTTAGTGGACCTGAAGGGAACTCATCTACCCACCCACAGGAGAGTGGTGGGTATATTAATAGAGCTGCCAGAGGAAGCTCAGAAGGAAAGTCCAATTACAACAATTTGTGGCGACTCACCGTCTAGTCGGGCGAACCGGCTCGGCAGTCGGGTCGCGCGGCGTCGGAGCGACGAGGCCCAAGATGGCGGCGGGCCTTGTCTTTCCGAGCGACGGGGAGAACCCACGCGCGGGAAAGTCCTGATGACGTAGGACTTACGTCATTACCGGTTGTTTTGGGCGGGAACATTCTCCCTTAAAGAGCCCGCGCAAGGCGGGAAAATAAACCAGTTCTGTTTGGCAATCCTCCGAGTAGAGTCTTGTTTTATTCCGCGGTAGCAACCGCTACATTGGTGACCCCGACGGTCCAAACGGCTTTTGGACCCGTGAAATGAACGACAGCGCAGCAGCCAATGCAGTGGCCCTCAAGCTACCAACCTTTTGGACACTTCGGCCCAGCGTCTGGTTTGACCAGGCCGAAGCGCAATTCCACCTTCGGCAGATCACCTCTGACTCCACGAAGTACTACCATGTGGTTAGCTCTCTGGACCAGGAGACAGCCACCCAGGTTGGAGACTTCATCCAGTCGCCTCCGGAGGAAGTACCCAGCTTTCAAAGACCTTTTGATCCAGACCTTCGGCCTCTCCCGTCGTGAGTGCGCCGCCCGCCTGCTTCATCTGGATGGCCTGGGGGACAGATCCCCATCCGCCCTAATGAATGAGATGCTGGCATTGGCCAAGGGTCACAAGCCATGCCTGATATTCGAACAGGCCTTCCTCGAACAGCTCCCTGATGACATCCACTTGTTAGCCGACGCCGACTTCGACTTCAGCAACCCCCATGAGGTGGCCACCCAGGCAGATGTTCTGTGGAGGGCCAAGCGCGAGAGCGGTTCGTCCATCAGTCAAATCACCAGGCCGCGAGCCCAACGCCCGCCTCGCCCGGCCCCAGCAACCACGCCCCAGGAACGCAGACGACGACACGGGTGACCAGCTGTGCTTCTACCATCAGAGGTGGGGTGCGGAGGCCCGTCGATGCCGCCCACCATGCAAGTTTCAGGGAAACGCCAGGGCCAGCCGCCGCTGATGGCTACGGCGGCTGGCCGCCGACAGAGCCTCCTATTCGTTCAGGACAAGAAATCTGGATGGTGTTTCCTCGTTGATACTGGAAGGAGGTCAGTATTTTGCCCCCGACGGGCCGTGACACTCGTGACAGGCCACCAGGTCCTCTACTCAATGCCGCCAACGGTACAACGATACGGTCTTTCAGCACCCGTATGCTTCAATTACACTTTGGCAGCAGCTGTTTTACCTGGACCTTTACCCTTGCCACCGTCGCCCGACCACTCCTAGGAGCCGATTTCCTTCGGGCCCACAACCTGTTAGTCGACCTGCGAAGGAAGCGGTTAGTCCACTCTAGCACTCTCCGGACCTATCCCCTGGGAGAAATCAGCCCACCAGCCCCGCGCCTGGACTCCATTTCCCTTTCTGGCGACGATTTCGCCAAGCTCCTAGCCGAATTCCCATCGATTTTGGCACCTTCATTTACAAACTCTAGGCCCACACACGGGGTACGACACCACATCATTACCACAGGGCCACCCCTTCATGCCCGAGCACGACGATTACCTCCAGACAAGCTCCGCCTGGCAAAGGAAGAGTTCCATCACATGGAGGAGCTGGGGATTGTTCGCAGGTCAGACAGCCCCTGGGCCTCCCCCCTGCACATGGTCCCCAAAGCCACCGGAGGGTGGAGGCCCTGCGGCGACTACCGCAGGCTGAATGACGCCACCACCCCGGACCACCATCCCATCCCTCACATCTAGGACTTCGCAGCGAACTGACACAGGGCCTGCATCTTTTCCAAAGTGGACCTTGTTAGGGGATACCACCAAATCCTGGTCCATCCGGATGACGTCCCCAAAACTGCAATTATCACCCCATTCGGCCTGTTCGAATTCCTTCGGATGCCGTTCGGCCTTAAGAACGCCGCGCAGACCTTCCAGCGGCTGATGGACGCGGTAGGCCGAGACCTGGACTGTGTTCATTTACTTGGACGACATACTGATCGCCAGCCGTAACCGCCAGGAACACCTCTCCCACCTCCGCCAGCTGTATTCCCGCCTCCGCAACTTCGGCCTCACGGTCAACCCGTCCAAGTGCCAATTCGGACTCGACTATCGATTTCCTCGGCCACAAAATCACCAGCAACGGGGCAACACTCCTACCCGCCAAGGTGGATGCTATCCGCCATTTTGCCCGCCCCGACACAGTCAAAGGCCTACAGGAATTCCTTGGGATGGTCAACTTTTACCATCGTTTCATCCCTGCAGCAGCCCGTATCATGCGCCCTCTGTTCTCGCTGCTGGCTGGTAAGGGCAAGGACATCACCTGGACCGACAAGGCTGCGGCTGCTTTCGTTAAGGCCAAAGACGCCCTGGCAGATGCCACGATGCTGGTACACCCCAGACGTCCCGACTGCCCTCACGGTAGACGCGTCCAACACCGCGGTGGGTGGGGTACTGGAACAGCTACTCGAAGGCCGCTGGCAACCCTTGGCATTTTTCAGCAAGCACCTTAGACCGCCCAAACTGAAGTACAGCGCTTTTGATCGGGAACTTCTAGCACTGTATCTGGCGGTCCGGCATTTCTGATGCTTTCTAGAAGGCAGGCCTTTCACCGATCATAAGCCTCTGTCCTTTGCCTTCTCCAAAGTCTCCGATCCCTGGTCAGCTCGTCAGCAGAGACATTTATCCTACATTTCCGAATTCACAACTGACATCCAACATGTCTCCAGAAAGGATAATGTCGTTGCTGATGCACTTTCCAGACCAACCATCCACAACCTATCCTTGGGTGTCGACTACGCGGCCCTAGCTGACGCACAGCAAGCCTATGACGAACTGCCCAGCTACAGAACCGCAGTCTCGGGTCTGCAGCTCCGAGATTTCTTGGTTGGTCCAGGTCAGCGGACCCTACTTTGCGACGTTGCGACTGGTCAGCCCCGCCCTATAGTCCCTGCAGCCTGGCGGAGACGCGTTTTTGACTCGGTACATGGGTTGGCGCACCCGTCCATCAGATCTACTGTCCGACTGGTCGCCAGCAAGTTTGTCCGGCATGGCCTGCGCAAACAGGTCAGTGAGTGGGCCAGGACTTGTCCACACTGCCAGACGTCAAAAATCCAGCGACACACCAAGGTCCCACCACAGCAGTTCAAGCCTACCTGTAGGAGGTTCGACCACATACATGTCGACCTCGTGGACCCTCTGCCGGTTTCAAGAGGAGCCCGGTACCTCCTTACCATCGTGGACCGGTTCACGAGGTGGCCTGAGGCAACCCCCCTGACTGACATGACCACTGATTCCTGCGCCCAGGCGCTGCTCACAACTTGGGTCTCATGTTTTGGCATTCCGGCCCACATCACTTCAGACAGAGGCACCCAATTCACTTCCAGTCTCTGGGCTGCATTAGCGAACCTGCTAGGGATGCAGCTGCACACCAGGGCCTACCATCCTCAATCAAACGGGTTGCTGGAACGTTTTCACCGCCATCTGAAATCGGCCTTGATGGCCCGCCTGAAGGGTCCTAACTGGGTTGACGAGCTGCCTTGGGTCCTGCTCGGCATACGCACTGCCCCCAAAGAAGACCTCCGCACTTCGTCAGCTGAGCTTGTATACGGGGCGCCACTAGTTGTCCCCGGGGATTTCATACTTGCCCTTCGGGACCAAGGGGAACAACCCCCAGCAGTCCTACAAAGACTGCGCGAGAAGCTTGGCGACTTGGCCCCGATTCCCACCTCACGGCACAGTCAAGCCCCATCCTGCCAGCCCAAGGAACTATGGGACTGTAAGTTTGTTTTCGTTCGCAGGGGCACACCTCGGGCACCATTGCAACGACCATATGAGGGACCGTTCCGAGTTATACAGAATAACGGATCCACTTTTATTTTGGACATTGGAGGCAGGGAACAGGTTTTCACGGCAGACCGCCTCAAACCGGCCCATTTGGATCTGCAACAGCCTGTCGAGGTTGCCACACCGCGACGCAGAGGCCGCCCCCCTAAGCGGCAGCTGGCACAGCCCACGGACCTTGGGGACTGTATTGCCGGTTCTGGGGGGGGGGTTGTGTGGCGACTCACCGTCTAGTCGGGCGAACCGGCTCGGCAGTCGGGTCGCGCAACGTCGGAGCGGCGAGGCCCAAGATGGCAGCGGGCCTCGTCTTTCCGAGCGACGGGGGAGAACCCGCGCGCGGGAAAGTCCTGATGATGTAGGACTTGTGTCATTACCGGTTGTTTTGGGCGGGAACATTCTCCCATAAAGAGCCCGCGCAAGGCGGGAAAATAAACCAGTTCTGTTTGGCAATCCTCCGAGTAGAGTCTTGTTTTATTCCGCGGTAGCAACCGCTACAAATTGAAACATTTGGACAGGTATATGGATAGGAAAGGTTTAGAGGGATATGAACCAAACACAGGTGGGACTAGCTCAGATAGACAGCATGGATGAGTTGGGCTGTCAGACCTGTTTCTATGCTGTGCAAACATGACTCCATATAGGATTTGGAGAGCACATCTAGAGTGTTCTGTACACTTTGGACTCCTTTTTAAAAAAAATGATACACTTGCCATTGAGGGAGTGCAGCACCAGACCTGGTTGCAAGGATAGTATGTTTGCTGCATGAGCAGAAATCCTGAAGACCTGACCTACATTTGAAGTCTTCCAATACAAGGTCTTATTGAAAAAAAAACTTGGTTTACAGGTATCAACAGGTTGATGCAGGGAGGACATTTCCCATGGCCAAGGAGTTCAAAACCAGTGGTCACCATCTCAGAATAAGGGGTAGGTCAGTTAGGACATGGAGAAATTTCTTCACTCAGTGGTGAACCTTAAATTCTTTACCCCAAGGATGCTAGAGGCTTGGTCATTGAGCTCAGTCAGGATAGTGCAGGAAAATAAGACCAAGATGGAAGATCAGGATCTTGACAAATGGCAAACCAGGCCCCCCCACCACCACCCCCTGCCCCTAAAGAGTCAGATGTATGCTCCCAATTCTTAAAGGTACTTACGCCCTCTGGTCCCAAGTTCTAGAACACATTTAAAATAAAAAAACAGATTTGCTTTCAGCTGCCAAAGACTGGCAATGCCTGCCCAGAGCTCTCCATCCTCTTCCTCAGACACAAATCTACCTCTAACAAGTGTTTGGTCATCTGCCCTGATCACTCCTTGCAAGTGTCAATTGGTTTGTCAACTCACTTGAGTGCATTGGATACTTGTAAATGGAAGGTAGAAATGAAAGCTCTTGTTAAGCACAAGGAAATGTAGAATTAGAGGCAACAAACCAGATAGTTTGACTTCAGAAAAACAGAAGCATGGAAAGGTTTGACAAAAAGCTGAAAGGTTGTTGCTTCACTGAAGTTAATAAATGATACCTTATGCTTTGCTACATTTGACACATTTCAAATATGTATAAAAAGTGTGGAACTAGTGCACTCTTGGAATGAGGGGGAGAAACTC
This sequence comes from Pristis pectinata, assembly GCF_009764475.1. Taxonomy (NCBI): domain Eukaryota; kingdom Metazoa; phylum Chordata; class Chondrichthyes; order Rhinopristiformes; family Pristidae; genus Pristis; species Pristis pectinata. Next base: position 35,827,321 of record NC_067405.1, on the reverse strand, counting down.
CTAACTAGAATTTAAAATATGTGAAGTCAAACCACACTTTAAAACATTGAATAAAAGTGGCTTCTCAGCAAGTTCAAAACCCCACATACAACTGTTCACAAAGCAGCCAGGATTGTGCAAGTGCTGCAAACGAGACCAAAATCAGTCTTCCTCTGCAAATAGCATAAGGATAGAGTGACAAAAACAAAAAGCACCATTTTAAAACAGTTACTTGAGAACTAGTCCATTAACTGAAACTCAATTTATTGTAATACAATTTAAAATGTTCAATTATTTAAATATACAAAACTAAGCATACCTGCTTTGCTGGGACTGAATATTTGATGAGGTTGCCTGAGGAATTGGGCCTGGATTGATTGGATCACTTGTAGTGCTGTCATCTTGAGCTGAACTTATTTCCAAGTTCTCAAATGCTTGCAACTCATCCTGTGAAGTGTTCATATTCTTCCAAAGGGTCTCTGGTTCCAGAGTATCATCCAACTGCAAGGAACAGAAATTTCATTCACTCACCAACAGATAATGCAATAGTTAATTGGTCCCTGTAAAAATCCAGTACTGCACATACAACCCCAACTCAGCTAGCATGTTTTAACAATTCACCACAGAATAAAGTATTCTCTCTACATCAAACCACCAACTGTTGCTTTGGTTGCACGAGGTCTGGGCATTTAGAAACATCTGCCTAGGAGCCCCATACCCAAACGTGAACAAAGTTTCTATGCACGACATGGTTCTAATGAGATTTGTTATTGCCAGACTGCAACCCAACTGCTTTGCTTTTTATGGACTTTACTCAGCCCTTTATTGAACTTTAACCTACTATTCAAACATTAAAAGTAGCAAGTTTTTAAATTTGTAAAGTCAACCATTTTTTTTTAAATCAATGCACGTTTTGCTTAACTCATGTTGGATCAATGTTGGTAGAGTTGTGATGTGCCAGAAACCGACTACTACCATCCCTACTTCAAAGCACCAGAACCATCAAGACTAATGTAAAATACCCTTGTGGGATAGTGCTTTTCCATTGCTTAACTTTCACAAAAGATTTAACTTACATTTAAAGAAATTGAGTATTTGCTCAGTTATCCAGATGAGAGTTGGAAAGAGGACCAGCACAAGAGCAGAAGCATGTTGCATTTTATAGTGTATTACACAAGATAGAGGCCAGGGAGCAAAAGTGCAACAATAATACACCAATGACTTGCATAAGCTTACTATAGTCCCATTATGAGATATTAACCACTACTTCCTTCCTCCTCCTACCACCCCCCCCCCCCCCCCCAGAAAGTCAGCAATTGCTTCCAGGTTGAATATTGTACAGTCAATTATGGCAAAGCAACTCATTTTCCTCAAGAGCATTGATACTTTTCTCCAATAATCTAATCTCTTCTGCTGAACTCCTACATTTCTCTTCCCCTTCCTGGGGAAAATTTAATGTTAAAGTCAGGGTCTGTTTCTGTGCTCTTCAACCTAACTGGTTCATGCCAACCAAGATTACCACCCAAGCTAATCCCATTTACCCATATCCCTCTAAACCTTTCCCATCCATGGTCTGAGTACCTTTTAAATGTTGTTAATGTATCCATCTCAACCACTCCTTGCAACTCAAACCATATACTGACCACCCCAGGTGAAAAAGTTGCCCCTCAGGTTCCTATTAAATCTTTCCTCTCTCATGTTAAACCTATGGTCCCCAAAGTTCTAGGTTTATAGATGCCATACCAACCACAGACATTACCTGTAGCAAAGAATACCAATCCTTTGTTCTCAATCTTACATTCATTACAAAAGTACTTGGCCAAGTGGAGCAGAGGCCAGATTCTCTGCCTCAAGTTGCTCATTTAGAGGAGGTCAGGAGTGCATGGAATATTCACTAGGCTTGATGAGTAGAATTGTAATAAGCAGATCAAAGCAGAACAATTTCATTGATCAATGCCACCTTTCACTCCATGTAATACCCAGACACACCACTGAGGGTGTTGTAGCTCTGCATGTGGCCAATAATGGATTCAGCAACTCAAATTTCACTGCAATAGCATTACACCTGTCTCTTCTGCCACAGGAGGCAATACTGAGGGAACACCCTCAGTAACAATATAATTTCCAACTAAAAGTCTACTCACTGGATTGTATGATCGATGCTCCTTTAGCAATGGGATAATAGCCTAGAATTCCACATCTGACCTCATTGAAAGAGCATCTTTACCTCAGGATAACTCATGCATACATTAGATTTCACCTTACTCAAATCCAAAAGTACAAGTGGGCAAAGCTCAAATATATCAACTTAAAAACCCTTGCCTTTTAGCCCTCCAATTAGCTTCATCCATAGTTTAAAAAAATTCCCTCACATCAAATGGCTTTACTTTGGCCACATCATTCAAGGGGAATACATTTTAAAAATACACAAGCACCTTCACTATTTAATTTTCACCCCCCCCCCCCCCCCCCGTTCTTAAGATAATGGTGTATCAGTACTTTCTATTAGACATCTTGTCAGTTAACCTAGATGTTTTGCTAAGTTGCATATTTAATATATTTGAATTCATATCAAATCAGTATAATTTTTATTTCCTAACTTGAGGTTAACATTCAATAAGAGAGCAAGTAAAGTTTCCTTCAAACCAACTGTATTCAGTACAAAGCTCTGAAGTCAATTGCCTGTCTCCTTCACTCAGCAAGGACAGTACCCCAAATAATCCAGGTTCTCTATAATTGATCACTTTCAGAATGGAGTCAGCCTTGTTTCTGTCACCACTTAAGTAACTTGTGTGCATTGTTAACAGTTGTTACAGAATTGTGGCTCAACTTCCCTAATTTATCCCCTTCCATTTATGTTTACAAAGTTACAAAAATTACCATTGAATAAACATTTTCAAAATAGATGAAAAATTTCAGGGTCACTCCATACATTTCCACCTTCTAATGCCTGTGAAATTGTGGAGTGTTATCACACATCTTATTTGGTCAAGAGACACAGGAAGGCAAAGTCTAGAAGGAGGGAATCATTTGATTCCTAGGTGGTAAAGTAAAGACCAAAGAGCATTTATTTTCCTTCATCTTACTCTTGGTTTAGAGAGTTGCCACCCCTTAGGCATACCCATTTTCTATCAGCAATCACACCTCTACACCTGACAACTTGTTCAGTTACTATTTCTAGCACTCCTTTATATAACAAATACCAAAATCTGAGCAACTCCCTGGTAACCTTTAAATATTTGCCATTACATAATATCATGGCACTATGTGGCCCCCAGGCCATCCTAAAGCTTCATAGGTTAACATGTTTAACCAATTAACTTTGAAAACACAGCAGCCAATTTGCCCAACTATGCTCAAAATCCTGATCAGAAACTAGGAAACATTCACCTACCATACTGTGGGGTCTTTTACATCCACCCAAGGGGTCCAGCATGGCTGTGACTAGGCATCAGTGACACTAATACTTCCTTCACAATGCACTGTAGCTGTTCAAGTCTCTGGAGTAGGACTTGAACTTGCAACACAACTTAGAAGTGAGGCTCATTTAAAAAGGCAAAGTGATATCCCCATGTTAAGCCTTTAGTCATGCTTTAACCCTTCTTGCATTGCAATGGCATCCTCCATTCTTGGAACTTTAGTGCTTTGCCTCTCTGCTCACATTATCCTCTTCAGTCTTATTGCTGCCTCTGCTTTATGAAACTTAGTGTACAGGTGTAAAAAAAACCCTAAGATACTTAAGCCATTCCACTTTCAACTGTAGGAACAATGTTGGGAAAAGAGCAATTTAATTAAATGGAAGTTATTCTGCAGAGAACACCAAAATATAGCCAGAACCAATTAATTAGAACAAATGAGGAATAGTATCCACTTAAAATATTAGTGAACAATTAAGCTTAAGACAAGAGTTTAAAATAAAGCTATTGCAAAAATTAGTTGAGACCTTTCACCTCCTAAGTGTTTTGACCATTTGAGAACTTGTTTTGCTTTCTATTAAGTTGGTAGATTTGTCCATTTCTTAAACTGCTCTAACAGGAGCCATGTGGCCAGCACTCAATTGCCACATTTACTTTCCCTCCCCACCACCTTCTCAGCACATCCTCAGAACTTTGAGAGTGCACTTCCCAGCATTACACAATTAACTATTCCACTGCTGTAAGGACACTGCACTAAAAGTTGCTCAGCTTTTGAGGCACTAGAGACATTCATGTTAGTTTAAACATGGAAAATGCATAAAATAAATGAGATTAAAGCTAGAAGAGTGTAATTTTAATCCAGTCAAGGGCATGAAAAGTATATGAATTCCAAGCCCACAAAAGCTAGCTCAATTTTAGAAACCAAGTCATGATTCTTCGACACAGAACAAGATGAAAAGTAACACTTAACCAGAACTGGAAAGTACTTCTCTCCCCTTGACCTCATGCACAGAAGAATTTGCATACAGCTAAAGAACAAGTTGCAGTATTTAATTTATGCCATCTACTTCCATTGTTAGATGTTGCAGACTAGAAAGGAGAGAATACTGAAAACAGTCAGCAAGTCAGGCAGCATCTGTAGAAGGAGAAATACAATTAATGTTTCAAGTCAAAGAACCTTGAGGAACTGGGACAGAAAGAAAATCCATTAGTCTCAAGTTAAAGAGGGTGATAGGGCAGTGCAGGGAAGACGTTGCAGTAACCTAATTGATAGATAAGGTTAGTGAGAAAACAAAAGTTATGAAATGCAGAGCTGTAGGGAATGCCAAGCAGGTCAGGCCATGCTACAAAGAAACTGGCAATGTTACAGATCACTGACCTACAGAGAACTGGCTAGTTCTGATACAAAATAAAAAGTAATTTACCTGAAGTTTTTAAACTCATATCAATTCTGGCATGTTCTCACAGCATACTGGACAGGACAGGAAGCCATGAATTGCTGTCAAAGTGGAAGAGGGATAGAGAATTTAATGACCTGCCTGGGTCACCCCTGCGGCTGGAATGCAGGTGCATGGCAAGATGGTCTTCCAATCAGCATTTGGTTTCTCCTATGCAGAGATGACCACTGAGCACCAAATGTAGTGTAGAATTGTTGCTTCACCCAAAGGAATTATTAGGATGTCTAGATGGTAGGAAAAGAGGTAAGGCAGCATGTGTTGCACTTAGTGATTGAATTGGAAACTGCTATAAGACAGTAGTTGGAAGAAATTAAATAAGTCTACAAATACTGGAAATCTGAAATAAAAATAATATGCTAAAATACTCAGCAGGCCAGACTACATCTGTGAGAAGAGAAACAAGAGCTAATGTTTCAGGCTGACAATACTGTCAGAACTGCCAAGAGGTCTTCCTATGTCCAGCATTATTTCAGTAGTTGGTGGAGATAGAAGAGTAGACAAGGGAATGGTTCTTTCAGAATGCTTAAGTGGGAGGAAATTGTGAAAATTGATCTGTTGAACACAGACTAGGAGGGTGGTATTTCATATAGTTCTGCATTCTGCAGCTTTGATATTCGAGTCATCTCCAAGTGCCCTCATTAATCTTCATCTGATGCATTAACACTATTTCTTTCCAACCTGCACACATTCAACAATTTTCTGGTCTCTCGTTAACTGACGCAGCCCCAATTTCACAGCTAGCCATTCTCCACAAGATTTTTTACTGCCATTAACACATTGTCCCCATTGTTAGGCATTGCACCAAGTATATTTGTAATACAAAATGTTGATGTATTGACTCAGGAAAGTTTCACTAAGTCAATACATAGAGGGCTCTACTTAGGAGGTTGGAATACTGGTCCTCCTCTTGAATGAGGCAGGGCAGCTAACTGAAGTGGCATTCAGGGAGTACTTTGGCTCTAATGACCATTCTATTAGTTTTAAGATAGTGACGGAAAAGGATAGGGTCCCAAACTCAAGCAGGGCTAATTTTGGGGGAAATTAGTTAGGATTTAACAGATCAATTGGGTGATCCTGTTTGAAGGGAAAGGAACAAAAAGTAGGCTTTTATGTGTGTGATAAAGAGTCCAGGAGCAGCATGTTCTTGTTAGGGTGAAGGGTAAACCTGGCAAGTTTAGGGAACCTTAGCTGATGAGAGATATTGAGGTTCTGGTCAAGAAAAAGGAAGCATACGTTGGGTTTATAAGGTCAGGAACAAGTGAATCTCTTGATGACTATGAAAAGATTAATACCCTTACCGTCTTTGCCCTAAGAAAACTAGGAGGGCAAAGAGGGTAAGAGATAGATCTGGCAGGTAGAATTAAGGGAAATCCCATGAGGTTCTATAGCTATATTAAGAGTAAAAGGGTGGCTGGGGGAGAAAGTAGGTCACCTTGGAGATCAGTAGGGCCACCTACACCCATTTACTGATGAGAAAAATCATGGTTGTTCAATAGGCAAGAGAAACAAGTGGAGATGTTGGAGGACTTTCATATCAGGGTGGTATTTGCAGCCTTGCAGTGCATCAAGGTGGATAAGTCCCCAGGAGCTGACCAAGTACACCCTCATACTTTGAGTGAGGCAGAGGGAAAATTGCAGAGGCCCATGCAGAGATGTTTGCTTCATCATTGGCCACTGGTGACATTCCTGAAGACTGGAAGGTAGCTAATATCATTGTTGTTTAAGGAGGGTAGCAAGGACAAGCCAGGGAACTACAGGCCTGTCAACTGGACATTAGTGGGGAAGTTACTGGATGGAATTCAGAGGGACAGGATCTACCAGCATCCAGATAGACTGATTAGATGGAGTGAGCATGGCTTTGTGTATGGCAAGTTGTGCTCAAGGTAGGGCAGTGGATATTGTCTATTTAGACTTTAGCAAGGCCTTTGACAAGGTCCTGTATGGTAGGCCAATCTGGAAGGTCAGGTCCCATGGTATCCAGGGAGAGCTAGTTAGGCAGATTCAAAATTGGCTCAGAGGTAGGAAGCAGAGGGTGGTGTTTGAAGGTAGTTTCTTGGAATGGAGGCCAGTTACTAGCAGTGTGCTGCAGGAGTGATGTGCTGTAGAGTCAGTGTTGGTATCCTTGTTAATTATAACAAGGATTTGGATATGAATGCACAAAGCTCAACAAGTTTGCAGATGACACAAAGTTAGGAAGCATTGTAGATTATAGGGAGATCTTGATCAGTTAGGGAAGTGAGCGGAGTGACAAATTGGATTTCAAGACAGACAAGCATGAGGTGATACACTTTGGAAAGTCAAGCTAGTGCAGGACTTGTACTATGAATGGTTGGGTACTAGGGAGTGTAATGGAACGGGAACCTTGGAGTACAAGTGCATAATTTGTTGGAAGTGGCAGCACAGGTAGACAGGGTGGTGAAGAGGCATTAGCATGCTGACCTTCAATCAGGGTGTTGAGAATCAGAGTTGGGACATTATGTTGCAGTTGTACAAGTTGTTGGTGAGGCCACACTTGGAGTACTAAGTACAGTTTTAGTCACCCTACCAGAGGAAAAATGTAGTTAAACTGGAAAGAGTGCAAAAAAGATTTATGTTGCGAGGACTCAAGGGCCCAAGTTATAGGAAGGAGTTAGTCAGGCTAGGTCTTTATTCCTTGAAGGGTAGGAGAATCAGGGGCAGCCTTAAAGTGTTTAAAATCACGAGGCATGGACAAGGTGGATGGTAGCAGTCTTTTCCCCCCAGGGTAGAGGAATCCAAAACCATGGTGCATAGATTTAGGGCAGGGAGAAGGAGAGGGGAGATTTAAAAAGGGACTGAATGGGCAATGCTTTCCCCACACCCCCCCCCCCCCCCCCAACCAAGGGTGGCAAGTACATAGAATGAGCTGCCAGAGGAGGTGATTGAGTCAGGTACAGTAGTATTATTTAAGCAGGGCAGGGCTTATGTCTACAGGCCAAATGCAGGAAATTGGGACGAGCTGGGCCAAAGGGCCTGTATCTACACTGTATTGCTCTATTGACACAGTTATTCAAATACTTTGAATACCAATGCTTTGTTCGTGAAGATGTAATACTGCTCACATTAGAGGTTGAATTATTTTGTGCAACACCAATGACAAGCTAATCATTCAAACATTTGGAAAACATATACCATTAGATCTTTACACAGGTTTCAGTTGCATCGTCAACTCCAGGAAGAGTCGACTGCATACTTTGCAAAGTTGGTGCCTAACCTAACTAACAAGTACAAAAACCAAAATCTGTAGTAGATCAGATCTTTTTAAAAAAGATGAGTCCATCAAGTGTTTAGTAGAATAGAATGACCCCACCCCATTCAATTCAGAACATGAGGAAATGCACCCAGTAAGGGCAAGGCAGGCACAGGAATTCACAACAAATTGTGGATACTGAAGTGAGGAAGAGAGTCTGTTCACAGACCACAAGTAATAGCAATGCAGGTAGATAAAAAGGTGGCTAAAGCAGCATTGTGGGATGCTTGCCATGGTACTTTTTGATCATTGATGTTACAAAAAGAACACAGTAATATAGAAGGTACACCAGGATGTCACTAGGCTTGCAGAATCTTATGAGAAAAGGTTGGTATTATTTTATTTAGAATAAGTGATACAAAGGGAATGAGTAAAAGAAGAGGCCTAGGTAAGTCCTTCCTATCCACCACATCCTTGAACAAGTTTAGGGTTACTGCTAGAAGGATGAAGATGGAAGTTGAAGAGAAAGTTCATTGAATGGTGGTGCAGGGATGGTCTGGAACTCACTGAAAGCAGAGCAGAGGCAGAAACAGCCTTAAAATTTTTGGGTATGCATTTCAAATGCTGCAACCTACAATATAAACAGGCAATGCTGGATATGCTATTAGACCAAATAGTTCATTGATACAATAGCCAAATAAAATTACTGTAAACTTCTATAGTTCTGTAATAAGAAAGAAACATACTGGTTTGTAGATAATGACAAGGTATAGCTACACAGGGTTCCTTAAATTGTCACCACAGCCATGCATATTGGACTCAGCCTAGAGTTTGTCACTGAGCTCCCTCCTTTACAGGAAGGGGAAAGGACAGCAAATCCCCTGGAATGTCTGAAAAGGTACACAAGTGTCAAACAGCCAGACTATGCAGTTTTAGAATCAAGTACTACTGGAAAATCCAATTTTTGGCCCCACCTGTTCACACTAAGTTGTTTCATAGTCTGAAATGTTCATAAGCTTCAGAGATGACACCATGTTTAGTAATATTAAGATTTTGCTGCTTGTAGCTCAAAGATGGGGTCTAAAAGTCCTTGAATGTACCCAAAAGAGCCTGCAATACTGAATGAGAGGTTGGAAAGCTTGCGGGCCAGTTTATCCAAATTTAAATATTCCAGACAAGCTAATAGCAGAATTTTGACCTATAGATGAATACTTCATGCTTGCCTTCCCATGTAGGAAGTGCAATCTTTAATGATAGTGATTTAAATTTGTCAGAGCTCCCCCACCAGCAAGCACTTTCTTTATAGTCACCTCATCAACCCCTTAGATTTCAATATTCTAAGAATAGGTCACGTTTTCAGTCTCTTCATTAAGAACTCCAATAGCCCGAGTAAATCTAAAATTCTACTCCTTCCAAAAATATTCATCTGTAACTTGCCAAAAGAGCTACATCTTACCTTGCTATGGACAGATTGGTTGACAAAGTTTCATCACAAACTGAGTACCAACATCATTTGCAAAGCACTGAGACAACTGAATGCTAGATCACCCTAAATTTGCTACCCATTATGGAAACTCGAGTTTTATTATTCAGCAACTTTTAGCATAATTATGCCTATTTATACATGTAACAATACAAATTCTAGCACATTCCCCATATTCCTATTCTTGACAATAATTTGTATTGTGATGCCTTTGACATCTACAGGACACACCACCCAAAGGTAATAGGCAGATGCAGCAAGAAATTAAGATCAATGTTTTAACCTTTATTCCAAAATAGCTGGGAGTATAAGCAAACTTGATCCAAATATACAAGGATTTTGCAAGGCCACATTTGGTGTGGTATGTAATTGAGAGGCTTGATAGGTAGGCTTCAAGATGTTTTCCTTCTTTCAAGCAAGACCAGAACCCTATAAATCTAAAGAATTACAAAGAAATCCAGTACTGAACTCAGAAGTCTCTTCACCCAATGTGAAATTAAAGATACTCACTACCAGGAGTGGCAATTCAAACAGTTGGCAAAGATGAGTTGAGGGGAACATGAAAGGAATTGAGTACACCCAAGGATAGAAGGTACCCAGACTACCTACAGGCTTGACCCACTGGTCTGTTTCCATCCTAAAACTGCTTTGTGGAAAGTCTAACTGTGGCTAGTTATGAAATTGAAGAGCTATTTTTGCACCAAAAGAAAAGTTAACCATAAAAACCCAAACAGACCATGAAAGAACTTGGCAACTCTCCCTGGTACAGCTTGAGAGAATCTACTGAGACAAAGGATAGTGGTGCAGCTGAGAGCCACTGTTTGACAGCTCCAGTGACCCAGTTTTGATCCTGACCTTCAGTACTGTGGTGTTTACATGCTCTCCTTGTGACCACTTGAATTTCCTCTAGAATCTCCATTTTCCTCCAACATACCAAAAATGCTTGGATTAGGCTACTGTAAAATGCCCCTAGTGTAGATGAATGGGAGTTGATGGGAATGTGCAGAGGATAAAATAGCTTAGGGTAGGATTAGTGTTTAAAAAATGGGTGCTTGATGGCTGGCACCTGTTTGAAGGGGTATTTCCATGCTGTATCTCTATGCCTCTAAAAAACATACTTAGCTTCCAGAATAGCCAATTAAGATCCCTCAAGTTGGATCTAAAAAGACCTTATTCCTTAAATGTCAAAATTTCTTAACAAGAAACCAACAATTTAACATGAAATTGTTTTATATATACACATATGTAGCACCACAGATGTTAACAACTAGCTTCCTTCCAAGTCATTCTACTGGTGCTGATACTCATTCCATTAAGTAGTTCTGTCCTCTTGCATTAAAGAGGGAAAAATAAAAAACCTTACACTTGCTTTGTAACTATCAACCTTTAGTGGCCAAACTAACATCTCCATTCTCACACTTCTACTCAAAAAAGAGTTATTTAATTAAAGCCTTCATGTACTAAAGAGTTTCAGATTGGCAAGAAGTCACCTCCTGGAAAAATCTAGACCAAATGCAAATAATTTCACAGAAGGGTTGCAAGAATAGAGAATAATGCCCAAGAAACAAAAATTGCAGTGCTAAAAAGGAGACCTGCTTGATTGGAGTAGAAATAGATGTGGAGAAAAATTGGGGGTTAGAAAAAGTTGCCACAGCCAAGAAAATAAACTGGAACTGATTGGTCAAGTATTCAATTCTCTCATACCCTACCCTATTTATGACTTTCTAAAGAATACACTCAGCCCTATTAATATTCTTGATCTTAACACTGCCCCAAACAGACATCAATTGCTCATCTTTCTCCTTCATAGCTAAGATTTCACAACTCTGACAACACCTATAACATGTGAATTTGGGTGTTGTTTCCTTATCAGTGGGGAACTCAATACCATGAACCTAGAAAAAACTCATCTGATAAATAACTTCTGTTCAGGCCTTTAACTCTCAACACAAGTGTCCTTGTCTGGTGCTAACTACTTCATGATGGGATTGGTATCCTTACTGCCTTATTAACAGCAATAATGAAGTTACTGAAAGATAAGTCAAGTGTCCAAAGTACCCACCCAATTCAAACAGACTTCTGCATAGCAAGATTTTCCAGAATCAGGTTAGAAAAAGGTAGACTCATCATAGTCTACATTGCATAGCAACACTGGTATCATCCATGCAAGCTTTAGCATTTCAAAGCAAAATATTGCAATTTTGTTTGACTTAAATAGATTCTGACAAAGGTTGTTTGAAATCAATCATCATTTAGTAATTGGTTACAGAGCACTAAAAAAACTATGTTGAAAAGCTACTGGTGTCTATTCTGGCTCTTAAAAGCACACCTTTTTCCTCCCCAACTCTTGTTTCCTTCAGATTAAAGCCAAGCATGCTTATCCTTCAGCTGAAGGATGGTCAAGTATCACCATCTGATTGATAAAAGGTGATCAACAGAAAGAAAATATTAACTCTCTCCATAGATGTTGCCTGTCCTATGATGCTTTCCACAGAAATTTTATTACACTGAAATCTAAGTAAGGTAACAAAACAGATTTATATTAACACTTACGGAAATTGTCTTGGAATAGTATTTATGAAACCACTTCAGCCTGTTTAAGATGTTGATGCCATAACCATGCAAGTTTCAGACCATCATTACAAATCCATCTGGTTCAATGTTCTCAGAGAAGAAATCTGCCATCCTTTCCCTTTGAATTGGCCCAACAGGTGAGGGAGAGGGACAGTTTGTCCAAACCTACAATCCTCACAAAGCACCCGTCTAAACAGTACTAATCATGTACTCACTATTCCCATATTCCGTCAGTTGTTAAATTGACTAGTTAAGTAGCATGCAAATCTCATTTTAAGTATCAACTCCAATTATGCATTTTACAGCTGTTTAATGCAAGACTCACTGTTCCAAGTATCCCGCATTTAATCTATTTCCATAATCATCACTTTGGACCACACACTTGTTTACTTAATCTTATTCCTGGATTTTTAAAATTGCATGCCACATTGGATCACATGTTTAAATTCACCTTTTATAGTAGACATTTCCTCATCAGTTTTTACTGTATACTTTCATCATTTCAATAGCACAGGACTGCACATTAAGATGTTACTGTTCATCAAGCTTTGTTTCTCAAATCCAATGAACTGGTTTTGGATTTATGTCAATTTCTGCTTGATTCCCTTGGATTACATCTGTTCAGCATTGCTTACAAGTTTAGAACCCATTTCTTGCAAGTTTTTGGGATAATCCACCTATGTGAACCATGAAGAACCTGTTCTTAACATCTACAGTTTCTTGCCTTTAAGAACTTTAATCCAATTTTCCTTCCTCCCTCAATTCCATGAGGATTCAATAGTTTCCAAATGACAAAAAATTCTGAATTTACAGGTTGTGTATCCAATTTCAGCATCCATCACCATGTGGTGACATTTTCTCCCAAATGAAATCAGTGCCAAATGCTTCCAATTGTTTTTCCTTAGCTACGATTCATTACCAATTTGGACATTTGCAAACTAGCACATTTAATTCAAGCTTCCTTTTGGAAAATAAGGACATTGGCCAATTTAATACTGCATGTCTAACTCACTCAATCTCTTAAATACTATTTTGCAACCCCAGGAACTTCTGCTATCACCTCAAGCCTGATTCTATTTACCATATACTTCACTGTTCTTTTACATTTTAGATTCAGATCATATTTTTTCCCTTTAGGTTCTAGAAGTCCTCTTCATTGAGTATGGATCAAACTTCAATTACCCCCACCCTAACATTTGTTCTTAAAAGCAGGAGATACAAAGTCTACAGTCTGCCCCAGCTTAAAAATACCCATGTTATATACAGCCCCTACATACAATCAAGTGTTGAGACCAGCCGGATGGATATGCCAGCTGCTGTAGGGTTGCAGGCATCTTCTGCTGCCTTGGAATACAATCCATGCCCACATTTCTGACTTGTGGGCTGTTTGGGTTATGAGCAGTTCACAGGAACTGAAGCCTGTTGTAACCTGGGGAATGACCTAAATAGCGGACCTACTGAAGTATCCAAAAGGAAAAGTGAACTAAAAAACTATGGTCAGTATGAATAAAGGCATGACATGATTTTTTCCCTTGCAGGTTTCACTATGTGGGCTAATAATTTGAAGCAGTTTTAGGACAGCTGACTTGTCAAAATCAGAATTAAACAGTTAAAAATTTGACATGGAGGATGAATAGTCATAATTTGAATTAAGCCATTTACAGCATTTTACTATGAAATTTGCTCATATGAATGACTCACTGGGATTGAGCTTGAGTGAGGTGCAGTTTGTTTTAGAAAAACACAATAAATATCCTTAGAAGAGAACCATGCTTCTATGCCATGAATTGAATTACAGAAAATTTGGAGATGGGGTGGGCAAATTGATGACTGTTAACATACTGATATGCTGCTTTTTCTCTTTAAAAAGAAAAACAGTATTAAAATACTGAGATTAACAATTTAGAACCACCACCATTAAGATGGACTCATTTCTAGAGTTCCTTCCACAAATTCAATCTCAACTTCAGAAGCAAGTTTTTGGCTGTGAATGGCTTTGGTATTTGAACTTTGAAATTAAGCAAAGAGGCACAAAGCCTCTTCTGCAGGCATGGATTAAAAACATTTAAAATGATAGTGTGATGCATATTAAAAGTGGTGTCAAAGGGTTTGACCTGAAACATCAAATTTCTCTTTCTACAGATGTTGCTTGACCCACACTTTTCTAGCAAGTTCTATTTTATTAACAAGTAGCTCTGCACCAAATTGTGACAGAAGATCTCATGTCCAGAAGTGGACAAGTGACTCTGGATGTCAAACACTGCCCAGCAGTGGGATGTGAACCAATGGCACTGAGCTACAAGCTTGTATTTTTGATGGTCAGTGACAAACTGCCACAATACTGCTGTGGAATAACACCATCCCAAATCTTTGTGCAGATGAAGAATTTTAAATTTAAATATCTAATAGATTTGGCATGTAGGCAGCTTGCTGCTTCTTAAACTTAAGCTATGCCTTTTTAGCAAATTAATTCTTACAATAGCAAGATGTGTCATTTGACATTAGGATTTCAGCAAAATGTGCAAGAAAAGAACAGTTACCATTTCACCAAATCTTTAGGAATTATTAAAGAGAAACTATGTGATGTTTCAAAGATGAAGCAGTGTTTAAAAATAGTAATTCTACATGGTAGGGTGAAGTAATAGTGATAACAAGTCAGTGATGCCAGTAATAGAGGAGCAATGAGGTTATATTATAAATAGCACAAGATTAACAAGTCCATTGGCATAAATGATTTCCCACTCATGGTGAATTCAGAGACAAGCTATAAAATATGACCATTATCATGGTGTGTTAAGGCCTTAAAAATTCAAAGGGTAATGAGGGGCTGCTAAAGAACATGGTGCTAATGCAATAAACATACCAAAACATGCCCAATTCTTCAAAGAAAAATGTGGGTGTCCTACATTTGTATAATGTGAGAACCAAGGCGCATTGTTATGTCTCTAACAAAATTAGATGAGGAAATACAGAATCACTTCATAATCAGCTAATGTTTGAAGTATTAGACATTAAGACCATCTTTCAATTCTGCCAGTTCAGAACATTTGTAAATATTGAAGTATACTCAAGCAACATCACTACTAAAAGAGCAGACCCAAGGTATACAACTACTATGCAATTTGCTTTGTTACATTCTCCACCCTGTAACTCCACACACCATTTGATTTGAATCATCCAGGCACTTTCACCATAAAGACTATCTCATTAAAATCATTTCAGCAGAGGGAGAGCAAAGTGGTACAGCTAGTAGAGCTGTTGCCTCAAAACAGTGACTAGTTCAGCCCTGACCTCCGATGCTGATTGCATGGAGTTCACACATTCCATCAAGTAGTAGTAGTTGTTGTTAATGGAAGTGTGGAGAGAACAAAGTGCAATTCGTATAAAATGCGAGCTTGATGGTCAGCATGGATTTGGTGGGCTGAAGGGCCCCCCATTTCTGTACTGTATAACTGTAAATTAAAGATATTGACTTGTATGGCAGAGTTAAAACTACTTTTAACAGAAGATCATAACTACTTTATTCAATGCAGAAAAGGTAATGCAAAGCTTCTGCAGATACTCAGAAGGATGTTTGTATTTTACAAGCTTAGTTTGATGGAACTCGCTGCAGACTTCTATTTAGTATCCAATTTCAAAAACCTACCAGGTGGAGAAGAACTCTAGAACAAAAAAAGACAAGTAAAAACAACACCACCCATTAATGTCTTCCCCCCTCCCAAAAAAAAACTCCTCCAACCTTTCCCCATCCCCAAATAAGTGACAAAACCCTCTTACTCTGGGCAGCTTAAAACTTGGTAGTGTGACCAAGCCAAGTCCTTAAAAACACAAGCTGCTTCTCATTGTGATGGATAGCACTAAATGAACTGAGTTCAGGTAAACTGAAAGAATGTCTCATTTGGAGATAGTCTAAATAATGTTCTGTTTTACATGGAACCACTGACCAATGTGAAGGAAAACTGAAATGAAATGTAGTTCAGACAGCCGATCTGCTTCCTGCCTTTTGGCCTATGAAAAGGAATTCTAATTTTAATGAGAAAAAGCACAAGGAAATTGTAAAGAACCAATGACGTTTCTCTTAACAAGGTAAGCCTTATGGAGACGAGGCCCTTGTATAAAATTATGCAAAACTCTATGAAAATAAGTGCTTGATATCTAGGCATTGCTAAAATCTGTTGTTCCCTCAACATATTCTAAAGAGGGACAGCTATTTAATGGTTAGTTAAGAGGATTTTTATTCCATGCATTCCTCCAAATTATAAACTGTCCATTGTTGGGGAAGTAACACACAAAGACTGATAACAGCTTTCACGCTGCAAGAGATGATTATATAAATATGTAAAGTGTCAGCCAAGTAGCAAGGCATTAATGAGAGTCAAAGGCTCCTGCTAGTGTTCTTATTGGGGCAGGTCCAGTTCTTAAAATAGGTCAATGTATTTTAAAGAACGCTGCCATAGACACCATGCTGAACATCAAAAGCGGCTTCCCCCCACCCCAGGAAACTTCAGTAATTGAAAAAGGTGAACAAAAATTAACACTAAGCACGTTAGTGCAACTCTGGACACCTTTCGAGTTATTAAGGGAAAGGACCCTCTTTAAAATGGCACCGGACGTTGTGACAGGTTCCCACCTAGGTGAAAGTGGCTTTAAAAAAGACTCTCCCTCAGTTACCGTCTAAATATTTTAAAATTTAAAAGCAAATTAAAACCCCGGAGAGTTCTCACTTAACACCAACCAGTTACAAATGCAAATGGTGAGTATTTGACCTGAAATTATCAATATAAAAGCCAGCTTTAAGAGAAAGAAAGGCAAAATTACTCTAGAAATCAAAGTTGACTTCGTTTTAAACTTTCTATATTAACGTGGTATTGTTGTTATTTCGGTTCAAGGCGTGCCATATGATTCCGAACCAGTAATAGTCCAGCCAGCCCTATGTGTAAACGTCCTGCACGATAAAGCCCACAGATTAAAACCAGTAGCAACTAACTGGAAGTCCGCTCACACACCGCGTTAAACGTTTAGACGTTAGATACAGTACCGAGATCCAAAGGGTCTTGCTTGCAGTTCCTTGGAAAGCAAATGTCCCTAAAATACTAACCTCAGACCGCCGGGATGTGCAATCGGACCAATCTCTCCAAGGAACTCCGCTAACTCTCGGTCCAATGAATGAACGCGAAGCCCAGCTGCAGCTAGTGAAATTTAACAAGTGTCGCGATACGTAAGCAAAGATCTGACGCAACTCGTCCACTCCCTCACCTGCACCAGTAATGAGAGTCTTACCCAGGGCTTCGGTAGTTAACCACCAAAACTGAAATGCATAATCTTTGCAGCACGATTTAATGTCATCAGCAACAAAACTCGAAAATGTTTCGCTGCAAGAGGCTATGCAAGTTCGTCAGTCGGTTGGCTAAATCAGTTAACTTGTCTGTGCAATTATTTAAGGGAATCTAACTTTCACTAACTTTGTCTCTAATTTCAACTGCTATAGTTATGTATTAGTTTCAAATGTTGTTACATTTTCCTGAGTCGGTATGATGTGTTGTACTTCTGGCCAATAATAATTAAGAGGGTTCATTTTATATTCAATGATGGTTCTTGCAAAGCCTGGGGCAGGCAGGAAGATGGCCAGGAGCACTTAGGACTCTCGAAGTAAACACGTAAGATTTTGGAATACAGCCAGAGGTAGGTATGGATTTTGGAAATTATTATGGGTGTTGCTGAACTTTAGTAGCACTGTAGTAAATTGAATCTTATGTTTGTGTAGCGTTTATGGGCGATGCAATCAGTTGGTCTCAGTCATTGGTGCGAATAATATGATTTATCAACATCAATGGTGTTGCTGAGGGCAGTGGGCCTTGGGGCAAGCAACTTTTTGAAGAAGCTATTTTGGTTTGAAGAGGAACATTTCAGAATTGAAGGAGGTGTAATCTCTGCTATTTGGCAACAGTACAAGAATAGGCAAAGTTTAGAGGGATATGGACCAAACACAGGCAAATGGGATTAATTTAGGCATCTTGGTTGGCAAGGACGAGTTGGGCCGAAGGGCCTGTTTCCATGCTGTATAACTTTATGAATGTCTATGGAAATCTACTGGTTATTCATGGTACAGAGAAAAGTGAAGGGAGTCTATTAATATTAGAGGAGCATCCTTGTGCCTGGGAACTACAGGTTAAAAGCAAGAAAATCTGACAGCCATAGCACATAATGATCAGGTCAGGCCACTATGTCTGTAACCCATTTACTCTATTCTTTCTCTGCCTCTCTGTACATTTCTCTGTCTCCTGCACAAATGCACACTGATGTAGACACAGTTTAGTACAACAATGGGAAAGCTTAATCCATATAAATGTACTATACTATGCTATTTGCTTTCCATTTATAGTCAAAATTAAATTAGCTGCCAGTCTTCTGTTATTGTAGGGTGATTATTGAATTAACTGAAACAGGAACCTACCCTTTGTCATTCCATGATATTTGGTCATTGGAGATATGCAACTGACAGATGTGAGAGAATATAGCCCTTATTTGTAGGAACATTAGGGATTTTTTCCCCCATCATCATAGGTGCCAATGATGTGTTTGGGACTGCAACACTAGCCACACTTCTCCAATTCTGAACTGAACATAAGATGACAAGGGACCATTCAATGTTCTTAATTGAGTAAGCATAAAGGACGGTGGGCTATACTGGACAGTATGGATAGTAATCAACTATCCAGCATTTAGGTTCTGGGATTCGTGTTACAGAACACAATTAGATCAGGCAGTTCATTAGCTAGTAGGGATACAAATGAAGGGCCCTGCTGGCGTCAATATGACTCTGTTTTTGTAGCACAGAAGTATAAGGGAAGTACCCAGTCCTTCACATCAGAGCACCAAACCGGCAGAACGCAGGAACTATTTCCAAGGTGCAAGCCACTATCATAGGAGGGTTACCCAAGTCCAATAGGATTTTTATAGCACAGAAGTCAATCACACTCCTAACCCTTGGGTGGAAACTAAGAACAGCACTGGGGTTTGAGAATAATTGTCCTTTCTGTGGCTGTGTAAATCATATCGAAAGAAGAAAATGACTTTAATTTGAAGCTTGTTCACATTAAAATGGAACTCGTGTTGTTCTTTGGTACTCATGGAGATGATAACATAAGATTTCTTTATTAGTCACATGTACATCAAAACACACAGTGAAATGCATCTTTGCGTAGAATGTTCTGGTGGCATCCCGCAAGTGTCGCCACGCTTCCGGCGTCAATGTAGCATGCCCACAACTTCCTAATCCTTACGTCTTTGGAATGTGGGAGGAAACTGGAGCACCCAGAGGAAACCCACGCCATCACAGGGAGAACGTACAAACTCCTTACAGGAGTTGAACCCTGGTCACTGGCACTGTAATAACATTACACTAGCTGCTACACTACACTAAAGAGATAAGTGAATTTATTTTCTGCTAATTTATTCAATCAAATAATTATTTTTCCTATAATCACATACTGCCAAAGAATCAGCTGTATGACCTTGAATTAAATGCATGGATCGAAATGTTACTCTCATATATGCCCTGCCCCCCTACAGCAAGCATTATTGGCACATATCACATTTACAGCATGAGTGAAGAGTACTGACTCACTATCTTCACACCAAAACTGTCTGATAAGATTAGAGCTGTGCCATTTAGGAATCTTATCTTTCAATGGAGTAATAAAGAACAATATACAGGTTGTTCCCATTCCCTCAGAAGAAAACTGTTGGTGGTGGCGACAGTGCTGGATGGTGCGTAATTCTAAAGTTAGAGACGTGATATTTAGGAATAAAAACAAAGTAGCATTTCACTCAAAGATTAGTCTATATATGTATTTCACACTCCAAAATTGCTGCAGATGCCAACTGAAAACTTGAAACAAAAGCAATAAGGCTGATAGAACTCAGCCAGTCAAACAACAACTGTGGAGAGAAAAACCAGTCAACATTTTGGGTCAGTGACCCTTCTACAGAACTGGGGTAAACAGTGGAGATGTAAAAGGATTGAACATTCATAGTGAAGAAGAGCCAGTTGGGACCAGGGAAATAGAAATTGTCAAAATGGCAGAGGGCATCAGGAGTGTCACAGAGCTAACTGGTAAGGGACTGGACCTGGGGGGACAGGATCGAGGCGAGGTAAGAAGAAACAGGTTCGGTAGGGCAAGAGCTGTCAGAAACAAGAAGGCTACTGGGACAATACTGTTTGTGGATCTTGGAGAGGAGGTAGAAGTGGGCAGTACAGGGTGGGGGCACTAGCAGGTTGGGGGCTGTGGAGGGAAGATCTCCTGATGAAATTAGATCCGTGAAGGTCTGGGAGGCAATGGCCAGATTTTGGTTGATGCAATCATGGTCCAGGGCAGAGTAAGATGATGAGTCTGGCCACTGCAAGGCAGAGGTTGGTTCGCCAGACTATAACAACACCACCCTTTGTCTGCGTGTTTGATAAAATCTGGAGAGAAATCAAGGTGACCTACGTCTCATCATCAGTTTGCAATGAATATATCAAGTGAGGGTAAAGGGCTGGGGAAGGGGATCCAGGTGAATTGGGAATGCTGAAGATAGAAGAAATGGTTATTGGTCTGGGGTGAGGATTCCTGACAAAAGAAATGGGCACAGAGGTAGAGGGAGTGGCAGAAAAATTTGCCATCACGTTAGGCCCAGAATTCATCAAGGTGCGAATGTAGGGGTATGAAGTTAGGGCCTCTGCTGAGGACTGGTTACCCAGAGTCAGAGAGAGGGAGATCACTGGTGATGTGAAAACACGACAGTTATTAGAGCTGGGGGAGGTGGGGGGGGGGGGGGAGATACAGCGCCAGAGGAAAGTGAAGGGCAAAAAACTCAGGAGGGGTATTGGAAGTCAAGAGCAGGGTGAGATTGTAGTCTTTTACATCAGAAAGAAATGAAAAAAAGTGTTTGTTACAGCAACAGATGTGGCAAAGAATAAATGGAACTGTGGGCCACGGCAGCTTTAAGACGGTGTAAGTTGTTATTGTAGCAAGAAGAGCATTATGTGTCAATGCATGGCATTGAGTGTAGATCTCTGGATGCAGTTAGAACACTGTTTAGAGAAACAATGGATAGTTTGAACATAGTTCTGATCCTGGGTGTGTCCAAATTCTGATGGGTGAAATTGGAATTTAAATCCACACGAGATGGTCTAGAGCCGGAAACCTTCACCAAGGAAAGAAATGTGGCTGTGGAAGCAAAGTTTGGTCAGAACTTTATCAAAGACTAAGAAGGGAAGCAGAAACAGTGAGGGTGAACAGTTGAACGAGACTGATGGAAATCCCATCAGAGAGAGGAGAAGAACGTCTTCAAGCTAGGTACACCTGGAAGTTGCAGTGGATTCAAAAGTAACAGAAAACAAATAAAACTGCAGATGCTGGGATCAGAAGCAAAAATAGATATGCTGGAACAACTCAGTCAGTCAAGCTTGTCTCTGGAAAAAGAAACCAGTCAACATTTCAGGCCAATGACCCTTCCTCAGAACTGGGGAATAGTGCAGGGTTTACAGTTTTCAAAGCAGAGTTGAAGGGAGCACCATAGGGAGATAGGTTAAGACGGATCAGGTGATAAGGAGGAAGAGTATTGACTGTTAGCAAGACATTTTAAAGAAATGGGGTGAGAAAGGGACATAATCATGATAATGGGAAATAATTGGAGTTCACCTGAGGTTGGCGAGTTCAATACTCATACCAGAAGGTTGCAAAGTTCCTAGATGGAAGATTTTGTTCTTCAAGCTTACATTAGACCTCACTATTTACTGGAGGAGGCCGCAGGCAGACAGATCCAAAAGGGAGTGGGATTGAGAGCTAAAGTGACATGCATCAGGAACCTTAGGATCACCCTTACAGGAGGCAGGGTGAGAGGATGCAGAATAAAGGTAGCTGTGGGAGCCTGTGGGCTTACAAAAGATGTTAGTGGATAGTCTATCTCCTCAGATGGAGGTAGAGAGATTCAACAGGGAAAGGAAATTTCAGAGATGGACCACGTATATGTGTCAGCAGGGTGGAAATTGGCCGCAGAAGTGTTGAAAGTTGAGTTCTCACAGGATGTGGATTTGAAGGCGGAGATCAAAAAATTTTACAGAAGCAGTAAACTGGAATAGCACATTCACCCCATCGAGTCTATTTCTGGCTCTTTGAAGTGCAATCCCAGACAATTAACTGCTGTGTCATTTCAGAGGGTGGCTGAAAGTCAGCCACACTGCTGTGGATCAGAGCCACAAGCAGGTTAAATCTGGGAGCATAATCTGGCCTTTTTTATCCAAGGAACTAACTGAATCAGATAGATTGTTGCAACAAGTTAGCACTTTCAGGGTCACCATGACCGATACCTAGTTTTTTTTCCTTTGTGGTAGGGTTGACGCTTATGTCACCAGTTCTTACTAATCCAGTAGCAAATACGTTACTAGCTGTCTTCACCTTCACCCTCTCCGTTCTGCCTCTTCTTTGTCTGCTGCCACCCATCACCCACCTGCCACTTTTGCCCAATTCCACCCTTCCCACCTTTACCCCCCCATCTACCCCACCTGGCTCCATCTACCTATCATCCTTCACCCCTCCTCAGTCCACCAATCACCTAATTGGTGCTTGGTTTATTATTGTCACATACTAAGATACAGTGAATTGATTTTGTTTGCAGGCCATCCAGATAGATCATTCCATATACAAGTACATCAAGGTATTGCAAAAGGAAATAAACAACATAATGCAGAATGTAGTGTTATAGTTACAGAGAAAGTGCATTGCAGGTAGACAAATAAAAGTGCAAGGGCCATGACGAGGTAGACTGAGAGATCAAGAGTTCATCTTTATCATACAAGAGGTCCATTCAAGAGTCTTATAACAGTGGGATAGAAGCTGTCCTCAAGCCTGGTAGGACATGTTCAAGCTTTTACATCTTCTGCCTGATTTGGGGGGGGGGGGGAGGGGGAAGTAAAGAAGAGAGAATGCCCAGATAGGGAGGGGTCCTTGATTACGTTGGCTGCTTTCCTGAAGCAGCAATAAGTGTAGACAGAGTCAACGAAGGGGAGGCTGGTTTCCGTGATAGACTGGGCTGTGTTCACAACTCTCTGCAATTTCTTGTGGTTTTTGCGGAGCAGTTGCCATACCAAGCTGTGATGTATCCAGATAAGAATCTTTCTATGGTGTATCTGTAAAAATTGGTGAGAGCCATCGGGGATATGCTCAATTTCCTTAGCCTTCTGACAAAGTAGAGGTGCTGGTGCGCTTTCTTGGCTGTAGCATCCATGTGTCTGGACCAGAACACATTTTTGGTGATATTTACACCTAGGAACTTGAAGCTCTCAACCATTTCCACCTCAGCATCATTGATACAGACAGGGCTGTTCCCTGTTTCCTCTTTTGTTTTGCTGACATGGAGGGAAAGGTTGTTATCTTGACATCATTCCACTAGGCTTTCTATCTCCTTCCTGGGTTCCAACGCCTTGTTATTTGAGATTTGGCTCACTACAGTGGTGTCATCTGCAAATTTATAAATGGAGTCAGAGCAGAATTTGGCCACACAGTCGTGTGTGTGTATAGGGAGTAAAGGGGCTGAGCTAGCGCCCGTCTTACTCCTCCCCCTCTACTCCATATATTGCCCGTCTTCCCTCTCAATCCTGATGCGGGGTCTCAACCCAAAACGTCAACAATTCCTTTCTCCCCCACAGATGCTGCTAAACTCACTGAGTTCCTCCAGCTAATCGTTTGTTTCAAGAAATATGTTCCTACTATTCTTAACAAGAATGACTATCATAATTGATGGATCCAAATCGTGAACAACTAATCATGGGAACCTATTACAAACAGAAAACAAACTAATCTATCGCAAAAAAAACTCTTAACTAAATGAGTATTGAGATGTTGAAACAAACAAAAGTACCCATTTAATTTGTCTTAGTCTTTTACTCTCATTGTAGAGATAGTACTTGAAATTTCCAACTGATAAAACTTAGATTCAGTTGGTAATTCCTCCAACAGTATAGTTGATTCTGTATTGTTTTCAGGGTTTTCTGGCATTGAATAGCGAGTTTTCCCTGAAGCAAAAAGTGTTTTTCATTGTCCTCCATTTCAATATTTTATATTTGTATATTGAGTTCTACTCAAAGCCTAGTATTTGGAAATAAAAACAAGTATTTTGATGTTTGAGAACTTAAGTTCCTGATCAGTCCTCAAACACAGGGAAAGATTGAACAGGTTAGGACTTTATTCCTTGGAGCGCAGAAGAATGAGGGGAGATTTGATAGAGGTTTACAAAATTATGAGGGGTATAGACAGAGTTAATGCGAGTAGGCTCTTTCCACCTAGATTAGGAGAGATAAGTACGAGAGGACATGGCTTTAAGGTGAAAGGGGAAAGGTTTAGGGGGAATATTAGGGGGAACTTCTTCACTCAAAGAGTGGTGGGAGTATGGAATGGACTGCCATCTGATGTAGTAAATGCGGGCTCACTCTTAAGAATAAATTGGATAGATACATGGATGGGAGAGGTCTGGAGGGTTATGGACTGGGTGCAGGTAAATGGGACTAGCAGTCTGTTTCGGCACAGACTAGAAGGGCCAAATGGCCTGTTTTCTGTGCTGTAGTGTTCTATGGTTCTATTAAACAGACTGGCAGATTAATATTGCAGCAACAATGGTAGATTAGAGACTGGTTATTCCATAAGAAATGATTTGTCTTCTAATTCTACAACATTTTTTTAAGCCATTTAGAAAAGTATATCAGGAGTCTGACCATTTGCCTCCAACACCACACCAATTTGCCAAGGCCAATTCAACAGCACCTACCAAATTCATGGACTCTAATAATTTGAAGGCAAACATTAGCAGGTATTTGAGAAATCCACCACTAATAAATCCACCTCCAAGTCACACACCATTCTGACTTGCAAAAACATAGCCTTTCTTTCATTGTCCCTGGGTCAAAATCCTGAAACTCTACTTCAAACGACTGTCTTCAGCTGCTACATGAATGACCTTCATCATAAAAGTAAGAAGTGATGGATGCTGTTGATTGCAGTGGAGTTCCTTCTGCAATCCCTCTAATAATGAAGCACTCCATTGCAGCAAGACCTAGATAATATTCAGGCTGTGTGGATAAGTGAGCCTTTGTCAGACAAGTGATATGCAACAAACGCCTCCTGTTTATGAAGCTATCTCCCTATGAAATACAATGTCATTACTATTATCCTATTCCCTGCCTAGTGTCACTAGTGACCAGCAACTCAACTGAACTAGCTACATAAACACTGAAACTAGAAGAGGTCAGTGGCTTGGGATTTTGCACTGAATAGTTCACCTAATCTATAGAAGCTTCCCACAATTCACAAGTCAGGATTGAGAGGGAATCACCAGTCACCTACAAGAATGCAGTTGTAGTTTTAAAAAAAACACAGCTCAGAACAAGGCAGCCTGGCTATTCAGCATCCCATCCACCATCTTGAACATTCATTCCCTCCAACACCAAGGTATTGCAATGCACCTCGTGTATGATTCACAAGATGCACTACAGTATCCCTGTCTTCTACAATAGCACTTCCCAAATCCTCAATCTCTTCCACCTAAAGGACAACAGTAATAGGTACAAAGAAATAACAATAGCTCCAAAGTACATCTACCTTCCTGATAATATTATTTCTTCACAGTTGCTGGGGTAAAATCCTGGAACTCACATCTTACTGTAATACAGAAAAACCTTCACTGCTTGGGCTTGTAGTGGCACAAAGACAACTCAATGCCACCATCAAAAGGACAGATAGATTCTTTAAATGACAGCCTTACCTGACACACCTGCAACCCATGAATGTATGCAAGTATTACTTCTAACTCGGGGAATTGCATCAACTTGCATTTATTTTTAATCTTTCAGATCTCCAGGAATCCTTAAAAGTTAGTTAACTAATGAAATAGAATTTGATTCCTTCAGCTTAACTATAAGAAGGTAAAATAGATTTTTAAAAAAATGGAATTCAAAGATTTAAAGTTTCAAATATGTATTATATATTCTTAGTGTACAGAAATGGAAATATTTGAAAATATCAGTACTTTATGAAGTTGTTAATTTTTTTTTAAATACAAAGTTAAATCAGAACATTATATATATATTTATTAAAAAAAGCAAATCTGAAAGTGGACATATCCAACTATACTGCTGTGATATCGACAGTGTTTTTACTTTAACATAAATATTCCACAATTTTTGCATTCAGCAAACTCAAACTACATCATACATTAGAATTCCTCTCTCCCCAAAAATTACTTTACAAAGATTGAATAAAACATTGAATACAAATACAACGGACTGCATAATCAAGTGAGTAAAGGCATAGTTTTGAATTATTTCATTGTGCTTTCATTTTAAGCAAAACAATTTGCATGTTTCTCAACCAAAATTCCTTTAAACAATTCATCAACTTATTGAATCAAAAATTTTTAAGCATTAAAAGGTGAAAAAAATATTTACTTTAATCCTTGGCATAAAACATAGATGTAATAGTTTAGTAACAGAGAAGCTCATTTCTACCAAGACAGAATTTCCATCAAACATATCATATATGTTTTCTATGTTTATTACACAATTATACATCTATTGGTTTGGCTTTGAGTGTAAGTAAAACAAAACCCATTAATGCTTCGACTTGGAGAAAAGATTCATTGCAGACCTCCCATTTAGAGAGACAGTTTTGGGAACAAAAGGGGGTCTGAAAATACAATGTGCAAAAGCAACGCTGCTAAATGTGTACCAGGGAAATCAAAATATTGAATGGCTTGTTTACATCTGAAAACTTCTGAACAACAGTTGGAAATCCTATTACTAAACACTATAAGCTTGAAAGTTTGAAGATAAACCTGAATTTAAAAATATGGCAGTTATATTTTCAATTGATTTTAAAACATATTCATCCTCGTTACAATAATGCTTTCACAATTATGTTTATGTATCTATGTACAACAAAACAATGCAAATGTAATTTTTCATCTGAAATCATAATGAAAGTGTGAACTTGAGACTGTTTTAAGTGCACAAAATTTTCACATAAGACATACAGTATTTGTAATCTTCAGGTTCACAATTACATGATGTATCACATCCAGTCAATTCCAAGAGACAACCTCACCTAATCCAGTGAAATGCCATTTGTAGTGCAAGAAAAAGATACTGATGACTTGTGTACTGCAAGTGCTTAATAATCACAAGTCAAATTTCCAACTTTAATTTGGATGAATATCAAACTAAATTGATCAAATTATTAGTGCATATGGTTACATTGTGGTAAATGTTTTCGCCTTTCTAAGTTTAGCGGCTCCTTCTCCTGAGCGAATTGCATCCAGTACTGCTTGATGAATTTGCCCTGGGTCAGTGATTTGGGAAGTTAAAGGAGGCTTCGTATTTCTTAAAGGAGATGGCATCTGTGGTTGGATGTGCTGTGGTTGGGTTTCTGCCACTGCAATGTTGCAATCCTTTTTTATTTCCCTTTCAGGAAAGCTTATCTGTAAAAGATTACAAGACATCTACAATTGGAAAAGCAGGTTTTTTTTTTTGAAAAGTACAGAGAGTAAATTTAGGTTTTACTTCACCTTCTCCCCTATCTAAATTATCCCTTTGGAATATGGCAGAACCACTTTGAGATATACCCTTGAATTTTTCTTTGAACTTTAAAAAGGAAATGGTTACCATAATACAATATATGCTCACCATGAGAATCCATTTATTGAAGCAGAGTGAATTATTGCACTGAAATGCTGCAAAGATTAAATAATATAACAGAGTAGCTACAAGTTTGTCATATAGCACATGATTTAAGTTAATATGGTAACTGTAAATAAATAACCAAAATCACCTGTAATTTATTTTGAAGCATTGAAACCAAAATTAGGAGTATCTATTTACAAGAGGCCTTTGAAACACGCTTTAAAAATTATAAACAACGCAAAACATTAAAAAGCTTGATAACAATTTTAAAAATTCACTTCATATGACTGGTCATGATATTTAAAATGTTTTGTATTATTGTAGAAGGCAAATTGATTTTGAAACACATTCTTCATACAGGGCCAATCCCCAAACCTTTTGAGGTTTCTCAAATCACTTTCAGCGCTTTCTCTAGCTTGCATGTCCTCCCTGGGTTATGAATGCCTGACTTATGGACACTCTGTCCATATGAGTGAGTATTTGGGAGACCAGTGGGATGAAAGGGGATGGATTTGCTGGCTACTGCAGGCACTTTCTGCTGGGTAGGAACAGGGCATTTTCATATACCTCCTTCACTTCCTCCCCATCCGTGCCCCCACCCCCCACCCCAAACAAGCTGAAATAATCAGGGGCTGGGAGCCCTGAGCAGACTCACTCACTCCGAGTCAGCGAGGCCGGCTGGCAGCCACTCTTCACGCTCCTGCTTGCTCTCCCATACACTGTTTCTGTTCATTTTTGACTTACAAACAATTAGGGTTACATAATCTGGGAGCTGAATGTACTACAAATTATGGCCATCTCATTTGGATATTTCCTCTTTTGTAAAGTAAGAACCTTTTTATTTAAAAAAGGATTATGGAGATTCATAACATTATGCAGCACAGAAACAGGCCCTTTGCCCCAACTTGTCCATGCCAGCTAAAGATGTCCATCTAAACTAATCCCATTTGCCTGCGTTTGGCCCATATCCCTTAATACATTTCTTGAAGTGTCTTACTCGGAGGTCAAATTAACTCTTTACAAGTTATCCATTCCCACTGTCACATTATCTAGGAGTGCCTGCATGACAGCACCTTGACTGGACCACTGTCAGAAATCTCTTGCTTGAATGAACCACATTTAGAAGTTCAACCATTCAACATCTAGAAGAAATTGAAACAATGATTAAAAAAAAACTGGATTCTGGGCTCACACCACACAGGAAAACACTGAAGTTATTGCAAAGATGCACAAATTCCAAACAACAAGTGAACTGCAATTGTAGAACAGCATTGAAGTGAGATCAAGCAACATCTCACTTTGCTGGAACAATTACCTGAGGATTCTCCCTCAATGGGATACACAAACAGTTGGACCAATTAGCCTGTCACAATTTGCTGCAAATAGTTATAATAAAAGGCGAAGAGAACACTATGGATATCTCAGCTGAGTTCCTGCAAAAGTGGTTGGTTATGCTGGTATGTGGGAAGTCCAAAATCTATGGAGAATTCCTTAACTTGTTAAACCGGACCTTAATATTTTTGAGAGAGATAAATGAGACAGATGGATTAGATTAGCAGGAGGGTTTCTAGTTTTGCATCACTTCAACAAATTCAGTGCTTTAGATCCAATTTATTAGTTTTCTAGTGTTCTCACCATTGTATTATAGGAAAGATAACAGCCAATCTCTGCACAGCAAGCTCCCACAAGGAGCAGGTTTGGCAAGCTCTATTCTAGACCATGCCTTCTATCAAACATTGTGAAGATTATACTGGAGGGTGGAAACTCACTGATTAATAAGGGGAAAAAAAGTTATTGTGAAATGGTGCAAATCTCTCCGAGAATCAGAGATGACCACCAAATCCATCCTCAAAAGCAAACATTTGCATCAGGTTTCAGATAGTAAGTATGTGGAACTTAAAAGCTAGAGGAGAATAATGTTTTAAGTTGTGAATTTGAACCTTACGTTTGTTTGCAATTTCTTGATATTTAGTCAGAGTGATGGTTTTATGCAGATTTATATTTTCCTTATGGTGAAAGCTTTGCCCTCCATAAAGACTTGTCATTAGTTCAAAAAAAACACAAGTCTTGCACAGTCCTGTTCTTGTATAATTTACATTCTGTGTGCTCTCTGAATCTGCGTGCCTGTGATGCTTCTACAAGCAAAGTTTTTTCCATTGTACCTGTACCGTACATACGACAATAAACTTGACTTGGATTCAAGCAAAATTAGTTATTAATATTCAAGAACAGCTATATTTATTGGATTTTCTAACCAAAGCAAATGTGAAGATTCTGAATGGAATTAATCCAGAAAAGTATTTATCTGCTATTTTACCTTGCTCAGAAATATGCAGTCAATGGCATTTATATTTGCTTTGTTTGGAAACTACCACATGGAAATATCTTGAAGCAGCATAATAAACCACTTGTACCTTCACTTAAAGCACTGTAGACTGCAGTTTTCTTACAATTAAACAGCTGTTGTCTTGAACATAGGTTATGGCTCTCAATGAGGCAAGTAGATTTTTTTTTGCTTTCGAATTTTGCTGGTGTTCAAAAAAAATATCTACACCATCTTTTCAATCTGCCAAAAAAGTACAAAGCTCCAGAACAAAGATTTTGACGCCATGGCTGATAATGACAACGGTATTATTAATAAAGAAAACCATTTCTTTATCAATCCTGCAGGGCACTTACCATAATGTCATCAAAATCACAAATGCCCTTTTATCTTTAAGCTTGCTGGCACCTCCTGACCCACACTGCTTAGTTTAATCCAAACAACTACTCTGATTATCATTTCTTTCACTGCCTTTGAACTCTTCCAAAATCCTCCCATTCCACCATCATATATTTAAACGTACCATTAACAACTTTTTAAATTTGATTTGCCAGAACACTGGTGCTTTCCTGTTCAAGTGGAGCCTGTCCCAATGGAGCCATTTCCTTTTTCTCCAGATATGTTGCCAAAGCAATAAGAAATAAAAAGTCTTCTTCTAAAATTACCCTCTCAGGCACACATTTAATCTACCCATCTGTTTATCTGGATAACAATTTGTGCAAAGCTCAGATAAAAATCTGGAAATCATTTCCTTTGATGTTACGCATATTAAATTTGGACTCAAGCACTTTCCACTCTCTCAGCAGAAGCTATGTCATTGGTGCTTACATGGACTATGATAACTAGATGAATACTCACACCCAAAGTTCGTCCCCAACTGTGAGAAGTCTTCCTTCAGCACTGCATCTGGCAGACAACTCATCCAATGAAACTTGTAGCCATAACTGCAGAGAACTTTATCTTAACCCTCTGACTATATACTGTTCCATATCACTACCACATACCTTTTTGTTTCTTCCACTTGAATAGTTGTGTCAATTAGCTCCTGAACCCCACAGATCTTTATCCCATTCAGCAAAAATTGAACAAAAGCCAGAGTTCCTCCAGAACTGTACTTGGGTTTCCTTTGCCTATTGGACACAATCACAGCCTCCTGTCCCTTATCGCAAATAAGACTTGTACAACAAGCCAACACCAGGAGCACAAACAGTCTCCTGATGGCAACAAGATCAGTACCTGGATGCCAGCTCATCAACTCGGAAGCTTTTCAACAGGTGGACACCTACTACAGATTTGGTTGTTTGGAATTACAAAAGTCTCCACAAGCTTCAGTTGTGGCACTGCCCTTGCACGGTGATTCCTGAAAAACTTATTTAATTAAACTTTATATTAAACCAATGGATCCTTCCAGCTTTTTTTTTTAAAAATTGGATTACTTGATCGGGTTGAAATAATACTGGTATTGGGATGTTATTGTCACTTGTACCGAGGTACAGCGGAAAACTTGTCTTGCATACCAATCGTACAGGTCAATTCATTACACAGTGCAGTTAAGTTGGGTTAGTACAGAACAGGTTAGTACTTCAGATGTAGTACAGGTAAAAAAAAACAATAACAGTAGAGTAAAGTGAGCAGTTGCCGTACCTAGCCGTGATACATCCAGATAGGATGCTTTCTGTGGTGCATCTGTAAATGTTGCTGAGAGTCAAAGGGGAAAGACCAAATTTCTTTAGCCTCCTGAGGAAGTAGAGGCGCTGGTGAGCTTTCTTGGCCATGGTGTCTACGTGATTTGACCAGGACAGGCTGTTGGTGATGTTCACTCCCAGGAACGTGAAGCTCTCAACCTCAGCACTATTGATGTAGACAGGTGCACGTACACTGCCCCTTTCCTGAAGTCAATGACCAGCTCTTTTGTTGACATTGAGGGAAAGGTTGTTGTCACGACACCACGCCACTAAGCTCCCTATCTCCTTCCTGTACTCCGACTCATGGCTAATTGAGATACAGCCTACAACGGTGGTATCATCTGCAAACTTGTAGATGGAGTTAGAGCAGAATCTGGCCACACAGTCATGAGTGTATAGGGAGTAGAGGGCTGAGGACACAGCCTTGTGGGGTATAAATATTTACCTGTAAACTACTTGCACCATTGTTTCTTCTGTTGTAATATTAGTTATTTCTTTTCTTCCGTGAGGGTCAGAATCAATCCCCACCCTCAGCCCCTCTCCCTGCACCTGCCTGCAAAAGCTAGTTATGAGAGAATACTGTTATACTTAGATGACACTCTTGGGTCAATTCCAGGACTTCATTTTGTGATACAAAAGAAAACCAAGTCATCATCGGCAAGGATGTTATTTGTAGAGCTGATGAGCATATCTTTCAGATTACAAACAGACGAAAATCAGAGTTATTGATGGGAAGTGAACTACAGTTCATGAATGAACAGATTTAAAGCTCCTTGCACCTTATTTTTTCGGTTTACCTTTTACTCCAGGCTATTGGCCATAAGCTAACTAGTAGTCAGAGGGATTATTTAGCACAGTTAGGTGCCTTTCAAAAACTGGCAGCAACATGCTAGAGTCCATTTCTCACTGCCACAGCAGCCAAAGCAGTGATCCTTATATGAATTTGGAGCTAAGAGGAACTCCCTTTGCCAAATGCTTCTTCTTTTGGGGTAGACTGAAACTTCAATGAGCAAAGAGCAGCCTCTGGGGATACATCAGGTGCTCACAACCTCTGGTCTTCAAATGAGGCTGGAGGACCAACTTCTCATGGGTCTGCCATAAATCTTTTTAGGTATATACAGCTTGTGATACTCATGGATAATGTTCAAAATTAGTTGTGATCCTAATTAGAAAACCAAGCATTTCAGGTCAGTTATGCTTCAAAACAGCCAAGTTTAAAAAAAAGGCATCCAGTTTATGCAGGATCCTTGGGAAATGGACCATGAAAGTTACCAGCAGCTTCCCATCTGCTCACTTCTGCCACCAGAAGGAATTAGCCCCTGGTTCTAATTCAGGACACTGGTATGTACATCCTTATGGCAGGAAAAGAAGATATCTGACTTAGCACAGCTGCTACTTATAGAAAAATGGTTGCTATAGTACCTGCTTTAATATTCCCATCCATCATATTATACAACAGTGTATACAAATAAAACATAAGAACTATCATGGAAGCTCTTTTGTTTAAAAGTCATTTTACACATTTTTATGCAAGTTTCTAAAAAAAAAGTTCTGCAATTCTCTAAATAAACAATGAACAGTTTGACTTGAAAACACTGAAAGAAAGTGCATTAAACAAAACCTGAACTTCTTGGAATTTAAGCTGCATGTCAATTTGCTGGAAAAAATAGAAGCTCCTTTAATTAAAAATCCCAGTCTCTGTCACCACTTCAATTCTTCCCTCCTTCATCTGCCTATCACCACCCCCCCCCCCCACCTCACAAGGATCCATCTATCACTTGCCAGCTCTTGCTCTATCCCTTCCCCTCACCTCTTTATCCTGGCCATCTCCCCTCTATTCTTTCAGTCCAGACGAAGGGTCTAGACCGAAAATGCCAGCTATCCAGTTCCCTCTAAGGATGCTGTCTGACCCGCTGAGTTCTTCCAGCAGTTTGTATTTTGCTCCAGATTCCAGCATCTGCAGTCTCATGTCTCCTTAAATACAGTATCTGTATTTAGTTAACCACCGCAAAACAACCATGAATAAAATAATCCACCATTGCTGAAATATCTTTACCTGTTTTGATATGTTGCTGTTGTTGGACTCTTTGGGAATTGAAGAAGATTGATGCAATTCTGTATTTCCAAAGTCTGAGAGAGAAGATTGGTTTGACGAGCTGGCTTCAACAGGCTTGGGCTTAAACGAATACATTGTATTTGTTTGAGTTTTCCTGACTGCTGAAGACACCGCAAGAGCAAAGGGTGACGGCGAGGTAGGAGTGTAGGTTTTGGAAGCAACAGTAGTTCTAAGACTTTTTGTGTCACTTAAGTTTACTCGGATAGATGGCTTTTTTGGTACTTTTGGAGGCTGGGAAGGTCGGGATGCAGAAGTCCCACCAGATTTGGACATTTTGTTTTGGACTTTCTCTTCAGATGTACCTGCAAATTCTGGTGGTGGAGGAATTATGATCTCTCCATCAATTGTATTTGTAGGACTAAGATCCTGAAATGACACTCCATTTTCTTCCTTCTCTATATCCAAGCTGGCCTGAGAAGGTAAACTGGAACTTCTAGCAAGTGCAGAGGTAACGTACTGACCAGAGATCCTTTTATGTAGCTGCAGGAAGGCAGATCCAGGCTTCATTTTATTATTTGAAGCACTTTGTGTTCTTTTGATAACCTTTTCCTTGTGTGGTTCAGATTCATTGTCAACAACCAAATTAGAAATTGCTGTTTCAGCTTTAGGGGAATGGGTTGCAGAATCAGTGGACTCAGATTTTAGCACATTATTGCGAGCTCCTTGATGAATGTCTGTCTTCTCCCTTGCAACACTTGCTACAGATCCTTCTGTTTCATTAGAGTGGCTTGATGACTGTTTTGAAGTGTCAGACGCTGGGACATAATCATAAGTAGGAGTTTGTTGATCCACTGTTTCAGCTTCTGGCAAGATTCCTGGTGAACTCTTTTCCAATGACTTTGGAGGGACAATTTTATAGGTGGTCATTCCAATCTTTGGTATATATTCTCTTGTAATTTCATTAGATGGCTTAGGTTTAGGTTCAGATTCGGACCTGTATATTATTGGAATTTTTGTTGGAGTTTCTGGCCTTATGACTGCTTCTTTGGTTGACTGTGCATCACAGGAGTGAGAGAATGTTAAAGGCTCTGTAATTGGTTGGTTACTAACAGGCAAGTCTTCCTTACTGGAGAAATTCTGTACAGTTGGGTCTGTAGACTTCATTGAAACAGACTCACATTTTTGTTGCTTAGAAGACAATGGCAAACTGAAATTATCTTCAGAATTGTCCACATTTTCAGAAATATTTTTCAATGTTTTATCATGTGATGGGGTAATAGTGCCATTCGCTGTCTTGGCACTGTGAGCCTGTTGGAAATTGTTAACTTCTTCAGAAATAACCTCCTCAAATTTCACCTCATTTATCTCCATTCTATCAGACTTCTTTTGCTGATCTTTGACAGTTACATTGGTCAACTGAAAACTGGTAGAATCTTTTGACAAAAGACTTGTTGTCATATCTGTAGATATGTCTGCCTGAATCAATGTTCCTGTTATTCCTTTATCTGAAGGAATCAAGCAGCAAGTGCCTGATATTTCATCAGAAGCTTTTGGATGCATTTCATGGTTTACATTTTCCTCAACTAAAATGAAAAAAATCTAATTAGTTTACTTGCACAAAACACTTCCAGCAATAATATACTGCAAATTCCACAAACTTTTTTCATCAAATATTGTCTGTTGTGATTGTCTACATTACACCTACCACATCAATGTTACTGAACATTGTCTACATTACACCTACCACATCAATGTTGCTGTACAAGACAAAAGACAATCACAACAGACAATATTTGATGGAAATATTTTGCTGAACATGCACCATTTGACCCATTCACAACATCAGATTTCCCACAACTTTCCCTATGGTGAAC
Organism: Pristis pectinata; assembly: GCF_009764475.1. Classification (NCBI taxonomy): domain Eukaryota; kingdom Metazoa; phylum Chordata; class Chondrichthyes; order Rhinopristiformes; family Pristidae; genus Pristis; species Pristis pectinata. Next base: position 35,791,554 of record NC_067405.1, on the reverse strand, counting down.
GTCACATTTCAGGGACATGTGGCCTTTTCTTTTATGACAAGAGTGTATCCATAATTTTAATAAGATGTTTTTATTTTCAATTTACTTTGAAATGGATTAAGACAACAGCAGATCTCACAGGTGTATATAGCGTAGCAGATGGAGCATCTGAAAAAGCAATGGCATAACATGCTATTACAACATATTTCCACCTAATACAACAAAATAGAGAGAATAGGTTGTATGGATGCAGGGAAATAAGGAGAGGGAGAACTGGACTACTGGGTTTACTCCCCTGGGAGACAGCATGGACCAGATGGGCCAAATGGCCCCATTTTGTGTCACTATACATAAGATAGGACATTCACTGTGTTTTTAAAAACAGTGAGAGTGGTTTGTCACTCAGATGATTTAATTCTGAACATCTTACAGACAAATGGTGTAAAACAGCACATCTGGTGGAGGAGCAGGGAAACACTGATAGCAGTGGTCAGCCAGACTCCAGAAGTTACTGCCAGAGGTTCCTTCATTTTATATGGTGATAGATTCACCATTTCTTACTGTAAAATTTAATCTTAATCCAGATTTAAATTTACTCGTGGGATATTTTCACAATTTGAAACTACCAAACACAATGTTATCAGTGTGTTCTAACTTGCAGAAGGTTAAGTGGAAGAAATCTCACATGGAGTTGGAATGGATCTGTTAGGCTGAAAGGCCCGTTTCTATGCTGTAAAATTTTAAGTAATGCCATACATAATGTTCGAACTGTTTATAGAAGCAGCTGATGCCGGTGAATGGATCTCAGGGACAGTTTCTAGATTCAATGAGATGGTTCAGGGATCTGATGAGCTGGGGATTTTGCTTCACTATTCATTAAGAGATGCATCAGCACTGAACTTTCTTCCACTACTTTTCCCACCAAGAATAAATTTGTCAATTTGTCCTAAAATGAAAGACGGTGATATTTTCACCATTTTCAAATGAGTAATATTTTCACTACCCAACCACAAAGTAGCTTTACAAGTCTTTTAGTTAAGTGATCTCAGTTACTGTCCACTGCAATTTAAAAAGTCTGAATTTAAAATTGGCATCTGAGAATACATAACATTCTAATGATATTCAGATCCAAAAGGGTGTATTTGAAGACAAGCAAATAGAACAAAAAGTGAATAAAGCAAATATTTTTCATTTTAAATTCATATTAGAGTCAAGTTACATGTTAATTATTGAAAAGTTATTTTGAAACCAAAAAAGCCACCATCAAATCTAAGCATTTTTTGCCAATTTAAACATCAAGATTTTTGAAAGCCTAATAATACCAACTTTTTCCCCCTTGGTTTACAAATGGCACTTACCACCACTGTTTACTGCTGAAAGATCCTTATCTACATTTTCCATCACTGAATTGTTATCCTTTTCCATGGCTGTTTGACTGACGATATTTTCAGCTGCACTCACCCTGATGATACACAAGTAAATTAGAAACATGAAGTGTAAGCATATCCCAGTTGCTTGGGATTTGTTAATGCTCCAATTGTTTTGCAGAATGCTTAAATAATTTCAAACAAAACAAGAGGAATAAAGTCACAAAAAGAACATCTATAATTTTGCTGACAAACACTAAATTGAACATTGGGTTGGATTTTGCTGGGTTTTACTGGCAGTTCCATACTCCATCGACAATTTTCCAGCTCTGCCACCAGATTCTGAACAGACTTCAAAAGTGGAGCAAGAACTTTTTGCAAACGCCCAACTTTTACACGGGGGAATCTGCTTCCTTCAGCAGGCCGATTCATTTCAATCAAGGGAAAAGAAATAGAGTTAACATTTCAGGTCTGAGTGCTTCCAGAATTTCCTGTTTTTATTTCAGATTTTCAGCATCTGCATTTTTTGAGACTTTCATCTCGATCAGAGCACGTGCAAGATGGACAGGGGAAAGAAGTGGTGCAAACAAGGCCATTCAATAAAAACTCATGAAGTCACTGATGTGTACATACACAGTCACCACAGAAAACAGAGGGAAGAAAAACACAACTCGCTGAAATGCAACAAAAGTACGTGTCCCTAATTTCAATGCAGATTTTTGCAGCTGTGAGAAAGAAAGGCAAATTATTTTTAAAATTAGAACATAAAACAGTACAGCACAGGAACAGGTCCTTTGACCCAGTGTCTGTGCTGATCATGATGCCAATCCAAACTAATTCCATCTGCTTGCACAGTCTACATCCCTCCATTCCCTGCCTGTTCATGTGCCCAAGTGCCTCTCAAACATTGCTTTTGTATCTTTTTCCACCATTTCCTCCAGCAGTGCATTCCAGGCACCTACCACTCTCTGCATTAAAAACTTGCCTTGTAAATCTTCATTAAAACTTTCTCCCTCTCACCTTAAAGCTATGCCCTCTTGCATTTGTCATTTCCACTATGGGAAAAAGATTTTAACTGAGTACCCCACCTGTACTTCTCATTTTTTTAAAAAAATATACTTATATCAGGTTGCCCCTCCAATGAAAACAATCCAAGTTTGTCCAATTTCTCCTTATAGCTAATACTCTCCAATCCAGGCAACATCCTGGTGAATCTCTTCTGCACCCTCTCCAAAGTCTCCACATTCTTCCTGTCTAATTATTTGGAAAAAAATATTTGAGAAAGGTATTGAAAAATGTTTAAATTGTTGGAAATACTATTGGAAATGAAACCAATGTCATTTGGAAACCAATATTATAAGGTCATTTGGACACATTGAAAAACTTTGACAATTTTGACAGGTGCATAGCTACGGGCTAGGCCTTGTCAGCCATATTCTCCAGAGATCATTCATGGGTGAGGCTTTCTCTAGCACTCTTGTCTCAGTTACAAGGCCTAGCAACCTGCCTTCATGATGGTCTTAGCCAGAAAGATAACTTTTCCAGCAACAGGCAATTGCGCAACATCAATATAATACTGCGATGAGAGTAGGTGATTCAACCCACTGCAAATTTTGAGTCATCAAATCTTCTTTAACACGGTACCAATGTAACAGAAACCAGTTTTAAATTTCATTTTAGGAAGCATCATTATTGGATTAATTGAAAATAATATAATGCAATGACAACACTAGAATAATCCAGCAAAGATATTGGTTAAATGATTGCAGAGATCGCTTCAATCTAGTTGTTTTAAATTTTGTTTGTCAAGCCAGGCAGGTTTTAAAATCCTTATTCACATTTGCGTTCAGGTTCGTTGATTTTGTTTTGTACAATCTTTTCATTGGTGTTGATGCCTCTGCTCACAGACCTTGCAAAACCATTATAATAAATGGTTTATTAGCTGAAGGTTAACATTGCATTCATTAAGTGAAGAGATGCACTGAGTGAAATCAGCCTTTTCAATGACGACCTTTCAGTTGAGACATTCAAAGAATCGTGCTCAACAAATTTGTTCAACATTTTAAATTGGTAAATAGTTCTTTTGCCTCGTCACAATGTACCAAACATAATACCCAATTTCCATACCTATTGTAAGTAAAGGCAAAGATGCTTTCAATTTGAAGTGCATCATAGGAAATGTAAAGGTTAAAAGGATTATTTGGTAAACAGTGGTGAATTGAGTGGCAAATTAAGCAGAAAGTTGTGAACAACGCGCACCCCCCCCAAATAAAAGTGACATCACAAAAGCTAACCTTCACTAGTTCTCACCTGTTTTCTGATTTCATCTCAGCGTCTTTATCTGTTGCCGTAGACTTGTCAACATCCAAGTTGTCAGATACTGATGTCTGTGCATTTTTTGATGGATTATCTATGGTAACATGTGGACTCAGTGCCTCCTCCGTCTGAACGATACCATTTGCTGCATCAGTGTCTGGAGCTCTCGTCTCTTCCATCTCAACAATCTCCTCAAGGTTACATTCAGATCCAACAACAGCTGCACCACAGAAAAACAAGAATCAGGTATCAGCATTAATGAACCAGCTACAGTACTTCAATCTAAAGAGCTGGTTTATCAAAGTTCAACAGTAGAACACACATCTTTTAGATCTGGATTTCGATAGAAAAAAAAACTTCATTTAAAAAAAACATGTATAGTCAAATGACAGAAAAAAAATTCTTTACATGCAAGCTGCAGGCCAGACTGCTAGTCTTCAGATAGCCTGCTACACTTTTGTGGATGGTAAATACTAATGTAAAAACCTTTGCACAACTCGTTTGGGAGGAAAGATTTAAAATGATGTTGAGAATGCGATTTAGGAGATACTAAGCAAATCCCTTGCTGAGAAGAAAGTGAGCCACTAATACGTTCACCTTGTCCTTTCCTCCAATTGGGTGTTTCTTTTGCTCGGTGCCTACCAAAAGATGCAAACTAACTCAGAAATGAATTACTTGAGAAGTGAAGGGCTTGAACATACATGATGTGTCCATGGTCAGAAATTTTACAATTCAACAAATAAACAATATTTGGAAGTAGGGAGAATGTCCAGCAGAACCAACTTTTAAATGCAGCTCGTTCCAAATTGGAATAGTGTATGGTCTCGTGAACATAATTGGTCATTATTTCCATTCTATCTCAAAGACAGACAAGACCATAGAAAATTTAAAGCACGAGCATGAACAACACAGGATTAGTTTGCCTTGGGGCACAGTTTTGCTTGCATTGCTTCAAATCAACTCTCCAGAAATGCAGTTATAGTCAGCTTAATTTCACTTCAACAATGTAACTATGAATATAATTAAACCTGATAGAATTACTAATGTTCCATATTTTATCAACTTGGAATTAAGGGTACAAGCATGTCGTGTTCCCTTACCAGCAACCCTTCAAAGAAAAAAAATCACCAGGTACCAACTCAAAAGCTGAGCCCATGGAAACTATTGCACTAGGGTCTGTGGTGCTGATACTGATCCTTCAGTATTAGTTATGTACATGTTAATAGTCCCTTCATAAATCTCCAGAACTCCACGGTTAGTTACTCAGTCATTTACCATTTCCATTACTGAGTCAGCATTCTGCTGCAGAGCATAAAAGTTCATGGCAAGCATGGTCAAATAGCAATACAAATCAAATCAAATACATACAACATGAACATGTTGAAATGTAATGAAGTACATTAAGAGTTGCAGAAGTGTGAAGTCTGTGAGGCAAATAAACTGATTGTGGAAAAAAACAGGGAAATGGTCATGCTTTTACAGTTATGAAACTGTTAAATATGCCCAAAAGAAAATAAGATATCTTTATTAGTCACATGTACATTCAAACACAGAATGAAATGAATCTTTTGCGTAGAGTGTGTTCTGGGAGCAGCCCGCAAGTGTCGCCACGCTTCCGGCACCCACATAGCATGCCCACAACTTCCTAACCCATACGTCTTTGGAACATGGGAGGAAACCAGAGCAAACCCACAGATACAGGGAGAACGTAAAAACTCCTTAGAGACAGTGTACGGAATTGAACCCGGGTCGCTGGCACTGTAATAGCGTTACGCTAACTGCTACACTACCATCAAATTATTTAGCTCAGGATAATAAAACCTTCATGTATTCATCCCTCTTTTTCAAACATTCAAGCTGATGGTAACCTTTGTCGTCTTCACTGTGACATGTGGCTATCTGACCATTCCCACAGGTGTACATAGATGAAACAATCCCACTGGTAAACATGACCCTCCTGGGAAAAATATTCCTGCTGCCCAGATACCACAACTGTTGTGGTGGGCCCAGAGAAAAATTGAATCTTTGATACCCTACAGGATTCTGGACTTCCCCTAAGTGGAAGAATGGGCCAGTCATAATCCTTGGCAAACATGTGCAATTAGGTAATGTCAAGAGTGAACTCTGCTTTACCATAACTGAAACTTAAAGTCCTAGATAAATCTATAATGTTGGTCTTGTGTTATTTCTGACCATGAAATGCCTCATTAATTGCTCATTCATAACTCTGAATACGACTGTTTATAGTTGGCCTTTTCCCATGGCTCAAGAGAGTCTTTTTAAATACATATTTGAATGATAAGAGTGCTTGAAGCAAAAGATGAAACAGAAGGGTGAAAACAAAAACTTGGGTGAGACCAGCAATTGGGCGACAGAGATCTAGTTAGTACATTTTACATTCTGACTGATTTTGCTTAAAGAAAATGGAAGATGTGTTGCCAATTTTGCACAATGAATTAAAATGAATTTCTATCCAAAATTTAAAAAGAAAGTTCTAACCAAGTATTCATAAAGTTAAAATTACCATCTTTAAAGGTTTGCTGCATTTTTGGGAACTGTATTTTGGAAAAACTATGCAATGATATAGTTCTATAAACAAAGTTTGCTTTTTTTTATATAATTTTCATTTTTGAAAATAGCAAGTTGCTCAAATTTAAGAAACCCATACACAGTTGTTTATTGGTGAAGAACTTCAAGTTGACGATAAATTAGAAGCATTTTACCTTGATCATCGGTTAATGTAGATGATATTTTAGCAGCAAAAGTCTTATCTGTAGCATCAGGTGTAGGACTAGATCCCAGATTAGAATCTGTCAAAACAATAAGCAACATTTTTGGTTCAGACTGGAATTTAATTTAATTGTTACCATAACTAAGACCTTAAAACAAATTTTTCAACCAGAACAGTGTGTAGATTACAAATCAGTTGACTTGCCTTAAATGAATATATCCTGGCTATAATTAGTGATACCAGTTGAAGATGAATATTGTGCAAGTACTCTTTAAAACATTTAATATAGTTATAATCATTGACCAACATTTAGCTAGCCAAAGATCACACTTCAAAATAATATTCAATCTTTGAGAAGCAAATGCTAAAGTACATAAAAACTTAATTCTCATTTTACTTATCTATATAGCATCTTCAACTATCAAGCTTATTTACGCACAAATTATTCTAAGGTAAAAAAAAGACTGCTTCAGCACACTAGGCATTTGTTCCGGGAGAAGACGGATTAATTCTGGCTTTGATGATTTTTATAAGTGACTTGGAGGAGGATGTGGAAGGGTGGGTTGGTAAGTTTGCTGATGATACAAAGGTTGGTGGCGTAGTGGATAGTGTAGAAAGTTGCTGTAGATTACGACAGGATATTGATAGAATGCAGACCTGGGCTGAGAAGTGGCAGATGGAGTTCAACCCGGATAAGTGTGAAGTGATTCACTTTGGGAGATCGAATTTGAAGACAGAATACAAGGTTAATGGCAGGACTCTTAGCAGTGTGGAGGAACAGAGGGATCTTGGGGTCCACATCCATAGATCCCTCAAGGTTGCTGCGCAGGCTGATAGGGTTGTTAAAGCGGCGTATAGATTGTTGGCCTTCATTAGTCAGGGTATTGAGTTCAAGAGCCTCGAGGTGATGTTGCAGTTCTATAGAACTCTGGTCAGACTACACTTGGGAGTATTCTATTCAGTTCTGGTCGCATCATTATAGGAAAGATGTGGAAGCTCTAGAGAGGGTGTAAAGGAGATTTACCAGGATGTTGCCTGGAGTGGAGAGAATGCCTTATGAGGATAGGTTGAGTGAGCTCAGGCTTTTCTCTTTGGAGAGGAGGAGGATGAAAGGGGACGATAGAGGTGTACAAGATGATAAGAGACATAGATCGAGTGGACAGTCAGAGAGTATTTTCCCCCAGGGTGACAATGGCTAACACAAGGGGACATAATTTTAAGGTGTTTGGAGGAAACTACAAGGGGGATGTCAGGGGTAAGTTTTTTTTGTTTACACAGAGTGGTGGGTGCGTGAAATGCACTGCCGGCAGAGGTTGTGGGGGCAGATACATTAGGGACATTTAAGAGACACTTAGATAGACACATGAATGATAGAGAAATAGGGAGCTATGTGGGAAGGAAGTGTTAGATAGATCTTGGAGCAGGATAAAATGTCGGCACAACATTGTGGGCCGAAGGGCCTGTACTGTGCTGTAGTGTTCTATGTTCAATGTAGACACGTCGAATCCAGTATTTGCAGAACTTGCAGCAACTTAACATTGAAAAGGAAGCATTAGTTGTCTTAATGAGCATAAAAGGTGATAAATGCAGGGCCCAATGTGATGTTTCCTGGGCTATTATAGGAGGCAAGGGAGGAGATTGCTGGGGCTCTGTCAGTGATTTTTTAAATCTTGGTTAGCCACAGATGAGGTGCCAGGTGACTGGGAGAGCGCAAATATTCAAAACTGGCAGCAGGGATAAGACATGTAATTATAGACTAGTTAGTCTAACTTCAGTGTTTGGAAAATATTTGGAAAAATTCTGTGGAACAGAACCTGGAAGCATTCAGAGATAGTACTGATTTGTTGGTGGGAGGTCCTGTATGATTAACTTAATTGATTTTTTTTTGGAAGAGTTAACTGAAAATATCGCTGAGGGCAGTGCAGTTGATGTAGTTTACACATGGACTTCAGTAAAGGCCTTTGACAAAGTCCCACCTGGAAGGCTAATTCAGAAGTGTGGAGCTCATGGGATCCAAGGCAAGTTGGCATATTAGATCCAAAACTAACTTAGTAATGGGAAACAGAAGATGAAGTTGGAAGGTTGCATCTGTAATTGGAAGCCTGTATCACAGGTATAACAGCTGGGACCCTTGTTTATTATAAACATTAACGACTTAAATGTGAATCTAGCAGTCTATGGAAGACACAAAAATTAGTGGTACTATTGATAGCAAGGAGGTTAGATTGAGGCTACAGAATGATACTGATTGGCTGGTAAACTGGGCAGGACAATAGCAGGTGGAATTTAATCCTGACAAGTGTAACGTGATGTTTTTTTGCAAGGTCTAATATGAGGGTGCGACAGGGATGGTAGGCCCCAAGGGAGTATTGAGGGGAAAAAAGGGACCATAGCGTACAAGTCCAAACATCCCTGAAGGTGGCAGCACAGGTAGATAGGGCAGCAAAGGCAACATATGGGATGCTAGCCTTCATTAGTTGGAGCATGAAGTACAAGAGCAAGAAGATCTTGGTAAATGAAAAACACGATGATGCTGGGAGGAACTCAAGAGGCCAGGCAGCATCTGTGGAGAGAAGCAGGCAGTCAGTGTTTCATGTCAGGACCCTTCTTCAGGACTGAAGATAGGAAAAGGGGAAGCCCAATATATAGGAGGGAAAAGCAGAGCAGTGATAGGTGGACAAAAGAGGGGAAGCGGGGTGGGCGCAGGGCAGTGATAGGTAGATGCAGGTAAGAGATAGTGATAGGCAAGTGCGGGGGAGGAGGGGAGAGCAGATCCACCAGGGGATGGGTCAAAGGTAAGGAGAGAGGGGGAATAAAGAAAAAAAGGTAGGAAAAAAATTCAAGATCTTGATAAAACACTGGTTTGGCTACAGCTAGAATATCACATGCAGCTCTGGTCACAACAGGACATGATTGAATTGGCAAGGGTGTGGAAGAGATTCAACAGGATGTTACCTGGGATGCAATGTTTCATTTATGGGGGACTGAATAGACTGGGCTTAGCCTCCTCTGCTCCAAGGGAAATAAGGAGCAAGCTGACAGAAGTAGAAAAAAATTATGAGAAACAGATAGGAAAAGTTTCTTACTAGCTATCCTATGGCAGAGTGCCTAAAGATCAGAGGACATAGGTTCAAGGTGAGCAGTAGGAGGCTGGAAGGGATCTCAGGAAGAATTTTTTCCACCCAGAGGATGATTGCAATTGGAATGCACTGCAGGAGGTGGTGGTGGAGGCAGGTACTGTCCCGACATTTTAGTAGCATCTGGATGAGCATTTGAATAATTAAGGCACACTAGCCTATGGGCCAAGTGCTGGTAAATGGAATTAGTATAAACCCATAAAGAGCACTAAATTAATCACCATTATAATTGTATTTTGGATGATACTTATTCACATATTGGCCAGGAGCCACAGGAACTCCCAACTTCCGCTTGTTCCCAATTCCCTGTTACCATTTTTTTGCCCATATCCTCTGGAACTCCCTATTTAATTCCCTTTAATATCACAGCCCTCCAAAGATCCAAGGAAATCTTCTACCCAACCATCCCGTTTTCTCTACTACTTTTGCCTTCATCAGCATCGATCATGTCCCTTTCCCCTTTACACCGAAACATCTCCATGCGCATGTAAACTAATGCATAAATGCAAGTCATTATTCACGTTGCTCAAGGAGAACAGTGGTACAGAATCTCCAGTGCTCATTTCACTAACCAAGTGGACAGACAAGGTTTAACACTTCGTCTGAAGGGTAATACCCTACGCAGCACAGAGCTTCATCAATACTAAGTGAAATGTGAGAAAAGATTAGAAGTTCTTGGTAAGTGGCTCGAATTGTCAGCCTTCAGATTGATTTGCAACGGTACTTACAGTAACTCATGGAATCACATCTGTTCAACTCTTGCCTTAATGCAAGGGAAATGATTCTTTTGGAGTAGCGTTTACAACACAGAACAGGCCATTTGCTCTATAGTCAGTGTCAGCATGAATCCTTCAGACAATCACATTATATTACACATCTAGACAATGCCCATTGTTATAACTTCAAACTAGTCAGATTCAACTAGAAACAAATCAGATCTATTCTATTGAAAAAAAGTTTAAATTTATTAATATTCACCACTTCCTTTGATTTTTTGACATAGTGTGCACAATAGAACGTTAAAAGGTTTTATCTAATCAGTCTATAATTAGCTGCAAGGAGCAAAAGACAGCACAAGCACTTTTTAATACTCAGAAACCTAATCAAAAGATTGGTATCAAGATAATTAGGAGAAGAATGCACAGCTTAAACACAAAGCAATTTAACCAACTATTCTAATTCAGCAGATATCTGAAATTTCTCCCCAACCTACCTTCCAGAAGTCATAAGAGAGTAGAAAATGATCAAATATTCAGATTTTATACTGCAGGTTGTAGAAACTCAGTGAAGTAAATACAAAACGTGCATTATTAACATTCATATCATTCCTAATACACCAACAAAAAAACATTCAAGTGCAGAGCTGTGCAGATGATACATTTTTGTACTGTTATCTTCAGTTTAATATCTCTTTGCTAATAATTCTGTTTTTCAGACAGCCTTTCACACAAAGGTTTGCTTTTTTGCTTACTTGGTTTGGCAGATTACATTAACATACATAAATGCACCCGCAAGTGCTAACACCAACCATATATTTGACAAAGTCTGAGAGCTGTAAATAGACTCAAATGTTCTTGTGCAAGAAGTTTTACAAGTTCATAAACAATGTAATTAGACTAAAGGGAAAGAAAAGTATTAGGATGGTCACAACTAATAAGAACTACCATAACCTAGTTCAAGACCTGGTTTAGATCCCATCTACAATACTTTATCCAGTTCTTGCTGCCTCACACCGAGAGAGAGCAAGAGACCGAGAAGTGGCACCAGATTAATAGCTCAAAATACTCAGCAATAATGGAGACCAAAATAACTTGGTTGCTCTTCACCAAGAATACATAGGCTTTGAAGCGATTTGGTTCAAGCATTAAAATGAAGAAGGTTCAAGGCACACTGTACATTGGGACAAATTATTTAAATGTAGAATGAAAAAAAATGGAGGGTACTGAAATTGTTACTTCCCCGAGTATCATAAATTGCTGGATTAAATTTTTGCTTTACTCAATGCTTATGGGTTTGCACCAAATATTCAGAAGGGAACTGGGAAAATTCTTTTCAGAGGCTATTATGTTGAAAAAGGTGTGTAGGTTATTAGCTCATGTAAATTGTGATCATTACCATCTCCTAAAACTTTTCTTTTTTTAAAATCACCTTCAGGATAAGGAGTAAATCCTCTGAATTTTTCTTTTCAAATTAACTTGGTATCTTTTTTATGCTACTCTGGAAATTATTGATATTGGTATATTATTGTCACTTTTACAGAGGTACAGTGAAAACCTTGGATACCATTCATACAGATCAAATCATTACACAGTGCATTTTTCCCCCCACAGCTGAGCCTAAAATATGAGGTACAGCTACAAAATGATTGGATGGTCAGACTCAATAAACCACCTGATCCTCTTCTGCCCATCTTTTTCATCTGTTCCTGTGTACCCTAAAATGCAAATGGCAAGTTGACTGTGTCATGAGATTTCTACCAAGTCCCTGCATTCACACATACTGTCAGCAGGTGGCACCATTTTGACACTGTGATGAAATGTAACATTCCACAGAAAAACTGGTGCCATTCACATCTTCAGAGTCATAGAAAATTACACCACAGGTGGTCGCTACTGAAACCACAGGGTCTGCGCAGGGCAAGAAACTAGTCAGCTTAATCCCACTTTCCATCTCATTGTCCAATGCTTGTTAGGTACCAAATAATTTATTAGATGGGTGCATAAAAATAAATCTAAACTTGACAAGTATTTCTGCTTCTGACACTCAGACAGTGAGTTACAGATTCCTACCATCTCTGGGTGGAAGAATTGTTCAAATCTCTCATAATTACTTTAAAATCTATTGTACATTATAATTGACTTTTCTGTTGATGAAAATAGGTCCTTCGTATCCACCCCAAGCCCCTCATGATTTTATAAAGCTCAGGCTATTTTCCCCTTAGCTTCCCCTGTTCCAAATGAAACAACTTCAGCCTAGTCGCTCTCTCCTCATAGCTAAAGTTCTCCAATCAGGCAATATCTTTGAGAGTTTTCTCTGTACCCCCATCTGGCATTAACAGATCCTTCCTACAATATGATGCTCAGAAATGTGCACTGCATTATAGTAATGGCCTATTTGGTACTTTATTTAGTACTAATATGACATTAGTGACTGATGCGTTACTCTCAATTAATCTTCTAAAATGTCAACGTCTCTTGCCATCTTCACAATGCAAGGACATGCATCAAAAAGGTCCTTGTTCCCTTACATTCCAACATATTTTGTTTAATGTGCATTTCTGAGCTTTACTTGCCATTCCCAATATATCGCCTCACTGGGTTGAATTTCATCTGTTGTTTTTCTGCCCATCCTACAAATCTACCTGTAGCAAGGTACCTTCGATTCTTAAACCATCACCATTCATGTTCCCCTCACCACACCAATTTTGTATCCAGCCTTCTGCTTTTCCTTCAGTCTTACAGGCTTTCACTTCTGCTGACCAGTCTGTCAGGTGGAACCTTGCTGATCACCTTACTGAAATTAATGTGGACTACGTTGAACCCAGTTACCCTCATCAACCCTCCTGGTTGTCTCCTCAAAAATAAAATGTTCAATAAATTCAAACACCATGGCCCCTTTAACAAATCCATGCTGACTGTCCTTTATTTCAAACAATACTCTATCTTATTATTTTTTCCAATAATTTGGACATAACCAATGTTAGGCTGCCTACTAAAGAATTATCCAGTCTATTCCTTACATTTAAAAAAAACAGTACAACGTCACAACTGTACCAAAAAAGGATTGAATGATGGTCAGAACCTATGCTGTTTCTTTATTTTCAGTTCTTCTTGATCAACCTGAAGTACATTTTATCTGGGCCCATCAACTTCAAAAGATGCTTAATCCTTCAACATTTTCTCTTACTACATTTCAGTATGTTGCAAAGCACTTTACACCCAATGTAGTTATTTTAAGGGCTATTATTACTATTGTTGATAGATTCAGTAATAAATTTCATCCAGTGTGGCTCCACAAACAGACATGCAATAATATCCACGTAACCACACAATATCTGTTTTTGATGGATGCAGTCAAGGGCTAAAAATCACATGTTCAGTTGAAAGGGTATATTATTTTTAGTCTTTTATCCGAGTCAACTGCAAACCCAGTGGCATCTGAGTAATTCATTATCCTACTTGGCTCTTTTGCAGCAGTTTAGCCTGTATTTCAGACACAATGAATTAACATCTTGCTTTAAAGTGACACCTTTTCCATTTTTAAAGAGACTAAATGTTACTCGATTAAAATGAAGAGGCTGCTCCTTTCCTGGTAGGATCAACTGAGACGCTCAGTCAAGCCAAGGCCTCACACTGGGAACATCAGAGCTCCCCTGCTTGCCTCACCATGAGTTAACAACTCAGCTTTTGAATTTAATTTGACATGAGATGCAGTTTCCATCCTCTAGGTCACTGTGCAAGAGATAACTCCCTCCCATTCAGATGCATTTTTCAGAAGTTAATTAACAATCTGCAGCACGTGACAAACAGATGGCCTGTGAGAAGTTGACAGGAAGCCAAACACAACTGCATTCAAATTGTTTATTTTGACCTAGAAATGAATTCCATCTTGGAACATATTTTTAAATACAAATAAACCAACTATGCATGTTTATTTTACAATTAAGCAACATGGCAATTTCCGAAAATCATGTCTCAATTTGATCCTATGTTGCATAATGCATCATTCACTGAAGGAAATTGGGCACTGCTGCTTCATTGCTCCAGAAACCTGGGTCCAATTCTTGACCTCTGGTGCTCTGTGCGGAATCTGCATGTTCCACCTCGATGTGAGGATTTTCCTCCCATATGCCAAAGGCACACTGGTTGGTAGGTTAACTGGCTACTGTAAATTACCCATGGTATAGGTGGATGGCAAGGAAAGGAGAGAGAGAAAAAAAAAAATCAGATGGTGGGAGGGGGAGCATTGATGGGAATGCTGGAGGAAACATTAGGATTAGTGTAGATGGGTACTTGATGGGCAGTGGGAATGCGGCAGCCTTTAAGGACACCATGCTTTATGACCATGACTACATTTTGATCTAGAAAATACATTATATAAATTTTCTAAAAACTAAAAATATTGCAAATTGGAATCCATTTTAGTCTAAAAGCTAAAGCTGCAGCATACCATTCTTCTCCTTTATTTGCAGTTACTTCATAATATTAAATCTTAAAATATTTACATTGCAGCTCAAATATCTTAATGGAGTTCTACTGCATTACTCAAACTAACCAAGCTACAGAATAAAAGGTTAAAAACCTTTTCCATTACCTGGAATCTTCTGGCCTTCAGGTGTTTTACTCGGAGGCAGAGGAGCCTTTCGTTTCTTTTTTACAGATGGGTTACTTGATGTGGTAACTTCACTGTGTGGCAGTGACCCAGCTCTTTGTCTACATGGACCGGTCATATCCTTAAGGAGATTTTTAAAACAAAACAAAGATCACTGTTGTGAAAGGGAGGCATTTTAAAGTATTTACAAGAATAAAAGAGTAAAGCAAAATCGATTTTCTGTGAAGAAAAATGTGTAACAGTACACCAACATAAAGGGTAGAAAGTCTTCAGTATCTGAAGCACCAGTCAATAAGCAATGGCATTAGAGTGATAGACTCCAGGATAAATCAGACACCAGTACTTTTGATCGTTCTGCACATTCAAATGACTTCAAGTAAAAATTATTTCTCATTTCTCTTTTTAGAGAAACAGCGTGCACAACATCCAGGAGGGAGCAAAGAGAAGGCAGAGTTCCCTGCTCCCTGATAAATGGAAAAGACATTCATGCTCCTGGGATGCTGCAGTAGAGTCGAGTTGATTGTTTGGGGAGGGAAACAAGGGTGATGGGTGGGAGAGATAAACCTCAAGGCTGCTGGTGCCTGCCTCTGCAAACGTATTAAAGCAGGGCCCATCCTTCAACTGCATTTTCCTATTCCTCCCCCCACCCTTCCTTAACCTCAGGGAAAGATGGTACAGGCAGAAACAACCATTCTAGCCCACTCCTACTTACTTTCAA
Organism: Pristis pectinata; assembly: GCF_009764475.1. Lineage (NCBI taxonomy): Eukaryota > Metazoa > Chordata > Chondrichthyes > Rhinopristiformes > Pristidae > Pristis > Pristis pectinata. The sequence goes on along the minus strand of NC_067405.1, from coordinate 35,775,975 downwards.
GGGCCATTCAATATTTGGCTTGGGGCAAAATGAGAGCTGAGACATACACATCACACTTGCAGCATGCTCCCAATGTCTGTGCGGCAGTACGAAACATGCTATCCAGTCTGTGCTAGCCAGCTAGCAATTTTCTATGGATCTTGAGATGAGACATTTATTTATTAGTCACATGTATATCGAAACACACAGTGAAATGTATCCTTTTGTGTTACTGAGAATGTGCTGGAGGCAGCCCACAAGTGTCACCACTCTTCCGGTGCCAACATAGCATGCCCACAGCTCCTAACCTGTACATCTTTGGAATGTGGGAGGAAACCGGAGCACTCGGAGGAAACCCACGCAGAAACACAGGGAGAACGTACAAACTTCTTACAGAGAGCGGCAGGAATTGAACCCGGGTCGCTGGCGCTGTAATAGCATTACACTACTGTGCCGCCCAATTAACCATCAACATTTACGAACCTAACAATTTAGCACAGCTCTGACATGCTACTCATAAATGTTATGGGAGTGTGGCAAACCAACAAGTAGCACTTGGGATTCATATGCCCAGTAGGTGCAGGCAGGGTGGTTTTAGTAGTGTTATTTGTGCAATTATTAGTTAGAACATAGAACAGTACAGCACAGGAACAGGCCCTTCAGCCCACAATATTGTCCAACTAATTCAACTAGTAATTAAATGCCAATCTAAATTAATCCCTTCTGCCTCCATAATGTCCATATCCCTCCATTCTGTGCACAGTTCTGTCCTCTCTCCCCATTTTGATATCCAGTGATAAGTAGAAGCAAAACAGGAAAGGACAGCACAAGAAAAAAACTAAGAGGTCATAAATAGGGCATAAATTTATAATACTGGAACGTAAAATGTTTAAAAATAGAATGGAATTGCTATGCTGCAAGTTAAACTGTCTAACCAGAAAGGCACAATTTCCATGGGAAACATGGGAATGTGAACATGGAAACATGAAACCTCGGAAATTGAACCCCTCACTCCTAGTCTCTTTACCTCCTTTGGTCCTACAATTCCCTGAAATACCCGAACTCCTTCGATTCTGGCTTTTGGTTCACGATCAAGTTTAATTATTATCCCATTGGTAGCTGCAATATCAATTAGTATCAAATACTCTTTTAGTATACTCCTTTGAAGCACCTTGATATTTTGCTGTGTTAAATCTACAATATAAATAAAAAGGTTTCTATTGGTTGTGTTTGAGGCAAGGGAGCCAGATATAGTGGAGATATCACTGAGACATGAGCATAAAAGCTAATGTCAGCACTGGAGCATAAACACAGCATCCTTGGGAAAGATTTGCTAAATTACTACAAATATTGGAAAGGCAAGATTTTCAAAGTTTGAAATATTGTAACATTAAGACACTCTAAAACTTAATCTTTTTCTAACAAATGAAAGAAGTTAAAAGAATCAATGCTCTGAACATTATATATTATAAAGTTCAAAGTGTCTCGATAATTATTGTAATTGGTATGAAATCAATCATACTGCTACAGGTGTTTCTTTTTCCCCCATTTAATAGTGTTCTCCTGTAGTCCAGTAACCTGATACAACCAGCAATGACATTTCTTGCAGTTGTGAATGTCTGCCAACAGATGAATAACAATACAATTGGCTCTTTTTTCAATTCAAAGAACTTATCTCGGTAGTTGTTAAATAATATCAAGACGGATAAATCTCCGGGGCCTGACGGGGATTTTCCCCAGGCTGCTTCGAGAGGCGAGGGAGGAGATTGTTGAACCGCTGGTAAGGATCTTTGAGTCCTCGTTGTCCACGGGGATGGTGCTGGAGGATTGGAGGGTGGCGAATGTTGTCCTTTGTTCAAAAAAGGTAGTAGGGATAGTCCAGGGAATTACAGACCGGTGAGCCTTACGTCTGTGGTGGGTAAGCTGTTAGAAAGGATTCTAAGGGATAGGATCTATGATCACCTGGAGAAACATGGACTGATTAGGGACAGCCAGCATGGATTTGTGAAGGGAAGATCTTGCCTCACAAGTCTGATAAGAGTTCTTTGAGGAGGTGACGAGGAAGATTGATGAGGGTAGTGCGGTGGATGTGGTCTATATGGATTTTAGTAAGGCGTTTGATAAGGTACCTCATGGTAGGCTTCTTCAGAAGGTCAGAGGCCAAGGGATCCAGGGAAGCTTGGCTGTGTGGATTAGGAATTGGCTTGCCCGTAGAAAGCAGAGGGTTGTGGTGGAAGGAGTGCCCTCGGATTGGAGGGCAGTGACTAGTGGTGTCCCACAGGGATCGGTTCTGGGACCTCTACTTTTTGTGATATTTATAGGTGACTTAGATGAGGGGGTGGAAGGCTGGGTTAGTAAGTTTGCGGACGACACTAAGATCGGCGGTGTTGTGGATAGTGTGGAGGGCTGTCGGAACTTACAGAGGGATATTGATAGGATGCGGAGCTGGGCTGAAAGTGGCAGATGGAGTTCAATCCGGAGAAGTGTGAGGTGGTACACTTTGGAAGGACAAACTCCAAGACAGAGTACAAGATAAATGGCAAGGTACTCGGCAGTGTAGAGGAGCAGAGGGATCTGGGGGTTCATATTCACAGTTCACTGAAAGTTGCCTCACAGGTGGATAGGGCAGTTAAGAAGGCCTATGGGATGTTAGCTTTCATAAATCGTGGGATTGAGTTTAAGAGCCGCGAAGTGATGATGCAGCTTTACAAAACTCTAGTTAGACCACACTTAGAGTACTGTGTTCAGTTTTGGTCGCCGCATTATAGGAAGGATGTGGAGGCGTTGGAGAGGGTGCAGAGGAGATTTACCAGGATGCTGCCTGGATTAGAGCGTATGGAATATGCGGAGAGGCTTAAGGTGCTAGGGCTTTATTCACTGGAAAGGAGGAGGATGAGAGGAGACATGATAGAGGTATACAAAATATTGAGAGGAATAGATAGACAGCCAGCGCCTCCTTCCCAGGGCACCAATGCTCAAGACGAGAGGGCATGGCTTTAAGGTTATGGGTGGGAGGTTCAGGGGAGATGTCAGGGGGAGGTTTTTCACCCAGAGAGTGGTTGGTGCATGGAATGCACTGCCTGGGGTGGTGGTGGAGGCAGATACATTGAACAGGTTCAAGAGTTTGTTGGATAGGCACATGGAGGAATGTGAGATAGAGGGATATGCGGGAGGAAAGGGTTAGATAGTGTGAGGGTGGTTTGATGGACGGCACAACATGGTGGGCCGAAGGGCCTGTTTTGTGCTGTATGGTTCTATGGTATAGTGCAACATCAGAGAAAGGATTACTTCCAGAATCAGCATTTTCAATTCACATCTTGCACTTTTTATTGATTTAATGTTTAAAAAAGTAAAATGCTCATTATTGGTGACTCAGTTTGCCAATTTGGTAATAATTTGGTTCCTACATTGAATGAGAAGGCAAGCACGTTTTAGCATGAGCTCTCTCATCTTATTTACATTTTTGGCAAATACTTGCTGCATGTATTTCCTCCTGTTCTGGGAACCAATCACAATCTGTACTGGAGAATTTAACCATAGAACAATAGAGCACAGTACAGGCCCTTCGGCCCACCATGTTGTGCCGCCCTTCAAACCACACCTAAGACTATCTAACCCCTTCCTCCCACATATCCCTCTATCTTAAATTCCTCCATATGCTTACCTAACAATCTCTTGAACTTGACCAACATATCAGCCTCCACCACCACCCCAGGCAGCGCATTCCATGCACCAACCACTCTCTGGGTGAAAAACCTCCCTCTGACATCTCCCTTGAACTTCCCACCCATTACCCTAAAGTCATGTCCTCTTGTTTTGAGCACTGGTGCCCTGGAAGAGAGGCGCTGGCTGTCCACTCTATCTATTCCTCTCAATATTTTGTATACCTCTATCATGTCTCCTCTCATCGTCCTTCTCTCCAATGAGTAAAGCCCTAGCTCCTTTAATCTCTCCTCATAATCCATACTCTCCTGGTAAATCTCCTCTGCACCCTTTCCAATGCCTCCACATCCTTCCTACAAGGAGACGACCAGAATTGGACACAGTACTCTAAGTGTGGTCTAACCAGAGCTTTGTAAAGCTGCATCATCACTTTGTGGCTCTTAAACTCAATCCCCCAACTTAAGAAAGCTTATGGGATGTTAGCTTTCATAACTACCCGATCTACCCGTGAGGCAACTTTCAGTGATCTGTGGATATGAACCCCCAGATCCCTCTGCTCCTCCACACTGCCCAGAATCCTGCCATTTACCTTATACTCCACCTTGGAGTTTGTCCTTCCAAAGTGTACTACCTCACACTTCTCTGGATTGAACTCCATCTGCCACTTCTCAGCCCAGCTCTACATCCTATCAATATCCCTCTGCAAGCTTCCACAGCCCTCCACACTATCCACAACACCACCAATCTTTGTGTCATCCACATACTTGCTAACGCAGCCTTCCACCCCCTCATCTAAGTCATTAATAAATATCACAAAAAGTAGAGGTCCCAGAACCGATCCCTGTGGGACACCACTAGTCACAGCCCTCCAATCCGAACGCACTCCCTCCGCCACAACCCTCTGCTTTCTACAGGCAAGCCAATTCTGAATCCACACGGCCAAGCCTCTCTGGACCCCTTGGCCTCTGACCTTCTGAAGAAGCCTACCATGCGGAACCTTGCCAAACACCTTACTAAAATTCATGTAGACCACATCCACTGCGCTACCCTCATCAATCTTCCTGGTCACCTCCTCAAAGAGCCCTATCAGGCTTGTGAGGCAAGATCTTCCCTTCACAAAGCCATGCTGGCTGTCCCTAATCAGTCCATGATTCTCTAAATGCTCATAGATCCTCTCTCTTAGAATTCTTTCCAACAGCTTACCCACCACAGACGTAAGGCTCACCAGCCTGTAATTCCCTGGACTATCCCTACTACCTTTCTTGAATAAGGGGGACAACATTCGCCACCCTCCAATCCTCCGGTACCATCCCCGTGGATAACGAGGACTCAAAGATCCTAACCAACGGTTCAGCAATCTCCTCCCTCGCTTCACGAAGCAGCCTGGGGAATATTCCGTCAGGCCCCAGGGACTTATTTGTCCTAATATTTTCTAACAGCTCCAACACATCCTCTCTTAATAATATCCAAATACTCTAGAACATTACCCTCACCAACACTGTCCTCAGCATCATCAAGACCCCTCTCCCTGGTGAATACTGAAGAGAAGTATCCATTGAGAACCTCACCTACTTCCACAGCTTCCAGGCACATCTTTCCACCTTTGTCTCTAATCGAACCTACCTTTACTCTAGCCATCCTTCTGCTCTTCACGTACGAGAAAAAAGCCTTGGGATTCTCCTTAACCCTACTCGCCAAAGCCTTTTCATGTCCCCTTCTCGCTTTCCTCAGCCCTTTCTTAAGTTCCTTCCTTGCTACTCTATATTCCTCACGAGCCCTGTCTGATCCTTGCTGCTTACACCTTATGTATGCTGCCTTCTTCTTCCTAAATAGTTGTTCCATCTCTCTCGTCACCCACGGTTCCTTCACCCTACCATTCCTTCTCTGCCTCACCGGGACAAATTTATCTCCAATATCCTGCAAAAGATCCCTGAACATCGACCACATCTCTATAGTACATTTCCCTTCAAAAATGTCATCCCAATTTACACTCCCAAGTTCTCGCCTTATTGCCTCATAATTCGCCTTTCCCCAATTAAATATCTTCCCGTCCTCTTTGCTCCTATCCCTGTCCATGTCCATAGGGCTTCGTGGGTTTCACTTCAGAAGACGTCGGGACTTTGGAGCAGATAAGTTTTTTTTCTTTTTTTTTTAAATAGCGTTTTTATTATAAGGGTTAGATTTTATAAGGTTCTTTTTTTAAGTTGTTTTATAAGTTTTTAAATCGGGAATAGTGGGGGCTGGACTGCGCAGGCGCGGCGGCAGGTAAGGAGTGGGCGGTTAAAAAAGCAAACTGCCATATCTAGCAGGCAGTGGAGTGAGAGGGAGCAGAGTGGTCGGGCTTTGGCTTAAGCATAAAGGGGCAAGACAGGTGAGTAGCTGGTAGGTAGGTAAAAGTAAGGTTTACCTGTTATCAATTTTTAAGTAGAAAAACTAGGGGGAAAAAAAAGAATTAGTTCTGATGGAGGACATGGTGGTGTGCTGCAGCTGCTTGATGTGGGAGCTAGTGGACCTTGCTGTGGTCCACGATGGCCGCATCCGCAGTAAGTGCTTGAGGCTGGAGGAACTTCGGCTCACAATCGAGGAGCTGGAGTTGCAGCTTCAAACACTGCGCAGCATCAGGGAGGGGGAGGGTTTTGTAGATACTGTACATAAGGAGACGGTCACCCCCCTTAGAGCAGGTACTACTAGAGCCCAGGAAGTAGATAGAATGGTGACTGTCAGGGGAGGGAAAAGGAAAAAGAAAACAAACAGGCAGATAGAGCAGAGGACCCCAGAGGCTGTTCCCCTCAGTAACAGGTTTTCCGCTTTGGAGGCTGTCGAGGGAGATGACCTGCCAGAGCCTAGCAGCAGTAGCCAGGTCTATGGCACTGGGACCGGTCCTGCTGCTCAGAAGGGAAGGGAGGAGAAGAGGAAGGCAGTAGTGATAGGGGACTCAGTAGTCAGGGAAACAGATAGGAGGTTCTGTGGCAGTGAGCATGAATCCCGGACAGTATGTTGCCTCCCAGGTGCCAGGGTCCGGGATGTCACTGCTCGTGTCCACAGGATTCTAGAGTGGGAGGGAGAACAGCCAGAAGTTGTAGTTCATGTTGGTACCAATGACATAGGTGGGAAGAGGGATGAGGTCCTGAAAAGTGAGTTTAGGGAGCTAGGCAGAAGTCTGAAGAACAGGACCTCAAGGGTTGTGATCTCAGGATTGCTGCCAGTGCCACACGATAGTGAAGGGAGGAATAGGAGGAGGTGGCAAATAAATGTGTGGCTGAGAAGTTGGTGCAGGAGGGAGGGTTTTAGATTTTTGGATCATTGGGATCTCTTCTGGGGAAGGTGGGATCTGTACAGAGAGGACGGGTTACACCCAAACCCAAGGGGGGCCAATATCCTTGCGGCCAGGTTTGCTAGGGTGGTTCAGGAGGGTTTAAACTAGATTGCAAGGGGGAAGGGAACCGGAGGAGTAGGTCAGAGGAAGAAGTGCATGGGGAAAAGTCAGATCTGACAGGTAGAGAGGCTTTGAGGAAGGAGAAGCAGAGTACAGGGTATAGAAGTAGAAAGGTGGATGGGCTAAAGTGCATTTACTTAAATGCAAGAAGCATCAGGAATAAGGGTGATGAACTGAGAGCTTGGATAAGTACATGGGACTACGATATTGTGGCTATTACAGAGACATGACTGATACCAGGGCAGGAATGGATATTGAATATTCCTGGTTTTCAGTGTTCTAAATGGGATAGGGAGGGGGGGAGAAGAGGAGGAGGGGTGGCAGTACTGGTCAGTGACACTGTTACAGCTGCAGAAAGGGTAGATAATGTAGAAGGATTCTCTCTAGAGTCAATATGAGTGGAAGTTAGGAACAAGAAAGGGGCAGTTACCCTCCTGGGAGTATGCTATAGCCCCCACCCCGGTAGCAGTAGGGATACCGAGGAGCAGATTGGGAGGCGGTTTTTGGAAAGATGCAGAAATAATAGGGTTATTATAATGGGAGACTTCAACTTTCCAAATATTGATTGGCATATACTTAGTGCCAAGGGTTTAGACGGGGCACAGTTTGTTAAGTGTGTCCAGGCCGGATTCCTGACACAGCATGTTGACAGGCCGACTAGAGGGAATGCCATATTAGATCTAGTTTTAGGTAATGAACTGGGACAGGTGACAGATCTATCAGTGGGGGAGCAGTTGGGGGACAGTGACCATTGCTCCAAATGGACAATTTAGTTACTAATTACCACTGTTTCTCCTCGAGTGGCTATTGCAAGATATTGTGATGAATGAAAAGATGGAACTTGCAAACAGCACAGGAAATAATTTCTCTAAATTATATGACAGTGCAATAGTTCTTTTTTTTTGAAGACCAGGGAATCAACTCCCAGGAATATTCTTAAGATAAATCACACTTAGCTCCTCACACAATAACAGAGTAAATCTCAAATCGTCAAGTCTTAGGGTGGCAAACTTGAAGATTTTTTCCAAAACAAAATCTGTAAATCTATTTAACTATATTTTTAATCAAAAATATTAAATACTAAATAGAAAGCAAGTAACTTTCAAGATCCCATAGACAGAGTGTATGTATGGAGAACAAGCTTATTTTGACAATGGTGAAGCAACGATCAGACAGGAAGGCCAGGGGAAGGGGATAAGAACTGAAAGGAAATCTCTTCCAAAACCTTACTATTCATTCTCATTAAAGCAAGCTGCACTGGAGGCACATACTGTGCTTTTTCATTTGGGATTCAAGGCTAGAGTCAACTAGCATCAAATGCTACCGTGCTGCTGAGTTCTCTGTGCAGAAGACCAAATGCTGCATATGCCAGAAGTTCCCAATTTTACATTTCTTTCAAAACGAAAACTACCAAGGGAAAGACAAGTTACATTAAGATATCTTTAGTCACATGTACATTGAAACACACAGTGAAGTGCATCTTTCTGGGGGCAGCCCACAAGTATTGCCACAATTCCGGCACCTGTACCTGCTGATTTAAGTTAAAGCCTTGAGATTTACGATTGGAGAGGTAATAGTGACACTATTGTGAACTGCTGTGTGTTCAATTTGTTACTGACATCTATCATTCTCTGATCCTATAATCAGACAAAAAAATAGTTCATGTTTGTTCACCATCCCTTCACACAAGTAAAATTTTGATAATTCATGAAGTTAAGGATGTATGCTCTAATTCTCACTAAATAACCATCTACTTCACACAGTGAACCGTCAGCATTATTGTCAACCACAAACCATAATTGTGCAGTCTGCAAAAGGTGTTAAAATTGATCACAAGCACCAAATTCAAGAAGTGTTCATGCAAATCACATCTCAGTAAGTGAGTGTTAGAGCTTAACCAGTTTGCTTGTCCTATATGGTACAAAAACAAATTATAGGATGGAGAAACCTTTTGTAGAATACAGATGTAAAAAAAAGTGTAGGAAAATTGCAGCAATACAGAAGTGTCATCTACTTTACTAACCTGTGCACATTCATTTAGGGAAACATCTGAGAAAACGCAAGATGTAGGCCTGGCTGATGCCTTCTGACTTGATTCTCTTGGAAGACTTTGTGGAACACGCTGTGGTGGTGCAGGTGCTCGTCTTTTCTTTGGCAGGTCTGACGGTAATGTATTAGATTCGTACGTAGGGCAATAGGCACTCGAACTGCTCATGCCAAGTGGTCTTTGTGGACTTATTAATGGGGTTGCTGGAGCACTTGTTGGCTAAAGACACAAAAAAAAGAGCTCACTTTCTAAAACTGCCATCCTCTATTCAAACATATTCCAATCATAAAGAATTAAATCTCATTTGGAATAAATACTGCTACTAACATTTTGAAATAAAACAAAAATGCAACACTGGAAATCATACTAAAACAAAAACATTAAGAACACAAACAATTGTGGAATAACAATTTACTAACCTTTCAATGGATGTACCCCTCTACAAGGTAAGAAATCACACATATAGAACCACAGAACAATATAGCACAATACAGGCCCTTCGGCCCACCACGTTGTGCCGACCCTTAAATCACGCCTAAGACTAACTAACCCCTTCCTTCCACATATCCCCCTATTTTATATTCCCCCATATGCTTATTTAACAATTTCTTGAACTTGACCAACGTATCAGCCTCCACCACCACCCCAGGCAGTGCATTCCATGCACCAACCACTCTCTGGGTGAAAAACCTCCCTCTGACATCTCCCTTGAACTTCCCACCCATTACCTTAAAGCCATGTCCTCTTATTTTGAGCATTGGTGCTCTGGGAAAGAGGTGCTGGCTGTCCACTCTATCTATTCCTCTTAATATTTTGTATACCTCTATCATGTCTCCCCTCATCTTCCTCCTCTCCAATGAGTAAAGCCCTAGCTCCTTCAGTCTCTCCTCATAATCCATACTCTCTAATCCAGGCAGCATCCTGGTAAATCTCCTCTGCACCCTTTACAACACCTCCACATCCTTCCTATAATGAGGCGACCAGAACTGGACACAGTACTCTAAGTGTGGTCTAACCAGAGTTTTGTAGAGCTGCATCATTACCTCACGGCTCTTCAACTCGATCCCACGACTTATGAAAGCTAACATCCCATAAGCTTTCTTAACTACCCTATCCACCTGTGAGGCAACTTTCAGTGATCTGTGGATATGAACCCCCAGATCCCTCTGCTCCTCCACACTGCCCAAAATCCTGCCATTAACCTTGTACTCTGCCTTGGAGTTTGTCCTTCCAAAGTGTACCACCTCACACTTCTCCGGATTGAACTCTATCTGCTACTTGTCAGCCCAGCTCTGCATCCTATCAATATCCCTCTGTAAGCTTCCACAGCCCTCCACACTATCCACAACACCACTGACCTTTGTGTCATCTGCAAACTTGCTAACCCACCCTTCCACCCCCTCATCCAAGTCATTAATAAATATCACAAAAAGTAGGGGTCTCAGAACCAATCCTTGTGGGACACCACTTGTCACAGCTCGCTAGTCTGAATGCACTCCCTCCACCACAACCCTCTGCTTTCTACAGGCAAACCAATTTTGAATCCACATGGCCAAGCCTCCCTGGATCCCTTGCCCTCTGACCTTCTGGAGAAGGCTACCATGTGGAACCTTGTCAAACGCCTTACTAAAATCCACATAGACCGCATCTACTGCACTACCCTCATCGACCTGCCTGGTCACCTCAAAGAATCCTATCAGGCTTGTGAGACATGGTCCTCCCTTCACAAAGCCATGCTGGCTGTCCCTAATCAGTCCATGATTCTCTAAATGCTCACAGATCCTATCCCTTAAGAATCCTTTCTAACAGCTTGTCCACCACAGACATAAGGCTCACTGGTCTATAATTCCCTGGACTATCCCTACTACCTTTGTTTGAATAAGGGGACAACATTTGCCACCCTCCAATCCTCTGGTACCATTCCTGTGGACAACGACAACTCAAAGATCCTAGCCAACAGTTCAGCAATCTCCTCCCTCGCCTCGCGGAGCAGCCTGGGGAATATTCCGTCAGGCCCAGGGACTTACAGTATCTGTCCTAATATTTTCTAACAGCTCCAACACATCCTCTCTCTTGATATCTACATGCTCCAAAACATTACCCTTACCAACACTGTCCTCAGCATCATCAGGACCCCTCTCCTTGGTGAATACTGAAGAGAAGTATTCATTGAGAACCTCAACCACTTCCACAGCTTCCAGGCACATCCTCCCACCTTTGTCTCCAATCAGACCTACCTTTACTTCTGTCATCCTTCTGCTCTTCATGTACAAGAAAAAAGCCTTGGGATTCTCCTTACTCGCCAAAGCCTTTTCATGTCCCCTTCTTGCTCTCCTCAGCCCCTTGCTACTCTATATGTGTGATATACATGTGTATATACACGTGTATATAGAGCTGAGAATTTAGGATAGCATATCCAAAATGCACTGTTATTTTATGAATTCAAATAGCTAAAATGAAAATCACATGTATCTACTCAAATCAGGAGTACAGTTCTATCTGTGAATATAGGATCTTTCCTGAAAGCGCAACTATAATTTTAGAATTTCAACTGGATGATTTAATTAAAATAGCAAAACTCCACTCATCAAGAGTACATTCTAAATATAGTAATATTTGTTTGCATTTGTACAGGAAGGTTTTTTTTGCTCTTAAACAAATGTATAATTAATCATAATTATTCAGGATGTTTATTTAGCAGGTGCAGAGAACTGCTGCTGCTCTGCTTGAACCAGCTACACATCGAGAGCATTAGCAGCGGTGATACAAACAACATGCATTTAAAATGCTTACTTTTTCCCGTTTCTTCTTACTCAGTCTAAAAATGTTGAAGAATCCTTTGTTTTCCTTCTCCAGATTTAAATTTCCTGAAACCAGAGGCTGTTCTGAAAACACAGGTAAGAAAATGAAATAAATATTGATTGTATTTTTCACATTGTTGGGTCCATGGTTATAGTGATATAGCAAACTGTATATTTTGTACGAGCATCTTTACACTAATTAACATTCCCCAAATTTTAACTCAACCAAATGCTTCTCTCACTTCCTTAAATAAAAAGGATTAAGATATGTATTGCAAAAAAAATACACTGAAGATAACCATAACCAAACTTACAAATACCCTGCACATTCCATAAATTTTATAGCTGATTTTACAGATTACAGAGACAGATGCACAAATGCTAACAAACGGGGGTGTGACAGAAGGGAAAGTGGGGTGGGGGAGAAATTCAGTGAGCTAGTAGGAGAGCAAGAAAGAAAAAAAAAGAACCAGGAGAAGAAGGGGCAAGTACAAAACACACATACACAAGGCACAACTTTGGTATAAAGAAAATCCAAAAAATGACAAATCAAGAAATATGGTCTGTACAATCTCATGGATTAATTTCCAAAATTTTATTACCTTGCTGAAAGGATCCACCTTGAAAATCATGCTGAGGAAGTCCTAAAAATAAGTGGAAGGCACAATTTTAACTACCTAGATTCTAACATCAATGAGCTTTGCTGGTAGCATCATTTGGTATTCATGGAAAGAATTTTTAAAAACTTACTTTTGCCCCTCAGCAACATCAACTAAATGGGCCAAGTACCAGACGCCAACAACACCCAACCCTACTTCTAAGCCAATTCTCTCAATTACTCTGTCCCTGAGAGCCAGATTTTGGTAACTCATCTTCCTAATCTTGCCACTAATTCCACATCTCTGCTTGGCTGACTGCAAGTATTAGTAATTTCATCATTTTATTTCCCCCTTATATTCCAAGCCCATTTACTCCCCCCATTACAGACCGATACTGTTACCTCTACCACATCACTGGCCTCTGCTCACAGCCAAACTCAGCTAACTAGTCACTGGAATTCTAATCCATGCCTTTACCACCTTCAATATCAACTATTTTCACATCCTCCTAGCTGACTTTCCATTATCTAAGCTCCATAAATTCAGTTCAAAAACTTTGCGATCGGTACACACTCACCCATCCTTGGCTTTAGGGTCCCCAAAGCTTCAAAATTTAAACTGCTCATCCATGTGCTCAATGGCCTTGCCTATCTACACTTATAATCTCCTTTAATGCCATAAATTCACCTCTGTTACATCAATGGCAGCAGTATCTTCTGAAGTCTATGTTTTTATTTAAATTCCTTCGTGAATCTCTCTTCTTTTAAATACCTTTAAAAACTAATTTATTTGACCAATCCTTTGATTCTCCCCCCCCTAATTTTTATTCTCTCTCTCAGGATCCATTTTTGTCTTTTTCTAGCTGTAATTTAGCTTGGACTGTTTACCTTCAAGAAAGAAAACTGGTTACATCAATCAGACTAACATTCAGTAACACTGATGGAAGTTCAGTGTTCTGAAACATTGAATGTTTGCAGAATAGAATTTAGTATTGCACCTGTATTTTTCTGAATAAGAATTTTATCAATAAATAATTTTGAAAACTACTGCAGTGTTTTATTGCTACATTTTTGGATTATTCCAAAGCAATCAAAGACATATATTTTTGTGCTATTGAATCCACTGTCTACAGCCAGGTACATACCCATGCTGGTATCCACAGCGCACACTTCTCGCAAACCAAGCTCATTGAGAGATTTTGTCAAATCATACAGTTCCAGATATTCAAAGTCTTTGACTAAAATAGTGCTGCTTGGATCAAATTCACACTTATTGCTGATTACTGGAATCAGTTCTTGAAGGGGAACAAGTGGACTAACACGTACGATGGTTTTCTGTGTTTTCTTGTAGTTTACTACCACTCGCACTGTTTGCTGAAAGTAGAAAAAAAAACATTTAAGAGAATACAGGGGCATGCTTGATAGATGATGCTGAAATAATGATGCATTACATTTAAGATAAAAAAAAACTGTCACCACCTCATCAATGCCCAAATTTGGGGATCAGTTGATATATAATCCATTTGTTTAGACCTCCTTTTCTCCCCTGCCTCACAAAGAAAAATGCCCAACACTTTCCTCAAAATAGATTTTTTTTAAAATAGCAGGATTGAGGACTTGAACATCAAATCACAGTTAGGATACCTTGTAAATGTACAAAACCAGGCACATCCTGTCAAGTTAAGGTTCAATCCTAGGCTTCTCTTGACAAAGAAAAGCACTTGTAATGACCTGAACTCCTCATCTTGTACTGTTTTATGCCATTAGAAGCAGCCAAAGTGAAGGGAGCTTCTCAAACCCAAAAATAACCCAAACCTTAGCTGCATTGTCGCCATTACTTCAAGCAGGTCAAATAAATATTTGACCTGCATTTTTCTTAAGGTATTCCCACCAAATAAAAGCAACTTAGCAATCCAAAATGGAAGTCAGTGGGAACAAGAGGAAAAAAAATTCTCCAACAATGATCACATAATAGTTGAAGGGCAATCATTTCAATTTGACAGTTGCAGGAGTTAAATCGGGACTATGCCTGAAACCCAAACATTTTGAATTACTTCAACAGGACTCCTCCTACCATCAAAAGATGGTAGGATGTTAACACAACATGCAGTTAGGTTTGCAATTTCTTATATGAAATAAACCATACCCTCATGCAAAAGGCTTGGGACATTTAGGATTAGACCGATAAATGGCAAATAGCATTCACACCACATAAGCAACTGGCACTGAATTTCCAATAAGCAGTCATCTAACCACAGTACTTTTAATTGCATTACCATTGCCAAATTTCTCCATGACCAACCTCCTGTGGCACACTAAAAATCAGATATTTAACTGGACTACCCATACAGACACGGTGGCTAAAAGAACAGGTCAGAAGTTGCCAAATAATTGCCAAAAAACTTTCCCAAGAAATACAGGCACAGTCAGGAGTGTGATAGGCAACTGCAGCTCCAACAGCACTTGGAGCTCAACACCATTCAGGACAAAACAGCCCCCTTGTTTGGCACTGCATCCTTCATTTTAAATATTCATTCCTTCCACCAGTGATGGACTGTGACTGCAGTGTGTACCTTCTACAAAGTGCAAAGTGCACTGAGGCAATTTGTCAAGGCTACTTCTTCAGCGGCCTCCTAACCAGTGACCTCCACTGCACTGAAGAACAAAACTATTGGAACACACAGGGTCTGTGATTAATTAACTACTCTACTTACAAAGTTTATAGCTTGATGGATGCAAAACTACTGTTATACAAACCTACTCTCTCTGTAACCTTAGTTTTCAGTAAATTGGAACATTATAACAAGCAGCCAAATATCTCTGGCATTTTCAAATTGTTGCAATTCATGGATGATGTGTTTAATTCAAACGATTAGAGCTGATACTGCTAAGATACTAGAGTTCTTACATGTTTAGGTCTCCTATAACCATCACATTATGCTTTGTGATACCCTATGTATAACTTGGTCAAATGAACTTTCTACTTCGCATATCACAAATAGTGTTTTTTTTAAAAAAGGACCATGTGAGATAAGAAAACCTTTCTTCTCGCTTCAGAATTTTGAGTGCAATGGCTAGGAAGAAATTTGTACCTGAAGCAAGAAAAAGACCAATCCCATCCTTATTGCACTAAGTTCAAACGCAAAATACTATTGATGCTTGAACATTGAATTAAAAAGAGAAAATACTGGAAAATATTCAGCAGCTCGTACAGAACAGAGTTAAGATTTCAGGTCAATGGCCTTTCATTAAAGTACAGTTTAAAAGACAAAAAACTTGAGCAACTGTGTACACTCAAAACCTCCAGCTTTCTGCCTTATTTTCTGTTGCAGAATTAGAATCAGATAATTATGAGTGTGTAATAAATAAGTTTACATTTTGTTAAAGCTAATTTAACCAACCTCAGGCACCACTGATGTGGGTTTCTTTTTTTCTTCCACATTTTTCTCCTTCAGAATAACTTTCTCTACTTCCAACGTCCCAATTAGTGTGTTGGGTTTGAATCGGATTTGATTCTTCTCTCTTCCTACCAATTCAATTGTATGACTTGATGGATTCAAGTGATACTTGCCACAAAGGAAAATCAACAAATCCATCATGGGTTTGCTAGAAAAACAATGATGTTTTCCAGGTTAACAAATCATTGTTATAAATAAATTGCAAAGCAAAAGATTAACCAGCTGATTGTACGTGCAATTCCATCTGGTGATTGGATGTCTGCAGTTTACAACATTAGCCGTCATACATATTCATAATTATTCTGCAATTGTAATAGGACAGAACAAAAGCCTACTCCTAGTCTAAAAAACATTTTAGTGAAAAAAAGATAGCCCAAACAAGAGATCACCAATAGGTTAATAAACAAAGCTGATAATTTCAAAACAATGAGCATTCAGGGTGAAGGCATTTTAAGGAGTACAGCATAATTCATTCATTCCTCCCACCCAAAGAGTGGTAGAACTTTAGAGCAAGCTACAAGCTACCATGGTAAATGATACTTGGCCGCAATAATTTCTAGCCAAGGCAGAAACAGTGTTTTACAAAAAGGTGTGTGCAAAGTAATTCAAGTCATAGGCAATATGATATCCTGGATTAGTTTTATCAGTTTGGACTGCAGCTGGGGCCGCAATAATTTCTAGCCAAGGCAGAAACAGTGTTTTACAAAAAGGTGTGTGCAAAGTAATTCAAGTCATAGGCAATATGATATCCTGGATTAGTTTTATCAGTTTGGACTGCAGCTGGGTGTGCTGATGAGATGGTGTTGGAAAGAAATTTGTTATATGTTCTTTATACTTGGTCTTAGAATGATATCCTATTTTTATTTCCTGTATTACATCTATGGCATGCATAAAGCATCATAATTAAATGGTACAAAATGCTTGCAGTTTTCTTCCTGTCTGGTATTTCTTTTGTCCACATTTCATTACTGGCATGGAATGATGAATACAAAGATAAGTTCCTTTGAAAGGAAAATGTTTCTTCAAAAACTAAAAAACAAAGAATTCTTTGCAAAAGTCCACAAGACAATTTCAGACCATTGACAGCCAGCGTGAATCCGCATGGTTGGTACAAGTAAATTGAAAGTCAAATCGGAGGCAAAAGTTATTTTGCAATTTAAAGGAAAATAGTCAAGGATCGTTTGATCTCAGGCTGCAAATAATGGATTATTGTACATCTTAAAAAAAAATCTCATCTACACATGCCCTGAGTTCACAAAGGATAATCAGGAAAGAAAAATACACCATATCTAGAACAGAAGCACACAGAGAAAGTTAATAAAATAAAATTAGAAACCACAGTAAAACATCAAACACAGTGATGCATAGCTGCCAACTGTCAGGTCTTTAGCAAGTATAAATGTTTTGTTTCCTCACTTGTACTAATTGTGGCTGAGGCACAAAATCTTCTTAATTTCCTTTTTGGAACATGTCAAATTGTTCCATGTTGCAAGGTCAGGCATCTTTTATGCACCAGCTTGTCGATTCAGAATAGAGAAATAGCAAATTCAGCCAACTTTTCTTGGCTCTCAGCAAAGTACTCATGGGGTTTGGAGGTTAGAAACTGATTTTATTGGACTTCTGCTGGGAATTGGGTTTAAATTATAGTACTGAGGTTTATTAACCACAAATCTATACATTGTGCTGATCAATCCCATGCTAAACACAAAACAAAAAGATAGTGCAAGTTACCTTTTTGTACAACTTCCCTTGCTCACAGAAGTATTTTGCAAATAATTTAAATTTGTATGTTTCTTTTCACAGTTTAAAAAATCCACATTAAACTGTTGAACAACACACAAATGAGATTAATTAGGTAGCTCTTTTTAAGAGAGTGGCATGGATGTGATAAGGTGAATAGCCTCCTGTGATCATCATTCCTTGCAATGTATAATCAGAAGATAGTAATTTCTATTACCATTTGTTGATTTACATTAATGCTGACTTAATGTAATATTTTAAGAATCCACAGAGAGAGGATTTAAAGTGAACCGAAAGTTATATCAATACAAGCAGAAAGCAGTACTTAATGTGAATGAAATTCTGTCTTGTTACCTGAACATAGTTCAAAAATAAGAACTGTGAATTCAGATCCAATTTACTCCAGTTAGATTGTCAAGCAAAATTATTATTTGATACCACGAAAACATTACAAATAGCAGCGTTGAATTGTACAAGTTATGTTCTGTGGATTATACTGTGTCTTTTGGCGACTGTGACATTTGTGAAAGTGAACGGTCGAGTTTGATGAATTTTTCCTTCCAGTATGGAGGCCAAGGATGGTTTGTATTAGACTGTTACCACAGCAACAATGTGAACAGGTCAGTTTTGATCTGTTACTGGAATTGCTCACCAGTTAGCTGCTTGCTAAATTCTCTCTATCCTGGGACATTTTTGCATCCAACAGTCATTCCTTCTCAGCTGCTGCTGGCTCACTCATCAGAAAATTTCCATTACTTATTTATTTGGATTTAACAGCAAATTTACTTGATAGAATTATAGATAAGAACATAAGAAATAAGAATAAGCCATTTGCCCTTCTGTACCTGCTCACAGAGATCATGGGTGACGTTTTACAATCTCTCCACTTTTCTTCATTGACCCCATAACCCTTGGTTCCCTTAAGATTTAAGAAACTACTGATCTCAGTATTAAACATACAGTGACTGAGCCGACATGGTCCTCTTGGGTAGAGAATTCCAAAGATCAACTCCCAATGCGTGAAAATTTTTTTTTGTTACATGACTGTTCTGAACGGGCAATCCCTTATTGAGACCCTAACACCGAAAACATCCTATACACCTTTGTTGTTTAAAAATTGTGCATTAAGAGATCACCTCCCCCTTCTCCTGATCTCATTGAGGGACAGTCAACTTAAGATCCATTCATACCCTCACCATCCCAAGTAACGGTCCAATAAATCTTTAACAAGCTCCCCCTGCTGCAGATACATCCTGCCTCAGGTACATCCTGCCTCAGGTAGGGAGGCAAGGCCTTTGCACAATATTCCTGTTGTGGTTTTGACAGGGCTCAAGATAATTGGACTCGTTTATAAATCTTTTTGTAATAAAGGCCAACAATACCATTTACCATCCTAAACTCTTGCAAGTAAACTTTCAATGATTTGTGTACAAGGGTACCCAGGACCCTCTGACCATTTAAAGAAAAAAAATCCTGCCAAACTATTTTTTTGCACCCCAAGTAAATTAACTTATTTTCCATATTATATTACATCTACCATACTCTTGCATTTCACTTAGCCTCTCTATATGCCTCTCAGGCACATCTACATCACCACACCGACACCCACCTTTGCAGCATCAGCAAACTTGGATCCTCTCATTAAAATCACTGATATAGACTGAACAGCTGTGGCCCCATCACCATTCCCTGCTGAACCCCACAGATCTCAGTCTCCAACCCAAAAAGCTTCTGGTCCTATTAGTAAAAAAGAAATTTTATTGGGGAAATTAATGTGAATTTCTTTGAGCTCCTCAAACAATTTAATCCTGTAGTTCCTCATGATTTTTCAGCGGTTTTGTGTCTTCTACTGTGAAGACAGACATAAAATATTCATTTAATTTACTTGTCAATTCCTTGTCCCCTCATATAGTTTCTTTTGTCTTTTGTAAGGAATCCATATTAACTTGAGCAGAATCTTTTCCTTTTCACACAGAAGAGAATCTTAAAGTCTGTTTTTATATTCCTCATTAGATTACTCTTGTATTTTACTTTCTCCTTCCTAATCAACAGCTTGGCCCTCCTTTGCCAAATTCTTCAATCTTCCTAATCATCAGGCTTATTGCTTTCTTTGGGAACATTATCCAATCTTTTCTTTTTCCTGAGGCCATCTTTAATTTCTCTGGATTTTTTTTGTTTTTTGCCTTAAAAAGATATCACTTGTGAAGTGTGTGTGTGTGTGTGTGTGTGTGTGTGTGTGTGTGTGTGTGTGTGTTTAATATCCTTTCAATACTGTTGGAGATGGTCATTTGGCCTTATGTTTGTGCTGGCTCTCAGAAAGAACTACCCAAGAATTTCCACCATGTTTTTTTTTACCTCATTTGAGAAATTAACTTTTTAAAGTTTAAAACTACTTGCTCAATGATCACCTAATATATCCCTCTGGTTAACTTTTAGAAATCATCCATACACAATGTGAAAAGTCAACAACCAAATTTCTGCAGTACTCTGCACTTTGCTCTTAAGTGAAAGGGCCTTTTAAATTCCCTTGGAGTATACACTAACCAATTCATATTTGATAAAGGCAGAACCAATACCCTTCTAGGATTGATGTCAAGCTCATCAATGATCAATGCTAAAGAATTATAAACCATCCTAGACACTCAATTTGTGAACCTACAAAAACTATGAAACATTTTAAACGTCACACCAACCAGCTTCCGGATAATACTGCACTTTAGTAAGTTAGTAAAACAAAATGTAACCCAATCATTGCATAAAATGTGAACTATTAACTTGTGCTCTCAATTCACAAAAGTTAATACTTAACATTGATTTATATGATGAAGTTTTCATCACATCTTTAAGATCCACAATGATGATGTAATTTGCAGTAATAAATGTTAAAAATTTCTAGAAGAGATACAAGTTGTTCATTAAGGGCCAGATTAAAAGGACAATCTAGTAAAAAGAGGCACAATGGACGAGTGCTGGCAAAGCTACAAAGATACCTACCTTCCATTTACACTGGTGGATCGCTCTTCACCTCCTGGCAGAACCACAATCAAATCAATGTGTGCATTCAGGACATTATCTTTCGGTTCCATGGTTAAATTTTCACCCTCTTGGTTCTTAGCTATTGAAGAGCTCTCAACATGCTTGGAAAATGTTGGCGGTGCTGGGGCTTTTGCTTTGGATCTTTTGCTGTTGGTAAAAGAGAATACCAATTAATGGGATTTGCTTTGAACAGAAGGATTGTTTAAAAATAATCTTAAAAAATAACCATAAATTCTTTGATTAACTCTCGGCCGAGAATACTGTTCATGGCTCAGCCAAGTGTAACAAACCCTTGGATGTTAAATTAATTAATGTAGTGTTCAGAGTGCTAGGTGATCACAATACCTGTGGAACTTTTATGCTACAATTTCACTCAGTGTTCCTCGGTGAGGAAAGCAAGGGTTTGAGGGAAAGTAGAGCAAAGAATTTTGATTGCTACTAGAAGGGCACAGGCCATCCCCACGTTACAAACACCTGACTAATGGACACCCATACATGATATCTTTAAATTCAAAAGTCTGATGTACATACATTTGTTCCTACGAACGGCAGAACTAGTTTCTTCTCTATTTGTAGTAATTAACCTTTCTTATCAGTCTTGTGCATTTGACGCCATTCATTACAATACTTTGGAGGACTGGTTGTCACATCGAGTGATTTTTGTGTATTTTCCAACTAACGGACATCTTCAAAAACGGAACCCGTTCATTACCTGGGGATGACCTGTATGTGGACAGCGGCCGAGGATAATTGTCCCACCCGAAGTGTTATTTTGCAGAAATTCTGAAAACCATCACATTAGGCTTCTACCATAGATCTCTGGCTTGGGCCGGCAAATGCCAACTCACTCAGTCCCTCTCAGACAAACCTCTCTCTCCACCCCACCCCCTCCCGGCTTCACATTGACTCTGTTTTGGATGCTTAGGCCAGAAAGGTGGTGGTGGGGTGGGGTGGGATGTGGGATGTGACAGTGTGGGAAAAGAGCAAATGGAAAGATGGCCCCATAGTGGTGCCAGGGGAGCAAGTGGAGGGACAGTGCATACACACCAAGATCAGCAACCTTCAAGTGGGGTAAAACGTGTGCAGGATGAACGGCCTGTGGCAAGTTCAGAGTTATCACTCTTATCCCCACCCACCCAATTTCAGTTCGGTGGGGCTGGGCTGAAACTTTGCCAGAGAGAGACAGAGGGTCAACGCCAACTGCCATTCCACCTCTCCCCAGAGCTCACTGAAGAATGAAGCCAAGGAACAATAACACCTGATCCTCAATAGGACCCACAAGACAACACCATTAGCAGGTATAAAACATCTTTGAAAAGTATCATGGGTGTTTATATAGTTTAACCTAATTTCACCCACCCCAGGATCAAGTGGAGCTGCTGATAACTTCTCCAATCAACCACTATTACTAAGAACATCTATATTACATTTCCATAATTTTGTTTGCCATATCTGCTATTTTAAACATAGTAATGGTATTTGCCTCCACTCCCTCCCCAGCAGCTCATTTCAGATATCACCATCTGCCATGTGAAAAATGTATCCCGAGATCTCCTTTAAATTATCTATGAATCTTCCAATTTGTGCGTCATCTGCCAACTTAATAATACCATGTTCTTTCTCATCCAAGTCACTTATACGTGGTTTAGTCCATTCTGAGAATAGCCAGAGTCTTACACCAGACAGTACATACTTTCGTCGACCTCATACATTCGTAGCTTTTCTGTCAGTTATCATCTGTACCAGACTTCATCTTCACTTCACTACACTACAGCACCTGGTACTGAGCCATTTGTTTCTCAACTTGTTTCTGGACTCTGGTTGGGGTAAAAGCTTTTATCCTGAAACTTCTGGAACTTGCTCCCTCACTCTTCAAGTTACGGACTCTTCCTTTGAGCTACCAGTCATCGAGGTGGGCAGGAAGTGCTCCTGTTCTGGGATGGCCATGTCACCATCCAACAGATGCCTCTGACTCGGGACAACACCGCAAACCACGTACTAAAACTCGGTATTTCCTGGTACCCCATCCTGGTCCAATTCTCTGAGCAAATTGTCACTTTGCTTAATGGGTCCGTTTCTCAACCCCATGTTTCTTTGCAGACATTCCTGTAATCGACACTTTCCACCCTAGTGTCTTCCAGCCAGTGTGACGCAATACACGTTTCACTTGTGTTGAAACTGGTGCTGAAATAGATGGTTATCTAACCCTTACTGTCTGCCATACAATCAGTATGCAAATCTTGGACTCTCAAGCAATACCCTTTATGTATTCTTTATCACTCTGTAGATACATGCTTGGTTAATATTATCCACTCTCATTGCAAACTCACATTCCGATTCTCTGCAATGCTGCTTCACCACAGCCATGGGCTCTGTGTCACACAAATTTCCTTGAATTTCAGGAATAAACAACTCTGGCATGCTTCAGCCAAGCCACTGCCTACCCTCCTCACAGGAAGTCCAGCATTTAGCTGTTCATCACTTTTTGTCAGCCCATGTTTTATTCCTCCTCAGATCGACTGGGGTCAAAGTGCACAATGCCAGTGCATCACTCTCATATCCTCTTATGGCATAGGAGGCCATTCAGCCCACTGAGTCTATACTAGCTCTTCGAGCAATCCCATTAATCCTATTCCCCTAATTATTTCCCTGCAACTATTCCTTCATGTGCACTTATCACCTCCACCTTGACTCTCCTCCCACCCACTTACACAAACGGTAATTTACAATAGCCAATTAACCAATCAATCCACATGCCTTTGGGATGTGGTAGGAAACCCACATGGTCACAGGGGATATATGCAAATGCCACAAAAGGCAGCACCATTCATTAGGATCAAACTTGGGTCACGGGAGCTGTGAGGCAGCAGCAATACCTGTTGAGTGACTATGTCACCTGACCTGCACCCTGGTCACAGTCCCTGCCCACATGGGTACAGCTGCCCGTATTCACCCTTCTCTCATCCAGGGTTGTTCTTCTGCCCACTATTCCACATGATTGTGCAGTAGCTGGACAATGAACATTTTCTGTAACTCCCTCTCGACTTGCATCCAGTATTCCTAGTCTGCCAATGTCGAGCAGCTGAACACGACCGTGCCTCCTAAGCCAATCTGATGAGCAGGCTGCTTTGATGCAGAAAGCGCAGATGTCTCCACTATCTCAGATCTACCCAAAGTACGAGCTGTCTTAAATAAGACAAAGTCCCACAACCCAAATGAGTTTTGGCAGGCTGTTCCCACGATAGCTGCAACATTCCCATACCCCATGAACTATGAGAGGCAACTGGACCCATCCACCTCCTGCAATAGTGCTCAATACCAGGAGGGCTGCACAGTGGCACAGCGAGAAAAGCTGCCGCCTTACAGCTCCAGTGGCTGTTTTCAATCCTGACCTCTGGTGTTGCCCATGTTCTTCCTATGATCCCACAGGTTTCCAAGAGCTCCAGTTTCCTCCCGCTCTTGTTTTCCAGTACTCTCGTGCTTCTGACAGTAAACATCAAGGCCAGCTGCACTGGAAGCTTGTTCAATCTGTCACCAGCCATGCTCAAGAGTGGCTAACTTTAGTTCAAGAAGACAACCGCACTGGGAGAACAGTGGGAACTCACGTGGAAGGCCTTAGAGAAGGCCAAGACAAAAAGGAATGCTCAGAAGCTGCGAATAAATAACAAGAATGTCACAGCAAATAAGTGGCTAGAGGAGAAAGATGCAAGACTGATAAAAGGTGGTCGGAAAGGAGCAGTCCAAATTATCAAATCCTGTATTAATTCCTGGACTTCATGTGCACAAAATAAAGCTAACAGATTTAACGTTTTAAACTGCATTACAAACGTACAAAATGATACATGGGAAAAGACCAGTTGTTCCATTAAGCCTGCCTCCCATGGTAGAGGTGTCATTAGGTTCATGATTTACTGCACAACTCAGCACCCACAGTGAAAATGTTAAACCAAAACAAAATTTTAAAAACACAAATTTGCATGAGTTTTTTTTTGAAGAGGTGACCAAGAGGATTGATGAGGGCAGGTGTGTCAGACGTTGTCTACATGGACTTTAGCAAGGTCTTTGACAAGGTCCCACATGGTAGGCTGGTCTGCAAGGTTAGATCACATGGGATCCAGAGCGAGCTAGCCAATAGGATACAACATTGGCTTGGTGTAGGAGTCAGAGGGTTGTGTTTCAGGTTGGTGGTGTGCTGCAGGGATCAGTGCTGGCCCAATGTTGTTCGTCATTTATATTAACATTTTGGATGAGAATGTAGTTGGCATGGTTAGTAAGTTTGCAAATGACACCAAAATTGGTGGTATAGTGGACAGTGGAGGTTATCTAAGATCACAACAGGATCTAGATCAAGTACTAGGCAAAGAATGGCAGATCGAAATTTAACTTAGACAAATATGAAGTGCTGCAGTTTGGGAATTTAAACTAGGGCAGGAAATACTAGCGAATGGCAGGGTCCTGGAGAGTATTGTAGAACACAGAGACCTCAGGGTGCAAGTACAAGGCTCCCCGAAAGTAGTGACACAGGTAGACTGATGCAAAGACTACATTTGGCATGCTTGTCTTCATCGGTCAGGGCACTGAGTACAAGACTTAGGACATCATGTTGCAGCTGTACAAGACACTTGGATTGCTGTGTGTAGTTTTGGTCACCCAACTATAGGAAGGATGGCATCAGGCTGGAAAGGGCACAGAAAAGATTCACAAGGACTTTGCCTGGATTGGAGGACATGAGTTGTAAGGAGAGACTAAATAGGATGCGGCTGTTTTCCCTGGAACGTAGGAGGTCGAGGGGTGACCTTATAGGAGGTATATAAAAAATCACGAGGGGCAATGGTTAAAGTGAATGGTCAGTCTTTTCCCCAGGGTTGGGGAGTCTAAATCTAGAGGGCATTGGTTTAAGTTGAGAGGGGAAAGATTTAAAGGGGACCCGAGGGCCAAGTTTTTCCACACAGAGGATGGTGGGTATATGGAACAAGCTGCTAAAGGAAGTGTTAAAGGTGGGTACAACTGCAACATTTAAAAGACATTGAGACCTGTCCATAGATAGGAAAGGTGCAGAGGGATATGAGCTGAATGCAGACAAATGGGACTAGCTCAGGTAGCAACTTGGTTGGCATGGACAGGTTGGGCAGAAGAGCTTGTTTCTGTGCTGTACAACTTTATGACTGTATGATTAATTGTTTCTATCTCAATACCAAACTAATTTACGTGGGTTTAAAAACCCACAAACTTGTCCTTCTCCTTTCAATTTTATAGTTACATAGTAACATAGCAGCAATCTAATGTCAAATTATAGATTCTATCATTTTGAAAGGAAACCACTCTCCTCCATTCTAACCTTTTAAATGGTTTAGCATAAAGCAAGCTGATAAGTATATTTGACAAATAAACAGTAATAAAAAGTTTGAAAAAATACTGCCTTGGCTTTTTCTCAAAACAAAATCTTCCTTGGTTACAATTCAAATGCAGAATGACCAAATGGTCCTTCTTAAATTTCCATTACATTCATTTAAAACTATAAATAAACAGCTAAGAATTAGGGTTGGGTGTTGGGGTGGGGGAAAAAAGTGAAATATTATCCAAAATAGCCATAACAACTCCAGTGGCTGGTAGGAAGGAAAAACATGAAACAAGGATGTCTTTCACAGAAAATTATTCCACAAAAGGTTTCCTGTACAGCTCCATTTGAGTTAAGTGTGCTTCACCCAGCTCCATTTAAATGATAAATGAAAGCTGGGAGCTTAGGTTTAGTGTAAATATGCATTTCCTACCCTTGCCCCCTAGGAACAATGCCTACATCTAAAGAAGTTCATTTTCTTTTGACAGCAGGAGCTAATCAATAGGAAAATTACCTCGGGTAAATATTCTTTATCGATAACCCATGTTACACTTGCTCTCCTTATAATGATGCACTACAGCAGAACTTCCTTCATTTTGAAATCTCCCCAAATGTACTTGGTCACTAGTCTCCAAGGAACTGCAGAAAGTCAAACACAGCAGCTGCACAAGATTCCCTCCTACACAGTGGCAGACATAACGATGGGAACCGGACTTGAACACTTAACTTATAACGAGCCAGGCAGTGGGACATGATAACCGTAGGTCAGCCAAGAGCCAGAAGTCCTTGCATCATTCCAACAGAAATTTGCAAATAAAAATCCAGCATGAATCTCAAGAACAGCCAAAAAGCCTTTTCCACAGAGTGCTGTCCAAATCTAACAAAGATTTGAGATAAAAACTATCCCTGAACACATGGGTCAACGGGATTAACATTCTCGAACCACCACCCTAATGGCTCTCATCTCCTTCTAGCAAATGAGCTTAGTGATTGGAAATAAAGTATTATTTTACCAACCAAAAACAATGCGTTATCTTATTCAAGACAGAACCATCACCTTAGAAAGTGTGGAGCAGTAACTTGCAGGAGACATAATAGCAAGAGGGTTCTTGAGGGTGATTGGACAGGTCATGTTCATAGATCGATGAAAAGGTTAAGGAAGTTATAGCTTTTACTCTCAGCGACTTTCTTGATGAGGGCATTGGAAGATTACAGCCTGTGCTTCTGCAATTTTCTCCTTTCTCTTGGCGAGCAAGGGTGTGTAGGATTATCCACCTTCTCTACAGCTAGCCTTTTCTAGTTGCTTCTCTACCTTACCTTCCCAGCCACTGGAGCCCTTATTGATGAGGAATCTTCTTGATGAGGAAGAACGGGGCTGTACGGCACATGCATAACAATGCAAAGATGAAATAGGAATAGAAATTGAATCGGAGAAGTATTTGAGAGACAGGAGCTCATTCTATCCATTACTTCAATAGAACCACCCAGCCTAATCCCACTTTCCAGAACTCAGTCAATAATGCTGCAAGTCATGGGTCTTCAAGCACAAGTCTAAGCATCTTGTAAATGCAATTAGGATCACCTTTCCAAGGACACGTTCCAGACAACCTACCAATCACTGGGTGAAAACATTAGGTGGCACGGTGGTGCAGCTAGTTGAGCTGCCGTTTCTGCAGCTCTAGTGACCTAGGTTCAATCTTGATCTCTGGTACTCTATGCGTGGAGGTTACATGTTCTCCCTGTGACCACATGGGTTTCCTCCAACATCCCAAGATGCAAGCTAATTGGCCTTAATGTAATGGATGGTAGAATCTTTGAGAATGGGGGGGGGGGGGGGGGTGTTGGCAGGGAGAAATAGATTATAGGGAAAATTAGAGGGGGAAACGTGAGCCAGAGAAGCTTGCTATTTGGTCCAGATGGTCTATGTTGTTAGGAAATATGGCAGCTTTCCTCATCCCCCCCCTCGACCAATTGCTTTAAATCCTTGGTTTCGGACTCCTCCGCAAAGAGAAATGTTTCCCACTATTTACTCAGTTTTTCCCCACCACTATTTTGTATACTCCATTTGGTCTCCCCTCAGCCTCCTCTATTCCAAAAAGAAAGCAACCCTAGATTATTCAATCCTAGCAAGCACTTCAAAAATCTCTTCTGTACCTTCTCCACCGTTGTGGCCCAACTACTGCTGCATACGTCCCAGTAAAACCTCCCCACTGTTATATTCTGAGCCTGGCGAATGAATGAGTGTGTCCTGTGTCCCTTTTCAACCTCTTGATTGACCTCTCCTAACACCTTTAGGATTCTGTTGACATACATTCCAAAATCCCTCCATTTCTTCACACAACTCAATGTCCTGGCACTTATTGATGATTCCTTGCTGGTTACACTTGACAAAATACATAACCTCATCTTCCTCTGGATCAAAATCCACTTGCCACTTTTCTACACAATATGAGTTGAGAATGAAAAAGAGGCGGGTAGGGGGACATGGGAGACGGGGTCCCAGAGAGGTTGGGGGAGCGCAGGAATAAGTGCTCCAGTGGCTGGGAGGGCAAGGTAGAGCAGGCAATAAATATGGGCTTTAAAAAAGTGATAAAAAGCAACTAGAAAGGCTAGCTGAAGAGAAGATGGATAATCCTACACATCCTTGCTCACCAAGAGAAAGGAGAAAATTGCAGAGGCACTGGCTATAATCTTCCAAACATCCATGGGCAGCCAAGGACCAGGAAAGTGCAAATGTTAGAGAAACAAAGGACTGCAGATGCTGGAATCTAGATGAAAAACACAATGATGCAGGAGGAACTTAGCAGGCCAGGCAGCATCCGTGGAGAAAAGCGGGCTGTCAACGTTTCGATGAAAAACACCCCTCCCATACACCACCTCCCTTCCTTTGTCCACCTATCACTGCTCTGCTTTTCCTTCCTACATATTGGGTTTTCTCTTTACCTATCTTCACGGTAGGGTAGCGGTTAGCGTAACACTTTACGGTGCCAGCAACCCGGGTTCAATTCTGGCCACTGTCTGTAAGGAGTTTGTACGTTCTCTCCATGTCTGCATGAGTTTCCTCCGGGTGCTCTGATTTCCTCCCACACTGAGTTAAGAAGTCATGGGCGTGCTACATTGACGCCAGAAGCGTGGCGACACTTGTGGGCTGCCCCCAGAACACTATGTAAAAGATGTATTTCACTGTGTTTTGATGTACTCATGATTAATAAAGAAATCTTATCTTAAGGAGAGTCCTGAACTGAAATGTTGACCGCCTGCTTTTCTCCACAGATGCTGCCTGGCCTGCTGAGTTCCTCCAGCATCATCGTGTTTTTCAAGTGCAAATGTTACACTCTTGCTCAAAGAGGGCTACAAAAATAAACTCACTATTTGCAGTTCTGACTAGTTTAACTCAGTGAAAGAGAAAATTCCAGAAATGTTAAATCAGGAACAAATTCTTGATGAAGTAACAAAGGGTTTGTGAGGGAACTACAGTTGAAGTTGTACATATGGACTTGCAAAGGGCACTTAATAATGCTTATGATCAAGACTGAAGCTCATGGAATAAAGCAACATGAAGAGAAAATTGGCCAAGTCACAGGAAACGGGATAATAGCAAAAGCTTTTTTTCTTCCCTCACCCACAGGGAAGAGTACAGTGGAACTCCTCAGAAATCAGTACCAGGATCACTGCATTTCCTTGTTGTGATAATTTAGACTTGGATGTAGTGTACAGATTCCAAATTTGCACATGACTCTAAACTCAGGCATAATTAAAAGTGAGGAGGAGAGTAATAGGTTTCAAGCAGAAATCAGCAGCGTGATAGAATGAGAGAATTGGTATCTGAGCAGCATTAATTTCCACAAAGTGTCAGATTTTAGTTGGATAAATGAAATGATGCAATATAAACTGCAGGGCACAATTTTAAAAATGGGTACAAGATCGGAGAGATCTAGGGGTTTAAGTGCACAGTTGGTTGAATGTGCCAGAGCAGGTCAAGAGAGTGGCTGAAAGGCATTTGGGTTTTGTAAAGTCAAAAAGTACAAGAGCAAGGATGACCTGTTGAACTTTTCTATGAAGACAGAAGCGACTGCAGATGCTGGAAACTGGAGCAACAAACAATCTGCTGGAGGAACTCAGCAGGTCAAGCAGCATCTGTGGGGAGGGAGGAATTGTTGACGTTTCAGGTCGAAACCCTACATCAAGACTTTTATATGACATTGGTTCAGCCACAACTATAGTACTGTGTCCAGTTTTAGTATCAGACTTTGAGAGTTGTTCATTCTGTGCAGTGCTGCAGAAGAGATTTACCAAATGATTCTAGGGCTGAAGGAATTTAGTTGTAGACAGAATGAAGAAGCTGCGGTTTATTCTCCTTAGAACTGAGATCTGATGGAGGTATTTAAATCATGAAGGGCATAGACAGTACATAGGAAGAAAATGTTCCTACCAGATGACAAAGAATGAAGACTATTGAGAAAACAACCAAAAATGACAGGAGGAAAAGAGTTTGCTTCAAACATCTAGTGGTAAAAGTTCTAGAATGCATTGCCAGAGGTAGTAGTGGAGGCAGATTCAATTGTAGTGTTCAAAAAGGGACCTGATAAGTAGCAGAAAAGAAAAGCTATGCAAAGCCAGTACGGGCACAATGAACTAATCATCCTCCTCCTCTGCTATAATCATTCTACAATTGTTATCTTTATCTTCCTGATCTTTATCTTTATCTGTGCCCACATGACTATTGTGTTGCAGATTATGGTATCTGGCATGTATGTCACCAGTGAAGTTAAACCTCCTGACCTATTGTTGCTACATGTACAAACCTTGCATCACCCTTGCTCAAAAAATTACATTTGCAGTTGTCCAGTTCTCCTGAACTATAATATCTCTGAAAATTGCATCCTTACATCTCTATCTCCCAAGTGCATCCCATCAGAATACAGTGATTTACCTATATCAAGTACAATGACTTTTCTAAACCCGCACTTTTTTTAAACCCCCCTCCCCATTTTTTGTTAGGTCCACCCAGTTTCTCAACACCAGTCCCACCACCACACCCTCCCCCCAGCTTTGACAGCTCATCTTCCTTGGTTAAAATGCATGCATTTTCTTTTTGGTGCCAAATAGCCCCATCTCTTCCTTGGAATACCTATTGGCTAATTACAGATGTGTGGATTCCCTTCATTAACTTCCAACTGAGACTCATATTCTGTCTTGTCTCCTTTTGCTTTTCACTTCCTCTCTGATCCTTCCGTATTGGTATATTATTGTCACTTGTACCGAGGTACAGTGAAAAACTTGTCTTGCATACCAATCGTACAGGTCAAATCATTAAACAGTGCAGTTACATTGAGTTAGTACAGAGTGCATTGATGTACTACAGGTAAAAACAACATACACCCTAATTCGCACTCGTAAAGCGTGTGCATGGAAGTGCCAGATTGATGATGTGCACTAGTCAAAATGGGAATTTTGATTATCCTAATACTTTACAGTTCTCTACATCTCCCTGTAACTTCAATGAAAATTTATAACTCTCTCACATCTATGGTTGGCAACCTAATGAAAAGATCCAGCAGAATATTAGCCTTTTTATTACTCTCAAACCTGAACGATATACATTTTGTCCTTACCACTGAATGACATTGGTTTCTTCCAGAATAGATCTATATGCATCTTAATCAATACTGCTGCATTTCCAGCTTCTTTTAACTCCCTATCTTTATTAAGCTGTTCATTTCCAGATGTAGTCAGTGCGTACCTAACCTTGTGCTTTTGCGAGCAAGGTTTCTGTTTGGAACAAAACACCATATCCCCAGGTGGCTCTTTGTGCAGCTTACCAACCTTATTTAGTAACCCAAGAAGCCCAAGCAGAGATAATTAAAGTAGACTTTAAGGGAGGTCTTGAAATGAGGAATGAGAGACAGGGAGGCATGACTTAATCAGGTCTGTGGACAGCCACTCACTAGGAATCTGGTCTTTGAAAGGAGAATCAGGTGGCACTCAAAATCAGCCTCACTAATGGATCAATTTATTACGGCCACTAGTGCTTCTTAGCACCACTTTCATTGATCCTTTGTTATTTCTTCAAATGCCTTGGTCAAAGAAGTCAACTAGAATATCAATAGGAATAGAGACACAAGAGTCTGCAGATGCTGGAATCTGGAGCAACAACAATCTGCTGGGAAAACTTAGCAGGTCGATCAGCAACTGTGGGGTGGGGGAGGGGAGGAGAAAGAATTGTCAACGTTTAAGGTGGAAACTCTGCAACAGGAATAGTTTGGACAAAGACACCATGTGCAATTCAGAGACAAATTACAGCAAACTGCTTTCCACGAGAAGGTAGAATTCTAAGGAGTTCAGGATGGATATGAACTGAATGAAGGTTTGAATAATACAAGATTGGACCATGTCCTGTGGTGGTCAAAAATGAAGGGTTAACAACAGTTTTAAAAAAATTGTCACCCTTTTTCATTCATGGAAGGTGCACGTTGTTGATAAGTCCGATATTTATTCTCTACCCCCAAAGTACCCCTGAAACAGGAAGACAATTAAGGCTTAAACATAAGGCCTGTGGGCTTTGAAGCAATGTCTTCAACTAGAAATAATTACAGTTTCTCTCTCCACAGATGCTGCCCATCCTGCTGAATACTTGCAGCATTTTCTCTTTTTATTTTGGTGGATCTGTAAGCAGACTCTAAAACAGCAGGCTCGAGGGGCAGGTTGGCCTACTCCTGCTTTTATGCAAAAAAAAATTGCAATTCAAATGCAAGGATTGTCAAGAAACAATTCTTTGCATCAGTATTTGCAAAAACAGAACTGCATTGGTGAATAAATGACTGGTAAATCATTGTTGAAGTATCAGCATCATTTTCATAAACACCTTGGAATATGTAGAGTAAAAAGAACAGGCCAAGGGGATAAGCTGTTCCTCTATCAGAACTTTCAGGATACCTTTGGATGCTTTACCTCCAAGGAGACAGTGTCTCTCCAGACACACAGACAGAAGGCAGTGAGAACAGGTTAACCTGGAGCTCAAAGTTCTTTTTATTTGTTAACAGGGATGTAGACACTGTAGAGAATACCAATGTTCTTTGGCCTCTCCTAATTATAACCAGAGTAAATCCATGGACACTATACTGATGCAGGATGCAATTTCACAGTTGCCCTGGTGAAATGTGAACTCATACCATTGGATTAATAGTCCATGCATCTGGATATTACCCAAGTACCAACTTTGTTAAGCTTCCATACTCCTTCAGTGCCAAGTGATAAGCCCATGACAATCTGGAGTTTGATGATCCCCAAGGACTGATCAAAATGGCACATCCTACCAACTACAACATTATTCTGTTATGGCTCAATATACCAATCCCCAATGCTGCCAATCAGTGCCACTCAGGACTCTTATCTAATGTTCATTAGGTTGCTTTACCCTCTTTTGCAGAGGAGTGCTGCAAGCCCAAATTGACATCACACAGCCTGCACATATTGTCCTGATGACTATATAACCCCTTTCAAGTTACTCACTGCCCCACAGTGCCTTGTGTCTTGCAGGACAAGGCGGCAGGCAACCCAAGACAGAAGCCAACTAGAAGTAAACAGGCACATCAGCAAGTCCTTAATACCATGGAGACAACACTGGCTCTCATTGGTATGCCCGTTACAGAGGCAATGGCCAGTGGCAGGCTGACACCTTCAAGGCAACAGTACTCTCTGCCAGATCATTGTTCTTAAACCCCATCTCCCTACTCAGTTCCCAAATTCCTCTGATTTACAAGAAGCAGATAGTGTAATTAGTCTGCACTGGCCATCCTAGTTTTCCCCAGGCCTGCATTGTTACCTTACCTCTGTCTCTTTTTCATTTTAGAACATGGAGCCTTGGCAGTTGAGCAAGAAGTGAGAATTATTGGAAAAGTGCACATACCATGCAAGGTTATTGGGCTGGAGGAGATTATAGAGATTGTTGGGATAGGCAGACAGGGGCAAGTCCATCCAGGGAGAGATTGGAAAACAGCAACAAGAACAGCAAAAAGGTTTTGCTTAACTGGGAGTTGTCGCAAATCACAAAGCACAGGCGTGATGGGAGAACTCCACCTCAGTGAAATTAAGGACATGGACAGTTGTGAATTAATGCAGAAACAGGAAGGAAGGTGACGATGAACAAGAACAGGCATTTAGTTTTACAATTGTAGCCAACAGCCAAGATTTGAATGTGCATAATTAGGAGTGAAGTGCAACTGATGTCACATCAGGCACCAATATCCTTCCAGCTGAGCATGGGGAAAGGGCAGTATAGTCACCAGCACAGAGGAGATCAAGGTCACATGCAAATTCTGTTTCAGAGGATGCAGATGACAGAGAATGCAACAGAGGAGTATGAGAGACAAAGTGCTTGGTTTATTGGAATCCTGCATTCATTGTCAGGGAGAATGGACTCCAGTGCTAAACTGGCACAGGGAACAGAACTTTACGCAAAGTTTGGAGTCTATTCCAACTAACCACAAGGTGGCGACTAAATCCTTTCATACATTTGTCCTCATACTACAGTGGAAGCTTTGACTGCTGCCATCATGGTTGTGGATTCCTGAGGGAGAAGAGGTTTGTAGGGTGTCACAGCAGACTAGCCACCTGCCCATCAACAGGCCAGCAGGACAGCAGCCCGGGGAAGGGGCAACATCATCCCACTGGAGCCATTCACCTTTTTCAGGGCAACATTTAACTTCCCATTCCTGCCACTCAGATTATACTATTGCTGTTTCCTGTCAGCGAGTCAGGTCAGATTGGCATTTACCACACTGAAACTGTAGAGTCCAAAGCCAGGCCACCCAGGCCAAGCTGCTCAAGAACAGCCTCCAAGGCCAGCTGCAGTCTTCTCCACTGAAGGCTGACAGCCATCCATCAACCACACTGCAACAACAAGGATAGCAATGCATTCGGAGGACTACGGTAGAATAAAGGCACAGGAAGAGAGGCTCAAGGGTGATTAGGTTGACCGTTTTCTACAATAAATATAAAATGTCATAGTTTGGTGGTTTATTTTGGATATTTTTAGTTTTGTGCTATAATCTAATTGAATACTGTTCCTAGGTCAATGAGACCAAGAAGTTAAGGTTGGAGAATAGGAGCTGGAGTTCAATTGCAAGTAAAACACTTCTACGTTGTCCTGGAGAGACCAGGTCGAAAGGTGCTATCTTTCGACAGATGCTGTTTACTCTTGCTCCTCTGCTGATTACCAGATAGCTGGCAACAAAGCTTTGTTGCCAGCTAAGATATCTTTATTAGTCACATGTACATTGAAACTTTTTTTTGCGTAGTGTGTTCTTTGGGGGGGGGGGGGGGGGGGGGTGGCAGCCCACAAGTGTCACCACACTTCTGGCGCCAACATAGCATGCCCACAACTTCCTAACCCATGTGTCTTTGGAATGTGGGAGGAAACCGGAGCACCCAGAGGAAACCCACGCAGTCACGGGGAGAACGTACAAACTCCTTACAGGCAGTGGCAGGAATCAAACCCGGATCGCTGGCACTGTAATAGTGTTACATTAACCGCTACACTACCATGCCTGCCTGTACTCATGCTTCTTGTTGACCATCACAAATGTTTACACCCGTTCTGTGATTACTGCAGAGAAATCCAGGAACAGGAGTACTGCTTTAGCAATCCAATAGTTGGATCAACCAGACTGTGTGTGACGCACAAATTTCGCTGGATGCATGATGCAACTATGCGAGTAAATTACATACTGGAGTCATCCGCCAAAATGGTGGAATGCCCCACCATCTATGAGCCACTTTAGTTTGTCACAGGGTTTCAAATGGAGACTAATATAGAGGGAAGACTTTCAACCTGCCGCCAGGCATTAAACACTGACTGGAAGTTGAGGAAATGGGATCTCTTTGGGTTCCAGTGGGGGAATAGTTCATAACATCCACAAGGTAATGCCCATGCTTATTAACAAAAAAAAATGTACTACACTTATAGGCAAAGCTGAAATCCTCACTAAGCTACATGCTTTTCTCTCTTCTGGCTAACAAAACAATGAAAGGCAATTACCGCTCTTTGAATGAACAGTCTGTGATCTCACTTACACAATCATTACACAAGGCAGAGATCCGTAAAATCAGCATGGAAAACCCTGCCAGCAGACAGAAGTCTGCTGTTGGTCACCTCCACAGGCACCGATCCTTCCTCTACTCTGAGACTGCGGATTCAAGTGATGATGAACTTATTAAACTCTAGCCATATAATAGATTGTTATTTGCCAAGGTACACGCAGGAAACCCTTCGCCTAATCCCCCACCTCCTCTTCCCCTATTTGCAGTTTATCCTGTCCTTTGTGCCATCTACTTATCACAGTCATACAGCACAGAAACAGGCCCTTGAACCCAACCCGTCAATACCAACCAAGTTGCCTACCTGAACTAATCCTGTCTGGCCCATATTCTTCTAAACCTTTCCTATCCATGTACATATCTTCTAAACATTGTAACTGCACCCATCTATACCACTTCCTCTGGGCAGTTCATTCCATATATTCACCACCCTGTGTGCAGTGAAAGTTGTGTCTTGGCTCCCCTTGAGATCTTGCCCCCCCCCACCTGAAATCCATGTCCTCGAATTTTAGACTCCCCTACCCTGGAAAAGAGACTGACCATTCACTTTATCTGTGCACCTCGTGATTTTATATACCTAAAAAAGTCACCCCTCAGCCTCCAGGGCAAAAAGCCCCAGCTTAAAACATAGAACAGTACAGGCCTTTTGGCTCACGATGTTGTGCCGAACTATATGAACACCTCATCCATGATCAATCTAACCTTTCCCTCCTGCACAGCCCATAACCCTCCATTTTTCTTACTTCCATGTACTTCTAAGAGCCTTTTAAACGTCCCTATTGTATCAGCCTCTACAACTACCCCCGACAGTGCGTTCCAGGCACCCACCACTCTCTGTGTAAAGTACCTACCTCTGAGATCCTCCCTGAATATTCCTCCTCTGACCTTGATGTCCTCTGGTATCGGCTATTACTGTCTTGGGGAAAAGCTGCTGGCTGTCCACACGATGTCCCTCATTAGCTAATACACCTTTATCAGGTTGCCTCTCATCCTCTTACGTTCCAAAGAGAAAAGCCTAGCAAACTCAACCTTCCCACATAAGACACGTTCTCTAATTCAGGCAGCATCCTGGTAAACTTCCTCTGCACTCTCTCTAAACCTTCCACATCCTTCCTTTCATGAGACAGCCCGAACTGAACACAATCCTCTAAGTGTGGTCTAACCAGAGTTTCATAGAGCTGCAACATTACCTTATGGCTTTTGAACTCAAATCCCCGGTCTAATGAATGCCAGCACATCATACACCTTCTTAACCACCCTATCAATTTACGCAGCAACTTTGAGGGTTCTATGGACTTGGACCCCAAGATCCCTCTGTTCCTGCACACTGCTCAGAGTCCTGCCATTAACCTTGTGCTCTGCCTTCGTTCGTTCTTCCAAAGTGTATCACTTCACACTTTCCCAGATTGAACTCTATCTGCCACTTCTCTGCCCAACTCTGCATCCTGTCTATATCCTGATGTAACCTACGACAACCTTCTACACTATCCAGAACACTTCCACCTTCGTGTCATCTGCAGACTTACTAACCCATCTCTCCACTTCCTCATCTAAGTCATTTATATATTATTAAAAAACACAACGAGCAGGGGTCCCAGAACAGATCCCTGCGGAACACCACTAGTCACCAACGTCCAGGCAGAATATTCTCCATCTACTATCGTCCTCTGTCTTCTGTGGGCAAGTCAATTACAAATCCACACAGCCAAGTTTGCATGGATCCCATGCCTCAAGACTTTCTAGATGAGCCTACCATGGGGAATCTTGTCAAATGCTTTACTAAAGTCCATATAGACCACATCCACCACACTACCTTCATCTATTTGTTTTGTCATCTCCTCGAAAAACTCAATTAAGCTCATGAGGCATGACCTGCCCCTCACAAAGACTATGCTTCTCCAAATGCTTATAAATCCCGTCCCTAAGAATCGTCTCCAATAGCTTGCCCACCACTGACGTAAAAGTCATTGATCTATAATTCCCATAATTATCCCTATTACCTTTCTTGAACAACATCAGCCATCCTCCAATCTTCTGGTACCACACTCGTGACCAGGGAGGACACAAAGGACATTGTCAATGCCCCAGCAACCTCTTTCCTCGCCTCCTATAGTAACCTGGAGTATATCCCATCTAGTCCTGGGGACTCATCTATCCCAACGTTTTTCAGAAGTTCCACCACTACCTCTTTCTTAACCTCAACATACTCCAGCACATTAGCCAGTTCTACGCTGACCTCACATTTGTCAAAGTC
Organism: Pristis pectinata; assembly: GCF_009764475.1. Taxonomy (NCBI): domain Eukaryota; kingdom Metazoa; phylum Chordata; class Chondrichthyes; order Rhinopristiformes; family Pristidae; genus Pristis; species Pristis pectinata. The sequence goes on along the minus strand of NC_067405.1, from coordinate 35,737,527 downwards.
TCTCTCCCTGGTCAACACTGAAATATTAAGGACCTCCCCTACCTCCTCCACTTCCAGGCACACGTTTATCCCTTTATCCCTGAGCAGTTCTACCCTCACTCTGGTCATTCTCCTGTTCCTCATGTCTGTGAAGAACATCTTGGGGTTTTCCTTAATTCTGCTCACCAAGGCCTTCTCATGTCCCCTTCTACCTCTCCTAAGTCCCTTCTTAAGCTCCTTCCTGGCTAATAATTTTCAAGAGCCCTACCAGATTTTTGCTTCCTCAAACTTAAGTATGTTTCCTTCTTCCTCCTAACTAAATGCTCCACCTCTCTTGTCAACCATGGCTCCTTTACCCTGCCATCCTTTCCCTGTCTCAGTGGGACAAACCTATCCAGAACCCCATGCAAGTGTTCCCTAAACAGCCTCTACATTTCTTCTGGGCATTTCCCAGAGAAAAGCTTAGCCAGTTTCTCCTTGCAACTTAATCCCCCTAGTCCCGGTAACATCCTCGTGAATCTTTTCTGCACCCTTTCCAGCTTATTGACATACTTCCTATAGCTAGGCAACTGGAACCGCATACAATACTCCAAGTGTGGTCTCACCAAAGTCTCGTACAGTTATAACATGACGTCCCAACTCCTGCACTCAGTGCTCTAACCGATGGAGGCAAGTGTGCCAAACTCGTTCTTCCCCACCCAATCTACCTGCGTCACCACCATCAAGGAACTGTGTAGTTGTACCCAGAGGTCTCTCCAAACCAGGCTGTATTCCAAGGACAATGCTTGTGGATACAAGCCATTAAGTCCTTCACCATCTGTCACACTGCCTGGTAGAATTCTGCAACATGAAACAACTGTAGAATCGCAGCAACCCCTAGAAACAAAAAAAATAATCACCAGAATCTAACCTCTTCAAGTAGATGAATAATTAGCACTTGCAGGTGGTGCCTGTCCTGTCATCAAATGCAAGTTTCAACCCAGCAAAGTCAAGAGAAGGTGCTGGCTGGAGCACTTCAAATGGAAGAGTTGGCACAAAATGTGCATTGCCCATAGATCTGCATGCTTTTGCAGGGGGTTTCTCCACAGGCAATAACATCTGCTCAGTACAGCACTTGGCCTAGGTACTCCATAGAAATGGAAAGATCTCAAGTGGAGGAAAAGAGGGATCTTGGGGTCCACATCCATAGATCCCTCAAGGTTGCCACGCAGGTCGATAGGGTTGTTAAGAAGGCGTATGGAGTGTTGGCCTTCATTAGACGGAGTATTGAGTTCAAGAGCCACAAGGTGATGTTGAAGCTCTATAAAACTCTGGTCAGACCACACTTGGGGGTATTCTGTTCAGTTCTGGTTGCCTCATTATAGGAAGGATGTGGAAGCTCTAGAGAGGGCGCAAAGGAGATTTACCAGGATGTTGCCTGGATTTGAGAGCATGTCTTATGAGGATAGGTTGAGCGAGCTAGGGCTTTTCTCTTTGGAGAGGAAGAGGATGAGAGGGGACTTGATAGAGGTGTACAAGATAATAAGAGGCATAGATCAAGTGGACAGTCAGAGAATTTTTCCCAGGGTGACAATGGCTAACACAAGGGGACATAATTTTAACGTGATTAGAGGAAGGTATAAGGGGGATGTCAGGGCTAAGTTAAGTTCTTTTGCCCCCCCACACAGAGAGTGGTGGGTGCATGGAACACACTGCCAGCAGAGGTTGTGGGGGAAGATACATTAGGGACATTTAAGAGGCTCTTAGATAGCCCCCCTATTTTTCTATCATTCATGTGTCTATGTGGGAGGGAAGGGTTAGATAGATCTTAGTGCAGGATAATATGTCGGCACAACATTGTGGGCTGAAGGGCCTGTACTGTGCTGCAGTGTTCTATGTATGTTAAGTGTCATTTATGGCACCCACAGAAAAAAAAGTTATTAATGATGCCAAATTCTCATAAGTTTAAAACAGAAGCTGCAATTACAAGAATGATTTTTCAGCAGAAAGGTTTCCACGTTGCTAAGTGATAAATGGACAGATATACAAATATTGTTAGTAGCTTTTTGTTTAAAGATACACTTAAAAGAAGTTTCATATACGAGGGCTATAGGTGTATGGCCAACATACAACAATCCAATAACATTCTAGACAATTACTAAGCTGAAAAATGATCTTGTCAACTTAATAATAAATTATTTCAATTACCACCTTAAATAACACAAATGTGAGCACAGGTACAAAACATTCACAAGTATAGACAGGGGAAAACAAAGAAACTGGTCCTGATGAGTGGCACTGGCTGGCACCATAAGGCATAGATTATAAAAATCCAGAGGCAACTACAGAGAGAAAAAAAATAAACACAGCAAGTGGTTACAGTCTGGAATGCACTGCCTGGAAGTACGGTGAATGCAGATGCAACTGTACTTTTAAAAAGAGATTTGGAGAAATATTTGAAGGTAAATATAAAAAACAGAGCTATTGAAGAACTGAAACTGCCATGTGATCTATATTATTGGCTGCTTCTTCCTCATCTCTTCAAAAGTTACAGAAAATGATACTAAAAATTAGACATGATGATTTACAGTCTCAACCTTATTGCACTCAGATAGTAATTCAGAAGATTCCACAGCACTTCAAAACAAACTGTTACATTCAATCTATGAGGAACCCTGCATGGAGTGTTATTTTGTACCATATTAAAAGTACTATCTTCTTTCTTGCTGGAGGATATGGTATTCAAGTGAATCTTTGATAGGCAATTAACATTACTACTGTTGCAAGACATGTCATCATAACTTTAATCACAAAAGCGAAACACCTGCTCCTTCCATGAAGCTGTGGTATGATAATATTCACTGCAATTTTACAGGACTCTCACGGCTGTACCTTCGTAGAAAACAGAAGATATGGTTCACAAATACATTAGGTGGAATATCAGCACAGAGGAAGAACAGTAGTATCAAATTCACAATGTTGAAGATCAGTCAATCAAATATACCCATCTAGATTGCAGAAATCACATCGGGGCCAGACGTACCCAATCAATTGTTTCTGTGACATGAAGTGATCCAGAAATGCTCATTGGCACACTTTAAAGTATAGTAGATTGTCAATTGTATGCCGCTGGGGGAAAAAAAAGTGTTGTGCAATTGAATTTCTAGTCTACCTTTTTGTATTCAAGTTCTGATTATTTTGTGACTTTCAAAATATTACTTTGAAAGAAGACACGCACACACACACGCACAGATTGAGTGTTGGGTCTGAGACTTCAATGAATTGCCAGCATGTGGCATTTGGAATGTAGGCACAAAAACAGTATGATTATTCATAATCATAACCATAACTGAAGACTATTATATGCAAGTCAAAACAAAGACGGCCTTATGTACTCCCATACATGCTGGGCATTGAAACTACTCTGAATACCACGAGTTAAACTAAGCAGTACTAGCACCAGCACATGTAAGTGACTTAGTCATGACATTGGATTGTTCCTTTTTAGACAGGCATTGTTTTAAAACTCCCAAATGTACATGCAATTACAAAATAATTCAATTGGGAATAAGAACAGCTAATATTTAAAGTTGTAAAAATCGTAAGTTCACTTAATTCAAACTGTTTAAAGTGATACTCAAAAATATTAAAGAAAGAATTTCCAACACACTTTTCTTAATTTATTGACTTTACCATTGGGGATATTTGTTATTTTTTTTGCAATATTACAATATTCCCATGGTCCCATCCAAGTTCTACAAGTAGGCTACATTTGTAAGAGGTTTCAACCTTATTTAAAACAATATAAACCAATTTAAGAAGGTCACAGAGTTTACTGGAGAGTTTTAACCCAGATTCATTTGCCATATTTATTAATTTAAGCAAACAGATGTTCTGCATAATTTCAGACTTATTATTAAGGGATTAGGAAGGCAAACATTTTCAAAGAATAGAGTTTAGAAAATAATTAACAGCATTTTTCACTTTGAATCTTTTATGCAATATAATCTGACCTATTGAATTCAGACATTCAAAACCAGTGACAGACCAATATGTGACAATAATGTGAAACATCAGATTAATATCTGTCAATCCCACATAATAAAATAACTAAATAAATAACTATATTGAAGTGTGGCTATGAAGTTGCCTCAACCCATTATATAGGGATGATTGTGTTTATTGAGTTTAAGCAGATGAACAAGTTAGTGTCACACAGAAATTTAGCATTCACATGTCTGAGCTTTTCTGAAAATATGCTTTATACCTGTCCTTCTGGCTTACCCAAGTAAGAAAAGTTAACATTTTTCTGCTAACAGATTTTGAAATTACAATAGTACACTATTCACCACACCCTTTTCCCTGAGAAAGGAGAAAACAAAAGCCTGATGTAAGATGCCAAATACCTAAACAATACAACTCCCAACTCTGTCCTTCCAACAAATCTTTCTCTTCAATCAAGTATTAAAAATAGAATCTTACTCACAATTAGCATTAAAGAAGAAACAGCTATTTCCTGGATTTCTGCAATTTTTTTTTGGGATAGTTCTTCCACTTAAAAGTTCCTCCTATACCCTGCGCAACTGCCATTCAAAGGTCAAGCAACCCATGCACCCCACAATTTCATTTTCCCCTAGGCTTGGGATTGACTGACTTCCATGAGATGAATGTAGAAATTAGTACTGCGATGTTGAAAAGGCAGTAGGTCGCCGTTGACCTTTGCAATTAGTGCAAATTTACTTAATGGGACCATATGGTTTACTGCTTCTTTCTCTGTTGCACTGGAGACAGGATAAGCCTCGAACTTATCAATGGGAGGGAGTCTCGAATGGCACATGGTCTACTCATGCTTCTATTTCTACAACTTATGTTCTTCATACATTTTGGGGATCCTCTGATAAAACCAATCTCACTCATTAATCAGCACAAAAGGTATACGTGCAATTGGCTTCACATTACAGCAGCTTCCTTGTTGGATTTGCCAAATGGCAGTTTTAACCTGTAAATGGTCACAAACTTAATACACCCCAGCTAAAGCTACTTTCAATGAGAAAGTGCTGAGAACACCAGTACTATGCAACTGGTAACTTAGTAGCTAGAAACTTTGTCTTTCATGACCACTCCTCTCTAATCAAATAAATGGATTCCTGAGCTGGGTCTTACCTATGGAAGTCTACTCAAATAGATTCCACAGCACAAGTCATGGGTTTCTTCTACAATTCCCTCTCCTGCCACTGGACTCCTTGAAGAGCCCAATGTCAGAGCATGGTCTGGAAAATGCCAGTGAATGGCAGCTAGCCAGTTCCAAAGTTCCATGTTTACACCATTTTCCACAGTTAGCCTGAGCTTCCTGACACCTATGTGAGAAAATTGCAAGAGTTTGCAGAGAACTATTGGCACTTCCCACAAAATCTGGCTGAATGCTTTAAAATGTTTAAACTTAACTATTACTTCTTAGCCTGTTGGGCTACAATTGTTCACTCAGCATCATTCCTGATTTCTAGCCACTCCTCCCTTTCACTTGATGAAAATAGCAGTGTTTCCCTTACTCCATTAACTGAAATAGTATAAATAAAAGTTCTAGAAATATTCAGAAGGTCAAGCTGCACCTGTGGAGAGGGAAACTATTTAGAACTTCAAGGCTGACATTTCCATCAAAACATCACATCCTTGTAGATGAAGTATTCAAGTAATACTGCTAGTTATATCTAAGTAACAAATCAGTCCTTTTTCATATGACATGGCAAAATTATTCCCAATTTCTTGCAACATACCCAAAGAACTCTGTATCCCCAAAAATAATTGTGAATTTGCATCAAGTTTTGTTTAAAGTCACTTTTTCTAGGATTAAGTTGTAATAAACTAAAATTATCAATGCATATTAACTTTATAAAACTCTGAGGAATACAAAATGTTATGAAACATTGTTAACATTTCACAATGCAATAAATTAACCTTTTTAAAAACATGCCAATTGACATCAGAGTGACAAATACAGCGGGCTGCATTGGCTTGCACACATTGAGCAACAACTGGATCACCAACTTTCATTCCAAGTTGAGACATGTTCTGGGGTGGGAACATTGCTTGGCTAATGTGATTAATCCTGAACAAGTAAAACTTAAATCATACTTATACTAGGCCAGTCCTCTAATAACGAAGAGAGTATAATAGATGAATTACATTTCTGGAGTACGTTGCACTACCATCCAAGAACAGTTGGTTCTCTTGGAAAGAAAAGAAAAGTTTTTTTTCCAAAAAACAAGTATCAGAAACACCTTGAGTCTAAATAAGAACATTTTTTTTCTTCTCCCTACCTGGCTGCCACTGTCCCCATATCCCTCGCTTCCTAAAATATCCAAAAATCAAATCATTGTTTTTAATTAACTCGATGACTCAGCCTCCACAGCACTCAGGATAGAGAACTGCAAAAGGTTCAGTAGCCTCTGAATGAAGAAATATTTCCTCATCTCAGTTCTAAATAGCCTACCCCATACTTTCAAATTGTGCCCCCGATCCTTGATTCCTCAACAAGTTAAAATATCCTCCCTGCATTTTTTGAAGTCAAGGACTTTAAAAAAAAATGCTGTAAGTTTTGTTCCAAGATTTGTATCAAGGGTGATTCACTAGCACAATAATCAGTGTCATGTACTTGCCAACAGGGAAATAGTTCAATATTTAGTAGTAATCAGGCAAATACCTAGACCAAAATTCATCTGGATCAACACAAATTCAATGTAATTAACTTCTACAAAAACTAATTTGAACACGTGAAGTCAACTTAAAGCAGCCAGATCAAAGCTCCTGGTACAGCTGCTAAGACAAGTAGCTACTTGTCAAATCCCATAAGCACATATAAATAGAATACAAATCTGATACAGATGTTGAACGATATCCATGCACTGCACAAGCAGGATCACATGAGAAAAGAACAACTTTAAAATAAAACTAAACAGAAGAAAAACCCTCATTATGCAAAGTTTATAAATGTGATTTATTTGAAACAGCAGCAATACATAATACCGTTTGTGAAAGCTGCAATAGTTTTTGTTCTTCAAGTAACATTCTATTGTTAAACAGGGGCTCCCAAATGCCAGGAATGACTACAATTCAAAATTATAAAAAAATGTGGACATTCCTTTGTGTATTTTACATCTTCTCCTGTTCCCCAAATCAAAAAACAGTTACACAACTGGTGTACAGAGTACAGTGCATCACTCTAACATTTTGTTACTTAACTGCATTTATGAAATCCAGATTTTTAAATCATTTACTCCACAAATCAATATCTAGAAGTGAAAAATTAACAAAACATGAATTATTTTAAGTAGTGAACAGGATTGACACAGTATTAGTTAAAGCAAGTTCTTCACAAACTATTTTTGAAAATAATATTTTATTATCTGTTGCTCAAAACATTTGAAATGAAAAAAAGGGATAGAGAAACATGGCTCAAGTTTCAGAACAATTATTACAAATATCTTAACTCCAAAGTAATCCTTACAATCAGATCAGCTGATCTTGCCACTCTTTGTTCTCACTTTAAGCACAAGCTCCTTCTGCAAATCTGCAAGATTCTCTGGGAGTAGTCGATAACGACAAAAGGTGTGTCTGGCATGCAACTGGTTGCCCTGAGAGGGCAGCTGAGGGGGTTGCACTGCTCCCTGCCCGACTTGAATGGCAGTGGTTGAGTTTTTGACAAGAGAACATACAGAGCACGCAAGTGACAATATATAGTTGGATTAGATGCTAGTTAGCTGACCAGAGTCTGACAGGAGCTGACAAGTGTCAGGTCAGGTCAGGTGTCAAAAATATCATGAAGTATGTGGGATCAGTTCAGGTTCAGGAAGAGTTTAGTTTTACTCGAGCAGATCTACAAGCTGGATTGATCAGCATCCGCATCTCTGATTCCTGTTCACCCACCCAATTTACCGATAGTAAAAGTTGTCACATTTCAGGTTTGGAATACGAAGCAGGAGAAGGAGTAAGCCCCATGCACATGCTCCACCGTTCCATGAGATCATAGTTGGTCTAACCCCGGCCTCAGCACCACTTTCCCACCTTCTCCACATACCCCTCAATTCCCTTTCAATTTAAATGTCTGTCAGTCTCTGCTGAGTATATTCCACATCTCTATAGATATAGCTTTCCGTAGTAGCAAATGTCAAAGATTCAGGACCCTCCAAAAGAAATTCCTCATCATGATCTGAAATAGGTGACCCTCATTTTGAAACTATGTGCTCTCTGCATACACCCACTAGGGGAAGCATCCACCCCATCAATCCCCTCAGAACCTCAAATGTTTCAATTAGATAACCTCTCATTCTCCTGTACTGCAATGAGCACAGGATCAAACTGCTCAATTTTTCTTTAAAAGTCAACCCATTCAGTCCACCAAATATACTCTGCACTGGCACTAGTGCAGGGTGTACTCTTCACTGAATATGGAGACCAAATAGAGGAAAACATTACTTTAGGTGTGCTGATACCAGAGCCTGTGAAGTTGCACCTAAACTTCCTAACTTTTATTTCAATACCCCCTGTAATAAAGGCCAACATTTGGTTAGCCTTCCTAACTACTTGTTGTACCTGCATGCTACTTTTATACTGTAACATTTTGTAGTCTCACTCCATTTAAGTAATACTCTTTCATTCTTCCTTCCTCACATTTTCCCCACACAATACTTCACCTGCCAACTTCCCACCCACTCATTGAACCTACCTATAATCATTTTACAATGTCATCACGTCCTCCTCAAAGCTTGCTACGGCTATTTTTATATCGTAAAGAAATTTGACTACAATGCACTTTGTGCCTTAATCCAAGTCATCAATATAAATTGTAAATAGTGCACGTCCCAGCACATATCCCTGTGGCACACAACAAGTTCATGATTGCCAGTCTGAAAGTAATTCATTTACTATTTGTCTGTTAGGTAGTTATTCCCTATCTGTCCCAATATATTACTCCCAACCCTGTGTGCTCTTATATAGTAACCTATTATGTGGCACCTTACTGAATGTCTTCTAGAAATCAAAATAGACAATACCTGTTGATTCCTCTTTAGTAATATCCTCAAAAGATCTCCACCAAATCAATCAAACAGAATTACAGAACAGAACAGGAAACAAAGTTGATTCTGTTTCACAATCTTATGGTTTTCTAAAGGTTCCATTCACCTTACCATTGCCACATCCAAACCCTTAGAATTCCATCCCTTTCCTAGTTCTCTCTTCTTCAGCTCCAACCAGGGTTTCCCACTCCCATCCAAGCCTAAATTTCCAACAGCTATCTCTCTCCCAAGCCTTGAACATCCACTCCCCAATTTCCCTTTCTCCCATACAGTCTGACCCTCACCTCCAATTGGGGGTGGTGGTTAGCATCAAATACCCAAGATCTCAACACAGCTAGTACCTGATGCTTTGGCTACAGGAGTGACCAGGAAATAAAGGCAAACGATTTCTCCAGAATAAAAAAGGGAAAAGAAAATTAGCTGCATTGTTTTGGGCAGCAAAAATTATGCCAAAAGCTCTTCTGATTTTTATTGAAGTTGCTTAATTCAAATCACCATACTGGATATTTTTTGGTAGTGGGGGGCAAGGTGGAAAGTGGCTTTGAAAATAAAACAAAAAAACAGCTGTACCTTCTAAGTATAACTGGTTGAGATCCTTCAATATATGGACAAGGTTGTTCATTTGATGTTTGCAAATCTGATAGATCCCAGGATAAAGCCCCAGTAACTTCCAATCCAGCCAATTTTGATTAAGGCAGCAGCAGGAATGTTTAAAAACAGCTTCAGCATTCCTGAACTTAAAGAAAATTACTCATGGTATTTGTTATTGATGAGTTACCCTGATGCTGGAAATTTGACCACATACTGAGATAAACCAAGATTAGCTCTCGTTGTGATGCTTCCTGTAGTCAAATTGCTGTCTAACAATCACCATCAAAATTTACACACAGATAACAATGTAGGTATTGTACCCAAGGAGAAGCAACATGCTCAGTAGAGCAGCAACTGGCGCAAGAAAGTTGTGTAAAAAAATAATGAAACTAGTTACTGATGCAAACTATTTAAAATAATGTAACGTGTTTATAACAAGAAACACCAGGGCCTATTTAGCATGTAAATAAGAAAAATCACTGATCTCTTGAAAACAAAAATATATTTTGAAAGCAAGGTTTTGTGTTTATAAATTATCATTCAATATTACAAAATGAGCCTTCTTCCCTTTTAACCTGGAGTGTTTGGGGATGCTAATTAATCCACTTTGGTATCAGTCCAAATCTATCAACTAAAAGGAATGGAGGAGCAAGCGGTGTTCTCCAGCACTGTGTGTCCTGGGAAAGGCAAACATACTTTCCTCTGACCCCTTTAGTAAACACCCTGCCAGTATCTTTCCTTTCCCACGATCTTCACCGTGCCCCCATGTTATCTCTCATGCAATGTCTCTACTCTGCAATGCTGCACTTAAGCCTCCCTACACATCCCCAGATTTTGCTCTTTGTCCGGGTTCTTCCCTGACCATAACCCGCTTCCATAATTTTTCCTGCCAGCAGCCGACCCACCTGCAATAGGTCCAACTACCAGCTGAGAAGCTGGGTGAAAATAGAATTCTAACATGATCCTGAAATTAAAGATCAGGAGGATGCCCGGATTCCATATGTAGCCATTAACATTAACCCTCTGCCAAACACGGACCAAATGTGGGTACACTCGATCATTATCAATGATTATCAAAAACATTTCTAACATTAGCCTTTGCCCCCACGACTTCCTCTAATTCCCACATGGTGCTTTTCTGTCAAATGCTCCACATTCTTTAAGCTGAAGAAGTTGGCATGAACTTGGGAGAATTGTCAGCCAAAGAGCTTCTTTTAATTTAACAAGTTTTCTTTTGTTTCTTGAGCCTTATATAGGTACATACTGGGGTTGGAGGGGGTAAGTAGCAATTGTAAAATCAAGTAGCTTTTATTCAACAATTATAGTAAAAGTGGGGAATGCAGACAGTGAATTTGCTATATATAAGAACTTTCTGAAGAGGGATGTTGCAAAAGAGAACCTCCAGTTTACAGGTTACACAGGTATAAAAAGTCTCCTCTGTTTTAGAAATGCATTTTTAATGGGGAAAAAAAACATTTGTTACACTGAAGGATGCTTGCAAATAAGCACTTCAGTTCTTGCCCTTGGTTATTTTCACGTGTTTTCTTTAAAAAAGAATTGTAAACAACCAAGGATACATGAAAATGTATGCCATGAGCAAAACATTCCATGGTCCCTTAAACATGCTTTAACAATATCAGTGTGATTTTTTTTGCACATAGTATGTAATGTCAGGATTAGTCACAAAGCAATCAGGTACAGTAATTAAGGATAAGTGTACTTTTTTTTATTAAATACATAAAAGTAAATCACCAAAGCTGAAAATTACGCCATGTAAATAATACCACTCTGAAGTTATAATTTACTGTCACTGGGATAGTCTTACATATACACACTTCACGTCTGAGCAAACAAACACCCGTCAGGTGTGCCATCTGGTTTCAACAGTAATAAAAATGGAGAAATACTACACTTCTGTACGTCCATTACACACCTTTCCTTTTAGCTTGTTTACAACCTCATTAACTGTAATTTTTCCTTCTCAACTGCTGCAGCTTATGATCAAACTATTCTGAAAACATTTTCAATTTCAACTTGCTCTACATTAACCCTCATCATATTTGTCTGTAGAACAAAAGCACAAAACCAAACTATGGCTCTCAGTAGGGACGAGCAAGTCTCGAAGCTAAACTGTCAGAATAGCCCAATTGTCTCTAGGGGAAGAGGCAAGCTGATAAATGCAAATACATTGCTAACTAAAAGCATCACTCAACAGTGCCACACCCAAACCAAGGGAAAGAAAATTAAGCTGGCTTTAAAAGATAGTAATATCTATGATTCACTTGGCCAGAAGAATTTGACTAAATTACTTCAAAGCTGAGTACTGAGGTTGAGATAAAGACAACATAGCATTGCAAAATGATTTTGCACATGATTTTGCACATGATTTTGCACATCTCTGCACAAAGAGATAAATTAAAGGGGAGTCTAAAGACTAATTTTGGCCTACTCAAATGACAATAATCTATTTTCAGTCCATCAGCAACCTTAAAAATTTTAAAAAGGTTCTGATGGCTGTAACTTACAAATTTAAATCTTTCTTGACCATTTTAGTAATCCAGATCTTCGACACCTACCACCTTCATTCCACCAAGCCACCAACCACATTGATGCGCTGTGTAGTGCAAAGTAAGTTTTAAAATAAAAAAACCCATGGACAGTTCAGATTCTCAATTGTAAACTTTCCTTTTCTGTAAGCTAACACACAAGTCTAAGTTACTGCATTGACTATACTTAGTGACTAGCCAAGCTTTGATATACATCTATGTTTGCTTAAAAAAATGTACTAACTAGCTTAATGTTATTGATACAGAACACACACATTGACGCAAATTCATTTCACACTTTTTAAAAAAAATGTCTTAACACACTGAAATAACAACCTAAATCTTAATTAGCAAGTTACCTTATTAAAGAAATTTAAGTATTAAAAATGTTTACCTTTGAGCTCCTTCCTTCTCAACCAGTATCTCCTTTGTTAAACCTTTGAGATTTCCTTGCTGCTCAGTGGTTAAGAGGAAATGATTGCTTTTTCAACAAGCTCAGCTGATCCATCTTGTAAGCTCCTCCCTCACCATGATGTCAAACTAAGCTGACATGGTATTTCCTTCTAGCCAGACATCCACTGTGTACTTCATATACTTGAGGCTACTTAGCTAATCAGCTCTACTCCAACACTAGTTACAGGAAACATTTTTTAAAAATAAGCAGCTAATGAGAAAATATATACAATGTGTTTAAAACAAAAGCACTACCTTCCAGCAGAAATGATTGCAACTACATGTCTGAATACAGCTAAAATTTGACACATTTTAAAATGTTGGCCCTGACTTGGAAAAGTGCTTTGGTGGTCAGTCATTGCAGGGTAGGGTGCAGGGAGGTAATGGCAGGGATAGGGGTGTCCAGGAGCCATACCCGAAAGTTGTCATCAGTGTAAAACCCAGCTAATGGTAATAACTGGGCCTCAGTACAACACAATAGGCAGGCAGGCTATCCTCGGGCAGCAAACTTAAAGGATGAATGGGCTGACAAAAAGGTGAGCCACCTTCACTAAACTTTAACCTTCATCTTCAATTATCTTTATGTTGTATGTTGAAGATGACTGGCAGATCGGGGTTATCTTCCCCAAACTCCTCCAATATGTGTTGCTGACTACAGTCAGAGACTGAAATAATGAGCCCTCCCCTCAAAAGCAGGATCATAATGTCCAAGAGCCCAAACAAATAAAGTTCATTTAATGTAGGGTCTCCTTATGAACTCTTTTTTTATCTGGACAGTACTATATTTGTCTTCTGTATCCAGGTGCTAATCAAGAAGCCCAAATATATTCCATTGTCACCCTCCATTGTGTAACATGATACAACTATCATGATAAGTAGGACAGATATTACAACAGATTTGCCAATTCATTACCTGGCATCCATAAGGTACTGCATGGGCCATCACATCCCACCATGTCCTGTAACTCATGACATTGTATCCCTCACACTACCATTATCATCAAAGTATGGGACCATCAGATCTAGAAGCACACATCAGGAGAGGCACTGGGCATATTCAAAAGCTAGGCGATGCTATCGTGTACTAGATGCATGCTAACTAGTAATGGATAATTAAATAAGGGGTGGAGGCAGCTCCGTGAATATCTTTGTTCTCCAAGATGGAGGAAGGCAGTAGATAAGTATAAAAAACAAGGCTAACTTTTTCTTTCCGAGTAAATGATCCATCTCAGCCTCTGCCCAAACGCCTGACTGTCGCTAAACCCAAAGCTCTGCCAGTTTAATTCAGTCTACATTACTTCAGGAATAAACTGAGTCCACTGAGCACAGCAAAGCCTATGGGCCCAAAGGCAGAGAGAGACAAGTCCTAAAAGGAATAGCATTTAAGAAAATGCAAAACTCACTGTATAAATCCTCCAAAGTAAATCCATCCTACTGCCTACCTGTTGTAGGCAGGGCAGTAGTCAGTAAAAATCACCATTCAACATCTTTACCAAATCATAAACCAAAGCCTAATAGTTGGGATCAATTTATTAGATTCGGAGCAACTATAAAGTAATAGTAAGACTCCTGCATTTAGTTGTACAATAGCTTTCCCTTGATGATTCCTCCATTTCATCCTTTTATTTTGTAAGTGCATTTGCCAAATGCCAGACTGGTTAGCTGCCCACTTGCCAGTAACTGCCATTAATGTGTACAGGCAGAGGTTACAGAGCTGGCTTTTCCTCAGAAACAGAACAATAAGGCAAGAATTGTTACTCAATAAAAATGAGTCAGAATAACAGCCTCACAGACCACAGTCAAGACTGTTGCTAAGTTCCTCACATATTAAAAAAAAATTCCCTGTCAAGCACCTAGTAACAGAAGATTTTGTTTTATATAGGAAAAACCTACAAATGAAACAAGAGGTGGTAGAAAATGTAATCGATAATGTTATGTCAACTCATTTTCACTGAGCCATCAAAAAGCAGGCAAGTACTTTTTGTGGCCATGGTAAGAGCTCGTGAAATTCTGTGTTGACACAAAACTGGGCAGAAATTGATTTTACCAAATTCTGCTCAATTTATCATTGAAAACTTCACATTGTGCTTCTGGATTAGGAAATCAATAGTACGAAATAGAAACCAAACGCACATGCACAAATAGAAACTGCACGGTAAATTAGACTGGGGAACTGCACAGAAGTTGCCAGTTTGAAACTGTGGTATGAGACCGAGCTGAAAGTGCAGGACTGGTAACCTAATATTCCTAGGCATCTAGAGAAAATGGGAAGTGGAAAGAAAAGGGTGTGGGGGAGGGAGCAGCATTGATCAAAGAAGCTATTGTAGCATTGAAAAGGATGAACTATTTGCGAGGTCAAATAGAATTTATTTGATTAGAATTAATGAAAGGTAGTGGAGCTATTATTCTCATTTGTGTATACAGTGGACGATTAAATGTGGATACAAGGTAGAGAATTAAAGTTGTGGGTGAATTACAGAGATGCAAGGACTTCAGTGGAGGGATAATGAGTCATATTGTCTCAATCTAACCTGCCAACACACTCATCCTGTGCACTGAACCTTTATGGCTGCGCAGTCCAAACAATGTTGAATCCTTGGATCTGCAATTGTCCTGCCAGCAGAATGACCAGCACTGATGTCTCTAGGTGTTGCAGTTTGTGTTGTCAAGAGCCTCTTTCACTGTTTCAATGTTTCTGATAATCAGGAAGACTTAAAACAGCTGCAATTGGTTTAAATAATTTTTAAAATATGCAAATTTTAAAAGACTTCGAAATACATTGAACTAGAAATGAAACACATGGGACTGCAGATTGCTGGATCCGAAGCAAAAAACAAACCCGCTGGAAGAACTCAGCAAGTCAGGCAGCAGAGGGATGGTCACATTTCAGGTTGAGAACCTGCACTGGGATAGAGAGTGTAGAGGGAAGATGGCCAGTATGTATCCGGTAGATATATTCAGTAGATAGCTACAATTCAAGTCAATTCAGTAGATAACCAGTAGGTTGAACTAACATTGATGAATTGAAGCATAAATATACCTGAAAGAAAGAAAAATAAGCAAATAACAACTAAGCAACTTCACTGATAAAGGTCAGTATCCTAGTCAAAGAAATGGGGTTGCGCCAAGTCTGGGGTAAAGCTGAGCAGTCAGTAAAAGGTGTATCCAACTCCTCTGCTCAGTAAGTTGGACACAATGGTGAGTCCTGGGGCAGAACAAGAGGTTGGGTGCATTCACATCTGCCCTCTAGCCTATTCCATACTTTTACACAAGCATGGAATTAGGGAACATGCTCTTGCAAACACTGCAGGTAGCCAGTGATTCTCCACAGGAACCTGGCTAGCTATGGATAGAATCCAGTCCAAGGCACTATGGGCTAATAAAGAGGGGGAAGATTTCCTGAAATGTTAACAGAAGAGCTTAATGATCAATTTGTTTGCATCTCCATAAAGCTTAAGCAGTGCTAGATCTAGTTCTAGTGAATAAAATGGCCATATAGAGGACGTTCCTTTGAGACAGCATTTAGCTCTCAGTGATCATGGTATCATGAAGTTTAGAATATTCATGGTGAAGACCAAGAAACAAAAGAAGTTAGAAGTCCTTCACTGAGGGGGCTAATTTCAGTGAGTGACAAAAATGCATCCACCCAAGCCAGCATGGATTCATACAATAATACCTGAACAATGGGAGACTTTTAAAAACAAGAATAGTCAGGTTCAGAACAGACATGAAATGCATCCAAGGCTTGGAGATCCCTGGATGCAGAATAAAATGACTTTTGAAGATAAGGAGATGGGCTCAGGACAAATGTAAAAAAAATACAGAGGAGGATGCAGAAGCTCCCTGTCCTAAAGAAAGAATTGGGAAACAGAGGTGCTACAGGTTTATGGTCACTACATAAGCTGAGTGACAACAGCAGTCAAGTCCAACGATTCTGCAGTCACAAGAGGAATCTGCCTCCATCAGGCAAGGAATCATGCTCTGGGACCCACTGTGATGCCTCTGCAGGGTAACTCTGCATGTGGTTGTTTACGTATGTGTATGTGCCAATTCTGTGCAACAGAAACAAGTCTCCAATCATCGTGCCTTACCACTGGACCAAGACCGCACTTTCTCATGACCATTTGGTAGCTGCTATGCAATAGCCACCCCAAGATAAAAGCTTTCATGCATAGGCATCTTTGACTTCTCAAAACTGAAGCAGAAGCAAGTCATCCTCAATCCCAAGGAGCTGAATAAGAGGAGGAAGAAACATACAGTTCAGAACTCAGCTGAATACAGAAGCTACACAGGAGAAATTAGTAATAAATAAAGAACCACAAAGACCGAGGAAGCAAATAGATCTGTGGCAAAATAAAAGGGAACCAAAAACCTTATGAACATGTGAACATTAGGGATTATCAATAGGCACAGGGTGGGGTGGGGGGGTAACGTACAGAAATCTCAGTTTCCATGGGTCTCTACTGGTTAGAGCTTTGCACCATTTTAAAGCTTCTAGAAGCTTGCCAAGCGAGTTGTATTTGACTCTGTGGGACTGGATTGGCTGAGAATTGCTGATGCACAGAGTGCTGGCGGCATGTTAAAATCTACAAGGATGGGTATCATCAACCTCATGTAAAAACAGGAGTGGAAAAAGGGAAGAGATCAGAAATAAAATTCTGTCTGAATCATTGCCATTCTTGTCTGCTCTTGGGCTGCTGATTCACCAGAGCCAGATCTGCGAGTCCCCAGCAAGAAGATCTCTGACAGTTTTGCGCTATTCGGGGGCATGATCACTGACTTACAGGACAGAAAGTGGACAACTGCTTAATCAGCTTGGACCAATGGAAGGCTTTGAGAGATATGACACATGCATATGATGGATGTGCTTGCCAGCTGAGGTTTGGGAGAGAACCTGTAATTGGTTCAAAATTGTAATCCAGATTAATGGGTGGGAAATAGAAAATTCCAACAAATCTGGAGCAAGGCAAGGCTTTCCTCTTTCCCCTGTCTTGATTATGTTACATTAAGCATTTTGCGACATCCATTGGAAAGGATGCTAGTGTCAGAGGACTGAGGATTCCAGGTAGCAGGGACAAACAGGTTTGTATTCCTTCCTATATATGGGGAGTGTCGCCACTTTCTGCTCAGATCCATTGGCGGCCCATAGGTTGATGGACACCTGTGACCAGTGTGAACTGGCCTGGGAGGCAGAGTGAATCCCAGCTAAAGGGACGTTATTGTACACAACAACTGGCCTGACCGATCCTTTGTCCCCTTCACATCCACTCTGATTGCCCGAAGGTGCTGGGAATATGATTTGGAAGTGATAGTGCATGCACCAAGAACTGGGTGAGTATATAGCCGTGATCTAGTAGAAACTGGGTCTGCAGGAGCAATTAATTCCTCACAACTGTGGCAACAAATCAGATCTTTGGGTGTGAGGTGCTCTTGTGTAGCTATATGTGATGCAGGTGTAGCTCATACCCTCCTCTTGCACTACTGCAGTCACTTAAGCCCTTTCTGTTTTATCCGGAGATCAAGAATGGATCGTGGAAATGGAGAAACAATCTAGAAGTCTTCCAGAGAAATGAAGATAAAACAAACTCAATATGGCCCTTATTTTGAACAAATGCAACGTCACCCTCACTCTGATGGCCACATCTGTGTGTGGCTGCATCAAGTTTCTGCAGACACACTCAGTATGCAAACACCGTGTGTCACTATATGCTGAGGTTCTCTCCAAGTTGTAAAGGATGGGACTAGCCATGCTGCCTCAGGATATAGCATTCAGTTGGATCTTGTCAAACCACCTGTCTCCCACAGAAAAGTTTGTGCAGAGAAATACCTTTGACTTCAAGTCAATCAGGCAGTGGTCTGCATAAAACGTCCTCAAGGCCATGTGGGAAAAGGAGATGGTGGATCATGTGGGGTAGATCTCTGAGTTGAATGTCTCATCATCAGAATTTCCCAACACATACTGAAAACTTGCTAGGCTCATGGGAAGAAGTGGCCTCCCACTCTTTATAACATTACAGTGATTGATTACCATACACCATGATCTTAAAACAAGCATCACGCTGTAACATCTTCGTAATAGCTACCTGAATGGCTAAGTGGTTAACGATACGGTAGTCCAGTTCATAGGTCAAATTCATTATCAGTGTCAAATTAGCTGATCTCAATCAGCACAACACTGAGGTTCAGTGCATCGGGCTTGGGAGGAAACATTAAAATTGTACAGTACTCCCATTATTAATTTACTGTCTGTTCTCCAATATATACTATATAATTACATCATGAAAGTAATTTCCATAAACAGTATTCCTACAACAGAAACCCACACTCTTAGGCATTTTGTGAGTGACGTAACCCTACATGGAGCAGAAATTTCTCCTTCGTTACAGTATACAACTGTGAAGTAGACAACTCTGAAAGAATGCAAAATACCACAAGTCATGTTTTTCCATTCATACTAAAACTAACATCTATTACTAAAAGAAAAAGTAAGATCCAACAATAATTTAAGACACTACTTTAAAACACAAATAAAGAATATATTTGGATGACAAAGATTAAAATATTATATCTAAACTTTTTAAAAAGAAAAAAATATCAGTTAATCTGCATGGTTAGGAGAAAGGAGATTTTCAAAAATATCTCCATGATGACACTTATAGATGGGGGAAGTCAATCTTCAACAACTTCATTAAATTCAGTTTCATAAGTTAACTATTTTTAAATTGGCTGTTTTTAAAACACATTCGTCTAAATTGGTAAACAAAAAAGGCAGCTACTCACTGAACAACAGGTAAGCTTTTATAACAATCATTTCCAATCAACTCTCAATGGCTTATTCTAGAAAGGGTCAATTCGACCTTTGTGCCAAGTTCACACTTAACTTTAACCATATCTTAAGCTGATTGTCAAAGCCGTCAAAAAATTGAATGTTCAAAATATCACTGACAATTGGAAAGACATAAAACGATTGCAAACTAATCAAATTAATAATCTTGAAAATTATCAACACTTTTAAAAATAAACTAGTTGAAGCACTTAAGTACACTTAAAACATGAAATACCAATTTAAAACACTTAACTAACTCAATTCATTCAAAGTAATGTAAACTAATTAAAATAGTTTTGTCATTCTCAGCAGTTTATTCAAATGAATGGTGTTGCTGTTCTTGAGCTAGGTCCAACCTGGTGCAGGTTTTTGGATGAATTCCCCAGCTTCAGTGTATGACTGCTGCCAGACTCCATGCAGAGTTCAACATCAGAGCGCAGTCAAGAACAAAATTGCCAGCATCTTCAAGACATTGTGCGTACTTATATGAAATCTTCAATGTGATGGCATTTACATGGAAAATTAGCAGCAGTTCTATGTGGAAATGACAGTGGTTCCCTGAAAAATCCAGGCCATACCTTAGCAGGAAAAACTGGAGAATCATACATCTCTCAATAAGAACTGCAAGTGTGGAGCTGCAAAAAAATCCTACAACCTGCAGAATACATGAGCAACTCGCTAATTTTGCTGTCTTGTAGGCAAAGATGTTGCAATAAAAAATAACATTGCAGCTACCAATCCTCACTGATGAAAGTGTAAACTGGATATCAAATTCTGACAATCACACATTTGTAGTTGAATGTGGAGTTCTGGAGGTAGCCATCCAGATTGTCAGAAGTCTGGCTACACTGCTGTCTTGTCAAGAGATGTGGCATTCAAATATATGGAAAGCCAAGGAGGTATAGTCTTATATTTGCTAAACTCATTAGAAATAATTATGGAAACTCTTAATTATTGCTTAACTGTTTCAGTGGAACTGAAAAGCTGTCCACTTGATTGTTACCCTAAACACCATCCTATTTCCTCGCCCTTCACTCCACTGGAACTACAGAGTGTATTTCTACAAAAAGCACTACAATTACTCACCAAAACCACTCTGACAATTTCCCACAATCTCCATCAAGGTTCCCCTCGAAGTCACATATTGACCCTGAAAGGTATCACCATTCCTTCTTCATCCAGGAACTCCAACCCAACAGTCCTGTGGGTGTTTCTTCACCAGAAGAACCACAGTGACTCAAGGCAGCGATTCACCACCATCTTCTACAAAGCAATTAGGGGTGGGCAAGAAACGTTGCCTTTGCCAAGTGATACAATATGTTAACATAGAACAGTACAGCACAGGAACAGGCCCTTTGGCCCATGATGTCTGTACAGACCATGCTGCGAAATGAAACTGCAATGATCCATATCCCTCTATTCCCTCCATGTTCAGGTGTCTGTCTAAATGCCTCCTAAATGCCACTACCCTAGCACCCCAGGCACCAACCACTCTGTGTAAGAGGAACTTGCCCACACATCTCCCTAAACTTTCCCCCCTCTCACCTTGAGGCTATGCCCTTCTAGTATTTGACATTTCTACCCTGGGAAGAGACTGACTATCTACCCTATCTATGCCTCTCATAATTTTATATACTTCTATCAGCCTCCAACACAAGTTTTTAATCCTCTGCTGTATTAGTTTCTAGTAATTGCAAGTTTCAGTGAAAAATCTCAAAGCCTATGCACAAATGTAGAAGTAAGTTGCCATTAACCATAAAATCTGAACAACTAGGTTTGTTAAGAAGTATGATATCATAGAACATCTCCGGGGAATATCTAAATATAAAAATTTTCTTGGTGAGATCCTCTTGCCTGGCACTGTGCCTATATACACAATATAAAAAACTACAGTTTACAGTACATTTAGGTCATCATGTTTGCTTAAGTGATTCCAAACTCATCCCACTGTCCTACTCACTCATAGTATTGGATATTTCACCTCAAATATTTCAGAAGCTGTTATTATATAAAAGGTAATCTGCTGTCAGTCACCAGAAGTCCAAAAGAATACTATAAAAGTAATAAAACTACATCAACCAAAATAATTTTAGCTTTTTCCTATCAGCAATTTAATTACTTGGACTCTGTCTTTACCTCTTACTGTCTTGGTGAAGCAGCCAGCATAATCAAAGACCCCACCCACCGGGGTCATTCTCTCTTCTCTCCTCTTCCATCAGGTAGAAGACACAGGAGTCTGAGGGCACATACCACCAGACTTAAGGACAGCTTCTACCCCACTGTGATAAGACTATTGAACGGTTCCCTTATATGATGAGATGGACTATGACCTCACGATCTACCTTGTTGTGACCTTGCACCTTATTGCACTGCACTTTCTCTGTAGCTGGGACACTTTACTCTGTACTGTTATTGTTTTTACCTGTACTACATCAATGCACTCTGTACTAACTCAATGTAACTGCACTGTGTAATGAATTGACCTGTACAATCAGTATGCAAGACAAGTTTTTCGCTGTACCTCGGTACAAGTGACAATACCAATACTATAACTTATCTAACTAAGTGACTGTTTAAGTCTTCAAAAATATATCCCTCATTTATATTTCATCCATTATGTTACAGCAAACTACCATTTTGCAGCTAAATACTGGTAAAGCGATATGCATTTTTCCTTTTGTCAAGGCGGCTGCTCCCCATCATCCAGTCAGACGCATAATGGCACCATTAGAATTGCAACAGTACAGTCCAGTTGTTTATTGGACAGGTGTAGTCAGATTCCTAATTAACTTCCCAAGGTGAATTCTTCAATGCCCTTAAGTATAATACTCTAATCTGAGAGGATGACCAACCACTCATCAGCAATGTTTACTTTAATTCTAAGGAGAAAATATATATTTCTGTGCCAATTTGGAAATATATACAAAATGTAGAGTCAATTTGAAGTCTCCACAGAAAGTAAGTGAATTCTTGTAAATAAAGTTAAACAGATGCCAACACTCTTTTAGACACTCAGTATGCCACACAGAATATGCTGCAGTGAATCATACTGGAAAAATGCAAAGGTTACAGGATGAGAATTTGACTGCCCATAATTCTGCTTTGCTTCTGCAATAAAGTTGCTTGAGGGAGTCAGTAACGTTCACATAAAATTTGTATACTGGATAGTTATTATGCAAAGTCTGACAAAAGTGGAGATTATGATATCCTGACACCCATAAACATTCTTTCACATTAGTAATGAGTGTAGACCGCAAATTTGATTGACATTATTCAGATTATCGTTGTTTATTCAATAGACCAAATCAGAGTCTTAGAGATTCTTAATGCAGTGCTAGTGCTGTAATGATACTCAATTGCAGACATAGACCTTCATGGATTTGATTCAGCCTCCTCACTTGGCTGTAGCTTACTTTGAATGTAATCCTCCTCCATCTGCAACAGACTTTGTTGGACCAGTTGTTACAATTGGTGAATGTCCCTTTAAGATAGACCATAGTGGTGTGAGTGTGTGTGTGTGTGGTGTGTGTGTGTGTGTGTGTGTTGGCATGGTTACGACAACAGAAGATAAAGGACGTAATGACGTTTTTGAAGCAGTCGGTTGGAGTCAGTGAGAAGGAAGAGGGAGAGAGAGGACCAGTCTGCTAGTCTCTATCGACGGATGAAAACAGTAACTGTGTCTGTCACTACAATCCACGTATGGATTTTTGAAGTAATCCGGTGGAGTCCACTTCGTCGTTAACCTGTAGAGGGAAACGGGTATTTGTGTGGATGGCCACATCTCAGATGCCTTTCGGGTGGCAGATACTTCGAACAAAGCAGTGAGTTCACTTTGTTGTTGACCTGTAGAAGGAAGCAGGTATTTGTGTGGACAGGCCACGATTCGATAGCCTTTGGGGTAAGGCAGAAGCGGTGGAGTAGCCACTGCTGAGTAAACACTGAGGTGTCATTTGGGTTCCAAAGTGGAACATTTGGATTTCGTAATTACTCTCTATTTTCTCTCTACGTTTGTCTTCAGTCAACAGTGGTTTGAAGCCTTTGCTCACGTTTCACCTAACGGCTTGCTGAACTGACTTTGAAAACTATTCCTAGACTTGGAGTTTGGGAGTTTGCCAGACACGCACTTCAAGTTTCATTTCTGGGGTTGATGTTTAAGATTTAATATTTTTACTTCTAACATTTTTACTTTTATTTTTCTTATTATCATAAGTAGTTATTAATAAAGTAGTTTTAAACACTTATACATGACTCAGAGTGTTTCTTTTGTTGCTGGTTCGTAACACAGTACACCAATACAGGTAAAGGTGGAATTTAATGTGCAGTGCATCATCTAACCTAATTGACTTCTTCTTGTGATGTTCTTCAATCAACTGTAGTGCAAGATATTCACGAAGTTCAAGACCATGAAGCAGGATGTTCCTGCATTAAGAGTGCACTAAAGGGTGTGTGGTGTGTGTGTGTGTGTGTGTGTGTGTGTGTGTGTTGTGTGTGTGTGTGTGTGTGTGTGTGTGTGTGTGTGTGTGTGTGTGTGTGTGTGTGTGTGTGTGTGTGTGTAATCATTTCTATTGTCTATTTAGAAATGCTAAATGCCAGAAAAATTATATACCTTTCTCAACTGACAATGCATTATAAAAACTTTAAAGAGCTGAAGCCTTTAAATTGCAGCATGAGTCAAACTGGCATTTGATTACCTGTAGCAGCCATTTCCCACTCCCTCAGTGATAAGATATTTGCCATGGCAGCCCTATGGTTGATTGGGCAGACAGAGTTTCTGCTCCACTACATTCTAATGAGCATCAGACCAGATTGGAAAATCCTGATTATTCTGTTCTTAGATAGATGCACTTCTGCTGTTGAGGATTTGCTCGACTAAAACAAATACTTAATGAATACTAAGATTGACTGAGCACCACGAAACATGTATTTGAATGTTTGGTTTAAGCCACACTGACACTGAACAACTAATGCACAAGTACCAAAACCAAATAGTCACTTAATGCTCCGATAACCAGGCAAAAATCAGCACCACGTTGGTATTATTCTCAGTAACATACAAATAGCAGGATAAGAATAAAGTTGGATATTATTTCCTAAGTATTTGTCGCAAATAGGATATTCACTCCTCGTAAATAAAAGGAGGTGACCTTACATAGACATAGCAGGTTATTAAAAGTCTAGAAAAAAGTTAAATATTAGAATTTGGAAATATATTTGTATTAGTAATTGGCAACATTAGAACTGATATCAAACAATTCTTTTTTATATAGGACAAGCCTTCTTCATGTGCAATAAGTTTCCAGATTAAATATTGGATAAAAACTCTGAAGTCAATTAAATAACACATCAACAACTAGGATAGAACTTGGATATTGCTGGATGAATTAACTTAATTGGTCAATCCAGAATTGGCTTCTGATGTTGTGAATTGTTGAGTTCAGGATATTTCATTACATTGGACCTCAGTGCTACCATGTGGATAATTAGTCTTTAATGTCTTCGTCATCATTTTCTTTCAGGCCACTGTGTGAAATATTTCAGGGATTTCTCATTTATATATTACATGATGTGCCATAATGCAGTAGCATCATGTGGATTTTAGCCTCTGAACTTAAAATAGCACCCAAAGTTTATTCAGTAAATGACATGATGTGGACCACAAAACTGCTAGTTTGTCATTTTTTAAATAAATTTCTGGAATACTCATTTAAGCCAAATTAATCCAGTAGATGGTAGCACCCTCAATGAAAGCATAAGAGAATATGTCAACGTTGCTTCAATAAATTATTTTCAGCAGGCACTGTGAATGTTTTGACAGCCACTTGAAATAAGGAAGATGTTTGATTTAATTCTCATCATCCTGTGAAATGCACCCTGAGATTTCAGTCAAACAACACATTCATATTGCTCAGTTGTCTTCTTACTTTAGGCTCCTAGGTTAATCCTTATTCACAAACAGCTATGTCATAGAGTTATACAGCACAAACAGGCCCTTCAGCTTACCACATCAATCCCAATCATCAAGTGCCCATCTATAAAAATCCCATTTACTGACTCTCAGTCCATGGGCTTCTATGCCTTGGCAATTCAAATACTCATCCAGAATATTTTAAATGTTGCAAACATCTTCTAGGGGAAAAAAATCCTCAGAACCCCTCTAATCCTCTTAAACCTATGCCCTCTGCTTTTTGATGTCTTTATGGGGAAACATTTCTTCCCATCTACCCTATATATGCCCCTCATAAATTTTTATGTCTCTATCAGGTGCACCATCAGCCTCCTCTGCTCCAAGGAAAAGAAACTTAGCGTATTCAGGCTCTCCTCATAACTGAAACATTTCATCCCAGGCAATATTTTGGTAAATATCTTCTGCTTTCTCTCCAGTGCAATTACATCCTTTCTCTGGTGTGGCAACCAGAACTGCACACGACACTCCAGCTATAGCCTAACCAAAGTTTCATAAAGTTGTACCTTGTTCTCCTAGTCTACGATCAGCATCCTGTATGCTTTCTTTACTACCCTATCTACCTGTTCTGCAATCTTTAGGGATTGAAGGACTTGTACACCAAGGTCCCTCTTTTCCTCAATACTCCCTAGGACCCTATCATTCATAGCATCAGTCCTGTCCTTATTAGACCTCCCAAAATGCATCCCCTCGTTCTTATTGGGATTAAATTCTGCCATTGCTCTGCCCACTGTCCAGCTGATTAATATCTCTCACTAAGCAAAGAGTGTCCTTCTCACTATCAACAACAGCACCACTATCATTTACATTATCATAAGCAACCATCTTCTAGGTCTGTTCTGCAATTATACTTTTATTACTCTAATCATCTCATGCTTTACGTAATATCATTAACATTCTATTACCATTGTATTGTTACTTCCAAAAGTAAGATACTTATTGTTTCCTTGGTGGATCAGACAAATCATTTCAACCTCTGAAGATTGTAAAGGAAAATTAACATGGAAACTTATTTTCAAAATAGTTAACTGGGAGCTAACCAACAACGGGAAACACTTCCAGTTTTAATCAATAGTCTCTCAAGTAATCCAAGAGATCTTCAGAGACACTTAATGTCCCCTGAAGTAGGGAAAACCATTAGCAATCATAGAACCTAATTACACAGGACAGGAGGAAAGCATTCGGTCTACTAAATCTGTACTAACTTCAATGTTTTTTTTTCCAAAAATACAATTAATCAAGTGAGGCAGCTCACAAAAATCAAGACTTAATTTACAGGAGGTTGATAGTAGATTTATACATTCATGTCAAACTTACTTCTTTTCAAAAAAACAATGGAACAAATGAGGAAGAGCCTGCAACTTAAATCAAAGTGACCACGTGCAATTTAAAACAACAAACTAATCTGCTGTAGCAAAGATGCCTTTGAATAATAAGGTCAAGTAATCCACCAGTACTGACTTCATTACAATGCTTTGCAAGAACTAAATTCAGTTTTTATACCCAATTGAGAAACACACAGATCAATCTGGGTTTAAAAAAGCTCAATTTTCATTTTCTATTTTGAAGGTAGGTCTGCCAGTTATAAATTAAATTTGTTACCAGACAGTGTAACTTTTTAAACTAAATGTATTAAGTTCATTAAGTACTGATATAGAGTGATATGAATATGAAATTTTAAAAATACATGATTTAAAAACCAGACCAAACTGGTCTAAGGATTAAAGACTTTTTGTGTAATATACTGTCCACACTTTCTTTTATATAGTGAAACAACAACTCAACACTAATTTCCAGTATTTTTAAAAAGAAACAATCAAAGGTTCAACAAACCTCATTCTTGCAGGCACCTCCACTTGCTACTTTAGACCCTTAATCACTTGATCTGGCACCAGAGTTCTACAGCTTGCTTTCTAGTTAAAAGTATGGTTTAACCTTGCAATGAACAATAGATCAAACAAGCTTCCTCTTAGGCATGGAAAAACTGCTTAAAAACAAAAGACCAACTTGTGCTTTCCTCACATTGTGCACTATTTAAATGTATACCAGGTAAATTAGTTCCTTTTGCAAAATATATAATTTTCCCAAAGATTCTCTGTTGATCTTTATTTTGGTTTCAGGTTTAGATTGCTCCAAAGAGATTGCTACGATTGTTTAGATTGCTACGATCACTAATTTCACTTTATGCAGCCAAGCTAATGTGAATATCATATTCTACATTCTTTAACTATTTCCCATCCATCATGGGTGTGGGGTCTGCCAATAAGTAACTGTTGAAATCTCAAAGTTGAATTGACTTGAACTGACATCAGGGAAAAGAAAAATCGATTGATGTGTAAATTGGTCTGACACTCATCTGCTCATCCAACAATGACCAATGTTGAATGGTCAAAACTACTGCAGTAAGATTCACATCCATTTCTCTGAAATGTTAATTCCTAATAACTGTGTCCAAGCTGCTTAAGAGGACAGTACAACACACATGATTCTTCCTGGAGATCTGCCTAACGGCAGAACAAGGGAATGGCTATTAGCTTTTTTTTCCAAAATCTGATCTGCTATTTAAAAATTCAGTGTGAAGAATGTTTTCCTTGTTCTGACTATAACCTTTTATCTCTACCAACATAGCCTTTGCTTAGGAAAGCACTCTGTTTTAATAAGAAACATTTTTTTGTATATTGTATATGTGAATTAATATTACATGTTAAACTAAAAAACTGTGCAATTCACCAATATTATGAACATAACAAACTAAAACCCAGTGGTTTCATTATTGCTTCAATTGGTTATGACATACTATTTGAGAAATAGGGAAGAATTATATAAAGTTGTGAATATCGTAAACATGGTTGAACAATGTTCAGTCTCGCATGATGACTGTCCTTTCTATGAACCATACAAATTCTGCTCTTAAGGAGTTTGACCATAACTATTTAATCTCCTGAGGGAAAGTCCTGCATAATCTCTTCCCCAAAATTAAGCTTGGTGGCCTACTTTTCCAAAAAAAACTTGTGTTTTTGTTGATATTTCCAATTTCAGTTCTCTGTGTCGGTATTGAGCATTCATCACCCAGGGATAATGCAGAAGACTGAAGAATGAACTTCTCACCTTTCTGTTTCAATGCATTCTCAGAAAGGCACCCAACTTCATTAGCAAGCTTATCAGTTCCCACATCACCATACTTACAAATGAGGTAAACCATACTATTATTCAGATGTTTTAGCACACATATTCCATGCAACCATATGAGGCAGAGTAGCCTCGTGATTAAGTTACTGGATAACTGTTTAGATGCTTGGACATTTACATTTGAATCCTACCAAAGCAACACAGGGATTTAAATTAATCAAATCTTGAATAAAAAAACAAATATCATTGATAATGACTGTGAAACTATTAGATTGCATAATATACATTAGTAAAAGGAAATGTGCCACCTCTCCTTACTCTGGACTATACCGTATATGATCCCAGGCCCACAGCAATATGCCTCTGAACTGAGCAAGCAAACCATTCAGTTCATGGGCAACTAAGCATGGGCAATATATGCTGACCTAATCTTGTCCCATGAATGAATAAAAAACACATTTTTATGTCAGCATTCATGCTCCACATGAACTTCCATCCACCCAATTTCATCCGTAAGAGAAGAAATAGGAGCAAGAGTAGGCCATAGTGCCCTTCACACTTGCTCCTCCATTTAATAAGATCACAGCTGTTCTGATCTTGGTATTAGCTCCACTTTCCTGCCTCTATTCCAAAACTCTTGGCTGGTTCCGCTGAAGAACAAAAAATTGTCTATTTATGTCTATGCTGACCTTGAATATATTCAATGATTCAACCACCATAACTCTCTGGGACAGAGTATTCCAAAGATTCATGATTCTTAGAAAAGGAATTCCTTATTTCCATTTTAAACAGATAACTGGGGCAGGCACGGTAGTGTAGCGGTTAGCGTAGCACTATTACAGCGCCAGCGACCTGGGTTCAATTCCAGCCACTGTCTGTAAGGAGTCTGTACGTTCTCCCCGTGTCTGTGTGGGTTTCCTCTGGGTGCTCTGGTTTCTTCCCACATTTCAAAGACGTATGTGTTAGGAAGTTGTGGGCATGTTATGTTGGCGCCAGAAGCGTGGCGACACTTGTGGGCTGCCCCAGAATACTCTGTGCAAAAGATACATTTCACTGTGTGTTTCGATGTACATGTGACAAATAAAGCTATCTTATCCTTATTCTGAAACTATGTCACCTAATTTTCTATCCTCCACGAGGAAAAGCACCCTCTCAAAGATCACCTCTCATTTTGCTAACCTTCAATGAATAATGGCTAAACCTGCCCAACTTTTCTTAATAAGACAACCCTTTCATTCCAGTAATCAATGTAGTGAACGTTTTTCGAACTGCCTCCAATCCAAGTTCCTCCCCAGGTTACGAATGCCTGATTTATGTACAGACCGTACATACAAACAAGCATTTGGGAGACATGCAGGATGGATTTGCCGGCTACTGCGGGGCTGCAGACATCTGCCTTGCGGGAACTCGGTTTGTGGCAATATCATTGCATCTTGCAGAGAAATGTGAATGATTGAGTTAAGCGCCCTAGTTTAACTACACATTGCCCTTGGTTAACCTATATTTTTATTTAAATATATTGTCAGGCAACTGCATTTCCAACTTGCAAACTGTTTGGGTTATGAACAGTTCTCACATACGGAACCCTATTATAACCTAGGGAGAACCTGTATATCCTTCCTTGAATAAAGAGACCAAAATTGTACGCAATATTCCAGGTGTGGTATTACCAATGCCCTGTACAGTTGCAGCAAGACATCCCTATGGAATGAAGGCCAACAGTCCATTTGCCTTATCAATTAATTGCTATACCTGCAATTCCAAAAGTATATCCTTCTATTCCTTCTCAATCATGCATATCTCTGGTTTCCTCAAGTGCATAGATCATTCAATATAACAACTCCATTTAGCACCAAGTGCCACATTTCACAATGTCACTGTTAATCACTGCCAATAACACAGTAGTTCATGATGCGGTCTTCAAATTAAATTTCACATTGCGATTGACACAACATTTGTCAAATTGATTCTACTTAAATGCTTTCATTTACAACTTGCCCAAACCTATTTAAATCCATATACAGTAGTGTATTGGCCTACTTGAGGTAATTCCATACATGTAGTAACTTATTATTTAAAGCTGCTAAGAAGAAAAGCAATGATAAATCTAAACTGCAAATTCAGAGTTCTGAAAACAAAAGTTTCATATCCAATATTTAAATTGTAATTATTTTTATCGCCCGTGTAAAGTCAGTGTCTCTAAAAATGCAAGATATAGTGAGCAAAACTGGAGTTAAGGTACAATTATTCAGATTTCGAAAGAGATCCTTTGAAATTTTTAGTGACACAATCTCCATTTTCTGAAAGGATTATAAAACACCACAAGCTTTGGTAAAATCTGTTAACATCACATGCCACAGTTTAGATATTTGTGGGAAAAGAAAAAAAATGTGATTTTAGTGCACATAGGAATTTTGTAGTATTATGTCAATCTATGAAAAGGCTTCACAATGGTACAAAAGTAGCTTTTCTGGTCAACTGTTGTAATGAAGTTTAGAATAATGATGACACTTTTTGTGGTAAAGGTCCTTCGGTATTTATAAAAGCCAGGGGAAATTTAGATATTGAATCATACCATTCACAGCACTAAGCAGAGGGATGCATTCAGGGAGATGCACCTGTGCCAGCTCTTTGAAATGTAGTTCCACTCCCCAGCCATCAGTTCTCTGCCAGGACATATCAAACTGCCTTTTAAAAATTCCTAAAGAATCTCATTTCCGACACACTTTCATCCATTGCTTTCCAGATTTCAGCAACCGCATGTCAGAAAAAAATTCTCATTTCCCCTCTGTACTTTTGCCAATTAAATTGTATATTTTTCCCTTTGGTTGCTGACCCATTTACTAGAGGAAACAGACTCTTCCTACTTGCTCTGTCAAAACCCTTGCCAATGTACATGGTTAGATCTCCATTAACCTTCTCTGCCCCAGGGAGACCAAGTCAATCTCTGTCATTCCTGATATTATCCTTGTAAACTTGTACCTACTTCAAGGTCTTGACATGCTTCCTAAGTGTAGTGCCCACAACTGTACATGATAATCAAGCACAGAATCAACCAGAGATTTAAAAATATTTAGTATGATTCTTAATTTTATATTCTACATAAAGTCAAGTGTCCTACAAGCTTTCTCCATTAATTTATCCTTCCAGCATGAACAGGCACCCTCAGCTTGCTATGATTTGGCGACCTACACAAAATACAAGTACCGTTGAGAATATACTACCTCTCCACATTGTGAAGTGACGCATTTTGGTAGAAGCATTTATCCAATTAAATTTCATATGCCATGTGTTTGCCCATTTCATCAGTTTATGATGCTCTATAAGTAGGCTGCAATCTCTATCATTATAAACTGTCAAATTTTATATCAACTGCAAACTTCAAAACTGTACTCCCTCCACCCAAGGCCAGAGCATTCAATACAATGAGTAGCAATGGCCTTTGTAGCTATGGGACTCCACTGTCTACTTTGTTCCAGACAGAGCAACCTTTGTTCACTGCAACTCCCTACAACCTACTTCTCAGCCAGTTATGGTCCCCTGTTAACACTGATACCAATGCTCTTCTATTTTATGCTTAAGTTCCTATCTGCGTACCTTTGTCAACACCTTTCCAAGGTCTATCTCAATAACTTCGACTGGACTATCTTCATCAACCTTCACAGTTAGTACAACCCGACCAGGTGAGCTAGGAGCAACCTACCTTTAACAAAGCCACACTAGCTGCCCTTTATTAGTTGGCACTCTGTCAACTGGTTTCCAACAGACTTCCTACCACTTATTGCACTGTGTCATTTTTTTTGACAGGGATGTAATGTTTGCACACGTCCAACACTACTCTGAACAAGGAGGAATAAAGTGACGTAGTTAGAGCTGCTCTTGCCTATTTTGTTTTTAACAAGTGCATACTTGCATTAAAAAGCGTTTTTGTAATTTCTGAATACAGTACTTACCCTACAATTATAATCAAGATGGACTTGTCCTTCAAAGTTTTGGTATAAATAAAGCATATCACTTGAATGATCTTTCAAACAAACAGGTCTTTTGATGGCTAAAGAGGTGACCTGTTTAATTTGAATCATCTGATCTCAACTGGTGACGAGGTTGTTGCTGCATTTGGTTGAATGTCCTATTAATTCTAAACAGCAATAAGTGTTGCACCCTGAATAGGGCAATCACTACAAAGCTAACAGACCAAAAAGGCTTCAGTCAACAGCAAAAAGGCTAAAACAACAGAAGATATCACAATATAAACCAAAAACTAAGAGTCCAGTACCTTGTGGACTGTAAAACTACATTCAAAGGTGGAATGTGCATCATATTCACATTTTATCTCAGAGAATATCCATAAAATTGTCATTTCTCAGGCCAGGTATGTATCTGTCTCCTGAACATTTTGGTGGACTCTGAGATGGTAGTTTTAGGATCTTAAATAATTGAAGCAGTTGGAGGTCATATGGGTCCCTCCAGCCTGTTCAGCCATTTAATGAGATCATGGCTGATCCTGTGTTTCATCCATCTTGTCATCCAAATCTTCATTTCATCCAATTCCCTTAATGTCCAAAATTGAGCAATTTCAGCCATTAAGTATACTCAGAGACCTCTGATGCACAGAACATTAAGGGTTACACGATTTCTGAGTAAAAAGAAATTTCTCCTCATCCCAGTCTTAAATGTCAACTCTTTATCCTGAGAAATGCCCTCTTCGTCCAGACTCTCCAATCAGAGCATGCAACCTCTAGACAACTACCCTGTCAATAGCTCTCAGTATCTTGCGTGCGTCAAATAAGGCATTCTCTCATCCCCCATTAATCGACTGAGGAACAGAATCAATAACAATTCACACTTTCACTCTCTCCCCTTGAGCCAGTTCTTGCTGTCACTGATTTAAACTGGCTCCAGGTTAAGCATTACATGGCTGCTTAAAAGTTTAAGATTCTCATCCTAATTGTCCTATCCCTCTGTGGCTTTACCCCGTCCCCACCACCCGCACCATCCTAACCCCCGAAATCACTGCAGCCTCCTCCAGATCCAAAACAATTCTCTCTTCCAAGTCTAGACTCTGGCCACTACCCGATTTTGATCTCTGGCAGCTGCACCTTCAGTTGCCTTGTCCCTTAGCTCTGACATTCTCAGTCGGCAGACAGCAGCGTCGGGTAAGGGAAAAGGCAGCGGCGTCTGCTTTATGATAAGCTCATCATGGTTCACGGACATGATGGTCTTGTCCTATTCCTGCTCCCCCGACCTGGAATTTGCCTCCCGCCACAACAGGTCAACAGCAGATGCGATTTCTCTGGCTCTTCACTCGGCTTTGGACCATCTGGACAACAGGAACTCATATGTCAGGCTGCTGTTCATCGACTACAGCTTGGTGTTCAACACAATCATCCCATCTAAACTCATCATCAGGCTTCAAGACCTGGGCCCCTGCACCTCCCTCTGCAACCAGATACTTGACTCAATCAGTGAGGATTGGTAACAACATCTCCCCTTCGCTGATCATCAACATAACAAATTTCTACAGATGTACTGTTGAAAGTATCTTGACTGGTTGCATCATAGTCTGGTATGGCAATTTGATACACAAGAACATGAAAAGCAGCAGACAGTAGTGGACTCTGCCCAATACATCATGGGCATATCCCCCCCCCCCCCCCCCACCATTGGTACTATCTTTAGGAGGTGCTGCCTCAAGAAGGCAACATCCATCATCAAAGATCCCCACCATCCGGGCCGTGCCATCTTTTTGCAGCTACCATCAGGCAGAAAGTCCCACACCACCAGGTTCAAGAACAGCTACTTCCCTCAACCATTTGGTTCTTCAACCATCCGGTAAAACCCCTAATCACTACAGTTTAGCAACACTATGACAACTTTGATCACTTTGCACTAAAATTAACTTAGGTTTCTTTTGTTCCAATTGTGTTTTCTTGTAAAAATTGTGTATAATTTATTTTTATATTTTACTTGTGAATGCTACTTATATCATGTTATGTGCCTATGATGCTGCTGCAAGTAAGTTTTTCATTCCACCTGTTCATACATGTATTTGTGCATATGGCAATAAACTCAACTCTACTATAATCCTCATCTCCTTTGTACTCCCTTAAAGTTGCTCCTCAGAATCCACGTCTCTGCCTCAGCTTTTGGTCCCCTGTCCAGTATGATCCTGGTACATGATGTTGAATTCTGTTTGAGAAAGTTCTGATGACTTTTTATATACAGATGGTCCCTTTAACGTGGTTGATGGGAATTGGTTGACAACAAGAAAGAAGCAACCGACTACTCCAAGTGATACCGTGAAATGTAAGCATAAAGGGCAGCTAAGGACTCACTAAAAATGATTCAAGTATAGAAAAGTATTAAGAGGTGAGGGAGCCAGACAACATAGCAAGGCAGTGAAGCAGCTTGCACCATTGGCTCATAGCTCCAGGAGCCCAGGTTCAATCCTGACCTCATCTGGTGTAGAGTTTGCATGTTCTCTCCATGGACACATGGGTTTCCTCCGTTTCCTCCCACCTCCCCAAAAATGTCCCAGTAGGTTAAGTGGTTACTCTAAATTGCAGTAGTGGAAAAAAATATACAAAAAAGGGGGCGTAGTTGAGCTTGTGAGAGGTAACAACTGCATGGCTACAGGGGAATAAGGAAAGGGGGGAGAGACTGAATGGATTGCTGTGCTTGAAGCCAGCATGGACTCAATAGGATGAATTGTTTCCTTCTATGTTGTAGTAAGCAAGTGAGCTCACTGCCACCTCTTTCACGGCAATTTGGGATGGGCAGTATATGTTACTCATGCCAGCAACATCCACAACCTGTAAATAAATTAAAGAGTAGTGACAGATCTAAATGAGGGATTAAATTTGCCAGGAGGGAAGAAATGAAAAATGGATTGACTAGGCACCAAAACAATGTGGAGATTGCAGAGAACTGCTCAGTTTAAAAACATAACTGAGCTCAGATCTGGAGTGACAGCTGATCTACAAATGGATAGATACAACAGGAACTTGGGTCACACAGGTATAATAGACTGAAACAAATATCGAGACCAAATGAGGACTTGCCCCTTTCTGCTATGTACTAATTTTGAATAGATCAAAACAGTTAGTGTACACTAAATATTACAAAAAAATACAATAACTAAAAACGTCAGAAACTGAAACAAACATTTAACTACAACATGAGGAAAGACTCAAAATCAACAAAAACTATGCTTTTTAAAATAAAAACCAGTTCCTGTCAACAGATTCAGAGACTAAAGCAGTGATCCACATTTTTCATAGGGAAGACCAGCTTGATAATCTGAACCACTTCTGAGGGTTACTTGTGTGAAGGCAGAAGTCCTGTACTTCCCGAGAGCTGCTATCATTCTGACTGTGATTCCTCATGGAGTTCAGTGGCAAAGTTAATCTGGGAAATGTGTACACCAAACTCCATTCATTTTAATGAAGAGACTCTAATGGAAGGAGGTGAGTTTCAGCTAATTTACATCGTTTTAGTTATTTGAGTTAAATATATTTAATTATGTACTTTCTAGTTTTATGTCTTAATTATTAATTTTAATACTCACTTTTTAAAATATGACTGTTCATAGTATTTGGATATTTTTCAATGTTTGTGGACATCAGAGACAGGCCTTGACAACTCGTAAGCCTGGGTACGTAACTTAACTGCTGTCAAGGCATTACTAGGGGCCAAGCTGACAGCTCGCTCGGAAGGCCCTGTGATACAGATCAGGAGTCGACTCAGAGGGCCAATTTGCAACTGAAGACAACTGCAGGAAGGGAAGCTGCAAGCATGGGTAGGATACTGAACCATCCCACAAGTCAAAAACCTGTGCATCGGTGGTCTAAAGACACCGTCTGGTAGCTTGATATTTTCATGGGTAAAGGCTCCAATCCCTCGTCTATGCTTTGTCTCTTATGGTTCGGTTGCTAAATAGTTACAGTGCTTGCCAAGGTACCCCTAATCTTTCCATGATGCCAATTCACTTCGACTGGATTGCTGTAAACTACCTAACAGCAAAGTGAAAAATGTACTACTGGGGGTAGTACATGGTAAGGGTTGATACGATAGGGTCATTTAAGAGACTCTTAAACAGGCACATCGATGAAAGAAAAATAGAAGTTAATGGGAAGTGAAGTAGAGAGGGGGATAGATAGAATGTGGATAAGGTTTATATAGGTCGACACAACATCGTGGGCCGAAGGGCCCGTACTGTGTTGTACTGTTCTATGTTCTATGAAAACCAGCAACTGACCATAAACTCTGAGTATCATCCTTTCTCATCTGTCACATTAAGTTTTTCTGTGGGAGCTTTGTCTTCAATTTGTTTCTGCTTGCCACTGTAAACACTTTCGTAGTGTAAATTGATTAAAAAAAAGAGCTCTCAAAGATCTTTTAGGTGTTTGTGAAAATTATTTGTACTTGCGCGTTCTGGAGGGACATGCTGACATTTAGGGCAGTGCAGCACTTCCGACAGCACAGAATGCACTGTCACCAAGAAAAAAATTCCTTTAATGGCCATCCACAGCCGAACAACAGAATCATTACAAGGAAAACTGATCAACAGAAAGATTATTGGTTCATAAGGGGCATGACAACCTGTTAAAAGATCTAACAAAGTAAAGGAAATGTAGAGTCATTCTGACGTTGGCAGTTTTACTCACAGTCCACTA
Source organism: Pristis pectinata (assembly GCF_009764475.1). Lineage (NCBI taxonomy): Eukaryota > Metazoa > Chordata > Chondrichthyes > Rhinopristiformes > Pristidae > Pristis > Pristis pectinata. The sequence goes on along the minus strand of NC_067405.1, from coordinate 35,700,313 downwards.
AATATCACATCTTCAAAATTATTTCTGCATATACATGATTGCTGAAGTTATTTAGCATGTTTATTGCTGCTGCAGCTGCAGTAATTTAGTAACTGTGAGGACTGCCCTGTAATATTGTGTCAGAATTGGCTTCAGCAAGGCATCTCATGACTTGTGTCATAAATTAGATTTGTATGAATTAGCTAACAGGACAATATCAACATTTTTCTGAGATCTTGGTAAATATTGTCCATCTCCATTATTGGCGAAATTTTAGGAACATACAGAGAAACAAAAAGGGAGAAGAAATTTATGAACTTCAATACTGAAAGTAAACAAGGGGAAAAGAAAGAATTGAGTCTTAATCACATAGAAATGATAAGGAAAGGAAAAGGAAATATTCAATCTGAATGAAGCTCAAATGGTTCAGTTGCTTTCTTTGTGAACCTTCCAAATTGAATAAATCTCATCAATAAAAGGGTTGTTCCACTATGGATTGACACTCCCAACATTCATTTCATATTTATGTTGCAAGGTCAGCAATTCCTTGCAACTCATAAGGAAATGGCAGCCAGATCTCATTTTTTCCAAGGCTAACAGCGGAGCTGTACAAATCATTACCAATCTGCAGCATTTTGCAATTTGTGGACATTTCTTCCCAAATTACTAGTATTTGCAGCACAGATCCAGACATATCCCAACTAGTCCATACCAGTGTTTATGCTCTGCATAAGCCTCACTTCATCTTCACCTAACCATGGCAACAAATCCGACTCCATCCTTCTTGCTCATGTGTTTATGTGATTTGCCCTCGAATGCACCCGTGCTGCTTGCCTCGAGATTCCTCGTGCTAGCTAGCTTCTAGGATGGCTGGTTTGTGTATGAAGAGAGATTAAATAGACTAACCCTGTACTCCCTTGAGTTTATCAAAATAAGATGATTTCAGTGAATTATACAAAATTCTTAATGGACTTGACAAGACAAATGATATTTTTCCTGGCAGGTGTGCCTAGAGCTAAAGTCACAGTCTCAAATTATGGAGTCAGCCATTCAAAGCCTGGATAAGAAGGAATTTCTTCACATCGAGGGTGACGAATCTGAAATTCCCTACCCAAGTGGCTGATAGATTTAATGCAGATAAGTGTGAGGTGCTGCACTTTGGGAGGACAAACCAGGGTAAGACTTACACACTGAATGGCCTGGCTCTGAGGTGTGCAGTAGAACAAAGGGACCTGGGAATACAGATCCACAGTTCCTTGAAAGTGGCGTCACAGGTAGACAGGGTTGTAAAGAGAGCTTTTGGCACATTGGCCTTCATAAATCAGAGCAGTAAGTATGGGAGTTGAAGTTGTACTAGACATTGGTGAGGCCGAATTTAGGGAACTGTGTGCAGTTCTGGTCACCTACCTACAGCAAAGATATCAATAAATTTGAAACAGTGCAGAGAAGATTTACAAGGATGTTGCCGGAACTTGAGAACCTGAGTTATAGGGAAAGGTTGAAAAAGTTAGGACTCTATTCCCTGGAGCACAGGAGATGAGGGGAGATCCTATAGAGGTATACAAAATTATGAGGCACAATAAATGCATGCAGGCATTTTCCCCTGAAGTTGGCTGACACTAGAACTAGAGGACATAAGTTTAGGGTGAAAGGTGAAATATTTAAGGGGAATCTGAGGAGGAACGACTTCATTCAGAGGGTGGTGTGAGTGTGGAATGAGCTGCCAGCGGAAGTGGTAGATGTGGTTTAATTGTAACATTTAAGAGAAGTTTGGATAGGTACATGGGAGGGATTTGGAGGGCTATGGTCCAGGTGCAGGTAGGTGGGACTAGGCAGAAGATTAGGTCGGCATGGACTGGATGGGCCAAAGGACCTGCTTCTGTGCTGTAGTGCTCTATGACTCTAAGTGGCTGAAGCGGCTCAGTCATTTGAGTATATTCAAGACAGTGACTGATGGATTTTTAGATACTAAGCAAATCACGGGATATGATGCTAGTGCAGCGAAGTGCTGTTGAGGTAAAAGATGAGCAATATTCCTGTTGAAAGGTGGACCCTCGTACTAAGTTAGTAAAAGAGAGAAATTGTCACCTGGAATATTAGTAGGGATTAAATACATTGGATCAGGGATTAGATGCAATGTATTATTAAAAGATTGTAGATAATTGATGTGAATCAGCCTTAAGGCACATTATTGGTGGTGTTGTCTTGTGCATGAAGGCCTCAGGAATTCAACACACTCATTTGAACCCCAATGGTAATAGTGACCTGGCACAAAGTAAGTAGAACATTGGGTATATGAAACCTTTAAAAAAAAGCATTAATGAAGAAAATAAGATTACACACCCAAAATGAAAGATTAGAGATATGTACAAAAGAGACTGATAGGAGGAAAACAATTTTCAGGTTGGATGATTTATTTTAAAAAAAAATTCTCAAACTGAAGATAATTTTAAAATTTTAATTTGTCCATTGTTCCAGAACCCAAAAGCATCCTGCTTGTGACCTATCAGGCGCAATAAAGGATCAGCTTCCTTCAGATCTCAGATGAATCGACTCAGTGAGTTTTCAACAACAATTTCTGCAGGCCTAGCACACCAAACCTCCAATGACCATGAAGAACTTGGTCTGCAGATCCATGAATGTAACTCCTGAGTGAGTGAATGCTTGTGGTTAGTCTTGAAATATAGACACAAGAGCTGCAGGATATGTGGGTGACACGGTGGCGGCGATCTCACATTCCAAGGAACCCAGGACCGATTCTGACCTTGAGTGCTCTCTGTGTGGAGTGTGCATGTTGTCTGCTTGAGCACGTGTGTTTTCTCCAGGTGTCCCGTTTCCTGCTACATCCCAACGACATGCTGGTATGTTAATAGGATATTGTAAATCACTTCTTAGCATTAGTTAATGGCAAAAGAGTCATATGGGAGTTGGTGGGCACGTGAGAGAGGAAAAGTTGCAGGGATGCAGAAAATAAGAAGGAGGAATGAGCTTAATGGGATTGTGCCCATGGGAGCTGCATGGGCTTGATGTTGATTGGGCTCCTTCTGTGTCATTATAAGGTATTTCAATTTTGTTGTTTTCCTTCTGTTCACTAACCCAAGGATGTACATCATATGACTATAGTTACCTCACCAATGCTATCACTCTAGTTACGTACACAAATACTGTGGAATTTGCACTTATTTGCATACCACACATATATGTTTGAGCCAACAGTTGCACACATACAACCTGTACAGACAGTTCTCTGACCGTGAATGTATGACATAAACAACAGTGAGCACAAATCAGCTTTGGGCGTTAGGAGATAGACTGTCAATCACCCTGCCCCATAAGTCGCCCACACAGCAGAAGTAACTATAAAACTGATATTGAAATATATGGTGTCATTTGTCTGAAGACTCTTTCCTGATCTACTCTTTATCTGCTATGTCTTAACTCCAGATTTTCAAACATGCTAAGGACTGCCAATAGGTTTGCACAGTGCTTTAGACTTTTGATATTTATTACTCCCTGTTGTTATATTTTACCTTAATTGTTCCTGTACCTTTAAATGTAATTACTACACAGCTTTCTTCTCCTAATATTTGTTCCAGGATCCAAATGAGTCTATGCCTGTTGCAGTAAAAAACTATGTAAGTTGCCTTGTTCAAGAACTGGATGTATATATACTTATCCGACTAGTCTAGGGAGTCATGGAGTTATACAGGACGAAAACAAGGAACATTTTGCCCATCGAGTCCATACTGGTTCCCTGTACAGCAATATATCAGTGCCATTTTCCTACTCTATCCCTGTAGCTGTCCCAGTTTATTCCCTCTGATTCTTATCCAAGCTTCTTTCAAAATCACAGATTGTCTCCCCTTCCACCATCCACATGGGCAACAAGTCCCAGGTTATTGCAAATCCCTGTGTCAGAATCAGGTTTATCATCACTGACATATGTCGTGAAATTTGTTGTTTGCAGCAGCAGTACAGTACAAGACATAAAGACATTAAATTGCTATAAGTTACAAAAATAAAATAAATAGTGCAAAGAGGAATAACGAGGTAGTGTTCATGGGTTCATGGACTGTTCAGAAATCTGAAAGCGGAGGGGAAGAAGCTGTTCCTGAAACATTGAGTGTGGGTATTCAGGCTCCGTACCTCCTAGTAAAGTGATGAGGGCATGTCCCAGGTGTAAGACAGTTATTCCTCTCATCTTCTTTACCTCTTGCCCAAAACTTAAAATTAGTGTCCCCCAGTCCTTGTAACATCAGATGAGAAACAGCATTTCTTTCTCTACCTTATCAAAAACTGTCATAATCTTCTGCACTTCTCCAAGATCTCTCCTCAAACTCCTTTGCCTCAAGGGGAACAATCCCAGCTTCTCCTTTCCCTTTACTTCATTGTTAATTACCTAACTATCAATTGGGATAAAGTCCCCCAATATCATTATTCTAGCGGTCTTGCACAAAGTCCCCCAAAATGACTGCCTCATTAGTTTCTTCACCAGTTCACTATTTAAATCAACTTACAATAGAGGAGTGGTTCATTAAGAATCAAATCTAAGATGTTCCTCTCTGAAGAACAGAATTAATTTTTGAGGTCAGGTTTAAAAACTGGAAATCTGTTTTTGCACCATGAACTTACTTAGTCTAACATTATATTCATTTACATTACAAAGCATTAATTAACTTTTCTTCTGATCAGCAGAGGGAGCAGAAAGCTTACCTCCCGGGAGAGACATTTCCTGTCTTATCTTATGGTTTAAGTCCTGACATGATTTTAAGTGAACAGGTTATTGGTTTCTGGAACGATTGGGTATTGATATGATATGCTCGATCGCAATGTGATTCTGTTTACCCTTCTGAATAACCAAATTCCTATAGATATATTTTGAGTAAAAGAGCAGGACGTGACTTGGCCTATGATGTGTGATTACTATTTGCTGATCTTTGCTGAGTAGTTTTGTCTCTGAAAATATTCGTAATTCCACAGAGTGCTGCATTGAAGTACTGAAAACTCTTAACCTAGACTGGTATTTGGCCGATGGTGTCTGTGCCAGTCAAAGAGCTAACCCAGCCTAAATAACCAAATTCCTATAGATATATTTTGAGTAAAAGAGCAGGAGGTGACTTGGCCTCTGATGTGTGATTACTATTTGCTGATCTTTGCTGAGTAGTTTGTCTCTGAAATATTCGTAATTCCACAGAGTGCTGCATTGAAGTACTGAAAACTCTTAACCTAGACTGGTATTTGGCCGATGGTGTCTGTGCCAGTCAAAGAGCTAACCCAGCCTAATCCCACTTTTCTGCACCTAGTCCATAGCTCTGCAGATCATGCAAGTATTTCTGCTTCCTCCACCCTTTCAGGCAGTGGGTTCCTGGAGTAGGCTAGTCAGCCCTTCAAGCCTGCTCCACCATTCAATAATATCATGACTGATCCATTCTTCTCAACAACTTTTCTGCCATATGCCCATAACCTTTGATTCCATTACTGATTAAAAATCTGTCTCAGAAAATACATTCAAGAATAGACCTCCACAGCATTCTGGGGCAAGAAATTCCAAAGATTTACAAACTGTTGAGATGAAATATTCTTCCTCTCCTCAATCTTAAATGATTGCAGCCATATTCTGAGACTATGCCTCTGGTTTCTAGGCTCTTCCATGAAGGAATCATATATTTCAATAAGATCACCTCTTATTTTCCTTAACTCCAATGAGTGCAGATCCAACGTTCAACCTTTCTTCATAAAACAACCACTGTATGCACAGGATCATACAGTGAAACCTTTTCTGAAATGCCTCTGGTAATAGTATAATTTTCAGAAACAAGGGTACCAAATTGTTCACAGTATTCTATATTTGTCTCCCCAGTGCCTTGTACAGTTACACGAAGGCTCCCCTTACTTGTATGCTCAAACACCCTAATTAAGGCCAGCATTCCATCAGCTTTCCCAATTACCTGCTGCAACTTTCTGTGTTTCACGTATAATGACCCCGAAAATCCCTTTGAGCTACAACTTTCTGTAATCTTTTCCCATTTAAATAATAGTGTTTTATCAATCTTCCTTCCAAAGTGAACAACCTCACATTTTTCCACATTATATGCAATTGCCAATTTTTGCCCACATTAACCTATCAATATCTCTGTAACTTGCTTGTCTTCTCACCACATTTGTATCATCCACAATTTGACTACAGTACATTCAGTTCCTTTCGTTAAATCATTAGTATACATTGTAAACAGTTGGCTCGCAGCACCAATTTCTGTGGCACACCTATTTATTATTTGTCACCAATGTGAAAATGGCTACTTAATCACCATTTCCTGTTATCACCTCCAACTACATTCCACTATTTGACAATGTTCACCTTCAAATCATTAAAAACTCTGTACATTCAGTGTTCTTGTTGACTACATTATAGTAGAAACCAGGTTGCTGGGTTGATTATTATATTGGCAACCGTCAAGTTTTCCTAAAATCCAACAATTACTAGTTTTGAAATGATATTTCACCTTTTTGTCTTTTCAGACTTGAAGTGCACACATTATACCATTCAATTGCTGATTGGTAATTTCTGCACCTTAGCACCACTACTGCATAAAGTAGGAGACAGTTTGATAAAAACACATAATTTTGTCCTTATCTTTTATGAACTTTGTTTCCTGTTAAATATTAATATCTTTATCTTCAATTGATGGAAGTTCTCTTGTTTGACCAAGAATAATAGTTAACTATTGACAAGTTAATCTGAACCTTAGCTGTGGAGGTATTTTAACTTTGCCATAAACCAATCAAAAAGATGCAGAGGGAATATCCACCCACTAGACAATGAGACCAAAAATTTTAATCAAAGGGATTCATTTAGATGAAAAAACATTTGTCTCCCTACTGAACAAGGCTGAAGTTGGTACTAGGATAGTGGACAGAAGTATTTTCCCGCATGAAGAGAATGGTTGACTGCCCAGAGCTGATCACACTTGGGGAAGCATAAAGGAAGCCTGGAAGGAATAAGCTCTATTTCTGATGTGCCCCTGCAACTGGAAGTGGCGAGTTTCCATTTTAATCACAACCCTGCCCTGTAATTTTTTTAGAATTCAAAATTCAAGAAAAAAATTAACCACCATTTAAAAATGTGGTGCTGGATAAATTTGGATCTGGCAGACATCTTCACAGGTGCAGTGGCAACAGTTGTTTCTATCAGTGTCTTAGTATTATGACAGTTTGCTACATGTACTGTATGTAAAACGTGACCCAGGAACATACATTAGTGTTCCCTCTGGTCAAAAACAGAAAAGAGGGAATTCCTCAATTTTCTTAAATAAAGACAAAGGAAACACAATATGAAATGAGGCCTGTCCATAGATGTGACTGAACTCATAAGTTTAACCCATACAGCTAATATTTGCATAAAAAATATCATTTCACAGAGGGGTTGATTTTCCTACATTCCTGCGTTTATCTAATTCCCTTTTGAAGGCTGTTTCATGTGCCAACCTTCAATTAATTTGATTCACTCTGCAAATGGTTGAATGCCCTGTATTGAACAAAGGCTTGGGGCCCGAACAAAACTTCAGCCATAATATGAAAGACCTAAGGTCTAAAACTAGCCCATTCCTATAGCCAAGCTGTTTCAATACAACTACAAACTGGTATCTATCCAATAATATGGAAACTGCCAAAATATGCTTGTTCATAAGAGTCCAATTACCATTCCAATTGTTGGGGTGGTAATGTTGCCAAGTCTGTTGAATACATACAAATATGGGAAAGTAAGTTTGGAGGAGGACGCAAAGACATTTGGATAGGTTAATTAAGTGTACAAAATGATTGGCAAATAGAATTTAATGTGAGGAAAGTGAGATTATGGTAGGAGGAACATAGTTCAAAAAGAAACAGACTACAGAATTCAGAACTCTGGGTATCCTAATACGTGAAACCCAGCAAGTGATCATGCAGATACAGCAAGTAATTAGGAAGGGAAATGAAATGTTGACCTTTATTACAAGGGGATGGGTATAAAAGTAGGGAAGCCCTGTTACAACAGCAAAGGGTTTTGGTGAGATCTCAAGTGGAGTGTGAGCTAAGTTTAAGACTCTATTTAAGGAGCATTGGAGACAGTTCTGAGAAGGTTCAGTAGGTTGATACCTGGGTGAAGGGGTAGTCTAATGAGGAAAGTTTGAGCGGGTGGGCCTATACTCACTGGAAATTATAAGGAGGAGAAGACGTCATAGCTTTGAGGAAAGGGGGGAAAGTTTAAAGGAGATGTGTGGAGTAAGTTTCTTTTTTTTAAACACAGAATGGTAGGTGCCTGGAACACGCTGCCAGGGTGGTGGCGGAAGCAGACACAATGATGTCATTAAGCTGCAAAGATTTACGAGAATGTTGCCAGGACTCAAGCGCCTGAGAGGTTGGGCAGGCTAGGACTTTATTTCTTGGAATGTAGGAGACTGAGGGATGGACCTTACAGAGGTGTATAAAATCAAGAGGGGCGTAGAAAGGGTGAATGCGCACAGTCTTTTTTCCAGGGAAAGGGAATCAAAAACTATTGGGCATAGATTTAATGTGAGCAGGGAAAAATTTAAAGGGGACCTGAGGGGCAACTTCTTCACACAGAGGGGCAACTTCTTCACACAGAGGGTGGTGCGTACATGGAACAAGCTGCCAAAGGAAGTAGTCGAAGCAGGTACAATAACAACATTTAAAAGACATTTGGTTAAGTATATGGATAGGAAAGGTTTAGCTGGTACAGGCCAAACACGGGCAAATGGGACTAGCTTAGGTGGACATCTTGATCTGCATGGACCATAGGGCTTGTTTCCGTGCTTATTATTCTATGATAGTGTCATTTAAGAGGCATTTAGACAGGAACATGAACATGCAGGAAATGGAGAGATATGGAATCTGTGCAGGCTTGGTTTAATTTGGCATCATGGTCGGCGCAGATATTGTGGGCTGAAGGGCCTGTTCCTGTGCTGTAAAGTTCTACGAATTTACTGAAACCTGAGGGGGCCTGGCGAGGCAGATTCTGAGAGGATGTTTCTCCTCCTGGAGCAATTGAGAACTAGTGGGTAGAGTTTCTTTATAAAAGATCATTCAGGTTTAATATTCTTGCAACATTATAAAGCTCTTCTTATGATCTAAAGCTATCGCTATGTACCTTAGTTAGCTACTAAAAGATTACTTTAATCATGGTGCTTTTATTTCTCAATGGAGCATACATTTGAGAATTTAATATTTTTTTTAAAATTGGTGGTTGTTTATGTGCTGGCAAACATTTAGAATCTAATTTCCCACTGCTGCACTTTATTTAAGCTCAGTGCCCTTATCCTGGACCAATGCGTCTCTTGTGCAATTTTCTATTACATTGTCATCATGTTTCCTCAAAAGATCCCTCACCACAAGTTTACTAATTAATTCTATTTCATAACCTGATAAGGTTTGAGATAGGCATTCTCCAGTTGGTTCCATTTTTCCAGAAGATTCTTCCATGAAACAAAACTACTTTTCTCCCTAACTCCTTTTAGGTAGTTTTTGCCAGAAAAAAAATGAAAAGCATGACTTTACTATATGTACTTTCAGCATTAATTACCCAAGTCTTATTTCCCTCGAGGTGGGGTTGGTGAGCTGCCTTTTTGGAGTCAGAGACATACAGGTCCTCCCCATAGTTATAACAGGGTTCACAGTCCTAAAACTGTTTGTAACCGAGCAGTTCGGAAATGCGGCAGTCGGGCAATAAATTTAAATATAGGCCAACCAATGGCAACGTGTAGATGTTTGATCAATCATTCATCAGCTGAGTTCCTACACGGCAGAAGATGCCCGCAGTTCTGCATCAGCCAGCAATCCATCCCACAAGTCTCCCAAACACTCGTTCATATGTATGGGCTGTACATAAGTCGGGTGTTCGCAACCTGGGGAAGACCCGTAGACTGATGTCCTGGGAATGGGATCATTGACCTCTGACAACCAATTCCCTCTGTGCAAGAGTAAATGATGTTAACATTCTGAAATAAAAATAGAAAATGCCAGAAAAGCTTAACAGATCAGGTATATCTGTGAAAGTTATTGTTTCAGATCAACAATGTTTTTAGGCCAGAGAGGAGATTTAGCTACTAATTCTGTCAACAAAATCAAATTAATTATGCAGCACATTCACAACAACAAGTACCGTGCAAGTTTTACAAGGTATTGGTATTGGTTTATTATTGTCACTTGTACTGAGGTACAGTGAAAAGCTTGTCTTACAAACTGATCGTACAGGTCAATTCATTACAAAGTGCAGTTACACTGAGTCAGTACAGTGCATTGATGTAGTACAGGTAAAAACAATAACAGCAGAGTAAGTGTCACAGCTACAGAGAAAGTGCAGTGCAAATAAGGTGCGAGGTCACGACGAGGTAGATCGTGAGGTCATAGTCCATCTCATTGTATAAGGGAACCGTTCAATAGTCTTCAAAAACTGTAACATTGAAAGTTAATCATTATTTAACTACATTGTGAAGTCACTACTAATTTATGTTATTTTTGAAGTCAACTTAAGCAGAGAAAAATCATCCCAATAAAAAAATACAAATATCTACACTTCAATGTGTAGCATTATTACAATCTTCCAAAGGCCAGCTTCTTACTAAACAACCACATTCCCAGTCAGAAATAATCATGCATATTCATTGATTGTACATTAATTAGCACGATGTTGAGCTAAGATATGAAAACAATTAAAATTATTCCTTTGTGAAGATATAGAAAAGAAATTCAGTCTCTTATGGGTAATTCCTGTTTGAATGGCTTATGTTGATTGGATGAGACCTCCCCCATATTGGGTAATAATACAGAAGCTTGTCATACTTATTTAATGAATTATATTGGAAACTAAAGAATCAAGTGAAAAAATGTGATGAAATGGATATGGGCTTTTTCCATATCACATTGTTACATACAATTTACAGCAGAGAGAAGTCATTTAGTTCAACAGCCTCTGTAAGTGTTTATCCTCCACAGTAGCCTTCATCCGTTCTTTGTCATCAACCATATCAAAATACCTTATTCCTTCACTCTTTTGCTTATCGAAATGTGTCCATAATGCAAACAAAGTAAAATAAAACAGTTTTACTTACATTTGCAATGTACTGAAGATAAATAAATCCATAACTATCAATTTAATAAAACATTTTAACAGGAGAAGAATAAAATAGAATGTATATGTAATGGTATTTAGAACAGTAGAACACAAGTTCTTTTTGCTGATTTCTGACATGGTTTCAGATATTAGTCAGAATGTGTGGGAACAAGTGAAGACAAAACACAATACTGTGGGAAGAAACAGCTAATCAATTTTAACTACTGTTGCTGGCTGGGAATAGGTTACTTGCCCACTCTCTTAGCCTAGTATGCAGTCCAGGAAATGAAGGAAGAAAAATAACAAGAATCAGATTGGTAAGGGGTAAAATATGAAATGATTACTACAGCAATCTGACACTAAACTTTGCTTGTTACAAAAAACTGCCAGATTCCACGGTATCAATGAACCACTCTGCACTTCCACTTATTTAACATTGTACACCATCTCTTGCCAATGCTGGTTCGATACCAGAGGCCATTTGGGGTGAAACAGACCTGTACTATTAGCTTAATGTTGCATAAAAACAATTCTGTTGATTTGGCTTCCAGCTTACGTTATGGGAACATTATTTTGCTGCTGTGATAAATTGGTAAATTGGTTTATTATTGTAAATAAATGTACTGAGGTCTTGCATACTGTTCATGCAGATCCAATTCATTACAATAGTGTAGAATAAAGTGTTACAGTTACAGAGAAAGTGCAGTGCAGGTAGACAACAAGGTGCAAGGTCATAATGAACTAGACTGTGAGGTCAACAGTCCATCTTATCGTACTAGGAAACCATTCAATTGTCTTATAACAGCGGGATAGAAACTGTCCTTGAGCCTGGTGATATGTGCTTTCAGGCTTTTGTATCTTCTGCCTGATGAGAGAAGGGAGAAGAGAGAATGTCTGGGGTGAGTGGGGTCTTTGATTATGCTGGCTGTTTTACAAGGCAGTGAGGGAAAGGGAGGGGAGAAGGAGAGGAGAGGAGGGGAGGGGAGTCTATGGAGGGGAGGCTGGTTTCTGTGATGTGCTGAGCTGTGTCCACAGCTCTCTGCAGTTTCTTGCAGTCATGGGCAGAGCAGTTGCCATACCAAGCCATGATGCATCCAGATAGGATGCTTTCTATGGTGCATCGATAAAAATTAATGAGGGTCAAAAGGGAATGCTAAATTTCTTCAGCCTCCTGAGGAAGTAGAGGTGCCAGTGAGCTTTCTTGGCCATAGCGTCAACATGGTTGCATCAGGACAGGCTATTGGTGATGTTCACTCCTAAGAACTTGAAGCTCTTAACCGTCTCGATCTCAGCACCGTTGATGCATGTGCACCACCCCCCTCCTGAAGTCAACGATCAGCTCTTTTGTTTTAGTATTAGTATTGGTATTGGTTTATTATTGTCACTTGTACCGAGGTACAGTGAAAAGCTTGTCTTACAAACCAATTGTACAGGTCAATTCATTACACAGTGCAGTTACATTGAGTTAGTACAAAGTGCATTGATGTAGTAAAGGTAAAAACAGTAACAGTACAAAGTGTCACAGCTACAGAGAAAGTGCAGTGCAATAAGGTGCAAGGTCACAACAAGGTAGATCATGAGGTCATAGTCCATCTCGTTGTATAAAGGAACCGTTCAATAGTCTTATCAAAGTGGGGTAGAAGCTGTCCTTAAGTCTGGTGGTACGTGCCCTCACGCACCTGTATCTTCTACCCGATGGAAGAGGAGAGAAAAGAGAATGTCCCGGGTGGGTGGGGTCTTTGATTATGCTGGCTGCTTCACCAAGACAACAAGAGGTAAAGACAGAGTCCAAGGAGGGGAGGGTGGTGTCCGTGATGCACTGGGCTGTGTCCACAACTCTCTGCAGTTTCTTGCAGTCCTGGGCAGAGCAGTTGCCATACCAAGCAGTGATACATCCAGATAGGATGCTTAATGTTTTTTGTTGACATTGAGGGAAAGGTTGTTGTCATGACACCACATCACAAAGCTCTCTAGCTCCTTCCTGTACTCCAACTCATTGTTATTTGAGATATGGCCTACTACAGTGGTAACATCTGCAAACTTGTAGATGCAGAATCTGGCCATGCAGTTGTGAATGTATAAGGAGTAGAGTAGGGAGCTGAGGACACAGCCTTGTGGGGCATCAGTGTTGAGAATAATCGTGATGAAGGTGTTGCTGCCTATCCCTACTGATTGCAGTCTGTTGCTCAGGAAGTCAAGGATCCAGTTGCAAAGGGAGGGAAGGGAACTCCCCTCCTCCTTTACCTCAAAGCTATGTCCTCTTCTCATTATTATAACTTCCAATGAGTATAGGCCCACCCGCTCAATCTTTCCTTCACCCAGGGATCAACCTACTCCCAGATCTAGGAGCTTGAAGATGAATTTGCTTGGAATTATAGTATTGAAGGCAGAGCTGTAGTCAATAAACAATAGTCTAACGTAGGTGTCTTTACAGTCCAGAAGCTCTAGAGATGAGAGCAGGGCCAGGGAGACACCATCTGCTGTATACCTCTTTCAGTGATAGGCAAATTGTAGTGGCCTGAGGTTGTCTGGGAGGCTGGAGTTAATGCGTGCCATGACCAGCCTCTCAAAGCACTTCATGATGGTGGATGTCAGAGCTACTGGATGGTAGTCATTAAGGCACGTCACCTTGTTTTCCTTATATACTGGGATGATAGTGGTCTTCTTAAAGCAGGTGGGAACCTCAGATTGAAGCAGGGAGAGGTTAAAAATATCTGCAAATACCCCCGCCAGCTGATCTGCGCAGGATCCAAGGGACACCATCCGACCCATTTTCCGCGGATTCACTCTCTGGAAGACTGATCTCAGGTGCGTTCCAGGCTGTCGGAATGGGTGGTGACATTCCAATCCCCTTCTGTTCAAAGGATGAAAGGTGCAGCAAAACGAAAGGGTAATGTATTCCATATACCATTTTCTGATAAAATGTCTCAGAAATCCACCATTCTGTGTTCCTTAAATAGAAATATCCTTTTGTTGGTTGCCTACAGGTGTTCCTGACTCAATAGGCATAACTTATCTGCCTCCTTAACAGTGAGGGATCCAGATCCTAACATTGATATTCAAAAACAAAGTTAATACTGGCTACAACTCAACTTCTTGCCAATATTAGGGTTATCCATTACATTCCAGATCACATCTCCAGCATCAAAATCTGTTATGCTCCATGGAAACCCAGGAATAAGAGACATAAAGGTAAAAACGAGGAAACAAAAGTCCCTTCAGTTTAGGATGCATCTTAATTTTCTGGTAATCTCTGTGTGTCAGTGTATGATGAACAACGCTGGATACTTGGGAACATGGGCTCGTTTTCAAAGTGATTTGTAGCCCGTCAATCGAGTTTTTCTGCTTTTTTCTGATTGTTTTTTTTGTTCCAGGCTAAATCTAGACACTGCTTAGCAACACAACATTTAAACGTCCTTGGTGGGGAGGCGTGGGAAAGTGAAATAAAAACAAAATTTGATGCCTCAACCATTGCTTATTCAGCATCTTGGGATCTCGGGATTTGGTATCCTCTGGTATAAAGTCTGCAAATGGTAATATCCGTGTCTATGTTGCAATACCGTCACCATTGTGCAAGCACGAACCAAGAGGCTGAAAGGATTTAGCTCAGTTTTACATCTTGTCCCTTCATTACATAAGATATCTTTATTAGTCATGTGTACATCGAAACACACAGTGAAATGCATCTTTTGTGTAGAATATGCTGGGGGCAGCCCACAAGTGTCACCACACTTCCGACGCCAACATAACATGCCCACAACTTCCTAACTCGTACGTCTTTGAAATGTGGGAAGAAACCAGAGCACCCGAAGGAAACCCACGCAGACATGGGGAGAACCTACAAACTCCTTACAGACCGCGGCGGGAATTGAACCCCGGTCGCTGGCACTGTAATAGTGTTACGCTAACCCGTACCCAGAGATGGTTTCTCTCATGCTTTTATTCATGCTCTTTTTTCCTTTAGGCTCATCTTGACATGGACATCTTATGAAACGATATTCAACTGTGTGTACAGTTAAGAGTTCATGGATTAATCTTGGATGCCCCAGCAACAAAATGGATACTGAATTGGATTTGTTTTATGCCTAAGGTTATGGTGATTGTACACAGTCACTTTAATGTAAAAGCCAAACCACATGGCGATCAGCAAGTTGCAAATCAAGAATTCAAAGATCGGTGATGATGGATGTCGCATTGAGATTTAGAATGTGGTTGAGAGGTCAAATGAAATAATGTTGGTGAACCATTCATGGTTGGGTGAAAAAAATAGGGTGATTTGCTGTAATATCTAGGGTCGATTTGCTGTAATATCCAGGGTCAGCCCATCTTGAGCAGTTATGCCCAGAGATGACAAAGCCCCAGCAGTAACAACATCTCTTTTTAGCAGCTCAGCACTTGTCAGACTGGTGATACGCAAGTTATTATCACAAAAATAAGGTCATAAGCACCAAGTTTTTGTTGATATAGTAACTATAACATAAGCAAAATGTTTCTAAAATGCTTCAAAACAGAGTTCATAAAGAAAATTTGACTGAGCCTCAGGTAGTTATTAGGGAAGATGGGAAAATACTTGTTCAAAGAGAAAGTTTTATTTTAAAATGGTGGTTTAAAAGGAGAGCAGTGGTGTAGTGGAGAGTTTGAGGAAGGTATCTGAAAGTTTTTGCTTAGATAGCCAAGGTGAAACAGTTAAATGGAGGAAAATCAAAAGGCCACAACTGGAGATGCAGTAATCCGTGGTTATAGTGTCAAAGAAGATGAGAGAAAGTGAGGTGATGCCATTGGTGAGAATCAAAAATGGCACTATAAATAAGTGTCTGGCCTTGGACAGGCAAGTGCAGGGGTGAGGGTGAAGGATGAAGGAGCCAAGGTAAAAGCTAGGACACCAGCAACTGAACTTTGGTTGACAAATTTTCAGAAAGTAAAACATGGTGAAGCAGACCAGGGATATTCCTGGAATATTCAAGTCAGGAGACGTCAAAGGTATCAACGAGGGTTTCAGTAGCAAACAAGCCAAAGCTGTGTGGAGTCAGCAATATTAAAGAAGTGGAAAGAGTGGCCCGAACAGCAATGTGGATGTATGGTCCAAAGCTTATTCGGGTTGAATGCACAGCCATAGTGCTTTTCAACCTGGCTCAGTTTCAGACAGATGGTTGGAGGCACTGGCCAAGAGATAAAGAGTTTGTAAGGTGACCAAAGGCAATGGCTTCAGTCATCCTTATATTAAGCTTGAAGAAATTTCTGCTTGTCAAATACAAGGAAGTGGGCAAACAGTCTGACAATTTAGAGGCAATGGAAGGACTAAGAGAACTGGCTGTCAAATAGAGATGGGCGTCATCACTGTGTATGAGAAAACGGTTTCTAGGCGAGTTGCCAAGGGGTGGTGTACAGGTGAGAAACAGAAGGGGTTCAAAGCTGACAGTGCAGGCACAGGAAGAATAGGCACCAGGAGGTAATTTGACAATTACTAATGGATAGAAGTGAATGAACCAAATGAGGTCAGTCTTGTTTAACTGGATGCCAGTAGACTGCCTTTGGAGGATAGTATTTTTCAGCTTTGTCAAAGCGTGCAGAAAAATCAAAGAAAAGTTCATTTGGAACTGTCATCATCATTGATCATCATCATTATTCCATCACAAAGGTTTGAATCAATTACAGACTAGGAAATGGTGAAGAAATAAAGGTGACTGCAAGTAATCCATCACGATGCTGCTGACAGCTGCATGCAAAAAAACATAGAAAGTGCAGCATTTAGGAGGAAGTCTCTTTCATGCCTAAGGTGTAAAGGTTACCATGCAACTTTCGACAACTGATACAAACCATTTCACATAAGTGTACGTGAAAGAAAGCCATGAGATAACCACCAAAGGCAATGAGCTGAGCAAGTTGGGGTGACACTGAGGGAAGATTTTACTATCTGAAAACTTAAGTCACATGGAATTCAACTATTCAGCCTTCTGTTCACAGCATAGCTTCTTACAAACACAGATCTTGCTTTTTAAAAGAAATTTGCAACAAGTACAGATATTGGATGTATTTCAGACAGCATTAATGTGGTGGGTAGAGTGGTAAAACTGATCATTCACGTAATGCACTTACAGAGGGTTTTGCAGCTCAAGAGGCATGGGAAGCCATGGTTTTCTGTCCTGCATTCATGGATGCTTAGACCATTGTTTTGGATGAATGGTGTAACTGAGTCGAGTGGACTGTTCCTTCTGTCCCCAGAATAGTTCTGACCAGGATGCAGATAACTATCTCACAGGGCTTCACTGATCTCGGATTTCTTTTGTTCTGGGTTCTCCATATGAAAGGGGAGACCACTACTAATAGCTGGAATATAACTTTCTCTCTGGATCACAGGACGTGCTCCAACCATCATACTGCAATCTCTGCACATATACCTGAAAAGATCATGGGTCTAGGGTACAAGCACTAATGCAACAAACGGATCTCAGGAGGAGGCTACATTGAGACAGGCTTGAATAATAATGCAAAAGCCACTCATTTTCCAAATGCAGGAGACACGGGAAGTCTGTAGAACACACACAAGGTTTAAAAGCTTCCACTTCAAATATACACAAAGCACGTCGTGATATACACAATCGTGATCTCAATTAAAATTGTTGTTATGCCAAAATTGATAATTGTGCAGACATTGTTCTTGGTAAACTTTGGAAGTCAATTTGATGAAGTGGCACAAATAGGAAATGGGAGTTGAACATGTGTTCAAGATGGGATGTAAGGGTGAAGAAAAATATAAGGATACAGGGACAAAAGATATGCACCACTGTTAATGTAGAAGCCTAGATCTGTATTTAAGGGAAAGAGCTTCTAATTTAGGTATGCTTGAATGTCACTTGCATTTGGCATTGGTTTCTCCTCCCGAGCACTGGCTCAGATTTTGCTGAGTAGAGCATGCTGCCAAGATACCCAATCATGCATTTACCACAAGGCTGATCATGTCTTGGATCTAATTGCCAAGGCCCTGCATGGCATTAGGGACTTCAGCAATGTAATTAAGTCATATGGCCACATAAAGCCCCACCCATACACTGCTGAGAAAACCTTTGACTGATGGCAAAACATCATAATCTGACATTTATTAGCATTCAAAAGCTCATCAAAATATATTATATGAAGTTAAACAATGACCTAAAGCACTTAAAAACAAAATAATTAAAAGCAAATTATTTTTTTTAAATTACCTATTCTTACCCTTTTCCCTTCACAGCCATAAGACCTTGACAGAAATGAGTGGCCTCACATAACTTGGCACGCATTCCCCAGTCTAAGTACGTGGTATCTCCACAAGCTTGGTCTCCTACTGGTGGTCTCTACTTCCACATCCAGATACGTACATGCTAAAGTCCTAAGCTTACTTGCAGTTAGGCTAGTAAAGGCTAGCAGTTTGCTACGGGTGTGCCAACATTTCCCAGTATGACTCAGCCCAATGCTTCAGTAACTTTCAGTTTTCTTGCTGATGGTCTTGTTCTACGTGAAATATCATTATCCTCTCTGCATGGGTAAATGGAGGAAAGAGAGGAGGGTACGCAATCTCAAAACCCGACTGCAGCAGCACCAGCTGTGCTTATTAACCCATGCGGCATTGTTCAAATGCCGTAAGTTTGTTATTCATAAATACACTGTTACAATTACATTAAAAAAAGGTAAAAGATATAATTTTGAGCATTCTCCAAACACACTTAAGCCCACTCAATTCAATTTCTCAATCAATATTTTCCACACTACCTGGAAGCATCTTTCAGAGAAATTTAAGACCATGTTTTTGCAACCAGATATTAAAAGAATACAGAAAATGGAGACTCTCAAGAAAAAAGTCAGTGCAAAAATACTGGACTTTTAAACTTAATGGCTATCACCCTGATAACTTTACTTTGAACACAGAACGCTACAGCACAGTACAGACCCTTCAGCCCACATTGTTGTGCCAACATTTTATCCTGCTCTAAGATCTATCTAACCCTTCCCTCCCACATAGCCCCCTGTTTTTCTACCATTCAGAGTATCTGGGTTTTTAAACATGCAAATGGTTATGTTTACCTCCTTTGTACATCCCACAGCTCAAAACAGTTATCGGAGCATGAGTGCTGTCTCTGCTTGTGCATGGGTCAGTGCAACAATAACATAAACATAGTCAGATCCCATAAACTGCAAATCCATGACAGCATTATCATTGGTGCTATTTTCTAACCTAAGAATTAACAAAGATTATTGTTGCTCTAAAGCTGTGCTCAGAACAATGTCTAGACATAATGCTTGAAGATGAGTTTGATGAGGTGGCATGTGCAGGAAACAAAGATCATTTGCTATTTTTATACCAGTATTTGTTTAATTTTCAAAACACAAGTTTTTTCTCCCTAGCATTTTTCTGGAAGCTTGTTTTGAGGATGTTCATTTACTCATTCAAGTGATCAAGTGGCTGATGATCAAAACATCCAATGGTCATCCAATATTGTCCTAAAGTAATATTTCAAATTGTCCTAAAGTAATATTTCAAAGCATCAGGCAATTATTAAACTTTTAAGAGGGCTTGGAGAAGATTATTTCATTTGGCTTTTTTCAGTTATAATTCCTAGACTCTATGTGATCCCATACCAAACACCTCCAACAGTGTGGCCATCACTACCATGTAATAGTAAGATAACCTATTACTGCATAATAGCAATTTCCAGACCAAAATGACATCCAAACCAAATGTTATACAGTAAAACGTCTTCTGTTTTCTTCTCCACATTGTCAATGCAGTGAAGTACTTCTGATGGAATGTGTTTCAGTGGTGGTCAATGGGAAAGTTCAGCATGTGCTTGAATGAGAAAACATTAAAAATACTGTTAATGCACCAGAAATGGGAGGCAGTTAGTGACTATCATCATGACCAGGTAGTGAAGGGTTAGATGGAGTGTTGCCTCGTGATCTGATGACTGCTATGCCTACACAGCCTTGAAAATCTAGCCCATCTGTTGCTCCAGCAATCCCGGGTGGTTGTATTTCTTGTGTGAAGTTCTGGTAGGCATGGGGATGTAAGATTAACAGAAATACTTTGCCACCTGCGCTGAGAAAAATACAGCTGTATATCAGGACTCTCAACGTCACCATCAAATTTTCTGGAAAGTTTCGGAGAGCAAAACAAGTCTGTGGTTGTGTCCAGACAGAAAGCACACTGTGAAAGCACAGACTAGGAGAAATATGACTCATGGGAGAGCTTAAGGGTGAAAACTGGAAAGACCAAGAAATGAAGGTCAAATAAAAATCATGGAGGGAAAGCATATTTTCATTCTTGTCACTATATATAATTGATTAAGAAAAACCAGTGCAGAAAGGCAAAAGCAGTTAAGGGAGGAAAAACAGCTGTTAAAATTGAGAGGAATGATCATTAAAAAAAGAGGGAGATACAAGTAGCTGAATTCAAGTTGTTGAATTGAGTTGGATGAGGAATAAGCCATTGCAAATAAGCTCAGTTTAATTGTGACTCAAAACATCTTCAACAAATACAAACAGTACAGTATTAATTACATGAGAAAAGCATGCATTCAGAAGAGGACATGCAAACTCCACACAGACGGCACCCAAGGTCAGGATTGAACCTGCGTCTCTGACGCTGCAAGGCAGTGGCTTTACTACCTGTGCCACTTTAATTCTGGATTAAATCATGTGACTGAAGCATCTCCTTTCTAATTACCAATGAATTCCCCACAGCATTATTTGCGGATGAAAGAAAACCACCACAGAAATAATCTGATCATCCAACAGAACTAACAAAATAAAATTATGCCTTTATATATTCCAGTATTATAAAAAAGAAGTGGTGCTGTTAGTTATAATTCATTGAAGAGAGGAGCATACAAAAATTAAATGAAATTGTTACTTTTTCTTTCACAACCAGTTCATGGACTGATTATTTAACCTCATTTGGAATAAAACTGCTTCTCATTGAAAACTGCTTCTCATGCCAGTCACACAATACAGAAAATTCATTTATCTGCACCCGAATACATGTGGTAGAGCTTCAGAGAATCACAGACATGTTATAAACAGTATAAGGCTATTTGGTCTTTATAAATGACCAAACGCAATTGCAGAGATATTAATGTTGACTTATTCTAAATAAATGCAAGTTACATGCATCTGGATATTTCCTTGAATCACTTCACTGGAAAACTGAGGATGTATATTCACATATTGCAATCTGCCTGCTACCCAGATCTGAAGGATGTGTGTGTACACGGCACCACCACTCTGCACCAACTCCGGGTGTCAAACCCATTCTGCGCGACTTTGGTCCAGGTTGATGCTTTGTCATTCCAATACAAGGTGCAATTGGTACCAATGATTTTTTTTATATATAAGGTAACACTACTGATATTTTTACTTAAGAGTTCTTATAGATATGAGATTGATAACTAAGCAATTTTCTCTTTCAGTTATCCTGGTAGATTTAGTGCTCTGCCTCTAAGTATGGACCGAATTTGTGTTTGGTCAAAACAAATTTTCTGAGAAAGCCACATGTACAGTATTTCTGGAGACACAAGAGACTGCAGATGCTGGAATCTGGAGGAAAAGCAAACAGCTGCAGAAATTCAGAGGGTCAGGCAATGGACAGTCGACGTTTCGGATCTCGACCCTTCATCTGGACTGTACAATATTTCTGCCACTTCCTGACACTTCCTTTGTAAGGATTCACCCCATTTAACCATGATTGTGATCGTTGTGTGATGAAACTTCTACCTTGTAGAATTCCAGCATGGTAAATGGCAGCTCCATATTAGAATTAATTCCAGAAAGAAAAATTAATGTATATAATGAGTGAACAAGAAAGCCAGGGAAACCAAAATTATAAAAAGGACAAAATAGAGAATTAATTATTTGAGGAGAAAGCAAATGAACCCTTACAACTGGTAGAATTGTCAAATTTCTCCAACTTGAATCAGATAGTTAAAGAGTCTGGTGAGGAAGTTGAGTTTGGGAATTAATGCTTATGGATTGTGAACCTCATGCCTTATTTTTTGCTCGAAGTGATCATGCATCTTGCTACACTCCTTGACCCAACTACTTTCTTACTACTACATTTGTCATGAGCTGCTATCCACCTTATGCCTCTTGCCATTATTGTAGTTGTTCTCCCTTTTGCACTTACTACATTCATTTACTCACCCTGTCCTGCGCCGGTTACTTGCCACATACTGTTTGTCACCAACTTACCCTACCCTGCTCATAAGATAAGATTTCTTTATTAGTCACATGTACATCAAAACACACAGTGAAATGCATCTTTTGCATAGAGTGTTCTGGGGGCAGCCCGCAAGTGTCACCACACTTCCGGCGCCAACATAGCATGCCCACAACTTCCTAACCCATACGTCTTTGGAATGTGGGAGGAAACCAGAGCACCACGCAGACACAGGGAGAACGTAAAAACTCCTTACAGACAGCGGCCCCTAGTGCTGTAACAGCATTACACTAACCGCTATACTACCGTGCCTGCCCTAAAATACTAAGCTAAGGAGGCACCCGGATGCTTCTTGCTGTATGTTATTTGCTCCAGCCCTGTGCCAGAATTCAAGCCTCTCCTGCCCTTGTGTTACTGCACGACAGGTCACAAGGCTTTCTTTCCATTAGCTTCAGGACATAATGTGTGTGGTTCCCAGATTATTTTTTCTTCATGGCCTGATAGGAGTCTGCCGAAATGGCAGCTGATTTCCATATCTGCGGTGCCTGTTGAATGTCCCTATTTATTTGCTGTTCACTGAAGAAATAGAAAAAAATGAGTTCCTAAGGAAATAGTAATTCACAGCTAAAGCTGCAAATATATTTTTACTTCATAATATCTTTAAGTAAGAAATTTGCTTTTGATCATTTGTGGTAAATGGGTGTTAGATTATGGCTGCCAATTGTGCTCTGTTCTACTGGAGCAGATTATCAGACCCGTCTGGTTCTGCTGACCAAACACACTGTTCACCCCACATACATTTACTTTACATAATGATGTTTCTCTGTTTTGTAACAGTGCCTCACGGTGTCTTGAGGTTGTGAAAGTGCTAGATAAATGCAATTTTGTTGTTTTCATTTCAGAAAAGAAATCTTGCCTTATTGGACATGGAACTTGACAATTCTAAGGGTCCATTTGCTTTCTCCTCAAATAATTAATTCTCTATTTTATCCCTTTCATAACTTTGGTTTCTCTGACTTTCTTGTTCATTCATCACGTACATTCTTTTTTTCTGGAATTAATTCTAATATGGAGCTGCCATTTACTGTGCTGGAATTCTACAATGTAAAAATGTTATCACACAACTATCACAATCGTGGTTAAATGGGGCGAATCTTTACAGAGGAAGTGTGTGCATGGGGAGGCAGAATTACCGCACAGTCCAGATGAAGGGTCTTGACCCGAAATGGCAACTGTTCATTTCCCTCCACAGATGCTGCCTGACCTGCCGAGTTCTTCCAGTAGTTTGTAATTTTGCTCAAAATAAGTTCTATTTTTTACTGTACTTTATAACAATATAGATTCACTTTCAGCAGTTTGACTACATGGTGTATCATTAAATGATTTTCTTTTAAATGTTCAACAATTTCTGACAAGATTTGTTGCATAGAGAATCAGACTCGTAGTATGGGCAAACCTGAGATCATCAACTCTGCTGCCTGTGTACTAATTTGCACCAAATCCCATCACCCAGTGCTTCCTAATCCTCAGCGGTCCAGTTAAGTCGCATCTCAATTTTAAAATTCTCGTTCCTCCCAACTCTGTAAACTTCTGGCCTATAATCCACTGAGATATTTCTGCTGTTACAATTCTGACATGTTGATCATCCACACATTGAATCGTTCCACAGTGACAGTCACACTTTCATCCGTCAATGTGTTCTCTGGAATTCTCTCTCAATACCTCACTTTCCTTCTCTTAAGATACTCAATGAAATCTCCCTCAGTGACCAAGCTTTTAGTCATTTGCTCAATGTCTCATTGTGTGATTTAGTTCAAATATTGTTTAATAATGATCCTGTGAAGTGACTTGGGAAGGTTTGCTTGTGACAGGTGTAATAGCATATTTGCTTATTGCTGTAGCAAAACCATTTGGAACTGAGGTCACATGGTAATAGATTAAATACAAAGTAATGAAGTCTTTAAACTGCATTGGGAATTTATGTAGTAATTACACACAGAATTAATTATAAGTGGTAAAATTAACTTGAATTTCAGCTTGTGATTTGTAACTTTTAATTTGTTTCCATCTGGATACCAGAATAAAAATTCCACTTTTCCCAATATGGAGTTTAAAACCATCCTACAGTCACAACAGGGTATTCAATTTTAAGACTGAAATATTAAAAATGCTGATACAATTTATGTTTTATTCTGCTTTGAAAAAGAAAATGCAATAGAGCACCACAAAGTAGGAGTCTAGTATTAGTGAAATACTAGTTATTTGGCAGACCATAGCATAATTACAAGCTTTTAAAAACAGGGCAAGAAAGAACAATGTCTCCCCTTTGTTTATTTCTCACCCTTAATGAGAATAAAAACTTTCAATCATTTTATTAGTTCATGATGTCTGTGCAAATCCCTCAAATCGCAGTCCTGAAACCATTTTTTCTTGAAACAGATTAATCGGATTTCCTGAAACAAGATGGTCTATTCATGCTTCATTATAAAAGTGAGCAAAAGTAACACAATGAACCATTAAAATATAAATTTTGAAATCAGCCCAAAATGCCTATTTGTCACAAGCTGCTAGGAAATTCAATAGATTTTTGAATTATTTTACCACTTTTAAGATATTTTAGATCACTCTGCTCGCTGGCAGTGAATGCTGGAGCACTTCAGCTTGCCTTATCATAATCAGAGCTCTACTATGGCGCACCCAAAAATAACATCAGATGCTTCTTATCAGGATAAAGTCTACTTTAACATCAGACAGTTATTTTTGTCTTAATTGTCAAATGCTTTTAGTAAATGAGGACACAGCTAAATATATATGTTGCAAGCTCCTTGTATAATAGAGAATAATGCTAGCACTAACATTTCCAATCTAGTTGTTTTATGTGGTGATACTTTAATCCCTTCCACAACAATGATTTTAGCTGTATTCAGAAGTTATAATCTGGCAAGTTTTCTTTAAGGCTTTTAATTCAGCACTTCTTGAAAGACTCTTCAAAACAAAACAATGTATGATTTGGTTGCTCACTTAAGCAAACAAACCAGAGACAAAACTAATTAACTGTCATGTTGTGCTAAGCAAAATAATTTAAGCAATGTTTTGTTTTAATATGTTGTCATAACTAAAGGCAGTAGCAATACAAACCCAGCACTAAAATGAAGAATGTTGGAAAATAAAGTTATTATTTATAAACTAAACCTAACAAAGTTGTTAGTAATTGTTCCAGCATAAGAGCCTAGCAGTGTAATGATGTTATAGATAAGTTTTCCAGTCTCTATTTTAACCTTTAATGTTAATCTTTTTTAAAACTTTAGTTTAAAAGAATGTGCAAGAAACAATTTGTTACCCCTACAAAAATTCACTGTAAAATGAAACAATTTGTTACAGCTATAAAAAATCACTGTAAGATCTTACAATGACAACAGTCTACAGAGTAGAATTACACCATCATGATGACACCAATTTGCCATTAATTATCACTGCCTTTTTACAAGGGTAATGGAATATTCTGGTTCCATCCATAGGTTTCAGTTCAATTACATTATTTGACAAAACAGACACTAGAAATACAGAACCTACAAAATAAAACCTACACAACAAAGTAACAGAATAAACCACACTCTTAACACTGCATCAAACTGAAGCCAACTAAAGAAGTCACTTTAAATGCATCAGTGAACCTCCAGAAATACTCTATCACACTCAAGCCATGCATTTCAGCTTTCGCAATAAACTGAAAATTAAATTCATGATTCTTCACAGCAGTCAGAAAATACTTCCTTCATTACTACAGCCAGACCATATTAGTCATGGAGGCATGTGACATACTTCTGTGGTCACATGCTTTGGCTTCAACAGTCCACCTCACCAACCTCTTTAACAACTTAATTTTTTCCAGCCAGAAACATCCAGCTGTATAATTCCCAAAAATGACCACAGCTATCAAGTAAACAGAACACAACAATGACATGGCACTTTTTCCAAGGATGAATTTTTTCTTTAACTGCTCATGTATTATGTGCGGAACATAAGGCTTGTTTGTGCATTGAGTTTAATGTTCAATTGCACTTTCAAGGTCTTTGAAACAAATTTAGAACTGACACACCCCTTCTGAACACCAAGTCCCTATGTTTGGCATTTTACAGGGCTCTCTGGAAAATATCAGCAAGAAAGTACTCTTGCTTCTATGAGTCTTTTTACTTATACTTGATGGTAGCCCAAGCTCTTGTGGTCGGAACTAGTTGTTGGTTTTGATGTATGTTATTGACTGAAGAAAAATAAATTTCAGATAGAAACCTCTAAGCAAATGACTGTAACTTGCATTGCAGAGCTAAAAGTTACCCTGGCTTAAATATTACACGAGTAGAGAAGCTCGTGCCAGCTGATGCAAGAAAACCATAAAACGTACCAAGCCAGTAAATTCAGTCACATAGTGGAAAAACTGAGCAATGATAAAAATCTGATGTATTCAAACTTCCCAGTTAAATAAATCAATTGACAAATTTTTAAGGAACTGAATTCAGGGTTAATGCCTCAAGATACATGCTTGATTGCAATCATCATGTATATTTAGAATTAAAATTCACTGCATACATATTTTGATTAAATAGTACTATATTTTTATTCATATAGGGTCTTAGAACATCCGCGGTGCTTTGAAATTCAACATGTAAGGAGACTGAGAGCACTCTACTTCCCTGCCCCATTCTTGTCTCAACACAACCCAAAGTCTCCAAATTCTCGCCTCAGCTCTCTCCATCCCACCCTGCTGACTTAAATCCATATCCCACCCTTAGCCCTGCTCAATTTTTTTTGATCTGTAGCTTTCTCCTCACTGATTCTGCTTGATTAACAATTCCAGACCTACAGAGTGTCTCTAAAGCATTTACAGGGAACATCAGAGGAGCAACAGAACAATCAAAGACGTATGAGCAGGGCTACAAGATTACACCATACTGATGAACAATTAAGCTTCTAGCAGCAATGATTTTAAATTGGTAGATTGGTTTATTATTATTGTCACATGTACTGAGGTACAGTGAAAAACTTTGTTTTGCATTTCAACACATCAGTGCACTAAGGTAGTACAAGGGTAAAACAATAATGAATGCAGAATAAAATGTTACAGTTACAGAGAAAGTGCAGTGCAGGCAGACCATAAGGTGCAAGGCCATTACGAAGCAGATTGTGAGGTCAAGAGTCCATCTTATCGTACTAGAGGACCGTTCAATATCTTATAACAGCAGGATAGAAGCTGTCCTAGAGCCTGATGGTATGCGCTTTCAGGCTTTTGTACCTTCTCTCCAATGGGAGGGGGGAGAAGAGTGAATGTCCGGGGTGGGTGGGGTCTTTGATTGATTTGGTTGATTTACTGAGACAGCGAGAAGTGTTAACAGAATCCATGGAGGGGAGGCTGGTTTCTGTGATGCGCTGGGCTGTGTCCACAACTCTCTGTAGTTTCTTGTGGTCTCATGCAGAGCAGTTGCAATACCAAGCCATGCTGCATCCAGATAGGATGCTTTCTGTGGTGCATCGATAAAAATTGGTGAGGGTCAAAGGGGACATGCCAAATTTCCTGAGCCTCCGGAGGAAATAGAAGCGCTGGTGAGCTGTCTTGGCCGTGGCATCTATGTGGTTGAACCAGGACAGACTAAAGGAAGTTCCCGACTTATGAACGCCTGACTCACGAACGCCCGTACTTACGAACCGACCACGGCGGCGGTACACCTTCTTTGGCCCAACCCTGGGCCAAGTGCGCACATGCAGCCGGGGAACCCTGGGCCAAGTGCGTATGTGCGGCTGAGGCCATATGCAGCCACGATTCCTGGGCCAAGTGTACATGCACGGCCGTGATCCCCGGGCCAAGTGCACATGCGCGGACACTGTTCCAAGTTACAGACAAAATCAGGTTACGAACAGTCTCAAAAACGGAACTCGTTCGTAACCCGGGGACTTCCTGTATTGATGATGTTCACTCCTAGGAACCTGAAGCTCTCAACCCTCTCAACCTCAGCATTGTTGATGTAGACAGGAGCATGTGCACCACCTCCCTTCCTGTAGTCAATGACCAGCTCTTTTGTTTTTCATTATACAGTATATTTGCATTTATATTTGGTGACCAAGTTTAATTAGGGAACTTACAATGTGACTCTTAACAACTGCAATTAAGCAGGAGCTTGGAGAGCAATCTCTGGAAAAGATCTTGTCCCCTTAAAAATGTGATTGGAGGAAGGTATAAGGGGGATGTCAGGGGTAAGTTTTTTTTAACACAGAGAGTGGTGGGTGCGTGGAACACACTGCCGGCAGAGGTTGTGGGGGCAGATACATTAGGGACATTTAAGAGACTCTTAGATCGACACATGAATGATAGAAAAATAGGGGGCTATGTGGGAGGGAAGGGTTAGATAGATCTTAGAGTAGGATAAAATGTCAGCACAACACTGTGGGCCGAAGGGCCTGTACAGTGCTGTAGTGTTCTTTGTACTATGTTCTAAACGATAATCTACAAATAAATTTTGCAGGAAGAGTTGATTTCCTTCCAATTTCCATCACCATTTGCAATGCTTAATTAAAAGTAGGGTCAAGAGGATAAGGCAAATGCTGGATGCCAAAGGTGGACATTGAACCCAGCACTACTAAAAAATAGTTGACAAGGATATAATTTCTGATATATATATATATATATATATATATATATATATATATATATATATATATATATATATATATACAGTCCTAAATGTAGATAGATAGATAGATAGATAGATAGATAGATAGATAGATAGATAGATAGATAGATAGATAGATAGATATCTTTATTAGTCATATGTACATCGAAATACACAATGAAATGCATCTTTTGGCGTAGAGCGTTCTGGGGACAGCCCGCAAGTGTCACCACACTTCCGGCACCAACATAGCATGCCCACAACTTCCTAACCCGTACGTCTTTAGAGTGTGGAAGAAAACTGGAGCACCCGGAGGAAACCCATGCAGACACGGGGAGAACATACAAACTCCTTACAGACAGTGGCCAGAATTGAACCCATGTCGCTGGTGCTGTAGTAGCGCTACGCTAACCGCTACCCTACATATTCAAAACTCTGACACCGCACATTAACTTCAGTTACCTTTGATTTGTTTTTTGTTAACTTCATTTATTCTAACTTTATTCAATTACCAAGTACCAGGTTAGTTAGCTAATATTAGTATCAGCTAACTAACCTGAAGCTACAACTCAGCTCATAATGCAAAACAAAATTATAGAGTCATACAGCACAGGAATAGACCCAATAATCTTGCACTAATCCTATTTTATACTTCCCAGTTCCCATCAACGCCCAGATTCTACCATCACCAGTGTGCTAGGGGCGATATACAATGGACTGACCCGCATGTATTTGGGATGTGGAAAAAACTAAAGGATCCAGAGGACGCCCATGTGGTCACAGGGAGAATCTGCAAACTCCATCTCAACAGCAGTAGAGATTATAATAATTATTAGTATCACATTAGTCTATAATACTCAGTAACCAACAGATTCATCACCAGATTATCTTTAAACCTCTTAATGTGCACGACATACGCACAAATGAAATCTGATATATTTTATATTACAAACATTGTGAAACAGAGTTCAAATTCGTTTCTGGCATGAAACAAGTGTTTTGATTCTTGAAGGATTATTCCTTGTTGGTAACATATTAATTATATTTAATACATTTTTATTTTTGATTATAACCTGTATATGCACATATTCTGATGAAAATAAATCACTGGCAGCAAATACTAATCTGAACCATTTCGTCATTTGTATTTATTGTGAAATTCCACACCTCACTTGCTCAAAGCAAATGGACAATCAACAGCTAACACAAGGTCAATTAATGCCATTGAACAATATAACTAACTACCTACTTCCTATTGTCAGGTGGTTGATAACTTGAAACCCACAGTCTGTACAAATGTGCAACAAAAAGGATTTTCACTTTCCTTTTTCAGTACTTAATATGGAATAGAGGTGGGTTCTAAGACCAAAGCTCACATGTTCATGTCCCAGTCTTGGTTATTATTTCAACATCCATGGCCTCTCCAGCTCATGTCAGCTATTGAAATCCACTGGAGAGTGCTGCTTGTCAGAGAAAATTTGCCATAAATAGCTGTGACTTGGAGAAATAAATCTGCTGTTGCAAACCACAGAAATAACACTAAACACAACTGGGGAACAACTTGCTACTTAAAGAGGGACCAAAGCGAACGAGAAAAAAATATTTTTTTAAACTTTCGTAGTGGATGTTCAATCTGTCTACTCTATTGTTGCTGTAGCACAAGCACGAAAGAGAAGTAAACTAGATAGTCCATGGTCTTTTCCCTAGTAATCATGTCCCCAACTATGTGCCACTTTATCCAGTTAAGTGATTTTTTTTAATGCTATATGTCACACATCACATTCCACACAGTTGGAATATAATTTGGGTGTGGAAGCCTGACATGACTCCAACGTAAAGTGCAGCAAGACTCTCTACTCTGAAGAGTTTCACCAGCTGACTGAATTCAGGCTGCATTTATGCAAATTACTGCAACAGAACTGCAAAGCAAAATTGAATTAAATCAACATTATACCCATGGAGCCAGAGCACATATTATTTAAAGGACACAAACTATAAATCAGACTCTTCCCAACATTAAAGCATAATTTCTGGAAGAGTCATCCTTCCTTTGCTTTGACTAAGTTAACACCAATTGCAAACATCCTAATTTTTCCAAATAGATATGCAAGGACTAAGCAAATGCAATAATTAGTACTGACTGTTCCAGTGAGAACTAATGCTCTGACATCATTTTGAACTCCAGAAGACAGTAAGTTGTATCATTATATAAGCAAGAAACCCTCTTTAGACACAACACAAGGCTTAGCACTGCTGCTTTACCATCAGGTTATTGCTCCTTCTGCCTTTTTACCAGATTCCTGCTGCTTCTGGTTTTGTTTAACCTCTTTGTAGCCTTTGCTCATTGAAAAGATTTTCTCTGTTTCAAAACGGTTCTCCACTACCCCACCCCCACCCCCCACACACATACCCGAGGACATTTGCCTAGCCAGCTCTGACTCACTTACTGCTCTGTACTGCAAACATAGGCTTTTTGCTTCTGCTGGTTTCATTTAAGCAACATTCTCTGATCTGTAAGTAGTATCATTCCATCAAACTGCCACTACAGTATCTGTTACAATTTCTCAAGAGATTCAACAACAAATCCAAAATGTAGACCACACACCCGACCAACTGAAAGCTGTACTCTTTAGAAAGCTCCCTCAACATATTTACACATATCCCAAAGAATAAGTAATTATCCGCCATGCAGTAACCTGCATAGTGCATTGCAAATGATTAGTCCTATCACACTGTTTTCTTTGATCTGGAAAATATTTAGAACACATTAGGAATTCATCTGTTTATCTTTAAATTAAACAGAAAACATGAAAACAATTCATCCGTTACTAGGTGGTATTCATATGAATACTGAATACCAAAATAAACATCACATTAAAGTTGATACATTCCAGAAGCAGTACTGGAGCACTTCTGTATTTGAAGATTGAAGATTGCCACCAAGATCAATTTTGTGGTTTTATTTTTTTATATATATACTACAACCACAGTAGAATCTGAAGTACAACATTCTCAGAACTCTGATCTAGCACCAAGAGATATCTGTTTTCTTATTCTCCCACACTCAGGTTTCCAGATGAATATCAAAATTATTTATGAACTGGGCAATCTCTTCCACAGTACTGCACCACTTAAAAGTAGCCTTTTATAACATATGTCTACAAAGGCACAGCAGCAACCTTCTTTTACGCCACCCTCAACCAGAATCACTGTGAATATAATTAATGAAAAGTATGCATCTAAAAAAAAACTGCTAAAATAAAGGTAACCTGGCATTAGAAGCTGAAAGAATTGCAGGAAAAGTCTGCCAGTAGAAAAAGATATGTTGTTGGTAGCTCTAACAAGACTGGGATTAAGGTTGAATTAATTCCAGAAATGCAACAGCAATAGCACCTCAGATTTTCTTTTCCCAGCCAACTTTTCTAGTTGAACTGTAAATGCTACCCACCCCCAACCATGCTATTTCATAATACGGGTGTGGGCACCATGGTATCTCCCTGCTTTATAAGATCAATCAAGCTATCAGCTGTTGTAACGGCAGTCATGGGCCAAGAAGGAGCATCCAACAGCACCTTCAGTTCTTCATGAAGCTGCAGATTAGTGAGACTACAAATACAAAATTAAATGCTAATTACAACAACGTTCATCACTATGTACAGAATCAGAGAAGGAAATAGCAATCTCTGAATTTTTCCATATTTCCATATTGCTCATAAAACAAATAAAACACTAAGTAGGTGTATTATTTAGCCAGTCACAACATGCCATCACTGAAATACTGTGAACGAGAATCACAACAGGCCAGAAGGAGCAGTGAGTGACTCACATCCTGATCTACCAGAGCAACTCATAACTCAGCAGTGCGTCTGGACACTTTCCACTTACCTGGATGAGTGCAATTCCAATAAACACGGAAGAAGCTCAAGTTCAATCCTATCCAGGTCAAAGCAGTTCAGTTGACTGACATTCTATGATTACCCTGATGATATACTCCCCCATCAAAAGGGACATCACAGTTCGGCGTATTTCCAAGGCCTCCATGACATCTCCTCCCAAATACATTATTCCTACTGTCTAACTGGACTAGAACACCACCTCCTGCCAGTTCTCCAAGTCACACATCATTCTGTCTTAGAAATTGATACTGCAGCTCATTCATTACTGTAGGGTCAAAATCCTGGAAGTCGGGATCCTGCATCAGAGGGACTGCAGCCGTTCAATATGGTAGTTAATTATCATGTTATCATGAGTAAAAAGGAAATGGCAATAAATGCTTGCCATATCAGAACACCCAAATCCTGCAGGTAAATTAAAGTCTGTTCCAGTCTTTTTCTCCACAGGTTTCCTACTTACTCTGCCTTTCCTTCGATATTCTTCTTAACTAAGCAGGTTTTTCAAGGTACTAATACACCCTTCAGCAACAGCCTGTGGCAAAGCCTTGATGCTCTAACAGTCCTCTGGATAAATATTTCCAACCCTTTCTTATAATTCTTTCCTCGATTATGTTAAACTTGACTTCTCATGACCTTCTTATTGCCCAACTGAGACACCACTAAAACTCTACATTACATTGCAGAATTCAAATCAACCTCAACCTTCCTTTACAAAATTGTACATATTATTGCAACGTGGGTCAAGCTAACCACACTTTACTTCTGCCTTTATATTTTGGATAACAGAACCATCCTGATCCTGTATCCTATGCTTCCAACTTCAATTAAAGGATCCCCTGTGTTTTTTTAAGGCTTAAACTATGTGTGCTGATACTTTTAATGATTCTGCCATTCGATTTAAAATCTTGCCATTAAAAGATTTGTTTCCCTTTCATGTTCTTCTAACAAGGTAATATTTAATATTTTTCTGTATTACACATCTGCCTGCCAGCTGTCCAACCATCTGGATCAGCTAGGTTTCCCTACCTTCTTTCACAGACTTCCCTCCAAATTGGAAACACCAGAAAAAAATCCATATGGATATATCTGTTTCCAAATATAAAACGTTAAATGCAGATCTTCGGGTAAGAACAAGGCCAACAGAAATCACAATGGAATGGCACTCACCACAATTCTCCAGATTAAAATGTCTTCTTCTAGGTGATGTGAACCAAATTCACGTGAGTCATTGTTCACATGAATTATATTTAACTGTTTCTCATATAGTCACTCGGCAACTTACATTTAGGCAATACCTTTATACAACAACCTTAAACATATTTCAAGATCTTTGACCAAAGCACAGAAAAAGTTGTTGGGAGGGATGAGCAATAGTAGAACATAAAGAACCGTGGCATTCAGCTGTGATGAGCTTTAAATAGGAATCTACAGCGCTTCCAGAACTACCTAGGCTCTGAATAGTGCGAGATAATAAAGTGGGGTTGGTGTGGGAAAGGGGTTGAGCAGAAGGTAAAATTAGCAGGAGCTTGAAGTTAGGAAAATTGAAATTTCTGGGAGCATGGTTCAGATGGATGAAATTCCAGAGGCCTGAAGGGATTTAAACTAGAGGATGAGAATTCTGCATCAGAAATATAAAGGAGCAAACACAGGAGTGATGTGCAAGCAGGATGTTATATAAGCAGCAGAGTTCTGGATGAGTTGGTATACAATGCACAGAGGATGCAGGGCTCACAAAGAAAGAATTGGGATAGGTTGGAGGTGACAAAGAGTTTGAACATCAAATGAGTTAGCCCAGGGACTGAAGAAGGTAATTTGTCAGAGGTGGAAACTGAGATTCTTATTGATAAAGACAATGTACGTGGAAGCTCTGGATCAAATGAAGTGTCAGTGGTATCGTTTGGCCTAAGGCAGTGGCTTTGAATGCAATGTTTAACTTGACGACACGATCACTGATCAAAAACTGAATATCAAACTGGCAGAAAAGGAGCACAGAGACAGTGGGGAATAATAAATAAGGAAAAGTGATGGATAGACAGTTCTGAGTATACTCAATAGAGATATAAGAGTGATGTTATGTGATGCTAATAGGCAGGTAAGAAAAGGGACTAAGAAAAGATCATTGGGATACCTGTGACGCAAACGACCAAGGGAATTGTGCCCAATCCGATCTGCTGCCAGTGCTCACACCTCACACTTTTCCTGCACCCACACCTTTTGCAGTCCCATGGATCCAATCATTGAGTCTTGACTTCCACAGTCATCCAATGAGACAAAGCAATCTGCAAGTGGCAACTAGACCTCTGGAAGATCCTGAGGCCGCGCCCACAGACCACCCACAAATGGTCTTTTGAAGGCTCATTATTATCAAACGCATACTGACAATTTTTAAATGTTTTTGATCATCAGCAACATTTAACACTGCTTAAATGGATTTAAATTATCAAAAAATAAATTTACTTAAAAGCACATTTAAGTGTTAAGACTTAAAACTATTCAGATTAAGTAAATTTAAGAAAAAGTAACAAACCACTTAGCTGCCATACCTTTTCATTTAAGATCTGCAACACCTTTCAAATGAGTGGAGTCACACTACACGAGCTAAAGGGCCTGATGTAAAGTGCACCTGATCCCTCAGCCCAGGACATTAATGCTCAACCCTTGGCCAATTCCAATGGCAAAACGGGGTGGCTTTTGCATCTGACTGTCACCTCGTTCCTGATTGCACACTGTAAGTGCACAGGCACAGAAATCAGAAACAAGGTGACCCACACACTGATTTTAGCAGCGCTCTACAGGTCACTATATTCCAACCCCATGAGTTTATTGAATTTTTCTTATGGAACCAGCAAAGCCATTTTCAACAGAAGGAAACCGAAGACTTCAATTTGAATAAAGCCTATTACCTAGGTACGAGGGAAAAAGTAATCTCTCCATACCTTACTAAAGAAGTTACAACAGTACTAGATTAAAAGACAAGACTATTGTGACTTCCTTAGTAAGCCATGGATAGATCATTTTCACAATACAATTTTTCTTTTCTCAACTAAATTAAGCTGGAAAATTAATAAATCTTTATTTGAATATTTTCCAAAGTTTATTATTGGAAGACATATTATTCCAAGTTATCAATCCACTTACCCAATCCTCCCCTCATACCTAGGTAGCGGGCTTTATTCAAGTTTAAGTCTTTCTTTCTGTCTCTCAAGACTTAGAATTCTTTCAAGTGCAGCAGCAAGCCTGAAAATTGCAATACTTTCAGGAACCAGTGATAGGTAATCAAAAAAATCATTGAGTGAGAAGATGGAATGAGAGCAGCTGAACTCACGTAAAAAGGAAAAGAGTAGCATAAATAAGTCTGGATCCCTTAAAGGCAGAGACAAGAGAAATTACGTAGTGATCAAAAAATGCCCAGTTATTACACAAATATTCTATATTGGCTTTTAAAACTGAAAAACCAAAGACAAACAACAGTGAGGAAATTAAAGCAATTAATAATTGTAAAGGAAAATTATGGAAGAAATTAAAATGCCAAATACCCACAGAGTTCAAAAAACTGTAACTCTAGGTTTCAAATGAAGTGCTTACAGGGACTGTGGATGTATTGGTAATAATATTCAAAATTCCTGAGATTTTTGAAGTCAGATAAAAAGATAGAAAATGTAACTCCACTGCGCAAGAAAGGGGAAAAGAAAGATGGAGGGAAAATGCTGGAAGCTATTAACAAGTGGTAACAGAATGCTTGGCAAATCAGGACATGACAAGGTAGATGCAACATGGTTTTATGAAAAGGAAATAGAGTCTGACAAATCCAACTGTTACATTCTTATTCAAGCTGTCCAAGTAAGAACTAATGAATATACTTTCTCTGGATTTTCAAAAGACATTTGATAAGGTGATCTATTATATTAACAGCTGGCATAAAACTTTGAAATGCAGTGAACTGTGAGGTGGATAGTAATAAACTTTGAGAGAATACAGACAGGTTAGTGGAATGGGTGCCGATGAAACCTATTGTAGAAAAATGCCAAGTGCTAAAGTTTGAGCGGAAGAAAAGGAGAGGCGACATAAACTGAAGGGCACAATTCTAACAAAAAACAGAGAAAGCTGGAGGTATGTGCACAGATCATCAAAAGGGAACTGGACAAGTACCCAAAGGAAAAACAGTTCATGAGGGAATGGGACTAAACTGATTGCTCTCACATGTATCCAACGTTGACCCGACGGGCTGAATGGCTTCCTTCCAATGTTGAGACTTTTCTATGATCCTTAGAAACTTTTGAAATTCTCTACTTGAGAAAGCAGATGACATCAACCTTTGATTATATTCAAAGCCGACATCAATTGATTTTTGGAAGCCAAGAGACATGAAGATGGCCAAGCATATGAACAAGGAGCAAAGCACTGTATTTACTCCCTTGGATGCTGGTGGGGGAATGGTTTTGGCAGAATCATTCCCAATAGGCATTCCTGTAGAGCTTCTTATGGGTGGTAAGTCAGTTGTGCACCCAATATGGCCGTGGATATGGGGTTAGTGCAGGAAAGTGGTGCTGAGGTAAAATATCAGTCATGATCTTCTTTAAAGGTAAAGCAGAAAGAGGGGCCAAATGGCCTACTCCTGCTTCTATTTGTTACAAATAAGTGTGAGAGGAAGAGAGTGGAGGATGAGGGTGACAATGGAAACGAGAATCTCAAATGGGTTACCTGAAGTAGAAGTTGAGCTATAAATTCCCTTTTATGGCCAACCTCCAGTTTCCAGGCAGACTTTTTGCAAAATTTTGGAAGACCACAGAAGAGACATTGATTTTTACGCTACATTTGTTTCTGATCAGTTTGACCCCACCTGGATTCCCGACAGTTAAAATACCAGTTTTTTCCTATCTTTCACAAGCTTAGACATTCAGAAGTGTTTTACAACCACTTAAGTGCTTTTGAAGAGTATTCATTACAATGTAATCTTAAATGCGAGTCATGTTGTCATATTTTTTCTTAAATTCTAAACCCACTTCCAATGAATCGAGCTGTTTTCCTCTCCGCTGTTTCTATATTTTACTTGCGGAAACTTGTCATACATTCAATACTTTTACCATTCCTTTGCTCTCTTCTGCAAATTTGCCTGAATCCCTACCGCCTTGACGGTTAATGCGCCTCAAACATTTTCATGATAACGGTCATTTTCTCGACTATTTTTAATCACATTGCGATCTCTCTTTTCCAATGTGCACTGCCCTCCGCTGTGGGAGAAAGAAAAGGGCCAGTGCGTTCCTGGTCTCGATGAAACAATGAACAAACAGTATGTGGTTTATTTTCTTGATACGAAGGACAAAACGTTCAATGCAAAATGGAAAAAAAACATTTAACTGTAAAATGGGGATGCTAGAAAACTGCTGGAAGGACGAGATTAAATTGGGTGCAGTACTCACCCAGGAGGCAAAGGTGCAGTGCCGCACCCTGGTACATGTACTTCCATCGCTTTCTGCACTCGGGGAAGTTGTACAGCAGTTTCACAAAGTCCTCGTCAGCAGAACGGTTTCCCCCTTCTTGTTCAACTGCAACGGAAATACACCAAAGAACGACACAATTTGGGATTATGAGGCCTGGAGCAATTGCAAGTGTGCAGTAATTGACGTTAGTAATGACAGAAAGCTTTGCGTGTGTTCTGGATGCACCTTGGTTTGGTGAAGCGCTGTGCCGGCCCGGGAATCCCCGCCGCTCGCCGCCGCTCCGGGCCGGGTTCTACTGCGCCCGCCGCCCTCTCGTACTTCCGCAGTCCGGACCAACACTAAGTCTGCTCAACTGGCCGATCGCGCTGCGTTTATAAATACAAACATTTTCAAGCCATGACATGTGCAAAAATGTACCCACTCCGAGTCAAACTTTCCAAGCTACGGGGTCGATCCCGGACACGACTTTAGAATTCCCTCCTTCCTCGCCTACTAGATTGCACAAGAAGTGCCTGCCCATGCACACTGCACAAAGTCAACACGCCAGCATCTAGCTCAGTAGCGGAGAGTATTTGCATATATTTCTTTATTATTCGTTTTGTTTTCCTGGTTTAAGTTTCTGCCAGCACCGTGCGGGCTGGAGCTGCGGTTTTCAATTCCTGCCACTAGGATCCCAGGATGATTTGCTGCTTCTGAATTGCCCCCACGTCCACCTGCATTTAAAGCAGAATCGGCCGCTTGCTTTGTCAAAAAAATACAAGCTGGAAAGTGGAGTGCTTTATTTTAAAAGAATGTCTCCACCAATCTTTTGAAATGCACAGTTTGCATTCGATTTACATTCGACCAGAAAGTTTTTAAATAGCCAACCTTTCTAAATGGAATTCAAAAAGTCGTTTGCACCCAGCGGCACTTCTGCAGTAACCGCGAGAGAAGGAAACAGGCTAAACCGGCCAAAGTTTTGATTACCACACTGCACCCCTGCTTTGCTTATGCACCCCCTCCCCCTTAAAATTAGGCAATACTTTTCTGTACAGAGGCCGTAACTAACCCCATATTAAGGCAGCATTTGGTCTCAGGAGTCAGGAAACAAAGATCCACACTACTCGAATGGAATGGGAATGCTGTTTAATTTTACCTAAAGAAAACGATTGCGTTTAAAAATCAATGCTCTATCAATGCTTATAGGCAAGGTGAGAGTGCAGGGAACACCAATGGTTCTGCTTTAGAGGTTGGAGAACATATTATTTTCATTTACGGGGGTGACACAGGGAGATTGAGGTCAGGGTGTTCAAACACCCTTGAAATATCCCTGCGCGTGTTTTTTAATCGAGCCACTCCTGTCAAAAGAATGTGCCAGCAATCACTTGATACAACACTGACATTTTTTTAACAGAGCCAGCCAGTTCTGCAAATTGACCAGTGAAAACCGATTAGTTGGGCTTATTCTTCGAAATATTTGCCAACGGAATACACAGAAACTAGTGGTAAAGTTATTCGTAGATTGGCAGCACGTAAACGGTCTATTACACCTGAGTGCTTTGAAGTTTCTGTGCAGAAAGATTTTTTTTTCATTTGCTATGTTTGAGCTCCTGCGTTAATTGAAGTAATGATTCTCTATAAACCTCATGAAATTCCTATTTAAAATATAGATCTTTGGAAGTAAGTGGTCTGACGAGTTTATAACCCCTGAAGAAAAATTGCTGCCAAGCTTCTCATGGTTTACCAGGCAGCAGTGATCCCTATGTCCTCTGCATGCTCTGAGCCTTGGGCTACCAACAACAAGTATCTCAAGGCACTGGACGAATATCACCATTCGATCTCCACAACATCCTCCAAATTCACCGGAAGGAGAAGTAAACGAGCGTCAGTGTCCTTCCCCAGCTCAACATCCCAATACTGAGACCCTGGTTGCATTCAATCAGCTACATTTAGACAGACCAATCCCTGATTCCCAAAACAGACACTCTTATCTGCACTTTGTCATGGGAAGACATTACCAGGTGGGCAGAGAGAAGGATTCAAGGAAGTGCCCAATGCCTTCTTGAATAAATGCATAACTGCTCAAAGTAGAGAAGTATTGAGAACTTGAATCCATGCCCCCCAGAGGTCCTGTGTAAGTGATGGAAGCGTTGGCCCACCTCAGAAAATGTTCACCCACCCGCCCTGTCAGCCATCACCTGCCCCACCTGTGGAAGAGTTTGCGGTTCCCACATTGGCCTCATTAGCCACCTTGGAACCAACTAAATCAGAATGGAACACACCCTTAATCCTGGGAAATCATCGAAGAAGACGGAGCTTCGGAACTTAATTTCTGCTAAGTGATAGAATTGCAATTGCAAGTGTGTTTGTGTGTCAGAATAGAAATGCCAAAAGAAAGGCCAGGGCGGATATAGCAAAGTATTTCCAACCATTTCTTAAGGTGAAAAGAAGAAAAGAAAGGCATAGAAAATAGAATAACGGGGTGAGGGTGTCCAGACGTAATGAGATCCTTATTAAGTCTTAATTTTGTACTCTTGTACTTTTATGTGCTCATGTTTATGAAGGCAATTTTTTAGGCAGTTGGGGCAGGGAAATAATTTACAGTACTACAAGGAAAGAACGGAGGGATGGGACTGCAGATTGAGCAAAGGACAGAGGTGATAGGACTGCAGATTGAGCAATTATTGATGATAGACCAAATTACCCTTACAGTATCAATTCCATGGAATTTGCCAAAGAGCCCAAACCAATTTCCATTACTATTATTGTCATTTGCAAAATCACCATTTACAGTGTTATGCGTGCCAACTAATATCCAGAGAGGAACGTGGTCTTTGAGTATTTTTCTCATTAAGGTGGCGTTACCTGTTATACCTCTGGGCATTTCAAATCTGTTTCAAGAATTTGTTTACAACTTCATTATCAAAATTTTCAAAGCTGAGTATGTAATATGAGTAAACAGGAATTATTCTCTGTACTTGAAAGTGACTGAAAAGTATCTCTGAAACTTGCAGATGGGATCTCAGCTGCCCAACGCCATAAGCGATTTCTGGACCTGTGCAGTGTTCGCAGTGGCACAGTGCAAATACAGTTGTATTGACCTTGAGTGAGAACATTGGCATGTTCCTACACTGTCCAGACTAGGGCGTCACAGCTACTTGTGACCACAGTGTTTCCCTGACAATCTTCTAACATGGATAGCTGGCAGATTATGTGACCAAAACATGCATTTTCAGATTATAGTAACCGCCCTTTTAAAAAGTCAGAAACTTACAAAAGTAATGTTTAAAGTTGGAAAGTGCAATGTTCCAGATTAGAACCATGTAGTTACTTAAGTAACAGCTCTGTTACTAGTCTATAGATGGTTTGGAACTAGTATGCACGTGAGGAAAGAGGGAACTGAAAAATAGACCATTTTATTATGAGAAAGCAAGCCAAATGTGAGGTAGAGAATGGTAATTATCCTAATTCTTAGAATTGCTCTTTGAAAAGATTAAACTTCCAGTTTTCAAGCTAGTTTATCATAGTTTACATGGTTTGCTGTTGTGTTTAATTAAGAAAGGAAATTCCATTCTCACATCTGACCTTTCTGTTGACCTTCTATGGTATTCCAATGAAGCTTAATGTAAGCATGAAAAATTGCACCCATCTTTCTACTAGGCATTTTACTCCATCTTGATATTGGATTTAACAACTTTAGAAACAACACCTTCATCTTTTTCTCTCAGAGTTCATGCTAGTAAAGCAGGATGGCTGCCCCAGAGGCACTAAGAATAGAGGAGGTGTGTGCAGGTGAGGAGAGATTGTGGAAAGATTGTTGGAATGGTGGAGCTGTAAGTTTGCACATCTGTTGGGATGGGTTCAAGCATACTGTACTTGGTGTGCAAGCAATGTTGAAACTGGAAGAAGGCTCTGTTGAAATTGGAAGAAGGTGGGTTGGTATTGTAATTTACACCTGACCCAAACTCACCTGTTTTCAAGGTTTGAAATAATTCCTGTTAATTCTTTCTTCAGATGAATTTGTTTGCAAATTTACTCTTGCAGACAGCAAGACTGAGCATGAGCATTTTTCAGAGTTGGGGCTATCCAAATTTATGTCATAGTTCTGTTATACTTATCATTATTTAACTTCTATCTCTATCCTTTTACAAGAGTAAATATTATTTTGAACTTGATAGGAAAGAACGCATCTGTAATGAACAACTTGTCACAACCTCCTAAAAAGTCATCTGAAATGATAAATGCTGAACCGAGAAACATCATAAATTCCTGGCTGACGTGAGTGACTCTTTTAACCTGCTCCCTTCAGTTTTGCTCGGTTCTAACTGCACATTTCGCCTGATCCTGATCCAGACTGCATAATGTCTGTCAAGGTCAGTAATCAGAAAGCAAAAAGCACTGGCTTTTTGCAAGAAAGCAACCCTGAAATACTGTTAATTCTAGTGGTGATCTATCCCATTAATCTTTTTGCTATAAAGCAGACCTTATTGCCTTGTTCATAATTTTTCAGCTGCCCTTCAACCAGCTACAACTTGTTGCAATAAAATACACAGCTGTTGCAGTATGTCAGCTGCTGACTTCTATTTATTTGTTGAACTTTTCTCCCATTTCTTATATTGTGGTATGTTAGCTCCTTCACGTCCCTTTCAAAAAAGGACAACTTATCCTCTGGAATATTGGACCCGGCTGCTGACAGCGTTGAAGCGATCGATATTTCAGCTGCAGCAAACACATTTTTTTCATGAAGTTTTATGTAGTCTGTAATTAAGGATTTTTTTGGAGGGAAATCTCAGAATTATTTTCCCTCAATGTCATCAACACAAAAGAGACGGTCATTGAGTTCAGGAAGAAGAGCAGTGTGCATGCTCCTGTTTACATCAATGGTGCTGAGGTCAAGAGGGTTGAGGGCTTCAAGTTCCTAGGAATGAACATCACCAATAGCTTGTCCTGGTCCAACCATGTAGATGCCACAGCCAAGAAAGCTCACCAGCGCCTCTACTCCCTCAGAAGGCTAAAGAAATTTGGCGTGTCCCCATCAACCCTCACCAATTTTTATCGATGCATGATAGAAAGCATCCTATCCAGATGCATCACGGCTTGGTATGGCAACTGCTCTGCCCATGACCGCAAGAAACTGCAGAGAGTTGTGGACACAGCGCATCACAGAAACCAGCCCCTCCTCCATGGACTCTGTCTATACTTCTTGCTGCCTCGGTAAAGCAGCCAGCATAATCAAAGACCCCACCCATCCCAGACATTCTCTCTTCTCCCCTCTTCCATCGGGCAGAAGACACAAAAGCCTGAAAGCACACACCACCAGACTCAAGGACAGCTTCTGTCCCGCTGTTAAAAGACTATCGAATGGTCTCCTAGTACGATAAGATGAACTCTTGACCTCACAATCTACCTTGTTATGGCCTTGCACCTTATCGTCTACCAGCATTTCTCTGCAGCTGTTTATACTTTATTCTGCATTCTGTATTGTTTTACCTTGTACTACCTCAATGCACTGTGTGATGAATGATCTGTATGGACAGTATGCAAGACAAATTTTCCACTTTACCTCGGTACATGTGACAATAATAAACCAATTTACCAATTTACATTTGTTGCACCCCCTCTGAACTTAGCCTTTCCATATCTTCTATTCCTTACTCATTCAAGTACCTATCCAGATGCCTCTTCTTAAATGCTGTTACTGTTCCCGCCTCCGCCACCTCTTCTGGCAGCTCATTCCAAATACCACTACTCTTTGTTTAGAAAATTTCCCCCTCAGATCTCTAAATGCCCTCTAGTTTTAGACACCCCTACCATGGGAATCAGACTGTAACTATCTACCCTTTTGTAGCTTTATATACCACGATCATGTCACCTCTCAGCCTCCATTATTCCAGAGAAAACAGATCCAGCTTACCCAATCTTTCCTTGCAACACAAACTCTCCAATCCAGTCAATATCCTTGTGAATCAATGTCCCTATTATTTCTCCTATCACTGCATTATCTTTCACTAATCCTTTCCTTTCTGCGTACTTGGTAAAGCCCTTAAAATCTGAATGTGTATTTCTTGCTGCCTTGCAACATTGTAAGTTGTTGCTTTTATTCTAATATTATCCTTAACTCCTTACCATTATTCCTGATGGGAATATGTATTTGTTATGAATTATTTGGAATCATAGACTCATTATGACACTG
Organism: Pristis pectinata; assembly: GCF_009764475.1. Taxonomy (NCBI): domain Eukaryota; kingdom Metazoa; phylum Chordata; class Chondrichthyes; order Rhinopristiformes; family Pristidae; genus Pristis; species Pristis pectinata. Next base: position 35,655,871 of record NC_067405.1, on the reverse strand, counting down.
AAGGAGGCCATTTGGTCCACAAAATCCATGCTGGCTCTCTGCAGGACAATCCAGTCAGTGACATTCCCCTTGCTCCATCTCTCTTAATCTTCAAGTTTATTTCTCAGAACTGCCAAATTTCCTATTGAAGTTATTCATTGTTTCTTCTCTCACCTCCCTTATGGTTAGTGAGTGTTTGGCCACTATTACTCACTGTGTGGTGAAAAGAGTTCTTCCCTACATTCCCCCTGTCCAACACTTTACATTAGCCTTTGTGCCATCAAATAATGGGAACGGCTTTTCTTTGTTTACCATGTATTCTAATCTTGTACAACCCTGTCAAATCTCTGTTCAACTTCCTTTGTTCCAAGAACAGCCCAGCTTCTCCAACCTAAAGTCCCTCAAACCCAGAATTAGTCTGATATAAGTCCTCCAGGTCTTCTGAAGTACCTTCACTTGCTTCTTGAAAGTGTGGTTATCTAAATTGGATGTAATACTCCAGTTGTGACGTAACCAGAGCTTATAAAGATTTGGCCCAAGTTCCCTGCACTTGTACTCACTATTTACTTTTTGTGTACTCAAGATTCCATTTGCTTTGCTGACTAACTTTGTTTTTAATTTCAAACTTTATTCATAAAATATACAAGAAATATAAAAAATAGTGCATGGCTTTCTTTACATTCATAGTGCCATTCAGTCTATACATTCATAGCATTTTCATCTCTCTACATTTATGGTTTTAGTTCATTCTATGTACATGGCACCATTGCTACTCATGGGGCTTCTTTGCATAATACAAACTTCAAGTGTTTGAAAGGCTTTTACTTAGGACCCAAGCCCCTTAACATCTAGTGGGAGCAGGTCCGTAAACTGTAGTCCACCCCCAGAAAGCTTCTGTGTTGGCCACCCCAAACTTCAGTGCATCACGTTGTATGTACTCCTGCAGCCTAGAATGTGCCAGGCGGCAGCATTCCGCCATGGACATCTTGTTGTACTGGAAGACCAAATGGTTTCAGGCAGAATGTAACCAACTTGATGATCTTCCAGCAGCCCTTGATGTTTGTCTGAGTCCCTAGGAACAGGCAATAGATCAGAGAGTCCTTTGTTAAGCATCTGGTTGAGGTGAACCTTGACAAGTACTCTTGTGTGCTTTTCCAGACCTTCTTCACAAATCCACAGTCCACAAGGAGGTGGACGATCGCCTCATCCTCATGGCAGCTGTCTCAAGGGAAGCTGGGGCTGCAGGTGAGATGTCAACTGTGTAAGAAGGATTGATAGGGAGGGCCCCTCCCACTGCCAGCCAAGCAAGGTCTTGGTGCTTAATGGTCAGTTCTGCCAATGAGACATTCTGCTTCGCTAACTAACTACCCTCTTGGTATTTACTGCCCCCTTCAAAGATCTATATACATGAATCCTCCAATTCTCCCAGTTGCACACCCTTTAGGATTGTGCCACTAAGTCTATAGTACATTTCCCTATTCCCTTTGCCAAACATTTCTCTATATTAAATTCCATTTGCCACTTGTCTGCATGTTCTGCAAACCTAGCTGTGTCCTATTGCAGCTCGTCGGTTGTATTCTCACAATTTGCAACACACCCAAATTTGGTTTTGCAGTCAAATTCTGAAACTTACTTTATATTCCATGTCACACATATCCCAAAAAACAAATCAGTGGTCATTGCATTGACCCTTGGAGAACACCAGGTCTATCATCCTCCAATCTGAAAAACAACCTTAAGCCATTTTTAAAATGTTTGGCATTTTTTACTGACCATCATACCATTCGACCTAACTTTGCAGTAGATTGCTCATTTCATTCCTCATACCTCTGTAATTTGCTTAAATTTAAGACCTTGGTTTAGAACAATAGAACCATAGAACAATACAGCGCAATACAGGCCCTTCGGCCCACCATGTTGTGCCGACCTTCAAACCTCACCTAAAACTATCTAGCCCCTTCCTCCCACATATCCCTCTATCTTAAATTCCTCCATATGCTTGTCTAACAATCTCTTGAACTTGATCAAAGTATCAGCCTCCACCACCACCCCAGGCAGCGCATTCTATGCACCAACCACTCTCTGGGTGAAAAACCTCCCTCTAACATCTCCCTTGAACTTCCCACCCATTACCTTAAAGCCATGCCCTCTTGTATTGAGCATTGGTGCCCTGGGAAAGAGGCACTGGCTGTCCACTCTATCTGTTCCTCTTAATATTTTGTATACCTCTACCATGTCTCCCCTCATCCTCCTTCTCTCCAATGAGTAAAGCCCTAGCTCCTTTAGTCTCTCCTCATAATCCATACTCTCTAATCCAGGCAGCATCCTGGTAAATCTCCTCTGCACCCTTTCCAATGCCTCCACATCCTTCCTATAATGAGGCAACCAGAACTGGACACAGTACTCTAAGTGTGGTCTAACCAGAGTTTTGTAAAGCTGCATCATTACTTCGCAGCTCTTAAGCTCGATCCCACAACGTATGAAAGTTAACATCCCATAAGCTTTCTTAACTACCCTATCCACCTGTGAGGCAACTTTCAGTGATCTTGGATATGAACCTCCAGATCCCTCTGCTCCTCCACACTGCCCAAAATCCTGCCATTAACCTTGTACTCTGCCTTGGAGTTTGTCCTTCCAAAGTGTACCACCTCACACTTCTCCGGATTGAACTCCATCTGCCACTTGTCAGCCCAGCTCTGCATCCTATCAATATCCCTCTGTAAGCTTCAACAGCCCTCCACACTATCCACAACACCACCGATCTTTGTGTCATCTGCAAACTTGCTAACCCACCCTTCCACCCCCTCATCTAAGTTGTTAATAAATATCACAAAAAGCAGAGGTCCCAGAACCGATCCCTGTGGGACACCACTAGTCACAGCCCTCCAATCTGAATGAACTCCCTCCACCACAACCCTCTGCTTTCTACAGGCAAGCCAATTCTGCATCCACACGGCCAAACCTCCCTGGATCCCATACCCTCTGACCTTCTGAAGAAGCCTACCATGCGGAACCTTGTCAAACGCCTTACTAAAATCCATGTAGACCACATCTACTGCGCTACCCTCATCAATCTGCCTGGTCACCTCCTCAAAGAACCCTATCAGGCTTGTGAGGCAAGATCTTCCCTTCACAAAGCCATGCTGGCTGTCCCTAATCAGTCCATGATTCTCTAAATGCTCATAGATCCTATCCCTTAGAATCCTTTCTAACAGCTTACCTACCACAGACGTAAGGATCACTGGTCTGTAATTCCCTGGACTATCCCTACTACCTTTTTTGAATAAGGGGACAACATTCGCCACCCTCCAATCCGCCGGTACCATTCCCATGGCCAACTAGGACTCAAAGATCCTAGCCAACAGTTCAGCAATCTCCTCCCTCGCCTCACGAAGCAGCCTGGGGAATATTCTGTCAGGCCCCAGGGACCTATCTGTCCTAATATTTTCTAACAGCTCCAATACATCCTCTCTCTTGATATCTACATAATCTAGAACATTACCCTTACCTACACTGTCCTCAGTGTCATCAAGACCCCTCTCCTTGGTGAATACTGAAGAGAAGTATTCATTGAGAACCTCACCCACTTCCACAGCTTCCAGGCACATCTTCCCACCTTTGTCTTTAATCAGACCTACTTTAATTCTAGCCATCCTTCTGCTCTTCACGTATGAGAAAAAAGCCTTGGGATTCTCCTTAACCCTACTCGCCAAAGCCTTTTCATGTCCCCTTCTCGCTCTCCTCGGCCCCTTAAGTTCCTTCCTTGCTACTCCATATGCCTCACGAGCCCTATCTGATCCTTGCTGCTTACACCTTATGTATGCTGCCCTCTTCTTCCTAACTAGTTGTTCCACCTCTCTTGTCACCCATAGTTCCTTCACCCTGCCATTCCTTCTCTGCCTCACAGGGACAAATTTATCCCTAACATCTTGCAAGAGATCCCTGAACATCGACCACATCTCCATAGTACATTTCTCTTCAAAAATGTCATCCCAATTTACACTCTCAAGTTCTCACCTTATTGCCTCATAATTCCCCTTTCCCCAATTAAATATCTTCCCATCCTCTTTGCTCCTAATCCTGTCCATGACAATGCTAAAGGTTATGGAGCAGTGGTCACTGTCCCCCAAATGCTCACCCACTGATAGGTCTGTCACCTGTCCCGGTTCATTACCTAAAACTAGATCTAATATGGCATCTCCTCTAGTCGGCCTGTCAACATACTGTGACAGGAATCTGTCCTGGACACATTTAACAAACTCCGCCATGTCTAAACCTTTGGCACTAAGCAGGTGCCAATCAATATTTGGGAAGTTGAAGTGTCCCACGATAATAACCCTGTTATTTTTGCATCTTTCCAAAATCTGCCTCCCAATCTGCTCCTCAGTATCCCTACTGCTACCGGGAGGCCTATAAAATACTCCCACTAGAGTAACTGCTCCTTTCTTGTTCCTAACTTCCACCCATATTGACTCTAGAGAGGATCCTTCTACATTATCCACCCTTTCTGCAGCTGTAATAGTGTCCCTGACCAGTATTGCCACCCCTCCTCCTCTTCTCCCCCCCCCCCCAATCCCTTTTAAAACACTGAAAACCAGGAATATTCAATATCCATTTTCCTGCCCTGGTGTCAGTCATGTCTCTGTAATAGCCACAATATCGTAGTCCCATGTACTTATGCAAGCTCTCAGTTCATTTCCCTTATTCCTGATACTTCTTGCATTTAAGTAAATGCACTTTAGCCCATCCACCTTACTACTTTTATAGCCTGTACTCTGCTTCTCCTTCCTCAAAGCCTACCTGTTAGATCTGACTTTTCCCCATCCCCTTCTTCCTCTGACCTACTCCTCTGGTTCCCATCCCCCTCGCAAATTAGTTTAAACCCTCCCGAACCACCCTAGCAAACCTGGCTGCAAGGATATCGGCCCCCCCTCAGGTTCGGGTGTAACCTGTCCTCTCTGTACAGGTCCCACCTTCCCCAGAAGAGATCTCAATGAACCAAAAATCTAAAACCTTCCCTCCTGCACCAATTTCTCAGCCACACATTTATTTGCCATCTCCTCCTATTCCTACCTTCACTATCGCGTGGCACTGGCAGCAATCCCGAGATTGCTACCCTTGAGGTCCTGTTCTTCAGCCTTCTGCCTAGCTCCCTAAACTCACTTTTCAGGACCTCATCCCTCTTCCTACCTATGTCGTTGAACCCTGACTTCTGGCTGCTCTCCTTCCCGCTCAAGAATCCTGTGGACCCGATCAGTGACATCCCGGACCCTGGCACCTGGGAGGCAACATACCATCCAGGATTCATGCTCACTGCCACAGAACCTCCTATCTGTTTCCCTGACTATTGATGCGACTATAACTGTCATACTGTTAATCAGAGTTTTGTAAAACCATAATTTCCACTTCACTTGTGATGAAAGCTAACGCTTAATTAGCTTTTGAAGTATTTTCTGTTGATATCCTTGTTTTTGGCGATATGGACAGCTAGATAGTGTCCTAGAGTCATAGAGCACAGAAGAAGGCCCTTCCGTGTCCATGCCAACCATCAAGTACCTATCTGTGCTAGTTTTCTGCACTATACTGCGATGTTGCTCTTCCACAGTTGCAGATTTCTCATCAATTAACATAAAATTTAATTAGGTCCAAAGTAAATGAACTTGCATATTCCAACATGAAATTTCAGTTGCTGTACTTTTGACATCACTTGATCTATCAAAGCCCTTTTCCAGTTCTCTGCTTTCATTAATACTCAGCTGCCTAATTTAATGTCCCTCATCACCAGCAAAGTTATATGCCTTCCTTTGTCATGAGTCTGGGTGGATTTAAGTCTTTAGAGTATTTAACTTTGTTTATTTTCTAGAACTAAATATTAATATTCTGAATGCTGTAGAACAATTTAAAACCGGTCAAAAACTGAGTCAATAATCGAGCAGAAAATAGTTAATCAGTTGGGAAAATTGAACATAATTAAACCTAGTCAACATGGTTTTATGAAAGATAAATCATGTTTGACAGATTTGCCTGAATTCTTTGAGGATTTAACAGGGAAAGTTGATAGAGGGGAACCTATAGATGTAATGTATTTAGATTTCCAAAGGACATTTAACAACGTGCCACATAGGAGGCTGGTTCATAAATTAAAAGCCCATGGTATCAGAGGAAGTGTGTTAGAATGGATTGAAAACTGGCTGTCTCATAGAAAAAAGACAGTTGGAATAAATGGGTCCTTTTCAGACTTGTAAGTGGTAACTAGTGGAGTATGGCAGGGATTATTCACTATTTACATTAACGACCTGGAGGAAGGAACAGTGTGTGAGGTTTCCAAATATTCCGATGTACGAAAACAGGTGGAAGAGCACGTTGTGATAAGGATACTGTGATTCTGCAAAGGGATATGGATAGATTCAGTGAGTGGGCAAAAGTCTGCCAAATGGAGTTCAATGTGCAGAAGTGTGGCGTCAGACACTCTGATAAGAGAAATCAAAAGGCAGATTATTGTCTGAATGGAGAGACATTACAAGTGAGTGAAGTACAGAGGAGTCTATGTGTTCTAGTAGATGAATCACAGAAAGCTTGCAAGCAGGTCCTTTAGGCAGGCAGATTCTGATCCTTTTCAGGTGCAATTCACTTTATTGATATTTACTCTAGAAAAAGGCACAGTAAAAAAACAAGTTTAGGTACATCAAAACAACCTGTTACAACTGTTGTATTGAAGTACTAACTGTACCTAATGATAAAGCAGCTGTTAATAATACTCTGATATTCTGCCAAGACTGCAGCTGCTGTGCATCCGACTTATTCTAACCTTAAAAACATCAAACTGTTGCCACTGCACTCAGATAATTATCAGATGTAATGTTTTTACAATCTGGGTTCAAACACAGAGGCTGGGTTGAAATCTCTCTTCCATTTACATATAATTTTAAAAGAGCGTGTTTGTACCAAAACGCTACTTATAAGAAACTCTGATATTTACAGTGGAAGGTGGTGGAAATATGGGTTATATGCAAGTTATTCTGCTGTAGTTCACTGAATGATCAACAGGGGAGGGAACACAGTGTTGTTGGATCTTAAGGTTCCTCTGTTAGGGATGCAGGAATCAGAACCCTCCATCAATGCTCGCATAGCTTGGGATGTTTATCCCACTACTCTAATATCCCCATAATCAACCCAGCATTGCAACCCACTGCCACTCCATTCTAATAAGGCCCTGATATTCTCTCTGAATGCTCCCAAACACCAAAACTGCCCAGTTCCACCCTCACATACTGCAGCAAGGTGATCAGACACTTGGTGATGGAGGCTTGATGGACAAAACAGTTATTTTTTTTATTTTGGAGCCTGAATTTATAGATCAACAAATGTACTTCAGTGAATAAAAATCTATTTTCAGGATATGATATTAAATAAAGAAGAGTAGATTGTTTTATTTGAGTCAAAAACGTGTATCTTGGTGCAAGTGACAATAATAAACCAATACCAATACTATTAACTGTATACTTTCCCGTTACATTAGGTTTCCTAAAGTGTTGTAACACCCCACATTTGCACAGATTAAACTCTATCTGCCAATTCTCTGCCCATATCTATATTTTGCTGTATCCTTTGACAGCCCTCTACACTGTCCACAACTCCACCAATCTTTGTGTCATCTGCAAACTTACTAACCTACCCATCCTCATTTCCTATGTTTCCCACAAAAATAAAATCGATCAATGCTATAGTGACCCCAATCCCCTCCAACTTCTACTCAAGTCCACTGACTGTTACAAGTCCCAGCACCATCTGGACCCCAAGCATTGCCTTTCTTATGTCAGCGATGACTCCGTTGGTGTCGGACCTGGGTCAGAAAAGTTTGGGGTCATTACCCCCTCCAGTGGCACAAGCACAATAACTCTGAGGGAGTGCTGCATCGATGGCAATGCTGACTTGTGGATGAGTGACTAAATTAGATAGTCTCAGGCAAGGTTTAAAGGTCGGCACAACATTGTGGACCAAAGGGCCTGTATTGTGCTGTACTGTTCTATGTTCATAGATTTGTTCACACCCAAAAAAAAGCCCTGTGTGCAGTTAGATCTGATCGTATTGTTCATTTGCTGCATACTTCAGATGACCAATATCATGAATGTCTAAAACATTGCCCTTATAGAGGGCCTTTCACTTCCCTCTCAGATCATCAGCGTTTTCAGCTCGTAAAATTCAATTTTGTAGAAGTCCTCAGAACTTAGGTTAAGATATTCTAGGTCTAGATCTAGTATACTAGGTCAAGATGGACATTTAATGAGGTTATTATGTACTGGATTAACACTTTAACTGTTTAATATGAAAGTACTTAACCCCTCATACTATTCATTATTTTCTCCCTTGCATTTGGACACTGTGCAATGGATGTCCTGGCACCTAATTAAGATCATGTAGCTCAATAGAGAGCAGGTATCAAACGTAGAACAATTTTAATATGGATTGCTCAGTTACTTGGTATGTAAACTGATGAGTCTAGTTACTCAGAGGTGGAGTACCTTAGTTGAAAGAAGTGCTATTTGTTCAAGCATTGCAGATCAATAAAAAATCTACAGCTTTAATAGGTTTCACTTATAATTGTAAAAACCAGCATTGTATTGTATCATAATAATTTAAAATTTTTAACAATAAAATAATTACTTCAAAATTTGGCATGGAGTACAAGACATAATGTTATATATACTTTGAAAAATAACATGTTTCTAATAATATGATAGAAGTCAACAAGCACAATCATAGTACATATTCATGTAATTTATACCATAGTTGTTTTGAAATTGGTTATTGGTTAACTGTCTCATTGACAGTAATATTGTATGCAGATGAATTTGAAGGCGTGCAGTAAAACATCTCCTCTCCATGACTGCATGGTTGGGGATACATGACAGTCATCACAAGCCCAGCAACCATCACCAATGTACCGGTGACGAGGATCAACCAAGACTGAAGCTTATCCCAATGATTCCATGACTCTTCCGAAAGTTGTAGATAACATGCTGTTGGAATAATGAAAACCAATGGAGTAGCACCAATCACCCCCTGTAAATCAAAAGATAACATTGGAGGTCATTTTACTGATTTATTCATTTCACATTTTTAAAGTCAAAATGCAATGTTTTAGTGAAAAGTTGTTTTATTATTTGCATCCTTCTTCATTATATCCCTTTTTAAATCACTAAATACCCCTGGAGATTTGAAATGAACTTGGGGTTGTCATTGCAAAATAGGACATAGTGAATCAGCTGTCCATTTTGAAAACTTCTGAATTTTTTTCTACTGTAGTCAATTTGCAGAATCCAAAACGAGCTGTCAATTTCACTAACGTCTGTTTTGCACTAAAGCTCAAAATTCGTTTCCACCCCCTTCTCATTCTATTATTCCTTCTGGGAGTGGGAATAGAGAAGGGATATCAGCGTACAGAATTCATTATTGGTTTGACTACCGATAGAGGTCTAATTTTGAAATCAAGAAATTGTAATCAAAGTGACAAGGTGCAGTAAGGTTCTTTTAATGAACTGGTATAGTCATTCATAGTTTTGGAGCATTTTTACTGCAGGTTTCGACATATGTATATAACACTTCTTGATATCAGAAAATAAAACCAGCGACTTGAAAAACTATCAATATAGGTTAATTACCTATAATCCATCCATTTATCAGAACTGTAAATGTTGTTCTTCAGTGGAACGCTTCTGACATATATTGAACTCTTAGTGAACAAAAGACACTGCAGAGGTGCTGTTATTTGTGGATTTTTAAACCAAGCCTAGAATGGACAAATCTTTGAAAATAATGTGCAACATGGATTGGTAACAGCAGAATTTTTATGTCCAGTTTAATAATTAATATGCTTCCAATACAGTCTTGGGTAATGATTTTTGCTCCTGCTCAATGTATTAGGGTGATAATTTTTTGGTGTGATATCTTTTTGTACTCACCAAAGTTACTGAATAAAATTATTCCTGAACTTGGATGTACTTGGGTTAGCTGCTAGTAATTACTTTTCTAAGCTTTTGTTTTCTAAATCCTCCAGTGATTAAAGGACTTAATTACTCCCTACTTCAGCCTGAAAGCATATTTTGTATTCAACAATACTTATTTGCCTACAATAATCTTGGGGATAAATTAACAATGGAAGGACTATTTCTAGCCAAAGTAGTTCCATACCAATCACCACCGTAACTGGCATCAGTGTCACACTTCCAATGCGGCAATTGTTCCACAACATTTCATGCCATTATCAAACAAAACCTGAACTGTTAGCTTTGAAAAGGGTATGATATCAGAGCTCTACTTGGGATCCAATAGGATGGTGAGTTTTAAGTAGATTAATTCAGGTTTAAACAGTGGCTAGAACTGAAAATAATGCCATTGGTCTTCCAAATATTTAGTTCTAAGAATAGGTGTAGAACAAGCGGACTGACAAAAAGGAGGCAACAGAAGGTTGAGAAAAGTGGTGGTGAGGTAGAGCAGGCGGTTGTGAGTGTACACAAGGAATCTGCTGTGTTTTCAGCAGATCAGTGAGAAAATGGTGGTGAGGTGGAGGGGAAGTGGTCGTGTGTCTTAATTCTGGATCCCTCAGGAACTTTAAATGAGATGGTGTGGGAAGCAAACTCACTGCCGAAGATTAAGGCTGCACGTGTAGGAATGGAACAAGAGGAGTCACGCTCTGGAGGAAAAGTGTTAAAGGATACTAGTGTGGACAACTGACTAAAACATTGTTGACAGGTTGAAAAGAATGAGGTGGGGTGGTTTGCCACAGTTGCCTAGTCCATTTCAGCACCATTGTGGGCTAATAGCACGATTAGAGGGATAATAATGGAATTCCTGGATGGAGGGGCATAAAGTGGCTAGCTTGGTAGTGGCAGAAATTTATTTTGGTAATTGCTTTGCATTAACATGGGTTTCCGACATTAAGGAAGACAGCAGTGAAGCTGTTTTGTAAACAGTTAAGGACGCTGGGTGCTCAGATACACACAGCTAAAGAACTGCAGCAGTTGAAAGGGAAAAGGGGAGGTGTAGGCCAAAAAGAAGGATGGGCTGCCGCTCTGGAAGAGCCAGTGAAGGGTTACTATGATAGAGAGTGCCAGAGGAGGTAATGAAGAAGACCTGGAATGGCTGCTGCACAAATATTAGACTGAAGAGAAATGTATGATTATTTGAATTTGTGGAAGGGAAGTGGCTAGATGAAATTAAGAGGTGCGGAAAAGGAGCTATAAATGATCCAAAAGAAAAACTGAGACTTGAAATTTTGGGTCTGGATTTAACATGAGGGAATGTAGACTGTGACATTACATTTATATGGAGCAGCAGCAGAGTCCTTAAAGCAGAAGGCATTACTCACATTTAATTCCAAAACTATCCCAAGGCATTCGATAACTAGTGAAATGGCCATGGCTGCAGCAACTATGCAGATGGTCACAACAACATGAACAATGGTTGACAAGGTCCCATTGAAAAATACGTTTACAATAACCTGTAGATGAAAGACAGTCCTGTTACCAAAACTAATGAAAAGTATTACAACTGAAGTTCAGCTGATTTTTTTTAGCAATCAAAAAGGTCAAACATAGTTGTTACTATTTCAAAGTTTACCAAAACAGTTTCTCTGACTTAAGTTGAGCTTTGGAGTCCGCTGACTGTATTAAACCTCCATAGGACGTGAAAGGGAGACGGCAGGGTGGAGAACATGCGGACCTGAAAGGGAGGTGGCCCAGCCGACCGTGTCGGGTGAACCAGGAGCAGGGACGGACAGGGCGAAGGGACAACTGACTGACAAATGTGCTACAGGGTGATTGGAAGTGGACGGTGAAATGCGAAGAGGGTCCCAAGTTTTGAAATGAGGTTTGGAGTCCGTTGATTATATTAAACATTCATAGGACGTGAAAGGGTGATGGCAGGGTGGAGAACATGTGGACATGAAAGGGAGGCGGCCAGCAGTCCATGTAGGGTGAACCAGGTGCAGGGGCGGACAGGGCAAAGGGGCAACTAAGCAAGAAACGTGCTGCAGTGATTGGCCGAGAGCAGGTGGTTGGACGTGGACGGCAAAATGTGAACAGCGTGCGGACCTGACAGGATGAAGCAGAAACAATGCGTGTGAACAGCGTGAGTGTAGATTAGTACAAGGGCAGCATGGACAAGGTGGGCCGAAGGGTCTGTTTCCCTGCTGTATGACTCTATGTCTGTCTATGTTTGTATTTGGTTAAAAATGTACGTTTAATCATCTAGTGGAAAGGATGAATACATTGCTTGGATTAGGCTGGTCAGCAGTGAAACAACTGCTCACTGCTGACCTCGAAGAAAGCTGCACCTCGTCTTGTACAGACTTCCTTCTTTCTTCTGCCCATGCTGTGAGGTATGAGATCAATGGGGTGCTGGCATGCAGCAGCCATGTTATTAAGCTGTCAGAGCATTTAATCACATTACCGCCTTATTACAGAGCACAAACAAGAATGGAAAAGCATGATGTTCAGCTAATATTTAAGCTTGTTACAGAACACAAAATAAAGACTAGAATTTATAGATAAGATTAAGCAGTTGAAATATTTTGATCCAATATATTAACTGTTTCTCTCTACAGTGATATTGTGCACTGTAATTCCTGTACTTTGTTTTATTATGCTGAAATGTCTGCTTTTTTAAATAAAATTTAAAAATCCATAATTTTGAAATAAGTGAGCAACATAAAATTTGGCATTTTGGGGGTGGAAAATTTGCTGAGCAAGGCTAACTCTGAAGTAACGAAGATTTTCATCAGTTCAATAATAGTCTTAATTGCAGTAGTGAATACTACTCAACCAGGCTGCTGAGATGCTCTGAATCACTGCGAGCAACACTGAATGACACATGCATAGAATTCCCAAAGTTTCTTACGGTTTCACAGTATAATAATAGTTTTACCATTGTTGCAACCACAAAATCTGGGCAATTATTTAAGATACCATCTTGGCTTATAAATTGTAAGTCAGAATAATAGCAGATTTATTTTCCATGGTCAAAGAGACACTGCATTTACATGATAATGTTTTTATAAAATCTATCCTGCACAATGTTAAAAACAATGCAGTGTTCAAGGATCAAAACTAAAGGGCAGATTGTGCGATAGACTGCCTCCATCTATTGGCAATAAGAAAAGTGAAGGAAGAATTAAATGTGTCCCTCTTTAACAAATAAACTGTTTGCATCCCTAGCATCAAGTACTAGAAAATGCAAAAGCATTATGATGTGTGGAAACAAACAAATGACCAAGTTGCAGGCTGTCACTGACCTTAGGGATGGTGTTTCGAATATCTGGGGTAACTGCTGGTAAAAATCAACAAAGTTGCAAATAAGAGCTTACAGCTGTGTCCATTTATGGAGCACTTCCACATTACACAGCTGCAAATAAAAAGCAGCCTAAAGACTCTGGCAGGAAGGAATATATGTCGATGAATGTATATTATAAATCTGTACATTGAAGATCCAGATATTATCAAAAGGTAAAGGAAGAACAATAGTAAACTGCAGGAGGAGGCCTATCAGGACCTGTAAGTTAATAGTTTTGTATTCCTTAATCTATGTGTCATGTCATCTTGGTTTTGTTGAGCTTTTGTGGTGGAGAATCCAGCTATTCAGTTTATTTACAAACACTAAATAAAGGGAAGAAGTTTACAGAATATTATATGTGATGCAGTAAGTTTGGATTTCATTGCTTTGATTTTTGTCCAAATCTTGTATACTGTTCACATTGGAGTTTACTTGATTTAGAAAGAATCTTACTTCTATTACAAACAAAAACAGGAGTCGTAGGAAAGGAGTTAAAAGAAACTAAAATTCAGCAAATTTGATTTGTTTACCATAAACTCTTTAAGGGTTTAATTCAACAGAACACATTAATATAGCATATTTAATATGGTAAAATTCAATATATAAATAATCTAGAATTGAAAAAGAAATTGGTCTCAGTAATGGTAACTATGAAATTATTGGAGTATTGTAAAAACTATCGGTTTGGTTTAGGGAAGGACACCTGTCCTCACCTTGTGTGGCCTATGTATGACTCTTAACCCATTAATGTTGTTGACTCATAATTGTCTTCTCAGTTTAGGGCAATTAAGAATGAACAGTAAACACTGGTATTACCAATCATGTGCACAGCCTGTTAACATATTTAACAATGAGCTATAGGAATGTATCAAGACTGCTGAGCAAAAGATTGGTTAAAAAGGTCCTTAAAATTTGACAAGAGGGTCAAAGAAGTTTGGAGATGGAACTCCATTTTTTTAAGTCCTAGCTAGCTGGAGGTACATCGATCAAAGATGGGTCATTGAAAATAGTGGATGCACAAGAAACAAGAACTGAGAGAGCACAGAAACAATCTGGGGAAGGACACATTTGCAAGGCAATTTTAAAATCAAGGGTTGCTGGTCCAGGAGGCAGTTCAGGTCAACAAGTAATAGCTGAAAGGAACCTGGTGGGAGGTGGGACTTGGGTAGCAGAGCTCTGGAGGAGCTCAAGTTTACAGAGGACACGAGGGCTGGGTGTTGAGGGGAGGGGATGGTGGGAGGAATAATCTGCGGTCAGGAGAGCAGGAATAGAAAAGTCTAATGGTGAAGATACTGTGTATGAATTTTGAGAGTAGATGAACTGAGACACTGGTTGTGCTACAAAGGTGGAATTAGATGGGCTTGTGATTGAAGAAGTCAATGATGTTAACAGAACCTCCTTATTGGTTATTACCCTTAACTATGTCAATAAAAATTCTACATTTCTAAACAAAAGTATACACACTGGGTATTTCAGGACCACCAATAATGACTATTGGAAACAATTATCACTGAAGGTGAAGAATGAGTCCCCTGTTTTCTCTCTGCCTATTTTGCATTCAAAATAGGTTTTGTTTAGTTTTGAGGTGGAAGAAATGTATTATTGTATATAATGAAGTTAATTTGGAAACCTCTCATATATTGACAAAAGTAGTTTTACAGTAAAATTAACTTACTTCACGAGTCACAAAGCATTCAATTGGATATGTCAGAATAGTAGTTAATCCATACAGAAGCCTTCCAGTGGTAGCCCAATCATCATTTTTGCAATAATTTTCAAATAGATCTCCTAGTAGAAAAACAAGGTTCCAGACCATTTAATCGAAATGAGTAAAAGCACCAGAATTCTTCCTCATAAAATATGTTCTCATTCTGAGGTAACTCTTTCATTTCAAATAATTTTATTCTTTTGAAATGCTGCAAAATTGTGCTTTAGATCTTTATAATTTCTTTATAATATCAGATCAAGCCAAAAACAACATATGCTTCATGTCAATACTTATAGAATTACTTTGCAATTTAGAGAAACATTTTAGTTTTCAATATTTGAATTTTATGGCATTTTAAACAAATTTAAAATGCCATCTTCAAATAAATGGAGTATGCTAGCCATTGTGAAACCACACACAGTAAAAGCAGGTGAGACTTGATGCTCTTTATATGTACCACTAAAACAGCCAAAGGGATGGGAGCTAATATCATAGAAATCATGGTGCGTAATGAGGTCACCTAGCCTCTTAGGCCCAGATAGTATTAATTCTTCAAATCCCCTTTTATAATCTTTAATTGAATTTCAAATATTATAGTCCTTGGCTCAAAGGTCATTGACATGATAAAAAACCTCGTTATGAAACTTTAGCTTTTTCTAACTTTCCAGTTGTTTTAAGAGGATGATCAAAACTTGCAACTGTCACAAACTAGTGAAAGCAATTATTCACGTTCACACAATATTTCATAATACCAGAATTCTTCATTAGATCTCTTTCCCTGTTAAGATGATTTATAGAAAAAATTGGTTTGAATACCACTCATTCTTGGCAAGTTACTTGTGATCAAAGATTATTTTGTGCTTTTTGTGTGGTTCCAAATTCCTTCCTATTATAGGATTCTGGAATTTAAAACACAGATCTGCCTGTGGTCCATATAATTTTCTTGTTCAAATTCAGCATCACCCCATCACTTTTACTTTCAGTCATCCCACATATAAAATTCCAAATTCCATTTGCTTAACTATGACCTTTCCGATCTGTAATTTCATATTTAGCGACTTCAGCATTTTCACTCCTGGGTATCTCTGTCTCAGTCTGTTAGGGATCAAACCATTTCATTAAGCCCAAGAGACTTGTAGCTGCAGTCTTCCTTATTGACTCTTTGGCCTCTCTCCATTTTTGGAGGGCAGCAAAATTCCTACGACTAGATCCATAAATATGCTGAGATCTAGGAAACAGTCAGTCATTTATTTAGTCATCTGCCTTTACTCCCTGTTTAACTGGCTCTGAAGCCAAAGGCAGTTAGGGATGACAGGGATGAGGCTCATAACTGACATTTTGTGATATCCCAATAAATGAGTGGTTCATGGTATAAGTGACGCTGAGGAAGGAGATCCAAATTTCATCCTTCCCCCTTCATCACCAAATGATGTAGACCATTACCTATTGCTGGCACAGGCTTGGCTTACTCTTCAGCAGAAATCTTGTATTCCTTATTCTACATCACTTTGGTGGTAATCTATTGTCAAGATGAGGGAAATTTGCCCCAATACTTTTACTGCTTTTAATTACAGCTGCACCATTTTTTTTGTCAGGGGAAATTCAACTTCTTATATTAACTCTATGTGGTTTATTCAGAGTGAACCAGGAGTGAAAATAATTCCTCTGTACCAGCTGGCATTCTTGCCATTTACTCTTTCTCTCAGATCTTTTGCTGAAGTTTTAGGCATGGATCAGAGATACTGCAGAAATTCTACCACTTGCACTTTAAGCCAATATAATTTCCTACCTTGTGTATAGCCTGTGAAAGTTCCATATGCACAGGCAGCAAAAATCAAATTGATAATCAGAGCAAATAACACTGACACGTGACTGATACAAGACCAATTATTTATTGTAGGCGTCTCCAGTGATCCATAAATTAAAAAAGTGTTATGGTGAGAAACAAAAGCTGAAAGCAGATAACAAAATATTAATTAATAAATTGATGCACATTTTCTAAACTTTGCAAGAGACATTAAGATAATGATGAGTGTCACCTTCCAGGGGTGACACTACTTCATAAAACAAAATCTTTTGCCTAGAAAATTGATCATATAGTCCTGTCTTTTTTTGTGCTCTGTGGTTGAAAATTGATTTATTCCAAATTAAATTGTCTTTACAAATATTTCTGAATTATAACATGCCAGTGGGCCTATCATCAGAAACAGGGAAATTATTGGAAAAAGTTCTGCGGGATGGGATTTATTTGGAAAGGCAGGGATTGATTCGGGATATTCAGCATGGCTTTGTTAAAGGGAGGCCCTGCCTGACTAACTTGATTGAATTTTTCGAGAAGTGACTACCTGTGTTAACTTGGATAGAGCAGTTGGTGAAGTCTACATGGGTTGTGATAAGGCCTTTGTACGTTCCAAAAGTGGATTGGACACTATTTCTGCATTAGAAATGCATGGGATGAAGCACTTCCTCCTACAATGCTCCCATTGTCCTGCGAATGTTCATTGTTGTGCAGTCCTATGACAATTTTGTCCTCATGGCCAGTCTCCCCTGACCCCAACCCCACTCCCCCACCCACCAGCCCAACTACAATGAATGGGGAAAAGTATCACTTGGCACTTTTCCATCCTTGGAGATGTACAGCTCACAGTCATTTGCAAACAAGGCCTTGGCACCCTGTCACAAGTGAATTTTGATGTGCTGTATAGTGAATAGAACAGCCGCTGTTCCAACCCATTAACACCATTCCACCACATCCTGGAGGGCACCCTGAAAGTTCTAGATATGCATTTATTAGAGGTAGTTTGTCAATAGGCAATGAATAGGTGAAGAACCAAATATTACTTTTTTTTTCTTAGGCTTTAAATTTCTAATAATATTTTGCTTGCTCATCTAAAGTCCACTAAAGATGAACAGCTTGTAGGTCATCTAGGATCCTTCCAGGAACTTGCTGAAATATATTTAAATATTTTATTCTCTCCGGTAAAGTGTTCAACAATACGATAAAAACAGCAAGACCAGTGGAACCTCAACTAAGTTGACATTTGATGAACAATGGCCATTTATTATAAATGTCAATGGCAACTGCATTATCCTGTGAGAAAAATCATTTTTAATGTGAAAGAATTGAATAAAGTTACAAAATCCATTTTCTGAAAGCAAATGGACTATCTAACTTTAGAAAATTAAAAATACTTATTTTACACATTCCAGCTGAAAGCATTCTATATAATGTCTAGCCAATTCTTTCTAATAAACATGAAGCAATTTGTACTGTTATGAAAACCTACTCAAAGATGGCTCTGAAATTTCTAGCTAACCTCCCTTTCAAAAATATGAACAATGCTACCAGAGGTAACATATGATAATATAGTTGGTTAAGGTATGATATAGTTTAAATCCCACCATGACAAGAAGTAAGAAACTGAAGCTGGTATAATAATTAATGGCCTAACTTGAACAAATTGCAGTCAAAGGATCTGAACTTTCATAAGAGCGTGATCTTCGATCATGCCCATGAGAAATATGAGCCCATAATCTCTCAAAGACTTGCTTGCACAAGGCTCCAAACCCAAGCATCTACTCCCTTTAATGCACGCAGCAGGGCTGCTAATATCCTTACAAGCCAGCTGAGTAACTTTTCCTTCAGCTAGCAGGGAAAATTCAAAATTTATTTTCATCTGCAGAGATTCCAGTTCAATAATACATTCAGGAGCAAGCTGTGCAAAAGACTTTTTATTTCCAAATTTCAGCATTTGAATTGACTATATTCTTTGGTGAAAATGGTGAGGCAATTTTAAAATTATTCTCACATGATAATGCTATTTATAGCATTGATTGCCTGAGAAATCTCCTTCCAAAATGCTTAAACTGTTGTTTTAGTGGTTCTTTGCCATAAATACTAGAGAGCAGCTATTCTACCACATTTCAGTGAAGATTACGATCATGAAATCTCTCAAGAATCCTGCAGCTTTAGCCACAGAAGACTTCTCTTTTTTTTTGCAGTTCCACCTTCTGCCATTTGAATATTCTTAATGCTCTTATTTTCTCTTTCTCAGCCGTCCTTGAGCTACTGGATTATGTAGGAGCTCATTAGCAACTACAGCTAACTACTCCCTTTCCGCCTCAGAATATCAGTCAAAACTTTAAGTATGTCTAGTGTATTAAAATTATCTATTTTCTGGTAATATCTTCAACAAAACCAGAATTCACAAAAATATCTACAAAAATGGCTTTCAAATGCTACAGGTTACAGAATTAGCATAAAGTTAAGGCAAAGTCAAATTATATAAAATTACTTTTTGAAGAAACAGGTTGATCAGTGACAAATTATGATGAATTAGGATTGTTACACTAGATAAATACTCATCTGAATGAGTATTGATCTGTAGCAAGACTTACCAAATGCCATAATTCCCACTGCCTGTATAGCATTGGGCTGTGCAAAATCCCAAGCTCCTTCTGAGGCTGGACTGAAAGATAAGTATCAAAGTCATGGTTTTATTAAAAAAGCTAAGAAGATAGAAGCCCGCTACTCACAAACATTCTCTGCTCTATCCAACTCATGGCATTTTCCACAGGGAAGCTGTTGGGCCTGGTAAAGACAGTGCTTGTCATTTCTTTGATCCATCCACAAGAAGGGTAGTATCAGGAATTTATCAACCTATTTTTTATTTTAAAAATAAACTCTTTATTCATAGAAAATTTACACAGGAAATACAAAAAACAGTGTGTGGCTTTCTTTACGTTCATAGTATAGATTCGGTCTATACATCCAAAGTGTTATCAGATCTACACATTTGCAGTGTTGGCACATTCTGTGTTCAAGGCACCATTGCCACTCATGTGGCCACTTTGGTTAGTACAAACGTCAAGTGTTTGAGAGGCTTTTACACAGGGCTTAGCTTCTCAATGTCTAGTGGCAGTAGGACCTTAGACTGAAGTTCTTCCCCACAAAGGTATATAAAATCATGAAAAGCAAAGATAAGGTAACTGGCCTGCTTCCCATGATACATCTAAAACTACAGGGCAGAGGTTTAATCTGAGGGAGAGGAGGTTTAAAGATCTGAGGGGTACATCTTTCACACAGAGTGGTTGGTATCTGGTATGAGCTGCCAGAGAAGGTGGTGGAGGCAGGAACAGTAACAACATTTAAGAGGCATCATAAAAGGTATTTGAATAAGCAGGGCCTAGAGGGTTACAGAATTAATCCAGGCAAGTGGGTTTAGTATAGATTGCCATGATGGTCAACATAGATATAGTGGACTGAAGGGCCTGTTTCTCTGCTGAATGGCTCCATGAAAAGTCTTTGCGTTGGCTACACCAGGCTTTGCTGCATCCCTTAGCATGTACTCTTGCAGCCTGGAATATGCCAGGCAGCAGCATTTCTTTACAGACATCTTGTACTGGAAGACCAACAAGTTTCAGGCAGACCAAAATGTGTCTATCACTGAGCTGATGATCTTCAATTAGGACTTGATGTTTGTCTCAAAATGCATCCCTGGGAATAGCCCATAGATCAGAGAATCCTCTGAAACAGCTGCATGCTTTACCGGACCATATCTGCAAATCCACAGTCCACAATGAGGTGGTCAATCCTCATAACAGCTTTCTCAAGGGCAGCTTTGGTGCAGGTGAGACCCTGTCTGTGTAGGGAGGATCTGATGGGAGGGACCCTCTCTCTGCCAGCCAAGCAAGATCTAGGTGCTTGTTGGTGAGTTCAGCCAATGACTCATTCTGCCAAATGGTTTTGACGGTCTGCTTGGGAAACTGTTTGATTGGATCAATCATGTCATTCTCCTGCAGTGCCTGCAGGACATTCCAAGCTGATCACTGGTTGGTGGACTTGTGGTCAAAAGTGTTTTCCTGAAAGAATTTTTCTACCAAGTACAGGTAGTGTGGCAAGGTCCAACTGAATGAAACATTGTGTGGCAATGAGGCGGTGTATCAAACGAAATATATGTAAGTATTGTCTGGCATACGTCAATGACTTCACTGGGGCATAAGAAGAAAAAAGCACAGCATACTTGTACCGGTTCTTTTCAAATGTTATTCAATTAGTCCCCACCTTTGCATTTCCACCCAGAGCTATGCAAAGGTTTCATTTTCATTTATTTATCCTGGCATAAAAAGCTTCATACAAGTTCCATACAAAATGCTGACCTTCACAACTAATATTAATTGTCACAGTTGAATGCAGATTGCCTTGAAGAAGATAATGTTGCTTGGTGACAACCTTTGTGGATTAACAGTTAAATCTACTTGGATAATGTTGGTCTGCCCTGATATATAAATGTAGGTTTTTGGATTACAACAGGAGTACACTTAAAGCTCGGTCTATAATTGCATGAGTCTCTCAACTTTTGCCTACAAATCTTGGAACATTGACAACTTTGTTTATTAAAAGTAAAATCCAGCTGTAAGATAAAATGTGGCAGGTACGAATTAATATGCAAGTGTTATGGACTCAGTGAAAGTCCCTTTAAGATAGAGAGTGTGTGTGTATGTGTGTGTGGGGCGTGCTTACGTCAATAGAAGATAAAGGACGTAATGACGTTGTTGAAGAAGTCAGAAGAAGAAGAAAGAGAGAGAGAGAAGGGAGAGAGACACCAGCCTGCTTGTTTTACCTTGGTATAATCAGCTGCATCCTCAGCAGACAAAGCAGAATAAGCTTTTTGAGCTTTACCTTTAATCACACTCTGTACCATAAGAGCCCATCCTTTCCTTGGCCAGTTTGAACTCACAGCAACCTTTTCAAAATGTTGGAAATACTGATCAACCTGATCTTCCTCAAAAGGAGGGACTAATCGAACCTCCCTGCTGGCTGAAAAACCATCATCAGAATCAGATTCCGAACTCCTACGCTTCATTTGTAACTCATGCTGCCTCTGTTTCTCCTTCTCCTCACTATCCAGCTCCATCCTCTTCAATTCCATCTGCTTCATTGCTAGATCAGCCTCTATCTTCATCTGAGTTATCTTTTGTTCGGCCTCTAATTTCTTTTGTTCGGCCTCTAATTTCTTTTCCTCTTACAGTTAACTTGGCTAAAAGTGAATTTGGCCATGCCACTGTGACGTATCTTGGTTATGTTGTAGGTCAAGGCAAGCAAGCTCCTGTTCAGGCAAAAGTTCAAGCAATATCTGAGTTCCCTATTCCCACAGGTACAAGGACTGTTAGAAGATTTTTGGGAATGGTTGGATATTACCGAAAATTTTGTAAAAATTTTGCTGATATTGCTCTTCCCCTAACTAATCTTCTGAAGAAGGGAGAAAAGTTTGTTTGGACAGATTCTTGTCAAGAAGCATTTGAGAAGCTGAAAGCCATTTTATGCTACTATCCTGTGCTCAAAACACCTGACTTTGAAAAGCCATTTTCATTAGCAGTAGATGCCAGTGATGAAGCTGCAGGAGCTGTGTTGTTGCAGAAGGGTGACCTTGATGATATTGACCATCCTGTAGCTTACTTTTCAAAGAAATTTAATGAGCATCAAAAGAATTATTCCACCATAGAGAAAGAATTACTGTCGCTTGTTTTAGCCTTGCAACATTTCAATGTATATGTTTGCACCGCTCAGAAACCATTGACTGTATATACAGATCATAACCCATTGGTGTTTCTGAGCCGAGTCAAAAACAAGAACAGAAGGCTATTAAACTGGAGTTTAATTTTGCAAGAGTTTGATCTCATGATAACTCACATTAAAGGCAAAGATAATGTGATTGCTGATTGTCTTTCCCGATGTTAAATGGGAAACATGTATCTGTACTAATCTGATAGTCTGTAGTTGTGTAGCATGATAATTATTAAAATTACTAACTATGCGCGGTTAAAATTTTCTTGGGAAAATTTTTTTTTTAGGTGGGAGGTGTTATGGACTCAGTGAAAGTCCCTTTAAGATAGAGAGTGTGTGTGTATGTGTGTGTGGGGCGTGCTTACGTCAATAGAAGATAAAGGACGTAATGACGTTGTTGAATAAGTCGGAAGAAGAAGAAAGAGAGAGAGAGAAGGGAGAGAGACACCAGCCTGCTTGTTTTCTCTATCGATGGATGAGAAACAATAACTGTGTTTGCCACTGAAATCCATGTATGGAAGTTGGAAGTAATCCGGTGGAGTTCACTTTGTTGCTGACCTGTAGAAGGAAACAGGTATTTGTATGTGGACGACCACGGTTCGGATGCTTTTCGGGGTGAGGAAGTCACTACCGAGTAAACACTGAAGTGTCGTTTGGGTTTCATCGTGGAACATTTGGATTTCGTATGTACTCTCTATGTTTTTCTACATCTACATCTTATCTTCAGACAACGGTGGTTGTTGAAGAAGCCCTTGCTCATGTTTCACCTTATGGCTTGCGGAACTGAACTTTAAGAACCATTCCGGAACTGGGAGGTTTGGACTTTGTCACACACACACACGAAGAGTTTAGTTTTGGGGTTAACGTTCGAGGTTTAACATTCTTGAATTCTAACATACTAACATTTTTTTTCTTTTATTTTACGTATTATCATAAGTAGTGATTAATAAAATAGTTTTTAACACTGAATCATGCTCAGTGTGGTTCTTTTGTTGCTGGTTTGTGACAAAATTGGGGGTGTCTCTCTCCCTTCTCTCTCTCTCTTTCTTCTTCTTCTGACTTCTTCAACAACGTCATTACGTCCTTTATCTTCTATTGACGTAAGCACGCCCCACACACACATACACACACACTCTCTATCTTAAAGGGACTTTCACTGAGTCCATAACACAAGGAAGATACATTTGGAACCAAATAAAACAAAGCATTTTCCTATTTCTCTCTTTATTTAGTTTATGTTTCTGTTGTATCTGAATTGACATTGAATTCACACACTGAAGTAAGCCCACCAGTTCCTTCTTTGTTTTAGTTCTTCATGGGCTGAAGGGCCTGTACTGTTCCATGTTCTAACCTGCACAATGGGTGTAAGTATCAGGACATACACAAGAGATCCCATTCCAGCAAAATTTTGTTGTTTAACCCTTGGTGAATGATACGGAAATTATGTTAAGCTATTGTTGCATGTCAAACTAATATAAAGTCTCTTGTCATTGTCTCAAAAGAACAAGCTGCACAATAGGAACTAAACCAATGAGAGAAATAAATTTCATTATGAGAGTCATAACTGTTATTTTTTTTAGAAGTAAAAGATATTTATAGTTTCTTCATATAATGAGATAATTGCTTCACTGCAAGACACAGAAAACTTCAGGGAATAAATTCATCCTCAGTCATCAGTCTGGATGGGTGAGTAAGTAAGTGCTCTATTTCTGAAATTCGGATCCATTGACCAGTGGAAGTGAATTTTGGAAGGCAAGTACACTCTCACCTTGCACATTTAGATAAATTGCGATCCTTCTGTATCAAATGTTGAGCCTCCTCATCTCATTTTACAATGCACATCCCTGGGCAGGGAGGCTCTGCACCAAATGTGGTCTTGCTACATTCCTTATTGTTCACTGTTTTGGACAGGCTGCTCTGCAGCTAATCACAGATGGAATCCCATTCTGAATGACATGGTGCAATTATTGGAATTGACTGCAAACTGTCATGCTAATTTGATTTACTGGTAAATTAATACAGCTGCTACTTTAAAGATGTATATTACAGGCTCCCAGAACAAAGATGGGAAATGGAATGAAATGGGGTACACATGTCCTTAATTGTTGTAAAATCAGATTGATTTTATGTTTGATTTCCCACATTTCCTGTTCTAATGAAAGGACACCGAAATGAAACATTAACTCTGTCTATCTTTCCACAATGCTGCCTGACTTGCTGAGCATTTCTTTCATTGGCTGTTTTACTTTCAAATTCCACCCTCCCCCCCCCCCCCCCCCCCCCCAAATGAGTGGGAAGTATCTACTTTAATTCCTTGGATTATTTTCCAACAAACTAAAAATTTAACAATGGAAATAACAACAGATCCCCACTGCTACCAGACTTCTGAACCGATCACTTCTTTCACATTCCCTTTGGTGTTGCCACATTTTTTGAACCCTTAACTCTACCTCTTCCATTATTGTCACTTCAACATTTCTTTTTGCACTACTATACTTTGCACCATTCTGTTGTCTTGCACTCATCAAATGTATTTATTGCTCTATTTATTATTACCATGAGTACTGTTTACTCTGAGCTTCACACAAGCAAGCAATTTCATTGCACCCTGGCGTATATGGCAATAAATTAATCTGAATCAGGTTTTTAAAGTCCTGCTGGAAAAAGTACATGCCCATTACAAAATATGACCTTGTGACCCTCTGAGGAAATATATCAATCTATTACTTCAGAATTAATTTATAAAGAAATTCTACAGATGAGGTAAACTCTAAAATTTATCATTCCAATCTCTTTGGTCTCAATATTCTGCATATACTTTGTTTTTACAAACATTAACCATTTGTTAACTGTGGGTAGAATCATGGATTGATACCAAAATGTGTCAAAAGAAATTATGGTAAATTCATGAGTTGTCACACACTTATTCTGTGCTAACGGGACTATCTTTTATCTATCTCTCCTACTCCATTTCAGTTTCTCTCTCCAAGCTTTAATGATTTCTGGAGACACGAGAGACTGCAGATGCTGCAGTATGGTGCAAAAAACAAATTGCTGGAGGAACTCAGTGGGTTGAGCAGCATCTGTGGAGGCAAAGAGATAGTAGACATTTCGGGATGAGGCTGTACAATGTTGACTATCCCTTTACCTCAACAGATGTTACTCAAAGCTGTGTTCCTCCAGCATTTTGTTAATGATTTCTGTTTTTGATTCCTTTTTTCACTTTTTAGCTGACCCTCATTGCTGTTCTCATAAGCCAACTCCAGCTACACAACCAGGCAGCCTTCTCATTGTTGGCCTCTGAAGTACTATTTCTCTCCCATGAATGTTTATCTGCCATTGGGTTAGAGGAGATTCATCAGTGCTTGAAAAAGTAGGCTCTCAGAAGAATGTAATTCTATTACTTGCCTCAACAAGTTCAGTCAAAAACACCTCACAAATCTGAAAGATTTGGGATTAATGCTGAGATATGGGTCACTCAGAAAAAAAGCCTCTGGAGAAAGCCAAATGCTGTTAGTTATTTATGACCAACATGAGCAACCATTTGAAGAAACCATGGGAATGCAGTTTACCTCTCTGCCTTCTTATAAAATGTCAAGTCATTGCACATATTGCTCCAGTGAAATGAACACAGCATTATATCACTAACCTCAAAGTCAACTGATGATAAATACTACTTCCTGAAATATTCCAGTGAGGGTGCTCGCACATGAGGAATAGGCAGATCGTGAAGTCAGTCAGCAGCAATGTGGATTTGATTTCAGCAATGCTATTTTGGAGTTCATTGCTCTGGTGGACACCCTCTCTTAAACAGAAGCTCTCCTCTTGGCCTGTGATCATCAGTGGTCGGCACTTTACAATTGCTTGCTGCCCAAATACCACCAAACAGGAAATTAATTCTGAATGTGATCCCCACACCTGAGGGAGGCTGTCGAGTTTAGCTCATGTTACTCAGATGGCAGCTGACCCTTTATACCTCCATTTCACTCTGTTGGTTAGATACACTTGATTACTTATGAGCACTCTTTTCCACATAATTCCAGAACTTTTAACAGGAGCAGAAAGGCACCTCAGGAAGAAAAGATAAATTACTTATTGGATTTCACTTAAATTAAAAAGGGAAAAGTGTACTTCTAAAGCCTCTTTTGTGTTGCAATGTGCAGCACGTTTCACTGAATAGCACATTAGCTAGATTTTCTACAGTTGTATAACTTTTTAATGAAATGTTTCATGATTTGAGTAATCCACACATTCACTATTAGTGAGAGCAACTTCCATTCTCATTCTTTGAGTAAAAAGACTGAAAACAAAGCTGAGTGTGTAAATGTCAGAACTCGCGACTAAATGTCTTTCATAATTAATGCTATTCAGAAAATGCAAAGATCGTAAAGACTACTGAGCCTCTTCTGAAAAGTTATTGTGATTGATTGGAGAGCTTTTAAACTTGAAAAGATTAGCATTTTCCATCCTCCCACTCAATAGGGTTGCTGACATATAACATTTTAAATTCTTAATCATCTTTGCATGGTTTAAATTAATGACTTAGCCCTGAAGGTTTGGCTTCATCAATTCTGCTGGGCCTATGAGCATAATTGTAAACAATGTCTCCTCCCACCGCTTCATTTAGGATGACCAAGAAATGGAACACGTGTGTGTTGCCAAGTCACTCCAATTCATTCTATTTTGTCACTGGATTTAATTCCAATATTGCCACATATGTACAAGGCAAGTGGCTCCCACATTGGATAAATGCTAAAACCAAGAAAAGTAGATTTTATCCATTTTACTTACGACTATTTCTGGCACCCCCAACAGCAGATCTCTATAGTGTAATAATAAGCCAACCACCTACTTGCTATTCATGGTGGTGATACACAGCTTGCAGAGGCATGTTCTGTGATAGTAATATTTGTAACAATATCTTAGATCTTTCTAATGAGCTTTGGGAGATTTCAGGAGGAGGGAATGACAGCATGGGTTAAAAGCTGCTTCATCTTCTGCACTTGGATAGGAAGCAGAGGAAACATTTGGGTGATTGATGAGTGGACCAGGGTGAGGGATCTACAGAACACAAAGGGGATGGGATTGGTTTGGTGATCCAGCAAGGTCTGCTATTCCCATTTCTAGCTCCTGCAGATTCATCCTTCTCTCTACTTGCCTCTTTTCATCCCTGGACACCATCTCTTGTCACTTGTAACAGGCCTTCTCTTTTGTTCCACATTTTCTCTGATCTCTAATTTTTGAGTTCCACTGAATGCTCATCGACTAGAGATGATGTTCATGTGAAGATGAAAGATAAGGATGGCAAGGTTCAGGAACCTCTAGATGACGAGCAACGTTGTAAGCCTAGTCAAAAAGAAAAAAAGGAAGCATATGTAAGGTTTAGGAAGCTGGAAGTGGATGAGAGCCTTGAGGAATATAAAGGAAGCAGGAAAGGACTTAAACAATGAATCAGAAGGGCTAAAAGGGGCCATGAAATGTCCTTGGCGAGTAGGATTTGGGAAAATCCCAAGGCATTTTATACACATATTTAAAAACAAGAGTAGCTACAGAACGAAAGGATAAGTCCACTCTAGGACAGATGATGTAATTTGTACCTGGAGCCAAAGGATGTGAGCAAGGTCCCAAACAAGTACTTTGCACGGATATTCACCAGGTAGGATGTGGATGATAGTGAAATCAAGGAGGGATATGTCGATATTCGTGGGCATATTGATAACGAGGAGGAGGAGGTGTTAGGCCTGTTGAAGAACATTAAGTCCCCAATGCCCGATGGGATCTATTCCAGATTATTGAGAGAGGCAAGAGAGGAGGTTGTTGGGACCTTGTCAGAGATCCTCTTTAGCCTCCAGTTAGATCCCAGAAAACTGGAGAACAGCCAGTATTGTTCCTTTGTTTAAGAAGGGCAATTGGGATGATGCAGCAAATAATAGGCTAGTGAGCCTTACATCAGTCATAGGGAAATTATTGGAGAAGATTCCTGAGGCAGGATTTACTCACATTTGGAAAGGCATAGACTTGTCAACATGGCTTTGTGTTAAGGAGATCATGTCTCTCAAATTTAATTCACTTTTTTGAGGAAATAACCAAGATGATTGATGAGGGTAGGTCAGTGGACGTCATCTGTATGGACTTTAGTAAAACATTTGACAATGTCCCTCATGGTAGACTGGAACAGAAGATTAAGAACATGGAATGCATGGAGACTTGATTCAAAATTGCTTGGCCATAGAAAACAGAGGTTAGTAGTGGAGAGGTGTTATTTTTACTTGAGGTTTATGACTATTGGTGTTCTACAAGGATTAGTGCTGGCATCTCTGTTTGTTATATAATTGTAGGTGGTCTGATCAATAAGCTTGCAGATGACACAAAAAATGATGGAATTCTGGATAGTGAGGAAGGTTGTCAAAGAATACAGCTGGATATAGATCAGTTGGAAATTTGGGTGAAGAAACAGCAGATGGAGTTTAATCTGGACAAGTGTGAAGTGGTGTATTTTGGGAGGTTAAATGCAAAAGAAAAGTATACAGTAAATGGCAGGACCCTTAGGAGCATTGATGCACAGGGGTATGTTGGAGTGCAAGTCCGTAGCTCCCTGAAAGTGGCAAGACAAGTGGATAGGGTGGTAAAGAAGGTGTACGGCATACTTGCCTTCATTGGTCAGGGCATTGAGTATAAAAGGAGGGAAGTTATGTTGCAGTTGTATAAAACTTTGGTTGGGCCACACTTGGAATATTGGGTGCAGTTCTGGTCAG
This sequence comes from Pristis pectinata, assembly GCF_009764475.1. NCBI lineage: Eukaryota > Metazoa > Chordata > Chondrichthyes > Rhinopristiformes > Pristidae > Pristis > Pristis pectinata. The sequence goes on along the minus strand of NC_067405.1, from coordinate 35,626,533 downwards.
TGCATTACAGGAAGGATGTGGATGCTTTGGAGAAGGTGCAGAACAGGTTCACCAGGACATTACCTAGATTGAAGCGTATTAGCTATAAGGAAAAGTTGGACAAACTTAGATTGTTTTCACTGGAGGTTGGAAGTCTGAGGGGCAAACGGATATAGGTATATGAAATTATGAGAGGTATAGATTGGGTAAATGGTCAGTCTTTTTATCGGGATTGAAATATCAAATACCGGAGGATGTAGGTTTAAGATGAGAGGAGGAAGTTTAAAGGAGATTAGAGGCAAGATTTGTACACAGAAGGTGGTGAGTCCCTGGAATGCGCTGCCGGGGAAGTGGGAAAAACGGATATGATAGCAATGTTTGAGAGGTTTTAGACAGACATAGGACAGGTCGGGAATAGAAGGATATGGACCTTGTGCAGGAAGATGGGATTATTCTAGGTTGGCATCATGGGTGTCCCAGACATCATAGGCCAAAGGGCCTGTTCCTATGTTATACTGTTCTATGTTCAACGTTCTAAGGCAGAGAGGGCTGGGCCAATGTAAAGATGATGTAGGTGGGAAAGGACAGGTCAGGAGGAAAAGTACTAGTTTTGAGTAAAATGATAGGTCAGTCGTCTGCAAGGGCAGCCCTTTTGTGAAATGCAGTAAGCGGGTAGAAACAGACTGTGGTTGGGACATTTTGTTAGAGGTCAGAGAAGATGGATCTTCAGTGGAGATGTGGTCAATGAAAGATTCATGATCCTGGTAGAGGTAACAAAATTGGGACAAATGTGTCACACTGGACGAGAGGAAGAGTTCTGGTAGGATGACAATTCTGAACTGGGTAAGAAGTGTATGTTGGATGAAGTGGATGAAATGAAATTGTCAATCTAGAGGGAACTGAGATGGAGGACATTGGTGCTGCTGAAGGAAGACAGAGACCATGCATGTGGTGGCACATGGAGAATCTGAGGGTGAAGCAAAACCCACTGTTCAAGGACCACTGAAGATCTTGGAGATCTCTAATTATGGGTGGATCAGAAATGAATGGAACTGCACTTGGAATCCACAGGGAATCATTCAAAGCACAAGGTGGTGCTGAATAAAATGAGATTGCTGTGGAAATGAGTTTTATCATCTATCTGACTAATGATGAAAGGCAAATCATAAAACGATCAATGTGAACCATGTAAACTACAGTAAAGCAGAATTTACAGAACTGGAAAAAACAAGATTCATCTTATCCTTTTTAATCAATTATCTAATTACTACAGGCACATTACTTGAACTAACTCTAACCTATTCCCACAAACACAGGATCAGAAGACATGTTTCTGACCAGTACAAATACTGGCACACACTTACTTTAGACATTCCATCATTGCCTTCATCCACAGAGATTATCATTAAGATTGCTTATCACATGAAAAGATGTGGGCTTGAAGTTCAGCTTGAGGTTGAATTGAGGAGACAAGATTTGGTTCACTCTTATTTAGCCCGAATGAGTGGTATGTGAATGGGAATCCATATCTATGCTGCCTGCAGGACCAGCACGTGGTGAGTTAAGTTTGGAGGCTTTTAAAGCAGTGTTGCACTGAATATGGTATTGTAAGTATAAGGGGCTCTAACACACAGATAAAGAGCACAACAATACATCTAAAGTAAGCACATGGAAATGCTCGTGGTGATAAAATGCTTGTCTGACCACTCATTTGAGGCCAAGGCAATGAAGCTGAGGTAATGAGATTATTGGAAGGTCTTAAGAAGGGCAAAGTGAATCTTGCTGGCTCCAACTCCTGTAGATTCTGCTACCACCTGAGTATCAAAGTATGCAAGGAATGTTGTTATCAAAGATAAATATATGGCACATAAATGTGTGAAAACCATGATATGTGGGAGCTGCCTGTAAGGTATCTCATTCTGGCATTCTTACAACTGTAAGTACGATGTCTTCCTGAAGCCTAGCTGAAGAAAGTTTGCTTCGGGTTTCAGTGATAAATGCTGCTCATTTTCTCAGTATAGCCAAGAATAATGTATGCCTTCACCTTCTCATCAGAAAATCCAAGAGGTAAAAAGAAAATTTAACATTTCAGTATCTACAGTGTCAACCCTTCTCAGAATTTTATGTTAGCATGGTAACTTTTCATTTTCCTAAATTCCCATGAGTACAGTCCTGGTCAAACCACATAGATGCCATGGCCAAGAAAGCTCACCAGCACCCCTACTTCCTCAGGAGACTGAAGACATTCGGTATGTCCCCTTTGACACTCTCCAACTTTTATCACTGCACCATAGAAAGCATCCTATCTGGATGCATCACAGCTTGGTATGGCAACTGGTCTGCCCAGGACTGCAAGAAACTGCAGACAGTTGTAGACACAGTTGTAGACACAGCCCAGCACATCACAAAAACCAGCCTTCCCTCCTTGGACTCTGTCTATACCTCTCACAGCCTTGGTGAAGCAGCCAGCATAATCAAAGACCCCACCGACCCGGGTCATTCTCTCTTCTCCCATCAGGCAGAAGATACAGGAGCCTGAGGGCACATATCACCAGGCTCAAGGACAGCTTCTATCCCACTGTGATAAGACTATTGAACGGTTCCTTTATACAATGAGATGGACTCTGACCCCACAATCTACCTTGTTGTCACCTTGCACCTTATTGTCTACCTGCATTGCACTTCCTTTGTCGCTGTGACACTTTACTCTGTATTGTTATTGTTTTTACCTGTACTACCTCAATGCACTCTGTACTAACACATTGTAACTGCACTGTGTAATGAATTGACCTGTATGATCAGTATGCAAGATATGTTTTTCACTGTACCTTGGTACAAGTGACAATAATAAACCAATACCAATCTTAATCTTAGTCATTCTCTACACAGAACAACCCTAATATCCCGGAACACAATCTAATGAGGCCACACTGCACTGCTTCCAAGACAAACATTTTCGTAGGTGCAAAGATCAAAACCACACACAGAATTTCAAATGTGGCTGCACCAAAGCCCTGTATAGTTGTAGCAAGTTTCATTCCTCTAGTACTTCAAGCCTGTTTGTGATAAAGATCAGTATACCATTGGCCTACCGAATCAGTTGGCTTGCTGACTTACTTGAAAGACCACTGCCGGCTACTCATTCTCATCACTGTTTCATTCTGATGATAATTTTTATTTTATAGTGGGTGTTTCCTCCTGTGTGGGTATCTCTGGGCTGATGCTTGCACAGCCAAGATGCACGATGCAGTTGAAGAAATAGCTGCAGCTGAAATTTTGTATCAGGCAGCATTCCTCAGTGGCAGTGGGGCACATGGCTTTCATCATGCCCCGGCTCTTTCTGCAAGGCACTTCCCATGTAAAGATATCCTTTTTCAGCTGCTCACAATGTGCTACTTCTCTCCCTTAAAGAAACAGTGGCCATGTAAAGTGTCTACAATAGAAGCACACACCGCTGAAGTTCTCCAAGAACATTATCAAGATTCTGGAAGGGATCTTCTTTAGTGCTACTTTTCCAGTTTTGTCCTTTCCCACATTTGCATCTCTGCCTGTTTCTAATTCGCAGTGCTTTCTCTATATGTTCTGTTGCTGCTTTCAGTACTATATATATCTGTGGCACTAATTATAGGCCACCTAACAGTTGGAAAGAGAAAGCAGTAAGGGCATAAGCTTGGCACAAACATTTTCCTGCACCTGAGTGGATTCTATGTGCAATGAAATGTTGAGGTGTCGAAATCCTTCAATTAGATTTTCTTGAACACCATAATAGGCACTTTGGCTGCCATTGTAAATTGCCAGATTAGGGATGGTGCTTGTACGTTTGAACAAGTTTCCATTTGCAAAGGTGAAGTCCCTGCCACCTAGAGTACAGTACATAAGGATCCCAGTCAGGGGAACATGCATAACAGCAATGTTATTTGGTAGAGCCCAGTCACTCCACTGAAATCACTGAACAACTTCTTGTATATTTGCTCCTGAGATGGTACAGATTTGGAGAAAAGTGGAAGTGCTGATTATTAGGAATAAGTAAGTGCTCTTTATCTATTTTGTATATTTATCCCTGAGAACCATTAATCTTTAAAATGTCATTGCTTTTACTGGGGGAAAAAAAATGGAAAACTGTTTTTGTAAAGAGATGTGCAATGATTTAAATCATGATGAAACTAATGTAAAATTCTTTCAACCTTCACTCTTACCAACCAAAATAATCCTTACCAAACAGTAGCGCAGTACTTCTATCCAACAAGAATGAGCCAGTTCTTTTCAGCTTTAGATCATTGTTCCTCTTTGCAATGATTGACAACAAAGTAAATAGCTATTGCAGTCCATAAATTTGCAGCAATGATTCGATGGAAGGAAATGGGATTGGGAGGCCTGCCATTTTCCATTGGTCATAAACTTGCCGTTCTTAGTTAAAAACTTAAGTCAATGCTGCTTGTTGAATTGTACTTAAAAGCATAAAAAATCAGTTGTTTGTTTTCTGCTTTATTTAGAATGAGATCGTTAAAATATCAGCACATTTTCTTCAATCTATTTTTAATTATCTCTAAATAACCATTTTGTCCCCTCATAAAATAGTATTGTTATTTCAGAACTGTCATGACTGAATTTCAGCAGAATGTGGAACAGATAATTTAAAGGCAGTTGATGCAATGCTCTCTTTTAAACAGTTTTTCCTAAATTTCTCTCTACTTATGAACACTTTGTAGAGGAGATGATCCCTTCTCACTACATTCCCTCTGAATGTTTCTCCTTCTCATTTCTACTTGCTTCCTCCCAATGGGAGCTATAATTACAGCACAGACATTTTCCATTATTTAAGAGACGTTTGCAATGGAAATATTTAAGTAAGGACAGTATATGACTTACAAGGCATGGACTGAATTGTGTTGTATGTACTGGTCCAATATTCCTCCACTTGCTAATCCCGGGTACTTCAAGTGAAGGCTGCAACACTAAAGGATGTAAACAAACTGAACTTGTACTGCTTTCAGAAATGGTGTTAAATGGTCCTCAAAATTCTCATTGACCATAGAAAGCAAGATATGCATTTGCAATCCAGGAAATTGTTTTCAACCTTAATAAATAGCATTTATTCATGAAATATGCACAAGGAATGGGCTAACTCATTTAATATATAACTTTATCTAAAGTCAAAGAAGATGAACATGCTGGTTCAGATGTACCAAATCTTGCAGTACGCACACTTACACATAAAGCTAATAAAAACTACGTTATTACACAAGATCTAGAAGTAATGAGTTGTTTTATTAACTAAAATATGCTGAATAAATAACTTCGCTCTCTTCCTTTAATGTTAACTATCAAAGTAAACATCAGGCTGGAAAATGCTCGTTGTGTTAAATCCATGACTCATCGTCTAAAGGTACAATTGGGTTTTGGAAGCTTTGACTGATTTGGCATTTTGGTGTGAATTGTGTGAACATTTTATTATAATTTGGCTTAATTTTTAGCCTACATCTCAGAATCAGAGGAATGAGGTTTCAAAGCAGTCCCTAATGTTAATAAATTATCTAAATACCACTACAGAATGGAGGGTCTGTCACAATAATGAAACTGAAATTTTTAGTGAGATGTCAAACTCAGATCAATTCTGCCTGTTCACATCATGATTGATGCTCTATGACATTATTCTCCCAGCATTCTGAGCAAACTTTATCCTTCAACCAATACTGTCAAAAATAGAGCAACTGCTAATTCATCTGATTGTAATTTGTGGGGTCTTCCCATTCAAAATTTAGCTGCCATATATGCATATGACAATGGTGCATCCACATCTAAGATAACATTGTCTGTAAAGCATCTTGGAGAACATGTCAATGTGAAGTGAGTTAGGTTATGATTAGCCCCCTACATATTTTACTCAATTAATAATCCAGATGATTAGACTAAAGAACCAGACTCTAGATGGGAAACTTAACCAAATTAAGTTAACCAAATCAGATCTGCAATTTTTTTAAAAGGGAAAATCAGTAATAATGGTAGACAAACTACCAGAATTATTGTAAAATACACCTGGTTCACCATTGTCCCTTAGGGAAGAAAATCTGGTGTACTTACCGAGTCAAGCTCAAATGACTCCAGATCCACAATGATGTGGTTGTCTCTTAATTTGTTTCTGTAATAGCCTAACAAGTGACTCAGTTGTACCAAACCAATGCAAACATGTTTCACCAGGTGTTGAGGTTCTGTCTGTCTCTGGTGATGAAAAGGATTAGTCTGGCAATGTTGCCTCAGCATGGACATGCTGCAGTGCCCATCCCTTTTGGGGGGCGAGAAAAAAGTTTATGCAGAAGAACATCTATGGCCATAATTCAATCAGGCAGTGTACCACATAATGTATGAGACCCTGCTGGAAAAGGAGAGGGTGGGTCCTGTCAAATAGTCCTCAACTCAGACTGTCAAAGTCATTTGGTAGAATGCCTCATCACCAGAACCTTCAAACGAGCATTAAAACCATGCTGAGAAGAGTCCTCCCCATCATTATCTTTCATGTACAGCTGAAGTCTCAATGTGGCCACACGTTGCCCTCAATGTGGCCACCCTGGAGGTGAGGCCATCATCCATCTTCTGGCATGTGTATTTGCTAAAGAGGTCTGAAAAGAAATGCAGTGGTCTTCGTTGAAGTTTGCTCTAAACTGCTGTATCACATGGGACTCCGCTTTGAGCTGTATCCCATAGAAATATACACCGAGAAAAGGATTAACTGCTGATAGAACATTATCAGCTCAGCAAAAGGTGCCCTCTGGTCTGCACAAAGCTTACTAGTCTTAAAGTGCAAGAAGCTGTCCGTGAAAATAAAACTGCAGCTTCTGAAAATCTGAAATAAAAAGAGAAAATTCTGGAAACACTCAGCAGGTCAGGCATTAACTGACAACCTGGCAAAGACTGGCACATTCCAAGATGCAGGATTACGTGCTGGGGACACACTGAAACCTGGTGTATCTACTGCAAAGACCACAGTTTAAGATCCCACTGTAATGTATACTGAGGGGCTGGAGCCTACGTAACAATGCCTCAAACTGTTTGCTCAAGGAATGTAAATGAAGGAAAAAATTATGTCATGCTGAAGTGAATCTTGTATTTAGAATGGTTTCATATGACTGGTTGCATCATTGTCTGATACGGTAATTTGAATGCCCAGGAATGTAAGAAAATGCAAAGAGCAGTGGACTTTGCCCAATACATCATGGGCACATCCCTCCCCACCACTGGGAGTGTCTACATGAAGTGCTGCCTCAAGAAGGCGACATCCATCATTAAGGAACTCCATCATCCAGGCCATGCCATCTTCTCGCTGCTACCATTGGGCAGGAGGTACGGAAGCCTGAAGTCCCACACCACCAGGTTCAAAAATGCCTATTTCCCTTCAACCATTCAGTTCTTGAACCAACTGGCAGAACCCTAATCACTACAGTTAAGCGACACTTATGACTATTTTGATCATTTTGCACTAAAATGGTCTCTGTTGTAATTGTGTTTTTTCTTGTAAAAATTGTCATAATTTGTTTAATTATGCCTTTCTTGTGAATGCTGCTGATACCATATGTGCCTGTGATGCTGCTGCAAGCGAGTTTTTCATTGTACCTGTGCATACATGTACTTGTGCACATGACAATAAACTTGACTTTGATATGAAGGTAATATAGAATAAAGAAAACGAACACAGTGGGAGTACCTTCATCACGGTTTGCATTAGTTTAAGGTGGCAGCTCACCATGACATCTTGTGAATGGTAGTGGGGGAGAAAAGAACCCCCAGCTGAAGCAATAGTTGATTTTAGCATTCCTCATGTAGTATGTTCAAAGGGCAATTTATTCCATAATTGCAGAGAACTCCCATGGTGCAGATGGTGGTAGTCAATTTAAATGACCTCATAGCTGGATAATTTGAAGGTCAAAAAACTGGCTTCCTGTCTAGCTTAAAAAACAAAACATGGTTGCATATGAATTCTGGATCAGTATGGAAGATGTGATTAAGTGATCACCTAATGCTAGTCAGGTTCAGGAGAGGTACTAGTCAGAAAATTAAAGCCTTGACCACTAAAACTAAAGGTGTCAACTTCGATATCTTCAGTGTTACAAATTATGAAATTTTTTGTAATTGCTATTTTCTTTCATTTAGTGCTTTTGTTAAAATAACTCCATCTGATGATTTAAGCTTGGATTTGTCTTACTAGAGTGTAAAATGGTCCATATTTTGAATATTGCACATTACAGATCACATTATTTCAGTTGAAATAAAGGTTTCTAATTGTTATTATGCCTGTTCCATGTTATTTTAAGTATTATAATCAGCAATAAAACAATAAACTGATCATCGGTGGCATGCCAACCAATTACAGCAGAGATTAGCAATGTTGTATCTTGGAGAACATCTAGTGCAAATTCAGTGTGTAAAGTCTAACACAAAGAGCACATCCATCAACACTATCATCAGATTTGGATCAGAATGATCCAAAATATTGACTCCTGTCAATAAATATCATTACTAGAATCACAAACAGATTTCATTGACTGTCTCAGGATACAGGACAAGATATTTAGGACTGAAATGAGGAGAAATTTCTTCACTCAGATGGTACTGAACCTGTGGAGTTCACGAGTACAGAAGGCAATAGAGGCCAAATCACTGAATGGGTTTTAAAAAAAAGTAGGTAGATAGATTTCTAGATATAAAAGGGGAGTGAGCAAGAACATTGTACTGAGATAGAGAATCAGAAAATTGAAGGGCCAAATGGCCTACTTCTGCTCCTGTTTTTGTTGTTTCAATGTTAAATCCTATTTTAAACCTTTAATAATTACCCTTGCATATGTTAACAAAACACATGTTAACAAGTGTTGAAATGAAAACACTTACATGCTTGGTCCAAGTGTTGCAGCTTTGACTACAACTATTACCAAGATTGCAAGAGTTAAAACAAGTGAGGACAATGACACCTAGAAAACAAAATGCAAAAAAAGTAAATTTACATTTATTCAAAATCAATGGCAATCCATCACTCTAATCTCCACAATAATTCATCTACCACGAATCTACAATAAGGGGTTAAAATGAACCAGATCATAATCTGTGACTGACATGAAGAGGGAGAGAGTCACCCATTCAAAAAGAACCCAAAATTCTCAATTAAAACAAATGGCAGCTATGGAAAAGTGGATTTGTCCTACTAGAGTGTAAAATGGTCCACGCTTTGAACATTGCACATTACAGATCACATTACCCAGTTGAAATAAAGGCTAATTGTTATTGTGCCTGTTTCATGTTATTTTAAGTATTATATTCAGCAATAAAACAATAAACTGATCATCCGTGGCATAGCAACCAATTACAGCAGAGATTAGTAATGTTGTACCTTGGAGAACACCTAGTGCAAATTCAGAGTACGAATTGGCACAATGTTTGTCAGAGCTATGATGTAAAGGAAGGTACAGAGTAACTATCCTATAGATTTTCCCTTTTACTAGAGTTCAATTAATGCTCCAAAAAAAAAACTCTGTGCCTTGGAGGTTGACTTACATCATCTGAGCTCTCTGGAGATTTGTTTTCCATTTTTCCTATCTTGATCCACTCATTTCCTAGGCTTTTTTCATCCATATTTCCTTTAATGTTGTTTATTTTTTGTTTGTTTTGACTATTACTTGACTAAAATAAATTGTTACATCATATTGCCAACTTCTTGTTCTGTCATTTCCCAACCCCTTGTTTCTCTGGCTTTACATTCTGATCCAATGTATCTGCTTATTTTTCAGTTCTGATGAAGGAGTCAAACCCAAAATGTCTGGCATTCATTTCACTTCAACTAAAATTGTGTCACACAACACAGAACTCTTCATGTATGATTTACTCAAGCCAAACAAAACCCTTTACCATGGTTTAATCATAGAAGAGTGTCAGGTTAGAATAAAACATCTGATTAATATTTCAAGTATGTTAATAATGTAAATTAATATTCCATTCAACAACTTTGTTTCTAGTATGTATTTATAATTGGATGAAATAAACTACATTTAATTTCATTCAACTGAAATGCTGCTCCCTGAACACCACCTGCGATCCCGTCTTTTATAATGATGAATAAATCATTAATTTGTCGATGAGAAAAATAATGCAAGCTTGATTCAGTCTTCCAGTATGCACTTTTAGCAAAGATTCTGAATAGTGCCGAAGAATAGCTACTTAGTTCATTTTTCTCTTCATGAACCAGGGATTTTTAAGTAACTATTGTATCTATCAGCACTAGAATTGTGATCAACTCAGCCAGCACAAGATCAGATTCAAACCTGACACATTCCTTTTCTTTTGATATGGATACACACTTAAATATCCATTACAGAGAATGCAAGAGATTTTTCACAGATCTTTCTTGCTGTTGTCAAAAAGGATGGAGTATCTTTTCTTCTACAATACCCAAGAGCTGATATTAACTTGTCTTTCTGCAGAAACTGGGCAGATAAGCAGCTGAAATAGCTGTAGTGAGTTACTCCATTTGATCCCACTGTTTTTCTAGCAATTTTGACATGTTCTTTCGAGCAGATGAGTGTGGCAGTTAATAGAAGGCAGCAAGATCTTTTATAAATAGTTTAGAACAAGCTTGAATGACATCCTTGTTATCTGACTGCATTTAACCCAGGATCTATGAAAAAAAAATGCTTGTTATTATGTTGATCTCATGCCTGAATAGGCCTGATACAGCAATTATTTTTAGTTTTAAGTTTTGTTTTCCATGAGTGCAAGGAGGAACAGGAAATTTCTGGGCCTCCAATCCCAAACCCTCCATGATAGTGTCCTCTCTCCAACTCCCCCATAACTATTTACCCAACTACTCTGCTGCTTCTTTGGGTTGTTGGTGGGGACCTCTCTTCATCCAATTCCTGCTCCCACCTCCAACCAGGTTTAGGTGGAAGACATTCAGGGTCCATGCAATTGGAGGTTGAAATCTCCCAAGCTACAAGTTGCAGAAGGCCAGAGACTTTCCCCACATGGCATTGCTTATTGATTGTGAACATTAATATTCCAAGAATTTTTGATTATAACCAATTATAGTGATGCATAGATTATTTACATTAAAATATTTAATGCAGCTTTTAACAGTAATGAAGTAAAAGTCACCTTTCCCAAGTTAGCAATGTTGCGATACATGGACAATGGAAGTGTGAACACAAGGGTTGTCATTACAATCACAAAATGCCTCTCCGCTAATATGTTTTCAGGACCAACTGGAAAATGAACAAAATGATATAGAAATGTTAGGAAATACACTTTTAAAATTAAATTCCATGTTAACAAACAAAATATTGCACCCATTTACAGAACACAGCCTAGCATTCTGTAGTGTGTGGAATAATATGAGATGCCCAACTTTAACATGCCGTTTTTTAATTCATAGACAACAATAATTTTTCACCTTCCTTCCACATTTCCTTATGAGATAGGAGGCCTTTTGGCCCATCGAGTCTATGCAGGCACTCAGCGTAATCCCATTTCCTCATGATTTAATCTGTCACACTGACCAGTGACCACTGATGCTACTACCACCCAGCTACACTTGGGGCTATTCAATTGCCGGTCACCCTAACAACCAGCATTAGGGTATGTAAATCTTGAAGTCAAAACAATCAATGACATAGCTCTTTAAAAACAGTTTTCAAACCATTGTTGCAGAATGGAATGTGAAATCAGGAGCCAGAGTGTCAGACAGAATTCTATTAAGACATGTGAACTCATTTAGTCTAGCCCGAAAAGCACAACACCAGAAATGGGCATTAGCTTCGCTTAATCACTGACCAGCAGTTTTTGTTCAATTCTATCAGCAACAACAGTTTTGAACTGGTCCACCTGAGCTTACAGTCTGTATTACATTGGTGTTTATGCAACATTATTCAGTCAGCTGAGCTTCAACAAGAAGTCATGTACAATCTTAATAATCATTGGGTGAAAACGCCTATGTAACTGCATTATGAGGTTCTTTCATCACAAGAACTGCTGCAGTTCAAGAAGGCAGCTCACCAGCATCTTCCCTAGGGCAATAAGTGAATGCCATTTAAATTCTGGCTGTGTAGCAAATATCCATGTTCAAGTGATGAATTGTAAAATAGATCAGTACTGGGCATCCAGCAATCTACTATATTAATGACTTTGTAGAAAGGACAATATAACATATCCAAGTTTCTTGACAGAACAAAGCTGGGTGAGAAAGTAAGTTGTCTAGAGGATGCAAGGATTCTGTAAATGATGCAGTTGATCATTCCTGCCCATTGCTAGCATGCAGTGATTATATAATAAGCGTATCACAGTTCTGACGTTCCCTAATCCAACATTTGGCCCTCCTTATCAGTGTACCGTGACTCAAAAATGTTAAGATCACTAAGAATGTTCTTCAGGATGTGTGTAACCATACTGGTGCTTGAAAATGGTGGTTGGTGGAACCATTGACCTGGATCACCTCTGGTACTTTATTACTGGCAGTGCTGGAGGCCTACAATGACAAGAGTGGCACAATCTGTGAATGTTATGGATTACAGCCTTTAGGACTGGTTGGGACTCTTCTTTGACTTGGACGAAAATTGTAATTTCACTTTCTTCAAGTCTTTATATGTTCTGATACGCAAATATATCTAAAGTGCAAAGATGGCCGCAAGAATTATTTAATTTGACTCCCCTTCTGGGTCAGGTTTCTTTCCTTTATACTGTTTGCTACGTTGTCACCTAGTGACTGGTCACCTAGCTATAGGAAGGATGCTTTTAAGCTGGAAAGGGTGCAGAAAAGATTCACAAGGATGTTACTGGGACCGGAGGGCTTGAGTTACAAGGACAGACTGGATAGGCTGGTATTTTTTCCCCCCTGGAGTGTAGGACACCGAGGGATGACCTTATAGAATAATATAAAATCATGAGAGGCTTAGATAAGGTGAATGGTCACAGTCTTTTCCACAGGGCAGGGGAGTCTAAAATTAGAGGGCATAGATTTAAGGTGAGAGGGAAAAGATTTAAAGGGGATCTGAGAGGTAAAAGATTTAAAGGGGATCTGAGAGGTAACTTTTTCACACAGAGTGTGGTGGGTATGTGTAATGAGCTGCCAGAGGAAGTGGTAGAGGCAGGTACAATTACAACATTTAAAATACATTTAGACAGGTAGATGGATAAAAAAGGTACAGAGGGATATAGGCCAACCAGAATCAGATAGGACTAGCTCAGGGCAGCATGTTGGTGGGCATGGACAAGTTGGGCTGAAGGGCCTGTTTCTGTGCTGTATAACTCTATGACACCATAACACCATGGAGATAAATAGCTAAATACAGGAACAAAAGTATCAGAAACAGTCGCTAGTTATTGGTTTTGGTTTTGTTTTATTATTGTCACTTGTACCGAGGAACAGTGAAAGATTTGTTTTGCATACCATTCATACAGAATAATTCATTACACAGTGCATTGAGGAACGATTACAGTAGAAGTAATGAGTAGATCTGTAGAGAGCAGCTTGCAATGAGTCTCCACTCTTGGATCTGAAATTCAACACAAATTCTCTGGATTTCCCATTGCAAAGCAAGTGAAAGATCAGAGAGTAGAGCCTGGTTGAATTACAGTTTGGAAGAATGAGAATAAACCTTTTAAAACGCTTGATGTGGGATGCTTCCTCTGGCTGGGGTGTCTAGAATCAGGGGTCACAGGCCTACGGCAGGGGGTCAGACATTCAGAACTGAGGTAGGAAGAAATTTCTTCACCTAGATTGTGCTGAATCTGTGCATAAGGCGGCTGTGGAGGCTCAGTCACTAAGTATATGCAAGACAGGGGTTGATAGATTTTTGGATATTAAGGAGATGAAGGAATATAACATTAGTATAGGAAACTGTAGTTGAGGCAAAAGATCAGCCTGCAACATTGTCAGTAATTCAGTACAAGGCAGTGCCAGAGATGATTTGGATCAGTGGTAGTTCTATATTCCAGAAACCACCATCTACAGGCATCAGTACAGGTACACAATCCTGAAGCGTGGCAGAGCAGACATAGGGGGCCAAGCTGCCAATTATTTTATGCTTGTATTTCTTACGGTAGTAACATGAGCTTTCCCTTAAGGTTCCAATGGAAGGCTAGTAGAAAATGTACAGATCTTTCTGATCTATAACCTTGTTTAAGGGTAGTTAATTTTGTACCAAGTCATCCAATCCTGCAATCAGAATCCTAGTTGCTTCCATCTGGATTATTCATTTTTAAAATATGGATCATGATTTCCTCATTTTGATTTTTAAAAAATAAAAGATAACAATCTTGATCTTTCTTTCTTCCAATACCAGTATCTATGAGTCACGAATCATTGGTTTCTTCTGGAGGATACAGAATTATATTGTTTATGCTACTGGATGAGTAATCTGAAGATCTGGTCGAACGTTCAAGGGTTCAAATCCCACCATTGCAGCTGGGGAATTGAAATGTAGTTAATGAACTATAATTAATTATTCTGAAATACAATTCGTGTGTTTGTAGTGGTGATTGTGTAACTACAGGTTTGTTGTGAAAATCTATCTGGTTCAGTATAGTCTTTTATGAAAGGAGATCTGTTATCTTTACCCAGTCTGGTGTGTATGTCATTCCAGAGCCACAGCAATGTGATTGACACTGAACTACCCTCTGAATTGGTTTAGCAAGTCAATCCGTTTAAGGGAAATTAGAGACAGGCAATATATGCCTCCACACAAGTGGCACCCAGACCCCATGAATGAATAAGTAAATTTCCATCAGCATAAAATTGTAAAGGGATACAACAGTTATCCTAAAACATAGTGTTCATTAATTTATGACTGAAGCTGAAGTTTGGTGATGCACACATTGACAAGATCAGCAGTCAAGCTGCATTCACATAATGTCTTTTTCCTTTCCTAAGCTCTATATAAATCAATAGCTTTTGCAATTAAGTTGTTGTAGATGGCACTATGGTTACACTTGTTTCAAACCACTCTAAAATATAAGGCCATTAGACATAGGAGCAGAATTAGGCTATTCGGCCCATTGAGTCTGCCCTGCCATTCGATCATGGCTGATTTATTTTTCCCTCTCAACCCCATTCTCCTGCCTTCTCCCCGTAACCTTTGATGCCCTTACCCAATGACTTGGCCTCCACAGCCATCTGCAGCAATGAATTCCACAGATTGACCATCCTCTGACTAAAGAAATTCCTCCTTATCTCAGTTCTAAAAGGATGTCCTTCTATTCCGAGGCTGTGTCCTCTGGTCCTAGACGCTCCCACTAATGGAAACATCCTCTCCACATCCACTTTATCCAGGCCTTTCAATATTCAGTAGGTTTCAATGAGATCCACCCCCCCCCCCACCCCCATCCTTCTAAACTGCACTGAGAACAGGCCCACAGCCTTCAAATGCCACTCATACATTAACCCTTTCATCCCCAGGATCATTCTCATAAACCTCCTCGGGACCCTCTCCAATGCCAGCATATTCTTCCTTAGATATAGGGCCCAAAACTGCTCACAATACTCCAAATATGGTCTGACCAATGCCTTATAAAGCCTCAGCATTACATCCTTGCTTTTATATTCTAGTCCTCTAAGAATGAATAAATGAATGCTAAGATTGCATTGGCCTTCCTTAGGGTAGTACAGTAGGGCAAAATGTATATTACACAGGCACAATAATTTTCAAACAATAGCTATGTACTTTAAAACAGATTACTTTTCTGTTTACATATCACATTCATATATTTTGTGAAAAGTGAACAATATGTCAAGGTGAATAGGGGTGGGTAACCAGTAAACGTATTTGAACAATTCCTCCTTGGAGATCAAAACCTGAAAAGTGCGCAACACTGTTAGAAAGTTTCAGGTGTTAATGCTAAAGGTTGCTGTCTCTAATATCTTCTTCCATTGTCAGAAATGTAACAAAACAAGGTGAATACAACTTGTTTTCATGATGTTCTTGCAGAACTTCAGGCACTCCCTCTCTCTCCGTACTCCTAACAGTGAAATGGTGGACATAACGAGAACCAAAAAAAAATTTGTTCCCCAATTGGAAAGTAGGACATCAAATGTAAGAGTTAAAATTTACATGCGTACATTTCAAATCTTAACACTTCACTTTAAAATCAACCTAGTGCTTGTATTCAGTGTTACTATAGGAAACAATCCTTTAATAATCACCTACCGCCTGGAATTTGCTGGAACACTTTGGTTAATATATCTCCTGTGATTATGTTGTAGCTTATCATGGCTGAAAATTAAATTTTGCATTTTACAAAGTGAATTCATGTTCATAACAAATGTGGAACAGAATAAATTCTATAATGATACATTTAGAAATCTAAATGATCTAATTTCTCTTTGAGTTTCTAATGAAAATTTTAATATATATACACTATATAGATCATAAATATTAGTTAAATCTTATTTACTTCTGAACTACATGCAAAGTTAAAGCTCAGCTTTTGGATGGCTCAGACTAGATATAGTGAAAAGTAAATTTACAGGTTTAAAGATCAGTACACAGAGTACTGCCTTTACTTAAACAAACACTTATGTCTGGAATAGAATGCAACTTCCAGATCAAATTGCACCACTTTGGAAATTCAACTGGGAACTCCTGTCCATGAATCACCCTTGTGTTTGCAACACTGCCCAAGAAATTTGGCACCACTTTTTCCAAAGAGCACCCAGCATTAGCATCCTCAGACGATCATGTTTTAATAGCACTGCTGCCACTCCAGCAGAATTATTTAAAAGGGGTCTCCAGAGCAGCTCCACCCTGGTTCTGGAAAGCTGACTTATTTATTGTTTTCTTTGAACTTACATGCTTTCCTCAGGACACTCCCCGTGATTTGATTTCCTCAAACTTAACTACTTTCAGATCCAGATCTTACAACCTCTGCTGAGCACGGATGCTGTTTTTTAGACAGCATCACCCCTGAAGGCTCCAACCTCCAGACCTAGGCCCCTGACTACTGGTCCCATCTCCAACCACATGAGTCCCAGTCTCAGACTTGCCAAAGGTGTGCAACAGACAAACACCTGTGCCCAACGTGTTTGGCCTTACTAAATTTTGCAGTGGCAGGCCCACTGACACAAATGAACTTCTAGGCCACAAATTTTCCAAAAATCAACCTTACACCAATGTTTTGGAAGTCAATGGGGCAGGCTCAATAGAACTGGATGAGTACATGGCAAAAACTTTGATAGAGTGGTTCATGAGGTACTATGGAACATGGCATATCCAAGGTATTATTGCCAGGTGGATTGCTGATGCCTTTTCATATATTCTATTATTCTTTACGTTCCTTTATAGCTATACAAAAGATACAAAGGCATATTTTTCTGGATGTAGAAAATTACATAGCTCTAATTACATTCTCTAAATTAATTGTGATGCACATTTGATTGCTACAGGCAAAATTTACGCTTGTTATCTTGAAAAAATTAATGTTCAAATAATGTTGTAATGAAGTTCTTACCAATGAAAGGATACAGAAATTGGAGGATTGAAAGAATCACATATCCTGTTATACCAAAAGCTTTATTCACTAGAGATTGGTAGGTGCTTGTTCCAGATAGGTTCCCTCCTTTAATCAAGAGGATAATAGAGTAATCTGACAGAACAGAAAAAATATCTCCCATTAGTTTAGGATGCATGTCATACTAAACTTAAAGTATCAATATTTAAAATATATTGCAATAATTAAAAATATAATTCACAAACTTTGTTACCTGTTACATATGCAACCATGATAAGGAGCAGTATTCCAGAAGGAAGACCAGCTTGTCTCATTGAGTATGGTAGTCCTGACAACATTAAATGCAAAGTAATTTAAGAATAGTAAATAGATGCACATTTAAAAATAAGTGCTCATGGTTAATTTTTAAAACAAGATTTTCACTTTTACAACCAGCAGATAAAGTGCAGGAAATTTATCTCTATTATGAATAATCAACCTTGCATTTTCTCAAATAACTCACAATAATTCTTTACTAAAATTATGAAATAAACACATTCAACCATAGTATCATTAGCCTACCTAATTTCTAAAGTAGTTCACATTCATGCAATATTACTAAAACATTTTACTATGCAGTCCAGTACTTGGATTTAAGAATCAGAATACATTAACATCATGGCAAAAATTTGATCAATATTTTGTTGGTGGATACTGCATTATTTATGAGTTACACAGTTTAAAAATCAAGTCTCTAAATACTCACCTACTGTGTCCTGTATCACAATATATCATAGTCAATAACTATAATGTTGTAGAAGCTTATAGAGAGCACTTCTATGATCAAAATGTTTTGCAATATTTTGGGGAAATGATGTATCCTTAAAGTCTTGATTGTTCCTTTCTTAAAAACAATATTAAGGCTTTCCTAATGCCTCAGGTGGTTAATGCAGCAAGTCACTGTAACATACCATCCTGGAACAGTATGCTTTGACCATTACCTCCATTCCTCCACCAACCACTCCATTCTGTACAGAGATGGATTTCAGCTGGGTCAGCATTTGAAGCAATCGACCTCACTTCTAATACAGGCTACCAATTGCTACCTAGCGCTCCTTGCTGGAAGTTTGAAGGGAGGAATTTCACCATCATCACCTGATTTCAATGAAATGTAACTTTGGTGGATCTCTTAAATACGTGCTATCCCTCCTGCCAACTTGACACTCAGATGGTAAAACCAAGATATAATAATAAGCAATTATTTTTCTGGACATGGGGATTTTATTGGGGCTCCTGATATTTTGAATCTGAAGTCTGGTACATTGATAAAGGCAGGGAGAGGAAATGAATTTGCAGGGTGATGAGGAAAGCACAGAGAGTGAGGGGAATCTGATAACAGTTCCAAAGAAGTAAAAGAAAATGGTTAATAGGCTGAATGTGAAATGGGCAGGTTTCAGGTAGAAGACATGGTAACCAGCAATAAAAGGACAGAGGCAAAGGTCAAAATTTGACACACAAACTGACTGAGTCAAAAAGAAAGTGTAATTAAGAAAAACATTTTGGAAATTTAAATAAGAAATGCCAAAAATATAAAAAGGAACAAAAAAGTGGCCCTTTGAAGAAACCAGAGGCATAAGAGACTACAGATGCTAGAATCTGTAGCAACAAACAATCTGCTGGAGGAACTCAGCTGGTCAAGCAGCAGGACTCCTGATGCAGGGTTTTGACCTGAAATGTCAACAATTACTTTCGCCTCACAGATGCTGCTTAACCCACTGAGTTTCTCCAGCAGATTGTTTGCTGCTTTGAAGAAACTTGGTGTATGTGGAAAAAAATCCTTTTAACAGATATTGGCAAGACTTGCATAAAACAAGACAGTAGGCAAAGAAGTCTAAGTATTGAAGTAAAATTAAAGTATTCTTGGAGTAGGGAAGCAATGTACGCTGCAATACATCACAATTGCTTTTGTGAACTGTTAACTGAAACTCACAGACCACAGTCAATGGACCAGATGAATCCTATGAGAATGGGGTCTAACTGGGTTGCTCCATTGTCAGAGAGTGGGGGGGGGGGGGGGGGGGGGGATTTCGCCTCTTTCTTCCTCCACCCACTGTGCATCAGTATACAAAGAACATGACAGCTACAAGTTAAATAAACAACTGAAAAACACAGGACGAGTTTTAACACTCTTGAAAGGGAAAAAATGATAAAAAGTTCTTAAGGCAAGGAAATCTCAATTTCACTATTTTTTTTACTTCCAGTTTTGTGTTACAGTTGTATGCAGCACCATCTAGCACATCAAAGGTGTCTAAAGTCTAATTTCAGAAATTTGCATTTGATATCAAACATTGATTTGTAAAAGCATATGATGCTTGACATTAACTGATTGGAGAGGTTTCTGAGCACTTGCTAATCCTATACTTCCAGTGTGTCCAAAACCAAGAAACACAAATTCCAGAGGGGTGGAAGGGAGGGGTGGGGGGGGGGGGGTGGTTGTGGGGGAGGAAAACAACCATATCTCCCCATAGAAAACGTCCCCTATATCGAAGGAATGGTAAATCAAATAAAGTTCCTTGGGCACCTGGATAATTTCTCAAATTATGCTTTCGTCAGGTACAATGAAACTTAGACTACTTGAGACCTGGTATGAAATCTGTTTACAGAGGTCTCAAAAGGATCTAAATTAGTCTATTCCAGAGGAAATAATTACCTTCATAATGATGATATTGAACTCATATCAGAACTGATAGAACACTTGTTGCCCGTCTCAGGCCCCCTAGCACTATGCCGATGTGCTCCTCTACTCTGCTGAAACCAAGAGGCGTCATGATGTTTTTGATAACACTATCCCTGAAGTTTGGGAAAGGTTCTGAGTCTTTCTCAATAGGCACATGAGAGTCCTACCCTGCTACACTTTGACTGGGTTGACTTGGGATCCCTCCAATGTACTCCAACAGAATTGACTCCTCCAAAAATTATTAAATGATATTCCATAAGAGAAACATATTGCAATAACTAAGAGTCATGTTATTAAAAATGTATAGCTGTAGCATATAGAGATTAACTGATAGAAACTAGCAGATGGAAAATGAGGTTAATGATAGGAGCCCATGGATCTACCACTGGGCAGAAATTCACAAGCTGCATGTAACTACATTTAAATAATTACCAAACTACCTTGGGCATTCAAATATAAGCACGCCACAAGAAACAAACTTCATGAAGTCTACACTTCATATAGAATTTGCATGCACAGTCCATGTAAAACATATTACTTTTATTAATCTAATGATTAAATGAAGGAAATGCAAAGGTAAATGGGCTTGTGATACAGCAGAGCATGTGGTCCAAGCAGTGATTATGTACTTCTAGTCAATAAATAACTTTTCTCCTATTCACAGAAGATTTTTTAAGCAAACATTTAGAATTTGCAGCCTTAATTGTTTTTTTTACTGGTTAAACTACAGAAATACACACTTGGAAGACCATCCATTATTTCTATCAGGTAATCAAAGAACTATCCTTTTAAAAGGTGGAGTGGTGAGTTACAAAAAAAGCCATAGATTTTTCAGAAGTCTGAACATGTTGAACAATATCACCAAACTATACCCCTCTGTAAAGTTGATCCCAGTACAGGCATGAAAAATGATCAATAACGTATTTTTCCCTCGGTGCTGAATTATTCCTAAAAGTCTGCTAATTAAAAATATTTTTTTAGAAGAGTAAATTAATTGTGAATTTGAACTAAACAATTACAAAGTAACATTATATCTTCACAGATTATTTATGTTTTGAATTAAAAATAACTTGCCTCTGTAAAACTATTTTCATTCACTTTGTACATTGGGATCGTTAGCAATGGCTAATATAATTTGTTTATGTCACCTTCCTGAACAAAATTGTCTGCACTGCAGACTAAGAGTGCTGAATTGGGCACAAAGGACTTCTTACAATTGAAGAACTCATCATTAAGACTTGGAAAGATGCCCAAGCGAGCCAGAAATTTATAGCTCCATGTCAGAATACAAAATTGAATATGAATTCATTGTTATTGTAGCTTTCCATTTTGGGAATGGAAAATTAGAAGGAAGTTTAAACTCTCTCTCAAAAGAAAAATATTAAAAACTGCAGAAACTTCCAAAGTTTGGAAACAGAAAATACTGCAATAGCTTTGCATATCAGATAGCATCTAAAGCTGACCACCAACAGTTCTTCCCAAAAAAGAGCAATTGATAAAATCCTACGGCTGCTAATATTACTCCTTTGCCTTTCATATCTATGTATTAACTTTGTTCAGAAAAAATATATTGGCAATCTCCCTTTGCTCTTCTCGTGCTTGTGCATCGTTGCCACCCTGAACAGTGTGCATTTTTCCTGAAACTCTACCTACGAATTACACTATGCCCCTTCAAAATACTGAAACAGCCCTTATCAAAGTCATAATTGACTTCCTCATTGATTGTGAAGATGGTATAGTTTGCAAGCTTTGACACAGCAGAATATACCATCCTCCTCTCATGCCTCAATGGTGGAAAGAGCTGTATCCGTGATAGAGCTGGCTGAGTCCACTACTCTTTATAACCTCTTGCATTCCTGTATCAGGCAGTGATACAACCAGTCAGAATGCCTTCCACTGTATATCTGTAGAAATTTGTCAGAGTCTTCGATGACATGTCGAATCTCAAAGAAAGTAGATACACTGGTGCACCTTCTTCAAAGTTGCATCTATGTGCTGGGCCCAGGATAGATCCTCCAAGGTGATGACACCCAGGAACTTGCTCACCCTTTCCACCACAGACCCTTCAATGAGTACTGGTGCTAGTTTGCCTGACTTCCCTTTCCTAAAATCCACAATCAGTTCCTTGGTTTTGGTGACATTGAGTACAATGTTGTTGTTACGACACCATTCAACGAGCTGATCTATCTCACTCCTCTACGCCTCCTCGTCACCATCTGTGATTCTGCCAACAACTGTGGTGTCACTGGCAAATTTGTAGATGGCGTTGGAGCTATGCTCAGCCATATAGTTGTAGGTACAGAGACCTACAACTTAGCCACCTATAGAAGAGCAGGTGGCTACGCACGGAGCCCTGATGTGTGTCTGTGTTGATGGTCAGTGAGGAGGTTTCATACTGATTGTGGTCTCCCAGTGAGGAAGTCAAGGATCCAGTTGCAGAGGAAAGTACAGAGGCCTGGTTCTTGGAGCTTAATGATAAGTTTTGAAGGGATGATGGTGTTGAATGCCGAGCTGTAGTCAACGAACAACAGCCTGACATACATGTTCCAGCTGTCCAGGTGGTCCAGAGCAGATTGGAGAGCCAGCAAGATAGCGTCTGCTTCAGACTTATTGTGTGATGATAGGCTAATTGTAACGGGTCCAGGTCCTTGCTGAGGCAGGAGTTGATTCGAGCCATAACCAACCTCTCAAAGCACTTCATTACAATGGATGTAGGTGCTACTGGATGGTAGTCATTGAGCCAAGTCACCCTGCTCTTCTTGGGCACAGGTACAATTGATGCCATCTTGAAGCAGGTGGGAACCTCAGACCACAGAAGCGGGAGGTTGAAGATGTCCCTGAACACTCCAGTCAGTTGGTCAGTGCAGATTTTCAGCACTCGATCAGGTACGCTGTCCTGACATTTTGTGAGAGTTCACCCGGCTGAAGGATGTTCTGACGTCAGCCTTCGAGACAGAGATCACAGAATTGTCAGGTGCTGTGGGGACTCGTGCAGCTGTGTCATTGTTCTCCTCCTCAAAGCGTGCATAGAAGGCATTAAGCTCGTCGGGGAGTGATGCATCGTTGCCATTTATGCTATTCATTCTCACCTTGTAGGAGGTGATGATGTGGCACTGCCACACCTTCGACCAGAATTGCCTCTTCATTCTCACGATAGCCTTCCGGAGGTCATATCCGGACTTCTTGTAGGTCTCTGGATTGCCAGTCCTGAACACCATAGATCTAGCCCTCAGCAGATTACGAATCTCCTGGTTCACCAGGGCTTCTGGTTTGGCAAGACCTGATATGGTAAAGGGAGGAGGGGCAGGGTATACAGGATTGCTTTGAATCAGTGGACTGAACTATATTCACTCATCCACACAGGTCTTCATGAAATCGGTGATCACTGCGGCATATTCGTTCAGATCCATTGATGAATCCCTGAATATGGTCTAGTCCACTAAATCAAAGCAATCCTGTATACGCTGCCCCAACTCCCTTTACCATACCTTTGTGGTCCTCTCCACTGGTACCTCACTCTTCAATCTCTGCCTGTACACGGGAAGCAGAAGCATAACCAGGTGGTCAGATTTCCCAAAGTGTGGACGCAGGAAGGCTTGGTAGGCACACCTGATGGTGATGTATCAGTGATCGAGTGTGTTAGGTCCTCTGGTGTTGCGGGTAACATGCTGGCAGAGGCTTCTTCAAGCTAGCTTGGTTGAAGTCCCCCATCATGACAGGGAAGGCATCGAGGTGCGCTGTTTTGTGCCTGTCAATCATGGCACTCACTTCCTGAGCTGAGGGATGTTTACCACAACCAGGATAACGTCAGAGAACTCCCTCACTGGACCACCAGATGTTTCAAGTCAGGGGAGCAGGACTGAGACAGAATTGCCATGCCCAAGCACCATGACATGTTAATCAAGAAGCAAACTCTGCCACCTCTGCCTTTACTGGACGCCATTGTCTGATCCATGCAGTGGATGGTGAAACCCTTGGGCTGGGGCGCTGTGTCCAGAGAACTGGGAGTGAGCCATGTCTCTGTGAAACAGAGTACACAGCAGTCTCTCATGTCGCTCTGATATAGCAGTCTTGCTCCAAGTGTGAAGCAAATACTACTCCAAATAGTACTCCAAGTGTGGTCTCACCAATGTCTTGTACAGTTGGTATTGGTATTGGTTTATTATTGTCACTTGTACCGAGGTACAGTGAAAAGCTTATCTTACAAACCAATCGTACAGGTCAATTCATTACACAGTGCAGTTACATTGAGTTAGTACAGAGTGCATTGATGTAGTACAGGTAAAAACAGTAACAGTACAGAGTAAAGTGTCACAGCTACAGAGAAAGTGCAGTGCAATAAGGTGCAAGGTCACAACAAGGTAGATCGTGAGGTCATAGTCCATCTCATTGTATAAGGGAACCGTTCAATAGTCTTATCACAGTGGGGTAGAAGCTGTCCTTAAGTCTGGTGGTACGTGCCCTCAGGCTCCCAACTCTTGTACTCAGTGCCCTGACCAATGAAGGCAAGCATGCCAAATAGCTTCTTCACGCTCCTGTCTACCTGTATCACCACTTTCAGGAAACAGTGTACTTGTATCCCTGGGTCTCTCTTTTCTACAGGGCTCTCAGGGGCCCTGACATTTATTGTGCAAGTCCTGCCCTGGTTTAACTTACCAAAATGCAACACCTTCACCCTTGTCTGAGTTAAATTCCAACTGCCATTCCTTGGCCTACTTTCCGAGTTGATCTAGATTCTGTTGTAATTCTAGATGATCTTCTTCTTAGTGCAGGATGCCACTACTTTTGGTGTCATCCGCAAACTTACTAACCATGCCAACTATAGTCTCATCCAAATTGTTAATATAGATGAACAACAGTGGACCCAGCACCGATCCCTGCAGCACACTGCTGATCACAGGCCTCCAATCTGAAAAACAACCCTCCACTACCACCCTCTGACTCCTTCCATCAAGCCAATTTCGTATCCAAAAAGTACTCCACAAAAGAATGAAAGAACAGCTATATAGGAAAAGGGGATATACTGTCTTAATCCCTGTCTTAATCCACACTTTAGTTATATTTTAAGGGAATATTCACATAGGATAAGTTTTAACACAGAACATAGAACAGTACAGCACAGGAACAGGCCCTTCAGCCCATGATGTCTGCGCCGAACACAATGCCAAATTAAATTAAATCTCTTCTGCCTGTACGTGATCCATCTCCGTCCATTCCTTGCATATTCATGTGTCTATTCTGAAAGCCTCTTAAATGCCACTATCTTATCTACTTCCACCACCACCCCTGGCAGCCCGTTCCAGGCGTTTACCACTCTTGGTGTAAAAAGACTTACCCCGCACATCTCCTTTAAACTTTGCCCCTCTCACCATAAGTGCATGTCGTGTAGTACTTGACATTTCCACCCTGGGATAAAGATTCTGACTGTCTACCCAATCAACGTGTCTCATAATTGTACAAAATTCTATCAGGTCTCCCCTCAGCCTCTGAATCTCAAGAGAAAACAACCCAAGTTTGTCTAATCTCTCTTTATAGTTCATACCCTCTAATCTAAGCAGCATCCTGAAAAACCTCTTTTGTATCCTTTCCAAAGCCTCCACATCCTTCCTGTAATGGGGCAAGCAGAATTGCACACAATACAACCTAACCAAAGTTTTATATAGCTGCAACATGACATCCTTTCTCTTGTACTCAATGCCCCAACCAATGAAGGCAAGGATATCTAACGCCTCCTTTACCACCCTATCTACATACGTGGCCAGTTTCAGTTTTGGTGAACATTTGTCAAATTTTTTCAACAATATATGAAACAAGATGTATAAACATATTGCATTTCAGGAGGTTTTAGGTATACACTGACCAGCTGGGCACATTCAAAATTAATCAAATGTTTATTATGATTGGAATAAAACATGAACATACACTGTGCAGAAATCCTTCATGTATTAACAACTTGATACTTAATGGTTGTGGTTATACACATCGACATGTACCAGAGAGCTAGCTCAGCTTTGATCTCCCACTGAACTGGAGTTTTTACTGTGATCATTTCATAAGAGATTTGATTAGCTTATTTACTACCATTTTCTTTTTGCTAATATTAGTAACATAGTGCCAAAAATACCTTTAAATCTCCAGACCCACTTTCAATAGTACTATGTTCTTGAAGCCTTATAGTAAAAATAAGGGAATCTGAAAAAAAGACTTCAAAAACATGTGTGCAATGTACATTCCAGGAAGCATCATGCTTTACACAAATGTGAAAATCCTACAAACAACAGATTGAATAAAATCTCAGGTTCCAGTGACAAATGGTGGTGTGCAATTACAGTAGGATCAGGTGCCCCTAAGAAGCCACATTTCAATGATGGAGCTGAGCACATTAATGGAAAAGACAAGGTTGAAGCATTGCCAAGCATCTTCTATCATCCACCAGACAATGTAAAAACTGGTCAAGTAAATCCTGACCACAAAACAAGGATGAATTCAGCCTGGCCACTTATATCCATATGAGCGTATTTACTCTCAATCATCAACAGTGGTAGTAAGTAGTGTTAACTAACCAATAACCCTAGCTTGTTGCTCATTCATTCTGTCATGATAATTTATCAACAAACCTCATAACTTTGTTAATGACCTTGGTCTAAACATTAACACCAGAATATAATTCTAGATGGGAGGTGAGGCTAACTGCCATTGACATCAACCAAACCAAATTCTCTGCAATTGTGGGAGTCATAACCCACACAATTAAATCAATCTCCTGGTATTGCAGTAGGATGACATCAGCCTATTTTCAGCTGTTTCATCAATGATCCTCTCTACATAATAAGGTGGGGCTGTTCACTTCCGATTTACATTCAAAGTTGAAATTTTAATATGTAATTTTTTTAAAATTAGCACCTGAGTCACTGGGCATTTGTGTTAAACATACAATATAGGGGTAGCTTCAAGCTGTATGCCGTAATTCACTTCCACTGTGGAACCAAATTTTGTCAGTGGAGATTAACATGCAGTTGTGATTCTTTTACATCTTTTGGCACAAGGAATCTTGGACAAATTTCAATTCCTAGGCTCAGTGCCAGACAGATCCTGACAAGGGACAGGAAAGTAATCAATACAGCATATTGGAACTGTTATAAGGATCTGAATTACACTTTGAAGATTGATTTAAATGTTGTGAATTTATGAAAAATTCTTTCAGCAATATGTGAGGGAATAAAAATTAAATGAGATTTTTGATATCTTGAAAGATTAACAAACATCAAACTGATCATTCAAAGTTAGTGCTGCACAGAAAATGGAGGGAATTATCCAGTGGTGCCCTCTAGAGTTGGTATTAGGGCCACTGCTTATTTAGATATATAACAATGTCCTGGACTTGGATATAGGAGGGAAAATTAGCATCTATTACAAAACTTGCAATTGTAGTAAACAGTGAGGAAAATAGTAACGGGCATCAGGAGGATTCAGTGAAGTGGCCTGTTGCATTGCAGATTATGTTTAATGTAGAGAATTGTTAAGTGATATATTTCACAAAGAAGAATAAGGAGAGACAATATAAATAAATGCCAACATTTCATAGTGTGTGCTGGTACACAGAGATCTAGGGATTTACATACACCAACCTTTGAAGCTTGCAGTACAAACTGATAAACCTCTTCAAAAAGCACACAGGTTTCTTGCCTAATTTTTAAAAAATTTATTCATTCACAGGATGTGAATGTGGATGTGGCTGGTAATTCTGGCTTTTATTGTCCTTCCCTTATTAACCCTGTACTGAGGAGGCAGTTATGAGATAATTTTGTTGGTGGCTAACTATTAATTGGTGGATCTGCTATCACATATGGACCAGACCAGAGAAGGCCAGACCAGAGAAGTCCAGTAAATTTCCTTTCCTGAAGGATATTCTTGAATAAAATAGATTTTTGCTACAATCCAGTCATTCCATAGTTACTGTTACAGAAACTAGAATATTTTTAAAAATTCTAGATTTATTTATTAATTTAATTGAATTTAATTTCTCCAGATGCTATGGTGGGAATCAACTCCAGTATTGAGATCAAAAGTCCAGAAGTCTGGCTGCCAGTCCAGTCACATTGCCACGACATTGCCATACTTGCAGCAAGGCACAGAATATAAAAATGAATCTTGCATGAAAACTTCACACGTTACTGGTTAGTTGGTGCATTGGGCCAATTCTTAGCACCACAGCATTGCAAGTATGTGAAAGCTTTAAAGAGGATGTAGAGAAGATTGACTAGCTTTGTTGCCAAATTCTTTTATAGAGTCATAGAGCCATACAGCATGAAAATAGGCCTTTTGGCCCAACTGGTTCATGCCAACCAAGATCCCCATCTAAGCTAATCCTATTTGCCCGTGTTTGGACCATATCCTTCTCAACCTTTCCTATCCACATACCTGTCCAAGTGCCTTTTAAATGTTGTTAATGTACCCGCCTCAACCACTTCCCCTGGCAGCTCATTCCATTTACGGACTGCCCTCTGTGTGAAAAAGTTGCCCCTCAGGTTCCTATTAAATCTCTCTCCTCTCACCCTAAACCTATGCCCTCTAGATTCCCCAACCCTGGGAAAAAGACTGAGTGCATTCACCCTATCTATGCCCCTCATGATTTCATCCACTTCTATAAGATCACCCCTCAGCTCCAATGAGTAAATTCTCAGCCTGCTTAATCTCTCTCCACAACTCAGTCCCAAGTCCCAGCAACATCCGATTCCATCCATCTTAATCCATGTGATTAAGATCCATCCACGAAAAGGACTAGCAAATGTATTGGAATGGTACAAGGGATGAGGAACTTAAGGGTGTGTGTTGAGACTTGAGAAGCTGCCATTGTTCTGTTTAGAGCAGAGAAAATTAAGGACAAATTCAAAGTTATTAAAGGGTTTGATAGGGTAGATGATCAGAAAATGTTTCCACTGGCAGGATGGTCAATGACTGTAACCTGCAGATTTTTAGTTGTTAGCAAAATAATTGAATGGGAGATTAAAAGATTTTTTTGCACAGTGAGTTGTGATCACCTGAAATACATTTTCTGTAACGTGACTGAGGTGTAAGATAAGCAGATTCAACAATAAGTTTAAAAATATTGTTTAGAACTTTGGAGAAAAAGCAGGAGACTGGGACAAACTAAATAGCTCTGAATAGAAATCTGGTTTAGGCAATGGGCAAAATCGTAGATCATATCATATCAAAATCATCGTTCATACTGCGCCGGTTCTTTAGTAAAGCTTTCCAGTTAATAGTGCCAGTCTGCTTCCACCATCCATTCACACGGCCAAAGTACTCCGAAAAGAAATGTTTTGGCATGCCTGAAGAACTTCAGTAAGTTCATGCTTTGAAGCTGGACCCCAAGTGGTGTTGAGCAGTGAATCATTGTGGCAGAATTTCTCGTAGTAATTTGCCAATAAATTCAGAATGTGTGGAGGTCCCAGACATTGTCAGTATTTACCAGCTTTCAGCCCAGTGTGTCATGGAATCACCAGCAAAATGCAAACAAAATCTGGGCCAATATTCCAGATGGGTATTAACTGGTATTTTGTAAGTTTAGCGTGTTCCTTTCTTCGTATTCTATGCTTCGATTAATAGAGGCAAGTTTCCCATATACATCTTAACAGACTTCTGACCTAGTCCTACCACCACCAAGGTTTATCCGCATACCTGTCCAGATCTCTGTGCTCCTGAGGCCCTTTTAAAGTGGACCATCTAATTCACCGATATTAATCAGTTCATAACTCTTTGCAATCAGTTTCATCTGTCAAATGTCTGATTATTTTATTCTCCTTACTGTTTGATGCATCTACAAACTCTGAGATTATGCTGCAGATTCTCAAGTCTAGGGCACTAATGAATCTGGTAAAGAACATTCATCAGTGCCGATTCCAAAGCAATCCAGCGGAATACATACGTATTCCCGTGTCAGAACCTAATCCCTAACACCACTCTATCTCCGTTGTCATTGGCCCTTTATTTGAATAGGTATTGATTTCACTAACAGGTCTATTATTATTATTATAGGACTTTGTAAATGGAGCAAGTTATCACTCAGTAATTACTCTTTTGCTGAGTATTAAATCTATGCCCACATTTCGAGGTAATCATTTATAGACCTCCTCGGGACAGAAGCTCATCGACATTTCATTTTGACTTTTCATTTCAATTGGCTTTCACGTTTTCAACCACTTAATTCAAAATATCGGGGGTTCCTAAATCAAAGAAAGCTCCGAGTTATTGATCTGGGTGTTTCTGAGGCTACAACGTGCTGAGCATCAAACTCCCGGCGAGACTGGCCATCTCCAAGCAGAGCCACACTCGACTCCCAGTTGCCTGGATGGGCGAACAGCTTTTAATTGATGTAGAACTAAAGTAAACAGAAAACGTGTTTACCAATGATCCCAGAGCCCATCATAGAGTTTATTACGTTGAAGCTGGCTGATGAAAGGTTGCTTTTCTCTCCTTCCGTTGCGTTCTCGTTGCAAACCAACGATTTCTTATCTTCCACGTCCACCATCTACAAAAAGCCAATGCAAAATTGATCAATAGCAAAACAAGGTAACATTATGAATTTTATTTATTTCAATCCTACATACTTTTTATTCATATTTTAACCATCAATAAACAAAGAATTCCAGTATTTCCAGAAAGTGTGAACGTGGTGGCATAGATGTTATCCTAACGAGCCGTTTCAATAACCGTTGCATGTTACATTTTAGCCAGTGCTTTGCACAATATTTTTCTCTAAAATGTGGATGACACTGAGGGGCTCATAGAATAAGTTTATCTCCATTAACTTCTATGCCAAAGGTTTTAAAGCAACAAGTTATTGGATATCCCAGTATAAGATGATATCGATTTATCAGATATAAATGTTGGTTGAATCTTTTAAAAAATAACACGGCTCACCTTATGGTTTTCCTGCACTTGTTTTTTATCTCCCATGTTCCCTGCCCCCACGAAGAAAAAACTATTTTGAGGCTTTTAGTTTCCAGTGTTGTGAACTTGAAGTTAACCGTTCCAGATGGCTGCACTCCGGCTTTGCCGAAGCCTCTCAAGTAAATTCAGCTCCTCCCTATCCCGCCCCTCTAAACGGATCCTGCCATCCGGGGTTCCAACCTCCAACATTAAATGTTATGACTCACTATTCCATACAGCAAGGTGCACTTTTAGTCCCACAAGTTAGTGTTGAATATTACTCTCTAGCTACAATGTAATAACACTGAACGAACTTAATTCCACTTCTTCTGCTTGAGCATATGGTCTGTGGGAAGTATGGTCACATTTTCCAACAAAATGTGGTTATCTTGCAGTTGTTAGCGATAAAGGTATATTTGTAGGTTGTAGAAGTTTCTGAAGAAGGGTCTCCGACCTGAAACGTTGCCTCTCTTTCTCTTCCCACAGATGCGGCATGAGTTGCTGAGTATTTCTAGCATTTTCTGTTTTTTTTTGATTTTCACTTGTAGAAATTTCTTCCCCTTGTCCCTAAGTTGTTAATGTAAAAGTCGAGATACATTTCTACTCACAAAGTTGTTACTACTTCATTCAAATCGTAATTGTAAACTATATGTTAATAATGACGTTGGCCAAGATGGATTAGCACATCTACAACACTGCCACCTAGACCGCAGTGAGGGAAATTACCCAGAATGGCTTGTTGATAAAGGAAAGAACCCAACCCAACAAATTGATACCTCATCAGCCTATGTTCATTCATCAGAAAAATGATAGAAAGTTAAGAGCTATTAAGCACCATTTACTCATCAGTAATCTGTTCACATAGCAACATACAAAACGCTGGAGGAACTCAGCAGATCAGGCAGCATCCAGGGAAGGAAATGGACAGTTGATATTTTGGGTCGAGAATCTTTCATTTGGACCGGCAGTCCAGATGAAGGGCCTTGACCTGAATCCCCGACTGTCCAGTCCGGATAATGGGTCTCAACCCAAAATGTCTGACCTGCTGAGTTCCTCCAACGTTTTGTGTGTTGGCTCTGGATTTCAGCAAATCGTAATTGAAGTTAGAAGAAGAAGAAGAAGGAGAGAGAGAGAGCAGGGAGAGAGACACCAGCCTGCTTGTTTTCTCTATCGATGGATGAGAAACAATAACTGTGTTTGCCATTGAAATCCATGTATGGAAGTTGGAAGTAATCCGGTGGAGTTCACTTTGTTGCTGACCTGTAGAAGGAAACAGGTATTTGTGTGTGGACGACCACGGTTCGGATGCTTGCGGGGTGAGGAAGTCACTACCGAGTAAACACTGAAGTGTCGTTTGGGTTCCATCGTGGAACATTTGGATTTCGTATGTACTCTCTCTATGTTTTTCTACATCTACATCTTATCTTCAGACAACGGTGGTTGTTGAAGAAGCCCTTGCTCATGTTTCACCTTATGGCTTGCGGAACTGAACTTTAAGAACCATTCCGGAACTGGGAGTTTTGGACTTTGCCACACACACACACATGAAGAGTTTAGTTTTGGGGTTAACGTTCGAGGTTTAACATTTTTGAATTCTAACATACTAACATTTTTTTTACTTTTATTTTACGTATTATCATAAGTAGTGATTAATAAAATAGTTTTTAACACTGAATCATGCTCAGTGTGTTTCTTTTGTTGCTGGTTTGTGACACCTCTCATCAAAATCTTAACAGGGCCAGGCACATAAGTACTGCAGCTATAGGACAGGTCCAGGTCTGGTATCCTGTAGCAAGTCACTCACCCTTTGATTCACCAAAACCTCTGCAAGCATACCAGGAACAAGAAGATACAAAATTCTCACAGTGCCTGACAGTGTTGATACAAAATGAGGTTTCTCCTGGCTGGAATGTCTGGAATCTGGATTGACATTGTCAAAATAAGGGATCAACCATTCACAACTGAGGTGAGAAGAAAATTCTTCATGTAGAGAATAATGAATCTTTGAAATTCTCTATCTAAGAAGGCTGTAAAGGTTCAGATACCGAGTGTATTTGAACCAGAAACTGGTAGATTTTTGGATATTAAGGGAATTGGGAGTATGGGAATAGTTTAGGAAAGTGATAGTGCGGTAGAAAGTCATAACCTTATTAAATGGCTGAGAGGTGTAGGAGTCTGAATGGCCTAGTCCTGCTTCTATTTCTCATTCTATTTTTCATGTTTTTATGTTCTTATTCTTTTGATGTGCTGTGGCATTCTGTTTCACAGAAAAGATAAAAACTTAAGCCCACAGTATGTTTGAAGCTCATCCACAGTGCAATATGCAGGTTGTGTACTACCTGTAGCTTATCCTGAAGGAGATGGTCCATGTTCTCCCTCTACCTTCCTGCTATATCTTAGCACTCTTTGGCATAGTGATTCTCCACAGCAACACCTGATAGAGTAGACCCATTGCCCATTGCGCAGAATACCAGTAGGACTTGACAGTGAGCATTATATGCCTCCCAATTTAGTCTTGCTCTCTTACTCTACCTGAGTATCTAATGCCAAGCCAACAGTAGTGGTGTTCTGAATGCTTCTTCATAGTACAGCTTATTCCAGAATTTGAAACTTAAATTGACAACAGTTAATTTTTAAGTGGAAGATAATGTTAATCCTCCAGCAATCCATATTCCATATGGATGAAATTAATGCTTTGAATCAACATGTTTGGGTGACACTGCATAGTTTCAATAAGGCTAATGGACTGTCAATTATCTTGAGTATACTGCTAGGTGCTGAGCGTCTGGAAGTTCTAAAAATAGTGTCCACAATCTTAGGATAAAGAACGTGCCGATTAGAATTGGGATGAGGAGAAATATTTTTCATTTAGTGGTTTGCAAATCTTTGGAATTTGTAATCCCATTGGGCAGCACAGGCTTCAGGACTGATAGGTTTTTGGACATAAGGAAATCAAGGTAAATTGGTATGAGGTGGGAAAATATGACTGAGTAAAGAAATCTACCATGATCATAGTGAATATGCGAGTGGCACTGTGGCCAGCTCCTGCTTCTACTCCTTATGTTCTAATTTGTGTACTCTAAAAAAAACACAGGTATGCCATACTGCTGATGTTCATTCTAATTACTATGCAATTGTTATCAGCTTTAAACAACACTGGCTAAATAAAAAATGGCTACTCTACAATACTTCAAAGGACAGGTAATGAAGAAATCTTGCTTACATTAAACTTCAGTTGCATAACACTCCCGTGACTGGAACTATGAGGTACTGGAAGAACCCAAACTGAGCGTTAGTGAGCAGATTAAGTAGGTGAATGCAGGCGGATAATGCCACCAATAGCACCTAGTATCACTATGCTAATATTTTAGAGAACAATGATGGCACAATACCTGGATACTTTTATATGACTTGCTTTTTTGTGGGAACTTTTTCACTTTGTTGGGTGAATGCTAGTGTCATTGCTGTATCAGAATGACTTAGTCAGATGTGCATTATACTTTGGATGATACGTCTTCAATTTCATAGCCAAATGGTATTGATTCCCACAGCTTTTTCTGTGATTGAGCATTCAATCATTTCCTGATATGAAAAGGAATTAATCAAAATGCTTGAATACTGGCACCTATGGTGGCAGGGCAACCATTCAGTACCTGTGGCTAAAGATGGTGGCAGATGTTTCACCCCTGTCTTTTGCATTACTTGCTAGGCTGTGCCATCACAGTAGAAGGGAGTGTTCATGGAGTCACCTCCTCCTGATAGTTTTTAAATTGCCCATCAGAATTCACTATTGGGTGTGGAAGGGCAGCAGATCTTTGGTGGAACCCACAGTGTAGGATTGTAGAAAATATTTTTGAAGGCAGGATTGATGTGGTTGGACCATGTTTAATAGGACCTGATATCAGCAGATGGAGATGGTGGGGAGTGAGACTCAAAACTACTGAAAAGGCCTGGCAGTACTGAAGAGGGTCTTCCTTAGTTGCTAGTTACTGGGTTTGCGCACAACAACAAAGTGCAAGAGGAAGGAGGGAATGCTGTGCCATTCCTGGTTTTGGGAAAAGAATGGATTGGGATGGAGAACATCGTTTGAGTGTATTGAGAAGAGAAGATATTGAGCAATGTGTGAGGCATCTGTGAGTCCCAGAATGAAAGGGCTTACGTATGATGAGTGTTTGTCGGCTCTTGGACAGTACTCACTGGAGTACAGAAGAATGAGAGAGGACCTCATAGAGACATTTAAAATATTGAAAGGACTGGACAGAGTAGATGTGGCTAGGCTGTTTCCCTTGGTGGGGGAGTCCAGGACCAGGGGGCACAATCTTAGAATTAGAGGGTACAGTTTCAAAACAGAGATGAGGAGAAATTTCTTTAGCCAGAGAGTGGTGAATTTGTGGAATTCCTTGCCAGGTAGAGCAGTGGAGGTCAGATCACTGGAGGCGTTTAAGGAAGAGATAGATTGATATCTAAATAGTCAGGGTACCAAGGGATATGGGGATAAGGCCAGAAATTGGGATTAGAATAGTTTTTTTCCTCCCCTCCCCCACCCCCCCATTTCTCATTTCTTTTTCTTTTTTCCCTTTTCCTTGGAGCAGACTCGATGGGCTGAATGGCCTACTTCTGCTCCCTTGTCTTGTGATCTTGTGAGTTTCCTGCTGCGTCTTGCATCATTTAGGCTGGTCTCCATTATCATCACTAGGCAATACAATAGACACACTGCACTGCACACTGGCGAAACTTAAATGGGATAGCTTGGTGGTATGTTTTCTGACCACCTAACCTCATGAACAGCTCTCTTTCTGGGCATCTGAGTGAAGCCAATGGAAGTGGAGCACTAAATGCTTCTCCATAATGCAGCAAAGCCCGGAAAATCAAAAGAGAAATTTACTGCAGTGCATTTCAACATGAAATTTCTGGCATTCAGGTTTTGTTGCTCCACTGACACTCATTCCATTTGATTGAAATTAATGTAATGAAGAGAAAGTGCATTAGCAAGATGCTGAAACCTTCTAGGTTGTTAGTTTCGATCTGTTAAATGGGATGTGAAATTGTTTTCAGTATACTAGTTCCTCAGCAATTTTGATTTGGGTGTCCTGTATGTCAAAATAAGTAAAAATAACTGATTGGTGTATTGCTGGGAATGAGTCAAGATATTGAATGTATTTAAATAATTTAAAAGCTAGCCATCAGCCTACAAGATAAACAGGTGTAATAAGTGATTACTTAAAAAATAATTATTACCGTATCATGTAATGAAATATCTAAAATCTCTTTACAAAGGAAGAAATGGAAATGCTGACACCACTGTACAGCTTTCGCTTCATGTTTTTGGCACGCATTTCGAAGTTACTACTCAATATGTATGTCATGAAGAAGGTTTAGTTACATAAAACTTTAGTTGCTCAGCAGTCTTCTTTACTAACAGTTGGTTTTAAAGCAAGGTTGTAACTTTACCTAGCTCTTCCTGGTATGCTGCATCTTCTTAGGCAGTCTCTTAAAGATGAAGATAACTTGCTTCCACTCCACTTCTGTGGATTCTTAGGAGCCTGATGAGGCCAACATGAGATCCACATACCCTGCCGCAGGTGGTGCATGATGAGGCAAGTGTGTGGCTGCTTTGGGATGTGATGTGCTTCTTCTGTCACTTATTCTGAGCTTCATGTTCTCCTGATGAACAGACTCAAGGAGATTATGCCGGATACAGATATCTCCAGTCCTGGCCCAAACTTTAGCCTCCCGCTTTCAGGTTGGGGTTCCGATTTTTCTCTTGTAAAGAGCTTCAAGATATTTCTCCACATGATATCATTATAATTATTTTTAGAAGAATCACTAATTAAATTTGTTTATCTTGTAGACTGATGTCTAGCTTTCAAATCATTTAAAAACATTCAATGTGTTGACTCATTCCCAGCAATACACCAATCGGTTATTTTTCTTATATTTTGACACAGGCTTTTTCAGATTTATTTTCTACTGAGAACAACATTGTTATCTCTGGAGTAATGCCATATTTCTTTGAAATGCAATTGCCAGTATTAACATAATATTTTTTTTCTAACGTAAGTTGTTAGTTACTGGCTGGAGAGCCCAGACCAATTACATTACATTTCTAAATTCTCAGAAATTTATAATCTGTTGTGACACATCCATTTGGAAAGGAGTACGTGGGTGGTGTATAATGTTTAATACTCAGATCCAAAATTTCCCTCTCTCCCATCCCCATTTTGCATCCTATCCTGCCAACTACGTGGAGGTTACCTACATTTCTAGTCAAACATGCAGAGAATAATTTGATGACCTATCCCATACCTGAAATGAACATTAATCTTTTTTTCATATGCCAGTTTGAGATGCTTACTTAAAGAGTGGCTTGTTAGGAGACCGGTGACATCAGCCTTGACTGTAGTTTTGATGAACACCAAAGTTATGGTTGTTAAATTTGCTGATGACACAAATATGGGTAGGAAAATAAGTTGTGATTAGGGCATAGGGAGGTTACAAAGGGGTATAGATAGGTTAAGGGCAATGGCAAAGATCTGGCAAAAATAGTATTACGTGAAAGTACAAAATTGTTCATTTTGGCAGAAAGCATAAAGAAAGAAGCACTTCTGTAAATGGTGAGAGGCTGCAGAGCTCTGAGATGCAGGGGGATCTGAATGTTCTAGTGCATGATTCACAAAAGGTTCATATGCAGGTACTCTATGCAGTTAGGAAATGTTATTATTCATTGAAAAGGGAATTCAGTATAAAAATAGGGAAATTATAGTTATATAAGGCATTAATCAGACCACATCTGGAGTATTGTGAACTGTGTAGGTGTCCCAGTTCAAGGAAGTATATTAATACATTGGAACCAATTCAGAGAAGGCTTTTTTGACTAATACCTGGAATGGACAATTTGTCTTATGAAGAAAGGTTAAATAGGCTAGGCTTGCATTTGCTGGAGTTTAGAAAAGTGAAGGGGAATTTGATTGAAACAAAAAGACCCTAAAAGATCTCAGCAAGGTGGATGTGGGGAAAATACTTCCTCTTGTGGAAGCATCTAGAACTAGTGGGGTCACTGTTTAAAATTAATGGATTTCCAACTTAAGCCAGAGATGAAGTGATATTATTTTCTCTGAGGATTTTGAGTCTTTGGAACTCCCTTCCTCAAAGGGCAATAGAAGCGTCTTTAATATTTTTAAAAGTAGAGATATGTAGATACTTGATAATTAAGGAGGTGGAAAATTATTGTGGATAGATCGGAAATAGATAGATCGATAGATAGATAGCTATCTTTATTAGTCACATGTACATCGAAACACACAGTGAAATGCATCTTTTTGCGTAGAGTGTTCTGGGGGCAGCCCGCAAGTGTCGCCACATTTCTGGCGCCAACATAGCAAGCCCACAACTTCCTAACCTGTAGGTCTTTGGAATGTGGGAGGAAACCGGAGCACCTGGAGGAAACCCATACAGAACGTACAAACTTCTTACAGACAGTGGCCGGATTTGAACCCGGGTCACTGGCACTGTAAAGCGTTACTCTAACCGCTACACTACCATGCCTGCAGCATATGAGAGCATATAGAGCATATGAAAGATGGGAATGTGGAGCTGAGGTTTGCAGTATGAGGAGAGATTGGGTTGACTTGGCCTCCATTCACTAGAATTTGGAAGAATGCAATAAGATCTCATCGAAACATACAAAATACCATCAGGCTCAACAGATTGGACGCAAGGAGAATTCTAGATCCTGGGAGAATTCCCTGATCCTCCCGCATCTCAAAGGAGTGGTGGTTAGTGGGTTAATTGGTTACTGAAAATTATCCCTTACGTGGGTGGGCAATAGGGAAACTAGGCGATGTTAATGACTATATGGAAGTGGACCAGTTACAGGGAAATAAGTGTGGGAATGAAACTGAAGTGTCTGAGAGTCGGCATAAGCTTGATGGGTGGAATGGCCTCTTTCTATGTCATATTGAGAAAGTGAAAGAAAATATGAGAAATATGCTTCACTTGCCTTGACAACAGGTAAAATAGCATAGTATGCATTGAGTAATCAACAGAGAATCTGTTTTTTTACTTCAAATGGTATTTTTCAAGAATACCACTTGCATTCAGTAGATGGCAGAGTAATATTAAACTAGAGCAACACACACAAAATGCTGGAGGAAATCAGCAGGTCAGGCAGCATCTATGGAGAGAAACAAACAGTCGACGTTTTGGGTCGAGACCTTTGATCAGGACTGGAAAGGAAGAGGGCAGAAGCTGGAATAAGAAGATCGGGGGAGGGGGAGGAGTACATGAATCTTAAACTTCAGAATCAGAATCAGCTTTATTATCACTGACTTAATGACATGAAATTTGTTGTTTTGCAGCAGCAGTGCAGTGCAAAGATATCAGAATTACTATGAATTACAAAATAAATAAACAATGCAAAAAAGAATTACGAGGTAGTGTTCATGGGTTCACGGACCATTTAGAAATCTGATGGTGGAGGGGAAGAAGCTGTTCCTAAAACATTGAGTGTAGGTCTTCAGGCTCCTGTACCTCCTCCCTGATGGTAATAACGAGAAGAGGGCGTATCCCGGATGGTTAGGGTCCTTAGTGATGGATGCCATCTTTTGGAGGCAACACCTCTTTAAGATATCCTCAATGGTGTGGAGGGTTGTGCCCATGATGGAGCTGGCTGAGTCTACAACCCTCTGCAGCCTCTTGCAATCCTGTGCATTGGAGCTTCCATA
Organism: Pristis pectinata; assembly: GCF_009764475.1. Classification (NCBI taxonomy): domain Eukaryota; kingdom Metazoa; phylum Chordata; class Chondrichthyes; order Rhinopristiformes; family Pristidae; genus Pristis; species Pristis pectinata. The sequence continues at coordinate 35,586,708 of NC_067405.1, read as the reverse complement.
CCAGGCTGTGTTGAACCAGTCAGAGTGCTCTCCACCGTAGATCTACAGAAATTTGTAAGAGTCTTGGGTGACATACCAAATCTCCTCAAACTCCAAATGAAGTAGAGCCACTGGAATGCTTTCTTCATGATTGCATCTGTGTGTTGGGCCCAGGATAGATCCTCTGAGATGTTGATGTCCAGGAACTTTTCTTAATCTTTCTGAATTTTTTATGTTGACAAAATTAAAATCTATAACATTATTAGGTAGCTAGTCAACATAATATTTTGTTCAATGTTTATTTAAATTTTGATGTGCTTGTGGATTTGACAGACAAAGCCTTGCTTAAAATAAGTGCCAAGAGGAGTTTGTGAATGACATGGTTCAGGCCTGGAATTTGTTTTCTGGTGACTAACTTCCGGTCACCAGTGAAAGAACCTGACTAAGCCAACTTGAGCAGATAGGCCTTCTTCAAATCGTACCAGCTAAATTCCTGGCTCAAGTCCAACCACTGACAGTACTGTTTAAGTGTTTGAATCAGCAGTGGAGATCTGTGACAGGGAAGATCAGTCAGGGAGATGTTTTCCACAAGTATGGCCAAAGCTTCTGATATGGACCTTGTATATTCATACTTGCCTCTCCTGGCACCACAAAGAATGGAAAGAAAAATATGTATCTATCGTGTGTCAGTTCTTCTGCTGTCTTTATTTTACCATTGAGGTTGACCTGACTGGAAATTCAGCAGTCCTTCCTTCTCAGGTTCCTTGTCATTTGTTCCCAATAATTTCATAGTACAGGTATCCCTGGGTTACAAATGGGTTCTGTTTTTACAGAGGTCCATAAGTTAATTTTGTTCATAAGTCAGAAAATACACAAAATCACTCAATATGGTAATCATACCTCCACAGTATTGTAACAAATGGCATCAAAAGCACATAACTGATAAGAAAGAACAATTCTCAAAGTGGAGAGAAGAAACTAGTTCTGCTGCTCGTAGGGCCGAACATATGTATTCATGCCAAACTTCTGAATTTAATAATTTAAAAAATATACATGGGTGTAATTGGGCAGCGTGAGCTCATTGGGCCGGAAGGTCCTGTTAGCGTGCTGTATAAATAAAAATTTAAATAAACATAAAGAATACTATGGGAGCTTGTTCATATGTAGGGGATGGCCTGTAGTTCAATAACACCTAAAAAAAAATGGGTTCAGACAGCATTGGGAGAGTATTGTTGATTTTCTCCCTTGCTCACCTTGTGTTGTCCTCTCCTTCCTCAGTTTTTCTTTCTCCCTTCCTCTTCTAATGTTTGCTGTTTTCCTCGCCTCTCCTAATTTGTCTTTTCTGTTTCCTTCTCTTTTCCATTTTGTGCTTCTCTTCAAATTTGGTTTTCTTTCCCTCCCTCCCCCATGTGTATTTCACTCTCTCTTTTGTAGTTTGTGCTGTTTCTGTCTCTTTGTCCCTTCTTCCCCAAGTTTATGTCCTCTCTTCTCTTCTGGACTCGCCAAGCTTCCAGTGGATTCTGTGGCCTATTTTCCATAATTTTCACAAGCAGAGTGGTGTTTCTGAATACCATTCTGCATAGTTTGTTTGTAAGCCACAGCAGCTACTCATCTGCAGATAACACTTCAAAGGACCTTATGTCCCAAGATACAGTATCTCCCACATCACCTAAGGCACTGATAATAATTCAAATAAGTTCCCAGTAGCAATGCAAAGACTGGAAGCCCTCAATGTCATTTGTTCAGGAGAACAAGTTAAAGTGTGAACTTGTTAGTTTCAGGATGGGTTACAAACACCTAATATTTTAACCAATGGCCTGCACTGGTTTTGCAAAGTGGTTGGGTCGATAATTACCCCCAAAATACCCTAAGAGGTGAACACCTATGAATAGTTTGTTTGAAAAGCCAAGACTAGAAGTAATCTGAGTTAAGTACAATACTTTACCATCAGAAATAGAAATACAATCTGTGAAATAAGTAGTTATTTTGTGGAAGCTTCTTAGACCAGTGGGTGGTGCTGCTGCAAATATTATTAACCATGACCAATTTGAAATATTTAGCAAAGTATGCGGCTGTAGATAACTTAATGTAGTAATGCTGACCACATTATATAATTTTATGCACATTTTAAAACCCTGTTTAAAGAGAAGAACTGAATTGAGGAAGGGAAAAATATTTAGAATAAATAATAAGAGATTAACCCTAAACCCATTTAACTAATATTAGTCCAGGTCTTCCACTGAAGAGTAAAGAGATTTGTTCAGTTCTACCGACCTTTATCAGTTTCACTGGCCAGTAGCTCGAGACTCCTGGTACAGTCTAAAGTCTAGCCTTCTACTCTAGGTGGATTTGATCCCTAGAAAACTGCTCTGCATCAGTGGACTCTCCATGAAGTCCAATGGGGGGGCACAGACTTCCTCACATTTCTGAGGTTAGAAAATCTGCCTGCTGAGCCTGTGGCAGTCAAGCCATTCTACACATACAGTGGACCCCTCAGTGCATGCATGATTTAGTAACGGAAATATAGTGCAAAAATACCTTTCAAATATCATTACCAATCTTAATATTGTGCTTTTAATTTCTATTTAGTTAAACAGCACTATTTGTGATGTTGCAGCTATTTAATAAAGATTGCTGAGAATGTGAAACTCACTAACATGTAAATCATTTGAGGATGTACGATGTATGCATAAGGGATATTCAAACATGATGGAAAAAGTAGTTTGCTGGGGAGAGGGGTGTGATGTGGAGTGTTAGCATTGGCATAGACCATTTGAGATAATTTGATTGTTCTTCCCTGTAGACGATGTCATTCCATCTAACTTTATCTGAGTGCAGTGTTAATGCTCTGTCTTTTTCAACCAAAAGAGTCCAAAGTTTAGTAACTGATCTTCCAACAGCCCTCCAAAATTTTAGGGTATTCCTCAATCATCACTAACTGGAAGCTGCATAACACAAGGTTGCACAAAATAATTTTCAGATCTTCTTAGAGACTGCTTTCTTCTTTTATTGAAAGCAGAAACCATTTCTCCTCAGAATGTTCCATTCTCCTGAGCTGAGTTCAGTGGATTTTTTTTTCAAAGGCAAGTTAGGCGAAGAACTACAAGGTGCAGCTTCTGCCAGAAGCAGCTTAGTCATGTGCAGCTGAGGAATTTGCGAGCCTGAAGTGCTTCAACAGTGATGCCTGTAGCTGGTAATCACTTACAGAGCAAATTCTTGTTTTTAGCCTTCTAGCCCACTTTGTCATGACATGACCATGGTTTTAATCATCATTTGGTAAATAAGAGAGCACCAGATAAGAGAACACTTTCTTGTATATCTGTAACCCCCATGAATAATAAACTGTATATAAGTACATCTTCTGTTTTATTATATAAAAAAACAAAGTGCACTCTAACTATATTATTCTCTCAGAATACTGCTCATCAACTGATCAGCACTTTTTCATTTCAAAAACGTCATTGGCACGAATGGCATGGAAATTGGCTTCTGGCAGGTGCTCTCCTTGTATGTCACTGGAACATTATTCCTTGGCAGCTGATGTCACTTTCTACATTATATCGTGTGCTTCTCCAAGAGGAGAAGTGGACAGCCTACCGTACTGTTGGCCTGAATGGTGGCAGAATGAGGCAGATGGAATGATGTCACTCTGCTTGGGCCTGAATATGTGCCCTTATTGAACAGTGGATATCTTGTCTAGTACTAATTATCAAATTCTTAAACCACTGAAGACAAAAGAATATAAGAAATGAGAGCAGGAGGTAGTTCATATGGCTACTTGACCTTGCTCTGCTGTTCAGTAAGGTCATGGCTGATCTGATTGATGGACACCTTACTGCTTGATCTTTGTAACCCTTGATTCTGCTATAATCCAAGCATTTATAATAAAAACAGAAAACACCAGAGATACTCAGTAGGTCAAACGTTATCTAATGTTAATTCAGTTTCTTTCTACAAATGCTGCTTGACTTGCTGAGTATTTGCACCATTTTCTGTTTTATTTAAGATTTCCAACATTTGCATTTTTATGCATTTTGATCCAAGTATCCTACGCAGTCATGAATATACTTAACAACTCAACGTCTACAGCTCTCTAGGTTGAGCAATCCAATCACTGGCAAACCCCTGAGAGAAATTCCTAACCTTAGTTTTAAATGGGTGTCCCTTTATCCTGATTCTATGAGAGAAAGTTTCCCCTGATTCCAGGTCCCCTCAGCAGGAAAAACATTCTCTCAGCATTTACCCTGGAATCCCCATCAAAATTTTAGATATTTTGATGAAATCAGCTCAATTTTTCCAAACTCCATTTGGAACATTGAACATCCACTCAAAGTTTACTTGTACTCCTGGGTTTCTCTGTTCTACAACACTCCCAGGGCCCTACTGTTCATTGTGTATGTCCTTCCCAAAATGCACACTTATCTGAATTCAATGTCATTTGCCATTCCTTGGCCCACTTACCTAGCTGATCAAGATCTCCCTGTAATTTTTGATGACCTTTTCACTGTCTACGATACCACCTATTTTAGTGTCACCTGCAAACATACCAACCATGCCTTCTACATTCTCATCCAAGTCGTTTATATAAATGATGATCAACAAGGGGCCCAGAACTGATCCCAGTGGCACCCCACTAGTCCCAGGCCTCCAGTCTGATAAACAACCTTCTATCATCACTCTCTGCTTCCTACCATCAAGCCAATTATGCATCCACTGAGCTAGTATTCCCTAGATCCCATGAGATCTAACCTTCCAGACTTGCTATCCATGCGGGACCTTCTCAAAGGCCTTGCTAAAGTCCATATAGACAACATCCATCACCCCACCCTCATCAATCTTCTTGGTTACTTCTTCAGAAAAACTCTAACAGGCTTGTGAGACGTGATTTCCCGCGCACAAAGCCATGCTGACTATCCCTAATCAGTCCTTGTCTATCCAAATGCTGATATATCCTGTCCCTCTCACTAGACTACAGTGGAAATGCTGCCAACCTATCAGAGCACTTCAAGCAAGGCTTCTCATTATTTACACTGCGTTCTGCTGTAATTGTGTGGAAATTGGATTTCACCCCTTTTATTGTGAGCTAAATGGTTGATGAATTTTGCACCTACAGCCTAATCAGGTAACCTTGGGGGGGGGGAGGGGAGGATGGGACATGAAGTTAGTTAAAAAGGTGTTTGTAATGGTGTTGGGGCAGGTTACATCTACTACACCAGGACCTGCACTGTTCCCAGCAGGGCCAGGCTCACTTGAACACAGCTTTCAACAATTTGTTGTGCACTAATCTGAGAAGAACATCAGTTCAGAAAGGCACAACTAGGCATCTAAATTTTCAGCAACAAACACAATGGCAGGTACAGAAGACAGAGATACTGGAGGGAAGAGGGAGAGAAACACCTACATTTAATGAAAGAGACATAGTTTCATTAGATGAGATAGACAGGAGGTCAGAGGTCCTGTGCATTAAAGGAGCCAGAAGACCAGAGAAGAGTGGCAGGAGACGGCTCCATTTGCCTCTTCAAATATCAGAATCCCCTCTCATTTGAACAATGTGGGAATAAAAGTCATGACTTCAAGATATGGCTAGCAAGCTGTACACCATTGTTAATAATTGTAGCAAGCCATTGCTGTAATTGAATCGAGAACTTATTCATTGATATATCAAAATCAGTGCAAGTGATTCTGCAAAGGCTGATGTAAAGGATCGTTGTGTATCACCTCGGCTCTCCCAGCTGACGAGTGGTGAACTGCACTGAATTCATGGATTTTAGTGTGGAGAGAATCACCTTGTCCACTTTAAGAGCATGGTTAAGAGTATGATTTAGCAGGCTCCTATTGAAAAGCTTCACTCTAAGACGGAATGTATTATTACCCATGCAGTTACTGCATCCCTCCTCCACTCTGCTGAGAGGTGAAGCTGCTATTGAAGTTTAGAAGCTGTTAATTCTCTCTTCTCTACTCTTCCATCGGGTAGAAGATACAGGAGCGTGAGGGCACGTACCACCAGACTTAAGGACGGCTTCTACCCCACAGTGATAAGACTATTGAACAGTTCCCTTATACAATGAGATGGACTATGACCTATGACCTCATGACCTCACGATCTACCTTGTTGTTAACTTGCACCTTATTGCACTGCACTTTCTCTGTAGCTGTGACAATTTACTCTGTACTGGTACTGTTTTTACCTGTACTACTTCAATGCACTTTGTACTAACTCAATGTAACTGCACTGTGTAATGAATTGACCTGTAAGATCAGTTTGTAAGACAAGCTTTTCACTGTACCTTGGTACAAGTGACAATAATAAACCAATACCAATACTGATACTATTGTTTTGCTGGGATTTCTGCCTGGTGGCCTTCGCTGCCACCCCTACTCCTCTTGCTTCAGCTGTTCTGCAGTCAGCGTCTTTTGGTCCTCAGGCTCTGGGTCTGCCCGGTGTTCTTCCTCCGGCACTGGCTGCTGTCTTCTGACTACTCGGTTGTACAGCACACAGCACACAGCTCACAATGATGAAGTCTGCAGTCGCAGGTCATTCACAAACTGATTCAGGCACAAGAATCTCATCTTTAGAGAACTAACAGCAATTCCCACAGTGATTCTCACACTTGTGAAGCTTACTGTAGCAGCATTCAGCTGCTGTGGTTGGAGAGCCCACTAGCAGTAGAAGCCCAGAAAATAGAGGATAGGCCTTGTCTCCAACGATTCTTGGAAAACTCTGGGTATGGTAAATGTCTGGCAGTTTCTCTGAGGATGAAGACATCAGGTGTGCCTCCTGGAAACATGGCAATTACCATGAGGAAAAGTGTGAGAGTTTAAAACTTCCCTGTCAAGGAAAAGATCAGATTTATTAATAGTTGCCCTTACGGACACCTGAGTACAGTCAATGGCTGCTTGCACTTGTGGGAAACCAACGAAGCCTCCAAATCTTTATTGGCCAAGATACCCACTGTTCCTCACTGAACTCAAAAGTGGCTGAAAAGCATTTTTTCCTGACTGTGGTGCCCAAGAGATCTGCCTGATGTTGCAGCAGGCAGCAAACTGGAAGACACAGCAGAGATCTGTTATGGCCAATTGGAAAGCTCCTGTGCCAAGGGAGTCAGCAGCCAACCACAGGAGAAACCACCCTCTGTTAATTCCATGCTTCAGTATTGTTCACATTTGCCTGATAGTTGTCAGGATCTGATTCCAGTGGCTTGGTTTTCCAACACACGTTACTCTTTTTTTTGTGAGTTAGGTACTGGGGCAGGATAGATTGGCATTAAAGCTCCATTGTTGCACGATTCTGTGTTGAAGGTCACTGATGATCTGAATACTGAGGAAGCTGTAGCTCTTAACACAAAAACACAAGAAAATAAGAGCAGGAGTAGGCCACCAGGCCTCTGAAGCCTGTCCTGCCATTCAATATGATCATGGCTGATCTAAACTGGCTTCTGCTCCTCTTGTGTGCCAGTTTTCCATAGCCCTTAACTCCTTAATCTTTCAGATATTTATTCATCTCTAGCTTAAATATATTTAATAATCTGGCCTCCACCATCCTCAGTGTCAGAGAATTCCAGGGATTCATTACGTTCTTGGAAGGGATTTTGAGGACTGTTTGGGTTACTTTGGATAATACTTGATTGGTAGACTTCTGATATTTGTAAATTGGGCTTGATTTAACCCGTGGATGAGAGGTGGCCACAGTTACAGTTGCCCTGTCAGGACTGGGTAGTCAACAGTGATAAACCTCCATTGGTTCCACACCATTGGGAAACCATTCAATGAGTACAGTCAATGGGTACTTGCCAAGATAACTCCTCTCCAAAGTCAAAAGTCAAAAGTCGAGTTAGTCATATGCACAAGTACATGTGTGCACATGTGCAATGAAAAGCTTACTTGCAGCAGCATCACAGACATATAGCATAATATAAGCAGCATTCACAAAAAAAACATAAATTTAACATAAATTATACACAATTTTTACAAGGCAATAAACACAAATAGAACAAAAAAAAACAAAGTCCATTTTAGTGAAAAATGATCAGAGTGGTCATTGTGTTGCTAAACTGTAATGGTGTGCAAGTCTGAAGTTGAAATTGTAGCTCAAGCTGCTCTGAGCCCAACTTATTGGTTTAAAGATCTCACAGTCTGAAATTTAAAACTACAGTCAGTCATATTAGGATGGGAAAAGAAGTGGTAAATCCATTGCTACCTTTTAACAACCCAACTCCAGCTCAGGCGAGTTAAAATTGACCCACATAACACCATACACTGTTACCAACTGTTCAAGGGAAAGATCATTTATGCAAAATAGAATTTAATACATCAGTGCACTGAAAGATGTTGTCAATAACCTCTTGCCCCATCTTGAACTAAGACCAAGGCATGGAAGTCAAGTGTTTTGATGATCTTGATTGTCGTTAATGGTGACATGTTCTAGTGCAGTTTGATTTGTCACATACCAGCAACAAAAGAAACACACTGAGTCATGTATAAGTGTTAAAAACTATTTTATTAATAACTACTTATGATAATAAGAAAAATAAAAGTAGAAATGTTAGATCTTAAACATTAACTCCAAAAACTAAACTCGAAGTGTGTGTGTGGCAAATTCCCAAACTCCAAATCCAGGAATAGTTCTCAAAGTTCAGTTCAGCAAGCCGTAAAGTGAAATGTGAGCAAAGGCTTCTGCGAAACCACCGTTGACTGAAGAGGAAATGTAGAGAGAAAATAGAGAGTAATTACGAAATCCAAATGTTCCACGATGGAACTCATACGACACCTCAATCACTGATGATCTCCATTCCTTTGTTCCGAAGTATCTGCCACCCCAAAAGGCATCCGAGACGTGGCCGTCCACCTGTTTCCTTCTACAAGTTAATGACAAAGTGGACTCCACTGGATTATTCCAAAAATCCATATGTGAATTGTAGTGACAGACATAGTTATTGTTTTCCATCCATTGATACAGAGACCAGCAGGCTGGTCTCTCTCTCTCTCTCTCTCTCTCTCTCTCTCTCTCTCTCTCTCTCTTTCTCTCTCTCTTTTTCTCTCTCTCTCTCTTTCTCTCTCTCTGACTGACTCTGATTGTCTGCTCCAAAACATCATCATGTCCTTATCTCCTGTTGTTGTTGTCATCACGCTTCCCCCCCCCCACACACACACACACACACACACACACACACACTACTGTGCTATGTCTTAATGGGATAATCCCCAACAGTAACCTAATCCGTAACAGATTGCAGATTAGCATCCATAATGCCATAATGTGAATAGCTCTACAGGAAGAGAGCCTTTGGTAAATATCTGATGGTGCCTTCAGATTTCGGTATAACTCCAGGAGCAACGCTCTGGCTCTGCTGTCTTTGGAAACCTTGTTTTGGCATGTGTCCAATTTAAATTGAATTTAGCAAAAGTGTAGAAGCGTTCATTAGAACCATAATACCATACAAAGAAAATCATTACAACCAAAAACTTCTCTAGTAGACTCTAAAAATCCTTTTGCTCAAAATACATTGAATTACAAAGAGTTTACAACATGGAAACAGACCACTTAATCCAAACAATGTATGTCAATGTTTATGCTTAATATGAGACTCATCCAACATACTTTGTCTATCCCCATCCCTAGTCCTTCATCGAGTCACCTTACCTGTATCTACCTGCTTCTATAGTATTCAATTCGACTATTCTATTCCATATTCTAATCATTCTCTGGGTAAAGATGTTTCTTCTGAATTCCTTGTTAGATTAATTAGTGGCATATTATATTTTTGATTCCTCGTCTTAAACATTCCACACTGGAAAGATCTTTGCTACTTCCAGCCCATCAAGCTCCTTCATGATTTTAAAGATTCCTGTTTTCAGAAGGAGTTTTCTATTATCAAATCTTGCCTGACTGGAAATGCATGTTAAACTTAAAAAAGTGCAATCCTTTGCCTTGATTTCCAGTTTCCAATGCGGTATTTACAGCACAAAGTCTAGACAAGGTCTTCAGAAGATTGCTAGGTTTGCAATTTATTCTTACTGGGTTTAGAAACCATTGACAAATTAGTCCAATTCCAAATATTCAAGCAAACAATGTAAAAAAAAAGTTTGTTCCACTTGCAGGAAAAATAGTCTAGCCACTGGCAAGAGTTTAAAACAATTAAACAATTCCTTTCCTCACTCTGCTTCTAGACATAGCATAACCAGGAACAGTAAGAATTTCAAACTTAGTGACACAACAGTGATATGTAATATGCTTCATAAATCATAACAGATAAAAGGGAATGATTTCAGGACTGTAATCTAATCCTGGGGTTCTGTTGACATGAGTAAACCTATCATGTGAACCCTTTGATTAGATTACAATTGTAATCGCACTCCCTGTTGTTTGTTATTATATATATTTACTGTAACATTACATCTGCAATACTGTGCCAGATTATTGCATTGTTATGAAACAGCAATTAGCAAATCATTCTCTTTGATAGATAATGTTTTGCAAAGTGAAAAATGACCAGATGTCTGGCAACACCTTTGGATTTAAAATTGGATTGAACTGATCTGTAAAATATTTTGAGATTAAATGTGGAATCAGAGGGATCCAACAGCTCATTCTTATGCAAAAGGAATGTGAAAGTTTGAGCAATCAGTGAAGAACTCAACTAATTAATACTGCTGGATCATGCATGAACAAAATAAAATAACTTTAACACAATAAAGCTGCAAATTAATACACATGAATTGCTATGCATGGGAATAGAATATTTTTCCAATTTCATGATCCAACATCAACTATGTGCAGCTCTATTTCAGCTGCAGCATTATTAGACTAGTTTGAAATCAGCTGCAGCAAGGTCAGCACTTATTGACCAAGCCTAATTGTCCTTGTACCAGTTGCTTGTGTAATGCATTTTGGAGTGGACCTCAGACCACACTGGGGATGCAGGCATGCTGTTACCACAATATCATCCATAGGCTTCAGAAGCTTCAAAATAAGGGTATCAAACATCAAGGCACTCTGATATGTGATGCTCAGGTTATATTTACATATATGACATTATTATGTTTTATAGCCACCTGACATATCTATGTATTATACATAAATACATCACATCTTGCAAGGCCATTTTAGTGATATGTTAGGGGAGAGCCACATATCTGTCACAGATAGGGTAGGATTTCTTCCCACAAAAGCTGTTAGTGAACCATTTTAGTTTTTACAACAGCCAGAAATCTTACAGTCATTAATACTGAAACTTTTATTCTGAATTTATTTCCTGAATTTAAATTCCACAGTTGCTGTGATAAGCCTGGAACTTACAATACCCAGTTGTTAATGAAGGTTTTAGATTATAGTCCATGATTTGACCAGAATGTTTGCACTGTTGGTGTGGAGCCTATCTACCAAAGTGAAAAGGCCTGCATTCAAATGAGGAAAGATCAGGAAAGCTGGGAAAAGCATTACTCAAAAGGTGGGTTTTAAGAAAAAGTGGGAAGCAGCGAAGCAGAGGCAAAGAACAAGTTGATCCGTTACTGGATGGAGTCAGAAAGGCAATCACAATGGCAAAAATGATGGCCTTTTTTGGATTGTTCACAAGGTAGACGCTACATCCAGTAAGAACATTGACAAGAATGAAGCATTAAACATTGCATATTTTTTTAATGGAACAAGGTGCTGCTTTGTGCAACTTGATCATTTCTTAATTTTCCTGATGCATCACCTTCAGTGATAGAACGGGATTTTCTGTTTGTCCTAAGAATGATATTGTGGAATGTAATTCACCTGTAAGTATTAAAATATTTAAAATAGTATTTTTCAAAAACAAAAAAAATTCAAAAGACTGCATGTTTCTGCCTTTGGAATAAATGACAGCTACATTTATCCAATCTCTGATGGATACTTATTTGAGGAAACTGGTAGGTGGAACAAGGCACTGAAAAATTAATTCTCTGGAACAGAGGGTCTCAATCTTCCAGGCTGTTAGCTGCTCTTTGCAATATCAGGCAGAATGGAGGATTTCTGGGTTATATCCTGCAGAATGTGATCATGGAGGAGACAGTGTTAAGTCACAGGGACAGTATGCCTTGAGAGAAGTGGGTGATCATACACAAGAGGAGAAAATGGAGAAAAATATACTAGAAAATCTAAGTAACTGCAGCTGTGCTTTCGATGCATACATCCTAACAAATTCAGAGCAATTCAGACTGGCAGGAAGGCTGATTAGATTCCCTGAGGACAAATTTTATTTCACCTCAGCCAACATAATTCTAGGACAAATATACTTCATAGGAGATATTCACTTACATCGTTTGATAAGTGTCATTGAAAAGATCAGCCTCATACCTTACTTGTATAAGTGTAATTGTTTACTTGTAAAGTAATTTATTATGCACACTGTTCTGAACAATATAAAATCACCGTGGTCTGAATGGAGCAGGAATGGGCAATGACCTCTGAAAAATATCAGTCTAAGCTATGGCAGAGAGTTCAATGATTTGCATTGTTTTCAGGTATTTTGCTGGAATATGTTTTACATTTCCAGTGGATTGGTCTCTCATGTTGTTTATAAATATATATATTTTGGCAGAATACAGTTGGACACCATAAAGTTTAAAAAAAGATTGTTTTAATGCATGATATTACATATACAGTATATTAGGACCAGCAGTTAGCCACTCAGTCCCTCAACTCATTCCGCCATTTAATAAGATCATGGTTGATCTGATTGTAATCTCAATTCCACATTCCTGCATTCCCCAGTAACTATTTATTCCCTTGCTTATTAAGAATATATCTACCTCTGCCTTAAGAATATTCAGAGTTCTGCTACAACCATCCTGTAAGGAAGAGCACTGTATCTCGGTACATGTGACAATAATAAACCAATTTTAAGTTATCATCCCAAAATCTCATCACCCTCTGAGACAAAAAAAAAAATCACCTCGTATCTTTTTGAACAGTGACCCCTTTTCTGGGATTCTTCCACAAAGGAAACATCCTCTCCACATGTCAAGATCACTTAGGATTTCATATGTTGTAATCAAGTTCACTTTCACTCTTCCAGACTCCAGTGAATATAAGCCCACCCTGTCCAATGTTTCCTCATAAGACAATCTGCACATTTCAGTTATCATATCAATAAACCTTCTCTGAACTGATTCCAACACATTTACATCCTTCCAACTGCTTCCAATGTATTTACATAACCTCTCTACTTTTGCATTCAATTCCCCTTGCAATAAGGAATAACATTCTATTAGAAGCATAGAAACATAGAAAATATGAGCAGGAGTAGGCCATTTGAACCTGCTCTGCCAATCAATATGATCATGGCTTATCATCCAAATTCAGTATCCTGTTCCAACTATCTCCCCACATCCCTTGATCCCTCTAGCCCGAAGAACAATTGAATATTTAATGATTTGGCTTCAACTGCTTTCTGTGCGAGAGAATTCCGGAGGTTCGCCACCGTCTGGGAAAAGAAATTACTCCTCATCTCAATTTTGCTAGAGCTGTTGGGGTGGGTTTAAACTGGGTTGGCAGGGGGCTGGGAACTAGAGTATTAGGTCAGATGATGGAGCAGTTGGTGTAAAGTTAGATGCAATATGCAGAGACACAGTGAGGAAGGATAGGCGGTGGATAGGGCATAAATACAGTCAGTTGGATGGGTTGAAATGTGTTTACTTTAATGCGAGAAGAAGAAGAGTGACGAACTTAGATCATAGGTCAGTACATGGAATTACGATTTTGTGGCCACTACAGAGACTTGGCTGTTGCAAGGGCAGGATTTGCTGCTTGATGTTCTGGGTTTTGATGTGTCAAAAGGCATAGGCAGGGAGGTTAAAAAAAGGGTGGGGGGAATGGCACTGCTAATCAGGGATAGTATCAGAGCTGCAGAAAGGGAGGACGTTGTGTAGGATTGTCTACAGAGTCAGTGTGGGTGGAAGTCAGAAATAGGAAGGGAGCAATCACACTATTGGGAGTATTCTATAGGCCCCCCAGTAGCAACCGGGACACTGAGGAGCAGATAGGATTTTGGAAAGGTGCAAAAATAACAGGGTTTATGTCACGATTGACTTCAATTTCCTTAATATTGATTAGCACCTCCTTAGTGCAAAAGGTTTAAGTGGGGCAGAATTTGTTAGGTGTGTCCAGGTAGGATTCCTGACATAGTATATGGACAGGCTGACTAGAGGAGAGGTCATACTACATCTAGTACTAGGCAATGAACCTGGTTAGATGATGGACTTCCCAGTGGATGAGCACTCCAGAGATAGTGACCACAATTCCCTGATCTTTAGCATAGCCATGGACAAGGATAAGGGGAGAAGATATGGAAAAGTATTTAATTGGGAGAGGACTAATTATAATGCTATTGAGCAGGAACTTGGTAGTGTAAATTGGGATAAAATAAATTATCTTTATTAGTCACATGTACATAGAAACACATAGTGAAATACATCTTTTTGCGTAGAGTGTTCTGGGGGCAGTCCGCAAGTGTCGCCACGCTTCCGGCGCCAACATAGCATGCCCACAACTTCCTAACCCGTACGTCATTGGAATGTGGGAGGAAACCGGAGCACCCGGAAGAAACCCATGCAGACAGGGGGAGAACATACAAACTCCTTAAAGACAGCAGCCAGAATCAAACCTGAGTCGTTGGTGCTGTAAAAGCGTTATGCTAACCGCTACATTACCGTGCCCGCTCTTAGATGCTCTCAGGGAAATGCACAGCAGAAATGTGGAGGTCGTTGAGGGAACACTTGCATGGGGTTCTGGATAGGTTTGTCCCACTGAGACAGGGAAAGGATGGTAGGGTGAAGGAACCATGGTTGACAAGAGAGGTGGAACATTTAGTCAAGATGAAGAAGGAAGCATGCATTAGGTTTAGGAAGAAAAAATCAGGCAGAGCTCTTGAGAGTTATAAGGTAGCCAGGAAAGAACTTAAGAAGGGACTTAGGAGAGCTAGAAGGGGAGATGATAAGACCTTGATGAGTAGGATTAAAGAAAACCCTAATGTGAAGAACAGGAGGATGACGAGAGTGAGGGTAGAATTGCTCGGGGATAAAGGGGGAAACATGTGCCTGGAGGCGGAGGAGGTAGGAGAGGTCCTTGCTTCATTGTTCACCAGGGAGAGGGACTTTGACAAATGTGAGGTCAGTGTAGAACAAACTAATGTGCTGGAGCATGTAGTAGTTAACAAAGAGTCAGTGTTGGAGCTTCTGAAAAACATTAGGATGGATAAATCCCTGGGGCCGGACGTGATATACACTGGGTTTACTATGGGAAGTGAGGGAGGAGATTGCTGGGGTGTTGACCATGATCTTTGCATCTTCCCTGGCCACAGGAGTGGTACTAGAGGACTGGAGGATGGCAAATGTTGTTCTGTTGTTCAAAAAAGGTAATAGGGATAATCCTGGGAATTATAGCCCAGTGAGCCTTGTATCAGTGGTGGGTAAACTATTGGAGAGGATTCTTAGGGACAGGATTTACAAGTATTTGGAGAAACATAGTCTTATTTGGGGTAGTCAGCATGGCTTTGTGAGGGGAAGGTTATGTCTCACGAGCCTAATTGAGTTTTTCGTGATGGTGGCAAAACAAATTGATGAAGGCAGAACGGTGCATATGGTAGTGTAGTGGTTAGTGTAACGCTATTACAATGCCAGCGACCTGGGTTCAATTCCGGCCACTGTCTGTAAGGAGTTTGTACATTCTCCCTGTGTCTGCATGGGCTTCCTCTGGGTGCTCTGGTTTCCTACCACATAGCAAAAATGTACGGGTTAAGAAATTGTGGGCATGCTCTGTTGGCGTTGGAAGCGTGGTGACATGTGCCGGCTGCCCCCAGGGCACTCTATGCAAAAGATGTATTTCACTGTGTGTTTCGATGTACATGTGACTAATAAAGATATCTTATCTGGATGTGGTGTATATGAATTTTAGTAAGGCGCTTGACGAGGGTTCCCCATGGTAGGCTCGTTCAGGAAGTCATGAGGGCATTGGGATCCATGGAAACTTGGCTGCATGAATGCGTAATTGACTTGCGCACAGAAGGCAGAGGGTGGTAGTAGATGGACCGTATTCTGCCTGGAGGTCAGTGCCCAGTGGTGTTCTGCAGAGATCTATTCTGGGATTTTTATAAATGACTTGGATGAGGAAGTGGAAGGTTGTCATAGGTTACAACAGGATATAAACAAGATGCAAAGTTGGGCAGAGAAGTGGCAGATGGAATTCAATCCAGAAAAGTGTGAAGTGATCCACTTTGGAAGATCGTATCTGAAGGCAGAATTCAAGGTTAATGCAGTGTGGAGGAACAGAAGGGGTCCAAGTCCATATATCCCTCAAAGTTGCCACGCAAGTTGATAGGGTGGTTAAGAAGGCATATGGTATATCAGCCTTCATTAATCAGGGAATTAAGTTCAAGAGCCACAAGGTAATTTTGCAGCTCTATAAAACTCTGGTTAGACCACACTTAGAGTACTGTGTTCAGTCCTGGTCGCCTCATTATTGGAAGGATGTGGAAGCTTTAGAGAGGGTGCAGAGGTGATTCACCTAGATGCTGCCTGGATTAGAGAACATATTTTATGAGTAAAGGATGAGCAAGCTAGGGCTTTTCTCTTTGGAGGGTAGGAGGATGAGAGGTGAGGAGGATAAAAGATTATGAGAGGCATAGATAGAGTGGACAACAAGCACCGTTTTCCCAGGGTGGCAATGGCCAATACCAGAGGCCATCTGTTTGGGGTGAGTGGTGGGACGTATAGGGGAGATGTCAGAGGTAGGTGTTTTTCAAAGAGAGTGGTGGGTGCCTGGAACACACTGCTGGGGGTGGTGGTGGAAGCTGATACAATAGGGACTTTTAAGAGACTCTTGCATAGGCACATGGATGTCAGAAAAATGGAGGGTTATGGGCTGTGTAGGAGGGAAGGGTTAGATTGATCGTGAATAGGTTTATATAGGTCGGCACAACATCATGGGCCGAAGGGCTCGTACAATACTTTACTGTTCTATGTTCTTACCCCTTATTCTTAGTCAGTGACCCCTGGTCCTGGAGTCCATGGCCATTGGGAATATCCTTCCTGTGTCCAGTCTGTCCAGTCCTGTTAGAATTTTTAAAATACTTGCATACTACCTTTTGAAAATCATACACTAGGATAGTCAGATTCATCTGCAGCTTGGAGCTCTTCAGTCTTTCACCATTTAGGTAATATGTTTTTTTTATTTTTTCTGCCAAAAAAGACAATTTCACATTGTAGCACATTATACTCCATTTGCCCAACTCATAATCACACTTTAAGCATTGGCCAAGTTCAATTCATGGAAACACAAGGAAGGCATTCAAGGAGATGATGCTGAAAAAAATCCGTAAACATCAGCAATCTGAATTATGTGAAACGACTTGAAAGACCTCAGGTCTGAAAATCCTATTGCTGTAGCACAAGGTTTCTTTGTAATACATGATTTCCAATTATCCAAAACCTCTTTTATGTGCATATGAGACCTCCATATCTGTCACATGTGTATGCATGGAATCCATTAAGGAAAGCACAATTGAATTCACACACAATATGTTGCCATGCATACACAGTTTAGGAATCATACAATCCTTAGACAGGATTAAACTTCAAGATTTATTCACCTGTTACCATCCTGGGCCAGTGCTGTGGAATCTAGCTATGAAGATTCACACAGGATGCATTGATCTTCCTGTTAATATCCTCAGTAATCACCCTACTGCTGAGTCCCCACTCCACTCCATGATGAAACATCATCCCGCTGCCCTTAGATGCCCTCAAAGACCCCTTTTTTTCCAGTCTCCTCTCTGTCATATTCTCCCCTGTTCCCTGATGTTCACTTTGATCTCCTCCCTGCACCCATTTCCAAACCTCCTCATTCCTTTCCCTTCCTTGCTCCCAATGATCTCTTTGGCCAATTGCCTGCTCTTCCCACTCCTGTTCTCTCCCAGCCAGTTCCAATCTCCTCGCAGTCATCTTACTACCACTCTGAGCTTCTCCCTCCAATCTCCTTTGTCCATGGTCATTGCCCCTCTCACAATCTTGTCTCCACCCCTCTCTCCCAATACTGCACCTCCTGATTCTGTGTTAGCAATTATTTCTGGGTGACATCGTGCCCTTTGGGAAACTGATCAGCCTTTCATGCACAATAGACCTAAGAATGGCTAATATTTTCCTCATGTCATTTGAGCAGTCATGATGTTACAAGTCACACACCACATATTTCCTCTATTGCAACTTTGAGGTTGTCATAGAGTCATACACCACAGAAACAGGCCCTACAACTCACCTTGTCCATGCTGACTTTCGAGTATCTATCTATACTAATTCCATTAACCAGCACTTAGAATGTAGCCTTCTATGTGTTGGATAAAGGACTCATCTAGATACTTCTTAAATGTTTTAAGAGGAGCTACCTCCACCATCCACTCATTCCAATGGAGTTGATATGAGGCAACAGAATTAGAAAGGGCCAGGTTCGAATGTAGGGCCAAGTCAACCTGGACTCTTGCACATCCTCAGCTAAATGTTGGTGCCCAGAGCTACCTGGAGATCAGAGGCTTCCACCATTCCTTTCCGATGCTGTAGTCACCACTGAGCCCAATGGCAGAGCACTGACGTGGAGAGGGGGATCCGTTTGTACTTCATACCCAGTTTTATTACCACGGAGGGCTGGTGAATTTTTTTCATGTTTAAAAATGTTTTTAAGAATCATTTATAATTGATTGAATTGTTTAAATGTCCCTGACTATCAGTGATATTTAAAACAGTTGGAAAGCCTTTGGCAGCCATGAGCATTCCAGGCTGGACTGACAGGAACTGACCTCCTGAGTGTGCATGGAAACTTTCACACTTTCAAATTTTGTAGCACATGCACAGAAAAGTCAAGGAGCACAAGGCAATGGCACTTAAATGTAACATTGATTTCATGCACACAACTGCCAGACTCCGTTTTCAATGCTCAGGAAATAGAAACTTCAACACTGGTTGCTCCATCATTGGCTGCACCCATTTTTATATGTCTCACATTAGAGCTGCATGATGCAACCTTAGTCACTATTTGCAGTGGTGGGGGGCACTAATGGTGTGGGACATCATCAAGAATACCCCACACATGGAGGCTGTGCTCCCCTCCCCTATTTACATGGCAGCCTTTTGTGCAGTTGTTCTGTGGCTGCCATGGAGGAAGTTCCTTTCAGGCCTGACACACTTCCCAGTGATCGGCAGTGAAGAGCCTTTTATGAGGCTCCCTGACAGGAATTGCATAGCTCCTGTTTAACCTTATGATCTGGGTGCAAACTGCTATGGTGCTGTTTGTAAAATATTTTTTGCCAATTTTACAATTTTTTATGGGGATTCAATTAGTTGTTAGAGACATATGCAGTGCATGTTTCCTGCACCATAAGTGGATGAAATCCAGTTTCTAACCAGAAGCACAAAATATCAGATGGAATAAGCACAGAACAAGGGGAAATATGAAAGGGCTTAGCATCTTTGAAATTGGATAAATCATCAGGCCCCAATGAAATATATCCCATGCTGCTGAAAGAAATAAGGGAAGATATGTGGAGGCTTTGGCATCATTTTTTATTCAACTCTGGCTCCGGAAGTGGTGCCAAACAATTGGCGGACTGCTGATGTTGCACTGCTGTTTAAAAAATGGAGGAATGGTTAAACCCAGGGTTCAGTGGTGGCAAATTATTGGAATCAATTTTGAGGGATAGTGTCAACCATCAATTAGAAATACAGAAATTAATCAAGAGTCAACATTGACTCGATAAGGAAAGGCTGTGTCTGACTAACTTGATTGTGAATTTTTTGTGGACGTAACAAGGAGGGTCAGGGTAGCGTGTGAATATAGTCTGTTTGGATTTCAGCAGAGCTTTGGCAAGATCCCACACTGTAAGCTAATCAAAAAAGTAAAGGCACATGGGATCCCATGGAGAATGGCAAATTGGATTCAAAACTGGCTGGGTGGCAGGAAAGAGAAGATAATAGTTGTTTTTTACTGGAAAGCAGTTACTAGTGATAAGACTTGGTAGTCAGACCCAGGCTTTTTGTTGTATATATTAATGAAATAGACATAAATGTCTGGCTCATGATAAATACTGTAAGTTTGAAGATGACACAAAAATTGGCCATGTGATTGACAGGGATGAAGGAAGCTTTCAATTTTCAGAGAATCTAGATGGTCAGGTCAGCTAGACAGAAAAATGGCAGATAAAATTTTATCCAGAGAAGTGTGAGATTATGCTTTAGGGGAGTTGCAAAGCAAGGGAATATACAGTAAGTGGGAGAATACTGAGAAATGTGGAGGAAAGAGAGACCTTAAAGTTTATGTCCAAGGCCACTAATAAAAGGACAATGGGTGGTACAGTGATTAAAAAGGCACCAAATGCTTTCCTTTATTACTTGAGGCAAGCATTATAAGATTATGTAGATGATGTTAGAATTATTTACATTGCCTGTTTGACCGCTGCTTGAATATAATTTATGGATCTGGTCTTCATGTTACAGGAAAGATGTGAAATGAGGAGAGAGTACAGAGGAGATTTATCATCATCTTTCCAGGACTGGTATATTTTAGTTGTGAGGAAGGATTTGATGGGTTGAAGTTCTTTTCTTTGGAACGGAAAAATGGAGACCTAATCAAGGTACAGATAATTATGAGGGGGCTGGGTAGAATGAATGAAAAGAATCTATTTCAGAATCAGATTCAGATTTATTACCACTGACATATGACATGAAATTTGTTGTTTTGCAGCAACAGTACAGTACAAAGCCATAAAAATCTATAAATTACAAAAATGAATAAATAGTGCAAAAAGAAGGAATAACGAGGTAGTGTTCATGGGCTCATGGGTTGTTCAGAAATCTGATGGTGGAGGGGAAGAAGCTGTTCATGAATCATTGAGTGTGGGTCTTCAGGTTCCTGTAGCTCCTCCTGATAGTAGTAACGAGAAGAGGGCATGTCCTGGATGGTGAGGGTCTGTAGTGATGGATGCCACCTCCTTGAGGCACTGCCTCTGGAAGATGTCCTTGATGGTGGGGAGAGTTGTGCCCGTGATGGAGCTGGCTAAGTCTATAATCCTCTGCAGCATCTTGCGATCCTCTGCATTGGAGGCTCTGTACCAGGCTGTGATGCAACTAGTCAGAATGCTCTCCACCATACATCTATAGAAATTTGTAAGAATCTTTGGTGACATGCCAAATCTCCTCAAACTCCTAACAAAGATGAGGAAAACCTTTCCATCCAGCATGGAATAAGGTGGTAAAGGCCAAAACACTCATCACCTTTAAACAATACTTGGAGCAATGACCTGCTGGGCTGCAGATCAGGTGCTGGAAGGTCAGATTAGGCAGGGGAGCTCTTTCTCGAATGGCACAGACATGAAGGGCCAAATTAACTCAAAATTTCAATGTTTCTCTTTGAGGAATGTTTAATTATGATGTCAGAATTGTTCTGTGTGACCATAAGAAAATCTCAGACATTGGTACAAGTTGTTTGTTTTTGCAAATGATAGCCATGGAATGATTAATCAATTCATTTGTGATGACCAGACAAACTTATTCTTCTCCAAAATGATTGATCTGACCTGAAAAGTTCTGCAGCAAGGATGGTTTGTGTGATTTTGGGTGTCAACTTCATGCAGACTAATGCTACAACATATCTATGTTATCAAGTTAACACACAAACTACAGGGACACAAGAAATTCTGCAGATGCTGTATGTATCTGGAGCAATACACAAGAAGTGCTGGAGGAACTCAGCAGGTCAGGCAGCATCCATGGAGGGACATAAAAGTCGACATTTCGAGCCGAGACCCTTCATCAGGACTGGAATTTGCATATTCATGCAGAAGCCCTCTTCCTTTCCAGTCCTGATGAAGGGTCTCAGTCCGAAACATCGACTGTTTATTTCCCTCCGTGGATGCTGCCTGACCTGCTGAGTTCCTCCAGCACTTCTTGTGCACAAGCAAACTACATTTTGCCATAACCGTAAATCTGTTCCCTTTTTGAAAGAAGCTTTCAAAAATTGCACCACAAAAATAAGGTTATTCTTTATTCTGGTGGCTTGATTTTATTTATTCAGTTCTTGGGATTTAAGCCTTGCAGACAAGGTCAGCATTATTGCACAGCAATGAATTGTGGTGGTGAGCGACCTTCCTGAACCGCCATTGTTCTTCAGGTTAAGGTTCTTGCATGATCCTGTCGTGGATGGAGTCCCAGAAATTGGAACTAGAAATGAGAGGCATAGATAGATAGCCAGTATCTTTTTCCCAGGGTCAAAATCTCTAATACAAGAGGGCATCCATTCAAGGTGAGGGGGGCGGGGGGGAGGTGGGGGGGTGGTAGTTCAAAGAAGATGCACTGGGCAAGTTTTTTACACAGAGAGTGGTGGGTGCCTCGAATCTGCCAGGGGTGGTGGTGGAGGCAGTACGATAGAGGCATTTAAGAGGCTCTTAGATAGGCACATCAATATGCAAAGTATGGAGGGATATGGACCATGTGCAAGCAGAAGGGATTAGTATAATCACGCACTATTAGCTTAATTAGTTTGGCACACTGTGGGCCAAAAGGCCTCTTCGTATGTGTTCTGCGTTCTATGATTGGCAATATCTTTCCAGGTCTTGATGCGTGACTTGCAGGAGGTGGTGTTCCCATGAGCCTGTTGTCCTTGTCCTTCCTGTTGGTAGGGGAGACTTAGAGGGTGTTGCTGGAATAGTCTGGGTGAGTAACTGCAGTGTATTTTGTAGATGGTATATACTGTATGGTAGCTAATGAACATTGGTAACAGAGGAAATGAATGTTTATGTTTGTGGAAGGGATACCAGTCGAATGGGTTGCTTTGGCATGGATGATGCCAAGCTTCTTGAATGTTGGAGCTGATAAATTGATAAGTCGGTAAATTGGTTTATTATTATCACAGATACCGAGGTCCAGTGAAAAACTTATCTTGAATACTGTCCATACAGATCATTTCATTGCATCAGTGCATTGAGGTAGTGCAAGGGAAAACAATAATAAAATGCAGAATAAAGTGTTACAGTTACAGAGAAGGTGCAGTGCAGGCAGATGATAAGGTGCAAGGCTATAATGAGGTAGACTGTGAGGTCATGAATCCATTTTTTTGTACTAGGGCACTGTTCAATAGTCTTATAACAGCAAGATGGAAGTTGTCCTTGAGCCTGGTGGTAGGTGCTTTCAGGCTTTTGTATCTTCTGCCCAATAGGATAGGGTAGAATAGAGAATGTCTCGGGTGGGTGGGGTCTTTGATTATGTTGGCTGCTTTACTGAGGCAGGGAGAAGTGTAGACAGAGTCCGTGGAGGGGAGGCTGGCTTCTGTGATGTGCTGAGCTGTGTCCACAACTCTCTGTAGTTTTTTGTAGTCTCAGGCAAAGCAGTTGCCATACCAAACTGTGATGCATCGGGATAGGATGCTTTCTATAACGAGCTGCACTCATCCAGGGAAGCAAAGTGTGTTGTGTCATGCTCCTGACTTGTGCTTTGCAGATGGTGGAAAGGGTATGGACTGTCTGGACATAAGTCACCCGCCACAGGATCCCCAACCTCGAACCTACTCTTGTAGCCATGGTACTTATGTATGTAGTCCTGTTGAATTTCTGATCAACGGTGACACCCCCTCCCCTTACCTTAAGAATCTTGATGGCGGGGACTTAGTGATGGTGGGGGGACATGGTGATGTTTCTTGAAGAGGTGACTGTGGGTAGGGCAATAGACATTGTCTGCATGGAGTTTAGCAAGACCTTTGATGAGGACCTGCATGGTAGACTGGTCTGGAAGGTTAGAAAACATGGGATCCAGGGCGAGCTAGCCAATTGAAAACAAAATTGGCTTGGTGATATGAGGCAGAGGATGGTAATGAAGGGTTGCTTTTCAGATTGGATGTTTATGCCCAGAGGTGTGCCACAGGGATCAGTGCTCGGTCCCCTGATGTTTGTTATAAATAGTAATGACTTGGATAAGAATGTAGGTGGCATGATTAATAAGTCTGAAGATAGCACCAATATTGGTGGTATGGTGGACAGTGAAGAAGGTTGTCTAAGGTTACAATGGGATACTGATCAACTGGAAAAGTAGGAATGGCAAATGGAATTTAACTCAGGCAAGTGCAAAGTGATGCATTTTGAGAAGTTAAGCCAGGGCAGGACATACACAGTGAATGGCAGGGCCCTGGGGAGTGTTGTTGAACAGAGAGATCTGGGGGTACAAGTCCATTGTTTCTTGAAAGTGGCAAAACAGGTAGACAGGGTGGTGAAGAAAGGATGTGGCATGTTTGCCTACATAGGTTGTGGCGTTGAGTACGAGAGTTGTGATATCATTGTTACAATTGTACAAAATGTTGGTTAGACCAAACATGGAGTATTGTGTGCAGTTCTGATCACTATTGGATGTGACTAAGTCTGAGAGAATGCAGAAAAGATTCACAAGGATGTTGCCTGGAATGGAGGGCTTGAGTTATTAGCAGAGATTAGATAGGCTGGGACTGTTTTCCCTGGTTTGAAGGAAGCTGATGGTTAACATGATAGAGCTGTATAAAATCATGAGAGTCAGAGATAAGGTGGATGGTCACAGTCTTTTTCCCAGGGTGGGGGAGTGTAAAACTAGAGGGCACAGGTTTAAGATGAGAGGGGAAAGATTTAAAGTAGATCTGAGGGACAAGTTTTTCACACAGAGCGTGGGGTGTATATGGAATGAGCTACTGGAGGAGGTGGTAGAAGGGAGTATATTTACATTATGTAACAGACATTTGGACAGTTACATGGATAGGAAAGGTTTGGGAGGATATGGGACAAACACAGGCAAATGGGACAAGCTTAGATGGGCATTTGGTTGGCATGGATGAGTTAGGCTAAAGAGTCTGTTTCTGTTCTGTATATAACCATATGACTGTTATGATTCTAATTTGGCTGACGAGGCCAAATGTCATATTTCCAAGTTTATTGATGGTACAAAATTAGATGGTACAAAACTAGGGAGAAATACGTGAAGAGGCTTCAAGGGGATAAAAATGATCCAAGCACAGATTTTGTTTGGCATCACTTTACTATTATCAACAACAAAAAAACAGCACCAAATAAAACTTGAAGAAGTTTCAGTAGAGCATTGTTGAACAATGTTAACACTCAATAAAGACATGACATAGTGTTTGACCAAAGCATAAAGATTTACGAAGGAGAGAGGTCAAAAGGTGGGGCCATTTATAAAGGGCCGTTCAGAGCTTAGGATCTTGATAGCTGAAGGTACAGCCTATTACATCCGTGGTGGAATGATTCAGATTGAGCATACACAAGAGCCTGAGCTGGTGGGTGACAGAGTTTTTGGGGGACTGTGGTGCTGGATGAAGGTACTGCGACTGTGAAGACCATAGGAGGATTTGGGAATAAGAATGAGATTTTCAAAACCAAGGTGTTTGTGCTCCAGGAGCCAATGTAGGTCAATAAGCCTGATCGATAAATGGATAGAGCACATTCAGATATGTGCAACAGAAATTTGATTGAACTCTTTAAGTACAGAGTGGAAGGTGATAGGCTAGCAGAGATGAAAGTAAGCCAACATGGCGATATGGGTCTGTATAGCATACTGGTGAGAAGGTGGCCAACACAATCAGTACAAATGGATTAAATTGGCAATGTTGGTGATTCAACCATACTATTAAGAAACTTAAATTATGTTCATCCTATTGGTTGATTGGAGGAACAATACAATAGTCCAGAGATAGCAAAGGCACGGAAGAGGGTTTTAGCCGCACATGAGCTGAGGCTGGAGCAGTCCTACCAGTAAAGAGACCTAGCTGATCCAGAAGTCTCATTACTTCAAACAAATGGAGTTGTGTTAAGTACATTTGCTGTTGCTCAGTGATGTATCTGGTCCCTGTGGAAGCTATTAAGTGCACTGATTATCTGTGGCATGTTAATATACAGAATTAATTTTGACTTCTTCCTCTCTTGTGCGGCTTCACCCTGAAATGGATTCACTTAAATATTACAGAAACTGATGTACATTTTTCTTTTATTCTAGTTATCAAAACAAGCACTTTTTATTACTTGTTTTCATGACCTCCGATTCCTCCACCTTCATTTTTTTCAAGATTTATTGGATACAAGAATTCGCACATTTACATAGGATTTACTTTTCTAAATTGTAACTGATCTATCATATATATGTATTTACAGAAGATTTCGTTCAGTATTGTACCAAAGGGAAGGCAGTAACAAATCCATACAATTATCCAGCTCATATACTTCCTCTTCCATCAAATGTACATATCAAAGCAGGGGCCCACTTAGGTATGTAAAAAAAGAAAATTGCCGCCTTCTCATTGATCAAGAACAGGGGACATATGCGGCAATACTGGGTAGTGAGCACAGCTGGTATGGGCTTGACCCCCAATCCAATTGAACCCAAAATGAACATCATCTCAACCAAGCTGAACTCAACACATGTAGTTGGGTCTCACCGGGCTCAGGCTGGATAGCCTGACCCCATACCAAAAACTGCTTCTCATTTTTCACCAGTGTTACTGTGTGTTCATCCAGGGGGTATATAATTCTGTAAGGCAGGATACAGCAGAAATTACGGAACGTGATACTTAAACTCTGGTTACCCCATTAGAAGATGAGTGCTTTTTCACAAAATCCATCAGTCTGCATGGTAAAATATATTTATTTTGTGATCATCTCCATGTCATAATTAATCACGTATTCCATTAAGAATTGTTTCATAATGTAGAGTTCAGTCAATATAAATTCTGGCAATTGCTTCATGCAAGTTTATGTGAAAAGCTATTTATACACAACAGATTGAAAATATTTATTTTGCACATAACCGGTGAAGAAAACACTGTGCAATCTCTTATTTATGCCATACACTTTGCTTCTTGTTATCACTTTGTTTTTTTTAACAAAACTGCATTGAATTTCCATCTCCTGTTCTTCAATTTTCTCCCTCTATGATCTTTATTGAATTAGATTGTCCATCCTACTGTGATCTTTATTAAAACATCTTCCGGTAGATGTACACACCGCATAAATTTCTCATCCATGTTTTGTTTAAGCACATGCTTATATTGCAGATTTGTTGTGAGAATATTGCAATATTTGGGTTAAGGTTTGTAATTATGCAATAAGTTAGTCAATAAAATTAATATGTTTCTTGTAATTTAACTGCATACATTAAAGTCTTTAATGAAAATACATTCTTACCATTATAAATTGTTGGCTATGTTATATTCTAACCTTCAGTGCCATAGATTTTCATCTTGGCAGATGTCTGTGTTTAACAACAGCAAGTAAAATATTGATGGTGGGCATGCTCATTGCCACTAGGTCAGAGTTTCTCTCAGTATTAATCATGAGCAGTAATGCTTCATGAAAGTGACATCAAGAAACAGTTTGACAAATAATTAAGGAGGCAATAGTCAGAAAATACAGAGCTGCAATTTCCAGAGATAAATTGTAGCATTACATATTTATTGATTAACTTAATCCAGTTTGGAGTTTTTCTTTATATTTGTCATGCATAATAAAGTTGAGAAGATGCCTCCCTGAATTATTTCATTCAGCAGGAGGAAGAGGAAGTACTAGTATTTGTGGCTCTTGGGAATTATCCTTCTCTGACTAACAGTAAATGCCTCACAGCATTTAGACTGCAGAAAAATCCTGGAAGGAGCTGCTGATAATTCAGTTAATGGTCATGCCACTGTCATTTCTGTTAAGTTACAAGAAATATGTGTTTATCTGCATGCTACCTCTGATGAGAAGGCACAAATCTTGGTATAATTTGTTTGATGGTTTCACTATTATTACACCCTTATTCTAAAATGTATACCTGGAAGCTAATGACTTGCTTATTGAGGTCTTGCTAATCAATAGAAACTAATGCATAATTGTTGGTGGGAAAGAGATGAAGGGTGAGGAGGAAAGAGTGTGTGTGTGGTGGGGGAAGGGTGGATTTTCACAGGTTTTCTCTTGATAATCCATTGTAAATTTGGTGGAACAGCTGCGTAGGCAGATTTTCCAGGCTGTCTGCAGTCTATAAATAATTAAAAGCTCTTGATATTAACTAAATACAGGGCAAGATCTTGAAATATAACAGTACTGACAGAATGGAATATCAGAGGGGAGGTTTCAACTGACAGTTTATGTAAGTGCCAATATTTTGTATCAATTCTTGATTAAAGACACAGAGGTGCAAGTTGGACTGGGAATATATCTACTAGCCATTGACTTCTACTAGATTTGTTGGGGTCTTCTTGATACCCAAAATTTGTCCTGATCTTGTGCAACAGCAGGGTCTTGGCCAATGTAACAATGTCACGTGGGCAGACCAGAATCAGCCATGCCCACAAAAGAGCCAAGAAAAAAAAACTAACATCTAGCAAAGTATCGCATTTAGAAATATGGAACATCATTCAACAGCTAACAAAAAAAATCAATGGAACAATGATAATGATTTAAACATCAAAATTCCCTAAAAGTTAAAACACTTAGCAGCAAATGGTATGTGATTAAACTTAGACATAACAATGAAATTTGATGGGACGATCATAACTGGTCATGAAAATCCATTGGACAACTCTCTGCAGTTCACTTCCGATGGCTTTGAAGTTTACCTTTTAAACAAAAGACTCTTCCAGACCCCAGCTTAACATCACAGTCATTCAATACGCCACCCAAGGTCAACCTAAGCCCTGTTCCACTCTGCATCTATCTACATATTGTAATAACAGTTTCCAGTTGTAAGACTTCCTAAAACATTTGCAAAATAGTAAGTGTCCCAAGGCACAATTTCATCATAGAATCAGAGAGTCATAGACTTGTACAGCATTAAAACAGGCCCTTCAGCTCACCATACCAACCATCATGCCTATCTATACTAATCCCAGTTGCCTGCATTCATTCCATATCCTTCAATGCCTTGCTAATTCAAGTACCTATCCAGATGCCTCATAAATGTTTTTACTGATCCTTCAAGGTTGCCACGCAGGTTGATAGGGTTTTTAAGAAGGCGTATGGTGTGTTGGCCTTCTTTAGTCAGGGTATTGAGCTCAAGAGCTGCGAGGTGATGTTGCAGCTCTATAAAACTCTGATTAGACCACACTTGGAGTATTGTGTTCAGTTCTGGTTGCCTCATTATAGGAAAGATATGGAAGCTTTAGAGAGGGTGCAGAGGAGATTTACCAGGATGCTGCCTGGATTGGAGAGCATGTCTTATGAGGATAGGCTGAGCGAACTAGGGCTTTTCTCTTTGGAGCGAAGGAGGATGAGAGGTGACTTGACGGAGGTGTACATGATGATAAGAAGCATAGATCGAGTGGACAGTCAGAGACTTTTTCCCAGGGTGACAATGGCTAACACGAGGGGGGCATAATTTTAAGGTGATTAGAGGAAGGTATAAGCGGGATGTTAGAGGTAAGGTTTTTACACAGAGTGATGGGTGTGTGGAATGCACTACTGGCAGAGGTTGTGGTGGCAGATAAATTAGGGACGTTGAAGAGACTCTTAGATAGCCACATGAATGATAGAGAAATGGAGGGCTATGTGAAAGGGAAGGGTTAGGTAGATATTAGAGCAGGATAAACTGTCAGCACAACATCGTGGACCGAAGGGCCTGTACTGTGCTGTAATGTTCTATGTTCTATGTTTCTGCCTCCACCACTTCTTCTGGGAGCTCAATCCAGATTCCAACTACTCGAGTGAAAAATTTACACCTCAGTTCCCCTTTAAGCCTCCTCCCCTACTCCTTAAACCTATACCCTCTAGTTTTAGACACCCCTACCATGGGAAACAAGCTCTGGATATTTACCCTGTTATCTCTGCCTCTCATAATTTTATATACCTCTCTTATATCTCATCTCAGCCTACTTTGTTCCAGGGAAAATAGCCCCTATCCAATTCTCATAACTCAAGCCCTCCAATCCAGGCAACATCCTTATGAACCTTTTCTGCACCATATCTAGCTTAATCATATTATGTGTCATATAGAGTAAATTCTTACATTTTAGAAATTTGTGGGACAGTAGAAAGTATAATTGGGTTTATAGATAGTTGTGTTGAGACAGAGTTTACAAAAATCTAAAATATTCCATATGCTGGAAACCTGAAACAAAGCGGAAAATGGAGAATCACAAAAGTCATACACAGCACTTGTGGCTAACATTTCAGCTATTACTCTTCATCAGAACTCAAAAGTATTACAGATGAACTCTGCATAGCAAGAAGCAGAACACATTAAAAGATATACAGGAAGAAGATAGAAAACACAGTGTTTGATTCCAGGTTCCTCAGCTGAAGCCATCCCATTTCCTACACTTTAGATCTCTATTATTTCGTAAGGATTTACCTTGCCCTCATTGCTTTCCCCACAAACCACCGCATTCATCAGGTTATCTTGTACACCTTTCATCACCTCTGTTATGATCCTATTATCAAATGCACCTTCCCCTGCCTTCACCTTTCTCCTTTCTAAAGAAGTTATCCACTCTGTGACACTCAATGTACTCCTATCACTCCAGTTTCCTGCCATCCTTTATTCTGCGTACCATTTTGAAAACAGTAGCTGTTGGTTCATCTTCTTCCATTCCTTCCTGGTGTGAGTAATTTACCTGTACTTCTTTCAGCCAATTAAATTGCAATTTCTTTTTACATTGTTCTTCTTCTCTATTTCTGTGGTATTATGCAGAATAACTGTTGACTTTGCTGAACATTTATGTTCTGTTGTCAAGCACAACCCTGAGCCCCTCGTCACTTGGCACTTTATTTCGCTGTACCATTCTCAATTTAACCTCTTCGCTCCTGGTTCTCTAGCCTTTTCCAGTAAAGTTCAATGAAAGCTTGAGGAACAGCAGTCTATCTTTCTGCTAGGCATGTTCATTAAATGATAGAGCACAGTAGCCCATATTGCCTTTGTCAGTTTCTTCTGAGGTATTCACTCCACCATGCTTTTTCCAGAGCCCAGTAACACTTCAAGTTCCTCTTGTATACAATTTAAAACAGAAAATGCTGGAAGCTCCCAGATATAGGAAATTGTTATAAAGTCCTTTGACATCTTAAGGACACAGTTAGGAGGGCAAAAAGAAGACATGAAATGGCCCTGGCTTACAGAATGAAAGAGAATTCCAAAATCCTTTATAAATATTTTAAGATAAGAAGATAAGATATCTTTATTAGTCACATGTACATCGAAACACACAGTGAAATGCATCTTTCTGCGAAGAGTGTTCTGGGGGCAGCCCACAAGTGACGCCACGCTTCTGGTGCCAACATAGCATGCACACAACTTCCTAACCTGTACATCTTTGGAACGTGGGAGGAAACCAGAGCACCCAGAGGAAACCCATGAGGTCACGGGGAGAACGTACAAACACCTTACAGACAGTGGCTGGAATTGAACCCGGGTGGCTGGCGCTGTAACAGTGCCGCGCTAACTGCTACACTACCGTGCCTGCAAGAGGCACATTAGAAGCAAGAGGCTAGCTAGGGAAAGAATAGGTCCCCTCAGGAACCAAAAGGGAAGTCTTACTGTGGAGCTAGGGATATGTATGGTGTCCCGAATATTGATAGTTTATGTCAGTATTCACCAGGGGGATGGAGAGTTTGGGGAGGTGTACTTTGGTAGTTTGGAACATGTGTGTGTCAGGAAAGAGGAAGTGTTAGAGATATTGACGCACAATAAGGTGGACAAATCCCCAGGGCCTTATGAAATTAACAAATATGAAATAAAATCATAACAAAATTATAAAATTATCTCATAAAGTAATGTCAGGATAATACCCTTCTATGTGCCTTGTTTTTTGTCTGGAACTTGTTCTTGGGTGATAGAAACTTTGAATGTACAAACCCCTTACAGACAGAGGCCGGATTTGAAGCTGGGTCGCTGGCGCTGTAAAGTGTTATGCTAACCGCTGCACTACTGTGCCTGTTGATTTACTTTCTATTTACCAGTGGTAATTAGATATTTTGAATATATCGCTTGGTGCACCACAGTTCATAGGTCCAATTTTCAGTGACATAAATAATTTGGTTCATAGTTCTGATGGGTCTGGGGTGTAGGTTTGGGTAAACAGTCGCAGACCCTGGGAACAGTCGAGTCCGAGGCCAGAGACCTCAGGAAACACCGAGAAGGAGGTCAGAAGGATTGGGAGTGGCCAAAATGGAACAGGTGCGCTGGGGATTTCCCAAATATGGGGTCAGTGGGTTGGACAACCTGGCCCATTGTGACAGAGGCCTGATAGTGTGGGATCCTCAATTTTTACAATATTGAAATTTATGTTGTTGTATCATTTTTGCATTAAAAGATCCAGAGGCTTCTGTGGCAACCATGTAGAAAACTGATTTGTGCAAAAGGAAAGGTCATCATGAATAAAACAAAACATATCTTGTCATATTTTAGGTCATTAATGAAAATTTTGGACTGGAATTTTTGTTTGCAGTGAGGTCCTTTATGTGACGATGAGAACCTGATATTTGTGTGAGGAGCAGAGGTTCTATGTACAGTCTTTGATGTTCATATCAGAATACAGCAGGACCCAGTCAAACAATAGTGAAAAAGTAGCTTTTCAGAGCCTGGTTAAAGAAGATTTGGCAGTGCAAAAAGAAATGTTTAGGCTCCTGTAGGACAGAAGCAATCCTGAACACCACCATATAGGATAAACTGCTAATTGATGATGTTAATTTGCCCGTAGGTGTGCCAGGAACTGGGGAGTATCCAATCACCTCCTCTTGAGATTAAAAGCAGAAGAAAAAAGAAGTGGCAAAAATGTCCCAGAAGGTTATAGAGGAAGTATAACAGAGCTTAAGTTAACAGTCGAGGTGGGAGTCCCGTCAAATAGGGGCAAACATTTGGAATTCATCATTCTATTATTTTAACTCTTTAAATAGAAATCAAAATTAGACTTCAGCCCAAAATACCATGTGCACATAAACTTGGATTAGAAAGTTGGATATGCCAGATGATAGCATAAAGAAAGGGGAAGCATACAATTGCTCCAGACAAAGATTGCAGCACTCAGTGTTAGGCCTATAGAAAGTGGATCATCAGATAGATGTGTTGTCTGTCAAAAAGTCTGCCCTCAGAGAACATGAACAAAACTGTAGGTACTCCAAGCTCTTCTATCCATTTATGGGTCAGTACTTGACAGCTGCAAATGGCGAAAAAGATGAGTTCCATTCTTAGCTGGAATGGATCATCAAGAATGTCCCTGCAAAAAAACAGACTTGCTGGTGCAGTGATTTCAGTGATCATACAGGCAGGGATTGACAACACGGTGTCAGCATCATTGGTCAACACAGCGCGGGTAGCCTCAATGAAAATGGTCTGCATGCCCTCGATATCTGTGCCTCCTGTGAACTGCTAGTCTCAAGTATCTACTAGCAGCAATCATAGCAAGAGCATGTAGAAGCAATGCTGCTCAGGACACTGGCTTCATCTTGAGCTCATCCCGAGCTGCTGCAGAAATATTTGTAACATGCTGTATTCTTGATCAATGAGCAGCAATGATGGCAAAGCCAGGCTCCAATTACACCCTAAGAGGCCCATCATGTGAAACCACGAGGCAAGCCTTCCCTGAGTGTCACTAACGTGAAGGGCCGAGGCACCTGTGCAAGATTCACCATGCACTTGAGTACATTTTTGAAGCTTTGTCTGATTCTGACACCTTGTGGGAAAATTTCAAGCATGTCTTTAGATCAACAAAAAAAAATGATGTGACTGGT
The DNA here is from genome assembly GCF_009764475.1 of Pristis pectinata. Taxonomy (NCBI): domain Eukaryota; kingdom Metazoa; phylum Chordata; class Chondrichthyes; order Rhinopristiformes; family Pristidae; genus Pristis; species Pristis pectinata. The sequence continues at coordinate 35,553,007 of NC_067405.1, read as the reverse complement.
TTGCAGCATCTGAACATCTGCTGCTCACATTCATAGAAAAGCTTAAATTGTCAGTGCATGGAAGGCTGTGGACCAAATGCTGATAAATGGGATTGGTATTGATGGGTGCTTCAGGGTTATGCTGGGCTGAAGGGCCAACTCCTCTGCTATATGATTCTATTTCTATGACTCCATGAGAAAAAGCATGCTTGCCTAACTTGAATAATCAGTTGAGTCAAATTTCAGTGGGTCTAGGTCCTTCCTCAGGCAGGAGTTAATTCTAGCCATGACCAACCTCTAAAAGCACTTCATCACAGTAGATATGAGTGCTACCAGGCGATGGTCGTTGAGACAGCTCACCCTGCTCTTCTTGGGCAGTATGATTGATGCCCTTTTGAAGCAAGTGGGAACCTCCAACTGCAGCTCATACCTGGGCTTCTTGTAAGGTTCTGGGTTGCCGGTCTTGAATGCCACAGATCTAGTCCTCAGCAAACTGCGAATCTCCGGGTGCTCTGATTTCCTCCCACATCCCAAAGGCGTACGGGTTGTGGGCATGTTATATTGGCACCAGAAGCATGGCAACACTTGCAGGCTGCCCCCAGAACACACTATGCAAAAGATGTATTTCACTCTGTGTTTTGATGTACATGTGACTAATAAAGATATCGTCTTCAATCTTCAAAGAGCTTAGGAAGCCACCGAGGATCGTGCCCAGGGATACGAGCAATACCTATGTAAAAAGATTCAGATTTGCTTTGAAAGATGAACTTTGTGTTAACTTCAGTGTTCTGGACTTAGTTGCTTGCTAAAATATAGCTTGGTGCACTTGCTTTTTCTTTTCTATAAGTGTGAGCAGCAGATGTTCAGATTTGCAACTAGTTAAGTGGACACTTTTTTATTGTCCCAAAAACTTCCTTGTAAGTCCCTGAGGGAATGAAAGTAACTTTCTGCTATAAGAATGAAACATCATCAAACTTCTGTATTGATACTGGTATGAAACAAGCTCCCATCTTTTTTGCTCATCACATTTGGGACTGTATCTGTTCTCAAGAATGTTCTTCAGAGAAATCAGTCTGGAGCACTAATTTAACTGAAAATGGAAAGCAACTTGTTTAACCATTGACAACCTCTGAGCAAAAGAAAGGTCACCAAACTCAGTGTTCAGGATCTAGTTCTCATAGATGACACTGCATTAACCTCCAACTCATCATGAATTGCAGATCATGGACAATGCAGGTTTCTCAGCGACATAACAACTGCTTTCCGACACTGATTGCCTTGCTGAATTTGGTGCTTGATTCAGAGACAAGCAAAATCCAAGTCTATAATGAAGCTTTGGGAAAATGTGTATTTCTTCTGCTATCTCTGCTCAACTCCTTCCAGCTTGCTGAGCCTTGATGGACAACTTGATATGTAAAATTGACAGTTCCTCTATCACCTTTGGGAAGTTTTCCTTACTTGTCTGGAGCAACAAACTGACAATGGTGAACGCAAAGATATCTTTCTATAGACTTGTGTCCTCAGCACACTTCTTTTTACAACTGTGAAATCTGTGTTGTAAGATCAAAGCTAATCATCTTTGATGTGCTAGGAAAATACTTGGAAATACCTGAGACTAAAGGATTCCCAACCACAAAATTCTTCTGGGAACAGTCCTATGGAAAATGCAGACTACTCTGCCCACTTGCAGGTTTTGTTGGCAGGGAGAAAACAGTGCATACCTTTAGGTCATCTGCTGAAGGCTGTGCTTTATGATTACCATCAGAACCACCCGCTATGCAGAGGAAGACCAAAGCTCCGATACAGTGATGAGTTCAGTCAAGCTATCTAGAAATTCAGCATTCCTGTTGACAACGAGGAAAGTGCTACCCACAGATGCTCATGCTGGAGAAGTACAGCTAAGGCTGGTGCTGTCTACATGGACAGCCATCGCCGAGCTCAGAAAACCAAGAAGCTCTGACACTCATCCAGCAAGTGGAGTTGCAGCCGTTGTGGAAAGGCCTGCTGCTCGCTTCTTAGCCTCTTCCACAGCACTGCCAAGCACCACTGACAGACTGACTTAAATGTGCCTCCTCTCATCTCTCCAGAAATCCGATGACCTTCCATCCAGGCAAAATAACCCTGCAGGGAAATCAAGTGAAAATTGGTAAAAGCAAGTGCACATAATTCTACTCCAACAAGCAAATAAATCCAGAACTCTGAAGTTAACATAAAGCCCCCCCTTTCAAAGCAAATCTAAATCTTTTTACACAGGTGTCATTCCTCTGGGCACATTCTCTGATAGCTTCCTGGACTGAAGGCTAAGCTCTTTGAGCTTTAGCACTTTGGACTGTGGAATACTCATATATGGCAGATGCTTCTCTTCACCATTGTGCTCACAGCGGCGCCTTTCCATCCTGTTCTTGTACATATCCTATTATTGTACCAGCATACTAGCTGACAGCCAGATATGCCAGCTGCGTTTGATTGCACTAAACCATTGGGAACCAAAGTGGAACTCATCTCTTTGCAATTTCAAAAGGGGAAGCAGGTAAGAGGAAAGGTCCAACAACCACAAAGTGTCAGAGTGGAAATCACTCTGTAGTTAGCCCATGAGGAGAGATTGAGTCACCTGGGACTATACTCCCTGGAATTCAGAAGAATGAGAGGGGATCTTATAGAAACATAGAAAATTATGAAAGGGATAGATAAGATGGAGGCAGCAAAGTTGTTTCCACTGGTTGGTGAGACTAGAACTAGGGGACATGGCCTCAAGATTCAGGGGAGTAGATTTAGGACGGAGATGAGGAGGAACTGCTTTTCGCAGAGAGTAGTGAATCTGTGGAATTCTCTGACCAGGGAAGCAGTGGAGGCTACCTCATTAAATATATTTAAGACACAGTTAGATAGATTTTTGTATAGTAGGGGAATTAAGGGTTATGGTGAAAGGGCAGGTGGGTGGATCTGAGTCCAGGGCCAGATCAGTCCTGATCTTATTGAATGGCGGAGCAGGCTTGATGGGCCAGATGGCCGACTCCTGCTCCTGTTCCTTATGTTCTTATGCAAAGCAGTGAGAAAGCAGAGGCACAAAGTGGAGAGCTTGGAGAAATAATCAGAGTAGAAATTGTTGCAAGTCGATACATGGTATCTCATAATGCACTAAATATAATGTATGAATGCAGCAACTTGAGTTGTTGATGTAGTCTTAGGCTGTTAATTTTAATGTTATCAGTTTGTGTTTCTTTGATGTAGCTATACAGAGTTATGAAGTTAATTGTGTAATAAAATAATTGTGTTGCAGTCCAAGATGTGACATCAGTTGTGTATGAAGTCCATCTGGAGAAGTGATCCATTGGAATTACTAAAATCTAGAGTGAATGCCTCAAAGATGTCAAGTTCAGCCTACAAAGAAACATTTTACAATTAGGAAGACTAGGTGACTGAGTTAATTTATGAAGAGTTAAATTTATACCCGTTTATGTATTTCTCTGTGCATAATTAGTTACTTATATAATATTGTATATGTACATAGTTATCTGATGGTATAATTTAATGTATTTGATAGTTAATGGATTTGTGAGGAACAACAAGAGCACAAGATTCAAATATATGACAAGGAATAGGGTAACTGATCAATGACAGATGCACTGGATGGTGTTGCTCAGTGGTGTCGCAACAAAAACCTTGCACTCAACATCAGCAAGACTAAGGAATTCATTGTGGACTTCAGGAAGGGGAAATAGGGAGAACACACACCAGTCCCCGTTGAGGAGTCAGCAGTGGAAAGGGTGAGTGGCTTCAAGTTCAAGGGCGTCAGTGTCTCGGAGGATCTATCCTGGGCCCAACACATTGATGCAGTCATGAAGAAGGCACACCAGCAGCTCTACTTCCTTGGGAGTTTGAGGAGATTCTGTATGCCACCAAAGACTCTTAAAATTTCTAGAGATGTACAGTGGATAGAACTCTGTCTGGTTGCATCACAGCATAGTATGGAGGCTCCAATGCACAGGCTGCAGAGGATTGTAGACTCAGCCAGCCCCATCACAGGCACAACCCTCTCCACCATCGAGGATATCTTCAAGAGACAGTGCCTCAGGAAGGTGGCATCCATCACTACAGATTCTCACCATCTGGGACATGCCCCCTTTTTGTAACTGCTGTCGGGGAGGAGATTCAGGAGCCTGAAGACCCACACTCAACGATTCAGAAACAGCTTCTTTCCCTCCGCCATCAGATTTCTGTATGATCCATGAACCCACGAACACTACCTCGTTATTCCTTTTCACATTATTTATGTATTTTCGTGATTTATAGTAATTTTATCTTTGCACTGTACTGCTGCCGCAAAACATTAAAATGATAATAAATCTGATTCTAATTCTGATTCTGTTTTACAAAATCAGTGTTAGCACTTTGATAGAGATGACTACCAGGGTAACAGCAGTGCTCAGCTGCCTCCAATGTCTGTGCTGTGATTAGTGGTGGGTCATTTGCAAAGCCTGCGGCAGGTTGATGGTGCACCATGGTGTTCTCTTTGTTACATCAGAATTCTGGCCTCTGGTAAGTTTGCATGAAAAGATCCAATGTGGACTGAAGTACATTCTCACCGTATCTGAGGATAGCATAGTCATTGCCGTATTACAGATCAGTAATGGGTGTCTTCAAGACTCTGTCTCCATTGAATTACTGAAATGGGGAGGGAGTTATTAATGCATTTGTCATTCTTTTCCCCCAAAGTACTCTGGATTCAGGAATTGTTCTTTTTGATTGGAAATTTTCTGAAGTCATTAGTTAGAAAGCGTAAAAGAAATAAATTACAAAAACTGTAAACCAACGTCAGTTGTACAGAAGTTATTAGAATCAGTATCAGAATGGCTGAACATTTGAGCAGATATGAACTGATCAAAGAAAACAGGTCAGGATTTGTAAAGGGTAGGTCACATTTAATGAATTTAGTTTTTTTTTGATGTCGTTAGTATTGTGGTGGACAAAATAGCATCTGTTTATGTTACTTACATGGATGCAGAATGCCATTGAAAGCATCCCATGTCTTACTGTAAACACAAACACAGGAACAGGGAATTGATGACATCCTTTTAGCTTGGACTGGTTAGGAGGTAGGAGACAGAGTTAATGGGTGCAAAAATTGGCAGGATTTCACTAGCAACTATCTGCGTGAATTCTGTGGGACCAAAGTTTTTCAACATCTTATATGTGACTTGGAAGAAGGAATAACATGCTATGTGTGTAAATTTGCCGGTGAGACGAGATCAGGTGGAGCACGTGAATAGTTTTGATGGGAATAAATGTTGCAGGACATTGATAGTGAGTGAGTAAAACTGCAGCAGATGAAAAGTCAATGTGTTGGTTGTCCATTTTGAACAAGAAAGAAAAAAGCGATCTACTTTTTAAATGGCAATATGTTAGGATCTCTGGGTGAGTTGAGATGATAGGTTCCAGGTATAGAAATCAGTAAAAGCTAGCACAAATGCACATTGTGATTTTTATAAATAACTTGGATGAGGATGTGGAAGGGTGGGTTAGTAAGTTTGCTGATGATACAAAGGTTGGTGGTATTGTGGATAGTGTAGAAGGTTGCTGTAGATTACAACAGGATATTGATAGAATGCAGAGCTGGGCTGAGAAGTGGCAGATGGAGTTCAATCCGGATCAGTGCGAAGTGATACACTTCGGGAGATCGAATTCAAAGGCAGAATACAAGGTTAATGGCAGGACTCTTAGCAGAGCGGAGGAACAGAGGGATCTTGGGGTCCACGTCCATAGATCCCCCAAGGTTGCCATGCAGGTCGATAGGGTTGTTAAGAAGGTGTATGGAGTGTTGGCCTTCATTAGTCGGGGTATTTAGTTCAAGAACCATGAGATGATGTTGCAGCTCTATAGAACTCTGGTCAGACCACACTTGGAGTTCAGTTCTGGTTGCCTCATTATAGGAAGGATGTGGAAGCTTTAGAGAGGGCACAGAGGAGATTTACCAGTATGTTGCCTGGAGTGGAGAGCATGTCTTATGAGGATAGGTTGAATGAGCTAGGGCTTTTCTCTTTGGAGAGAAGGAGGATGAGAGGTGACTTGATAGAGGTGTACAAGATGATAAGAGGCATAGATCAAGTGGACACGAGGGGACATAATTTTAAGGTGATTGGAGGAAGGTATATGGGGGATGTCAGGGGTAGGTTTTTTTTACACAGAGACTGGTGGGTGCGTGGAACACACTGCCTGCAGAGGTTGTGGGGGCAGATACATGAATGATAGGAAAATAGGGGGCTACGTGGGAGGGAAGGGTTAGATAGATCTTAGAGCAGGATAAAATGTCAGCACAACATTGTGGGCTGAAGGGCCTGTACTGTGCTGTAGTGTTCTATGTTCTATATTTAAAAAACTTCAAAATGAGGATGGAAGTGACATTTATCTCAAGAGGAATAGAATGCAAAGAAGTGAAAGCTGTGTTGCAGATTCAACAATCCCATCTGGAGCACTACAGTTAGAAGTGGGCAATGTATTTTAGAAGAATGCATTATTCCTGAGGTGAATTCAGTAGTTTCATGGGACAATAAAGATTAAGTCATGAGAATAGTTTGCATGGACTAGGTTTGTATTCTCTTGAGTATTAAGTGAGGATTCAATTAAGTGTTTTGGATGTTTTGGATCAAAACCCTGCATCAGTTCTGATGCAAGGTTTCAACCCGAAACATCAACAAGTCCTTTCCTCCCACAGATGCTGCTCAACCCACCCCAGCAAATTGTTTGTTGCTAGGGTGTTTAAAAGATTTGAAAAGGTAGATAGAAAATTAATATTTACTCTGTAAGGGGAATCCAGGTCAAGGGTGTCTAACCTCAAAATTAGAACAAGGATATTTAAAGATGATAGGAAATAGAAATAAAAACAAGAGCAGGATATTCAAGCCTCTTGCACTTGATCCACCATTCAATAAAACTATGGCTGATCTTTCACCTCAGCACCAGTTTCCTGTATTAATCCCATCAGTGATCTTGGGTATGTGCAAAAGTCAATGAAGATCTAGAGTTCGTATCTCTCTAAAAAGGATGTTAGGGCTAGGTTAATTGTAGATTTCAAAACTGAGATTAAACATTTTGATAACCAAGGTTATTAATGAGTATGGAACCAAAGGCAGATAGATGGAATGTGGCACACATTAACTTTGATCGATTTGAATGATAGAATGGTCTCAATTGGCTGGACAGACCGCTCCTTCTTGTGTTTGTCACATTTCCAAGAACATGAAAACAGGATTATGCTTTTTAAACTCTCAAGCTTCTTGGATCATTCACTGAGATAATGTCGGATTTGTACCTCAATTCCATTTGCCTATGTTTGCTTTTAGAACATAGAATAATACAGCACAGTATAGGCCCTTCAGCCTACTCCATGATCAATCTAACCCTTCCCTCCTACACAGCCCATAACCCTCTATTTTTCTTACATCCATGTGTCTATCCAAGAGTCTTTTAAGTGTTCCAATTGTATCAGCCTCTGCCACCACCCCCGGCAGTGCATTCCAGGCACCCACTGGTCTCTGTGTAAAAAATAAAACTACCTCTGACATCTCCCCTAAACTTTCCTCCACTCACCTTAAATGGATGTCCTCTGGTATTGGCCATTGCTGCCCTGGGAAAAAGATGCTGGCTGTCCAGTCTATCTATTGCCCCTCATAATCTTATACACCTCCATCAAGTCACCTCCTCTGCACTTTCTCTAAAACTTCCACATCTTTCCTGTAATGAGGTGACCAGAACTGAACACAATACTCTAAGTGTGGTCTAACCAGAGTTTATAGAGCTTCAACGTTACCTTGCAGCTCTTGAACTCAAACCCCCAACTAACGAAGGCCAGCACACCACAGGACTTCTTAACCACCCTCTCAACTTGTGTGGCAACTTTGAGGGATCTATGGATTTGGACCTCAAGATCTCTCTGTTCTTCCACACTGCTAAGAATCCTGCCATTAACTTTGTACTCTGCCTTCAAGTTCAATCTTCCAAAGTGCATTACACTTCACACTTCTCCAGATTGAACACCATCTGCCACTTCTCAGCCCAGCTCTGCATCCTGTCTGTATCCCATTGTAACTTATGACAACCGTCTACACTATCCGCAACACCATCAACCTTCATATCATCTGCAAACTTACTAACCCACCCCTCCACTTCCTCATCCAAGTCATTTATAAAGAGTAGGGGTCCCAGAACAGATATCTGTGAAACACCACTAGTCACCGACCTCCAGGCAGAATATGCTCTATCTACTACAACACTCTGCCTTCTGTGTGCAAGCCAGTTCTGAATCCACGCAGCCAAGTTTCCATGAATCCCATGCCTCATGACTTTCTGGATGAGCCTACCATGGGGAACCTTGTCAAATGCCTTATTAAAATCCTTATACTCCACATCCACTGCTCTGCCTTCATCAATTTGTTTTGTCACCTCCTCAAAAAACTCAGTCGTGAGGCACGACCTGCCCCTCACAAAGCCATGTTGACTATCCCTAATAAGACTTGGTGTCTCCAAATGCTCATAAATCCTGTCCCTAAGAATCCTCCCCAATAGTTTGCCCACCACTGACGTAAGACTCATTGGTCTATAATTTGCAAGATTATCCCTATTACTTTTCTCGAACAATGGAACATCATCAACAATGGTACTACTCCTGTGGCCAGAGATTGTATCCCTTTTATCCCTTAGTAACAGTTTTAACAAAAATCTGTGGATCTAGGTACTAGAGCACACAATTAGCTCACAATCTATGGCTCTCTTGTTCATAGTTCAGTTCAATCAAGTTTAGGCATTCCCACAATGTGACCCTTAAGCCCTGTTAACCTTATGGCAGATCTGCACAATACCATATTGATTCCTGGCATGCTTGGGGGAAGGGAGTTGGGGGTGGAGAGATTAAGCAGGCTGGGTCTATGCTGTGTTGTATGTGGAACAATGATAGGTAATCTCATTGAAACATAGACATTTTTTTATGTGGCTCAGCAAGGTAGATGTAAGGATGATGTTCCAACTGTCTGGGATGCTTAGAAACAGGAGTCACAAAATGAGGGCTCAGCCATTCAGGACTGAGATGAGAACTTTCTTCAACTGGATGATTGTGAATCTTTGGAATTCTCTACCCAACAGGGCTGTGGAGGCTGAGTATTTAGGACAGGGATCAATAGGTTTTTGAATATCAAGGCAACGAAGGGATATGTAGTTAATGCAGGAAAGTGATGCTGAAGTTAATGATCATCCATAATCTTACTGAATGGTAGAGGGGCTGAATGGCCTACTCCTGCTTTTGGTTTCAATATTCTAAAGATTTTTCCCCCCCAAGTCCAATTTGTCCTTCCAGTTAGAATGATATTCGGTCTCTGTGGTTTAAATCACATCACCATTTATATTTCCTGAAATTTAAAAGGTTAAGAGATGATTGATAGACTTCCAATATATTGAGGAGAATTCAGAGGACAGATGAAAACTAATTACTTATACTATTTGGGAAATCCAGGACTTGGAATTTAGTTTAAAAATTAGAGTCAGGTTTTTCTGGATGAAATTAGGAAATCCTTCTACGTGCAGGGTCGTAGTCATAGAGTCATACAGCACAGAAACCGGGCCTTCAGCCCAACTGGTCCAAGCTGACTAAGATTCCCATCGAAGCCAGTCCCATTTGCCCACATTTGGCCCATATCCCTCTGAACCTTTCCAATCCATATACCTCTCCAATCACCTTTTAGATGTTGTAAATGTACCTGCCTCAACCACTTCCTCTGGCAGCTCATTCCACATACAGATCAACCTCCGGTTGAAAAAGTTACCCCTCAGATTCCTATTAAATCTCTCCTCTCACCTTAAACCTATGCCCTCTAGATCTTGATTTCCCAACCCTGGGAAAAAACTGTGCACGTTCACCTTAACTATGCCCCTCATAATTTTATACATCTCTATAAGATCACCCTTCATTCTCCTATGCTCCAATGAAAAAAGTCCCAACCTGCTCAACCTCTCTCCATAACTCAGTCTTTCGAGTCCCAGCAACATCCTCATAAATCTTCTCTGCATTCTTTTCAACTTAATGGAATCTTTCCTATTGCAGGGTGACCAAAACTGAACACAATATTCCAAATGTGGCCTCACCAACAGCTTGTACAACTGCAACATAACATCCCAACTTCTAAGATAAGGTAAGATTTCTTTATTAGTCACATGTACATCAAAACACACAGTGAAATGCATCTTTTACGTAGTGTTTTGGGGGCAGCCCACCAAGTGTCGCCACACTTCCGATGCCAACATAGCATGCCCACAGCTCCTAACCTGTACGTCTTTGGAATGTGGGAGGAAACTGGAGCACCCGGAGGAAACCCATGCGGTCATGGGGAGAACGTACAAACTTCTTTCAGACAGCAGCCGGAATTGAACCTGGGTTGCTGGCGCTGTAATAGCGTTACGCTAACTGCTACATTACCATGCCTGTCTATACTCAGTGCCCTGACTAATGAAGGCCAGTGTGCCAAGAGCCTTCTTCACTGCCCTGTCTTCCTGCGACACCACTTTCAGGGAACCATGTACTTCTATTCCTAGGTCCATCTGTTCTGTTCAGAAGGTGGCAGAAATTGATACACTAATTACAGTTCTTAATTTTAGATTGGTAGATTTTTGATAACAAATGGGGTCTAGGGTAAAGGTTGATTTGTAGAGACAGATCAGATGAGATAGGTGGGATAAATGACTACTATAATTTTAACATTTCCCCACCCAGTTTTTGCTAGATTTAAAATTAGTCATTAACAACTGGGACCAAACTTAGTTGCATTTTAAATTTTACCCCCATTGAGAGAAACGTTTGCTTTTGGCACAAATATCCGATACACCTAATGTGCCCTAAGTGAGCCTTTTACTAAAGTTCCTTCAAACCCAGGGCTTTTCTCTTTGGAGCGTAGGGGGATGAGAGGTGACTTGATAGAGCTGTATATTGGTTCAATATATACTATTCTGTTGGAAAGTACTTTAAGGCAAACTATCAGCATTACTGATTAGGATATCCTGTCGCAAACACTCGGAAGAGTTTTGTTTATGTTTGTTACTCATTGCGGATTCCCTTGGGTTTACTTGTCTTTAGAACTAATGCCGAAAGGCCGATACATCAGTTTTCTGTTGGAATTAGGATTAAACAGAAAACAGGAGTTGGAGTTAACGGGGTGTGGTTAATATTATCGCAACGAATATTGGTATTTCTAATGGTTTATGAAAATTTAGTGATGTAGCAGCCCAGGAGAAACCAACGTCTCAGTGTAATTCAATTAAAATATATAGCGTTTTGACTTCAGTCTCACTTATAAATACCACCATCAGGATCACTGGCGCTGCCACCATAACAACCCGGCATGGAGAGCAGAAAAACCTGCTCCAAATGCCTCGTCTTTACGGCTTCGATGTCACTGGGACGGTCCTCCCTCTCTCCCTCCCTTGGTCTCCTCAACCAATGAGGGTTTTTTTTTGGAAGTAGGATCCAGACGAGTTGACATGGAGATCACGCAGGTTTCCTTCACGACTGTTCAGCGAGATGTGTGTAAAGCTCAGAGGATTCCGCGTCATTGTTACCCAGGAATGAATGACCGGAAGCCACCAGTATGTTAAAGAGGCTGGGATGAAATTCACTCTCCGCTTCAATGTAATTGACAATATATCTATACTCAAGACGGCAGATTTATAAATTAAATAGACACACAGAAAATTTTAAACGGATCGCAGAGCAGAAGCTTATCCGCGGAAGTAAAATCTGTGAAGAAACACATTGGGAAGTATGGTGAGTTCATTGAAGGGGGTGACTGGGCAGCGAGGGCCAGGCATTTGGTAAAGGAAATCTGATTTTCATTTACAGGGTGTGAGCAGGCCGGTACGTGTTGATATTAGGGTAGGAACTAGATCTAAGCGAATAGGAAGAAAATGCTAATTGGTACATTACCAACACATGTAATATTATATAACTAAAACAAAAGAAATACTGCACCTAATTTGCTGTATAGAATAGGGTGTTGTTTTTCCTCCTTGAATAAGACTTTTCGAGAATGCTTCGGGTATTAGTTCAGAATGTCGCCGCTTCCCTTGTGGACAGTTGAAGTAAAAACACTGGTAGAAATTCAACTAGTAGCTTTTTTTCCAGAAGCCAAAAAATGTATCCATACTCGACAGGTTGGAAATGTGTAAAACAAAACTTAGCTTGCGATTTTTTTTATATAATAAAATTAAACTAATGCAGTTCTTCACTACATACCAATTCTAAAGTGTTCTGCAATTTAACATGAAGTAAATAATAGAAGGAACAATTGGCCTGCTCCTATTTGTGTTAAAAGTAAGCACACTGTATTGATTATTTCTCTATATTCCTTTCAGAAGGCACTCAATGAATTGAAATTGGCAAAATATTATGCATCATAATAACGTGTTGCAAGATGCCACATTAAAAGGAACACATGAAAATACACACAAGAATTAAAACATCATTTGAGGGTTTGGTGTCTAAATATCAATAATCGGATGCGATGCATAAACTTCTTTAGTTTATTTTGAAGCAACACTTTATAACAACAACAACTTTTATTTGTAAGGCACCTGTAACGTAGCAAAACGTCCTAGAGCATTTCACAAGAATATAATCAAATAAAATTTGATACCAAGCCACATAAAAGCACGTTAGAGGAGATGACCAAAAAGCTTGGCCGTGGAAGGTTTTTAAGGAAAGTCGCAGAGGAGGAAGGAAAGGTGGAGAAGTTCAAGGAGGGAATTTCAGAATTGAATACTTTGGGGTTGAAGGCACATCTGGCAACGCTGGCCATACTAAATCCAGGGGTGCTCAAGAGTTCGGAATTAGAGGCGTCCAACTATCTCGGAGGGCGTGGGTCCAGTGGGGATTAGAGATGGCCATGGCTTTAAACAAACATTGTTATTTTGTTTGTGCAAACTTGAACAACTTTTCAGAACGCCAGGGCGAGACAGAAATATTCTCAGTTTTAAACAAGATAGACAAGCTACTCATGTAACAATGCATGAAATAATCATCTGAAAAATTAAATTGCAGAATAGATAAAACAGAATTGGAGTCACTTTTGATATATGAAATTTGCGTAGATTCAACGGCCATGTAGAATTGAAGAGTAGGTGGTATGACACTTGTTTATGAAATTATGTCATAAAAATTAACAATCCAAATATCAATATTCTTAATCATGCATATGAATTATTTTATTAGTAGGATTATGCAACTGTTTTCTTTTCCCCACGTATATATGGTTATTGGGGACGATCGCTTGCTTGTGTGATGAGGCAGGGTGCGTGCGTGTGGGTAGGTTGGGTGGGGAGGCTGGCGAGGCGATGCTGGATTGAGCTGGGCGGTGATGTTGCAGGGAGTCAGACGCACCGGCCGTGCCATTGAAATGGGGAAACCATCAAACATGGCGAAAGCTGCAGCCTGTTCCCCCCCTTTCCTCAACACCCACTGCTGACTGACTGACCGTCTTGCACAGCTTCGCAAACTGTAAGAAAAAAAACGCAGCTATTTATGTTTTTTCGTAATTGAGTTGCATATTCAGAAAAAGCATCGATCCGTTCCCTGTCGCCGACCAGAGGTCCTGATCGTGCCGCAGGCTAATCAATATTTCGCTCTGAATCCCAACCACCATCGTGCCTGTCTGCCCCTTTACAAGACGGACGCTTCCTACCAGGGCGTCTGTAAACATCTTCTTCACCAGGGTAGCAACTTTCAGTCATTTCTGTTGCTGAAGCTGCGAATGCGCTGCTGATTTCAGACGGCAGCACGGGTAATCTGAACGTGGTGCCAGAGCTTTACATCTTGTCCATTATTTGGATGATAGCGTTGTCAGAATATTGCAAACAAAAAAACCCGGCTGGGATGCCATGCGTTTGATTTAAGGTTTTCGAGATTGGGAAACAGCGCCCTGTTTTCTCTTTCAGCTCTACTGTCACATTCAGTTGTGTCAAATATGGAAGATGTTTCCCCCCAAACAGTGTGTAGGTAATGGTTGGATTTTACTGCTGCTATTCGCCATATCGGTTCTGCTTGCCTTAATGCGGTGTTTGTGCATTTTATTTGGCAAAATGCTAACCTTCCCTTTGTTATGCGAGATTCGTGAGTCAAGATTTGGATTGTTCAGAGTCTGTTCATGGTTTAGGCAGATTAACATTAACAATTCATAACGGTTGGAAGTGTTATTGGGTATTTACCCAAGTCGGTGTGACGAGGGATCAGGGCACCTCGAAAAAATTGTTCTGTGGAGAAGTCTACATGATGCAAATTAAACCCCGGTGGGTCTACATGTATTGATGTTTGTATGTTGTAAATGATCGCGGATTTTAAATGGGTTTGTCGAATGTAATAGATGCATCATTCACAAGCAGTTTCTTGAATGCTGGTAATCTCCTTGTGAATCTGATAATAAAGGGACTATTTTAAAAAAACCAAACAAGATAATGTGTTTTCTCCCCCCCCCCCCCTCCAACAAACGGTGATGTCAACGTATAAAGTTGATATCACCACCCTTGCTTTTCTAATTTTGGGAAAATTCTTAGCTAAGAAAAATTGCGTTAACCCCGGGGGGGGGGGGGGGTTGCGCTGGGGTGTGTAATAGTCTTCGATTATTTTATGGTCTTTTTCTGTTAAGCGAGCATATTTAATGTTGAAGCCATCACCTTGTATAGGCTATCGTCACCCACTATGTGAGATACAGAGAGAAAATTCTAGTACAACCAGCTCTCAATAACACGCATGGGCGGGATTCAAAGGCAATATTACATTTGTATCTCATTTTGTGTGGGGTGGGTGGGGAAATGACCAGGCTGTTGTTGGTTCAGCAGTCCGCAAATGGAATATTTAGTAAACTTCGGAGTATTCCTGGGGAAAGGAAACTAAGGAGTGCCGAACATTGTATATTGCTAGATGAAGCCATACCTGAGATCCATTGAATAACTTAAATAATCATTCCTTCAGTGTAGGTCTTTTTTTGTTATTTGGCCCTACATTTTGTAACAATAAATCGTTTCTTGCAGATAATAATTACATTTTAAGGGATAGTGTTTACACAAAGGAATAGTGTTTGCTTGAGGGAAATGTGAAATTGGCTAAACCAATGAAAGTTTAGGGAATTTCAGACCTACATTGCATCAAATTCAAATTAGTTTTCTGCAATTTTTTAATAATGAATTTAGAATCATTTTTGCCTGGTTGGATCCAGTCATAAAATTGGAAATAATGAACATGGTGAGTTTCCATGGATTGCATCTGTTCGCAAATGTTTAAGGAGGGTCTTCAAATTGTCTACTTGTCACAAAAGCATGAGTATACACTGAAGGATGTAAGAGGTAGTTCAGTATTTGTTTTTCAGTGATTTAGGAAGGAAAAGGATGGGATGAAGAAGGCATTATCTGGCAAATGAGCATGAAGGCTACCTAGGAGAGATTTTATTAAACATGGTTTGGACAAGCTTGCATGAAAATGACACACTTCTGAAGAAAGATTACACTTCTCAGACAAAGTTGTCAGATAAAAATGTCAATAAGGTTGGCACATTAGATTTAACTGTTATAGGCAAAATATTTGAATTATGCAAGCATTTAAAATTATATTCGACAAAATGATCTGATCCTATGATCAACTAAGATTCTTCAACACTGCACTAGTACATTAAATTAACTAAAATATGTTCGTTTAAAAATTAAAACAAAGGATTAATACATCTTTTACACATTTGCTCATTATGGTTCATAGTGGCAGAGTTTGTGTATTTTCTTCTGATGTTAATTAACAAAGTTGTTGAATCAGTTTGAAGATCTGAAAAACTCTTTAGAGGAAAGCTTTAATAGGTCATCTACTTCAAGGTGCTTTGTATGTAATTAAAAATATGGAAGCACATTTACCAATGAGTTTGGCGGGTTGCTTCGTCTATTCTGTAGTTAATACATACCTTATAAATTTCTACATAATTTAGAATGTTCAGTGTGTCTTTCTTTAAAAGGCATATCGTGTTCATCATTGTATATGATATGGTGTCATGCATGCTGCAGATTTTGGAATAGAAAACAATAAAAATTATCAGAGATATTCCACAGGTTGGGCAACATTTGTGGAGAGAGCAAAACAGAGATATGTTTCAGGGTGATGACCTTTCATCAGGTTCTGATGAAAAGTCCATTAACTTAATTCCCTCCCCAGATGTTGCCTGATCTGTTTGAATATCTCCAGCATATTCTGATTTTATTTCATATTTCCAGCATATGCACCTTTTTGCTGTACAGATTTTGGAATTTGTTCATAATCAGAAGGAAATAATTCAATAATACAAAGTAGAAACAAATCACTGTCAAAAGGATGAGTGCTTGAAGAAGTATTTAATTGCTGTGTAAACAATATGACCAACAATATTTACTGAAAAATAAGTTGCATTATCTATTATGCTTATGATGTAAACAGCAAAGTAGTAAGCAATTTCAGTTTTCTTCTGTTATATAAGATACTGGTAACATTACCAGCTGTAGTAATTCTTCTAGAAGACAGAGATGGATTATTAAATGAAAGCCATATTTTAGTAAATAATTTTCACATGTTTGGTGAAAAAGGAAATATTGTTCTGTTTTTCAAAATTATTTGGAATATTTTTCTTGGTTGGGAAACTCCAAGATAATGAATATTTAACTTTACGCTTAAGAATGCAAAACTTCTGTGGTTTAAGGAAACAAGATCTTGCAAAAGTATTTGTGGTGCCATTGGATGTAATCTCTTTACTGTTCATCAATTTTCATTCTGTTTGGTTAATTGCCTCATAAAACATGTTTTGAATATGTGGAAATGATTACACAAAAGTATATGTTTAGACATTACTAATTGTTGCTTCCCATGTACATTCAGGAAGTAATATCTGTTGTAGACTAGAGCTGTCAAGAGATATATGTTTCAGCATAAATAGATTAAACTGATTAAATGCTAATGTTTTCAAGAATATGGATACCTCATGAGGTAACTTAATATATTAGCAGAATGTTAGTCATCTACCAACTGCGTTAATGTCTACCCCTAGTTTGTTGGAGAAGGTGGTAGTGAGTCTTATCATTGACAAAGGGATGGCAATATATGTCCAACACCGAATAATATGTGATTATTACTAAAGAGGAAGATTATGTATTGTTGTTTCCTTAAATATGGTAACAATTTATTGGTATCTGTCAGACCTAGAAATTTGTATTGAAGAGAGCAACTTTCCACACCCCCCCACCCCTCCCCCAGTGATGCCTACAGCTGGTATTGGTATCAAGTTGTCTGAGATCAAATATAAAAACAGACAATACTGGAAATAATCAGTAGATCAGGCATAATGCAATATAACTATACTAGCTATAAAATTCTCAATTTTAACTAGAGCTAAATACAGGCAGACAGGATAGATTGGAGACAGGAAATGTTCTGGGAAAATGTCATGTTTCCATCAACCTCAAGAGGCTATTCCTTAGAAAAACTGCTTTTTAGACAGATTAGGATTGGGGTCATTGTGGCAGTTGGAGGCCTAAAAGACCTGGGGCATTGAAGGGGGTTGTTACAAGACTGAGATGAGGGTTTGGTCTGTGGGATGGGTGGTGGACGGGAGAGGAGAGCTGAGGTTGTGGTACTTTGAGTTTGAGTGAGAAGAAAGTAGGGAGAAAAGGGATTGGATGTAATGGATGTAGATGAGAAAGCAGAAGCAACATGTTGAGTGAGAGCAATTGTCAAGAGATGAGCAGCCAATAAAGGGGCAAGTCAAACCTAAAGATCTTGCTGTGAGTTATTTTCATTGCAATAGTTTATGGTCACTGAGCCTGAAGATGCTCACTGCTTAAGGAGCATCTCGACCTTACAAAAAAAAAGGGGAGGCAAAGTATGATCTAGCAGAGACCCTCCATCATTCTGTGAAGCTGTGAGTTGGATTCATGCTCCCTAGAAGTGGGAATAAAAATACATTGCCAATGTTTTCTTCATCATCTCTTAACCACTGATATGCTGTTGCAGAAGTGCAAAAACTAGTCAGAGTTTGGATGGCACACACAGCACCTGCCTTTTCACATATTTTGAGGGAGGGTGTTGAACCAGAGGCAGGCCCAATGATCCATATTAAAATTAATCCAGTGGTAAATTCAGGTAGCTACTAGTTCTGTCCAATGTTCCATGTTGCTGAAGCAGGATCTTCATAGAAACTGGCTTATATTTTGCCCAGTTTGTGTATAACTAATTTTTGCTGAGTGCAGTCCACCCCAACATACTATATGAGTTTGATATTCTTGTCATAGGTGGGTGGAGGTTGTGGGGTTAAGAGGTGCCACTGAGAAGAGTTTGGCAGGTTGCTGCAGTCCATTCTGTAGTTGAAGTGCACTGTGGTTATGGTCAACTGGTAAGCTACAACAAATACAAAAAAGTGGCCCTATAACCTTAAAGCACACGTATTAGTGTCTGACAGCATCTTCACTGTTTTAACTCCTGTAGGATGGACATAATGCCACTATATAATACTGTGTTACTATGGTATAACACTGCATGAGACTATCTCCTTATGAGGCTCACATTGAGTATTCGGGTAGTTTTTGAATTTCTGTCATGTTTACCTGCATCATTCTCTGAATGAGTTCCAATTAGGGGTGACTCTGTCTTGGATTTGGACCCCAAAATCCATTGAGGATGTCATTAGTGTTGCCAAATGTTCAGTAGAAGACTGTACTGTAGACATGTGACTCCCTAGATGACAGTAAATATCTAAGTATTCAATTCTCCATCACTGTTCAGATCATCTTCTAATGCAGTGTGCAGGAATGTAAGTGTCTCAACAATACAATTCTGTTGCTTATTAGTTTCAGTTGAAAGCAGGCCCAATAGTTCTCTGTTCCTCAGTAAATCTGAAAAGGCACTCTGTTGTACATTATCAACTGTGAGCAGTACTTAATCATCCTCACCAGAGCTTGGTGGTCAAAGGGTCTTCCTCCACTTCACTATCATGCATTATGCTCATGCCATATTTGGAGCTCTTTAAGTCTTGCAACATCTTTTGGATCTTCTTCCCGATCCTCCAAGTTATCAATGTTGCATTAACTTTGACATTGCTTGCTTTATAAGTTTGACGGTTAATTTTCCACAATTAAAATCTGTTCTGTGGTACAATTAGAGCTATTCTTTGTACAGTCAGACCTGATTTAAAAATCAGGTTGTAATCACGTTCCACAGAGGCATCCACAACCAACTAATCTGCAATTGGATGGACAAGCATTTTGGCATTTAGCCCAGTTAAGCAGCTTGTTTTCTGTAAAAAAAAGCTATTTTTTTATAGCTCTTTCTTTTTTAGCTACTATGTTTTCATTTGCATTTACAAAATTTATTCAGAAAGAATACACATTTCTCATGATATCATCAGGTCATAAATTCTAAAATTAAAAGGTTTGTCCACATCTTGTTGTGTTGGCCCAGATGTTTCCTTTTGATTGCAAATATTGCTTTTGGTTGTCTATGAATGTGCTTTCCTTGCCTGTCATTATCACCACTGAATTAATCCCCTCCAGCAATATCCCAAGATCAGCTATTTGCAACTTGCCTGGCATTTGACCAGCATGCCTTTTGCTTTGTGATCAAAGTGAAATCTTGTATATTTATCCTATTGGCTGGTATTTTGCAATTGGCAGCAAAGGGTCAGCATTCATTGCTAAAGGCAAAACCCTTGCCAGTTGGATAAATGTGCCAGATTAATTTGCATGAAAGGTAAAAACTGAAATATCATAACCTTTTACTTTAAAAGCCATTAAATTTAATATTTTTCTGAGGGAATAAGATGATACATGTACAATTATTTTTTCTCTTGTTCAGTAAGGTTGTTGAGAAGTGATTATGACTCAGTATGCCTTTTGAAAACTCTCCTGTAATGTTTAGCTTCCTCAAAGGCTTCTACAGCAAGAATTGTGAGTAAAAGAACATTTGAAGTTCACGTCAAATTACTGATTCAGTGTTGATTGGATCTGTGAATTCTGCAACAGGGTATCTTGTGATAAGTAGGTTATCACAAAGAGCAACTTCTGGACTTGTCGTCTAACTGTATGTGCCTAACTACCAGAATCTTTCTGTCAGTCTTGCTGCCTTTACAAATGCAAGTACAGTACATGATCAATATCATTTTATGTTGAATGCATTGATATAAAGATGACTAGAGTTAAATTATCTGACATCCACATTTTTAACCATCTTGAACTATATGAGGCTCAAATGCTTTCTGTGGATTACTGGACCAGGTGCTGATACTTAGCTAGTACATTTTCTAGCAGTCATACTGCATCGACTAATTCCATGAATTTATCCACTCACTCACCAACACCACACCAAGTGCTCCACATGCCAAACTTTTGAATGACTCTAACCATTCCAGCCCTAAACTTCTAGTTTGTTAGATTATTCATTGTTGTTATTTGTATGCTGAAAAATTCAATGAAGATGGAGCACTCAGCCAGAGGGCTGCTTCCCTGTATGGAGAGGGTGAGGAAAAAAGGGACAACATTTCAGGATCTGATATAAGGGCATGGAAAACCCTGCATGGCTCAAAATACACTCGCAGAAAAGGATATGCCAGCTAATCACCAACCACCAACAAAAGCAGAATGTATTCCCTATAAGAACATACAACCTTTTTCAACCTTTCCAAGACTCCAACCAAGAAACATAGTCCTTAATAAGCAGAAATAAAAAAGAAACCTCATTTATTTATTAATGAAGGTGATAATTTGACCAAAACCCTATGTTCTTATTTTCTTTGGTATCACCATGACATTGCTTTTGCCCAAATTCTTACTTCAGTTCAGCACGTGGTGAAAAAATTGGATGCAAGTAGACATAAGGAGATGAGGCCTTTGCTGTGGATGCTGGATGAATGCTTATGATATGTTTCTCCATAGGTATTAATCCAGAGATTGCAATCCTTTAGGTACTGCACTTAATTTAGTTCTTATATATAGTATACCCTATTTATGTTGTTGGTCTCAGCAATGACCACAGCAATCATATCCTATACCTCCCTGCCCAATATCTTTTCAAACTGGTTGAAATTGCTCTTCACTCTGCCATCAAATTGGCACATAGGACATGTGATATTGGAATATTGATCTTGCATTCAGGGAATGCTCTATTCCTGTAACTGGAAAGTTCCCTAAAAGTAACACATTTAGTTTCCTTTTCTTGATAACCTCCTGCTGTAAGCTCCTACCATGACCATTCTAGCTGTCCAGAGTCTCCAACCAACACTCCAGCTCAACTAACTCTGCCTAAGAGTAATCTAGCTCATTCTACTCCCCAGGGCCTGCACATTCTTTCCTAGGTTTCTTCATAATACCATATTTGGAATTCCCTGCATTGCTACCCTGGCAGTACATTCCAGACCTGAACCATTTGTTATGTGAAAAAAAAGGTTTTCCTCATGTTACTTGTGGTCCTTTTACCAATCACTTGCAATCATATCTGCTGGTTCTTAACCCTTCTGTCAAAGGGAACACTTTTTCTCAATCTGCCCTTCATGATTTTAAAATACCCCTCTCAAAACTTTGTTGTAACTGTCCTCTGTTCCAAGGAGAACAACACCAGCTTCTGCAGTCCATCCACATAACAGATTCCCTGAATCATTTAGTAAATTTCTTTTACACCTTCACTAAAACCACATCTTTTCTAATGTACGGCACTCAGAACAGGAAACAGAACTGCAGTTGTAACCAAACCAGTGTTTTATAAAGATTCATTATCACTCCTTTATTTGCGTATGCTTTGTTTCTATTCAAGGGATTGGATCCCATATGCTTTCTTAACCACTGCCCATTTAAATGAACTGTGCAACATATATCTCCCAGGTCTTCCTGCTCTTATACCCTTTAAGAATTGTGCCCATGAGTTTATGCTGCCTCTTCTCATTCTTCCTCCCAAAGTGTAACACTTCACATTTTTCTGTATTAAATTTTCAACTGCATCCACCTGTCCCTTCTACCAGCTTGTCTACATCTCCTTGAAGTCTATTACTATCTGCTTCATTCTTCATGCATCCAAGTTTGTTGTCATCCAGAGATTTGGAAGATTTTGCCCTGTATTCCAAGCCCAGGTCATTGATAAAGAAAAGCAGTGGTCCTAATACTAATCTTTGGTGGACTCCACTGTAAATTTGCCTCCACTACCACCCTCTGTTTCCTATCGTTACTTGGACATAAATTACACCGAACAAGTCCATACTGGCTTTGTCTGATCAATCCATACTGGCCCAAGTAACTGCTAATTTTGTCACTAATTATTGTTTTCAGAACTTGCCCCATCACTGCAGTTGCTGGGCTTTTCTTTACAACCTGACTCATAATCAGTTCTATTATAAGTGAATGTATATATATTTTTTTCAGTTTTTCAACTAAATCTGTTAACTTTTTAGTCAAACATACAAACATATACTAAACACTAAAACAGTGGACAAAATCTTAAACACTTCCTTAAGGTACATGACCCCTCTGTCCTTTCCTCCTCAATTTCAAATTACCTTCTGAACAAATTAGAACAATGCAGTAAAGAAACAGGCCCTTTGGCCCATCTGGTCCATGCCAGCTGGTTTTCAGGGTCCATACCTGCACCCTGACCATAGCCCTCCATTACCTCTCTCATTCATGTACCCATCCAAACTTCTCTTAAATGTTACAATTGAACCCACATTCACCACTTCTGCTGGCGGCTCATTCCACACTCGCACCACCCTCTGAGTGAAGTAGTTCCCCCTCAGATTCCCCTTAAATATTTCACCTTTCACCCTAAACCTATGTCCTCTAGTTCTAGTCTCACCCAACCTGAGGGGAGAAAAGCCTGCATGCATTCACCCTATCTGTACCCCTCATAATTTTGTGTACTTCTATAAGATCTCCCCTCATTCTTCTGTACTCCAGGGAATAAAGTTCCAACCTATTCCACCTTTAAGAAGGAAGCAGAGCAGTGCTTCAGATACTGCTAGCAAAAACCCGGTTAACGAAGCAAATTCTTGATGGCGTTTGTGTTTGAGACCAATATGCGCACATTTTTATTTGGCTCAAGGTCTGTAGAGCAATTTACTATACACACACTGCTAGCAGGACTACAAATACATCGTGGAAAATTTGGCAACCCACCAATATACAGTGGCAGGCAAAAGTGGGGCAACCCTGGTCAAAATTTCTGTTACTGTGAATAGTTAAGCGAGTAAAAGATGACCTGATTTCCAAAAGGCATAAAGTAAAAGATGACACATTTCTTTAATATTTTAAGCAAGATTACTTTTTTATTTCCATCTTTTACAGTTTCAAAATAACAAAAGAGGAAAAGGGCCCGAAGCAAAAGTTTGGGTACCCTGCATTGTCAGTACTTAGTAACACCCCCTTTGGCAAGCATCACAGCTTGTAAATGCTTTTCTGTAGCCAGCTAAGAGTCTTTCAATTCTTGTTTGGGGATTTTCACCCCTTCTTCTTTGCAAAAGGCTTCTAGTTCTGTGAGATTCATGCATTTGCTCTTTTGAGGTCTATCCACAGATTTTCGATGATGTTTAGGTCAGGGGACTGTGAGGGACCATGGCAAAGCCTTCAGCTTGTGCCTCTTGAGGTAGTCCATTGTGGATTTTGAGGTGTGTTTAGGATCATTATCCTGTTGTAGAAGCCATCCTCTTTTATCTTCAGCTTTTTTTTTACAGACGGTGTGATGTTTGCTTCCAGAATTTGCTGGTATTTAATTGAATTCATTCTTCCCTCTACCAATGAAATGTTCCCCATGCCACTGGCTGCAACACAAGCCCAAAGCATGACCGATCCACCCCTGTGGAGAGGTGTTCTTTTCATGAAATTCTGCACCCTTTTTTCTCCAAACATACCTTTGCTCATTGCGGCCAAAAAGTTCTATTTTAACTTCATCAGTCCACAGGACTGGTTTCCAGAATGCATCAGGCTTGTTTAGATGTTCCTTTGCAACTTCTGATGCTGAATTTTGTGGCAAGGATGCAGGAAAGTTTGGAGAAAAAAGGGTGCAGCATTTCATGAAAAAACACCTCTCCAACTGTTAACACAGGGGTGGATTGATCTTGCGTTGGGCTTGTGTTGCAGCCAGTAGCACGGGGAACATTTCACTGGTAGAGGAAGAATGAATTCAATTAAATACCAGCACATTCTGGCAGCAAACATCACACCATCTGCAAAAAGCTGAAGGTGAAAAGAGGATGGCTTCTACAACAGGATAATGATCCTAATCACACCTCAAAATCCACAATGGGCTACCTCAAGAGGCATAAGCTGAAGGTTCTGCCGTTGGCCTCGCAGTCCCCGAACTAAACATCAGCAAAAATCTGTGGATAGACCTGAAAAGAGCAGTGCATTCAAGATGGCCCAGGAATCTCACAGAACTAGAAGCCTTTTGCTAGGAAGAATGGGGGAAAACCCCCAAACAAGAATTGAAAGATTCTTAGCAAGCTGCAGGAAGCGTTTACAAGCTGTGATACTTGCCAAAGGGGGTGTTATTAAGTACTGACCATGCAGGGTGTCCAAACTTTTGCTTCGGGCCCTTTTCCTTTTTTGTTATTTAAAAAACTGTAAAAGATGGAAATAAAAAAGTAATCTTGCTTAAAATATTAAAGAAATGTGTCATCTTTAACCTTATGCCTTTTGGAAATCAGGTCATCTTTTACTCGCTTAACTATTCACAGTAACAGAAATTTTGACCAGGGGTGGTCAAAACTTTTGCATACCACTGTATTTTTGATCTTAACATGCAATGGATAAAGATTTTTGTCACTTCCAAGTAAATGGAAAATCAATCAAATCTGGCAGAATAGAAAGAGTGAGGTACATAACTCTCCATGCCAGTGTTAGTTTATTGGTGTGGTTAGGAGAGAAACCTGAGTATTCACAGCAACTAAATCTTGCAGATGTGTTCCAATGCCATATAATTTAGTACTGGTTGTAGAATGCAATTGCGTATTGAGTAGTAGAGATATCTGGTGACACAGAGAAAGATACAGTATTAGTGTCGGGATTGGAAGTGTGAAATAAGATAACATACATCTGACTACTTTGTGAATTGGTTCTTTTGTGGATAAGTTGAGAACTAAGTAGATGTACTTTTCCAACAGAAAGTGTTTCTTTTAAAGACATCAGTTAAACATCTGATGGTATCAGGGCATTTTTTTCCTTGAGATAAATGTTTATGAACTTTTCTGTCTTATGAATATACCGAATGGGTTGGCTTGCGTAATGTTGTTGCAATCCCTACTTAATCCTATTTTAATTTAAAGACTGAGGCCCTGCTCCACAAATCTTGAGGCTTTTGACTGTCTTACCAGCTGTAACTGTCCATCTCCTGACTGATTTTTGGAAAAGCTAGTATAAGGAATTCCCAACTTCTTGTTGGTTGCCCTGATTGATTTGGCACCCAACATATATCTTGTAATGGTGAGGGGGGGACCTAGGTAGAACAGTGTACAGTTCTGACCAACCCTACGTCTTAGAATATACTAGCTACATGAGGAGTGCAGCACATCTTACCAGCATGATACAAAGTTCTATGGTTAACTTATAAGAAATTCCATGACCAGATTTGTATTTCCTGGAACATAGAATGAAGTGATTTTTAGAATTTTGAAAGGAATTGACAGTGTCAAAGATAATTTTCTTTTCATTGATGGTGGGATCCACAACCTTAAAAACAGATAGAGGCTACTCAGGAAAGGAGTTAGAAAATACTCTACAGGCCAAGAGTGGCAGAAGTGTGGAACACATTCCCACAAATCATTTCCATTTACCTGATTTAAATTCCAAATGCTTTCGTGCCACCATCTAAACATTATCACCACATCAAGTAGTAAGGTGGCATTTGACCAAATCATTTTGTACTTTATAAGTTCTTTTCTCAGAACTAACTCTTTCTCTTAGCTTGGCATGAACTACAGATCTAACTAGTTAACAATGCTTGCAAAATTGCTCTGTTAATTTTAAATCTTCCATCAATGAATGTTTGCTGTCCTGGGTTTTTTAAGTGATATGGAACAATAGGGGGTAATAAATTTATGATATAAATTAGCTATGATTTAATTTAATGATAGAACTGATTTGAGGACGAAGCAACCTTCTTTGTAAGAGGTAGGTGAAGTCTCTGGTGAAGAGACATCTGGAATACTCTGGACTGCTTCTCTTCCAACACTTGTAGTTTCCTGTAAATCCTGGGAACAGCAACTAGGTCCATGTTATTTTAGAAAAGCTCAACAAAAGTTTTACTGGGGATTTCTGCTGGAGTTCAAAGTACTGCTTTATGGGCACTGTTAAATAGTTGGATTTGTAATTGATAGCAAGATAAGAGAAAAGTGGACTCTAGAAAAGAGCTTGCAAAGTATAAAATGATTTGGTCAAAAACCACTTTAATATGTGATGTGATCCAAATTTTTAGATGGATATAATAAAAGCATTTGGAATTTAATGTGGATAAATGGAAATTTGATTGCGTAGAGGAAGAGAAAGGGACAGATAAGTATTCAATTAATGATACCATGACTTTGAAGGAATCCGGTAAATTCAGTAATCAGTATGTTGAGTTGCAATTAGTAAACTAATTAAGAATGCTGCATGAAAACAGAGTGCAAATTATATTGTTCTGATTAGTCCATCTTGAATGTTGTGTCTAGTCCAGATACAAGAGAAACCTTCAGATGTTGAGGGTGTTCAGTGAGGAGCCATAGTCTGACCTCCAGTATTATGTTGGCGCCAGAAGTGTGGCAACAGTTGCGGGCTGCCCCCAGAACATTCTGCGCAAAAGATGCATTTCACAGTGTGTTCTGATGTACATGTGACTAATAAAGGTATCTTATCTTAGAGGGAAGAGGCATAAGGAGAGATTCAAAAAGATTGAAAATTTGTTAGGTAATAAATGATGTAGAAAGAAAGTTAAACCATAACAAATGCTCGAAATTGAACTATTGTATTAGGGCAAGGAGACACAAAGGATAATCTTAACCAACTCAATCAAAAGAAACCAAGTAGAGTGCTGTTGAAGTCATTCACTTGCACTGTTGCTTTCTAAATATATGGGTGGAGTTCTGACCACATCACAGAACCCAACTATATTTCCATTCCTGAGAAGATGAGTCTGCATGACCTCACTATTAGGTCTACCCAGTGGGAGGAGAAGTCACGGAAAGGTATTAAAAGGGTTAATGTTTTTTATTTTGTATTCCAGTTGTGGCAATAATGTTCCCTTAGCATCAGCAAAGAAAGCTTAGGCCCCTCTGTCAAAGCTCATCAGCAACTGTTCCATTGACTCTTATTCCCCGATGCTCCTGGATGAAAATTATTTTGTTGCTACGTGTTCAAGCAACAAAATTTATTTGTAATATAGATCAAGATTCATAAGAAAATAGCAATGTGAAGAACAGGCAGAAATACAGATTTTTTAACAACAGATTTCATGTCCCAAAGTCCTTTAAACCATTGAAGTACATTATGAAGTATAGAAATTCTTGTAGGAAATGAGACAGCCAATTCATGCACAGCATGTTCTCACAAATAGCAATGTTAAAATGACTAGATGATCTGTTTTACTAGTGTTGAGTGAGGGATAATTACAGACTGGAGTATTGGGCAAGGCTCCCTTGGTTGTCTACAAAATGGTGCCATTGGATCTTTTGCATCCACCTCCGAGGTCAGATGCGGGTTTATCAGCCCAGGTAACTCCTCTTATAATGCAGTACTTGCTCAACACCAGAGGATCAGCCGAGGTGTCTGTGGACAAGTGGGACATCAACTGATAAGTTTCTGTCTCAGGTGAGACTTGCCAACTGAGCCACATCTGATGCTAGGGGAATAGACAGTGTGTAAGTTATTGTTTGAATCAATCGAAAGGGAACAATTGTTGAAATGATTTTAAATAAAGAGACAATCATTGATTCAGATGTGCTGCAGCTCTCTATTTTTGGCATTTATCACGCTGTAAGCGAATTGAAGATGTATTATTTACAGCAAGGGCGTGGGAAGAGTGTGGTCATGCAGGGTAAATCTGTGAATACTGGGGATGCGGAGACCTCATCAAATTTAACTGGAGGATCTCATTATAGTTGTTTTTTGGTGGCTGGCCAAATTGGTTTATTTATTGGCTGCCAGGCATGAAAGCTAGTGCTAGAGACCTGGAGATCTTTGGATACATTTACTGGCAATTCTGAAGGAGAAACAGGTGCTTATTGGATCACGGGGATCAGGAGAAGAGCTATTTGAAGGGAAAAAGAGCAGGAGACTAGGATTTAGAGTGGGAGGTAGAGAAGTAGTTGGAAGCTAGGGATGATCAGAGAACAGTTCATGGCAGTGGGAGGATATCAAAAAGGCTATTGGCAATGGGGAAGGCCAGATGGAAGGTAGTAGACTAAGGTTAGGGGAGAGAGGAGCTTGGGCTGTAGGTGAATGGGCAACGGAGGGATTATAGGCATGGTAAAGCTGAGTATTGGAGCTTTGGTAGGAAACAGAAGGGGAGTTGGAGAGAGATAGTTGAATGGAACTGAGTTCATGACATACACAGTTGCTTTGAAGATTAAATTAACACAGGCCTTCTCCACTGCCAGGGTGAAGCCCAATGCAAACTAGAGGAACAGAACCTTATATGTGCCTGTAGTAGATGGATGGAACCATGGTAGTCTACAACTCAATGGTGTGAAAATTGAATTTTTCCAGTTTCAGGTAACCCTCACCCCCTCCTGGGTCCACCCATCTACTACCCACACATTTCACCCACCAGCTCCCCCACCACATTCCCTCATCTGGTTCTTGTTCCATATGCCCTTCACTTCTCTGCTAATGATTCCCATTAATGATTCCAGGACTGGTAGCCTTTGTGTTCCTGCTTATCACCTTCCTAGCTGTCTCAATTTCCACCCTACCCTTCCCCACCTGACTCCATCTGACATTTTTTGTCCGCCTCCATTTATCATCCACCTGCCTCTTTCTCCCAACTCGACCCCTTCCTCTCCCTGTCTGGCTTGATCTGCCTACTATCCTTCACCCCTCGTCAGTCCATCAATCGCCCACTGGCCCCTGTCTCACCATTCTCCTTCTCCTTTTTATACTGGCTATCTTCCCTCTCCACTCTTAGTCCTGATGCAGGGTCTCAACCCAAAATGTTGACAGGTCCTCCCCCATCCCCCAACACAGATGTTGCTCAACCCACTGAGTTCCTCCAGGAGATTGTTTGTTGCATTAAATTCACAAAGTCGCAGTGTAAATTTAACCCGCCCAGCAAGTTTTAAACTTAAGGTCCTGCACTCCCTTTCAAAAATTTCACATATTTCAAAACCACCACAGTAAAATTGAGAGTGTGGTCTTGTAAAGAAGATTAAGGATGTGTTCTCACATCTTTTTAACCCTCTCTCACCTGCTGTAGTGTGGAGCACTTGTTAAAATTAAGACTCATGTTTCTGTTCACTTAACGAATTAAATGTTTTGGTATGCTCTTCAATTTATAAATGTGAAATAAAACTGAAGTGATATAATGGTTATACAGTATAATTAAATCACCTTGCTATTCCTTCCTTTACTTTTTGTAACCATGATTAAATTTCTAATTTCATTGGAATACTCCTAAGGCACAAGCTTACTGTAATTGTGTTAATAACATCAGCAGGTTTACTGGAATGGCTAATTGAGATCTGACAATTCTATGATGTAGTCTGATGCTCAGTGCTTGAGAGTCTGGCCAATGGATCCAGCCCTTGGGTTACATCAAACCGATGGTGCTCCCCATGGATTTGTGCTAATGCCTCCTTTTCATTCTATGCATTGTTGACCTATCTGTGACCAGTCAATGTAAATTTGTTTCTACTGATGATGATGCTTTTTCTGCCTAAGACTATGATTTTACAAGTGTGTAACTCGCACTTGATGGAGATAATAATCTAAATGTCAGAACACTGCCTAAGATGACACGTCAAGCTAAAGTGCTCATAGGCTGACTCAAGTGTTTTCTTTCTGAATAATTTTAATGCTAATCATGAACTTCCTGTAAGCTAATTTGCAAATCACAGACTTTATCTTGGAATTACCTTTCGCTGTACTTGAATTTAGAAATCAGATCTCAAGAAAACTGCTTTAAAAACAAATACAAGGAATAAGCACGTTGTCAAACTTGCAGGCTCCATTTTGAGTGTCAGTGCTTCCGCACCATGATCCCCTATTCTCACTTTGTGTTATTCAGCAGTAGAATACATTGCTCCTGTGTTGGACCCATTGATTGCACAGTAAACTAGCTGCATGCTGCAATATCTCGTGTGTTAAGCTGATTGAATCCCACTCAATTCCTGTGGGTACAAGCATCAGTAACAAGGCACCCTCTCGCCTCTCACCTTTGGGAGAAAAATCCCATTGCACAATGGCACATTCCCAGTGCACAATGGTACATTGCACCCTCCAACAGGTTAGCTCTCCTCAAAGATGTCTGCTTCACACTCAAGATCCATTGATTTTTTTTGTTAAAAATTATTGGTATTGGTTTATTATTGTCACCTGTACTGAGGTACAGTGAAAAACGTCTTGCATACCGATCGTACAGGTCAATTCATTACACAGTGCAGTTACACTGAGTTAGTACAGAGTGCATTGATGTAGTACAGGTAAAAACAATAACAGTACAAAGTGTCACAGCTACAGAGAAAGTGCAGTGCAATAAGGTGCAAGGTCACAACAAGGTAGATCATGAGGTCATAGTCCATCTCATCGTATAAGGGAACCGTTCAATAGTCTTATCACAGTGGGGTAGAAGTGGCATGATGACTGGCCAACACAAGAAGAAACCAAGCAAACATTCCATCATCTCTGACCCTTCAAGTGGACAAGTTTATTGTGCCTCAAGCCAATAGGCCCTTCACAATGACATCAAATCCCATTGTGGATAAGTCAAAAATAGTGCCCCACATTGTTGACTTCTGTCAATTTACTATGTAAACTGTTGATCCTTAAGCTAACATTGACTTCAGATGGTTGACAGAATATGCTGAGATTGAATATGCTAAATAAATAAACCAGCAGACAGGTCTCTGGTGTTGTTTCTTCTGATGTTCATGGTGTTTGTGTTTAAATGCTGCTACCTAAAGCCATCTTTTCAATTTTCCTCTTCATTCCAGTTCCCCTCTATATCATTCCTGCCCTCCTGCCTCTTTCCAAGCTTGAGTCGTGAAGTAACAGAGCCATGCAGCACAGAAAGCAGGCCCTTCAGCCCAATTGGTCCATGCTGGCCAAGATGCCCCATTCAAGCTTACAACTTCCCACTACACCTCTCATGATTTTTTTGCTTCCTTTAAATGAGCAGCAGTCTACCGGTCCCTTTCTCATTTTACCCCGATCTGTTTACTCAGTCTGGCATGGGCTAATCTTGGCAATTGCATTTTTCGTACCAGTTACTTCTTCCATTGCTGACCTTACAGAATGCACCAGTGGACATATTCCCCAGACAGTGCATTCATTTGTCATCAGTTGTGGGCTTATTGTCACTGGAAAAATACTACCAACACTTTCTCTGCATAATCCTCCAAATTCACTGGGAGGATAAATGAATCAAAGTCGATCTCCTCTCCCATCCCAACGTGCCCAATATTGAGGCTCTAGTTACCTTCGGGTGACATCAGTGAGCAGACCACATCATTTGCGTGTCCAGACTCCTGAAGCAGATACTCTCTTCAGAGCACTGTCGTGGGAGGAAGTTACCAGGCAGACAGAGAAAAAGATTCAAGGATGTGCTCAAAGCTTTCTTGAAGGAGTGCAACATTCCCACCACAGACTCCCAGGAGTCTTCGGCCCCTGACTGCCCAATTTGGAGAAGGAACATTCAGGGTGGTATTTAGAATCTCAAGGCTATATATTGAGAGCACATGGAAGGACTGAATAAGCAGCAGAAGGAGCACGCTACCTCATAAACTACCCACCCACCTGTCCCATCAACCACCACCTGCCCCATCTGTGGAAGAGTCTGTATTTGCCACACCAGCCTCACTAGCCACATCAGAACCCAACAAGACAAGACATCCTCGATCCCAGAAGAAGAAGAAGAAGAAATATGGCGCATGGCTGAATACATCTTTATCATCAATGAAGCTTCCCCCTCATCCCTGTGCTACAAACTACATCTCTCTCACCCCAGCCCACCAGCTGTATCCATTACTTGCCCACACAAACTGCCCCCCATCCCTTGCCCATGTTGGTATAGTTCCCATCTTTAATAACACTTTGATTTGTCTCGCTGCTCTTTTGGCACCATCTTTTACTCCTTTAAGCACTTCATTTTGTTCCACGCCTTAATTAAACTTCAGTTTTGTGTTGGTTACTCATTGAGATATATTCTCTGCCTTCCTCCCTCAGCCTCTGCACTGAGCACCTTCAAATCCTCAGTAATTTCAACCTCTATGTCAACTCTGCCTGCTCTTTCAAGTTCACTTTCCTCCTTATCTCTTCTTCTATATAAATTTACAACCATGTAATGAACACCTCTTCACCATCCTCATTCTCTCCAAGCATTGTTCCTCTAATTGTGATGATTTTGCATATGGCCATCTCTGATCACTTCTTTGTATAACGTCCTTGCATAGTTTTATAAGTCGCTTAATTCTGCATTTTCAGATTCCCAGCAATTTTTGGCTCTGCATTAATTGTAACATTTCTGTAGCTAAATAACACTTTCCAGCGACGAGAGAGCGGAGATTGCCGGAAAATAACGAGGTTGTTTTTTTTTTCTCTTTCTAGCGTTCGGGACAGCGGCGAGTGACTGCGCAGGCGCGTGACGTCACCCGGAAGCGCGCGGGCGATTTAAAAGTCGAAGGTTCGCCTTCAAGTTTTCTTTCCAGCGACGAGAGAGCGGAGATTGCCGGAAAATAACGAGGTTTTTTTTTCTCTTTCTAGTGTTCGGGACAGCGGCGAGTGACTGCGCAGGCGCGTGACGTCACCCGGAAGCGCGCGGGCGATTTAAAAGTCGAAGGTTCGCCTTCAAGTTTTCTTTCCAGCGACGAGAGAGCGGAGATTGCCGGAAAATAACGAGGTTTTTTTTTCTCTTTCTAGCGTTCGGGACAGCGGCGAGTGACTGCGCAGGCACGTGACGTCACCCGGAAGCGCGCGGGCGATTTAAAAAGCAGACGAGCATATCTAGCGGGCAGCGTCGGAGCGGGCAGCTGAGTGTGAGGGAGCAGAGTGGGTTGGGCTTTGGCTCAAGGGGCTTCGGCGAGAGCGGGAAAGAGGCGAGATTATAGAGAGGGGTGAGTTATTAGTTTAGTTTAGTGTTGAGCTCAGTGATATTCAGCAGTATGCATCTGGGATTAGTGTTGTGTTTGGAGTGTCAGATGTGGGGCCCCTGGGAGACGACCAGACTCCCTGATAACTACATCTGCGCAAAGTGCACCGAGATGCGGCTCCTCAAGGAACGGATTGAGAGTCTGGAGCAGCAGCTGGATGACCTTCGGTTGGTTAGGGAGAGCGAGCAGGAGATAGACAGGAGTTATAAAGATTATGTAGACAGCACCTCAGTGGCAGTCCCCCTCAAAAACCGATATCTCATTTTAGATTCGGTTGGAGAGGATGACTTCATAGAGGAAGACCTCAGCAGCCAGGACCTTGGCACCGTGTCTGATACTGTGGTCCAGCAGAGGAAGAGACATGCAGTGGTCCAGCAGAGGAAGAGACATGCAGTGGTTATTGGGGATTCGATAGTAAGGGGTACGGATAGCAGATTCTGCGATAGCGATAATGAGTCTCGGATGGTGTGTTGCCTCCCTGGTGCCAGGGTACGGGATATCACAGACCGTGTCGAGAATATTCTGAGGGGGGAGGGTGAGCAGCCAGAAATCTTGGTACATGTAGGTACCAATGATGTAGGTAGGAAAAGAGAGAGGTCCTGAAGGAGGAATACAAGGCATTAGGGAGAAGGTTGAAAAGTAGGACCTCAAGGGTAGTAATCTCAGGACTACTACCCGTGTCGCGTATCAATGACAGGAAGAATAGAAAGCTCTGGCAGTTAAATGCGTGGCTGAGTGACTGGTGCAAGGGGCAGGGCTTCAGATTCTTGGATACCTGGGACCTTTTTTGGGGGCAAGACCTATTTGCTAAGGATGGGTTGCATCTAAACTCCAAAGGGTCCAATATCCTGGCGGGAATGTTTAATTTAGTTGTAGGGGAGGGTTTAAACTGATCTGGCAGGGGGATGGTAACCAGGATGCTAGGTTACAAGATGCTAAGGTGAGGGAGAAAGTGTATAGAAACGAATCCATTGAGGATGGCAAGAATGACAGGCAGGTGATAAGTCAGGATAATTTACTGAATAATAGAAGTACAACAAATCCGGATGTTAGGATACAGAATGTTAGGATCGGGGATGAGGATGTTCGGATACCGAATGTTAGGATAGGGGATGAGGTCTACACGAACATGTCTAAGATAGTAGGTAGCGAAGATAGTAAGAAGGATGGACAGGTAGAAAGTCAGGATAATCTGCTGATCAATAGAGGTACAATAAAATCAATAGCAGATACCAGTCTAAACATACTATATTTAAATGCACGTAGCATCAGGAATAAAGTAGATGACCTAGTGGCACAACTACAGGTTAATAAATATGACATCGTTGCAATCACTGAGTCGTGGCTTCATGATGGATGTGATTGGGAACTGAATGTCAAGGGGTATACAGTATATAGGAAGGATAGGATGGTAGGCAGAGGGGGAGGTGTGGCCATGATGGTTAGTAGCGATATAAAATCAATAGAAAGGAAGGACATTGGGTCAGAGGAGGTGGAATCCTTATGGGTGGAGCTGAGAAATAGCAAGGGTAAAAGAACAATAATAGCAGTCATATATAGGCCCCCGAACAGCAGTCAGGAAGTGGACCATAAGTTGCAGATTGAGATAGAAAAAGCATGTCAGAGTGACAATGTGAAGATAATTATGGGGGATTTTAACATGAAGGTGGACTGGGAAATGCAGCAAGGCGGTAGTACTCAGGAGAGTGAGTTTGTGGAATGTCTAAGGGATGTTTTTCTGGAGCAACTTATTGAGGAGCCCACCAGGGATCGGCTGTTTTGGATTGGGTGCTGTGTAGTGAACCCGAGGTGATTAGGGAACTAAAGGTAAAGGAACCACTGGGAACAAGTGATCACAATATGATTGAGTTTAGTTTCAAGTTTGAGAAGGAGAAGCTGATAACTGGTGTATCGATATTTCAGTGGAATAAGGGAAATTACAAAGGTATGAGAGATGAGTTGGCCCAAATTGATTGGAGGAGTAAGTTAGCTGGAGGGACGGCAGAGGAAAAATGGAAGAAATTTCTACAGGAAATAAGGACAATGCAGGACAGATATATTCCAAGAAAAAAGAAGGTTTTGAATGGAAAAAAGGCACAGATGTGGATAACGAGGGAGGTGAAGGATAAAATAAAAGCAAAAGGGGCGGCGTACAAAGTAGCAAAAATTAGTGGGAAAACAGAAGATTGGAACGATTTTAAAAATCTGCAGAGAGAAACTAAGAAGGTCATTAGGAAAGCAAAGATGAGTTACGAAAGGAAGCTGGCGGACAACATTCGGAAGGATTCTAAGAGTTTTTTTAAATACATAAGGAATAAAAGAGAGACACGGGTTGACATAGGACCAATTGATAACGGTGCAGGAGGTATTATAATGGATGATAGTGAGATGGCAAGGGAATTGAATGAATATTTTGCATCGGTCTTCACCGTGGAGGACATAAGCAATGTGCCCATTAGTCAGGAGTCTCACGAATTGGAGCTGAGTTCAATTGAGATTAATAGGGAGAAGGTGCTTGGAAAACTAAATGGGCTTAAGGCTGATAAGTCTCCCGGACCGGATGAGGTGCATCCCCGGGTTCTGAAGGAGGTGGCTGTGGAGATAGCGGAGGCGTTGGTGATTATTTTTCAGGAATCGATAGATTCTGGCATGGTTCCGGAGGACTGGAGGGTAGCGAATGTAGTTCCGTTATATAAGAAAGGTGGGAGGCAGCACAAAGGCAATTACAGACCTATTAGTCTGACGTCAGTGGTGGGAAAATTATTGGAGTCTATCCTCAAGGAGGAGGTTACCGAATACCTAGAGGCGCAAGGCAAGATAGGACCTAGTCAACATGGTTTTGTGAAGGGGAGGTCCTGTCTGACCAACCTATTGGAGTTTTTTGAAGAAATCACAGGTAGGGTGGATAAGGGAGAGGCGGTAGATGTTGTGTATTTAGACTTTCAAAAGGCCTTTGATAAGGTGCCTCACAAGAGACTGATTAATAAGATGAGATGTCATGGAATTATGGGCAGGGTAGCAAAATGGGTGGAGAATTGGCTGGTTGGCAGGAAGCAAAGGGTGGAAATAAAAGGATCTCGTTCTGGTTGGTTACCGGTTACTAGTGGTGTGCCGCAAGGGTCGGTGTTGGGGCCTCTCCTTTTTACCTTGTACATCAATGATTTGGATGATGGAATAAATGGTTGTGTGGCTAAGTTTGCGGATGACACCAAGATAAGTGGAGGAGTAGGGAGCATAGAGGAAATAGAAAGAATGCAGAGGGACCTAGACAGTTTAGGAGAATGGGCAAGAAAATGGCAGATGAGATTCAATGTTGAGAAATGTGCAGTTGTACACTTTGGAAGTAGAAATAAGCGGGTAGATTATTATCTAGAAGGAGAGAAGATTGATAGTGCGGTAGTACAAAGGGACTTGGGGGTACTTATACAAGATACCTTAAAAGTTAACCACCAGGTTGGATCGGTGGTTAAGAAAGCGAATGCTATGTTGGCATTCATCTCGAGAGGTATAGTGTATAAAAGTAAGGAAGTGTTGATGAGGCTCTACGGGGCGCTAGTGAGGCCTCATTTGGAATACTGTGCGCAGTTTGGGCCCGCATCTTAGGAAGGATGTGCTGACGTTGGAGAGGGTTCAGAGGAGATTTACGAGAATGATTCCAGGAATGAAAGGGCTTAAGTACGATGAGCGTTTGTCGGCTCTTGGACTGTACTCGCTGGAGTACAGAAGGATGAGAGGGGACCTCGTAGCGACATTTAAAATGTTGACAGGTAAGGATAGAGTAGATGTGGCTAGGCTGTTTCCCTTGGTGGGCGTGTCCAGGACCAGAGGGCACAATCTTAGAATTAGAGGGTACAGTTTCAAGACAGAGATGAGGAGAAGTTTCTTTACCCAGAGGGTGGTGAAATTGTGGAACTCCTGCCACGCACAGCAGTGGAGGCCAGATCAGTGGGGGTGTTCAAGGAGGAGATAGACAGATATCTAAATAGTCAGGGTATCAAGGGATATGGGGATAAGGCTGGCAAATGGGATTAGAATAGGTTTTTTTTTTTCTCTCTCTTTTTTTCCCACCCCATTTCTTTTTCCCTTTTCCTTGGAGCAGACTCGATGGCCGAATGGCCTGCTTCTGCTCCCTTATCTTGTGATCTTGTGATTTATACTTGACCTCAATTACATTGTCTTTATTACTCTCTCTCAATCTGGTCATCCTCTGATATATTCCTCATTTCCTCAGCAGGGGGAGCTGAATGTGTTTATGGCTTATTCATCCATTGCCAGATCTGGTTAGACAATGAAAAAGCATGGCAGGATCCTGGTCAACTTTGCTAAAAATGTTCATTATTTGAAGAAGATTGCAGGAGTGCTAATATAACTTCCAAATTGTCCCTCACAAATCATCCTCCATGTTTCCCTTCCCTCACTTTGAGTAACATGCAACAAGCTCATTGATATTTTTAATCATGAAGATTGAGACAATCGTTCAGTTGCTTCTGTAACTTTCTTCTCTTCCCCTAACTATCTGAGCCAACTTTTCCTAATCTTCCCTGCTTCCCTAGCCCTGAACTTCCATCCTATCTCCAGTTATATTTTCTCTGAAGTCACCTTGTCTGTAAGACTGGTTTGTCTCTCTCTCTTGGCCTTCTTCCCACCAGACTGTTGACCATTCAATTCCCTTCCTGATCCCTGTGTCAGAAAAGTTGTTAATGGTTCCTTCTCCTTGGGCATTTCTTCAATTTTTCTTCAAATCTGCATCAATCCCGAGCCTCAAAAGATCTCCACACTGGAACCTTATAATTGCTCTTTCACCAATCTCCCTTTCTTCTTGAATCCTTGAATGTATTGTCACCTGAATTCATACCCCTCTCTCCTGCCATTCTATATTTGAATCAAGGTGTTACTGTATTGAAATAGCCCCGATCAAGTCAGAACTGACATCCATTTGTGTGATTCTTCTTGACCTGTCAGCAGCTATGAATGCAGATGACTATGCCAGTTTTCCTGGTACACTTTTCTGTCATCCAGTAGGGTTGAACTGACCTTGCCTGATTTGCAACACAGTAGAGTTAATCCTAGTATTAGATTAAAGGAACAAGTTGCCAAATAGTAGTACATTGGAGAACACAACAAATGATGACCAAGAATCTGATAAAGATTGATGCAGAATTAACTAGCAAGCGACATAGAAACAGATTGTAAAAGCCTGTATTTGAACAAGGGGAAATATTAAATAATGTGGAGATATGCAAACTAGAGGAACAGCACCTCGTATTCCACCAGGGTAGTCTTCAGCTCAACGACATGAACATTAAATTCTCCACCTTCTGGTAAACTGCTCCACCTCTGTCCCTTTCCTCTCACCCCAGCCCCCTTCACCGTGCTTCTTTCCCCTTCCCCAATGTTCCCATCTGCCCTTCCACCCTCCCTCACTTGATTCCAGGCTCCACCTTCCTCTCCTATCAGATTCCATCATCTTCAGCCCTTTGTTGCCCCTACCTATCACCTCTCAGCTTCTGTTGTTATTTCCACCCTCCCCTCCTCCATTTGCCTGTCACCTCCCTCCCCCCCCCCCCAACTTGATCCACCTATTGCTTGCTAGCTCTTGCTCAACCCCTTCCCTTCACCTTTTTATGCTGGCTATATCCCCTCTATTTTTCAGTCCAGATGAAAGGCTTTGACCCGAAATGTTGACTATCCATTTCCCTCCATAGATACGGCCTGACTCGCTGATTTCTTCCAGCATCTTATGTGTTGCATTAAATAAAGTGGATGTGGGTTTCTTTATTTGAAGGAGAAACATAGTTGTCTTTAATGGAATGCTACAAAGTTTCATTAGACTGATTGCTGCTATGAGGGAATTGTACATAAAAGGTCGGAATGAGAGGAAAAACACATTAATTGTGAGTTATCAGTGACTTAAGTGATGAGACGAAGCAAGGTATCGAATTTTGCTGATAATGGTCAATTAGTCAAATTGAACTCCAGGCCTCTCTGCTGGGCCCGTCCTATGGAGTGGAGTGTTCCCTGAGAGGTGACCAGTCCTCAGGCAGTGGATCCTGAAGTTCTGCCCACTGGCTCTTTGACAGGTTGTTGTAGTCAAAGGCCTATAACTCTGATTTGATAATCACATATTCAAAAACAGTTAAAGTAAATTTAAGTAATTTAAAAATTATTAAAGACTAAAATGATCTGAGTCCTGTGATAGAGCAGGAGGTCAGATGGGCTAACTTCTGAGTTCTAACTTGTTCCAGACTTCTGCACTGCATTGTGCAGGCTTGGAAGTCAGGAATAAACTGACCACACTCTTCAGATGGCAGGTGGTTCAGTGTGGAGCTGTCAACTAGTGAGCAGGACGAGTTGGCAGCTCTACACTGAACCATGGCCCTTTGAGAAAGAGAAGATTTTTAAAGGGCTTGGTGGGATAGATGCTTAGATAATGTTGCCCTAAAAATGGAAAAAAAAAACAGCAGATTCTGGAAGTCTGAAATAAAAATGCTGGATATTTTCCTGCAGTTCAGGTGGCATCTGTGGGAATGGAAGCAGTTAACATTTCAGGTCTTAGACCCTTTGTAGAACTGGAGATTGTCACCCTGTTTGGGGAACCTACAACCAGCCTTGAAGTAAGGTGCTGTTTACTTTTTCAGATAGATTTTTGGCCTTTAAAGGAATTATAGGGTATAGGGATGCGGGAAGGTAGAATTGAGGTAAGAGGTCAACCATGAGTGTGGTAAATGGCGTAGCATGCTGAAGAAGTCAAATGGCCTACTCTTGCTCAAATTCCTTATGCAAATACTGCTCCCCAATCCCTTACTAACAGTTGTGGCCCATTTTTGCAATTTCTTAAGTCATAAGTTATCTTAGCCTTCTGTCAGGCAGGAGTCTGCTGACAAAAATCCAAATGAGATCCTACCGTTGAGATTGGTTGGGTTCCATGTTCCTTGTCCTGCTCTAACACGTTCTCGTGCTTTTCCTTCAACTTCCATTATCTCTGCATGTGCATGAATGACAGAAGGGATTCGAGACAATGTCGATGCTGATGAAAGTTTCAGAAATAGTGATGTAACTCAAAAGTAATTTACTATCAAGCTTTAAGATTGTAAATCTTTGAATGTCGAAAGTAAATCCTGATTAATAGTGAAGTTGTGTTTGTGAGGGTTACAATGAAGCATGAAATGATTCATTTACAGTTTTTTAATGAGGTAAATCATTCAATGATAGGGGCCTTGTATAAGATTTAACTTGAATTATTTTCAAAATAATAATTATTTTCCGGTGACAGATGTGTATGTATATATTGTTTTAATGTAGCACCTTTTTATGCAAGAGGCTAGAAGTTAATCTCCAAGGTGCACGATGAAAAGATGGCACAGCCACTGCTTGCACCGCCAGGACCAGACAGCCTTGTACATTTCACCCGAGAATCTCTTGCAGCTATTGAGAGATGCATTGCAGAGGAAAAAGCCAAGAGACCCAAGGACCAACATGGCGATGATGAAGAAAATGGCCCAAAGCCAAATCGTGACTTGGAAGCCGGCAAATCACTACCATTTATTTATGGTGACATACCTCCAGGGATGGTTTCTGAGCCATTGGAAGACCTGGACCCATTTTATAGAACAGAAAAAGTGAGTGTTTCATTAGATTCTCAAATGGATGATATACTCAGCAATTGTTTTAGTATTGTTACCATCAGTTGTGTAATTTTTGCTTTTTCCTTTGCTTGATGTGACACTTACTGCTGTATATGTGAAATTTAGAATATGGAGCTCAGTATTTTCCACATGTAATTGAATTGAATTTGTATTAATGTTTTGCTTCTCATTGAGTGCTTGCAAAGTTTTGATCTTGCTGGGCCTGAATGCTAATGATGCCTCTTATTTTCTGGTGACTGAATATTTGGGCTTTTGCTTTCGAATGGCAGTAGAAGGCTTGGGTGCTTTGTGAACTCTATCACTCCCTTAAGCTGTGTTACTGTTGACTCTTCTGTAAGGACTATTGTGTATTTCTATATCTGTTGGAGCTTTCTATTATTAGTTTTTTTGGTTCTGTTTGTTATTCTCCAGTCTACCATCAATGATTCTCAATGTCCCTGAATTGGTAACATTTTGTCTCTCAAGTGGAATGCCATTTGGAAGAGATATAAAATTGGGCTGGTGATTCATTACTGCAGTTTCCCAGTAGTAACTAAAGTCAAAATTAGCCTCATGCTCTTGAAACTCTCCCAAAATTTCTTTGCTATTCTGTTTTTTGCCGTTCTTAAAAAATCTCATTGGTGGTGTTCTCTATGTACTGCATTGTAAAGCATTCTGCAACCACATCCTTTTACAAAAGGGACAGAAGAAGATGCAAGTTGAATGTAAAACCCACTGTAGACCCATTTCTCTCTATTTGAACAGGAATCTTATACTATCTGTGGTATGTGTTGGGGACCCATTGTAATGTATTCAGGTTTAGTGACAGTACAGAACTATGTGGGAAAGGGAATTTTGAGCCAAATGCAAAATGACTTGAAGGAACTATAGATAGGTTAGGTGATAAGGCAAGATGATAGCAGATGAAGTATGATGTGGAGGAAATGTGAAAACAGAATACTAAATAGAAAACAGAATAAAGCAGAATACTATATAAAAGGAGTGGGATTAGTATTGTTAGTGCTCAAAGATTTTTGGGGATCCTTGTATCTGAATCACAGAAAGTTAATGTTCAGGTAGAGCAAGCAATTCAGAAGACAATTAGTATGTTAGCCTTGAATGCAAAAGGTTGCCGTATAACTGTTTAGGTAATGTTGCTGCAATTACCTGGGGCTTTGCTGAGGTCACATCCCCTTAGACTCCTTATCGAAGGAAAGATACACTTGCCTTACAGAGATGGAGTCAATGTTGACCAGGCAGATTGCTAGAAACAAAATGGTATCTTATAACAAGAGTTTGACTATAATAGGTCTACGTTTTCTGGAATATTGGAAGAGAGGTGGCCTCATCAAAAATTTAGAATGCTTGAGGGATTGCTGGTAGTCTAGCCCTAGCTGAAGTTGAGAAGCAGGGTCCATTTTCTCAGGATATGGGAAAGGACATTTAGGAATGGGTAATTTCTTCATACTGTGGATTGTAGATTCCAGAGATCAATAAATATTGGACATTAAATGAAATCAGAGATTTGGGAATAGGATGGGAAAATAGAGTAGGACTAAATATTTAGCTCCAGTTTTACATCATGGTGGTGCAATCTAGAGAGGATGTATGGTTACTCCTGCTTCTATTTCTCATGTTCCTTGGTCAATTAGTCTTGATTGTCTGAAACTTACCTACTCATTACTGAACGTATCTCAATAATGTTGACTTTTGAATTTGGAAGGTATTCTTATGAGATTGTGGTGCTTCTGTAGTAGAGAGAAGATAAATATGAACAGAGAGAATATATGTTACAAGAACCAGATTTTAATATTACTCATATACTGAATATTATCTCCAACAAGTACTTTACAGGATAAGTTTTTTCTTAAGTTTAATTTTAAAATAATTAACTTTCAGGATTTTTTTTTATTTATAACTCTTAAATACCAGTCAACGTTTCTATTTTGGTAAACAGAAAATGATTGCAGATTGTATTCAATGTTTTTTTTCACAAAAGAAATACAAATTTTGTAAAATGTGCTTCTTACATCAAATAAGTGTGTGCACTTCACGATTATAATCATGTCATTTTTTTTTTCCCTTACAGACTTTTATAGTATTGAACAAAGGGAAGGCAATCTTCCGATTTAGTGCCACACCTGCCTTGTACATTTTAAGTCCTTTCAATCCTATAAGGAAACTAGCTATTAAGATTTTGGTACATTCATATCCTTCACATGGTATACTTTTAAAAGCTAAAATGCTCATATGTGTTTAAGACTGCAGATTCCTATTTCTTTTTTACAGGGATGTAACATTATTGATAAAATTTATACCCAGTCTACATAAAAATGTAAACTAAATTGGGGTAATAACTCTTTAATTCCAGATAGGGATAAATTGCATATATTGTTGTACACCTTGGTAACAGACTCCAGAAGTCTTCTAGAAGTAATGCTCCTGAGGCTTAATTTAATGGTTGTCCAGGATGGCTGGTAGAATTCTCACTGTCAAGAGAGAGCCCGCCATCACTGGCTGCTAAATCTCATGGGATTGGCACAACAGCTGTGAGAGTGGGGGAAGGTCCTTAGATAACTAAAGAGCCCGAAGGGTGTCGGAGATCTTTCATAGGCTGATCTGTAAATCTTGGAAGATGATGAGAGCTGTCAAGCATAGTAAGTTGTTGGGTGGAAGGGGTAGTGGAATGAAGCAATAAGAAAATGCTCTAAAACTTTAAGCCTAGATGTAGATTACTGGGTTATTACTGTTGCTTCCCGTGGTGTACCAGCATCTTCTTCCAGGCACCCTCAGGTGGTACAGTAATGATAAGTGTTGAACATGTACAGTGGTAGGTGATTATTAATAGTGGATCATACCGTGAGTGTACAGTACTTTTTATATCATACTATATCAGTATTATTAATTTTAATAAAAGACAGAATTCTCATAACTCACAAATATAGTGTCATTGCTAGAAACCTGAATCCCATCTCTTGTTAGGATGGTAAGGAAGAAAATGTAGGTTTTGCAGTGTAGTGGTAACAGGCTTCACCCTCTAAATTTTCAATCATTCTTAGTTTTCTCTTGTTTGAGGGTCAAATTGTTTTGTTGTTTAGGGCTGAGATGTCCCACCTGTCTGAGTGCCAAGAAGTAGATTGTTTTTCTTTGTAAGCCTTATGGGATCAGGTTTAATCTTACCTTTCTTCTCGTCTCAGTCCATTTCTCTCTTTGCATGAGTTGTGCTGCTACTGGGTATCCATAAATGAGCTCTTTTTTATAATTTAGGAAAGGGGTCTCAATCTGGTGTTAATCAATGAACCTGTCAGTTTGAATAACTAGCCATTAAAGAAAGCAGTCCACTGGCCAGTGGGTCTGAGAAGTTTTTTTTCATCAAATTGGAAAGAAAGCATGTAGATGCAATAGGATCTACCAGAAGTATATTTTGAAAATAATAGTTACATAATAATTATAATGGTTATATTTTAATTGCTCTAAAATAAACCCCCTGCAAAAAAGACTCCCTTATTATTCTTCTGATTTCGCTGAAATTCAAAATGCTTTAATTACTGAATTTGGTGATACTTGCTTTTCTTGACTGAATCTTACATTGTTCAGCATGCTCATCATGTGCACTATTATGACCAATTGTGTGTTTATGACGATGCATAATCCTCCAGACTGGACGAAGAATGTAGAGTAAGTGCACAGCTTTTTGTGTATTACTGAATTTGCAACATTGAATTGTTAACCATTTTCTCAACAAATAATAAAAACTTCATATTTTGGCTTATAGATCGCTTA
Source organism: Pristis pectinata (assembly GCF_009764475.1). Classification (NCBI taxonomy): domain Eukaryota; kingdom Metazoa; phylum Chordata; class Chondrichthyes; order Rhinopristiformes; family Pristidae; genus Pristis; species Pristis pectinata. The sequence goes on along the minus strand of NC_067405.1, from coordinate 35,508,282 downwards.
AATAATACATTTAATTTTTAAAATTAATTTCAATAGATTACCTCCCATTATGAACATTTGATAATCCCTTCTGCTGAAACTGAGCAAATGCCTTTTGGATGTCCCCTTGGGAAATGTACTTAAATGCTCCCTTGCTTGTCCTATCCATGACCTTCTCAAAAGAAATCAAACTTGTTTACTGCGATCAGATTAATTCTCATCCCTTTAAAGTTTGCCTTTGGATTAATTTAATATTGTTGCTTGAAGTTCTTTTCTCTCCCTCTCGAACAAAGTATTGAACTAATCTATTTTCGAGATATTCCCTCACCGTCAGTTACTCGTCATTAAATCTAGTACAGCTTATTTATTTCTCAGTTTTAAATTGGATCAAGTAGCTGTATGATTGAATTTCAATGTTTCTATAAATTGTGAAAATGCATTTATTCTGTGAGAATCATGTGGTTTAGAAATTTAACCCAGAACTTGGAGTCATGCTATGCACAGCATAAATCATACGTTGGGCACGTAGGATGGATATTAAGTGATGCCATCTGCCAAGTAGCACTCTGATCCAGCTGGTTCAACCCTTGTGGTGCCAGAATTGCTTGGACTTGTCAAGTGCCGTGATATAGTGTATTACTCCTCCTCCTCCTTTCTGGAAAGCAAAATAATATAAGGAAAAACAACAGGAGCTGAATCTGTAATTCAATCAGATCATGGCTGATCTGATCTTTGGCCCCAACATCATTTCCATTCCTTATCCCTATAATCCTGATTACCTTGTAGTCAAGTCATCTGCTTCAAACATTGGTAGATTTAAAGATTTTAACATTCACCTCTCTATGACTTAGAGATTTCCAAAAATTTATAACCCTCTGAGAGAAGACATTCCTCCTCAGCTTGGTGTTAATTGGCTATCTCCTATTGTGAGATTGCTCCTTATTTCTAAATGCTTCCACCTGGAAAACATAATATCCTGGCAATTCCTCAGTATCTGAAGTGAATAATAGAGTTTACCATTTATTTTTCTGGTCTTCATATGGAGTATAATGAAGTGATATTTTCGGTTCTGCAATTTGTGAGGAAAGAACAGAATATGTGAATTGCTTAAGAATATTGATGATCAGAGAAATCTGGATGTCCTGGCATAAGGAACACTTAGTCAAGGGACCATTGCATTCCCTCAGGAATCAATCCACCGAACTTTGCAGCACCATCTCTGAGGCAAGGACGTATTCCTATAATAAGATGACTATGGAATGGCCTCATCAAAGTTACAAAGGCTTCCATATTCTTGTACTCCATTCCCTTTGCACTTAAGCCAAGATTCCATTCACGAGCTTTAATTACTTGGTAGTTCTGACACTAACTTTTTGCTTCTTCTTTAGAGGACATCCGGATCAGGTCATCATTACTTGATATTCTCACACAATTAAATATTTCTATTCTTCCTCACAAAATGTGTAACCTCACATTTCCCTTCATGATATTCCATCTGCCATCTTCTTGCCATCTCACTTACATATTGCAGACTTTTAGTCACCTCCTTGAAACCTACCTAACTTTGTAACAGAAACAGAATATGCTGGAAAAACTCTGCACAGAATATAACAGCACAGTACAGGCCCTTCGGCCCACGATGTTGTGCCGACATTTTATCCTGCTCTAATATCTATCCAAACCCTTCCCTCCCACATAGCCCCCCCATTTCCTATCATTCATGTGGCTACCTAAGAGTCTCTGAATGTCCCTAATGTTATCTGCCCCCACAACCTCTGCTGGCAGTGCGTCCCATGCACCCACCACCCTCTGTATAAAACGCATACCTCTGACGTCCCCCTTGTACCTTCCTCCAATCGCCTTAAAATTATGCCTCCTCGTGTTAGCCATTTTCGCCCTGGGAAAAAGTCTCTGACTGTCCACTCGATCTATGCCTCTTATCATCTTGTACACCTCTATCAAGTCACCTCTCATCCTCCTTCTCTCCAAAGAGAAAAACCATAGCTCACTCAACCTATCCTCATAAGACATGCTCTCCAATCCAGGCAGCATCCTGGCAAATCTCCTCTGCACCCTCTCTAAAGCTTCCACATCCTTCCTATAAGGAGGTGACCAGAACCGAACACAATACTCCAAGTGTGGTCACAACCAGAGTTCTATAGAGCTGCAACATCACCTTGCGGCTCTTGAACTCAATACCTTGGCTAATGAAGGCCAACTTAACACCCTACCTACCTGTGCGGCAACCTTGAGGGATCTATAGACCTGGAACCCAAGATTGCTCTGTTCCTCCACACTGCTAAGAGTCCTGCCATTAACCTTGTATTCTGTCTTCAAATTGGATCACCTGAAGTGTATCACTTCACACTTTTCTGGGTTGAACTCCATCTGCCACTTCTCAGCCCAGCTCTGCATGCTATCAATGTCCTGTTGTAATCTACAGCAACCTTCTACACTATCCACAACAACCACAACCTTCATGTCATCAGCAAACTTAATAACCCACCCGTTCCACATCCTCATCTAAGTTCTGCATCTGTAGAAAGAGAAACTGTTAATGTTTCTCCAAGTAGGACTGAAACAAAGACTGTTCCACATATTGCACAAAAAGACAGGTGCTTGGACCCATGCAGTTGCCTGTAGCTACACCTTTGATCTGGAGAAAGTGAGTGGAGTTGAAGGAGAAGTTGTTTAATGTGTGAACATGTTCAGCCAGGGAAATGAGTGTGTTGGTGGGAGGGCAACTGGTTAGGCCTCTGTTTGAGAAAGAGAAGCAGAAGGCCCTCAGACCCTTCTTATGTGGGATGGAGGTGCAGAGGGATTGTACGTCTATGGTGAAGATAAACTGGTTAGAGAGAGCAGGGAAATGGCAACTGTCAAAGTGGCAGTGTGTATCCAAGTGTCACGGATATAAGTGGAAAAGGACTAGACCAGAGGAGAAAGAAGGGAGTTAATGTAGGAAGAAATAAGATCAGTAGGGTAATAGCAGGCTGAAACAATGGGTCTGCAATTTTCTTCAGCAAGGTGTTGACCTTTGGGTCTCGAAAGGTCTGCCTCTAAGCTGATGGATCAGCCACTATCAAGGCAACCTTTTTCTGCAAGTCAAAGGGCAAATTTGTTAAGTCTTGTAATTCCCAAAGTTGAATTGTTGTGACAATATGTGCTTTGAGCTGTGTGATTGTTGAGTAGGGCAAAGCTAATCACGTGTATTGGGGGCAGCTGGAGAAATGGCTGTTAAGATGAGACAGGTTTTTATGTGCATTTAATGTGTAGGCTGGTGAGAAGTGCTCAGACAATGAGAGGTGCAAGAGAGCTGTTGGAGAAATAGCTGCTGTGGGGGGATAGGCGTCTGTTATGTAGGTTGAGGTGTGGATGGGTGTGATCCATGTAGATGGATCATTTACAAGGCTGTGTAGATAAACTGCAGCTCTAATCCGAAAGGACAGGTTCTTGCAAGGTCATGGAATTGCTTCCTGCACTGTTTCCTGTTCCAAGATGTGTAATGAATCATTGTGGGAACGTTCTGCAGCTGCTTCCCATTACCTCCTCTTCATTTCTGTTCTGGGCGCCCTCCTGACACCCTGGTGCAAACAAACTGCTCTACCTCCTGCCACTAGGATGTGCTGACCAGAACTGTCAGGCTCCTTCCCCAAAGCACCCTCCCTTGTAGCTATCTCAGCAGAGGTATAGTAGACCCTATGTTTTCAGCAAATCCCTAGTTTAATCAAGAAATGACCTTTAAGGGCCAATGCCCCAAATTAGTTCATCCAGGAATGGATCAGCATGAATGTAGTTTTAAATCACTAATGACAGTGAATCATGCATTAACATGTTAAAGGCAATGTTTTGGACTTGAAGCATGCATAAACATTTTCACACTGTGACCCAGTACCACTTCTAATTTGCACTCTTATGAGTAAACTCAAATTACCATGCAGTGAAGTTTCAGGATTAGGAATGATCCAATTTCTCAGCATTTATTCTAATAAAATACCTCAAATATATTCTAGAACTCTTATTCATTTGGTAACAATTGTTTTTTATTTATTTGACATGGCAGAAAATCTAAGATGTACTGTATGTCCTTCTCAAATTTAATTTGGGCTCAAGTCTCAGAAATTAACCTACAAATTAAATATAATTATAGAAATTCCATAATATTTAATGTATAAGAAGTGAAAGACATTTTTGTAGCAAAAATCATCAGTAAAGTTCATAGTCTTTCTAGATGAAAATTTATTGAAGTTTCCCTTTTAGTGATAATTTGCCCGAAAATTGCTGAACAGATTTTTAAATTGTTTTTCTAATAGGTATACCTTCACTGGTATTTACACATTTGAATCACTTATAAAAAATTCTTGCAAGGGGTTTCTGTGTAGATCCCTTCACATTTCTCCGAGATCCATGGAATTGGCTGGATTCAGTGTCATTGTTATGGCGTAAGTACTTGCAAAAAAGTCAAATATGTTTATTTTACGCTGGGGCCATGTCCTCGCAGGCGTAACTGTAGAATGTAAATTCAAAAGACTGTTGTGTAATGTGTTGACTTGTTCTTGATAAACAATAGTGATATTTCCATCAAAGAGGCTGCTTGGTCATGAAGAATTCAGATCAATTATTTGAGAAATATATTTTTGATTTATCATCATTGCTTGATGACTTAGTGGGTAAATGTAAACATGGTGCAAAATTGAGTCATATGAGAAGGTCCCAGCTCTGATTCCTGGTTAATACTTTATTAAACTATTTTCACTTGGGCTAGCAATGAAATGCTGAGATTGAGTCCAATGTCTTTGGGCTTGGGAGGGAAACAAAAAAAAATCCTATAATTGTATGCTTTATCAGGTTATTTATCAGGCATGCAGACCCTCCATGTCTGGCAATAATCATTGTCTGGGTTTGCATGTGAAGAGTCCAAAATTTGTTTGGAGTACCAGAGGGCAGTCAGCACTCATTGAACTGTGTCCTGCATGAGTTATTACCTCTAGAGCGACAAAATAAGAAGGGAAATAAAAAACATGAATACTGTCAACAGACTGATTGATAATCTATATAATGGGCTATACCATTCTGCAATGGAGAAGAGAAAAGATAGAAAGTGAAAATATTTTTAAAATAATCCCGTTTGGAGTAACCATATTTAAGGAAAAATATATGGAGATGTTTCCAAAGCCAAAATAACTGTGATTTAATTCTACAGGTATGTAACAGAATTTGTAAACCTAGGCAATGTTTCAGCTCTTCGAACTTTCAGAGTATTGAGAGCTTTGAAAACTATTTCTGTAATACCAGGTAAGAAGTGAATGATGCTAGGTGCTAGCTGGCCCCCTGTGCCTCCAGTTGTATATTTGTGTGCTGTTATTGTGTTTGTCTGTGCCATCGCCTATTACAGATATGTGACAGAGTTTGTGGACCTGGGCAATGTCTCAGTGTTGGGAACATTTAGAGTTCTCTGAACTTTGAAAACAATTTCAGTCATTCCAGGTGAGAGCTGGGTTAAACAATGAGGCTGATCTTTCTTTATTTCAATGAACAATAAGGTACAAATGCAGGAATCATTAAAATATTTTGAAATACTGGATTCCTTGCTTTTCAGTGTTTTTTTGTTTGTGGGTCAGCCTTGATGCTTAACAACTAGCATGAGATATTGCAATAACCAGCATGAGTGGTTTGCATCCTGTAATGTCTGTCTTCCCCTTCCCTATTCTTCAAATTACTCAATGCATTCTTCAAAGCTTCTCTGTTGAAATTATGCATTTTTTGTTGTAAATCAAACTTCATGCATAAACTATACAAATTAAAAATCAATACTGAAAAAATTACTGAATGTACAGATGTAGAGACGAAAAAAATCAAATGCACGGAAACTTCATCAGTTTGAGATATCCTTTGTACTCCAAACCAAATTTGTTACTCCTGTCAGATTGTAATTTTGTATGCCCATTTACAGGATATAATGAGCAGAAGAGATTGATTTAATTTCGATTGGGTACTGTTGAATGTTCCAAATAGCTGTTGCTCAAACTTCACATGTAATTATATTGTATACTCACTTCCTGAACACCACGTATGTTTTATGTATGGTCCTTCACTGAGTATATATTCTGACTCCTCCCCCGCTGGACTTGTAATGTTTGAAACCTCAACTATGGTCCTATTTGCTTTAAAACCACTTTAAACTATTTTTGAACCAGTAGCATTAGTTAATCAAAGAAAAAAACAACAACAAAAAAAATTAGTTTAATACTTAAAAAATTGAGTGTGTTATAAAAAATGTTATGAATTTAGGTTTGGAGTAGACATTTACAAAGGTTCTTTTTCTACATTCTAGGCCTAATTGTAATTATAACTTAAGAATCTAGAAAAGAACTCCTGTTAAGATAAACAAATTCCTGAATTATAAAATGAAAAAAAGAGTTGGTCTATTGAATCAAACATAGGGCCAGCACTGTGGCACAGCTAATCGAGCCGCTACCTCACGGCTCCAGCTGGTGGAGTTCGCATGTTCTGCCTGTGACCATGTGGGTTTCCTCCGGGTGCTCCAGTTTCCTTCCACATCCCAAAGACATGCAGTTGTCAGGTTAATCGGCCATTGTAAATTGCCCTAAGTGTGTGGGTGAGTGGTGGAATCTTGAGGGAGTTGATGGGAATGTGGGAAGAATAAAAATTAGATTTTTGTAGGATTGGTGTAAATGGGGTGGTTGATGGTCTGTGCAGACTCAGTAGGCCAAAGGGCCTGAATCCAGGGATGTATGCTCCTTGGCTTCTGTGGCCTACCTAAATTTCCAGAGATGAGTATGGCCATTTTTTACCCCATTCATAAGTTGGAGCAATGCACATAAGGTTTATTTCAATGCACAAATGCTGCAGCTTTTCATTGTTTTTGCAATATATCAGGTCATTTATTACACGTTCGCTTGCTTTCTGTAAATTCTTACAAATCTAAGTTATTTCTTGCAATGTATTGTTTGCATGAGATTGGCAAATACAATACAGGAGGAACTGAAATAAAAATAAGAAAACACTGGAATACGCAGCAGGTCAGGCAGCAGTCAGTTGGTGACCAGAAATGTTAAGTCTGTTTCCCTCTCCACAGATGCTATCTGGCCTGCTGTGTATTTCCAGCATTTTCTGTCTCTATTTCAGGTTTACATCATTTGCAATTTTTGTTTCTGCTTCAATTATAGGGAGAACTGATATTTCCTTGTTATAACTAATGAGCATGTGTATGTCAAAAATTATGGAAGAACTTATGGTTTTTGTTTTGCAGGTCTCAAGACCATTGTGGGTGCCCTGATCCAGTCAGTGAAGAAGCTGTCCGATGTAATGATTCTGACTGTTTTTTGTTTGAGCGTATTTGCACTAATAGGGCTACAGCTGTTCATGGGAAACTTAAAACACAAATGTGTTCAATGGCCACCACCTGACTTCAATTTTAATACATCTAACAGTTCATTTGACCTGAATGACACCATGGCAAATGAGACAACGAACACATTTAACTTTGCGAAATACATCCTAGAAGAACGTAAGCACTTAATGTTCACATCAGTCAATTTTTTAGACATGATTAAGTCATACATCACATCTATATTTGTTGTTATCTTTTAAGTCAAGATTTTAGTTTAATATTATCAATGTAGAAGAATGAACAATAAAATTGATAAGACTATGCAACCAGAAAATAAATCTGTGGTTGTTTGTTCAGCTTCAATGTGCCCTAAAAGTTTAACAGAGCCTGTAACCTCACCTCTCTACCAACCACCCATCCAACGTTATGATGAACTGAGTCAGAATGGTTCCAGCTCCTGAAGTAGGGAACAAAAATTAGTCATCGTAAAAGTGTACTCAGGAGGTCACTGAACATCTGAGGAAAGAGTAACAAAATCAACATTACAGTGTCCCCTAAAACCCTTTCGTCTGAAACTGATGAAATTTCATTGTCCTGAACCTGTTAACTTTCTATTTCCGTGACCCTGCCAAGTACTTCCAGTATTTTCTGCTTTTCGACCAGATTTCAAGCATCAGATGTATTGTGTTTTTAAGTTGGTAGATGCATTTGCCCAAATTGATGATCTACATGATCAATATCTTCCCAATATGGAGAAGAGAAAGTTTGTAAAGAACATTATTTTAAAATTATCTCCTGTTTAGAGTAGGCATAATTAAGAGTAAATATCAGATACTTAAGAGAAAAGATTTGGTGTGCTAATGTTTCATATATTACAACAGATGTTATAAACATATCTTATTTAAGATCTTTACAGCTTCCCATCAGAAATTCCATCAACGTGACCCAAATCTGAACCTAACTCCTAGTGATGAATAATAATATGCCAGATGATCTAGCCAGTGGTCCAAGAAATCATTTTATTTCTAATTCTTTGTAATAAAGGTGGTACTGTCCAGAAGTTGTTGCTTCCCAAGAAGTGCAACTTCACCAAGATCAGTTTAAGTAGGTTTTACATTTCAATGAGAAAAACCAATGGAGAAACACAACTTGCTTTCAAGTGAAGATTTTGTGTAATTATTTTTATTTACTCAACAATCTTGTTTGCATATTTTCCCCCACACTTTTTGTAAAGACATTGATTCCATACTGGAATTCAGTTCAACAGCTGCCAGCTGCCCTCCAGGATTTTGGCAGGCTATGGGGGTATCCAAACCTAATCCTACCTGCATTCAACATCTATATCAGTAATTGCAGCAGATATTCCTGATAGTTTACAAAACCAGGGCAATCTGCCTATGATTAGCTAATTCATTATAATCTGAAAATTGAATCTGGGACTTTCTCAGTCTATAAATCTCAGCTGCTCACTTGATAAACATTGAATTTTCAGGTGAATTGTGCATGACTACTTTTTTTATATATTGTGCCATTTCCCTTAAAAAAGTCATTTCATTATTTCAGTGCCCTTAATATTTCCATCATTTAAATTTTTAGTTTTATTTTGAACTGAACAAAATTTAAAAATTGATATATTGGTATTCACCAATTTGGGTATCTCATTTGTAACGGTGTCAATGATTAACTTTGCACTGCTTTTATCCTGCTTTCTTTAGCATCAAACTTTTTAAATATATTTCATAACTAATACTATAAAAAATTGAAAATACTGAACAAAGTTAGTTTTCATTCACTACTACGTAACCACGGCAGTGGATTGTGATCATTTATTAAACTGTTGACAGAAGTTACCTACATGTATAGGAAAGTGTATTTCCAGGAAAAAAGCAAATAACATTTTTTTTACCATTTAATTAACAGGAAATTACTATTTCTTGGAAGGATCCAAAGATGCATTGCTCTGTGGTAATGGCTCAGATGCTGGGTGAGTTATTGTACTTAATTTTGCTTTGGGTGTAGAACAGATGAATTGTTATGTTTAAGTCAATGAATAAATTGTACAATTGTAAAAACTGGTGTGTGGTCTGATTGGGGGATATAATAAGGTTGTAACAAAAATTAGGCAAAGTAGATGGTGTCTTAAAAGGAAAGCTTGCAACTATCCACTGAATTATTGATAAAATGTTAACTGGTGCAGCTGGGTCTGAGTGCATTTACATTTATGTTGTTTTGGTATTTGTAAGTAGCTATGTTTTGGAAAGATCAGGAATAGCAAGCAGTATGTTCTTCTGGTATTCAGTATGATGATCAGGAAGGACACATGAGTTTCTGAGTCACGTCAACTTGAACTAGCTTTTTTGACAGAAGGCCTCCAGCATATCACTTCAAATGACAGGCAAACCAGTAATGCAGGAATACTTTTGTGGAAGTGAGGCAAAAATCAAACACAACATCTATAAATTATAAAAAGTAAAGATGTTATATGTTTTTATTGTGCTTTTTATTCTTTCATATTTTATTTTCCTCAGTCAATGTCCTGAGGGCTATATGTGCATGAAAGCTGGAAGAAACCCTAATTATGGTTATACCAGTTTTGATACATTTAGCTGGGCATTCTTATCATTGTTTCGGCTGATGACACAGGACTTTTGGGAAAACCTTTACCAGCTGGTAAGCATAATTTATTATGTAACAGAGATGGAAATGTTTGTGCTGCAGAATATTTACATTGTTTTTCAGTAGTACAATCTACAGTACATTTGGCTTGTATTAGATGAACTGTAGTCAAAATAAAGACAATTATAATTAGAGCAATCGCAACAGAATAAAACCCCGTTACTTGTAGCTATCTCTAAAAATATTATCAGTAGTTCCTCACCTTTTCATGTATTTCATGACCAAAACATTGAAGAAACTTCCCATCCTCCCATTTTATATCTCAATTTATCTCTTATTGATTCTTTTATAGATAATGCATACAGGCACATTGTTCCCTTGAATCTGTATCCAGTAGTTCAGTAGCGTTTGACAGCTAAGGGATTTTCATCCATCTCTTTGGAGAAACTCGGTGTCTTAATCTAATAATGTAGAAATTAGGAAGTGATGCAGAACTAAACTTATCCTTAAGTAGCAGTCATTTGAATGGTATCGTGGCAAACAAGTCATAGAATAAATTTTCTTAAATTAATCGATGACCAGCCATCAAGTATACACCTATTTTTGACTAAATCTCTATAGTGAGATAAATGCCACTGCCATGAGTGAAATAATCACACAATGGAAAATGATCTAAATATTTGCTCTGTTTTCAAGAATCCTAGTGGAAAGAAAGGAAAACACAAATATTAAAAAAAACGTTATAAACGAATGCTCATTTAGCATTAATGAAGTAAGTTGGAACAGGCAAGGTGAAAATGATCCTCATTGTGCATTTTGTTTGGATGCAAAATACACTTTGGTTGAGTAAAATTTTGTGAATCAGTACTGCACATCCGGTCCCCCACATCCAAGTTTAACAACCGCCTGGATACCTTGAAAGAGCTATTGGTCTTCAGGGCCCCAGTCCCATGTTCTGCATGACACCCATTTTTCTTAGTCTACAATAGTGCAATGGCAGTTATTAAGTCATAGAGTAATACAGCACGGAAACAGGCCCTTCAGCACACCGTGCCCATGCCAACCATTAAATCCGCATCTTTACTAATCCTGTTTTCCAGGACTTAGCCTGTAGCCTTCTTTGCCATGGCAATTCAAATACTTGTCCAGATACTTGAATGCAGTGAGAGAATCTGCCTCCACCATCCCCACAAGCAGTGTGTTTCCAAATTCTGACCACCCTCAGTGTGAAAAATATTCTTCCTCAGATCCATTTCCTTAAACCTATGCTCTCTGACTTTATGTACCTGTGCTATGGGGGAAAGTTTCTTACAATCTACCCTATTTATGTTCCTCTTAATTTTGTATCGTTCATTTAGAGCCCCCCTCAGTTCCTTCCCTCCAAGAGACACAAACCCAGCCTATCCAGTCATTCCTCATCACTGAAACATTCCATCCCAGGCAACATCCTAGTGAATCTTCTCTGTACCCTCTTCAGTGAAATCACATACTTCCTGTAGTGTAGCAACCAGAACTCTATATGGTACCCCAGCCAATCCTTCATAAAGTTGTAACCATAATTTCTCTGCTCCAGTTAATGTAGGCAAATATCCCATATGCCTTCTTAACCAACATATTTACCTGTGCAGCTGCCTTCATGGATCCATGGACTTGTACACTGATTGCTCTGTTCTTCAATGTTTTATAGGGACTTACTTTTAGGTGTGTATGTCCTAGCCTTAATAGTCCTCCCAAAATGTATCACCTCACACTTATTGGGATTCAATTAAATTCTATTTGTCATTGGTCTGCCCATTTTACCAACTCATCAACATAGTCCTGTGGGCCTAAGACTATCCTCCACACTGTCAACAGCACCACCAATTTTCGTGCCATCAGCAAACTTGCAATCATACTTCCTGCATTCATATCCAGATCATTGATGTATAAACGAAACGGAAAGAGTTCTGGCACAGATCCCTGTGGTACACCACTGGTCACAGGCCTCCAATCACACAAAAAACCCTCGATCATCACTTTATGTTTCCTATTACCAATCCAATCTTGGATCCAGTTTCATAAGGAGGCTGCTGGAGGTTGCTGAAGTTAGGTGTTCTTTGTTTTCATAGAGTTTGGAAGGTTTAGAATAGAAACAATACTGTGGGCCACTGTGTACTTGCACATGGCCCCTTCCTCCATCCAGATTATATGTAGGGCCCAGTTAGCAAAGTTCATTAGCACCCAATTTACGTTTAGGTTTATGGAGATGAGACCAGAGACTAAATCTGAGTGAAGCTTTGTCCTTGGGCATGTGCATGTGGTAAGTTGCCAATATAATGCTGATTCTTAGTGATAATAATATTCCCTAACCATCATGCTTACCTTGCTTGTAATATGTATGTTCTTGTATGGGGATAACCATCCTGATTGTTGCTGTGCAGTTACAAAGCACACTGAATGTGCTATGTTCTTTACAGTTACATGAACTTTGATTAATGGGTAATAATTAATCAGCATTTATTAACTGTAACATATAATGAAAATCTACCAATCTAACCATGTTAATGATGACTTGTGGCCTGAATTTTCTACAGTTCTGTGAAATGTTTTCTTAAATCAGTTTGACATTAACTCTTCACTCTCAGATAAAAGTTGTAGAATGTACATTGCTATAAAAAAAATCTGCTGCATGCAGATATCCTTATTAACATTTATAACCATATATAAGATAAGATAAGATCTCTTTATCAGTCACATGTACATCGAAACACACAGTGAAATGCATCTTTTATTAGCCTTCTTGAAAAGCCCAGCTTGTATGTACTTCCAATATATTTTATTTGTTGAAAGTATTATTACAATGAAATATTGAGAATAATCTCATATTATTCTTTGATTATTCTACTTGTTATTAATCATTGTTTTTTAATAATCATTCATAACAACCAGTAAGTTTACACCACTAATTTTGTTGATGGGTTTACCACCAGTGTCATTATGCATTGTACATTCTTACTAAAAAGATATTGTCTTTGTATAATCCCTGATTTCTCAGTAAAGACCATCTAAGAGTAATGGAGAGTCTAACACTTTGTTCTATCAGACCTTGAGAGCTGCTGGAAAAACATACATGATATTTTTTGTGCTGGTCATTTTTCTGGGATCTTTCTACTTGGTCAACTTGATTCTGGCTGTTGTTGCCATGGCCTATGATGAGCAAAACCAGGCCACTTTAGAGGAGGCAGAACAAAAAGAAGCAGAATTTCAGCAAATGCTTGAGCAACTTAAAAGACATCAAGAAGAAGCTCAGGTAGAGTTTTCATAATTGTCATTTCATAACATGTGTAGAAGATGCCATATTGCATGATGGTATTGATTAGCATAGTTTTCTGCATCAATCATTCAATGATTTATTTCCTGACTGTAAGCTTTTTGAAATGATTGTAGCATTATAATCAGAAATCATACCCCTTCTACTTTGCCATAATCAATTGCTTTTTGTAAAATAAAATTTCACATCCCGACTGTACTTCTTTTAATCCTTCAGATAGGTCTAAGATTAACTGAAGACTCATTTCGTGGAAGGGACCTGTACAGCCATAAGGCTTCACCTTTACACATGGAAGAAACCTAATGTTTGTATTAAGCGTCAGACAGAATGCTTGAAAAAAAATCAGTGCACTTTTCCAGGCATCTTTAGGGATGAGATATTGATTCTTACATTCAACTTTGTCCCACTGTTTTATATCTGCAACTTCTGCCCTAGTGCATCTAATTTTTTGCACTGAAAAAGCTAGGACCCCAGAGATATAGAGCCCTCTTATTTTGTACTGGTTGAACCATGGCATCTTGATCACCTCTATGCCATTTAATGTAGAAATAAAAAGCTCTGTTCTGAAAAGTGTTCAAGGACAAAGACCTAAAATCTTATACAGAATAACAGCAATAATAAAAATGTCCAAAAGTTCTTTTACGCACAGTTTTGGTTAATCTGTGTACTTCCCTGACCATTTAGTAAAATTATAAAGATGGAGGATTAATAGTAATTTAGCTTGATTAATGCTTGATTAACTGCTTTGGTAAAATAAATTAGCTGATGCAAACTTGACGCGCAAAACGTTCTCCTTCTGTGCTAAAATGATTCTTCCACTTTAAATAAATACATTTTTCTATTTTGTACCTTTTGTGTGATTTGGCAAAAAACTCACCAAGTGCAGTACTGTTTTTTCCATTGGACAGGCTGCAGCAGCACTGGCAGCTGAGGCGGATGATGGAAGTGGAAGGGTCGGAATATGTGAAATGTCACATAGTTCCTCAGAGGCATCAAAACTTAGTTCAAAGAGTGCTAAGGAAAGACGAAACAGAAGGAGGAAGCAGAGACAAACAGAACTCGGAGCTGAGGATAAGGATGCTGAGAAGATTCACAAATCAGAATCAGAAGACAGTGGAAGAAAGGGGAATGGCTTTCGATTTTCCATTGATCGGAACTGCCTTTCTTATGAAAAGAAAAATTCCTCCCCACAGCAGGTATGGAAATAAGATAAAGCGTTATACCATTGTATATTATTTAGTGATAATTCTACTGTATTTTCAAAGGAAAGGCTCTAAAAAATGTAAAAAAAAGGAACAGCTGGTGTTGTACTGTTTTGTAAATGTTTCCAGTAACTCAGTCTTAACAAGTAAGACAAGTTCAAGTTGAGTAACTGGGAAATGGCGATCTCAATGTTGGTAACTGCATGTAGTTAGATGAAAGAAGAAGGAAAACTTAGATGTAATAATCTTATGAGTTGGAAAGAGATTTCTCCAGTTGTTTTTCCATAATGTGCTTGGACCATCCATGAGCAGCAGGGACAGGAACAGAACATGGTCTGTCTTTCACTGCAATTACAGGTCTGCAATTGCTTATCCCCATTTCACCAAGTTGTCTCTTGTATACTTAGATATTGAGATGGATTAGGCCTTCCTGACCTCCTACAGGAAGCTGCTCAGTTAAAGAAGGCTTATGATAAATTTCAGCTTCCTAACTCAGCAAAGAATCACAAAAAAATCAGGAGGTGTTAGTCAAGCTAAATAAGAGGGGAAAGCAGGAGAGATGACAATAAATTACCATGAAAAGAACACAGTAGTATTTCATAAACATGAACATGTTAAAAGGATAGGAAAAGTAGGATTAATTAGGGGCAAGATACGAAACTTTCTTGTGGAGGCGTAGCATTTGCCTTCAGTACTAAATGAATATTGTGCAACCAACCTCACTAGAGAAGAGGATGTTGTCAAAACAGTAGTAAAGGTGTAGGAGATACTGATGATAATGGTGGTATTAAAATAAAAACAAAGAGGCAGCACTCACATAATTGGCATTGTTCAAAATATTCTCATCATCATGATCCTGTACAACTTCAGAAACAATATATGATAGCAGACATTAGCTTAACATTTCTACACCCTGAGGTTAGTCAGTTTCAATGTGATAAGATCCCAGAACCTGCAACACCCTGACTTGCATTCTTGCCACATTGCATTCCATTGTTGACATAAATCGATTGCAGAATCAAAAAATGGCATAGAAATGTAACATTGGCTGCAAATGCTGGCTGTACTTGCTTCTTGTACATTTTGGCACACTATTGCCTTTGCTTTTCTAAGCAAGCTCAATTGCAGTGTCATAGGTTGCACACACACAAGTGCATGTGATCATGCTATTGGGAGTACTCAGTTACCCAATAAAGAACTTACAATTAGTCTCCTGCCACCATAACCTCCACTACCAGGACCATTGCACAAAAGAAAGCATTTCTGAGGCAATTTGATGTGATTTCTCTTTGTAAGAAAACCCTCATTCAAACAGACATATGATATATCAGAGACTTGCTTTTGAAGTTTTGAAGTTTGGCATTCTGGCTACAGTGATACCATTTAAGCTCTTACAAAAGAAACAAACAGAATAAGTTTATTTTTTAAGCATTAATTAAGAATAAAGATTTTTATAAACTTTAGTAAGTAACGCTACTTTCTTTACAACATTCGATAACCATGAAGTTTTTTTCTAAATAAATGAGATGGTGGCAAAAATCTTCAAACGTTAGCTATTTTAAGCTGAGTAAAGGACTGTGATATGAATAACCAGATCTAATAATTTAAAATGCACAAGCTTGCCAAATACATAGACAGTTTAAAAAAAAGTGTAAAGGTGTGCACATTGACATTAAGATG
This sequence comes from Pristis pectinata, assembly GCF_009764475.1. NCBI lineage: Eukaryota > Metazoa > Chordata > Chondrichthyes > Rhinopristiformes > Pristidae > Pristis > Pristis pectinata. The sequence continues at coordinate 35,492,144 of NC_067405.1, read as the reverse complement.
ACTGTAATTTTAGATCTGTTGTTAGCACTATTGCTATTGACATTGATTTGAGTTTCCAGTCAAGGAATTAAACATGTAATCTCGCCAGACAATTTAGTAAAGTGGTGATGAAATGTTTCACAATAGGAAGTTCATTAGGTCAATTAATTGCCCATATTTTCTAAGGAAATGTCATAATCTCCTCCCTTATCTGCCAATATTTATAACTAAAAGCAACCTCAGTGACACAGAGCCCTGAAGTTCTAATCAGCTGTTCATGACAGTTTTACTCCCTTTGCTTCATTGTTAAGCACTTCTGGGTGTCCAGCCTGGGAGAATGAAATTGTGGAAATTCCCCACTACTTAACTGTGGGGAATCTGGTTGAACAATCTGTGCCTGGTTGAATCTGCTGCGGGGGCAGCTTCCCCATTCATTTCAATGGAGAGACGTAACTATGAGTGAGCAGAGTAAATATAGGTTAGTTTGGATGTGTTTACACATGTTTTTGTTCACTTAAGTGAGATTAAGTGTTTAATTTTTAATTTACTTACTAATATTTTAAAATTGATTTTATTACTCTGAAAATGATTGAATAAGTTATGAATTAATATTGTTAATTCAGCATTTTTCCAGCAACTTCTGGGTCAATCTTCAAAAGTAACAAGTGCAGGGTATGAATGTTATACTTATCCTCATATTAGTTTTTCTTCTATTTGGCTACTTTTCTAAAAGAACAGACATAAAAATATCATAAGTGGATAAGACCTTTTACTTTTGCCATTCATATCTAACATCATGATTATTAATGATTAATGTATCTATTTTGAAAAAATTTCTGCTGGAAATACAGCCCATCTGAATTTAGTGTGTTCAAAGGCAGGGTATCACCTTATCGTTGAAAGATTTATTAAGATTAAAGCAGTGCTGGGCTTCTTGCCAATTCTCAGGGTTACAAGAAATTCTGTAGTTAAAATAAGTAATTAAATAACTGAGCAAAACATTGACGATGTGCAACAGTTTAAAGTTGAAGTGATGCTGAGTGAAATATATTCTCATTCTTTTTCAGTCTCTACTAAGTATTCGTGGATCTATCTTTTCTCCAAGACGCAATAGTAGAAGCAGCATCTTCAGTTTCAAAGCTCGGACTAAAGATGTAGGGTCAGAGAATGATTTTGCTGATGATGAACACAGCACTTTTGAAGACAACGAAAGCAGAAGGGGCTCACTCTTTATCCCACGCAGGCAGGGGGAGAGACGCAGCAGTAACGTTAGTCAAGGCAGTAAGTCCTCCAGGGTGCTACCGGTCCTTCCAGTGAATGGAAAGATGCACAGCACAGTGGACTGCAATGGAGTGGTTTCACTTGCCGGTGGACTTTCAACTCCAACGTCACCTGTTGGACGCCTTCTGCCAGAGGTGATAATAAATAAGCCAACTACTGATGACAATGTAAGGAAGTTTTATATAGTTAGGTTAGGTATGATGGCCATATCATACAGTGAGTGCGATGACAGCTAGGATGCAATGGAGAAATGCAAAGTTAATCTTGCACCTGGTATATGGTTTTAAAGAAAATCAGAAAGTGATCTGTGAAGTAGTTTTACAACATCTGCAATGCACATTAAAAGAATTATCTATAGCATTTCAGTTTTGTATCACAAAGTATCTCTCATGATCTTCTTATCCCTATATATTTAAACAAATTTTATCACTAACTTCAGTGCAAGTCACTGTATCTCTCATAACTTGCATCAAATTAAGCAACTCAATATGAGCAATGCAATGGAAAAATGCATCAGCTACATGCAGAAACATTGGATAATTTATTTAAATGTTAAGTGTCTTTCTAAATCAACCCATCGTTTAACTAAAAGTAGTGGCTTTAGAAAATTAGAAACGGGAAGAACTGAATGAACCTGCCTTGCCATTCATTAATATTGTGGATCATCCTCGTCTCTCATTATCCCCATATCCCTTGATATCAGCTCTGAGCATAATTAGTGACTGAGCAATAAAAATCCCCCGAGGAAGAGGATGTAAAGATCTGTAACCATATGAATAAAGCAATTCTTTTTGTCTCAGTCATTAGTGACTCGTGCCTTAGCCCAAGACCACGAGGTCTCGACAGGCAAAAGAAATATCCATGGACCATATATTCTGCCAAATATAATGAGAATCTTACTGCTTCAGTGAGACTCTCTCCTTCCAAACTCCAGTGAGTACGGACCCATTACACTTAACTGTCTCACAGGAAAACTCCCCTCTTCCAGCATCAATCTGGTACTCAAGAATCCACTTAGTGTATAAAAGTGAATGATATGCTGTGACAGATTTATCCACAAAGATAAAAGCTCTGTGGATTATCATACCATAAAGTTAACTGGCCTTTCGCTGCCCTCTTGTCAACTTTTCTGGGGGAAATTCATCAAAAGGATGCAAAATAGGCTGGGACATCGTTGTTTCCGGCAATTACCCATCTGTTGATTGGTCCAGGGACGTCCTACAATGGGATTCACCTTTCTTGACCCACTCTGAGATGTGGTGCGTGTCCAGTGGAGGGTGTTAAGACCAGCGATCTGCCAAATAGTGAAAATGCTGGGAAATGTAAATATTTTTGGCCTTAGAAAGTTACTTTGCAACTGATGCTAAGGCTCCTCATAAATCATCTGTTTACAACCTATACAATAATAACAGCCATGGGTTCTTGTTGGGGAAAAGTTAACTTGAATTGTACTGTAGTCATACCTAACAAAACCAATGAAATCAGCATACTTGTGTCACGAACCAGCAACAAAAGAAACACACTGAGCATGATTCAGTGTTAAAAACTATTTTATTAATCACTACTTATGACCATACGTAAAATAAAAGTAAAAATGTTAGTATGTTAGAATTCAAAAATGTTAAACCTTGAACGTTAACCCCAAAAACTAAACTCTTCGTGTGTGTGTGTGGCAAAGTCCAAAACTCCCAGTTCCGGAATGGTTCTTAAAGTTCAGTTCCGCAAGCCATAAGGTGAAACATGACCTTCTTCAACAACCACCGTTGTCTGAAGATAAGACGTAGACGTAGAGAAACATAGAGAGAGTAAATATGAAATCCAAATGTTCCACGATGGAACCCAAACGACACTTCAGTATTTACTCGGTAGTGACTTCCTCACCCCGAAAAGCATCCGAATCGTGGTTGTCCACACACAAATACCTGTTTCCTTCTCCAGGTCAGCAACAAAGTGAACTCCACCGGATTACTTCCAATTTCCATACATGGATTTCAGTGGCAGACACAGTTATTGTTTCTCATCCATCGATAGAGAAAACTAGCAGGCTGGTGTCTCTCTCCCTTCTCTCTCTCTCTCTCCTTTCTTATTCTGCCTTCTTCAACCACGTCATTACGTCCTTTATCTTCTATTGACGTAAGCACGCCACACACACACACACACACACACACACACACACACACACACACACACACACACACACACACACACACACACACACACACACACACACACACACACACACTATCTAAAAGGGACATTCACTGAGTCCGTAACACTTGTAATTCATTTTAGTTAATGTTATAAATTTAGTATATTTTACTATTTTGTGGTTTATATTCAAATGTGATATTAAAAGTCTTGTAATTCTCTGTAACAATGTACTTCAGTTTTTTTGCCTGTGAGACAGTGGTGACCTGAACTCTGATAAAGTCACTCTTCATCAAGCAGCTTGGAAGGTAGTACAGGGGAATTATTCAAAATGAATCTCGCAACAGTTTATATCTTCCCCACATGGTTTTACAAAGATTATAAATTTATAATTTATTTGCAGACTCAAACCTCTGTTCCAATACTCCAATACGTCAAGCACTAATTCACTGTGTTACTTAAGTGTCTTGGAGAAGTCTTTATAGGCTCTGTTCATTTTTTTAAAAAAGCCAGCAAGTTATCAGCTGTGTCAGTTAATAAAGCAGTAATGACATAACAAGCACAGAACAGGAGTGATCACAGGATGTGTAACATAGTATCAAAAATGTTCTCTTTAACTCAGCTTCTCAATGATAATTAGATGCCATCAGGATAAAATATTTTATACATTAAGGCATGTTAACTATATATACTGTAAAATAGTTTTTCAGTAATCTTCGAATGAAATGGTTATTCATGCTACATTCAGGCTGATTTTGATACTTTCAGATGCTACTTGATGTTCAGAATCCTGTATAATATCTGAATCTTACTTTCTTGATAAGTACTTAATGCCTAAATGTAAATAAAATGCTGGAAACACTCATCAGGTCAGCAGTGTCTATGAAGAGACAAACAAGGTTAATATTCCAGGTCAGTGATCTTTTACCTGAACAGAACTATCTAGTTCTGAAATCTCATCAAAGTGAAACATTAACTGTTTCTCTCTACACAGATGCTGCTAACCTGATGAGTGCTTCCAGCATTTCATATTTTGATTTCAGATTTTCAGTATCCAAAATATGTTGGTTTTAAGTGTCTTGTAGTAACCATATTTGTCACTGTTGCTAACAGATTGGTGAGAGAATTGTTCTAGTCAAATAATTAGTGAGTCAAATGTTACCTGCTAAACATGCACATCATCAAGGCTCATCAGTTGCTATTGAACTGTCGTCACTTCCTTGCTCCACACAACACATAAATTTGAGTTGTCTGCTGGAAAAAACACAATTGTAGATGAGACCAGCCTGCAACTGGTTTTATTCTCACTGCAGATATCAGCGGCACAAGCGAAATCAGCTGACCTGTTCATCATTTCCATCAACTTCAGATTCAATGACCCCGGCCCCTTTCCTAAGTTTCTGCCATTATCATGGAAATTAAAATAAACAATTAAATACAGTGGTATACCACTTGTAACTGCTGCTGAGATGTTAACAGTGATTCTAAGAGTAACTCTGCTACATCAGCATCAAAATCCAATCCTGTGTTTTTTTTTCATTAGTACCTTTTCCAGAACAAATATAAGTGTAGTGCAAGGGAAGGATGGGCTAAGTTTGTTAGTTACTTATTAAATTTTTATTTCAACTGTTGGTACTGTTTTTCAGGAATACACTTGAAAGCAAACACATTGAGTAAAACAGAGTAACTGAGATACATGTGATTTGCAGGGCACTAATACAGAAGCAGACTTCAAGAAGAGGAGGTCGGGATCTAATCAAGTTTCTATGGATTTTCTGGATGATCCTATACAAAGGCAGAGAGCTTTAAGTGTGGCTAGTATGCTCACAAATACCATGGAAGGTTTGTCAGCAATTTTATTACACTTCATAACAATTGTATTGGAAAACCACAGACTCATTAGACAAAAACAAATGAGGCAGATTTTCCTAATAGTATGTTTGGCATATTGGATCACTTCAGTGCCTTTCATAAAGAAAATTTGTCAGCTGGGGAGGAACACACATTGCTGTGGAAGCCCTGTTGACTTACTTTCCATTAATTAAAATGAATGTAAAATCAGGTGAGCATCTTTATTGGTCTGATTTCCCTCTAGGCACAAGTGTCAAAGAAGATCCAGTATGCCAGGGCACTGCAACAGGAGAATCTGCCGCAATAACATTTCATGGTAGCTCCTTCCAATTTAATTCTCAGAACATCTGGGCTTTATATTTGTCACCATGCTGCTGTGTCTGTGATTGAAGAGGGTATTGACAGCAAGTAAAAGTACATGGGATTTGGTCCTGTTGAATTGGCACTGATTCCTGATATCACCCTGCTCTCTCTGGAGGGCAAGGTCTATTTCCTGATGCTACAGCTCCCCTGTTGAACAGATGAGAGCCTCGGGGATAAATGCAAATTGGTGCACATGACATCCCCGAGATACCAGTGTAATTTTCTGACTGACCCGTCTATTAATTCTGCCCATGAGCAGTAGAAAATGTTAGGTGGCCATTCCAAATGCAATTTAAGGAGTTCTTCGCTGCTAATTTTCACAGGGGTGGGAGGTAACCTTCCACCTTGTAATTAATATAGCTTCCCAGCCCAGGCTTTTATTTTCATGAAGATACTTCCACGAACCCAGTCAGTGAATCTTGGAATGTAATTTTCAGCAGCTCTTTGGTGAAGTCTGGAAACCACTGAGTTAAAATTCACACTGCTTTCTTGGTGTGATTGCATGGTAACTCCAATATTTGAGTAGTGGGAATGTTATAAGTTTTGCTCCATTGCAAAGATTCATAAACCTCCTGTGTACACCAGAGGTAGACAACTTGTTATATCTAAAATCAAATTTAAACACTGAAACAATGTGTGTTGTAGTGTCTGGGGTTTCTTCTAGATGCTGCATCCTGCAGTTATTAATCCTTCTATGCAAATCAGAAAAGCTTACCGTGAAAATAATAGGGTGATCCTCATTGACAAGCAGACTTTAAGCTTTCTTAACTGTTAATTGATTTCTGCGACAAATCCAATAACTTTGCTGGAAGTGAACAAGTGCCTGTGATAAGTAATGAGTGAAGGAGATGATGGAAGTGTAACTGTTTAAGAATCCAATATGGAGAGAGCACAGGATCAGGCTAATCTGTAGCTGAGAGTCCCATAGGGAATTAAAAAAAACACACTGCTGGAGGAAATCAGCAGGTCCTGGGGGGGAGGGGTGTGGGGTTCGAATGGAAAATGTGAACCAAGGGAGATATAATCTAGCTGGCCCAGTAGGAGTGGGAAAGGAACACGGGGACTGAATTTTCCAATGTTCGTACCATTGGGCTGAAGGCTACCCAAGTGGAGTAAGAGGTGTTGCTTTTCTAGTTTGCGTTTGGCTTCACCATGGCAGTGGAGAAGGCTGATGACAGACAGGTTGGTGTCAGAATGGGAAGGGGAGTTGAAATGACATGCAACCAGAAGCAAGCTCAAGAGAACTTAGGTTCTCTCTCCCTTTGTTCATCCTTTCCTTCCCCCCACCCGACCCCCCAACCCCTGTTACCTAGATTCATTATTTGCCCCCACCTGGTTTCACCTGCCCATCGCCCACACACCTATCCATCTGGGTCTTCTCCCTTGGCCTAATTTTCCTATCCCCCTCCCCTGCCTGGCTCCACCTGCCCAATGTTCTCTATCTGTTTCCACCTATCACCCACCAGCCTCTTGTCTCAAAACTCCCCTCTTCCCCCTCCATCCTCCCCCCCAGCTCCTCACCTGGCTCCACTTACCAGCCCCTAGTTCTCCCCTCCTTCTCACCTCTTTATACTGACTATCTTCCCTCAGTCCTGATGTAGTCCTGATGTTGGGTCAGGATCAGAAACGTCGACTACCCCTTTGCCTCCGGAGATGCTGTATGACCCGCTGAGTTCCTCCAGCAGTCATACTTTGCTCCAGATTCCAGCATCTGCAGTTTCTTGTAGTCCCATAGGGAGTTGCTGGCTATCTGCAATTAGTGGCAAAGATGTGCAAGTTTGGTTAAACACAGGAATCAAAGCTGAGCGGGAGGTCAGATTCTGGCTCATCTGACTTGCCACTCCGCTGCTGGACTGAAGGTTAAATCATTTCCACCTGTGCCTCTACAGAACTGTAACCTGACCCAGTGGACAATGCGTGTTTGTTGTCTTCTCACTGTGTACCTACATCTACATCAGCTTTGTCATGAAACCCTCCAGTCATGTCCCTTGTTCAAGTCCTCTGGGCTATACAGATGCATTGACACCCTGGCCGGTGAGCCCTCGTGTGCCATTCCTGTGAGTCAGGCCGGGAATTCTTTACCCTGGAGGGTTGTGGAAGGTAGATCATTGGGACTACTTAAAAAAGGAAGTAGATAAATCTTTGAAAGATTGGGGAATTAAGGATTACGTGGATCTGCTACAGAAGAGGAGTTGAGGCTTGGAGAGCCGGTGGATCAGCCATGATCATTTTGAATGGAATGGCAGACTTGAGGGGCCAGGTGGCCTATTCCTGCTCCTATTTTCTTGTATTCTGTGTGTGCGACAGCCTGGAAGAGCAGTGTTCGTGTTGGCCCAGAGCTCACATTGCCATATCTGGTAAGGTCATGAAATTTCTTCTGGCATTGCTCCATGGTTTGGGGATTCCCATTCCTGGCTTACACTAACTCAGCTACCTCCTGCCAAGCTCTTCTCATGGTGGCCCTGCTCATCTCAGTGCACAGGACCTCCCTCCTGGCGGGGACGACTTGGACCAGCATTTCTCTTGGAGTGAGTTTGGGAGCTCCCTCTCACTTCCCTGAAGATTCTGTTTTCCATGGCATCTGTTGTGTATGCGGTTGGTGTCCAGCTGTCATGGGGAGTGTGCTGACAACCTTTAGTCGTTGGTGTGCAGCAAAGTGCACCATATTGAGTGTTGTGCCTTTGGGAACTGCATAGGTCCTGTTTCAGTGCACATTTCTGGGTGTAAACCATCCTAAAGTCTTTTGGCTAATTTTATGATTATTGAGGGGTCCCAAATGGGCACAAGTATGAAATGCAGTGAGGGTTTTGCACACCAAAAAAGGGTGAAATCCCATTTCCATGCCTGTGTGTAAATTTCTGGACTGCTCTTATGTTTGACATTTTCTAAGCTACTTCTTTGCTTGAATGACATTTTTATTACCATACTTTGTCGGCATTCTGTAGAACTGGAAGAATCTCGACAGAAATGTCCCCCCTGTTGGAACAAATTTGCAAATACCTTCTTGATCTGGGACTGCCATCCGCATTGGCTAGAAGTGAAGAAAATTGTCCATTTGATTGTGATGGACCCATTTGTGGATCTCGCCATCACTATCTGCATCGTGCTGAACACCCTTTTTATGGCTATGGAACATTACCCCATGACAAAAGACTTTGAAAATGTACTTTCATACGGAAACTTGGTATGTGTTCACCTGACCTACAGGATGTCTTACAAGGTCAGATTGTTCATAGTGTGGCATTTTTGATGCTTTATTTGGTTGAATGATATTAATTTATTTATCTTTGAATAATGCATTATTTTAATAGCCAGCACAAGTATAGTCATTGTATTGAAACACACACAAAAAATACAAAGCTGCTGGATATCACCTAATTAATACCAAGCAACTCTCAAACCTTCTGATTAGGTTTATTTATCCCATTTTAATATCAAACTACATTAAGATATTGGGATTGATAGCCTTTCGTCAGAACTCTCTCCACAGGTGCTCAGTATTTTCCCTCATTTTCTGCTTTTGTTTCATATGTCCAGCATCTGCAGTATTTTATTTTTGCACTAAGATATGTCAGCTGTGTCCAAATACAATCAGTACATTAATGTGCACTTAATTGAGCAGTGGTGCAGGCTATAAAGTAAATTTTTGTTCTATGCATAATTAAGTTTACTTACAAAATATGTTGGTTGCACAAAAAAATTATTCAGTCTTAACCCACAGCCATAACTTTACAGTCCTGGTAGTATCTTTGTCAATTACTCCAGACCCCTGCCAGTACAATCACAACTTTCCTGTTATATAGTGACCATGATAGTTCACAGTATTCAGGGAATGGCCTAGCTGGTGTCATGTATAATTCTTGCATAGCCTCCCTACTCTTGTATTCCATGCCTCAGCAAGTAAAGCATCCTATTTATATATTTAACAGCCTTATTGCCTTTAAAGGATCTGTTGTTGTACAATATAAGGTCCCTTTGTTCCCCCCTCACCACTCAATTAATTTTTCCACTTTTTTAAAAGCATTATCTGGCACATCTCTGGATTAAATTCCATCTGCCATTTTTATGCCCAACTATATTGGGACCATCTATATCTTCTTCCAATATAAAGCTTTCCTCCTACTGTGTCAGTCACACAGCCAATTTTTGTGTTACATGCAGATGGACCCATGAACACTACCTCATTATTCCTTTTTTTGCACTATTTATTTTGTAATTTATAGTAATTTTATGCCTTTGCATGATACTGCTACCGTGAAACAACAAATTTCACGTCATCTAAATCAGTGATAATAAATCTGATTCTGATTCTAAATCTGAATCAATTAGATATATCACAAAAAGCAAGGGGCCAAATACTGAGGGCTGTGGAACTCCACTCACAACAGCCACAAAATACTCATCACCTACTAACTTCTACTTCCTCCAGCAACCCCCCCCCACCAATCCCCAGCCGTTCTTCTGTGGATCCCGTGAGATTTACTTCCCTCAGTTTCATTATCTGTAGAATCAGTACTTTGTGGAATTGGACCATTCCCTTCGATGTCATGAGCTTACGAAACCTTATTAACACATCTATACTATTTGCATTAATCACTCCTTGTGTTACCTTTTCCTCATCCATACCAACATTTGGGTGAAGATGTTTTTGCTGGCCTTCTCACACTGATGACCTCTAGTTTTGTTCTTTTGCATAAGTAGATTCTGCTCTCAAAAGCTTCAGCTCTCTCCTCAGTATTCTATTTTTAAGGCAAAAGAAACCCAGACAGTTTATTGCCTCCTGTTGAGGATAATGATTTCTAGCAACATTTTTTTCAAATCTTTTTGAACCCTCCCCTGTGTCCTGTATACTCTTTTTATGATATAAAAACTAAAATTGTTCAAATATGTTTTAATCTGGTGTTTGATTTACCTTTCTCCCCTAGTAGCCTGCATGGTTACTTTTAATCATTTATTTGCTTTTACTTCAAGATCTATGTTCTCCATTCAGGTTTTTATTTTTCGAGGTATATGTGGCCTCCTTATTTTTCTTACCAAAATATAAATACCTTGCACATCTGTGTTAAACATAATTTGTGGCTTATTAACCATTTATAGGCCGTATAACTATAAAGTTACTGATGTGATTTGTCCAACGCCCCTCAGAGTAGCCTATTTATATCCTGCTCTTTGCACTTTGCAAATTTGGTGTCAAACACAGACTTAGAAATTGTTTTTGATTCTAAAGTCCAAATCATTACTTCATAATATTTGTTGATTCTGTGAGAAGTACATGTCAGAAAATGAACTTCATGTTGTTTTTATTGAAACTTTAAAAATTAAACAATAACATCTTTTGCTTTCATCCAGGTGTTTACTGGAATCTTCACCGGTGAAATGATTTTCAAGATCATTGCCTTGGATCCTTATCATTACTTTCAAGAAGGATGGAACATTTTTGACAGCATTATTGTAAGCCTTAGTCTAATGGAACTTGGTCTTGCTAACGTGGAAGGACTATCTGTGCTACGATCTTTCCGATTGGTAACTACTTGTATTTCATGTCTCCTTATTTTACATTATCAACATTATAATGAATCGGTATTACAGTTAACTAAAAATGTTCTTGTTTTGCTTAGGTGAATTTTATTAATGACAGATAGGAAGTTAGTAATTAAATATTAAAACTATTGAAGCAAGTAATATTATACTGATTATTTTTTTAATCACAAACCATTGTTTTTCAGCTCAGAGTGTTTAAATTGGCAAAGTCTTGGCCAACACTGAACATGCTAATTAAAATTATTGGCAACTCAGTAGGTGCTTTGGGCAACTTGACCTTGGTGTTAGCCATTATTGTCTTCATCTTTGCTGTGGTTGGCATGCAACTCTTCGGTAAAAGCTACAAGGAATGTGTCTGTAAAATTCAGGACGACTGTAAATTACCTCGCTGGCACATGAACGACTTCTTTCATTCCTTCCTGATTGTGTTCCGAGTGTTGTGTGGAGAATGGATTGAGACAATGTGGGACTGCATGGAAGTAGCTGGTCAGTCAATGTGCCTCATCGTCTTTATGATGGTCATGGTTATAGGTAATCTTGTGGTAAGTAGTAAAATATTTTTTAAACTACTTTTTTTGGTTATTGTAGTAAGTGTCAAATTAAAAGTGTAAAAAGCAGTTTTATTGATAATGAATTTCAAAAATAATTTAAAAAATAATTATCAAGGCTGCTTACTGTTCGTGTATATGCCAGTTATGGCTCATCATATAAACATTGCACATTGCATGTGAAAAAAAGAATTCTCGAAATAACAATGGAAGAAATTTTGTTGTCTATTTATGCATGGATGTATAGAATCAATTAGATAGTTAATTTATTTTTGCTCTGTTTGATCTCCAGGTATTGAATTTATTTTTGGCCTTGCTATTGAGCTCGTTTAGTGCTGACAATCTTGCTGCTACAGATGATGACAGTGAAATGAATAATTTACAGATTGCTGTGGGGAGGATACAGAGAGGCATTGATTATGTAAAAAGAAATGTGCAAGAATTTTTTCAGAAAGCCTTTATCAGGAGCAAAGTCACAGAAGATATCAAACCTCTTGATGAACTGCGCGGCAAGAAAGATATCTACATCTCGGATCACACAACTGTTGAAATTAGCAAAGAGATTGACTATCATAAGGATGGAAATTGCACAACCAGTGGGATTGGCAGTAGTATGGGGAAGTACAATGTAGATGAAGGTGACTACATGTCCTTTATTCACAATCCAAGCCTGACTGTTACTGTGCCAATAGCTGTGGGGGAATCAGACTTTGAAAATCTAAACACAGAAGACTTCACTAGTGAATCAGACCTGGAAGGAAGCAAAGAGGTAAGGATGCATTTTATTTTTCTACTGCATAAAATAAATTGAGGTGAATTACTGTTCTATCTGACATTATCTTTCAAATAAAGGTAAGACTGCTGTAGATAAACATTTCCAGCATTTATGAAGAACATTTGAGATGACGCCATTCAAAGCTGTTTAAACTATGTTAGGACATAAAATAGTATAATCTGATTTAAATAAAATTAAATAATAGCTAGGATTTTTAAAGTATGGTTATCTTTTTAAATAAGTAATTTAATACATTTATTGCAAACAGTGAATGAGAATATTTGTCTTCAGTTCCAATAATTTCTCATACTGATGTAAGATAATATACAATTACAATGTAAAAAGTAATATGAGCTTTCGCGTAATAATATATTTCTTTTTCAATCTTTACAATATTTCTTTCTAGAAATGTAGTAAGATTTAGGAATAGTGTATGAGTGAATAGTTAAATGTGAGTAGGTGACGCAACATTGTACAGGTTCCAGTATTTTGACTCAACCATGATAGAAAAAAATGAGATATGTCCCAGTTAAGATGATGATTAACTTTTAAGGGAACTTGTAGATGGTGTTGCCCTTGTCCCAGGCAGATACAAGTCATGGCTTTGGGAAGTGTTGTCAAATAAACATGGCATGTTGCTGTAGTCCATCTTATAGCTGGTGCAGACTACATCCATGGTATTCTAGTGGTGGAGGGAATGACTGCTTAGGCTAAGTAGGATGCCAATCAAGTAGGTCATTTTATCATGGCTGATCTTGACTAGAACAGCATTCATCAAGATAAGTAGGCAAATGAAGGGTATTCTGATGCATTCTTGATGTGCCTTGAAGATGGTGGAAAAGCTATAGAACTAAGGACGTGAGTCACTCAATACAAAATACTCAGCCTCTGATCTATTCTTTTTGCAACTGTACATTTGCAGTTGCTCCATTTAAGTGCTATTAAAGGTGACCACTGGATGTTGATGGTGTCAGATTTGCTAATGATAATGCTATTGGTTATGGGAGAGTGGTGGTTAAACATTTTATGGTCAGAGATGATAATTATCTGGCACTTAAGTGGTGCAAGTAACACATCACTTATTGGCCCAAACTTGAATGTTGTCCAGGTTTTGCTGCCTGCAGGCCTGGGTTGCTTAAGTTTGGGTTCTGCCAGAATCATTTGGCTCTGGATCTCAGTATAGGTAATTTGTCTGCAGTGGAGCCTGACTGTGATTTGTGTTGATAGAATGCAAACTGACTATCTAGGAGTGACTTAATGGTGAATAGGTGCTGCTTGATAGCCCTCTTGACAACACAATCAGTCAATCTGCTGTTTACTTTGAATAGACTGATGAAATGTTAATTAACTAGATTGCATGTGACCTGCTTTTTTTTGGATGAGGTGTACCCAAACAGTTTTCCACTTTGTCAGCTGGACAGGAACAGCTTGGAAGCAGGCATGTGTGATTACTCGTTATTATGGCATGGGTTCAGGGTCTGTAGACTTTGTGGCATCTACTCTACTCTGTTGTTTCTTGATAGCATGAGGTAAAATAAAATTGGCTGATCACTTATGTCATGATCTGAATTCAAAAAGAGATTGCTCAAGATCATTGCATTTACTTTGTGCTCAGTTCTAGGTTCTGCTGCTGTTGGCGATAGGGACATGCATGGAATTTTCTCCTTTCATTCACTGTTTAACTGTCCATGAAAGTATGTGGAGAAGTGCTGATATTTTATCTGATTTGTTATTTGTGTGATTACTTAGCTCTTTGTGTGGCATGATGCTCTTGCTGCTCAGGCAAGTCACCCATAGCATCCATGGTTGCTGTGGGAACCTAGTGAGGAAATAGCCTAAGCTCTGAATGCAGCCTTCAATCCTCCTCCAATGTAGCAGTAGTGTCAAAGGATTGCAAAATGAGTGAAGGACAACCCTGGTACTACAATCAGTCAAACATCAGTGGCGGGAAATCCTCTAAGTGGCCATTGTCAAAATTAATTTTATAGGGGTCAATCAGCATACATTTATGAAAGACAAATCATATCTTACAATCTTGATTGAGTTACCTAGTTAAAAGTAATAGAAAGTACTTATGTGGGTATTACACTAAATTCATGTTTGATCAACTTTTAAAATTTTCTGGTGAATGCACTGCACAATGAGTTCTCTGGAAAACCAAAGCACGCGGGATTGGTTGTAACTTGGACAATGATTTGGCTGAAGGATATGTGGCTGACAGTAATAGTGCATGCCTGTTGCTCTGAGTTGAACTAGGTCGCCATGGGGTTCCATACATTCCAGTCGAGGAAAGAAACTTTGCAACAGCTCATAACAAAAGTTTTAAGGGTAAATCTGAGACATTAGAAAGAGATGGTATCAAGACAAGCTCAAGGAGATCAAGCTCTTTATTGACAAACATGATATGCAGACCTTTTTTGAGGCATTTATGATCTCTGCTCTCTGTTTCCACTCCCCTTCAATCTCAAGACAGCTTGATAGATCTAAAAGGGAATTTAAATCTTTCATGATAGATGGGAAGAACAACATGAGTTCAAGTCAAGTGGCAGATGTTACTGATCGAATCTCGTGCCAACCTGCACTATCAAAGGAGATGAGTCATCAAATTGGCCCAAAGAGGATTAGATGGCATGCTGCCTGAAGCCTTCAAAGATGAGGGTGAGGAATTGCACTGTGGCCTCATGAATTCTTTCCCTAAATATGGAACAATGAAGAGATTACTTTAAACTTGAGGAATTACAACCTCAAAAGTCTTGTTAAGAAGGATGCCAAATCCATTGATGCAACCTATTACTCTGATGTCCATCTTGGGGAAAAGTTCTTGCCTGTATATTTTGAACCACCTCCAGCTTGTTGAAGTCTTGTCGGAACCTTGGTCTATATTTCAACCAATTTTCAAACAAAATTACATGATATTCATTACCCAGGAGATAGTTTCAGAAACAACACCAAGACCTTGGTGTATTTTTAATTGACCTGATGGAGGCACTTTCTTCCCCGAGGCTTCGTGATTTACGTAGTTGTTGGCCATATTTAGCAGCCCTACAAAATTCATTTAGTTTTTGAAGCTCTTGCCTGGCCAAATAATATCTCATGTTCTCCACAATGTTCACAGACAGACCATTCATTGTGCAAAATGGAGTCAAGGAAGAGTGCACAATTATGCCAATCTTGTTCTCCATCTTTCCAGCAGTTATTCTAGTCCTCACAAAAACCCACCTTTGGGATGGAATTGACACTGAATACAGAATTGATCAAAGACAATTTAATCTTGGACATCTCCATTTAAAGACCAAAGTTTCCATGGATCCCCAGTACATTGATGCCAATGTGATCCTTACAACACCAAGAGTAACCTCACCTCTGCAACAGATCTCTTTGCAGAAGTTTACCAAAAGTTCTCACTCGACATTGAGATGACTGGCCATCCACAATTTACCATTGAAGGGTTGACTCTGGAGACAGCTGTGTATTTTGCTTAACTTGGTAGAGAGCTTCTTCTGACCACTTGTGTCAATTTTCAGATTCAACACAGGATTCAGTGCTCTAGTACTTCCTCTGTGAAAATGCATTGCCATGTCTTTTCACAACACCAAGAACTAGATATACAACCTGGTTATTATCTTTACAGTTAGATATACAACCTGGTTATCATCTGTACCCTTCTTTACAGATGTGAAACTTGCGTAACTTACTGACATCACCTAAAAAAAAACCTGGAAAGTGGCATGAATATTGCCTCCAGAAACCTCTCTGCTTTAATGGGAAGACCACTGCTTAAACACCTGTGTTCCTGCTAAAGCCAATGTTATTAGCATTGAGGCAACAACACTGATAGACTAGACTCTGTGCACAGGTGCTCAACACCTGACTTCACAGACACATTTTATCTCCCAGCTCAGTCATGGCAGTTAAAGAAAACAATTAAAAAGACAAACTGAAGGTATATTTCAAGGAAATAGACATGGGAATCAACTGATATCAATGGCACTAAAATCTTCAAGTGGAAGCCCTCTTGAGGCAAAGGCTTGGCTTTGGAAGCTGAAAAGGGAATACACAATAAAGAAAGGTAAAGAAATTCAAGGTAGAGCTTCTCTCCCACATGGAAGCAATAGTAGTTTCTGTGGGATGGTGGAGGATTGAATTGCTGAACTGAGTCATCTCAGGATCCATCAGTGAAGCATAGTAGATATTGTTGTTGAATTGAGGGGTTTCTGGTGATAAGAAGTGCCACACAATCTGATGCAGGGTGTCCCTGGTGGGACCACATTGTACCATTGAACAATACTCCACTAAGGAGGGTCTTTTAGATCACGGAGACACAAGAGACTGCAGATGCTGGAATCTGGAGCAACAAACAATGTGCTGGAAGAACTCAGCGGGTCGAGCAGCACCTGTGGGAGAAAACCCTGTAGAAACCCTGTTTTGATCAGAAACGTCGACAATTCCTTTCCTCCTACAGATGCTGCTCGACCTGCTGAGTTCATCCAGCAGATTGTTTATCTTGTAGATCACCATGCCTGTGCCAATTCTTTAGAACAACTTTACAACTAAACTCAGCAAGTGTTTTCCCTTCAAGTATTTAACTAACTCTATTTCCAAAGGTTATTCTTGAATCAGTTCCTATTGCTCTTTCATAAGGTATATTCCAGATCACACCAACTTGCTGTATAACATCTGCTTGCCTTGCTTCACCAAAGGTTCTTTTGCTAATTACCTCAGATCAATTAGTGACCCTTCTGTTATGGGATTTTCTCCTAATTTAACAATCAATATCCTCCAAGATTTAGCACAGCTCTTTCATTTATGATGAACAACTCAACTTTATCAGGTCTGCCCATATAACGAAGTCTTTCATGTCTGATACCATTCTGGTAAAATTTCCCTTGACTCGTGACATCCTTTCTGAAGCATGATGCCAAGAATTGAACACAACGCCACTACTGGGCACTAATCAGGTTGATGAAGGCTGAACTAGTTTCTCTGCTTTTGCACTCGGAACCTTTAATTATAAGTGAAGGACCCTGCAAGTCTTCTCTACCTGTCCTGCCACCTTCAAGGATTTGTATACATACATCACCTGGAATCTTTTAACCAGCAGTCTCTCCAGGGATTTGGCTCATTTGACCTTCCTTCAATCTTCTGCTGTAAACTCTGATGTAATGCCCTACTCTAGTGTCTGCTGCTGAATAACAATTCAAGTCTGTCAGTGAAGTCTGCAGCAATCTTCCTCAATGTTTACCATGTTTTATTTTGATTCTTCTAAGATACTGAGAAGAGCAGGATAGCAGGAGGCTGGATAGGCAGGGGAGGGGGTCACCACTGCATGCTCCCTGCTTGTTGGGAAAACCACCCACTCTCTCATTCTGACCTTTTAATGAATGCTATGCAAATAGCATCTTTTCCAATTGGCTTTCATTTTGCTCATGTCTCTTTTATTTGTTGTCTTATCAAACATCTTTGGAACATTCATACACATGTAAATTACATTATTTTCATCGCTCTTCTTTGTTAATTCTTAAAAGAACACTTTTAAATTTGTAAATCATAATTTATTTTTCATATTTCTGCATTGGATTTTAAATCTTTCTTCAAATGGCTTGTAGATGTAATGACAAGTTAATGTCTAGGTTAAATATCAAGCATCTTTTATCAGCAATGAACTGGTGGATATCTTATTTCCCCTGTGAACAAATGAAGACGACATTCAGTGGTGAAACATTTCACTGTTTTATGTCAGATGGCCTCGGTGACACACAGGTATTTGTCACATTCTTTGTTTGAAAGGGATTTGATTACCTCTCCCATCAGATAGAGTCATACTGAAGGATAGAGACCATGTGGAGGCAGATGGGATTAGAATGGCAAATTGGTCAGCGCAGATATGGTGGACTGAAGGGCCTCTGTCCTGCTCTGTGTTCTATGAAATTAGTTATGAGTAACCTTTCAACCTTTCCACTTTTCAAAATATCTTAAGGCATTTAACAGTAGGGTTATAGTGAAACAATAATCTAGCACCTTGGGACTTTGGTGTTTAATTTCCAGATTTTCTGGATTATTGGATGTTATGTCTAATAATACCCCAATGAATTTTAATTCAATTTTTTTTAAAGATGTTACATTGTGGTACAATAAATTCTCTAGTAAACCAGGTGAGTTTAAAGGGTGAGCTGGCTGTGGTGTCCCCATGAGCTTAAAGGGAGCACGAGACACAGGGCCCAGGTGAGCCAAGTGCTAAACCATCGGGACTTTCGAACAATTCGATACCGGACTATCAGAGTTTTACAGTAGCAATCAATGTTCTCACTCACCCACAAAAAGAGGTAGGCTTTAAGGAATGTCTAAAAGAAGAAATAGAGGCAGTAAAGTTTATGAATTGCAGAGGTAAGGACCTTTGGCAGCTTGCCAACAAATCATTGAGTGATTAAAATTGAAGCAGGTCAGAGGTCAGAATTTGGGAGCCCAGTTATCATGTGTTATGAAAACAAGATATTGTACTTGCTAGAAATCTCAAATAAACAGAAGATGGTTGCAATGCGCAGCAAGTCAGGCAGCATCCATGAAGAGGGTAATAGTTACCATTTCAGATTCATGACCTTTCAACAGAACTGTTGGAATTGAAACGAGTTTCAAGTTGTGAGGGAAAAGAAGTGAAGTAACATTATAGGGTGGAGATTGAATGACACAAATTGAAGTAGTGCTGGTTGAAAATGGTACGAAGAAGGTGTCAAGTGAAATCTGAAGTACCAGAAGAGGAGGGGTGGTAGGGGGGTGGGAATATGTGCTGAAAATGTGCGCTACAGAACTGGATTGGCTGATCATCTGAAATTGTTTAATTTGATGAAAATTGTTGCCTGCCACTTCAGTTCTCCATTTCACTCTGAATGTGACCTGTCTTTAGGCTCCTGCACTGTTTCAATGAAGCTCAGTGCAGAAGGATACCCACTGGTCGATGTGGATGAGTTGGGCTGAATGGCCTGTTTCCACACTGTATGATTCTATGATTTTATATCAGGACAGAGGCCTTTCAGCCCATCTATACCAGTCCCATTTACCAGACTTGGTCTGTTGTCTTATCTGCCTTAGCAATTCAAGTGCTTGTCTAAATACTTGAGTGCCTTGGTGATTCAAGTGCTCTTCTTCATAATTCAACCCTAATGAGTTCACAAATGTTTGTGACGTAGATGAAAATACAATTGTTCATTGACAAGATCAATGATGAGATGTTGGGTTTCTAGCAGTCAAAGTGCTCCACGAAGCCTTTGATCATGTCTCAGTGTTGAAAGTCAGTATTGAAGTCAGGTTTGAGAATCTTGAAATGGTTGCAAATAAGGTTGTATCTCCGCAGTACTTCTACTTTGTGCAGTTAGTTTGTGCTGTTATTCTTATTTTCAGTTCAGGCTTGTCCATTCACTGTCTTTCTATTCCACTTTCAGAACACCAGAATTCTTTTTTCCAAACCTCTTCCATTTTTGCCTACTTCCAAAAGTTCAACAAACCTGGTCCTTTGACCAAACTTTCCAAAATATTCAGAACACCAGAAATAGAAAATAGTATAGAAGTAATTTGTTTATTAACCAAAGGTTTTCAATTTTTCTGCATGTGCATTTTGAATCAAAGTGGTAAATTGGAATTATATTGATTTGTAATTTGTTCCATTTGCAGCCTGCACAAGATCAAATCTTGTAAAATGTACACATGTAGTTGATGTTAATTATTTGTATAGAACACTTCATTGTAAATAAAGTAAGTCAATCTCATAGGTTACAAGGTATTATTACAAGCTATTTTAACAATGTTTCAGCAGGACAGTAATTATTCTTTTACGACTGTCCTGACTTAAAGAAATGGGAGCTGAATATAGTAATGTATTGGTTAGAATGTTGATATAATCTATTAAAGCAGAACAATTCTGTCACTGGCGTAACAAAAAGAGTTCTGGACCATTGATCTAGAGACATGAATTCTAAGCTACCATAGTAGCTGGCAAATTCATATTTAAGTTTTTTTAAATGGTAGTCTCAGTAGCAGTAACCATGAAACTACATGATATTCATAAAATTACTCATCTGATTGGCTGAGCAAAGGAAATCTGCTATCTTTACCCAGCCTGGCCTTTGTGTAAATCCAGATCACCAATGGGTCGACTCTTAACAGTTCAGGAAGCTAGGGATGCACAATAAATGCTGCCGTTGCTGGCAGTGTCCACATTCCTTAAGTAATGTAAATAATCTAATGGACATTTTATTGCAGAATACTTCAAAAAAAATATGGTTAGTCTGCTGGATGATACAGGGTAGCCCATCATTATAGGATCTTTGAAAGCAAAATGTTGAAAAATCCAGCTATGGGGAATAAATTGAGCTTTTTCTGTGGGGAAAAAAAGATTTGTTGCTTAATGTTGCTATTTTAAGTAGTGCTGTATATGGGAGTCTGGCTGGGTGAGAGTGCTGCACCTGTTTTCTGTGATGTCCCAGGCAAATCGTTGGTGGGAGCAATCAGTGGCAACGAAAGTATAAAAGAAGGTAATTACCCAAAAAACATTGTCTCCTCAGACTCACAAGCAGCAGATCTGGTAAGCTGGCCCCTTTGCATAAAGTCAAAGTAGGGCTCACTTGCCAGCTAAGACCTTCTCTGTTTATAAGTCCCACTCCTTTCACATGTACAGTTTAGCAAGGTTGCACTCCATTTGATGCCAGTACTCATGCTCAGCAGCCTCTGATCACTCACAGGTCATACACACAAAGGATCTATGTCTAATTTTAGTAAGTGTACTGCCAGCACACAAAGCACCCAACTGCATTTACAGTCATAGAGTCATACAGCACAGAAGCAGGCCCTTCGGCCCAACTGGTCCATGCTGACAAAGATTCCCATCTAAACTCGTCCCATTTGGCCCATATCCCTCTAAACCCTTCCTATCCATGTACCTGTCCAAGTACTTTTCAAATGTTGTTAATGTACCTGCCTTAACCACTTCCTTAGGCAGCTATTCCACATACCGATCGACCTCTGGGTGAAAAAGTTACCCCTCAGATTCCTATTAAATCTCTTTCATCTCACCTTAAACCTATGCCCTCTAGGTCTTGATTTCCCAACCCTGGGAAAAAGACTGTGCACATTCACCTTATCTATGCCCCTCATAATTTTATACACCTCTATAAGATCACCCCTCATTCTCCTACGCTCTAATGAAATATGTCCCAACCTGCTCAACCTCTCTCCATATCTCAGTCCCTTGAGTCCCAGAAACATCCTTGTAAATCTCCTCTGCACTCTTTACAGCTTAATGACATCTTTCCTATAGTAGGGTGACCAAAACTGAACACGATATTCCACATGCAGCCTCACCAACATCTTGTACAACTGGAACATAACATAATGCCCTGACTGATGAAGACCAGTGTGCTAAAAGCCTTCTTCAACACCCTGTCTACTGATGATGCCACATTCAGGGAACCATGTACTCCTAGGCCCCTCTGTTCTGCAGACTTCCCAGGACCCTACTGTTCGCTGTGAAAGTCCTACCCTCATTTGTCTTCCCAAAGTGCAACATCTCACACTTACCCAATTAAACTCCATTCAGTTATGATCCATTAATTTATTTCCATATTTCCTGACAGCATAGGAGGAGATATTTTGGGCCATCGAGTCTGTGCCAGCTCACAAAGCAATCCCATTACCCATGGATTTTCCATGTAAACTATTCCCTCTTATTTCCATCAACTCTCCCCAGCTCCTAACACTCACCTACACATTGGAGACAACCTGCAGTGCCCGATTAACCACACATCCGTGAGATTTGAGAAGAAACTGGAGGAAACCCACATTGAGACTCCACACAGACAGCACCAGAGGTGAGGATTGAACTCGAGTTGTGAGGCAGCAGCATCACCCCTTGGTGATCATGAATTTAAAAAAGAACACTGGAGCTCACAAAAAAATTGTGCAGTGCAAGAGAATGTCTAAGTAAGAATGTTCCTGCTTTTCTCAAAGGACAGAGACAAATATTTACTTGCACTCGCACTTTATATCAAAATCCAGAAATCTTGCCCAACTGTTCAGAAGACCCAAGGCCAAATTGTAGAAACAGTCTTTCAAGCGCTACTCTCCCTTATAGAATTTTGACTTTGTAAATTACAGGATTGACCATTAGAATCTCTTAAGTTTATTCAGATCGTGTGGTACACCTGTTTTAAATACCTTCAATGCTCTCACCACTATTGGAAATCACTGAAACTATTCTACTTCCAATTCATGGAAATTTTTCCACTCACCAATCCCCAACTTACTGATAGTTGCTTTGTATGATTGTACCTTACATAGTCATTCTAGGCCAAATGTACTTTCCTGAGTTTGACTGATGAGATTGACTGGTCCTCCCTCCACCGTATCCATACCTCTAAGTTGTTTTTTGTCAGTATGCACTGGTGTGGATCATGTTCAGTTCCTGATTGGTCACTTTTTGCTAACAGGCACCACTTTTTATGTGTTGTATTTTGTAGCACAGTCCTAAGCTGGGAGGTTCCCAGGTGTACAGTTTATCTTGCTGAAGTCCATGGCCATATTAATGATTCTGTTGAAGTCTTATGAATTGTAAATTGTGAGAGCAAATAAAGTGAAGTACTAAAGAGAAAGGAGGGGAAGAATGGGACTGAAGGGATTGCTCTTCTGGAAGTTGAGATGGGTCAAACAGCCTCCTTCTCTGTCATAAGTAGGTTGGCGATTCTACAAAATATGTGCAAAAATATTAGGATACGTAGCATTTGCTGCAAAAATGTTCACTGTAATGCTTTTGTTTGGTGATAGTGATTACATTCAATTTTTCATACCTCCCAGGAACCTGCGGGTCACAACGTTTCCAAATGCCTGATGCCTTTGTCCTTCTTGGTGGTGTTTCGGTCAAGGATTTAGGAGGTGCTTTCAAAGTTGACTGGGCGACTAACTGCAATGCATTTTGTAGATGGTATAAACTGGACCCAAAATGTACTGTTAGTGGAGGGAGTGAATGGTTGGGTTGCCAATCAAGCAGGTTGTTTTGTTCTGGATAGTATTGAGTTTCTCGAGAGTTATTGGAGTCATCCAGACATGTGGAAAGACTTTGCGGTGTCAAGGACTGAGCCATTCACCACAGGATACCCTGCCTCTTGTAGCCACAGTATTTATATGGCTGTACCACATGTTAGACGACTTGAAGTGTGATTTTGAAATAACTATAAGTTCACACATAAAGCTTATTCTTATGGTAATATTGATATTTAGACCATAGAACCATAGAAAAATACAGCACAATACAGGCCCTTCAGCCCACCATGTTGTGCCGACCTTCAAACCACTCCTAAGACTATCTAAGCCCTTCCTCCCACACATCCCTCCATCTTAAATTCCTCCATATGCTTATCTAACAATCTCTTGAACTTGACCAACGTATCAGCCTCCACCACCGCCCCAGGCAGCGCATTCCATGCACCAACCACTCCCTGGGTGAAAATCCCCCTTCTGACATCTCCTTTGAACTTCCCACCCATTACCTTAAATCCATGACCTCTTGTATTGAGCATTAGTACCTTGGGAAAGAGGCGCTGGCTGTCCACTCTATCTATTCCTCTTAATATTTTGTATACCTCTATCATGTTTCCCCTCATCCTCCTTCTCTCCAATGAGTAAAGCCCTAGCTCCTTTAGTCTCTCCTCATAATCCATACTCTCTAATCCAGGCAGCATCCTGGTAAATCTCCTCTGCAGCCTCTCCAACGCCTCCACATCCTTCCTATAATGAGGCAACCAGAATTGGACACAGAACTCTAAGTGTGGTCTAACCAGAGTTTTGTAAAGCTGCATCATTACTTTGCGGCTCTTAAACTCGATCCCATGACTTATAAATGCTAACATCCCATAAGCTTTCTTAACTACCCTATCCACCTGTGAGGCAACTTTCAGTGATCTGTGGATATGAACCCCCAGATCCCTCTGCTCCTCCACACTGCCCAAAATCCTGCCATTAACCTTGTACTCCGCCTTGGAGTTAGTCCTTCCAAAGTGTACTACCTCACACTTCTCTGGATTGAACTCCATCTGCCACTTGTCAGCCCAGCTCTGCATCCTATCAATATCCCTCTGTAAGCTTTGACAGCCCTCCACACTATCCACAACACCACCGACCTTTGTGTCGTCTGCAAACTTGCTAACCCAGCCTTCCACCCCCTCATCTAAGTCATTAATAAATATCACAGAAAGTAGAGGTCCTAGAACCGATCCCTGTGGGACACCACTAGTCACAGCCCTCCAATCCGAATACACTCTCTCCACCACAACCCTCTACTTTCTACAGGCAAGCCAATTCTGAATCCACACGGCCAAGCCCCCCTTGATCCCTTGGCCTCTGACCTTCTGAAGAAGCCTACCATGTGGAACCTTGTCAAACGCCTTACTAAAATCCATGTAGACCACATCTACTACACTACCCTCATCAATCTTCCTGGTCACCTCCTCAAAGAACCCTATCAGGCTTGTGAGGCAAGATCTTCCCTTCACAAAGCCATGCTGGCTGTCCCTAATTAGTCCATATTTCTCTAAATGCTCATAGATCCTATCTCTTAGAATCCTTTCTAACAGCTTACCCACCACAGACGTAAGGCTCACTAGTCTGTAATTCCCTGGACTATCCCTACTACCTTTTTTGAAAAAGGGGACAACATTTGCCACCCTCCAATCCTCCAGTACCGCTCCCATGGACAACAGGGACTCAAAGATCCTAGCCAATGGTTCAGCAATCTCTGCCCTCGCCTCGTGCAGCAGCCTGGGGAATATTCCGTCAGGCCCTGGGGACTTATCTGTCCTAATATTTTCTAACAGCTCCAACACATCCTCTCTCTTGATATCTACATGCTCTAGAACATTAACCTTACCAACACTGTCCTCTGCGTCATCAAGACCCCTCTCCTTGGTGAATACTGAAGAGAAGTATTCATTGAGAACCTCACCCACTTCCACATCTTCCATGCACATCTTCCCACTTTTGTCTTTAATCGGACCTACCTTTACTCTAGCCATCCTTCTGCTCTTTACGTACGAGAAAAAAGCCTTGGAATTCTCCTTAACCCTACCTGCCAAAGCCTTTTCATGTCCCCTTCTCGCTCTCCTCAGCCCCTTCTTAAGTTCCTTCCTTGCTACTCTATATTCCTCACGAGCCCTGTCTGATCCTTGCTGCTTACACCTTATGTATGCTGCCTTCTTCTTCTTAACTAGTTGTTCCACCTCTCTCGTCACCCATGGTTCCTTCACCCTGCCATTCCTTCTCTGCCTCACTGGGATAAATTTATCCCTAACATCCTGCAAGAGATCCCTGAACATCGACCACATCTCCATAGTACATTTCCCTTCAAAAATGTCATCCCAATTTACTCTCGCAAATTCTTGCCTTTTGGCTCATAATTCACCTTTCCCCAATTAAATATCTTCCCATCCTCTTTGCTCCTATCCCTGTCCATGACAATGCTAAAGGTTATGGAGCAGTGGTCACTGTCCCCCAAGTGCTCACCCACTGATAGGTCTGTCACCTGACCTGGTTCATTACCTAAAACTAGATCTAATATGGCATTCCCTCTAGACGGCCTGTCAACATACTGTGACAGGAATCTGTCCTGGACACACTTAACAAACTCTGCCCCGTCTAAACCTGTGGCACTAAGCAGGTGCCAATCAATATTTGGGAAGTTGAAGTCTCCCACGATAATAACCCTGTTATTTTTGCATCTTTCCAAAATCTGCCTCCCAATCTGCTCCTCAGCATCCCTGCTGCTACCAGGGGGCCTATAGAATACTCCCAGTAGAGTAACTACTCCTTTCTTGTTCCTAACTTCCACCCATATTGACTCTAGAGAGGATCCTTCTGCATTATCCACCCTTCCTGCAGCTGTGATAGTGTCCCTGACCAGTAATGCCACCCCTCCTCCTCTTCTCCCCCCCTCCCTATCCCTTTTAAAACACTGGAAACCAGGAATATTCAATATCCATTCTTGCCCTGATGTCGGCCATGTCTCTGTAATAGCCACAATATCGTAGTCCCATGTACTTATCCAAGCTCTCAGTTCATCACCCTTATTCCTGATACTTCTTGCATTTAAGTAAATGCACTTTAGCCCATCCACCTTTCTACTTTTATACCCTGTACTCTGCTTCTCCTTCCTCTAAGCCTCTCTACCTGTTAGATCTGACTTTTCCCCATCCCTTTCTTCCTCTGATGTACCCCTCTAGTTCCTGTCCCCCTTGCAAACTAGTTTAAACGCTCCCAAGCCACCCTAGCAAACCTGGCTGCAAGGATATTGGCCCCCCCTCAGGTTCGGGTGTAACCTGTCCTCTCTGTACAGGTCCCACCTTCCCCAGAAGAGATCCCAATGATCCAAAATTATAAAACCTTCCCTCCTGCACCAACTTCTCAGCCACGCATTTATTTGCCATCTCCTCCTATTCCTACCTTCACTATTGCATGGCACTGGCAGCAATCCCGAGATTGCTACCCTTGAGGTCCTGTTCTTCAGCCTTCTGCTTAGCTCCCTAAACTCACTTTTCAGGACCTCATCTCTCTTCCTACCTATGTCATTGGTACCAACATGAACCACGACTTCTGGGTGTTCTCCCTCCCGCTCAAAAATTCTGTGGACCCAATCAGAGACATCCCGGACCCTGGCACCTGGGAGGTAACATACCATCCGGGATTCATGCTCACTGCCACAGAATCTCCTATCTGTTTCCCTGACTATCGAGTCCCCTATCACTACTGCCTTCCTCTTCTCCTCCCTTCCCTTCTGAGCAGCAGGAACGGTCCCAGTGCCAGAGACCTCGCTACTGCTGCTTGATCCCTGCAGGTCATCCCCCTCAACAGCTTCCAAAGCGGAAAACCTGTTATTGAGGGGAACAGCCTCCGGGGTCCTCTGCACTATCTGCCTGTTCGTTTTCTTTTTCCTTTTCTCTCTCCTGACAGTCACCCTTCTATCTACTTCCCATCTACTTCCTATCTATTCCTATCTATTTCTATGCGTTTGGAAATTTAAAGCCAAAGAATAGCACTGTGCAAAACCAATAACCATACGACATTGATAATAAAGCATTGATCTTTAAAAAAATTTATATCGTCTTTAAGATATTTGCTACTTTTACAGTTAACAATATCTGTTAATGATTGAAAATTATTTTTGTTTTAATTTTTTGGTAGGGTATAGGCAAAACTGGGAATGCAGGATTTATTGCTGAGCATGAAATTGTCTAGACAGCAACAACAAAATGATGTGGTATCTATTACTAACTTCATGGATATTAGTAAATAATTGGGTGTCATTAGCTCAGAAGTATTTTATAGTTACTTCTTATTGCACTAATTATCAAAGTTATTGAATTTGATTCATGACACATGCTGTAGTAGAATGTAACTTCTGAGCTGCTAATCAAGTAGTACATCCAAAAATGCTGGCATTACACAACAGGTTAGGCAGTAGCTGTGGAAATAGAAACAGAGATAACTATTCAAGTCTGTGACTCTCCATCAGTAACCCACTTGGTTACACAACTCAAATTAGAATATCTGATAGTTGATACAAAAGCTCTATCACATTTCTGAGTGCCTCGATCTTTTTCTTTCAGTTTCTTCACCAGCACATGTTTATTTTTCATCCACCGAGTGGAAAACTGGAAAGGGCTGTGTCCAGAAATGGTCAGAGCAGAACCAATGGACACATATATCAGTGTCAAGTGCCAGCAGACTCAGAAACTGACAGATAAAATCAAAGTGGAGGGACAAAGGTGTGAAAAAAATGAAAGCAATAACTGAAACTACAGCAGTCAGAGAAAGGACAAAGTTGCAAAATAAAAGAATAATGGAAAGAGTCACATTCAAATAATGTGGCACTATTTCTGAAGATGACAGATGGTTAGTTGACTCCTGATTTAAAAAGGTGTGTATATCAATAGAACAACATTAGTAGTTGCTCAATAATAAACATTTTGTAGAAAGAGCCGATCAACTTGCACGATAGAAATTGATAAAAACTGACAGAGCAAAATCAGTTTTCAAAAGTTTGTTTCCAAACTGAATTGGCAGAAAATGTATAAAAGCACAGGAATCTCACACAGCGTAATTTCTCTGACTTGTAGCTGCATTTTAGTTTGGAATGAAGCAAGTTTTAGGAATAGATTATTGACTAATTGTGATCCATTGCAGTCTAATGTGGTGTAACTCTTGTTGAATGCTTTTCTTGAATAATAACATCGATTTTTTGAATAATCTATCCAGAATTCAACGTAGGTTCATTTGATTATTGAGACCAGTCAACTAAAAGTAAGAAAGTGGATACTATCTTAAATTGAGTTTTCATTTGTGCAAGTGCGTACTCAGCTTATCTTTCTAAGAATGACTTTATGATTAATACTGCAGCCTTTTGGAAGAAAAATATATGTAGTTGAAATTGAATGGAATGCAAGTTGTGATAACATGACAGTATTTTAACTTTGCTAATGTTAACACTATACACACGGAAAAAAAGTAGGCAAAAGTAGGAGCATCTAGTACCTTCATCAATTCTACTCTTTATGCCTTGTCATCATGCCTTGTTCATTCATTTACGTGAAACTGAACAAGAATGGATCCTAGGATAAATAATACTTGAGAGCAGGAGAAGTCATACTATCTTAAAGAATTATAGCATCCATATCGGGTAAAAACAGTGTATGCTTTCTTTATTTATAATGAAACCTCACACAAGTCTCTGGTCTACGTCAGAAGATTGAAAATATTTGTTTCATTCATGTTGCAACTGTTACTAGCTGTTAGGTATAATTTAGCTCTGATAACAAAATGTAAAATCAGAAATAACAAAAATATTTTAACTGTGTCAAGAAATACCACGAATATTGTACTTTCATCACCAAAATAGTGCAATATACTATGTGCAATGTATAACGTATATATTCTTTAAACTTTTAGTGAAGAATTATGTTTAAAAATTATTTAAATGTTTAAATTGAGTTTAAATTATACTAATTTCTAGGGAAATGGAGCTTGTAAATTCTTCTTTTCTTCATCTGGCTAAATAATATAGAATCATATATTGCAGAAACCAAAATTTGAAGCATCTTAAGATCCTTATGGACTTCAGGTCTGCTGGTTTAATCTGACTGCAACGAGAATATTGAACTGAGCAATGAACCTAGCTCAGCATATTAAGAATGTGGCAACATTAGAGGTGCATTTTGTACTTTCCTTTCCAGCCTTAGTATTATTCATTTCCTTTGTTAATGGTAACAGTAAAATTGACAGGTGTGTTACCTTCTGCCACTTATCCAGCCTAATCTATCTGGTTATTATTACAGCTCTATTCCAGAAGCAGACCAGTTTTCATTAAGAAGAGAATTGTAAGACCAATTTGTTGTACCTGAAAAATAACTACTGCTCATTGCTATAGAAGTTAAAAATATCGCTAAAGGTTATTAATTCTCTTTATCTACCTAAATAACATCTGATTTATTTTAATCTTTATTTTCCTCTGATGGTCCTGCGCTTTAGACATCAGATGACTTTAAGTTCAGCATTAGCTTCTTGGCATTTTTAATAAACTCTGCAAACAATGAATATTGTTTCAGCTCACCCACTGTGTGCAGTTTGTAACAGATTTGATGTCCTGCTTTTATTTATGATTATACACAAAGTGTATATCAATAAATTCTAAATAAAATAATATGGAACATCTCTGCAAAAATTAAGTTACACAAAAAGAAATCCTGCTATTACAACAATTCAGCATGGAAACATGGGCAGCTGAACCAAATCCACCACAAAGCTGGCCTAGGATTTGTAAATTGGTTAATTTGGCGAAAACTGAAGATCAAATTAGAATGAAAGAAACTTATGGAATACCAATATGCTATTTGGCTAGTGCCAACTTAAACTACATATTTTGCACTTTTGATGCAGGCAACAAAAAGATCAGAAACATTTGATGGGACAGAAAGTAAAACTGCAATGTTTTTGGCACATGGAGCTTCAGATTACCCATACATAGTAGTACCTGATGGAATGATGCATGCAGTGCTGGTAATCTAAAGACATTGTGGTTCAATGAGTTTTTGCGGTCTGCCTCTATGACCTAATATGCGCATGGTAAAACATGCGCTCATCTTAAGTCAAATGAAGATAGTATATTGAAAGCATTGGTTCAGTTGAATTATTATACAGGAGTCGGTGACAGCTTAAGAAGTAAATTCTGACCAACTGCTTATTCTGAACATTGTATAAGAAGAAGTAAAGCCTCTATAAAAGACTGGCTTTTAAAGAAAAATGTGTGGTTGAGAATCCAGCTATTACTATAGAGATTAATCTAAAATTTTGAGCAAAAATGTAAAATGATCTGTGCCACTTGCTTTTAAATAGATTAGCATATACATGTGGATCATTTATATATTTTTTGATAAAGCAAATACCAAAGTGAAAGTTCAGAGTAGGCTGGTTTACTTTATCGCATTCTTTGAAAGATGAGAAAACACCTTACTTCACTTTGTAAGATTAGCCAGTTTTACCTGTAGTGTGTCACAGCAAGTGTAAACAGAATGTCAATGTGGCGAATCACCCTTATGTGAAAATATATTTTAACTGGTGCCCGAATTTGAGGGGTTCATGCTTTTAACATAGTGTGCAGTGGAATGCAAAAATCATTAAAATGCAATTCATTTTAATAGACTATCTCAAAAAAAATACCCAACGTCATTCATATTGGTGTCTGGGAATGTATGGCTGTAATTGACAAGCACTTGATTCATAGTCCTTTGCATGTCACTGACAGTTACATGTTACCAAATCAGTCCAGTGATTTGCAAGTTAAGTGAATAAAATTTTAAATATATCTATTTTTTATTTTATTCAAATTAAAACACCACCACAATTCAACAGAGTGTACTTACTTGAGCCCATTCAGATTGCTTTCTGCCATTGTAGTATGGAACATCACATCTTCAGCATGTCCTAACATGTCGGTTTTGAAACTCAGATGCAATATGAGATACTAATGATGGAAAATGAAAAATAAGAAGGCATAGTTACTGCTGATGACAAGAGTGCATGGTTTAGTTGAAAAGGTTGCATTGATAATTGAACTTACTTGTTGCAAATCGAAGTTTCCTGCTGGAGATATAAATGGAGGGTGGAATCTGCATATAGATAAAATTTGCCTTATTGGGCTTATCTGGAGAGACTTACAATTTCTATAGCAAGGTCTTAAAGATCCATATCCATTTTGAAATTAAAATAGTAGCATTGTCCTTCCTTTAGGCTTTATTTGAATTTTATGGAACATTTTATTGTAAAATAAGAATGACGTGGCTCTCATTTTAACTAGTTTTGAATTTTTGAGGGAACATAGCTTTTATTTTACTTTATTAAATAATAACCTTCCATGTACTGCCTGCTTACATCATTTTTTTTCAGTTGGTTTGTCAGAGCAGTCATGAATGCTATAACAGATAAATGTGTGCAAAATATCTTAAATTCCACAGTACACAACTGGAATGCCCAGCTACTAATTCTCATATTTCAGAGTGGTACCCAGGTTTGTTCACTATTGATATACAGGCATTTATTTTGTCATTAAGTAAACTGAAACAGAATTGAATTGGAAATGAGTTTTATATATAATGGAAACGCAAGACTCTCAACAGATATGTGCACCTTGTATAAAACTCCAGAACAGGTGTGTGTACCACTTTGATTCATGAGCACTGCTGTCCTAGTTCATCCATTTTAGTAGCAAACAAAAACGTGTAACAATTATCCTAAAGCTAATGTACTGATCTTCCTTCCTGATGCTCAGAAATTGCAGAAGCTCGGAATCCCTTACACACTGAATGGTAAAGTGTATTTTCATGTCACTGAAGATTACACCTGGAGTGTCAGATTAAATGCATATTTTTCATAAATATTTCATGCCACCTTTAGAATTGGCTAAAATGTTCTTTTGGATTTAATGACTATGATATGTATATCAGTTTACTTCATGCATATTCCCACAAGCAAATTCATAGTGTTATAAGCTTTTATACCAGTCATTTCAACTTAATTTCAATATAATAATTAAAAAATCTTAGCAACATCAAACCTACAGAGGCTATTACCAGTTTGGCAGCTGGATACTTGTGATATATCACAATAAATAGCAAAAGTTTGGGTTTCCTTGACAGAAATTGGCTGAAAGCAGCTCATCTGAAGGGAGCACAGTTGACATCAGTCCTCCCGGAGAGGGAGAACAACCAGAAGAAACACCAGAAGAATCCATGGAGCCTGAAGCATGCTTTACTGAAGGTATGATGCTGATGATATCAAAGATTGCTTCAATGCCTAAACATATGAGATGATTGCTTATGTTCTTTGTATATAAGTTAACATAAAAATAGATTTGTATTCATTTCCCCTTTTAAATTTGACTACTGTTTGCTATTCTGTCTGTTGAGAAAATGATCATGTGTATTCGTCCCAGTGCTCCGGACATTTATTCTGCTTTTGCTGAGGTTGAAAAATATCTGACCTGTAAAAAGAAATATTTAGAGATTCTAGTGTAATATGTAATATTTTCATTGTGTCTTATGATGACAGTGTTAAAAGGAATAATAATAGAATTATCAAATTTCAAATCAAAATTACATCATTCAGATTTTTGTGATCTCAGTCTAGAGACTGCAGATTTGTACATGAACAAGACAGTGCAATATGTAAACAGTTTGTGAGGTGAGAATAACTTCCTTTGATATCAAGGCAGCAGTTGACTAAGTATGGTATCAAGATAACTTGGTAAAACTGAAGTCAGTGGGCAGCAAAGTGAAACCAATCCAGTTGGTTGGTTTCATATCTCACACAGAAGAAGAGGGTTGTGATTGTTGGATGTTTCGCAGTCCAGTACCAGACCATCACTGCAGGAGTTCATCAGGGAGTGTCATAGGCCCAACCATCTTCAGCTGCTTCATCAGTGACTTCCCTTCATCAATGGCCTTCCTTCCGTCGTAAGGTTCGAAGTGGGGATGTCATTGATCGTGCAATATTCAATTCTATTGGCAACTCCTCCATCACCAGCAGACAGTGACTGCATTGTATACCATGTAGAAAAATGAATGCAGTTACTCACCCACGCTACTCTGACAACACTGTGATCTCTCCCATTATGAGGTCAAAGGCAGCAGCCGCATGGGAACACCACCGCCTACACGTTCCCCTTCAAGCTGCACGCCATCTTGTCTTGAAAATATATTACTAGTCCTTCATCATCACTGGAACGCCCTTTCACCAGATGGACTGCAGCAATTGAAAGACGTGGCTCATGGGCCATTAGAAATGTGAAATAAATGCTGGTCTTGCCAGTAATACCTAGATCATAAATGAGGAATTCGAAATTCTCCGGCAACGATTTGCTGACTGTGCTCATGGAGTCCGGTGAAGGAGTGAGATTTTGCAGTAGTACCTTTGCATTTATGCTACTGAATCTGCCCAAAAATCTGGATGAATGGCAACAGGAAGCCAAGGTACATTTTAGTGATGTAAAAACTCGATCAAACACACGGCATTGTTCATTTCAGCACTACATTAATCAAAATTGACATTTCCTGGAATAAAATGTGACAATGTGTTGCATTGCTCTGGAAGTTGAAATGGGGACTTTCCACCATGAATCCTGCTTGCAGAATCTTCCGGAACAAGAGCTCTGCCAACTTGTATCATTCATCATGACATTGCATTTCTTCAACATTGCTGGCTGAAATTCAACGATGTTTCTCTATAAAAGGCCTGGAGTTGGCCTCTCACAAACCAACCAGTTTTTGACAGCGTTGTCTGTCTTTGTAATGTCAAGGGTCAGTCACATTCTCACTTGCAACTTCAGCATTTTGCTGCACAACACTTTGGACAATGCCGCCGTGAGGCAGCAGCTCAACGAAGTGTGCCACTGAGCTACCTAAAAAAACAATCATGCCCTGTTCAGCCAAGTTCAAGTCACTAAAAGAAGGAAAGCAGTGGTCCAGTACCAACCCAAGGGGAACACCACTATATACCTCCTCCCGTCTGAAAAATAACAATTCATTAACACACTGTTTTCTGTTATCAAGCCAGCTATTCACATTACAAACTTTCTTTTCACTGGGGTTTCAACCTTGATGATAAGCCCTGAAAAGGGAAAAAACCTCCAGAAACTGAAAATCTGAAACAAAAACAGAAAATGCTGGAAATGTAAAATTAATGTTTCAGATCAATGATCTTTCACTGAAATGTTAACTCTGTTTTATTCACTGCAGAAGTTGCCAGAGCTGCTGAGGATCTCCAGCATTTTCTGTTTTGATAATGTCTGTTGTGTGGCACTTCATCAAATGTCTTTTGAAAGTCCAAATCCACCACATCATTTTCCGTGTCCATCCCCTCATCAAAAAACTCTTTCAAACTAGGCGGTTCATTTTCACTTTAACACATCCACACTGGTTTACCCCACTCAATCCATGTTTGTCCATGTGACTGCTAATTAATTTTGTCCTTAATTTTCAATTATGCAAGTTTTTCCATTGTGTTGGTTAAACTGACTGGCCTAGAGCAGCTGGATTTATCCTTGCACCCTTTTTTTGAACCAGGGTATAATGTTCCATTTCTCAGGCAGTACAGATGTTTGGCAGATTATGACAATCCCTCTGCAATTCCCTCCCTTACCTCCTTCCTTCCCATTACTCCTTTCACTATGAGCTTACAGATTGGGCCCTATCTTTTTCCACCTAAATTCTACTGAACCATCGCCTCCTTAAAGGATACACATTTTTCAATTACAGTTTTGCCTGCCAATTATTGATCATCTGGCCATCGCTGAGTGTGGGGCAGTTGAGAGCTAGTGACTGAGTATTGCAGGCATTACCTCGAGTTTTTAACCTTGACACTACTTTAAAAGCCATCATACTTCTTCCTACATCGCTCCATTTTCAAGGTAACTCGCTTTTGGATGTTGACTAATTGCCCCCATCTGTGAGGTGCACTCAGCTTTAGCTCTTCATATCCTCATAGAACATCAAACATAGAACACTACAGCACAGTACAGGCCCTTCGGCCCTCAGTGTTGTGCTGACATTTTATGCTGCTCTAAGATCTATCTCACCCTTCCCTCCCACATAGCCCCCTATTTTTCTATCATTCATGTGTCTATCTAAGAGTCTCTTAAATGTCCCTAATATATCTGCCCCCACAACCTCTGCTGGCAATGCGTTCCACGCATCCACCACTCTCTTTTAAAAAAAACTTACCCCTGACATCCCCCTTATACCTTCCTCCAAACACCTTAAAATTATGTCCCCTCGTGTTAGTCATTGTCGCCCTGGAAAAAAGTCTCTGGTTGTCCACTTGATCTATGCTTCTTATCATCTTCTACATGATAGGAAGGTCCATTTGGCCTATTAAATCCATGCTAACTCTCAAAATGTACACATCTCCCCATTTACTTCACGTGCCCACCCACTCCATCCTGATTCTCTTTCAAAGCAACCAGGATGTTGTTGGAGGAAATTGGAGCACCTGAAGGAAACCCACATGGTCACAGGGAGAATGCAAACACCAGAGAGGCAGTGCCAGAGGTTAGGATTTAATTCAGGTTGCTAGGGGTGTGACAAGGCATCACCATATGCTGCGTCAATGTGCTGCCCTCTGTGCCATTGTGCCATCCTGGCATAAAATACCATTCTCCTGCTGTAATATGGAGGTTTCAGTTTGAGAAACAGTTGACTCTCTCCCCTTTCCTGCCCTTTCAGCAGTGGTGTATGTGAGCTGTACGGATCCCATTAAAGGCTACAGCTACACTCTTGCAGCGGTATGGCTAAGTGCTAGCAACTCAGAAAAATCTCTTGGGGGTTTAATTAGGGCACTCTATTTGCTGTGAAAGGAAGCATTTGGGAAAAAAAAAGCCTGACCTATTGCACTTAGATCTTGATTAAAAATCACAATTTTAAGGCACATTTTTAAGGGCAAAGCTTGGGACAGTTTTATGCACTAATTTCTGAACATGTATTTCTAGGCCAATTAATTTGTGTTTTTAAGTACTTGAGTTTGGTTAAATATTTTCTAATTATTTTAAGTGTTTAACTTTTTGTTTATTTTTTAAATTGATTGAATGTTAATTGTTTTAAAATGAAAAATTAAAAGATTTTAACATCTTTGACAACTAGGCTTGATTTAGCTGCTGTCAATATCTGTTCTGACCTTGTTGAGGTCGTGCTTGTCTGCCACCTACCCGACCCCCCAGGTGACCCCTTATCTGCTTAGACTGCATGTTTGTGCATATGTGCAGCCTTGTCATTGAGGATCAGGCCAACACTTTGCAGGAAAATGAAGCTGTGGTATCAGCGAAGGATGTCTGGTGGATGAGCCTTCACACACTTTATGCAAGAAAATGGCCTCTTCTCCACTAGATCCAGTACAAGAGTAGAATCATAGTAGAGGGTAGATGATTGGGACAAGGAATGAGGGAGGATTGGACATTGAGTTAGGGTGGCCATTGTCATTGGAGAATGTGGAATCTGAAGCAAATAGGGGTGTTGGTTGGCTGGAAATAGGATCTGGGTTATGGTGGTATGGGGGGTGGACAGAGGTTAGATGGGGAGTGAGACAGGCAATCAGGGACTCTGAGCAAATCAGCAACAGTGGTGCTGGAGGATAACCTACAGTCAGGCCCCCTTAAGCTGAAGTACGCCTCAACCATATAGATGAAACCTGCTGTGTGGCCTTCATCTGAACAAAATAATTTTATGCAAGTGCTGTCAAAATGTGTGTTGCATGCCTTTGGAAATGCACATGCCTGGTGGTCTCTATGTATGTACGGTCACTGACTTAGTGGACGTAAATTGGATTTGCTGAAATGTGCTATGTGCATTGAAAATACTCATTTCCATTTTGCAATTGGATCATAAACCATGTGCCATGCAATGTAATTTCTAAGCAATGATACTTGGCCTCGGACATTCTTAACTTACTGTTTTTCAAAGAATGGAGATTCTGCATTTTGCAGTTGAATTTTATACATCCAATATATATCGTTATATTTGCTAAAGTTTGGTTAATATTTGGAAAATCTAAATTCTGTTGTCTGCTCCTAGTCTTCACTGAAAATGTATTCTTAATGTGTGTTACAGCATAATAGTAAAAACTGTTTAAAAACTAAAACCCTGAAGATGCTGGAAATCTACAATAAAAACAGAAAATACTGGAAATCCCCAGCTTTCACACAGCATCCATGATGACTAGGTCTTTGACCTGCAATGTTAACTCTGTGTTTCCCTCCTCAGAAGTTACCTGACCTGCTGGGTATTCCCAGCATCTTCTGTTTTTATTTGTAATAGTAAAAAGTAGTTGCTAGAATACTCTGAAGTCAATTAAATTTCGCATTTTGATCAGTTGTATCATTATTTGCATAAAGTAACCTTTCAGATATTATTTGAAAACAGTTATCATGCTTTACATAATGGTAATTGTAAACATAAAGAATTGTAAACAAACAGAATTCTACACATTATAATCTTGTGAAACATCACTGCCAAATTGAGGAAAATTAACAACAGTATTTTCTAAATGACGTGATCTCTATTTTGTGATATAAAACATATATATTTAACTAAAACTTACTTAAATATTAAAGTTGTCAAGTGATTTAACTAAACACTGTTGTTTTCTATTAAGATCACAGAACTGTAACTTCAAATTTAAAGGCAGTTCAAAGCATAGGTCCACCTTCTTGTTACTTATCTCCTTCACAAAACATTTTGTTTAGCTCTGTAATGGCAGTTATTTTTAACCTGTTTTTGGTATAAATTTGGTATCCGGTTTGATATACTTGGTTCAATTAATACTTTTACTCACTACCTTATTAACAGGGAAATGTTTGATCACTTTGCTTATTTGTAATTGTAAAGATTATGATAGAACGGGAAGATGACTGTGCTCGCTATCAGTATTCCTCTAAGCTAAGATGCTGTGCCTGTTCATGTCATCACTTATATGTTCTAGTTGACCTACTTTTGCAAGCAGTTCAGAATGTGTCATTTTCCATAGTGTCTAACAACAACTTGAGGTGAACAACATTTGTAATCTTAAACTGCAATATATATTTGTAAATTGGAGCCTGAATCATTGAAAATGTAAATATGGAAAAATGCTGAATCTACCATAAAACAAACATCAGTTCAAATACTTAGACAATCAAATGGCCATTTCTAAGAGGTTCAACTCCTTGTGTCAGCCTTTCAATAGATGATATTTGGAATGTTATTTGCATGTTCGATTTTACTGGGTAATTTCAGTTCATCAGAGATGGTGAGTAAGCCATTTGGAACAAACTCGGTTTAGGGAGCCATTTTCTACGTACATTGCCTTAAGGGTTTTACAGCATTTAGTTTGACTGAATAACTGGAAACCAGATGAGTAGAAAGGTGGCAACAACTTCAGGATAAACCAGAGCGTTTCAACCTGAAGCTGTGTATTAGCACCTAGAGGAGACTGCCAAAATAATTCATTCAGAGGGTGGAAAGCAATGAAAGCATTCGTCAATTTTTAAAGACCTATTCTGCTTCACATCCACTTGGGCTGTTTGCTTTCAAATGCAATGACTTTTGTTTTAAGATCATAATATATAGGAGGCTTCTGTCGTATATCTATACTTTTATCTTTTTAATCATTGATTTTGTTAAAAAAACATTCAAATATTGACTTTTTAACATTGATTAATGTGCATTAAAAAAAACTGGTTAATATACATTCCCTTTTACCCTGGTTAATGTTTTCAGCCATTGTGTGACTGCACTGCAGAAGCAATTGTTGGAAATATGCCTTTCCCTCGGGTAGTGAATGGGGAGATGTATTAAAAAACAGAGGCAGTCTGTCTGTCAGATTCAGCAAAGGCTGTAAGTTCAATCAGACTGTAACAGAACACTCAGGACGGTAAAAGAGATTAGGTAATGAGTTATATTGGTTAATCAATCAGATGATTGATTGGTGTGAGTAAATATGGACAAGCTCTGTTGAGCCAAAATGGAAATGGTACTCACTTATGGAATAAACCTGCTTATTAATTTGCATTTGGTCTTATCTTTTTTAATTTCAAAAATAAACTTTATTCATAATAATATATATACAAAGGAAGAAAACAGTGCAAAATACAAAAACTTAACATTCATGATTGTTACATTTAGTAGTGTAAAACTTAAAGAGAAAAAAAACGCACAAACGTAGCACCATTGCCACTAATGTGACACCCTGAGGTCATACCCCTTTCATTGTTCGAGGGGCTTCACTCAGCCCCTCCATGTGAAGTAGCAGAAGGAGCCAAGACTGTGGTCAGGTGGTTTCTCCATCTTCTTTTGCAAGTGGATTCTACCACATTTGGTTACATCATCAGACCATCCTTTAAATAAGTGTGGATCACTTACAGGAACCTATTTTATAATTCATTCCTGGGATGTGGCTGGCATTTATACCTGTTTACCCTAGATGTGGCCCTGGTTGTCTTGAACTGGACCATTATATGGAGAAAGTATTCTCCAATTGGTATTAATTTGGATGTGTCAGAATTTTACTGGGTGACAATGAGGGTATGGTAATAACTGGAGAGGGTCTGACATGGAAGGGAACGCAAAGGTGATAATGTGTGTTTGTGTACACGAGTTGATCTTGTCCACTCTTCCATGTGCTGGACGGCTTGTATTTGGGACTGGCTGCCATTTTTAAGGGGTCACTAAAACTGAGAGCCCTGAGATTTGTCCTTTGTATCCATGTTTAGTGCAAAGATATATCACTTGTAAAAAAAATTATTAGTTGTAAAAAGAACATATTCACCAGCGACTTTCTCCCTAATTTTTTTTTGTTTTTTGGTACCTGTAGCACCCAAAAAAATAATCTGATATTACTTTTTACAACTTCTTTCATTACTTTGCTGATTATTGGGAATAGATGATGATTATTTATTGATTAATTTAACCACAGTAAATGGCAATTTTCAGGGCTGAATGCATCCATTTTGTATGTTATTTTTGACGGTATAATACCTCAACTAAACTATCATTGAGAAATAACAAATGATTTTTTTGGAGTTAGCTTAAAGGGAATTCATATCTCATGTGCTCTGCTATCATGGGCATTAACTGCCATCAATTATCTTAGAATAATTTATGAGTCCTGTGTTTCTTATTCCTACAGTACTGAGTTGGAGAAGAATGAAAGAATTTTATGTTATACGTGCTTAGCATTTTTTTAAATCTTTGCAACAAGAATCTGGTTACTGTGTGGCAAATTAGCAACGTGATGTACTTACATAAGTGAGATAACATGCATGATTAATGCATGGTGGCAAGAGAAGAAAAATGTAGGTGCAAAAACTATTCACATTAGGTCATTTATATTTCTGTAAAATGTGTTACATTAGATTTCACGTGATTCAATTACGATTTGTAATTTGCAACAAATCCTTTCAAAATAAATTCATGATAGATTCATTTTTTTCTTGCATGTTTGGAAGGCATATGAAAGTGCTTATATTATGTAATAAAGAACTGACTCAAATTTCAGTATAATATTACCCTGTTCGTTTTCATGCCTTATTCATGTAATAACGAACAATGGCAAATCCCAAGTTTTTCAATGAACTTTCCCAATATTGTAAATGCCAAAATAAAATTAAATACCAGTATTACATTATTATACCAAGTAATAAAGTAATGTCTATTACTTTAAACGTACACTGGGAAGTAGCCATCAGTGTTGAGAACTAGAATATTAGGAGTCCAGTGTATTTCATCTCAGTCAAATATCCAAAACTAAAGACACGTCTTCAACAAAAGTAAAATCATGCAGATACTGAAGGTCTGAAACTAAAACAGAAAATGCTGAAAGTGTTCAGCTGCTCAAGCAATATGTACTTCCCAGGTGAAGCAGTAATTGATTTGACCTACTTTCAATTTGGTATGTGTTTAGTACGCTCACAATATAGTCATTGAGAAGAGTAAACAAAGGCTGGGTAATTGCTTTGTGGAACATCTTTGTTCAGTTCAGAAGTTTGATCCCAAATTTCCAGCATATGTGTGAAGAGAGAAAGAGTTATTTTTTCAGGTCAAAGTCCTTTAATCAGAAATGAAAAAAGCCAGGCAATTAATTGGTTGCATTCAAGAACAGAGCCAGGAAAAAAGGGAGGGGAGAAAAGAGCTGGTGTCCAGTGGGATTTAAGGGTAAGCATAATTAAATGACAGAAGAAATAATAATCGCCCAAGGCAAAAGGGAGGTTTTCATGGATGTCAGTCTGGGCAAAGTAAATAAAAGAAACAGTATCCTTTCGTCATCAAAGAAAAACATGTGGATACTGGAAATCTAAGGTAAAAGCAGAAAATGCCTGGAAGACTGTGACTGTCTGACTTTGTTGGACCCAACATTGAGCTGGGAAGGCTGTAATGTGTTGAATCGGAGGATAACATGCTGCAACATGGGCTAATGAAGAGTTTCCTTGGAAATGGGCAGGAAGCCAAGGACAGCAGAAATAGAGTGGGAAATTTAAAGTGACACTTAACTAAATGTTTGCAATCACATTTCTGAACTGAACAAAGATGTTACACAAAGCAATTACCCAGTCTTTGTTTGGTCTTCTCAATGTTGAAGGAAGTATAAGTAAATCAATGCCACACCTGGAAAGTATGATTGGATCTCAGGACTATGGAAAGGGAGAAGGTAAAAGGGCAGGTGTTGCATCTCCTGCAGTTACATGGGAAGATGGACATGTGAACTCGTGTCCCTGTGGGAAGGTCCCTTCGGAACGCTGAGAGGAAGAGGTGTTTGGTGGTGACATCGCATTAGAGATGCCAGAAAATGGCACTATAGCAAAATATTGTGAATTGAAGACTTGGTGTACTTCTGGTATGTCTTGTGTTAACATTTATTCTCATCTTTGTCAGGATGTGTAAGGAAGTTCCCCTTTTGCTATGTCAACATAGAAGAGGGCTCAGGCAAATCCTGGTGGAACCTCAGAAAGACCTGCTACAAAATAGTGGAACACAATTGGTTTGAGACATTCATTATTTTCATGATTCTTCTGAGCAGTGGTGCTCTGGTAAGAGAGTTTTTAGACTTTCCAAATAACTTTTTCACATTTTTTGTTCTACTTGTGCACGCTACTATTATATGCATTTTCGAAAAGAAGGAAAATAAACTGCACACTACATATTGAGGAATCAAGGATTCTTGCTCTTTATAACATAATAAACTAGGTCATTCAATCCATTAAATATGATTCAAAGTATAACCAGTAGTTCAGACAGGAGGAGCTATCTGCTGTGCAATAGATTAAAATCAGTCACTTTATTTCTATTAAGTTCTAAGACCAGTAAGGCCAATCCAACTAATCTACAGTAGACTGAAACCAAAAGTGGTGGTGTTGCTTACTGATGGGGGTGGTTTGTTGGATGTAAAAGAAAGGAAAAAAAAGGTGTGGAATCTGATTAGAAGACTCAGCTTAACCTTTGTTAAAATGCCTTCATTTTTACAAATTTTCTTTCAGGCTTTTGAAGATATTTATATTGAACAACGGAAAAGCATCAAATCAATGCTTGAATATGCTGATAAAATCTTCACCTACATCTTTATTCTGGAAATGCTGCTGAAGTGGGTGGCATATGGTTTTGTGAAGTATTTCACGAATGCATGGTGCTGGCTAGACTTCCTCATTGTTGATGTATGTATCCTCAATTTCCCATTTTATTGATAATCCATGGAATGACGAGACAACATCATTTATTTGGCATTATGATTCCTACTGTCTTATTGCTCAAGGGCCACTGTGTAAAATTAAAATTTCTCAGGGATCTGCTGGAAAATGCAGTCCTGAGATTAATTAGATTTTTTGGGGATAGAGGAAGGAATAATAGAAGAGTAGGAAACTGCTTTCTGTATATATGAGGATGCTTGATGATAGCAATAGTATCAAAAGCGGGAAAATGTCTGAATAACTATTGTCAGCAATGGTAACCTTCACTTTGATAAATAAAAAAGCTACACGTTTCTTCAAATGGAAGCTGTGTCAAAACAAAAAATAAATTTAAAATGACCTGAGCAATGGCATTCAGATTGGGTATAAGATACAAATCTGGAATGCTAATTGAAAATTGCT
The DNA here is from genome assembly GCF_009764475.1 of Pristis pectinata. Lineage (NCBI taxonomy): Eukaryota > Metazoa > Chordata > Chondrichthyes > Rhinopristiformes > Pristidae > Pristis > Pristis pectinata. The sequence goes on along the minus strand of NC_067405.1, from coordinate 35,448,472 downwards.
GCCCCAACCTTACAAATTTAGGATACCTGATATGATTATTTATGAGAATTATCTTTGCTGTATATCACAGACTTGAACATAATTTAAAAAGTTCTTTTAATATTTATAAATGCTCTGTAATTCAATGCTCTTTAGAAAAACAGTTGGTTCAGTAGAGAGCTGCAGGGATTCGACTAGCCTAAGATTACAATTTATGTTCTGTGAATTGTCTGAATCTCCGTGCCTGTGATGCTGCTGCAAGCAGGTTTTTCATTGTACCTGTATCTCACCGCACTTGTGCATTTGACAATAAACTCACCTTGACTTACAGCATGTTCAACTATTGGTGATATTACATAAAACTATTAGTAGAATCCAACCAATTTTAATGCCATTTTTATTTCTGTAAATGTATTACAGCCAATTCAAACCAAAAGTGCTAGTGCTGATATTGATGGGCTAGCCCTGATTGTTTGCTGAGAAACAGATGAAAAATGCAGCTTTTTTAAAAATTTGCTTCTTGGAATATGGACATTGCTGACAAGATACTTGTATTGCTGTTAAGGAGGTGGTGATGAGCCACTTTCTTAAACTGTTGCGGCTCTTCTTGTGAATGTATTTCCACAATGCATTTGGCGAGGAGGTTCCAGGATTTGGACACAGCAACAATGAAGAAACAGTCATGTATTTCCAAGTCAGGATGGTGTGCAATTGGGAAGGGAACCTGCAGGTGGTGGTATTCCCAAGCATTTGCTATCCTTGCCATTCTTGGTGCTGAGGTCGTAGTTTTGGGAGGAGCTGTCAGAGTAGTTACAGTAAGTAACTGCAATGCACAGGCAGTGGTGAAGGGAGTGAATGTTAAGAGAATGAATGGGCTGCGAATCAAACAGCCTACTTTGTTCTGAATAATATCAACATAGCTGAATGTTGTTGAGCTGCATTCATCCAGGCAGTTGGAGAGTATTCCATCGCACACCTGACTTGTGCTTTATAGATAGTGAAAGACTTAGGAGGTTAGCAGCTGAGTCGCTTGCTACAGGATACCCAACCTCAGACTTGTTCTTCTAGCTGCAGTATTAATGTAGCTGGTGTTTATTTCCTCTCAATGTTGACTGCCACAGTTGTTGATGGTGGGAGACTTGGCTGTGGTAAAGCCATTGATTGTCAAGGGTAACACATAAAATGCTGGAGGAACTCAGCGGGTCAGGCACTGTCTATGTAGGGAAATGGGCAGTTGACACTTCAGGTTGAGACCCTTCATCTGGAATGAAGATTGAATGAAGATGGAATGAAGTCCAGATGAAGGGTCTTGAACCAAAATCTTGACTGTCTGTTTCCCTCCATAGATCTGCCTGACATGCTTAGTTCCTCCAGTGTTTTGTGTATTGCTCCAGACTCCAGCATCTGCATTCTCTTGTGTCTCCTGAATGTCAAGGGTAGTTGGTTAAACATTTTTGTTGGAAATGATTATTGTCTAGCACTATTGTGGCAAAATGTTACTTGCCACCCATGCCTGCTTGTTGTCTTAGTGTTGCTGCATGTAGGTATGGACTGCTTTACTTGCTATTTCATTATATTGTTTCACAAGTTACATTAACTGCTTTGAATTTTTTTATGTTTTCCTTTTATTGTCCAGGTCTCTTTAGTCAGCCTCACAGCTAATGCCTTGGGCTATTCAGAACTTGGTGCCATTAAATCCCTCAGGACACTAAGAGCTTTGAGACCTTTAAGAGCATTGTCACGATTTGAAGGCATGAGGGTAAGATGGAACTCAAGTTATGCATGTACGATAGGGGCATTTAGATCAGAACAAACAAATGAAATAAGAATAAGTTACAGAAATGGCTCTTTCACAATTTATATAGCCATAAATTATCAGTATCATAATGTATAAAATTCACTTGTGCCCTGTTATTTAGCAAAGTCTTTTCATTGGAGTGTTCCCAAATAATTTCCAAGTGCTTGTATAATGATTGGAAAAAGACAAAGTAAACTTTGATTTGAGGGCACCAGGAAGGAAAATGGAATCTTTTGTGTTATATGGCTTTGTGTTGGAGTACAGAGGAAGGATATCTTACTGAGATTGTCTAGGACTTTGGTTAGAGCTCATCAAGATGTTGTTTTTGTAACTAAAGACAGTAGATATTTTTGTAATTGTTGCACATTTTATAGCATGGTTTTCCTGTGAGGTCACTAAAATAATCATCATTAGTTGTACACCTGCCAAACATGATACCACATCTGCTAAACCAAGACCAGTCATTGTTTGATTTCATTTTCCAGTTTTACAATATAATGTCACTAGTTTTGATTTTGCAGTCTGTATTTTACTTATAATTTTGCTTTTTTTCTTCTTCACAGTAATCAAATTCTGTGACATCATCGGTCCACCACAAGGTTTTTTTCTTTATTTTGCTTTTCAATACATGCATTACCACTTAGCCAAATAGCTTCTGTTAATTCTTTATATTGTTTCTTTCTCCTTATTTCTGATCATTTTGTTTATTCCTTTTCATAATAAATATAATCTTGACTGAACAATTTTATTTCAGCTGTAAGTATAAATTGTAACATGTAGCAAATATTTTTTAAATGTCACTTACTCAGTTTATATAACTAAGTATCATTCTGAAATTGATAGGCTATCTAATGTATTTTTCCTCAAAATATTGATTTTTAGGTGGTCGTCAATGCCCTGCTTGGAGCAATTCCTTCCATCATGAATGTGCTGCTTGTATGTCTGATATTCTGGCTCATTTTCAGTATAATGGGTGTGAATCTGTTTGCTGGAAGGTATTATCATTGTATCAATACGACTGATGGAACTCAATTCCCCATTGAAATTGTTGACAACATTACAGATTGTCTTCAGCTTAATGAATCTGCACGATGGAAAAACGTAAAAATCAACTTTGACAACGTTGGAGCAGGCTACCTTGCTTTATTACAAGTGGTAAGTTAACTTCAACCTCATGAAATAGTTCGAAGGAATAACTGCATTATAAATGTACTTCCACAAAGAATATGCCAAACTAGTGATGGGTTAGAACTGCCAGGCCAGAGTTATTTATCTTATGGGCCACAGACAAGCTTTGGGCCGATTTTGCTCCTCAGCAAGATCTGCTTCAGCTTGTGTTTCTTGCTTACCTGTTTGATGCTCCCAGGAACAAAATGTGAAGTTATTGAGCCTTACGTGCTGCAGTGAAGATCTTATATAACCTTGCACAACTTCTGAGTCTTCTACACTTGTGATGTCCTGTACCTACTTTTTGCTGATGACTACAACTGGATGAATACATTGAATGGTCTGCCCCAGCCCCAGGATTCTCTAGCTGTCTGCTTCCCATTGGAGAGAGAATGACTAAATCGTGTTGCGATTTGAAGAAATTTTTTTGTTGCTTAACAGTAGTTCAAACATCCAATGTTGTTGCATATAATTTTATTTTGATGTATATGTCTGCAGTTGAAAGATTTTGGGAAAAAAAAGTACATTGGTTATTAAATGTCATTATTGGCTTTTGTAAGTTTGCAAGCAGCTTTTCTATTGAGTACCGAATAGATAGAAGTAAGTAGACAGGAAAAGGAATGAGGTCCTGAAGAGGGAAGAGAGGGAGGTAGGAAGGAAGCTAAAAAGCAGTACCTCAAGGGCTCTCTGGATTGCTGCCTGTGTCAGGTGCCAGTGAGGGTAAGAATAGGAAGATATGGCAGACGAATGCGTGGCTGAGGAGTTGGTGGAGGGGGCAGTGTTTCAGATTTGTGGATTACTGGGATCTCTTTTGGGGAAGGTATGATCTGTACAAGAGGGACGATTTACACCTGAACTAAAGGGGGACCAATGTCCTTGTGGGAAGGTTTGCTAGAGCTGTTGGGAGGGTTTAAACTGGGTTGGCAGGGGGATAGGAACCAGAGTGTTAGGTCAGATGATGGAGCAGTTGGGATAAAGGTAGACACTGTGCAGAGAGTCTGCGAAGAAGGATAGGCAGTGGATCAGGCATAAGTGCAGTCAGTTGGATGGGTTGGAATGTGTTTACTTTAATGTGAGAAGTATTAAGAAAAAGAGTGATATACTTTGAGCATGGATCAGTAGGTGGAATTATGATGTTGTGGCCATTATAGAGACTTGGCTGTCGCAAGGGCATGATTGGCTGCTTGATGTTCCAGGGTTCAGATGTTTCAAAAGGGATAGGGAGAGAGGTGAAAGGGAGGGGGGCAGTGGTATTGTTAATCAGGGATAGTATCAGAACTGCAGAAAGGGAGGACATCGTGGAGAGATTGTCTACTGAGTCAGTGTGGGTGGAAGTCAGAGACAGGAAGGGAGCAATCACTCTATTGGAGTATTCTATAGGTCCCCAGTAGCCACTGGGACACTGAGGAGCAGGTAAGTAGGCAGATTTTGGAAAGGTGCAAAAATAACAGGATTGTTGTCATGGGAGACATCAACTTCCTTAATATTGATTGGCACCTCCTTGGTGCAAAAGGTTTAGATGGGGCAGAAATTGTTATATGTGTCCAGGAAGGATTCCTGACGTAGTATGTTGAGAGGCCAATGAGAGGAGAGGCCATACTGGATCTAGTACTAGACAATGAACCTGGTCAGGTGACAGACCTCTCGGTGGGTGAGCATTTTGGAGACTGTGACTACAACTCCCTGACCTTTAGCATTGCCATGGATAAGGATAGGATCAGATGATATGGGAAAGTATTTAATTGGGTGACACCTAATTACGATGGTATTAGGCAGGAACTTGGGAGTGTAAATTGGATGGTCTCAGGGAAATGCACAGCAGAAATGTGGGGGCTGCTTGGGGAACATTTGCATGGGGTTCTGGATAGGTTTGTCCCACTGAGACAGGGAAAGGATGGTAGGGTGAAGGAACCATTGTTGACAAGAGAGGTGAAAGATTTAGTCAAGAGGAAGAAGGAAGCATACTTAGGGTTTAGGAAGCAAAAATCAGTCAGGGCTCTTGAGAATTATAAGGTAGCCAGGAAGGAGCTTAAGAAGGGACTTGGGAGAGCTGGAAGGGGACATGAGAAGGACAGGGGGATGACTAGAGTGAGGGTTGAACTGTTCAGGGATAGAGGGGGAAACATGTATCTGGAGGCGGAGGAGGTAGTGGAGGCCCTTAATGAATACTTTGCTTCAGTGTTCACTAGAGAGAGGGACTTTGATGAATATGAGGTCAGTGTAGAACAGGCTAATGTGCTGGAGCATGTTGAGGTTAAGAAAGAGTCAGTGTTGGAGCTTCTGAAAAAGATTAGGATAGATAAGTCCCTGGGGCCAAACAGGATATACCCCAGGTACCTATGGGAACTGAGAAAAGAGATTGCTGGGGTGTTGATGATGATATTTGCATTCTCCCTGGCCATGGGACTGGTGTTGGAGGATTGGAGGATGGCAAATCTTGTTCCCTTGTTCAAGAAAGGTGAAAAGGATAATCCTGGGAATTATAGATCAGTGAGTCTTACGTACGTTAGTGGTGGGCAAGCTATTGGAGAGGATTCTTAGGGATAAGATTTATGAGATTTTGGAGAAGCCTAGTCTCATTAGGGATAGTCAGTATGGCTTTGTGAGGGGCAGGTCGTGCCTTACAAGCCTAATTGAGTTTTTCGAGGAGTTAACAAAACAAATAGATGAAGGTAGAGCAGTGGATGTGGTCTATATGGACTTTAGTAGGGCATTTGACAAGGTTCCCCATGGTAGGCTCATCCAGAAAGTAATGAGGCATGGGATTCATGGAGACTTGGCTGCGAGGATTCGGAATTGGCTTGCCCATAGAAGGCAGAGTGTGGTAGTAGATAGAGAGTACTTTGCCTGGAGGTCAGTGACTAGTGGTGTTCCACAGAGATCTGTTCTGGGACCCCTGCTCTTTATAAATGACTTGGATGAGGAAGTGAAGAGATGGGTTAGTAAGTTTGAAGATGACATGATGGTTGGAGGTGCCGTGGATAATGTAGAAGGTTGTCACAGGTTACAGCAGGATATAGACAGGATGCAGACTTGGGTGGAGAAGTGGCTGATGGAGTTCATCCAGAAAAGTATAAAGTGATATATTGTGGAAGAATGAACTTGAAGGCAGAGTACAAGGTTAATGGCAGGATTCTTAGCAGTGTGGAGGAACAGAGAGATCTTGGGGCCCACGTCCATAGATCCCTCAAAGTTGCCGCGCAAGTTGACAGGGTGGTTAAGAAGGCACATGGTGTGCTGGCCTTCATTAGTTGGGGGATTGAGTTCAAGAGCTCCGAGGTAATGTTGCAGCTCTGTAAAACTCTGGTTAGACTACATTTAGAGTATTGCGTTTAGTTCTGGTCACCTCATTGTAGGAAGGATGTGGAAGCTTTAGAGATGGTGCAGAGGAGATTCACCAGGATGATGTCTGGATTGGAGAACAAGTCTTATGAGGAAAGGTTGAGCTTTGGAGCGACACAGGATGAGAGGTGACTTGATAGAGGTGCATAAGATTATGAGGGACATTGATAGAGTGGACAGCCAGCAGCCAGCACCTTTTTCCCAGGGCGGCAATGACCAATACCAGAGGACATCAGTTTAGGAGCAGAGGAGGAAAGTTTAGGTGAGATGACAGAGGTAGGATTTTTACACAGAGAGTGGTGGGTGCCTGCATCGTACCGCCAGGGTGCTGGTAGAGGCTGATACAATAGGGACATTTAAAAGACTCTTGGATAGGCACATGGAAGTAAGAACAATGGAGGGTTATGGGCTGTGCAGGAGGGAAAGTTTAGATTGATCATGGAGTAGGTGTTTATATTGGTCGGCACAACATCTTTGGCCGAAGGGCCCGTACTGTGCTGTACTGGTTTATGTTCTATGTTCTACTTCTGCAATTTTTAGTGACCAGAACAAGGAAAACTGCGGTAGACCAACCAGGTTAAATGAATGACTCCAGGCACAAAACCCTGACTTTAGCATTAAAGTCTGTCTTAAATATCAATCATCCTCCAGCCCTGATGCAGCATTAATCCTCTTCTGCCATATATTAAAAGAAGTCCAAAAAAAACACCGTTAGATCAGACTACTAACATAATGAACTAAACAAAACTGAGAAAAACAATACTTAAACAGAACTGATTTTTTTTTTCTTTCTCTGCCAATTATACCTTACAGTTATTAGGTGCCGCATTACTTTATTCATATGCTTAGTAAGTTATAATACAACTTCCACCATCTAGTGTAATCATAATTTAACTCTGCTTTAAGAAGTGCAGGCTGGTCTTAAACAGCACAGAGTAGCTTTACGCTGTGATTAAGATTTTGGCCCAGACTGAAACAAACAGACCCTGAGAAGTAGGGTTAGAAGTAGCTGCAAGCCACAGTTATATTAATCAGTGGAAGAAATGGGTGTGAGGTAATCTTGAGTTGCAATACCCACACCTGTAATGGACTTAATTACCTATTGTTTTCCTGAATTTCTCATTTGTGTTCAAATTAAAGTACTTATTTCAAAGTGTATGTCATTGCTATTGACATTTTATAATTTAAGAACATAGAGATTAGTTGGGCTCAAAATTTAATTTTTTTTGAGTTGGAGATGAAAAAGAACAATCTCTCACCCCCTCCCTGACAGCTAAATGAATAGCACAAAAGCTATGAGTATACAGTATATTCCACCACAAAGGTACACACTTAGACATCTCTAAGATATATATTTTTCTTAGATGTATATGTGTCAGAAAGTTGTTCAAGTTTGTCCTTTTCTGCCACTCAGCAAAGAGTTGAAGGTAAATTTTGAACCATATAACTGCACCCAGCGTGTGACACTGAATATTGTAAGATTACATCCCATCCAAATCTGGCTAGGTGTCAGAAGATTTGAGCAAAGGTAATTGTGCCAGAATTTGCTGAAGCGTCTCGATGTAAATGAGAATTCAGAATTTCTGCATCAATGTTGAGGTCTTGAACTTGCAAGAAGCTCCTTGCCACCTATTTTCTGACTGTATTCTGACGTTTTACTCCTCAGTGATGGAGCATGAATTTGCTTTAGTCCCCCAGTACTTATGCATAAGCTGTATACTAAACCTGTGCCGGATTAATTATATAGCATTTTTGTGTTTTAATTTGCATCTTTTCAAAATAAAAATCAAGACATTCATGATTCTTGTCATATGTAACACCTGCCAAGACTGGACTTGTGGCTTAATTGGCATTAAAAGATTTTCAGCTGTTCATTGGGCTTGTTCTGGCCCATCCACCAAAAGCTATATGTCACGCTAATCCTGGGGCTGTGCAGGGCTTCACATTTTAGGGTGGTGTGGTTTTGAATGGAGCCAGAAAAGACAAGTATGAATTTACCATGAAGGTCAGCAGCAACTGTGGAAGGCCTGCTGGTGGAGTAGGTTCTGGCTCATCAGGTCGAAAACTAGGTTTCATGGACAGGCTGAGGTTTCAGGTGGAACATTGAAGATATTAAAAGATTTTAAAATAGTGAATTCAGTGAAAAATTACAATTGCATTATATGACTTATGTAATTTTAAAAAATTGAATCTCTTATTTTGAAATTTGATACACTAGTTAAAGGCAAAATGAGCAACTTTAATAATATTCTCATAATTGTTTTTTAAATATTGGGCAAAATATCAACATGGGAGTCAGATCATATTAGTATACATAAAAGCAAATCAAGAATTAATTTGGACACTGAAATTTATATTGATGTTACAAATGGTTTTCTAAAAGTGAAGCAAAATTAAGTTGCACAGTGAATTATGGGAATGCACGCAAATGTTGTATTTGTTTTATTATGTTACTGGTCAAGTAGAATAGAAGCCGGTCTAATGTCATATCAACCTATGATCCAAACAATGACAATGACTGGCTGATTATTCAGCTGATTCCCCATATGTACCAGTGTTTATCAACTGAAAAAGAAATTCTCATTTATATATGAATATTTATTCTCAGGACATTTCAAAGCACTGCACAATCAAGTACATATGAGTGAAGTCCCTGCTCTAATGAGGGCAAACATACCATTTAAAAATGTTCAAAAGCATTTAGGAGTCTAGATATTGGGATCTGAATTTGGCAGTGCTTGAACATATATGCTCGAAGTGTTATAAACAATTAAGCCAAGCTGCCTACTCATTATCATTATTCCAGCAATTGGCTATTCAGTATTAACCATAATGTTGATTACTTTCATGGATCATCCCTGGGCCTGATTCTTTGACTGGATAGTTCTGTAATAATTAACAAACAGGGCAGAGTCAGCCTGGACCTTTTTAAGTATGGTGCATTGTGGTTGCAGCACGTGGAACATAAGGTGGCATGACAAGGAATTGCGCAGGTCGGGGATGGGGCTGAAACCACCAAAAATGACCGAAAATACATGCAATGTCAACATGTATGGCAGAGCCCAAAGTCAACCTTGTGTAAGGGCTTGGAGCACATGCAGCCCAGCATGGGAGTGATTACCATCTCCATTAGAGTAATGTAACATAGGAGAGCCAACGTGTCAGCTTCCTTGCAGCTTAAGCAGAAGCTACCTAAAGTCTGAAAGGTGCAGGGCCGGGCCTCAATTTCTGTGGTGCAAGCTCAGCTTGTTGGCGAGCATGCTGACACAGCTGCCATCAAGACTGAGGGCACCAGACCATATAGAGGTGTATAAGATCATGAGGGGCATAGATAGGGCGAATGTACTTGGTCTCTTTCCCAGGGAAAGGGAATCAAAAACTAGAGGGCATAGGTTTAAGGTAAGAGGGAAAAGATTTAAAAGGCACCTGAGGGGCAACTTCTTCATGCAGAAGGTGATACCTATATGGAATGAACTGACAGGTACAATTACAGCCTTTTAAGACATTTGGACAGGTACACGGATAAGAAAGGTTTGGAGGGATATAGGCCAAATGCGGGCAAATGGGAATAGCATAAAAGGGCATCTTGGTGGCATTGATGAGTCGGGCCGAAGGGCCTGTTTCCGTGCTGTATTACTCTATGACTCTATGATCAGAGTTCAGAGGGCCATGACAGCCCTGAACTCTGCCCTACAATGCATCACTACAAGTGCATTGTCACCAAACTATGGCAGTGGCTCCATGCAGCAGGAATCAACTGCTCCCTCTTAGGATGGCAGCTTTTGGGATCTCACCACAGCCCCTCTACCAATGTCCTTTGTTACCTGTCAATCACCATCACCGACTCCTGCATTTCACAGCAAGAAGGCACAGTGTGAGGGCAGTTTTTAAAGTCCAGAGCTGCTTAGAGCCAGCAAAGCTATCTGCAGCCTTCCACCAGCAGATCTTAAACAAATGCACAACGGAGCACAAGGCCATGTTGAGAATGGACTTTAAGAGAATGCAGTGAGTATTTAGATGACTTTTTCATGGTAGTTAACATGGTTTGATATATAAGCAGAATGTGGAATGTTGAATTTGTGTTGGCTTTTATCTTTCCATTGTGGTCAAGTGGATGCTTTGATGGTCCACAGTAGGGAAGATAATGTGGGAATTATTGTGGGATGGGGAAGTGGGATAGCACAGTCTGATGCATTGGTCTCAGATCACTCAGGCTTTGCATGTTGCCTGCTCGTTTGCAGTTGCCCCTTGTCTAGCTAATAACAGGGATGACTATAAGGCTGTATACCACACAGCCGACCAGGACAAATCTTGACAGCACCACAAGGCTCCTCCAGAATAGTCCAGGCAGATTGACGTGCCAGTGGTCTGCTCTAACAAAATTGCACATGGCAACATAACAAAGAAAAAATAATTATGGATTTTGAAATTAAACATCAATGTAGGGGTAGTTATCTGACTTTCTGCCAATAAGAGTATGCAAGCTATTTCAATGATTCTTTATATGACAGGCTTCAAAAGGAGTTTTCTTCTCATTTTAAATTGTCACTGAAACTAAATAATTCCCTGATGTATACCAATTAAAGTGCAGCACTCTGTTTCAGCAGGAGGTGCAGATGAATAGAGCCAAGAGCTGCCTGTGCTTGTCATCGACCTGTGTGATTCATATGGGTTGAAATTTTCCAAATCTGCTGTTGTGGCCTGGTTGCTTGAAGCATTTGCAATCCAGAATGACAAGATCCTAGTGCTGTTATGTGGACAGGTGAAGGAAAGGGCAAATCGTCCCATCCATGAGACAGCAGCAAAGACAGCAGATGGTTTTGCCATCCTGGACAGATGGCAAAGCCACACTCCCAGGTTTAAGCAACCCTGAAATCTGACATTCAGTAACCCTAATAAACATTCCAAAAAACTATTAAACCAAGGTTAGAAGTATCTTAAGAATGAGTAAAAATAAAAATAATAAAACACTTTGAAGGTATTAAAAAAAGTTAAAAAATATTCAATTAATTAAAATACATGTAAATTGCCTTCTACTTACCTTGGTCCTTTACACCCTTTTCTCTCCTTTGAAGTTCAGGGACTCACTGTTTCTTCACTAAGATAGATTGGGCGCAGTTTCAGTTGGTATACTCTCTTGCAGAAATGCTGGGTAGTTGCAGCAGTCGCCCACTCTGTGGACTGTAACATTGGACTGTAGTCAGAGGCACTGGCGAAGAGTGCCCAGCAATTTAAGGAGTGCCATGTTTGTGTGGGTGTCCTGAACTTGGTAGTACTTGTGCTGAGAACTGCCAACATTTCTCAGCATGCCTGACCCTTTAACTTCTGTAAAGAGTGAAGGAGGTTTGGATGAAGGAAGTATAAATAAATGTAAATCATCAGCAGCTATTCCAAATTATCATAGAGGTGACTGCAAAAAAAAACACCTGGTCAACTTTGCTATATGTAGGGCTTTGTTGTATGTTGTTTAGCTGTCATATTTGTTGACAGTACAACATTGAAAAACAAACTTAATTAGCCATGAAATGCTTTTGGATATCCTGAGGTCATGAAAAGTGTTGAATGAATGACATTTTGAAGCAAATTTAGTGATTAGATATTTTGCAAAGAAATACAAGTATATTATTTGTGATGCCTGTATTTTTGCCATCAATGAGATATCAGTCATGGCATTTATTGGCCTACATTTCCCCTGTGCAGCTTTAAAACGGTGGTGATGGTCTGCCTCTTAAAACACAAATATATTCTGCCACCATCCCAACAACTCTTCCCCACACTAGCAATCTCTCTTCCTCTTCTATTGACTGCTCTGACACATTTAAGTGACAAGTTGTGAAGAAGTGAGCTATGAGAACTAAGTGCTTTCCCTCCCGCCAAATAGATATTTCCACTGCTGTAGACATGAATCCAGGATGGTGTGTCGCCACCCTGGTCCCAAGGTTTCTAATAGGGGAGGGTAAACAGCCACAGGTCATGGTCCAATTGGGTACTAATGATATAGGTAAAAAGGGGGATTAGATCCTGCAACATGAATTTAAGGAGCTACATAGCAGATTCAACAGCTCGGCCCCTAAAGTTCTAATATCTGGAATATTTCCAGTGCCATTTGCTAGTGAATATAGGCAAAGAGGATAGGTCAGAAGAGTAAGTGGCTAAAGAGATGATGTAGGAGGGAGAGCTTTAGATTTCTTGATCACTAGCACCATTTCTGGGGAAGTTGGGACTTGGACAAACTGGACAGGTTGAAAGATTGAACCAGAATGGGCCCAACACGTTTGTGGGGAGGTTTGCTGGGAATTTTGGTAAGGGTTTAAACTAATTTGGCAAGGGAATGGGACACAGTCAACTGTAGAAGGAAAACTAAATCAGTTTAGTAGGCAGAGTAGATGTGAGTGTGATAAGGCACATGGGAGATATGCAAGGCTGAACTGTGTCTATTTTAATGCAAGGTGTCTGACTAGTAAAGTAGATGAACAAAGTGTTGATCAGTACATGGGAATATCATTGCTATCAGAGATGTTGTTCAAAGAAGGGCAGGACTGGTAACTCAACATACAAGAGTATAGAATCTTAAAGTGTGATGAGGGAGGGTAAGTGCACTGCATTGCGCTGTTGATTAAGGAGTAATGAGGAGGATATCCTGGGAAAAGTCTTCAAATGAGGCCATATGGGTAGAGTTTAAGATTAAAAAGAAAATGATCACTTAGGTGGGTGATTACTACAGACCTCCTAACCATCAGCAGAAGATAGAGGAGCTGAATAGACAAATTATAGAAAAATGTAAGAATAATAGGGTTATAGTTGTAGGGGATTTCAGCTCCCTTGATATTAACTGGGATGCCTTTCGTGTGAAAGGTAGAGAGGGGGTGACATTTTTAAGTGAATCCAGGAGAGCTTCTTGAGCCAGGACATAAATAGTCTGACTAGAAAAGGGGCAGCATTGGGCCTAACCTTAGGGGATGTAGCAAGACAAGTGGTTGAAGTCAACAGGAGGGCATTTAGGAGAGAGTAACCATAATTCTAAGTTTCAAGGTAGTATGGGAAGGGATAAGGATGGTATGGAAATTAGTGTCCTGAACTGGGGGAAGCCAATTTCAATATCATAAAAAAGGACCTGGCAAAAGTAGATTGTGAACAGCAGCTTGAAGGTTGATCCACAATGGACAAGAAATTGAAATAATGAGAGTTCAGGGTCAACATGTTCCCATAAGAGTCAAAGGTGAGGACAGCAAACCCAAGGAACCCTAGATGTCAAGAGATATCAAGGCTGGATAAAGAAAATGGCAGCATATGTCAGATAGAGAGAAGTGAAAACAGGAGAGAATCTTCAGGGACAGAGAAGGTGTAGGATGTACCTAAAAAGAGAAATTAGGGGCGGCACTGTAGTGTAGCGGTTGGTGTAACACAATTACAGCGCCAGCGATTGGGGTTCAATTCCTGCTGCTGTCTGTAAGGAGTTTGCACGTTCTCCCTGTGACCGCGTAGGTTACCTCCGAATGCTTCGGTTTCCTCCCACGTTCCAAAGACGTACGGGTTAGTAGGTTAACATGGGTGTAATTGGGTGGTGCGGCTCATTGAGTTGGAAGGGCCTGTTACCGTGCTGAATAAATAAAGATGTTTTCAAAAAAAATGGGCATGAAATATCAGTAGCCGAGAATCATTTTATGAGTATGTTAAGAGCAAAAGGTTAACTATGGAAAGAGGAGGGCACATTAAGAACTCAAATGCTGGTATGCGTGTGGAGCCAGAGGACATGGGTGAGGTCTTAAATAAATACACTGTATTCACTACGAAGAAGCACATTGTCATTGGAGAATTCAGGGAGGAAGACTGGTGAAATTCCAGAACATGTTATTATTAAAAAGGAGGAGATATTAGATGTCTCAGCAGGCTTAAAAGGTGGACAAGTCCGCAGGGCCTGATGAGATGTATCCCAGTCTGCAACAGGATGTAAGGGAGGAGATTGTGGCAGGGCTGACACAAATTTTTAAAGCTTTGCTGGCCACAGGTGAGGTGCCAGATGACTGAATGATTGCAAATGTGGTACCCATCACCAGAAAGGGCAGTGGGGATAAACCAGGTAATTACAGGTCAGTCAGTCTAACATCAATTGTAAGGGAGTTATTGAAAAATATCTGACAGACAGGATTACTCTACACTTGAAAAGGCAGGGATTAATCAAAGGTGATCATCATGGTTTTGTTGGAGGCACATCCTGTCTGATCAATTTGATTGAATTTTTCCTAAAGGTGGCAGCACAGGTAGATAAAGTGGTGAAGAAGACATACACGATACTTGCCTTCATTAGCTGGGGCAAATATAAGAGCAGGAAGGTGAAAGTACAAATTTGAAAGCTTTGATGAGGCCACATCTGGAGTACTATGCATAGTTCTGGCTGCCACACTGTTGGAAGGATATGATTGTACTGAAGAGGATGTAGAGGTGGTTCACCAGGATGTTGCCTGGATTGAGGCATTTCCATTACAAGGAGAAACTGGATAGGCTGTGTTTGTTTTCCTTGAAGCAGAGGAGGCTGAGGGAGAACCTGATTGATGTATACAAAATTATGAGGGGCATAGATAGAATCAATAGGAGGAAAGTTTTCCCCATAGTAGAAGTATCTAAAGCTAGAGGCCATCGGCTTAGGGTAGGGGACAAGAGGTTTAGGAAGGATCTAAGAGAGAACTTATTCATCCAGAAAGTGGTTGCAGTCTGGAGAGCACTGCATAAGTGTGTGGTGGAAGGCAGGTACGCTCACAACATATAAGAACTATCTAGATGAACACTTGAATTGCAAAGGCATAGAAGGCTATGGACCAAAGCTGGTGAATGGAATTAATAAAGATGGTACATGATAGTCAGCATGGACATGGTGGCCTGAATATTTTGCTTCTGTAAGACTCCATGACTCTAGCATGTAGTTGACAAATTTACTTGAAAAGTATTTAATTTCTTACAATTGAAGTTAATCGTAAAACCTCAGAAAGAAACAATAGAGTTTGAGCAAAAAACTGGAACAGGAAGTATTTCTAAGAAGGCAGTTTTTTCTGTGAACTCTGTAGCATCAGAGTAATGCTGTATATCGAGAAAGAGGAGAAATCGCAACAACAGGAGACCAGAGTATGTAAAGAGTAAAGGGAGAAAGCGTTATGGAATTTGCCACTACATATTGCATTGTGAACAATACCACCAAATGGACTTCTTCAGGGCAAGTTGCACTGCAGGACAACCCACAGTAGTGTTGTGATCAGAACCATCACAAAACTGGGGAAGTAATCTTTGAGCACCATTCCAATGGCTTTCTTAGTGGAAATGAAAGCTCTATCAAAAAATTACAAATTTTTGTAAGATTTTGGAGATTATAAAACAAAGTTTATTGATAGGGTTGAAGGCAGAAATTATTAAATAACAAAAGGGATACTGGTGTAATGGAGAAGAAGGTGGTAATTGGATAATGAAAAACAAATGATGGGTCGAGAGGAGGCTTAAATGGAAATGACAAGAATATTATTGAATTCAGTGATAAGTCTCAAAGGTTACAATATCAAATAATGAAGTGGTGTTCTTCAAGCTTAAATTGAACTTCACTGGAACAGTGCAAAAGCTGACAACAGAGGTCAGAGTGAGAGGGGAAGAGAGAATTAAACAGGTCACCTGAAGTTCAGCATCAAACTTGCCAAATTGAACACAGCTGTTGTGCAAAGCTTTCATCTAATATCTCCATTGTGAAGGAGATTCATTGGGCACAGTGATTAGAGTATATTAAGTTGCAAGAAGCTGAAACAAATTGCTGTCTCAACTGGAAATAAATCATCGATCCCTGCTGAATGAGGGGAAAAAAAACAAAAGGCTGAGGTTGAATCTCCTGCAGTTGTACAGAAATGTGGCAATGGCAGGGGAGATGGAGTTGGTGGCAGCTGGTGCCAGAGTGTTGGAGGGGCAAACAGCTTCCCCAGAATGCTAACAGCAGAGGAGAGGGAAAAATTAGTTTGGTGGTGGCATCATGCTGGATGTGTTAGAAATGCAAAGAATTGGTCAGATACATATGAAGGCTGGTGGGATGGGACTCGAGGGCAAGGACAATCGTGATGCTGGGAAGGGGTGAAGGTGTTAAGATTAGAAGTGCAGGAAATGGAACAGACATGGTATTGATATTGGTTTATTGTTGTCACTTGTACCAAGGTACAGTGAAAAACTTGTCTTGCATACTATTCGTACAGATCAATTCATTGCACAGTGCATTGAGGTAGTACAGCATAAAAACAATAACAGAATACAGAGTAAAGTGTCACAGCTGCAGGGAAGTGCATTACAGGTAGACAATAAGGTGCAAGATCAAACAAGGTAGATTGTGAGGTCAAAAGTCAATCTCATCTCATCGTGGTCAAGAGCCCTTCCAACCATGCTACAAGGAAACCGTTCATTGGGAGAAAAAGGAAGACATATTAAAACACATACATGGTCATGCAGAATTACAGTGAGCAGCTTAACTGATATTGGTAAAATCCATGGGTTAGAATATCATTTATTTGCATGTTATATATAGAACATGAATTCATAAACAGTGGCACGCAAAAGTTTGGGCACCCCTGGTTAAATTTCTGTTACTATGAATAGTTAAGTGAGTAGAAGATGAACTGATCTCCAAAAGTCATAAAATTAAAGATGAAACATTCTTTTCAACATTTTAAGCAAGATTAATGTATTATTTTTGTTTTGTACAATTTTAGAGTGAAAAAAGGAAAGGAGCACTATGCAAAAGTTTGGGCACCACAAGAGATTTGAGCTCTCAGATAACTTTTACCAAGGTCTCAGACCTTCATTAGCTTGTTAGGGCTATGGCTTGTTCACAGTCATCGTTAGGAAAGGCCAGGTGATGCAAATTTCAAAGCTTGATAAATACCCTGACTCCTTAAACCTTGTCCCAACAATCAGCAGTCATAGGCTCCTCTAAGCAGCTGCCCAGCACTCTGAAAATTAAAATAAATGATGCCCACAAAGCAGGAGAAGGCTATAAGAAGACAGCAAAGCGTTTTCAGGTAGCTGTTTCCTCAGTTCGTAATGTAATTAAGAAATGGCAGTTAACAGGAACGGTGGAGGTCAAGTTGAGGTCTGGAAGACCAAGAAAACTTTCGGAGAGAAATGCTCGTAGGATTGCTAGAAAGGCAAATCAAAACCCCCGTTTGACTGCAAAAGACCTTCAGGAAGATTTAGCAGACTCTGGAGTGGTGGTGCACTGTTCTACTGTGCAGCAACACCTGCACAAATATGACCTTCACGGAACAGTCATCAGAAGAAAACCTTTCCTGCATCCTCACAACAAAATTCAGCGTCAGAAGTTTGCAAAGGAACATCTAAACAAGCCTGATGCATTTTGGAAACAAGTCCTGTGGACTGACGAAGTTAAAATAGAACTTTTTGGCCGCAATGAGCAAAGGTATGTTTGGAGAAAAAAAGGATGCAGAATTTCATGAAAAGAACACCTCTCCACAGGGGTGGATCGGTCATGCTTTGGGCTTGTGTTGCAGCCAGTGGCATGGGGAACATTTCATTGGTAGAGGGAAGAATGAATTCAATTAAATACCAGCAAATTCTGGAAGCAAACATCACACCGTCTGTAAAAAAGCTGAAGATGAAAAGAGGATGGCTTCTACAACAGGATAACGATCCTAAGCACATCTTGAAATCCACAATGGACTACCTCAAGAGGCACAAGCTGAAGGTTTTGCCATGGTCCTCACAGTCCCCTGACCTAAACATCATTGAAAATCTGTGGATAGACCTCAAAAGAGCAGTGCATGCAAGATGGCCCAAGAATCTCACAGAACTAGAAGCCTTTTGCAAAGAAGAATGGGCAAAAATCCCCCAAACAAGCATTGAAAGACTCTTAGCTGGCTACAGAAAGCGTTTACAAGCTGTGATACTTGCCAAAGTGGATGTTATTAAGTACTGGCCATGCAGGGTGACCAAACTTTTGCTTCGGGCCTTTTTCCTCTTTTGTTATTTTGAAACTGTAAAAGATGGAAATAAAAAAGTAATCCTGCTTAAAATATTAAAGGAATGTGTCATCTTTAACTTTATGCCTTTTGGAAATCAGTTCATCTTTTACTCGCTTAGCTATTCACAGTAACAGAAATTTTGACCAGGGGTGCCCAAACTTTTGCATGCCACTGTAGATGGATTATTACATTTGGAACACATTGAGTAAGGACAACACAATGCATTCATGTTGACTGTCTGACTTGACTGTTTCAGTGAAGAACTTTGCCCTCCAGTGGCACATGTTGGCAATTTAGGTGTATGTTGGAGCTGCTGCTTCTGCACATTTCTCTCCAGCAAAGATTTCCCTCTCATTTTCTAATATATAATAATATATACTGACTTACATCTGCTAGCTATATATTTACATTGTGATGGATTCAGAAAAAGATCATGAGCAACACACATTGAGCAGGCAATTTCATACTCCTCTAAAATCAAAATACTTTTCAGGTTTTTTTTGGAAACTGGGTTTTGCTGGCAAGATTTATTGCCTACACTAATTGTCCTTGAGAAGGGTGATGAGTCACCTTCTTGAACTGTGGCAGTCTTTCTGGTTCTATTGAGTCAGGAGTTCCAAGATTCAGATTCAGCAATGACAAAAGAACAGTGATATATTTCCAAGTCAGGATGGTGTAGATTGTAGTGTTCCCAAGGTCCTACTGATCTTGCAACTGTCAGAATACCTTGGGTGAATAACTGCAGTGCCTTTTGTAAATGTTATACACTGCAGTCTCTGTGCATCAGTGATGAAGGGAATGAATATTTAGGATGACGGATGGAATACAAATCAAGTTAGTATCTGCTTTGTGAGCCATACAGGTCTCCTTAGTAACCAAACTGCAGTCGCCAGCAGGTATACATTGTCAATGAATTGTGCCAGTTGCCAACTTAGTGAGGGTGTGAGTACACACACTGTCTTGGGTGTCTACAGATTATGGATGACAAAATTGCCAACTTAGAGCTGACTGCCTTGACTAATGCTTATTCTAAAGCATACATGGCTAAATATGTATTTAGCAGCAGGAAAATCTCTTCTCCAGTACTTACTAAATGGATCATCATCTACATGTGGGCCAGTTGGTTGGTTTCTTCCAGCTGTTACCATGATTCTACCACAGTTTGAAGCTTTTTATAGTTCTGTCAAGTTGCTAGAGTCTGGAGGGAGTGATGTGGCAATGTGTTGAAAGATTTTAAAAGCTCAAATCATTTGTTGCCAGAAATTGGTGCATTTAGAATATTCCTCATGCAATACAACACAACTAGGAGAATAAACAGAGGGCACACATAGCTGGAAAAGAGAGAGGGAGGAGGAGGAGGAGGAGGAAAAGCACACTCAGTCTGCCCAGGCTGAAAATCCTCCATCTCAACTTTAGTGAGGAACGATGTATGAGATGTCAGGAATTCAACTAGAATGTTATCACTGAAATCTGACACTTACTAAAACCACAACTGCAATCTCAGGACAAGCCAAAGATGCAGTAGTGCCATCTGTCAAGGTGATGTAGCAATGAACTTTTACACATCTGGATCCTTTCAGACTGAAACTTGAGACATTTGTCACATTCTGTAACACGCTGTCAAAACAGATGTCACTGAGGGTTTCTGTTTAAAGAGAGCTAAGTGTTCTCTTTCTGCTTTAGAACTGCATGTTTATCCTTTGTGAAGCCACTGCTGTTCCTCCATCGTGGTGTTTCAGCAATATGGGTAATCTGTGCAGGGCAGATTGCTGTGACACCCTAAAAGCCATTGTAATGAAGAACCATGAAGATGGCATTGGAACCTGCATGGCAGCAGGCTAATCTTGTATGATGACGATCTAAGTTTCTATTGCAGAACTGCTCAATAGAGCAGGATCATCAGTTATCAGATTCTACAAGTTGTTTGTGTCCATGTATTTGCAAACTGAGGTCGCCTCCACATCCACGCAGGAAAGGATGGGCTCCAAGCGCCAAGCAAAACACTGTGAAAGGGTGGTGCTGGATTTCTCGATGCCCCTTGATGGCAGGCTTTCCTTTCTGCAGTGAACTAAGCATTTCATTGTGCAAACCTCTCAACTTTCTTCTGCAGTTTGCTATGGGTCCTCACTTGAGTGCTTTGCAGTGGAACTCACATGCAACGTTGCCCTCTGCAAGTTAGCTGCAACACTTTCCTTTCTCCTCTTCAGTTGGCTGACCACTTGTGCCCAGTGTATCGCTATGCAGAGGTCTTGCATCAATGCAAGATTACATACAAATGACATTCCACGTTAGTATTCAAACTGGTGTGAGTGTGACCTTGAAATTGAGCAACAGTGTACTTTCATAATTCCTGTCACTTTGCCATTCCTCCACTGTATGACCAGATGGGAGTTCTTGGGTACCTGAATTAAGAAAGGGAAAGGTTAGAGCTTAGGGTGAGAGGCATTGCAATGGGTATATGCTCACATCATTTGCAGCTTGCAACATTGAAGAAATTATGGAGTGAGGGAGATTTGGAGGAGGATTAGGTAAAAGAGTACTGTCATCTTCCATAGTCTTAGCCCCAGGTATCCCAATGTTGGCCGGAGCAGTCTCCTCCACGTGGGTTAGGACAAATAGGTGTACTTGATCCCATTCTGCTCAGACACTGCTGCATCCATCTGTCCCCCATTTTGACCTGAAAGAGAGAGAGAGAGCCCTGTCAGTCATACAGTTATGTTATCTCGCGGTCATTATTGAGTAGATGGCACTGTGTGCAAGTTGGGAAATGTGAGTGTGAGTTTTGCAGCAATAGGAGTAAAATGGAGCATGTGAATACCAGGACTGAGTCACAGAATCATCAAAGTTTACATCGCAAAATGAGATCATTTGGTCGATGAGCTCCATGCCAGCAGTGTCTTGGTAGACAGTGAATGCTGATAACAATGAGTTTGTGGTGCAGTGAACAGCATCTGGAAATGGTTGTGCTATTGGCAGGAAATGATTTTTGAAGATGCGTTCTCAAACCCTAACCATTCATTTGATTTCACTGAACTTGTTGGATCCCTGTATCTAGATCCCCATGGTTTTGCTCCCAGCAGTGACTACATGGTCCAAAAGCCTTCTGAATATAGTAGTAAAACCTCTTATATCTTTGTGAATACTTTCTCTACCTCCTACATCCACTTACTCTACTATGGCCTCCAGTTCATCGTCTGGAAACCTTGGGGATGGTTTGAATATTTCCCAGGTTGAATAATTTCTTGTTATTTCCCAGGTCAACTTCACTTGCAAAACCCTGTTATTGCCTGCTTCAGCTACAGTGGACCTCCTATTTAGTAAATGCAGCCCGGCTTTACACATTGCATGCCAGTTTTTATTGGTGGTAGCCACTCACAATTGATATATCGTGCCAATTTACAGTGCAGTTAATCCTGGCTGGATGTTGCAGACATGAACATACATAGGAAACTCAGATTTGGCATGATGCCAATCACACATTAGACCTGTTTTCAGGGACTATAGAATTCAGTCTCCACAATATCAATTTGACCTTTCAGAGGCAGCAAAGTAAATAATGGCACATTGAATGAAATATCCGTGAGAAATACTTCACACAGAGTGCTTATGACTAATCAGTAGGTAATGCCTGATTTTAGCTTTGGTATATCTGCATTGCTGTTAGGTTATTCCAGTTTTTCTAAAGCTGTTGGTTGGAGGCAGCGTTTGCTGATTAGATCAAATTAATGATGCCATAATGCCCAGAGTCCTTAGGATCTTAACCCCAGGGTGAATGACTTAGAAGACCGCTAAGAAGTCAGTAATGTGGCATTTCATCAAGTGACTTGGCATGCTGCACTGTTTATTTCCCTGAGGAAATATGTCTAGATTGTTCCTGAAGTCTTGTGCAGATATAAGGAAGCAAATTTTAACTGTAAGACTCAGCAAAGAGTTTGAATACATGCTGGTAAGCTGTAAGTGATTCTAAGAAACACAGTTTTATGCTCATTTAAATTGCCTGTTCATAGGCCTTAAACAGGATTATGACTTCTTCCTTTCCCCCATAATGGAAAGCTGCAGAATTGAATGATGTTTGAATTAAACAAGACAGAGCTTACATCTAGCTCAAGCTGTCTGTTTCCTATGCTTTCTATAGTCATACTTGGTTTTGACTTTAAAATTAAACATTTTTTTTATTTTAGTGAAAACGTAAGACCCGCTAATCCAGATTGTGCAATTATGAAATTTTCGTTTCTGCACCAATGCCAATTATCTGTTTGTTTTGTTTACTTAGGCAACATTCAAAGGATGGATGGAGATCATGTATGCTGCTATTGATTCAAGAGATGTAAGTGTATATTAATCAAATTAAGTTATAGATGTTTAATCACCAAGTTTATATAAAAACTATGGTTAATATAACACCACTTAAGAAAATTCTTAAAATAATTTTTAACTGTCAAATTTTATATTCTCCCTAATTTTGTCCCTATTTAAAAAGGTTCACTGACTGTAATATGCATTTTATTGCACTATGTATAAGAATTATTACATGCATTTAGGTTTGATACATCTGAGATGAACTACAGGTTAAAAAATGTGTTTAATGAACATTTTAGCAATACTTTCACATACATTTTTAGTTGCTTCAAACGTTAATGTAAGAGATTGAAGATATGGGAGATGTTTTGAAATTTCAATGCTTTTGAAATGGAGCAAATTATATTAGGTGCAAAATAGCTACAGCTGAGGCCATGGTTTCGTGCAATAATTCGTTCTATTACCCAACACAGTTAATAACTTACCAAACCACAGAACCAGAACTGTATATATGGTAAACTCTGTAAATGGTACTTGGACAGCTACATGGATAAGAAAGGTTTAAAGAGATATGGGCCAAAAGCGGGCAAATGGGACTTGCTTAAATGCGAATCTTGGTCAGCATGGACCAATTGGACCAAAGGGCCTGTTTCTGCTTTTCATGACTCTATGATGCATTTAATAATATGGCATAGAATCATCCCAGCAGATGTCAGAGTAGGATGACAGGAGGAAAGGAAGGAAATTGCTGAAAGAAAAACAATGTGAACAATTTACACAAGCAAAAACTTCAGATAACAATCAATATTGTAGATATCATAAAGTAGGGCTGTGATTAATTTAAATCTTCTTCTGGGTATAATATTGGCTGGTGGTTGTTGTTACAAACAAAACACTTGACACTTCCATTTTACAACCTGCAGATTAAATATTAGTGCACGAAACTAAAAGTTGTCAATCAAACTGGGCGGCACGGTAGCATAGCGGTTAGCGTGACGCTATCACAGCGCCAGCGATCGGGGTTCGATTCCCGTCGCTGTCTGTAAGGAGTTCGTACATCCTCCCGTGTCTGCGTGGGTTTCCTCCAGGTGCTCCAGTTTCCTCCCACATTCCAAAGACATATGGGTAGGTTAATTTGGGTTTTAAATTGGGCGGAGCGGAGTCGTTGGGCCGGAAGGGCCTGTTACCACGCTGTAACTAAAATGTTTAAAAAATTTTTAAAAAACACGCCAAAGGAACCTTGGAACATTGCCTTTTTGTTGCCTCCCGCAAAGGCAATTGTCAAAACATTGGAAAAAAAAATAAGTGAATGAATCAGTTCACAGTTACTACTAAGAAACAAAGTTCTTTCTGGCTTTCCATGTAGATTAGGAAGGCAGAGCTGCTTCCTGCTCTACATCCTATTTTATGGATCTGTAGCTGGTGGAGAGAGCAAAGAATTCATAGAAGCATACAATGGGAGGTGAATGGGATTAAAAACTGACTGAAGACACATTGCTGCCGGGGGAAGTGGTGGAAGCAGATACAATAGCAATAGGCATTCAGACAGACAGGTGAACAAGCAGGGAATGGAGGGATATAGAACATGTGCAGGCAGCTATCCCAATTAAACTGGCATCCCACTTGGCACACACATCATGGGCCAAAAGGCCTGTTTTTGTGCTGGACTGTTCTATGTTCTACTTTGACTATGACATTCCCAATTGCCAAACAAAGAGTTAATTCCAGTCCTTTGGTATCTCCTCTTCATAATGACTTAATATGTTAATGTATGTGCCTTCTCTTCCTGTGATCTACCTTTCACTGAAGATGTATGTGAACTTCTTATTCAGGAGCATTAGTTCTGGCAGTTTTCAAATCCTCTGGGCACAATATACCAGGACTGATTGAGTAGTTAGCAGTAATAATAGGTGGAAGGGAACAAGGTTCCAAGATTTGAGACATCATTTTATTAGTACGAATTACATGATGTTAGTCATAGAGAGATACAGCAGGGAAACAGGATCTTTCATCCACTGAGTCTGTGCTGACTGTCACCACCCATTTACATAAATCCTACATTAATCTCATTATTTTATTCTCCCCACATTCATATGCATTCCTTCCCCCCCAACCCCTCCCGCCCCCAGATTCTCCCACTCACTGACACAATAGGGTCAATTTACAGCGACCAATTAACCTACCAACCTACATGTCTTTGGGATGTGGGAGGAAACTGGAGTACCTGGAGAAAACCCACGCGCTCACAGAATGAACATCCAAACTCCATCCAGATAGTACCCGAGTTCAGGATGGAATCCATGTCTTTGGTGTTGTAAAGCAGCTGCTCTACTAGTTGTATCACTGTACAGTTAACAAAATAGCACACAGTGATATTGTGATATAGAGAATATCCATGTCCCTTGGTGTTTTAAATGCTTTCCTGTTATTCAGGCAACTCACTTTGCTGATTCTGTGAAATAATTGAATTTTTTTAGGTTGTGGGGGTGTGGTAGCTAAGTTAATGGACTAGCATCCATAGACCTTGACTACTGATTCCGGGAAATGAGTTCAAATCCCGCCAGAGCAGCGAAGGAACTTAAATGCAAGTAGCTAAGTAAATCTGGAAAACAAGAACACTATAATTAATAGTGACCATGAAATTGTCCAATTAATATAAGAACCCATCAGGATCACTCGTATACTTTAGGGCCTGACATCTGCCATCCTTGCATAGTCAGGCTTTATGTGACTCCAGACCCACCTATGTGATTGACTCTTAGTTGTTTATTGAAATTGCCCAGCAAATCACTCAATTCAAGGACAATTAAGAATAATAAAATCTGACCTTGCCAGTGATGGCCACATTCCATAAATTCCAAGAAAACTAACTGTCAGTACAAGGACGTTCTTGCCATTATCGGGAAGATTCTTTCCAGTTAATCCTCCTGCACAACCCCTGCTGTTATCATTCATAGATCCCCTCCATTCCCTTCTTTCCAAGAGTAGAGTTCAGCATCAGTCTCAAATGAAATACTGCTTACTTTCCCTTGAAGGTGCCATTTTGTGACCCTCCCCACCCCTTTAATCAGAATCAGTGTTTTAAATCGTGATGCAGAACAGCCATTCATTTTCATTTTCATTTTCAAATTTTGAAATGCCCTGCCTCCCTGTTTCTTCTGACATATCTGACCTGCTTCTGCCAGCAATCATTGAGTTGTACTGTGAAACATTATGCACAGCAACTGACCTTGGGACTTCTGATGAGTTTAGTATTCATGTACCCCAGTGGCAGAATTCCCTTCCATCTTCACGTTGCATCTTTGATGGCACTGCAAGAATCACAATTAGACGATGGATCTAAGATTCAAAAATGTCTCTTTAATAAACTTGTAGTAATCCTTAAGTATGTTATTAAGAGCATTGTGCATATCATTGTAAAAAGCTGCCATGAGTAATTACTGTAGAATTTACACGGATATAATACATCCCTGAATTACCTGGGTTTGGTGAAAGTAGTTGTAAGCAGAATCATTTCCAGAGCAATTGTAAATCAGTTGTAATTTGTTCCCAGACAATCTTCACTTCTCAGTAAAGCGAATGAAAAAATAAACAAAGGTGTCAGGTCTTTGCTACATTTGAGAGACTCTCTACTATAACTTGACAATATGTAGAACACAACTTCAGTGTAGCGTGAAGGTGAGGTTTAGAAGCTACATCTGTTTGTTAAATGGAAAGAATATTTCATGTTTTGAGAAAGAGAACGCAGCCAACAACATTCTCATTGTATTTAATAGTTAATACTGGGAACAAACTTCCATGAACATTGGACCTATGGTTAAAATCAGGTGCAGTTAGTCTGAAATTAAAAATTATTGTCATCCTTAGTTCTGCAAAGCTATGTTGTTCATTTGAATAAAATTCCCTCTAATAACAGATTGGTGAATATAACTAAAAATCTACAACCCTTTGTTCAATTTCCACAGCCTACCTCTGATATTAAAAAAAACATATGGTTACTCTTTTGAAGATCTTCAAAATAAAACTTTTGAGGGATCATTTCATTGGAAGAAATAGATCACAGAAGTATCCCAAGGAGTTCTAAAATTTGTCACAGGAGTCAGTTTGTAGCCTTAGTTTACTCTTTTGAGTGGTTAACTAGTAGTGTTCATATTGTGCCCTTGGTAAATTAAAAAGAAACAATTTACCATTATAATTGAAACCTCCAGCAATCCTGTTTAGGACTGTTGATCAGTAGCTGAGAGTAATAGTAAAGCAGAGTTGTTCATGCCTATATTGTTTACTCAGTTTTGACCAATGTGTCTGGGCACTTGGATAAGTTATTGGGTAAGTTATTGGATAAGTCGCCTTAGAAGGGGACGCCACAGAGGTTCACTAGATAAGAGTCCTTGGATGAGAAGCCTACCATGGCTATGGATGGTGAGATCTAAGGGCAAAATGCAGATGAGGAAGAAGATCCAATGATAGACCCTTAAGCTCAACTGCCTCTCACTTAAGTTTCATGTTGTTTTTAAGAAAAAAAATTAAGATTGAAGTATCATTTACTGGAGTCGATCATGGCTCATTTGTTAACACTCCTAGGTGAAAATAAATACTTGGTTGACTCTATAAGACAGGAGTACTAAATGTTGGTAGTGCCATTTATTTGGACATTAAACCAAACCTATAATTGTCTCCCATGTGGATATAATAGATCCAATGGCACCATTTTGAAGAACATCAGGTTTTCTATATTAAAAGTAGAATCAGTCTGTATTCTCAGGGGTTTAGACAAGGAGAAAATTATCAGAGAACTTAAGTAGAAGCTGAGAGATGTTTTTCTGGCCAGAAAATCTAAAACCAGTGATTATTGGCTCAGGATAAGTGTTGGGCCATTTTTGGAGTGATAAAAATAGAAATTCCTTCATGCTGAAGGTTGTAAAATGTTGGTGTTCAGCTGGCCTATGTATTCAACGTATGGATTAATAAATATTTTGTCACCGTGATACTAAAAGGCAAGTGTTGATAAGTTGGGAATATTCAGCCAAGCTCTGACATAATAGGTGATGTGAGCTCAAGGAACATTGGAGCCTATTGCAGCTCTTATTTCTTGTCTTATTATGTTCTGATACTGATCAGTTGATGAATTTATTGATTCAAATGGAGTGAGACATTGACCTAGCCACTTCTAAAGTCAATGAATCACGTTATACTCTGTGGCATATTCAAATTAATTTTCTGAGAAATTTTGGAGAACATTAACAATGGATCATGTGGATGGAATGGAAAGGTCAGGCACAAAATGGCATAATTAATGTCATAGATTGTAGATCACATGATTCAAAACATTCAGAGCTAACTGAATGAGCTTTAGCTAAGAGAAATGTGGCAATTTGAATGAAACCAGTAGAAAAAAGCTAGTTTACATAATTTAAAGTTGTAAATAAAATTCCTGTATCCACTACAAATCCAACTAATTAGGAATTTTTGGCCCAGAAATCCGTCCACATTCAGAAAATTCACTAACTACAACTTTGCACAGAAAATCCCAAAGCTGCTTGTGTTATGTTAGAAATATTGGTCATTGAAAAATAAGGGCTGACGTTTCCTCCAAAATCCAGGCAGTGGGGTTAATTGGCAAAGGCCATACAGTATGTTAATCTTGATGAATGAATTGAGCTAAAGTGAAACCACCTGAAGAAAGTTAAGAAAATAATTATCTATTTGAAATTCTCTTTATTCTGAAGAAGCAGAGGTGTTCAGTACTCTATCAAGTACTCCACTGATGTTCAGAAAAAATGTTATTTCTAAAATAATACATCTTAATTGGTGGTCATCTGAAATGAAGTACATGCAAGCAAAGTTGATGTTGATGTGAAGTTTGGATGCACAAACAACATAAATATGTCAACATTGAGCTCTCAGTCTTTTTAGTATATGACAGAGATACAAGACTATATTGATAGATTCTATGTATTAGGTCCTGGTGGATAATATAGGAGTAGAACATCATTTATTTTGTATTTGTATATAACCCCTTTCATTCGGTAAATACTAATTTTATACACTATATTTAATTACAAAATCATTTGTAATCAGTAAATTCTTATTAGTGAGCATGTTCAGGAAAAAGAGCTAAATCGGGGAAGTGTTGCATGGAATTCAGAAAGTTTGTGAGTAAATAATGAGATCATGAAGATCCTCAGTTAGTTTTTCCATTAGGAAACTGTTGTGTTTCGGTGAATTCACATGATAAGTTCGTTCACACACCATGCACTCTACAAATGTAAACTTCCTTTTGTTTATCAGTGTAGCTGATATTGGGAGGAAAGGAAATGGTGTGACTGTATTTTTTATGTGTGCTTATTGCAGAAATGACAGTGTATATAAAAGAAAAGGAAAGTACTAAAAATCACTTCAAATACAATTAATAAATGCTAACATATAATAAGCTATAGAGTCCTAAGAGCTTGGTGATAGCCTTGATCAGGAACTCTGGATGAGATGAGAAAGGCTGATATTGAGAGTGTGACTAAACTTATTGGTATTTTAACTTAAAAAAATCTCTGTGACAATTGTGCCTACCCTGGTAAGACAGGGAAGGATAACTTGTATATTTTATCCCTTTGTTAGTAATATAGTCAAAAGTGGGAGAAAGTATCTTGGAATGTTTGCTCCTGCTTTATCAAAACCTCAATCTTAAAGTTGTCATATCTCTTTGGCCTTGACCCTCCATACTTCTAAAACCTTCATCTGTCCCAAAACCCTGTAAGTGATCCTGCAGTCCTGAACCTTGTAAATCCCCAATGTCTTTCATCCACCTGCTGGTAATCTTGTTGAATCTGCATCCTTAAATTCCTTCCCTAAATCAATCCACTTCTGTACATCTATGTCCTCCTTTAAGGTGCTTCTTGACCAAATATCTGGCCACCTAGTCTGATGCCTCCTTCTGTGGGTCACTGTCAATTTATTGGTGTCTGTTTATGGTATTTAAATGTAGGTTATTATTGTAAGAGGTAAATCAAACCTTTAATTTAATTGGCTTTCAGGACCATTCATCAAGTATGACATTACAGGGAGAGCATGTTTATATGTATTTTTTAAAAATCTAAAACTTTCTGTGTTCCAAGTGGACTAACTTTATCTGTATAAATATCTTGACTGATGTGTCTGGACATCTTTGGCATGACCAAGGGAGTGGAGGAATTACTGAATTCCTTCAAGAGGTGACTCCAAATGCAATAGACTGGCATGTACCCAGGCAAAGACTTAATGGCAACCCTATCTGGTTGAATACGATTGCCAAGAAAACATTGAAGAAAATAAAAGACAGTGACCATAAAGGAACTTGAGATGAAGTTTGAAAATGCATAGCAGGAGTTTGAATAAAACAGGAATGTGAATAGGAAAGACTTTCTTTAGACTAAATATGATCAAATGAGTGAGGGAGGAAAGGTAGATATGTTTCTTGGGAGAATCAAAAAGAAGTAAAAGAGAGAGAGAGAGAGATACACTGAGACAGAGAAAGGGATATTAGAGAAAGTGCTACTATAAGTTTATAATAAATTTTATAATATGATTCTAGGAGTTCTGAATTTAGTTGTTGTTGTTGACTGTATGTCATTTTCTGCCATGTATATTACATAAAAGCATGAATGTAAATTAATACAAAACAAAATCTATTTGCTTTTTGTATTTGTAATCTCTTTGCCCTAAATTGTGTTTTTTAGGTGAAGCAGCAACCTGACTATGAATGCAATCTGTACATGTATTTTTACTTTGTCATTTTCATCATCTTTGGATCTTTCTTCACCTTGAATTTGTTTATTGGTGTCATTATTGACAACTTCAATCAACAGAAGAAAAAGATAAGTATTTTGACCAAAACAAAACTAATATGGCTAATTTGAATTCAGCATTAAAATTGTTTTTATAAAATGCCAATAATACAACAGTTTTTGTGCACTTTCCCTTAAGGTCAATCTCTGTCAACTTGCAGGGGACAACAACAGAATGGGAAATATTTGCGAACCTTTATGTGTATCAATTGCAGAGTGTGTATTTCTTATTTTTATTCATCATGTTTGGCAGAGGCACTGCTTTTCCTTAAAAGCTATCTGTTATTTCATTGTTCTTTTAACTCTGTTCTTTGAGAGTTTCTCCATGTGTTTGCATGTTTGGTGCATTATTCTTCCTCCCTCTTTGAATTTCACTTGTTTTTGGTCTTTTTTTTCATTTCCAAAATCATTTTACATTCTGCATCTGTTTAGTGATTTTTCACTATTCTGTGAATTTGATTTGACAGTATATCACTCTGATTTTGTTTTCTGTCACAAATTGTGTCTGTTTGTAACCAGGGTGAGTGATTTTCAGGTACAATTTGAAATAGGCATGAAGTCGGTAGAATTATTACTCATGCGTGGTTATGTGAGCCCAGACCACAGTGAGGTCCTAGATACAGATGAGGAGTTATGTGCATCAATTGTATGGCTCCAGTGAATACAGTAAAATAATTGATTTTTACATTATTTAAGCCACCAAGTATGGGCCGGCAAGGATAGACGAGAAGGAGTGATGGGGATGGAGTGGATCTGGGGGGGAGGGGGGGGGTGTGGCTTGAGTATTTCAACAGGGGTTCAAAGTATTTTGAGGGGCCTTAGAGAAACTCGTTTGCTTTTCTTGGGAGTGAAGGAGGATTGGAAAGTTCCTTGAGCCATTTTCAGAGTGGATGCTCAAGTTTGTAAAGGAGGGAGGACCATCTATTTGTTAGAAAATCTTCTAATCAGCATCGTTCAATTGGTGCAGAGGCTTGATTGGCTTTCGACCTGTTTAGTGTGATGACAAGCTGCTTGGCCAGTTACAATTCTGTCGGAAGGTTAACATCAGGCTGACCTTGGGCATAAATCAGATGGCCAAGGAACCCCTAAACAGCCAATTTTTAATTGTCAATAGTCCGATCTATGAAAGGGTAGTTGCCATCACAAGCTTGTATCTCTGTTACTTATAGCTTATCATTTATTTTATGTGTTATGTTTTTATACTTTGTGTTTGTGGTTTGTCATTCTGTATTTACTACTTTATTATTACATCGTTCTCCTCTTCTGGTTTCTGATTCCTTTATTCTGTGCATCTGCCTGTGTTTTGCACTTTCTTCATATGATTCTTATTCTCTACTTCTGGTTCCTTGTTGTTTTCAATGAACGGAGTCTTTATTTAGTATTTGACTTGTGTGTGATCTGTTTATCTGAACCTCTGTTCTTTCAGTGCAGTCTTCGTTCTGTGAACCTTGCTCTCTGTTTACTTCTCCCTGTTCTGTTCTCGTGATCTATTTTTTCCTCCTGCTTTCATGTGTTGTTTAGTTTTCTCTCCTCTTTCCAGTTCTGTGTTCTATGTGGCTGAAAGACAGTGACTGATTGCAGAATTAAGGGAAATGGCAGCAGAGAGAAGAACTGTTGACCAGGGTAGCAACCACGAAGGACGCAATCACTAAGAAGCTGCCAGATCCATTACACTGAAAAATATGGTGCACTGAAAGATGCCCCACTTCCCTTGCAAGATCATGTTTTTTGATTGGCTCCCAAATACTGCATTATAACCAGGGTATTCTGTATGTATCTCCTTTCTTTCAATTCCAGCCGAAAATTATCTATTTTTGTAATCTTACTCAGTAATGTTATAAAATTGTAGGCATGTATAGAATCAGGGAAAATTTCTTTATTCATATGGTCCAAGATTCTCTGACGCTTTTCGTTAGGGTCTTTGTTGAGACAAAATTGTTAATTTGCATATTGCAGACAGGTGACTGTTCTTGGAGGGCTGCATCTGAAGTACTCAACTGGAAAATCAAAGCAGCCTCGTGCTTCTCCTCCTGAAGAGCCCACATCCACATCAGGACAAAGATTAAAGTTAAAAATGCCAATTGATTAGCTGCAAGGAATATTGAGGCAGAACTCAGAAGCTAATTGCGACTGATTATCTTTATCTTAACATCTTTGAAGTAATGGAATATTTGTGGAAAGCTCAGTAGCATTTGCATTGTAGGCCAGGAATGTCCCAGACACACTCCCAAGCTACACCTTCTCAAATGTTATGTAGTATGTAGAAGAAGTTAGATGGTGCAGATAAAATTTGAGTACAAACTGTTGAAAATCTAGAGAAATTGCAGTTATTCTGTGCACTGAACATGGGTGAAATGAAAGGGAGCTAGGGATCTCAATAGACAAATCTTAGTCATCAAAAGAATCAAGGTATATTGACATGATAAAATTATAAAATTAACTGCAAAATTACTGGAATTGATTGTCAGTAGATTTCTGGGAAGTAGTACAGTGGTAGCCATTAATCCATATCAATTTAAGAAAATAATTTGATACTTACATATTTTTTTGTCCCATGTACTTCAGAGAAGTCACACTTTGGATATTATGAAAGAAAAAAGAAACAGCATCTCCCACTACACTAACCAAATGATTGTCTCTTATGTACCACCTAAGCATTATTGGGATCCTTGATTTTGAATATCCAACTTCAGTCAGATACAGATAGAGTCAATCACTAAATCTATATGTAAGAAAAAGTTGTCTTTGGTTATTTAATGCCACTACAAGGGAAACAACAACTCTCATCATTGTTTTGAGGCAAGCCCATGAAATGCCAAGTTAACTGTGCAGTGACTGAGTTTAAAGGGATTTCCATCAATCAGAAATACATGTAGGGGTGGGTGCTCTGTCAGTGATATTGGACATAACATGGAGCCATGGAGATTGCTCCCAAAAACCCAGATGTCTTGTTACCACATAAATCTGTACACATCACAGTGGTCCCTTACTAGGAACGTTTTCCTTTCCCTTCACCTTCTGCTTCACTTCTGAGGGAATCCATTTGTCTGCATTGCCAGCTGTGACTCACGAGGTCACATTGCACCTTACTGGTCACCTTGCACCTTATTGTCTACCTGCAATGCATGTCCCTGTAGCTGTGACACTTTACTCTGTATTCTGCTATTGTTTTTACCCTGTACTACCTCAATACACGGTGTAATGAATTGATCTGTGTATGAACGGTATGCAAGACAAGTTTTTCACGGTACCTCGGTATAAGTGACAATAATAAACTAATACCAATACATTCCTGCCTGTAACTTGGAAGGTCCCATCCTGTCCAGTGATTTTAGCAGAAAAATCTAGGCTGACACTTCAGTTGCCCTGGGGAGGTGCTAAACTGAAGATGAGAGCAAAATACAAACTGCTGGAGGAACTCAGCAGGTCGAGCATCTGTGGGGGGAAAGGAATTGTCAATGTTTTGGGTTAAGACTTTCCCCCCACAGATGCCAAGTTCCTCCAGCAGTTTTTTGCTCCAGGTTCCAACATCTGCAGTCTCTTGTGTCTATGATATCTTTTGGATGGTCTTTCTCATGTGGATGTAAAATATCTTGCAGCACCATCTTAAAAAAAGAACAATGAATTGGTTTCTGGTGTCATCACCATTGTTTAAACCTCCATTAACATTCCAGAGAGATCTGATCATTATTTGGCAAGTTTGCTGGGTGCAAATTGGCTGGGTGCAAATTGGCTATGGTATTTTCACATTTTACAACAGTGATTACATTTCATCGTACTTCACTAGCTCCAAAGAGTTTTGGGACATTTAGAAAAGAAGTTACACTGCACTACATGAATATGTCTTTTTCAAGCAGTTCCTCACCATTGTGTCCTCTCCCCCTCCCTCCAACACTAGCTAGAGCTATAAGGCTGGTAGTAAATTACTTCAATCTCTGTCTTCTTACTCTCTGCTGTTATGAGTCAAATTGGCTTTATTTTTTTTAATAGGCTGGATTACGCATGATCTCGCCAGTTGTCCATGCTTTCCCTCCTACAATTTTCTCTTTGCTGTACCTTCTGCAGTCCTGCAGGTCCAATGAAGCTGGAAGCTCACAGCCATTGCCATTCTGGGAGGCAGAGTATTTCGCTACCAGCAACTGAGCCTCACATGGCAGTTCCTGAGACCTCATGCCCGATGGCCTTTTAACAGCTTTTGGTCGGGGACAATTGATAACAGTTCAAGTGTATTTAAATAGTTTAAAAAAATACAGAAATAACAAAAATACTTGGAAACATCTTTAAGGGCTGGAAAATAATTAAAAACATG
This sequence comes from Pristis pectinata, assembly GCF_009764475.1. Lineage (NCBI taxonomy): Eukaryota > Metazoa > Chordata > Chondrichthyes > Rhinopristiformes > Pristidae > Pristis > Pristis pectinata. The sequence goes on along the minus strand of NC_067405.1, from coordinate 35,413,762 downwards.
AAGTAAAGGGAAAAAAACACTTACCTACACTTTTTCAGTCAAGGTTATTGATGCCAATAGTGAATGCCAGCCATCCTTGGCAGTAAGCTGTGAGTCTGGATGCAGTGTGCTAGCATCCATCCTCCACCTTGTTTCGAAGTTGCCCCTTACAATGTATGGGTTTTAAATCAGGAATGTTGACCTTAGCACTGTAGTTAGTCAGTAGTTCTCTTCAGAACCTTGCCTGGGTGTCAGCATATTCCAGCCCTTTGCTTCTCTTAAGACACTGTTGGATTGTGCTGATGGCCACCTTAAGATTCTGTAGAGAATCACTGATTAATTTTATTATACATCTCAGTATGTTCTAGATTTCATCACTTTTGCATTGCCATATGGAAGTATGGAAGGCACAGGAGATCTTTTACTGGCATATCTGAACTCTTGCTCCATTGAGTCCAGGTGCTTCCTAAGGTTAGATACAGGGGTCAGATACATTTTATACCTGATCCCTCGACACTACACCAGCTATTGCTGGTGCATCTAGCATGGCTCCATTCACTTGATGGGGTTGCCAACCTTAATTAAAAAGGTAAGTCTCACTAAATGTTTTGTTTACTTTTCTTTGTTTCATTATAGAATTATGTTTTTGTTTAATTAAATATTTTAAAATAATTTTACCTTTTTTATATACTTAAATCAATTTCTTTTTCCAAAATATTTCTAATTATCAAAGACATTTAAAAACAATATATCAGGGCTTTTAACTGGCAGGGCAGAGATGGGGCAAGGCTTCAGGATATGTCATCTAGAGCCCTGATCACCAGTGGTGACTTGCTCCATTTGTGGGTCAGTCGCAGAGTGAAGGCCTCATGCTTGCTGGGAATCATGTAACTGCTAAAGGTTAAAGCAGCCTCAGGTCTGGTCAGGGGTGAGCATTGGCAATGGGCCAGATCAAGTACAATCTGGCCTATTATCTTAATTTCCTGAGCCACATAATAACAAGGCAAACTTTATGTATCTTTTTTTAATTTTGTAGATAAATAAACTTTATCGATATAAATGTCAATGTTATTGGAAAAACCTATTAAAGTTAAATTATACAAAGTAATCTTAAAAATCTGCTCTCAAGGACAGTAGAAACTGAAGAATTTGTTTCCACCATTCACTTCCCTGAGGTTTTATAGTCTGGTTCAATTCAGACCAGGTGAAACTTGGATGGAGTATCACCAGAGATTGCTCTGGGCAAATCTGTGATATTTATGAAATCATTCATTTAAAACCATTGGGCAATGTCTAAGATTGGTACAAAATTTTGAAGTACAGTAAGTGCAAAAGTTAGCAATGTTTTATAACCTCTAATATAATTTAGAAAAAAGGCAAAAATGAAACTTGCAGTGTTTATTCCTTAGAACATTCAAAATTATATTTACAGACTGTAAATATGGCTATGTAAAATATTTATACTATTGATGCAACCATCCCTTTTCTGTAGTTTATTATGCAGTTCAAATAATCTGATGTTTATTGAGCTAGAAGTAAATGGAGTATTCCATGGAAGTCTAACTGAATGTTGTAAAATTGGCATACAATTGGCTATGAATGTGATTATAACCAGTACGCTTTTGTCATTTTACTTTGGAGGTCAAGACATTTTCATGACTGAAGAACAAAAGAAATACTATAATGCAATGAAAAAGCTAGGCTCCAAGAAACCACAGAAACCTATACCAAGGCCTTTGGTAAGAACCATTAACGTAACATATACCAAGAACAGATAATTTTTACTATCATACTTACAGTATAAATAAAGAACACATTATGGAGGTTTGGTCTATTGGAATGAAAGAGGCAGGAAATAAGTGTGACTGACAAGAGTATGTGAAGACAGGAGGAAGGAGGGATGAGGTGGGATGAGGAAGGGCAACCATTTTGATGGTAGCAAATAGCGTTGTTTATTTTTAAATAAAGTATTCAAGAACTTAATAGCTTTGCAATCGATTGGAAAAGCAAAAAAATTCTAATGGGGAACTTTATATAAAATCATTTGGAGCAGGTTCCAAGACTCCTCAAAGAGACGAATCAGTTCATTAGTAAAAGCACATATGTGTTGAAACCTGATAGATATAGAACAGCTAAGAACAGCTTTAAAAGTGGAAAGCAGCTTTAGAATGAACCCAAGAATTGAAAGGTTATTATCATTTGGGTAAAGACTATATATGAAAGGTCCAGGGCTTTCAAAAATTACCATCTCCAAAGCCAAGTTGACCAGAGAATGACCAGAAGATGGTGGAGAGAAATAAGGAGAGAAAAACAGCTGTCACCCTGAACAAGTGGAAGATCACAGTGCTGGAGAATTGTAATCCAGCACCAGTATAGCAGCTGACTTGAAGAAGGGGAGGCAGCAGAGATACAGCCTTATGTGTGAGGAAAACTGCCAATCAGGGAGTTTAACAATGAAAATAAGATTTAAGTTTTAAAATAGGTGTTGTGCTTTATTTACTTGTCTGATGGGTTGATAGTTGGCGGGAGGTGCTCGGACAGCAGATCAGGAAAACAGATTGGATGTTGCCACCTGGGGTAGTAGTTTAGGGAGACAGAGAGAGAGCGAGAGAGGAGAGAGAGAGAGACAGACAGAAATTTCATGAGGAGTAGGCATTTTATCTAGAGACCTACCTGTGGTGAGTTCCTAGCATCAAGCTCCCTAAATTGGGGCCTGGCCAAGCTGGTGCATGATAAGTAAATTGAAGCAGTCTCCAGAATCACTGTGAGGGTCTATGTTTACACACGTGATATGTGGTATCTGACATCCAGAGGCCAAACATGAGTGATCCAAAATACACTCCACATTGCGAATTCCACTGTGTATGCCCATATTACTCATACTGTGAATGAAGAAACAATTTCAATAGTGGTGAAGCTGTTAAGTAGAATATTTGGTGGAAATCCATAATATACAGCTTTATTCATGTGTGAACTTAGAAACAAATATTGATAATGACCTATTATTATTTTGTCTTAATTTGCAAAGAAGCTTGCTGTCAAGCAGTGTCTGTATTGAAATCGGCTCATTATTTATTTTCATGATTGATTATTAGCAAATACATACATGTTTAATACTCAGTGCATTGTCTTAGCTGTGGCTCAATTTGCAGTTCTCCTGTCTGTAAATCAGCGGCTTGCAAGTCCAAATGCCACTTCAGAGACTTGAATGTAAAATTCTAGGTGATTATGTGAATGAGTCCTGCATCGTTGGAGGTGCTGTCTTTCAGATATGTTCACCAAAAAAGTGTGCAGGGATGTGAACAGAAATGAAATTGCAGGAGGCTTTAGCAGATAGTCATGCTTAGTGTGTGGGAAGCAACATATAAGATGGTGTACACCATGGAAAAAATGAGATTATCCACTTTGATAGAGTAAACAAAGGTTGAGTTTTTTTTAATGCTAAATGATTGTGACATGTTGATGTTCAAAGGGACTTGGGCATCCTTGAATGCATGTCACTGAAGTCTAACATGCAGGTGCAGCGGGTAAGTAGGAAGACAAATGATTTGTGGTCTTTAATGTCAGAGGATTTGAGTATAAGAATAAAGACGTCATTCAATGATTGTATGGGACCTTGATGAGACCATATGTGGAACACTGTATACAATTTTGTTGTTCTTTCTGGAAGAAGGATATACTTGCTGTAGAAGGGGTGCAACAAAGATTCACCAAATTGGTCCTTAGAATGGCAGGTCTGTCAAATGAAGAGCGAATGAGTTGGCTACCAAAGTAAGAGGTGACCTCAATGAAATAAATAAAATTCTTACAAGGTTCAAGAGGATAGATGTGGGGAAGATGTATTCCTTGGCTGAGGAATCTAGAATTATGGGCTACAGTCTCAACGTAAGGTTTAGGCCATTTAGGATTGAGATGAAATATTTTTTCACTCATAATGTTGTATAATTTTGACATTCTCTACCCTGGAGCGCTGTGGAGACTCGCTCATTGATTGGAGTTAAAACAGGGATTGCTAGATTTCTGGATATTAAAGGAATCAAGTGACATGGTGACAAGGGAGAACAATGGTGTTTGAGATAGAAAATTGGCCATGATCTTGTTGAACACTGGAGCAAGCTTGAGCAGATTTCTGTTTTTCTGATCTCTCTGTTTTTTTCTCTCAAGTGGATAACTTCATTTTTTTCCACGGTGCCTGCCTTTCCCTTCTTATACATATTAAGAAAATTAACTTGGATATGTTGAAAATATGTCCTTGCAGGTGGTGCCAATTGTAATTAATATATCTAATGCTGTTTATTTTACAGAACAAGATTCAAGGCATGGTGTTTGATCTTGTAACCCAGCAAGTCTTTGATATCAGCATCATGATTCTCATCTGCCTTAACATGGTCACCATGATGGTAGAGACTGATGATCAAAGTAAAGAGATGGACAACATCTTATATTGGATCAACATGGTTTTCATTGTTCTCTTCACGAGTGAATGTGTGCTTAAACTGATTGCACTTCGCTATTATTATTTTACAATAGGCTGGAATACTTTTGACTTCGTAGTCGTCATTCTTTCTATTGTAGGTAAGAACATTATAAGGCTTAAATTACTGTTCAAGAAGTGTTATTTCTATTATTCGTCTTTGAAATGGCTTTGGTGTTTGATTAAATCTTAGGAATTGCAGCTATTTTATGAAAAATATATAGCAGCAAAATTATTTAACTTAAACTTGATAAATGCTTACAGTAAGTTCAAAAGTTTATTCAATTCTGCAAAAAAATGTAAGTAATTACTTGTCTGATGCTAATTCCAAATGGAATTGAGGTTTTGTAATGTTGTTCAATATAGAAAACATTGAGAAGTATTAACACAAAGTGTAAACCTGATTTTTTTTAACCATTTGTTTTATAATGGGATGGAGGTAGAGATATTTTTATATTAGTGTATTTGATTTAATTAAACAGACGCTAGTATTACTGTTTGTTAGATTATGGTGTATAACTGCAGTGCTCAGAAAAATTCACAAATATGTCATAAGACACCTTTGGTATAATAAACTGTCATGAACTGAGGAACCACCAAAAAAGAAGAAAAATGAAAAATAGGAAGCACTTATTGAAATTCAGTACAAAAACTTTTAAGTTTTCATATGTGATAAAGGTGATAAAATAAATACAATGGAAGTTGGACCAAGGAAGCAAGATATTTCTACATTAAGATGCTTAAAATAGTCCTGAGATTTACTCTTCTGGTTTGTGACATTTTCTCAATCCTTCAATGTTGTATTGTTTTGAAACATTGTTATGAAATCTCATATGTGTATTATTACACAAAAATAATTGATAAAGCTTAAAAAATTCATATGTTTCTTTCCTCCAGGCATGTTCTTAGCTGACATCATTGAAAAATACTTTGTGTCGCCAACATTGTTCAGAGTTATCCGACTTGCCAGAATTGGCCGTATCTTGCGTTTAATCAAGGGCGCCAAGGGAATCCGCACACTGCTGTTTGCATTGATGATGTCTCTTCCTGCCTTGTTCAACATTGGTCTGTTGCTTTTCTTAGTCATGTTCATTTATGCCATATTTGGGATGTCTAATTTTGCTTATGTGAAGAAGGAATCTGGCATTGATGATATGTTCAACTTTGAAACTTTTGGGAACAGCATGATCTGCTTGTTTCAGATCACTACTTCTGCTGGCTGGGATGGGTTATTGGCTCCAATTCTGAACAGTGGGCCACCAGACTGTGACCCAACAAAAGATAACCCAGGCAGCCCCATCAAAGGAGACTGTGGTAATCCATCAGTTGCTATTTTATTCTTTGTTAGTTACATTATAATATCTTTCTTGATTGTCATAAATATGTACATTGCTATTATTTTGGAGAATTTCAGTGTTGCTACAGAGGAAAGTGCTGAACCACTGAGTGAAGATGACTTTGAGATGTTTTATGAAGTTTGGGAAAAATTTGATTCAGATGCAACTCAATTTATGGAGTATGGTAGATTGCATGATTTTGCAGATGCCTTGGAACCACCTCTTCGAGTGGCAAAACCCAACAAAATACAACTCATAGCTATGGATTTGCCCATGGTTAGTGGAGATAGAATTCACTGTCTTGATATCTTGTTCGCATTTACAAAGCGTGTGCTGGGTGAGGGTGGAGAAATGGATGCTCTTCGACAGCAGATGGAAGAACGCTTTATGGCATCTAATCCCTCCAAGATATCCTATGAGCCTATCACAACCACTCTGCGGCGTAAGCAGGAACATGTGTCTGCAACTATAATTCAAAGAGCTTTCAGGCGATATCTGATTAGGCGAACACTGAAACAAGCATCTTTCATGTTCAAAGAGAAAGGTAAAGCAAGTGAGCTTTTACCTGGCAAAGAAGAGATGGTAATAGATAAATTTAATGAAATATCTACTACAGACAAAACTGATATGACTCCTTCTACCACATCACCGCCATCCTATGATAGCGTAACAAAACCAGAGAGAACCAGAGAAGAGAAAGAAAAAGAAGACAGAGGCAAAGAAGTAAGGGAGTATAAAAAGTAAAATGCAAACAAATCAAAAAGGATCCACTTGTACGACATTGTTTACGGCCTTTTAAGTGTGACCCAACTGTATCAAACAGACTCCATATGGAGATCTATGCCAAACAAACAATTAGTATATAATGAGGTGACTGACCCTCACCAGGAGACTGTGACTCTGTATAGCGGGGGATGTGTTGGGGGGGGGGGGCAGGGTGGAAGCAGGGGGAGTCATCAGTTGGAACAGGAGGTTACTGTTTCCACTACCAGTTGACACTGCTGAAGAGGAAAGTCAAAATAGTTACTAAGATGGTAGGAAAGAAACAAAGGGACCAGAAAATTTTACATATTTGTGTGTCATTTATTGTGCAACACTAGTATGTTTTATCTGTATATTTTGCATTCCAGTTGCCACAGTTCCACAGTTTATACCAGGCCCATAACAATTCACACATTATTTTATAATTCATAAGTTATATATTATATGTGACTATTTTTCTAAATGGGGGGGGGGTGGGCCTTTATGTTTTTGGGAAAAGGTTTCAAGCACTACTTTTAAGGTAAGCAGATCACCCCAAAAGTTTAGGAGAACGTGTTTAACATGGACAAAAATGTTTTGCATGGAAGCATGCTGCACTCATTCATTGTGCATGAGGAATCATTAACCCACAAATCAAACAAAATATTTTTTATCTATTTAGTGTTTCAGGGTGGCCCTGATGTCCAAGGTGCTTTACTAAATGTGTTGTGTTATATTTGAACAGTTCTGATATGTGCCTGTTAGTTATTTATAACCCCTAAACTGAGAGTTGATGGGTATTTTTATGTGGAACATTTACAAAAACTCTCAGCAGCTGCAATTTTAGTGTAAGTTCTAAAGACACAATTACTATTCCTTTTATACTGCCATGGGTGGATAGAAACAAAGAAACCTAGAAAGGATCCACCCAACAAAACTGAGTTGACCAAAACTGAACTTTACAAAAACTGCTCTGCTTTATCCTGCAGTATTGTTTAGCCATCTTCAGCTCTCAATAAGACTGACATTGCACAAGACAAAGAAATCCCTCTGTTATGTAAATACTTACTTCACACTGTGGTGCATATTTGAGCAAAAATTTATCTTGGCACAGCATTCATTGCATCAAATATGCACCACATTAAGTCTAGTTAGCAAGCTTTTGCCAGATGTATTCTGTATCATTATATATAGTTTGGATACTGTCACTGGTGCATGTTTATATTGCTTTTGCTGCTGTACACTGTTCCTTCCACTGCCCAGAAGTGATTGAAATATGAGAAGACATAAGCCAGTGATAACTGAGAACTTGCTCAATAAGAGCTCACTCCTCCTAGTTTGCAGCGAACTAAGAAGTTTTTTTCTTTTGAGTTTCTAGATTCAAATGCATACTGTATGCTGTATGATCAGACTCTACAGGATATGTTGCAGATTGCTTGAAATGCTCATAAGTGGTTGAATTTTCTAAGGAAAATATAAATATTGTAAAAATTCATTTTATTTTACTTTTCAGCATTTGTACATATAAAATGTTAATGAGAATGATTTCAGGTCAGAACTATAGACACTTTTTTTTACATTGATCCATAGCACTTTTTCATCAATGAACTTCCCAAAAGAGAAAGAACAGAAAACTTTCGTTTACTTTTTAATAAATGCACACATCTTCAGTATCGCAAAAATTAATTTGTGCAAAGTTTGGACCATGATTCACTTCTTTCTGCAAAGTGATATCCAGAAATAAAATGAGAGTTAAACATTATTCAGACCTAAAGCACTGCCTGTATTGAAGGTGTCAAGGAAAGAATCCTTGATCCTTTATACTGTCCATTTGGACACTTTTTGTCTTGTGAAATAATTCATGCTGCACTGGAATGGTTTGAAAGAGAAAATGGGTCCACAGTTTTCTTTCACAAGAACAAAGTTGATATTCTTTAATCACACCCAGGTTTTTTTGTGTTTTCTTACACAAAGAGAAGTTAAATGTAAACTCCTTATATTAAGCCTATTGACTTGTAGTGTATTAGTGAACTGCATGCAGGATAATGCTAATATTACCGTAAATAAATGGTAAGACTACATTACAGAAACAAGCTAACAGAATAAATAATTTTTTTTATTGTACGTAATGACTGACTCTGTGTGGATTTTGTTTTTGTTTGGTTGATCTTGCACATGTGTCCATTATATACAAAGAAAATCTTGAGAATCTTCCTACAAACTGTTCATGCCAGATTCAGAAAGTTACTCCAATGTATTCTTTGGTTTGGTAATGTATTCATTTATAATGTTTTACATATTCAGTGCATTTCTGAATTTGAGGATATCACGCCTTTCTCTGGGTTTACTCTCTTTGGTAACAGATTATTGCATAAAATGTTTAGTGCATTATATTTGTATAAGTAGATACTACTCTTGTTATAATATCATAACACCATATATCCAATTTATTTGCACAATTTGTGCAGTTAATACTCCATATTTGGGTGGTCTTTCCATTTGTGCTAAATTGAGGAAATGCCAATTATGTGGTAGTCTGTTTAATATAAAACGATTTTGATGATCACACAAAGGATTAATAAAAAATAGAATTTTATGCAAAATAATATTGTTGGGGATGCTGATTTATTTACAGAAGCAGCATCTGTGAATTTGTGATCAGGAGGTTCAGATCTGTGAGAACTGACAATGCCCTCACCAGGTCCAGCAATAGAATGAGGGAAATCCTGACATTTGGGAGGATGAGAAGGGAAGCCTGAACCACAAGGTCCACTGAAGGTTCTCAGAATGCTGTTGTTGTCACTGGGATAGGAGATCATTGAGAAACAATTATTTTAGTCTGGAAGCATGCAAGATGGCCTGGGATCCTGAGGCTCAGAGAGGAAAACCCTGGAGTCTCGGAGTATTAGTGGCAGAGCTTGAGTCTAGAAACACTGAAAAATCCAGGGAATGCGTGCCATAAATATTTTAATGACAAGGTTAATGAAGACAAGAGTCATAATGTGAGCCCTAGAAATAATCCTTCTTCAGTAGCTTCTTGGGATTGACAATGACTTGCTTCCATTCTGGTTTTGTAGGTTCTGAGGTGGCTCTGAGGCTAATGTAGGAATCACAGACTCTTCCACAGAGTGCCATTTACAAACAGCTTCTGTGTGCTCCTGGCGAATGGACTCAATTGATCTTTTTCCACTTTGCGCATTCGTAGGCCAGAGGTTGCCAGGTGTCACTTCTTCAAGGAAGGTTTGAGCACATCCTTGAATTGTTTCATTTGACCACCTGGTAATCTCCTCACACAACACTGTGTCCGTTTCAGGAGTCTGGTGTTGGGCATGCAAGCAACATGGCCAGCCCGAATGTAGCCAACTGAAGGTAAATAGGGCCTCAATGATGAGAATGTTAACCTGGGAGAGGACAATGACATTGGTTTGTTTATCCTTCCAGTGAATTTGGAGGATTTTGCAGAAACAGTGTTGATGATATTTTTCCAGTGCCTTGAGTACCTGCTGTAGATAGTCCGGGTCTCAAAAACACATGGGAGGGCAGAGATCACTGCTCTTGGTAGACCATGGGTTTCGTTCCAGCTCTGACATCTTGATCTTCTAATACCCTTGTCCTCAATTGATCAAAGGCTGCACCGGTGCATTTAAGGCAGTGATGAATTTCATCCTCTCATATGCTCTGATGAACAAGTTGACAATGTCTTGGAACACGTACAAGCAAGTACAAACACAAGCCTCATCTCCAGCTAAACTGTTGAGGTTCAGACAACTATTTTGGAGTGTAATCACTGTAGGTTGAACAGTTTCCCATTAGTTCCAAAAGTAAGTTCCGCTTCTGCACTCCCATGGAAGTCTGTTGGAGGTGAGGTGCAACCTTGCAGCTAGAAAAACTGGGAAAGGTACAGGGACAATGACAAGAGTCTTGTTTGATACCGGTCTTCACTGAGATTGGTTCCATTGTAGACCTGTTGGCAACTATTATGGCTTGCATGCCAATATAAGATGGAGGTGCATTTCCGTGGGTGGAAACATTTCAGAAGGATGTTCCACAGTCTGCCCCAATTGATGGAATCAAAGTTGAAGTGGGGTAGGTATAGTTGTGGATGCTCCTCAAGACGGATGGAATCCACACTGTAATTCAGGGAGCAGCTCTTTTTGCTGGAAGGAGACAATTGAGGAGGACTGGGATGATGACATTCCCTGTGGCAGACAGCAGGAAGACTCTTCTGTAGTTATCACAGTCAGACTTGTCTCCCTTCTTGAAAGTAGTCATGATTGTGGCATTTCTGAGTCATCCCCCTATCCACTGCTGTATATCCTTTTTCCTGGATGTGGATGATGAAACTGGATTTGTGACTGAGGCCCTTCATTGTCGAGTCTTGTTATTTTTAAATTGGCATATGGCCTTCTTGTCATTCGGGAGTGGAAGCAGAGAAGGCCTGGGCGGATTACTGTGCGATGGAGTCAATGGCACTTGTGTCAAGGGCAGAGATGCAGTTGAGGAGTCTTCATTTTTCCTTCCAGCAGTCTGTCATAAGTTGATCATCACCCCCATTCTTGGATTTCAATGAGCTGGGGCCTAGGGTATTTGAACATTTGAACCATAGATGGCTTACCTGGTACCATTATGCACCTTCACAACTTCTGTAAATGATGAGATTAATGAGATGGATAATATCGTTTAGATTCCTCACAAATTTCTTGCCCATTACTCCATTAATTCTCATCCCACCATGGATGATGATATTGGAGTAAAGTGTAGGGTTACTTGAGGATGTTGAATTTCAGCCAGCCATTTCAAGATTATAACTTCCAGTCTAATTAATCAGCAGCAAAGTGCAATGGCAAATATCAAACATTTAAATACAGTAAGTGTAAAGGGAAAGTTATTCTGCAGACACATTATGGAAAGAGGTGGAGAAGTTGCAAGATGACAGATTTTAAACATTCTGACTCATTGTAAGATCATCTGTGCTCTGCCCTATCTGAATTGCAACTCTGAGATTACCCTCCAAAAATAAGTTACCTTTGTGACCCTTGGTGTGAGCTGTTTACAAAAGACAATGATCTGATTGGTGGCAGCTCCAGAATGGCCAATATGGGAGTTGATTCAATGATTCTTTGTGAAAGATCATTTTAGATATGTGTAGGATATAAATAGTGATACAGGGGATATATCACAGAATTAAAGAACTTTGTAGTTACTTAAACAGTCTTCACTGTGAACCTGAACCAGATTCTTGCAGGAAGAAGAGCTTCCAAAGATTTGGTGTGTATGCAGTGGTAATTAACTGTGCTGTTATGAGATTTGTATAAAGAATTGCCTTAAATATGTGCTCAGAATGAAATCAGTAATATGACTCAATGTTAAGAATAGAAAGTGTTAAATGCTGATGTTGTTATGGTAACTTCTGCAAATAAATTATTCTTTACCATGGCTAAATGAAATGCCTTAAAAATCACAAGCTGGGAGATGACTCTTTAAAAGAGTATGTAAACAAACGATGCCTTGTCTAGACTTTACGTGACTCCTTTTGTAAGCAAACACCTTAACATTGGGAGTTACTTCCATGGCGAGGTTGTTAAATCCAATGAGGTTACCCAAGGTTTTAGAGCTCAGATCATCAAGCTCACAGCAGCAAATGCCATTAACAAAGCAAGTCGTGCCAACAATTCCAAAAAGAATAGCCAGTTATCAGCCACTCACATCTTGGCGTGCCCTCAAGTCCTGAGGCAGTGTTGTGAAAGACAAAATTCAGAGACATAGTGGAGATCGTGGTTCATCTGACTGTCCACTTCTCCTTTGGACTCAGCATTGAGCACAAAGGAGGAATGGTGACTCATTTGAATGGAGACACTGACCCCTTGGAGAAAGGTAAATGCAGGCAATCTCCTATCTTATTATTACTTTACTAATTTTAATTATTTGTTGGTATATTCATGTGTTAATCATTTTGTTTTTATTTTTAATATCATTTAAGTACATTTGAATAGTATTTAAAATGTCTCTATCTTAGCATTAGACAGGGGTGAGCTGTCAACTATTGTCAGTCTATACTGGAAATAGAGTCTTGGGATAAAATACATCTGTAAAAAGAGCATACAGGAAACGCATGCTGCAAATCTGGTGTTGTGGGCTCTGTCCAGGATAATCCAGCCAGCTTGCAGTGAGACACAGAATACCATTACAAAACAAAAATGTAAAAATTTGAACAGAATAATTGTACCCTCCAATTATCCTCTGTTGTGCAGATATGCAATTTTTTAATACAAATATTGCCAAAGTATTATCTTTTCCCAATCTTGTGTTGGTACCTCTCAAGTTTTCCCAGGATCTATCATTTTTCCCTTGCTATGTCTCTTCTACATGGTGCTCCTTGGCAACATTATTTGAAAGCACAATGTCAGTTTTGACATGGATGCTGATGACATCCTGCTGCATCACCATCTTTCTTTACTCCTCCACTTTATGATTTGTCATACTGATATTCCCACATCTGACAGAAATTTCCTTCAAATAACTTCCTTTGCCTTTGGTTCCTGGCAGTTCCTGAGCCATCAATTTAATCTCTTTCCTCCCTTCAAGGTTGAATCAGACATTGAAATAAACCAGAGATACTCCGATCACAAATCTGCACCACTACCATTCTCTTCTGTGGAATAGTCAGTCTGCAACGCAGCTCCCCACCTACCCCCACCTCCTCAGCTCATCTGCAGCTCATGCCTTCTTTTATGCTGTTACCTAGGAAACTGACTTTTCCTGGCCAGCAGTGTGTCTACCATCTGTTACCTTCAACTTTTCCAAATGCTCCTGACCCTATCCCAACTTGCACCAAGTCCAATTCATGCATCGCACCTGTTGTTGGAGACTTGCATTAGCTTCTATTCCAGCAGCATCTTGATTTTAAAATCACCATTTTGGTTCTCAGATCACCTCCATCTCTTTGCCTGTCTGAACCTTATAAACTCCTTCAACCCTTCACCCCTCTAAGATCCCTAACTTTTTCCATTTCTGTTCCCTTGATCATTTCCAGATTTAAACATTACATATTTGTAGCCATGCCTTCATTTGTCAATGTCTTGATATTTCATAGGTTATCTCATATCTCAAACATTAAAATATTCATGTCAAATATAGTTACCAATTTCTCTTTTTGTCAGTATGAACCCATTTGGACTACACTACTTCCCCAGTATATGGGCTAATGGTTACTAGGATCTTTTGAACACATTGTAGACAGTTAAAGGAGTGTGAATTGCTGGTGGGATGAAAGTAGCAAAAGAGGAAATATTAAGAGTTTTAGCATTGTTAAAATGAGATGAACGGTGAAATGTGTTTCAGGCAATAAGAAAACCAGGGAGGGAAAATAGAGGGCTGTGAAAATAGTTTTCTACTTCTGTCTGACTACATGTGTGGTGCATAAAACAGTGGGATTATTAAAAATGGACTGTTGTTTTAAAAGAGTATAGATCAAGTAATCACAAACCGGCCTGGCCACAATAGGTTGACAATCAGCAAGGATGTGTTAAGGGAAGATTGAGTAATGTAATCATTTTTTGCAAAAGTAATAAGTTGTCTTCTTCCCTTCTTAGGCATTCCATCAATGATGACTTGATTCCACTTCAGTTCGGTAGTTTCAGAGGTAGCTGATACACCCTATGTGTGATCCACAGATTCTTCCATAGGTGGGGCAGGAAGTGCTTGAGGAGATGGTTTGAGTGGGTTGCTTGGGATGCTTTACTTCTTCCATAGTTCTCATTTGGCCTCCATGTGTTCCTCTTGAAGTAACTCAAGATGCTTAATGCTTTCCTGGATCCTCCTCCTCCTTTTTGAATGGACATAGGCTAAGGATTCCCAAGAGCTGATGAACATGATAGATTTTTTTCAAAGTATCTTTGAGAACATTCGCAAAACATTTTCTCTGTTTTCTCGCTGTCACAGAGCTTGGAGCAGAGTACTTTCTGCAAGGTTTGGCATTAATCGTGCAGATGAATGAGAAGTTTCTGAGGAACAGGATTTATGTTCACTTAGAAAAGCAGGGACTGATTTAGGAGGAGTCAGCATGATTTTATTCAGGGGAGATTATGTCTCACAAATTTGATTTTGAGTTTTTTGAGGAGCTAAGTAAAAAGATTGATGAAGGTAGCACGGTAGACATGGTTTAGAATTAAGACAAAAGTGTAAAGTTATGCACTTGTGTAGGGCAAACAAAGAAAGACTCAATAAATGCTAAATATTAAAAATGTAGAGCAGAGTTCATTTCAACACATCTCTGAAAGCAGCTGGGCAGATGGATAATGTGCTTAAAATTGAATACAGAATCCTTTATTAGACAGGACACAGGATATAACTCCATCCTCCCCAGATTTTACTCCCTTCGAGACAGGAATTTGTATCTGAACTTGAAGTAAATGGATATTGAGGGAGGATAGAAGGAAATACATCCAGCATCCTGACTTAGAGGAATGGGAAATGTCTGGACAGTCAGTTTTCTGAAAAAAACTTAGGTTTTACTTATTTTTCTGAATGGCTTGGACAAAATAAATGTGTTTTTTATGAGTGCCCTTTGGAAGTAGTTTGGATTGTGATCCTGATCCAACCTACATAAAATGTTTTGCACCTTATTGACATTGTGTCCTCAATGGAATACATTGTTTTATTTTGCAGGAGGAACATAAGGGATTGGGAAAAGCCGGAATGGCAGCTTTCTAAAATTACACATTTTCAAAGGAATCTTGCCAAACATTTACACATACCATCATCACAGTCCACAGAATGAGAGACATGTAGAGTGCCCTGAAGAGTTGGAGGTGTAATAGAGGGAGAGGAAGGGAATACAAGACCAGGAGGGAATTTAACTAAGAATAACTAGGTAGTTAAACTACACTCAACGAAAGAATCTCATATTTCTATGTGATCAGGATATCTTAAACAATGTCCATTGGGCAGTATAAATCATTTCCATTCTCTATTTCTTCAACTTTGATTCCCTTTCAGCTAAGTAAGATTTTATTTTCTATGCTACTTCCAATGTCCTTATGTAAGATGAAGTTCAGCTGACATATGTTCCCTCAGACCTTAGAGACCTGATTTTGTGCTTGTATTTCATGTTAGCTGCTCTCCCAGGTGAATTACTGATTGGCAATTTAGCAGTTGCAGAAGTGAGGCATTGGATGGAGCATTAAAGAGGAAAGTTCAGTACCATTTTTCAGATTGATAGTGAGCCAATCTTTGCAAGTTGCTACTGGGCACCAATTCTAAAAAACTACAGTATTGCGGTCGGCCAGTAGTCTCATCAGAACTTTGAAATCTATAAAAGTGACTTGTTCATGTATTTTAATGCAGATGGTAATAACACTGAGATATATACCTTGAAGAATATTCACCAAGACTCTGAGATAACTTCTCATTAAATTAGTATTTACTACAATTTGTGCAGACAGATGTTATGGAGATGCTATACAGTTTGTGATAAGGGGCAAAGATAATTGTCCTGATAATGAGAATGCTATTTGTAACTAACCCATAAAGGTTGTATCAGTGATAATTAATTATTTGTTTTATTAACAGCATTTCTAGCGACAACTTGATAAGATCATGAATTATCCTAGGTGACCATGGCTGGCACGTTTCTTCTCATAAAACTGAACACAGAGTTTAGGCTTCCCCTCAAAAGCCTCTAATTGCTTTCATTCTCAACTACTGAAAGCTGAATTTCCACTGAATTTATACTAAGGCTCCCCCTGACATAAGAGAAATAGCAAATGAAAAATGTATTTTTCCCCTCAGACCAGTCAGACAAATATGATCATGCCTTTTGACTCACTCATATAAAATATGCAGTTTTATGCAGCTGTGCCCACTGTCTGTGAAAACACTTCCTCTTCTATTGGTTGCTAAGGAACAGCTATATTCTTACAGCCTCTGCTTCAGATGTCTCAGTGTTTTAAAATTTGGTCTCTTTGCATTAGCTTTTCTTCACATTAGTTCTCTCAGCTATTTCCATTTTGTGGATTCATGATTTTACCTTACATGTACATTCTTGCATATATGAAGAGATCACAATAATGACATAAATCGATCAAAGCTCAATGATTGGATACTAGCAAATAATAATGCATATAAAATCTTGAAGTCAATACTGTAATTAAAATCATTATGATTCTTTCAATGCATTTTATCACATTCTCTCCTAACTCATGGGAGTACAAGCGATTACCTGCTGATATCATAGTTACTGACAATTGGTTCAAGAACATGTGATCCAGTAAGCTGCATTAGAAGATAGAAACAGTTTTAAAACTAAATAATACAGAAAAGCCTACTAAGTATCTGTTTCATGGCATTGGAAATTTTATTTTTCCTTCAGCCACAGGAGTCCTCACCGATGTCCCCAGAATGATACACATCCCATTATTACATATGTAATCAAACTTCTGAGATCCTATCAGAAGACTATAGAATTCTTGCAATCAGGTATGTACAAAGTCATATTTATTCTACCTTTGATGAATAATTTGCTATTTTAGTAATTATTTTAATTCTCTTATGCTATAAGTAATAGCAAGTAATAAGTAATTATAAGTAATCTTTGATTTATTCTTGTTTATAAATAACCAACTAAGTACCAGTTTGTCCAAGAGAAATACTTCTGTTCTCTTGCTGGAAAGCAAAATGAAGAATTATCTGCAGCTCAATATGACAACAATATTTTCATAGCACTATCTAGATACTTTGCTCAGGGAAAACAGAGAGTGATCAATTATAGGAAAGTTTGGCAGAATAATCAATCTATATTATCAAATATAATCTTTTTCTAGTGCTGAGATGAGTACAGTAAGAATTTGGGAAGGATTTCTAAAAAGTAGACCTGATAATGAGTAGTTGGACTGAGGAACTGCAATGTATGTGTGGATGGTACAGACTACAGCAACTGTGTGCTGGTGCTGGACTGAATGTTTAGCGTAGTTGATGGGATGCTGATCAATTGGGCTGTTTGATGGTTGATTTATAAAATCAATATGCATTCTAGAAGTCAAAATGTATGTGTTATTTTTAATTAACAGCAGTTTTGTCTTAAGTGTATAGTCTCTTCCCAACAGAATTTGATCTCCTTCAATAATAATCTTTATTTGCTAGCTAGGAGTAATGGGCAGTTATTTTTCTAATTAACTCTGAACCAATATTGGTATGTGCAGATCCATGGGAGAGCCCAGTTGAACATAATGCTTTAAATAATGACTGTATGGATTGAATTTAAAACAAACTCAACAGTAAAAGCTAAAACCTGAAGAAAATTTGAAGTCTTGACTGTTAGCCTAGAGTACATCGGTCGTGAGGCATGTGGGAACTAAGCACAAATGACATCAGTTTTCTTGTCTTTCTATTTTTATCCTTTGAGTTGCAAAGCCTGACACCTGCAGATAACAGGGTGAGCAAATGGTCTGTATACAGTTGGTTGTCTATGTTCCCTTTAGCTGTTTGCCATGAGATGCCAAGGAACACTCAAGTATTAACATTCCCTTCTGATTTCTCCCTTACACTTTTGTTTTATTATTTGAACGCAGTTTTAAAAACAGCAAGTATCATTACTAATGATTTATACTAAAATGCACTTTATGCTATTAAGTATATTGCATTTTAGAAAAATGGAAAAAGTGTAATGCCCTGGAGAACATTGCAAACCTGTATAAACTGTATTATGGTTAATTGTAGAACTAAAACATTTGACTGGAACTTGAAGTGGTTAGCTACTTTTAACAATTATGAAAGTAATCTTACAGTAAACCTGTCAACATCTAAAACCACAAATCTTAATAAATTATTGTGTATTAAATGCTAATGTATTTAAGCTTTTCACTTGTCAACTGGTAGAGAAAGATTAGTAATCCTGGTGGGGATATGAAGCAGTTTGAGTGAATTGACCATTTTGAGGCACAAAGATAGAACAAGCACATGGACAACTAGGCTATTTGTAATATTTCTTAAATTATTGAAATGTGGCTATGTTTAAATACCTTTCTCAGCTGCAAGGAATTTGCTGATCTGAACTATTCTCTGCTATAAATGTAACTGGATGAGTATACTAATTTGGGTGTTAGTGGATAATTTAATGCCATCTAATCTAATCAATAGCAGAAACAATGGAATGACATAAATATACTTGCATGATTTTAACTTGTGAAGAAAATTTCCATTTAAACAGCAAAAGATTACTAGACAAAGCTGTTTAAAATAAGGTGTTACACCAAGAGAAACTTTCTTTGTTTCTTGGGTGAAGAACGACAAAACACAGATTAAGGTGATTAGCAAAAGAACCAAAGACTACCGGAGGAGAGACACTTTTATGCAATGAGTAGTTAGTATCTGGAATGCATTGCCTGGTAGATGTGTGAAGCCTGATTCAATCAGCTGCATTACTTTTGCAGAGAGCCAGCATGAACTTGCAAAATGAATTGAGTCATGAATATGGGCATCTTTGGAAATGTCAGGATTCATTGTACATCCTGAAGAGTTGAGAGTCAACCATAGGATAACCACTTTCTGTGTCATTACCATTTAATGATTCTGTAAAATAATTGTCCAAGTGTTTACGTTAACTACAAAATTGGCTTGACAATAGGAGACAGAGGGTTGTGGAGGAGGGTTGTTTTTCAGACTGGTGGCCTGTGACCAGTGGTGTGCCATCAGGATTGGTGCTGTGTCCACTGTTGTTCATCATTTATATTAATGATTTGGATGAGAATGAAGGTGGATGGTTGGTGAGTTTGTGGATGATACAAAAATTGGTTGTATAATAGTGAAGAAGGTTATATAAGATTACAATGGGATCTTGATCAAATGCGCCAGTGGGCTGAGGAATGGCAGATGGAGTTTAATTCAGAGAATTCATGGTGTTGCATTTTGGTAAGATAAACCAGGACAGGACTTGCATAATAAATGGTAGGACCCTGCAGACTGTTGCAGAATAGAGAGACCTAGGGATGCAGGTACATAGTTCCTTGAAATTGGTGACACAGGTAGACAGAGTGGTGAAGGCATTTGGCACGCTTGCCTTTAATGGTCAGAATATTGGGATGTCATGTTATAGCTGTACAAGACTTTGATAAAGCCACATTTGGAGTACTGTGTACAATTCTGGTCAACCTGCTATAGGAAAGATGTCATTAAACTGGAAAGGGTGCAAAAAGATTTATAAGGATGTTTCTGGGACTAGAGAACTTGGGTTATAAGGAGAGGCTAGGATTTTTTTCCTGGAGTGTAGAAGGCCGAGGGGTGACCTCATAAAATCATGAGGGGAATAGATAAGATGAACAGCCAAGGTCTTTTCCTCAGGGAGTCCAAAGCTGGAGGGCATAGGTTTGAAGTTGGGGGGGGGGGAAGATTTAAGAGAGACCTGAGGGGCAACTTTTTCATAAAGAGGGTGATAAGTATATAAAAAGAGCTGGCAGAGGAAGTGGTACAGGTGGGTACAATTATGACAGTTAAAAGGCATTTGGACAGTTACATGGATAGGAACAGTTTAAAGGGATGTGAGTCAAATGCAGGCAAATGGAACTAGCTCAGTTAGGAAAGTTGGTTGTCACAGACAAGTTAGGCCGAAGGGCCTTTTTTGTGTTCCATAGCTCTATGTCACTGTGACAAAATGTCATTGCTGATTTGCAGTTTCAAACATGGATGTGATTCAATGGATAAACTTGACCTTTAGGCAACCATACCCAGACAGTACGGTATCAGAAACTGCTGTTTATGAGTAGGGATGGCTACCACGACCAAGACTGCTATCACTACAAAAGCAACAATGGCAGTTGTTTTTTTCTTGTAATGTCCATTTGGTGGCTACATTAATTTCCTGCATCGTTGCAGTCATCAGGGTCTTCACTTTCCTGTATTGTTCGCTGCAATGCACTACAGATCCAAGTTCCTGACTTCTATCATCGTCCTATTATCACCACTTTGAATGAAGTGACTGTTCAAACTGTGTGCTAGTGAGATCAATATTTGCAAATCTTTGATTCTTAACAGCCTGTGGTTTGGAGATCTTGCTTTTGTAATTTTCAGATTTATTGTCAATAATGCAGAAAACAGGAACCTCTTCAAAATGGCTTAGCAATTCCTCCTGCTCATTTCTGCTCCAGGACCTATCCGATATTCACACCAAAAATATTTCTTCCCTGAATGAGTGTGTCTGAACTATTGATTGAGTAAACAAACCGATAGAACAATCGTTTGGTCATGTCCTGGGAGGATACTTCAGAGGGCATGAGGACTGTTCAGATTTTTCTTTTATTTAAGCATTTATTAACACCTTAACTGACGTGCATCATAAGTTTTTCCTGTTCTTTGGTGTTGTAGTATTTCATTCCTTCTATTCCTAAGCATCTGCAGACATGGAAAAGGCTCCAAGGGTACTAATGGAATCGGGCTTTCCTCATCCAGAATTATTGGTGCAATCGCCCTCCATCACACTAAATAAAAATCAGGCAACATTGTCAGATTTTTACAGGAGTGAGGAATTGTGGTGAGAGGGTTTTGACAGGGCAACATTTATGATATAAACTGAGTAGTGTTGTTGTTCTAGCTTCCAAACATCAACTCTTGCTAAGATGTCACACATCACTTGAGTTGACCGACAAGAAATAAACTTTTAAAATGTCTATTATCTGTAGAAACACAGATATCGCTGGCAAGGCTGACTGTTCTTACTGAGAAGGCCATTAAGAGTCAACTCATTACTATTTGTGTTGAAGAGTGTGGTCCAAATCTAACAGACAAGGGGAGCAACATCTTCCCCTACTTCCTATGCTCCTGCTTCTCCCCACATCCAGATTTTCTCCCAGAATTTCACTTCCTGTCTTCATCCTCCAGGCTCCTCCCTTTCTTGGTTCTCTTTCCACAGATGCTGCCTGATTTGCTGTGTTTCCAACATTTTCCAACACTATCTTCCTTTCTCATGCTACTCTCAACAAATCAGCCATCTTTCCTGCTCTAGTTTCTCATGCCCAACAACATTCAACCTCTGCGCCTTAACCTGTATTTGTATTTATATAGGTAAATGGGTTCTGATAAATATATATTGTTCAAATGATTGATATGAAGTGGGAAATAAAATTCTACAACAGATGTGTGATTTATTTGGGAGAAGGAAGTGCTCCAATTAAAAATATGCAATGTACATTTTCAGCAAAATAATCAAGAACTAAGATGACTGTAATTTTAAAGATTAATGAGCTTCCCTATGTTAGTTGCAAGAATTTAAGTTCAGTTCACCTGCTACCGGTTTGATTTTTATTGATTCTCATTCAGATTTTAAAATGAAGTGCTTCATGTCACCCCACTGCATCTTTCTACATCTTATGTTCTTTCCCTTCTTGATAATTAATTCCCAAGACTAAGATTGATCAATTTGGCTATTGATGTCAGTGAACACCAGGATTCAGGTTTTATTCCTTGCTTACCCAACCATGAGACTGGTGGTTGATTTTCAATATAGAGTTAAGTTCCTCAATGCAGTGCCTCAAAGAGTTCAACTATATCACACTGTATGGTTTTGAATCTCAATGGTTAATTGTTTATTGTAATAATTTTGAAGGTGGTACATCCTGTGCATTCGTAAACTAAGAACAGGTTGGTATGTTGGGAATGAAAAACTTGTTGGTAAATTACCTTCCTGCAGATTAATAAAATTGCAATCAGTATATGATCTCACTTTAAAAATGTAAGACTGTAGGACCAAATTGATCTCCAGTAAATCTTCAACAAAAAAAAACTTTTAAATTTTTGCTTCTGGCTTAAAGCTAACCAACTATAATATTTATTAAATAAAGCTTCCTTATTCTCAGACTGAATCTTACAGGATTCTCAAGATGTTTATATCAGATACAGAGATGGAAGATGCTTCATTATAAATCATCTGCCCACACACTGTAAGCTGAAAATATGGAATGCACTGCAGCATTCAGGAAAGGCAGACTGCAGCATGTTATTGGCTCTCTGGAGAATAACTAATACTATTGAGTTTTAGGAATGCATCACTACAAGATGCTCTTCCTGTTTTATCAATGCATACATTAAAGATGTTATGTACAACATGAATCATTTAGATGTAGAGAGAGTCAGCCATATTCTAAAAGAATTAAAACCTGAGAAACAAACCTGGCATTGCAAAGTGTTTCTACATTTTTTTCAACATGCCACTGTATAAATCCTCCTTTTCACAATTAGCACTGGCAGACAATATGTTTGAGCAGATGAATCAGTTGATGTATTTTTTAAGCTGTTTGCACCTCAGCAGTCATACAATGCTTTATGTCTGTGTGGGAGTGGGTAGTAATTGATTCAGCAAAAATACATTATCAACGTATTCTTTCTTTCATTAAACCACTTTAAAAAAATCATGTATAAGCCTAATGACTAAAATGTTTATCCTAGTTTGCCTCATATAGGCCAATGAAGTTTATTGTCTGACGCACCAAATGATGATATTTCCATTATTATAATAACTCTCCAACAGCAAATAAAACAGCTCCATTACAGAAATAAGCAAATATGAAAATAAAAAGAAATTCTTTCTTAAAATGGTCTTACCACCAAAATAAAAATATTTATTGTGTCTACAGTAACACCTTAGGCTGTATAACACTAGGCTGGTCATTTGAATAGATTAGCACTTAAAATGAAAACAAGAATTTAGGACAAACATGTTAATATTTGTACAAAGGCCAATATGGAATTTACAGGCATTCCTTTAAACACCTTCAATGTCAAGATAAGAAAAGTAGTTGGGAAAATAAAATTGGTTGTTCTCTGTATTCGCAGCAACCGTTCAAATAACATTAGTAAATGAGAAAATTTTCCAAGACTTTTCCGAGTTTCCTAATAGGTTTCTTTTATTTATCATGTAGGCACCTATAATATTTACCATTTCAGCACCATAGGGGAAGATCAGACATAAACAAAGCTCCTTTGCAGGGTTCCCATGTTAGAAAAAGAAGTTCAATAGAAATATTTTTGTTTAATTAGGATTGAGGAGGTATTTAGATATTCACACTGACATATGTTTTATGGATTACTTTAAGGGGTATGGATACCATTTATATGTTATGTCTGACAAGGAAATAGAATACTCTGAGGCAAAAAACGTGATTCGTGGGAGAGCTGATATGACTTAAAAGAGAGTTGGAATAAGGGCGTGTTTTAGTATAGATCAACCTGGGCTTGGAGCATAGATTTTAGATTATTTTCACATTGAAACTCCATGTTACAAGGATACTTAAAGTGGAAATGGAATTGGTTGGAACTGGTTTACTATTGTCACATGTACTGAGGTACAGCGAAAAACTTGTCTTGCATACCATTCATACGGATCAATTCCATTACACAGTGCATCAAGGAAATACAAGGTAAAACAATAACAGAATAAAGTGTAATAGCTACAGAGAAAGTGCACTGCAGGTAGACAATAAGGTGCAAGGTCACAACGAGGGAGATTGTGAGGTCAAGAGTCCATCTTATCATACTGGGGAACCATTCAATAGTGTTATAACAGCAGGATAGAAGCTGTCCTTGAGCCTGGTGGTACTTGCTTTCAGGCTTTTGTATCTTCTGCCTGATGGGAGAGGGGAGAAGAGAGAATGTCCAGGGTGGGTGGGGTCTTTGATTATGCTGGCAGTGAGAAGTATAGACAGAGTCCATGAGGGGACACTGGTTTCCATGATGTGCTGAGCTGTATCCATAACTCTCTGCAGTTTCTTGCGATCACAGGCAGAGCAGTTGCTATAACAAGCCATGATGCATCTGGATAGAATGCTTTCTATGATGCTTCGATAAAAATTGGTGAGGGTCGACGGGAACATGCCAAATTTTTTAACCTCCTGAGGATCTAGAGGCACTAGTGAGCTTTCTTGGCCGTGACATTTATGTGGTTGGACCAGGACAGGCTACTGGTGATGTAGGAACTTGAAGCTCTCGACCCTCTCGACCTCAGTGCTGTTGATGTACACAGGAGCATGTGCAGCACCCCACTTTCTGAAGTCAATGACCAACTTTTGTTTTACTGACATTGAGGGAAAGATTGTTGTCATGACACCATGCCCCTAAGCTCTCTAAGTGCAATCAGTAGATTGTAGCCAGTAGTTCCCCTTAATAAGTATAATTAACCTATGTATATACTTTGGAACATTGTTCTATCTCATTTCTGAATACCACAGATCAAAACTAATTCAAATAAATTACTCATGCTAATTTTGCTGTTTGTAGATTATTCAATGAAATTCATACTTCATACAGAGTGGAATCAGATGAAGATATAGTTTAAAAAATATATAGCAGAATCTCTTGATTTAGCAGAAGTTAAACAAGTAGGGCAAAATCAGGCCTTTTCTGTGGGGTGCTACATGCCCTTGAAGTTCCAGAATGACATTTTCAGTGTGAGTGTGAGCTTACTGATTATTTGCAATTGAGATTTTAAAGGCAATTGGTTAAAGAATAAGGTTTGAATGACACTAGGGCCACAATTATCAATTCTCTGTGCAGCACCAAGATCAGATTTCTGGCCCATGTCCACATTCCTCTAATAAATTCTATAATGAATTTGCTCTGTACTTCGAAGGCCATACTCCCCTCAGTGGGATTGCTGCTGTGTGTAGAAATGTCTGAAAGGGAATTGGTATCCTCAAAAGCCATGAACCACAATGTCTTTGAAGGTTTTATAGATTAGACAAATGATTTATTCTTATTTGCTATATTAATATTTCTGACATTGGCTAATGTGAATTGCAGGGTGGAAGGTTAAGTGTACTCTGTCTATGAGTGGACAGCCTTCTAATGCTCCAGGGAGACCCCGCATTTCTGCAATCTTTGCACTTTGCTGGAGGACAAGGTGCTGAGGCACATGCAAGCCAGACTGAACAAGCCTGAGCCTGCATGGTGGTAGTCTGAGCTTCCACTGCAGTATTCAGATACTGGGGGGCTCTGCATCTGCTGCACTGAAAGCGACATGAGGTGTGGGCCCAAAGGCATGCTAATAGAGTTGGTCACCACATCTACACTGAAAAGGATGAGCGCCAAGTGCTGTGCAAAGACCAATGATGATTTTTTTTTGAGAAGACTTCACTTTTTCAGAACTTGGCAATGTTGACATGGCCAGCATTTATTTCTCATCCATAATTAAAGAATCATACAGCAGCGAAACAGACTATTCAGCTCAACTCATCCATGCTGACCAGTGAGCACATTACGTATTAATCCTATCCCCCAGCACTTGCTCCACAGTCTTCCATGCCTAGGCTATTCAAGTTCTCATCTAAACACTTAAATCCTCTCAGTGACCCACCTTCAACCACTCTCCCAGGCAATACATTCCGGATACTTGCCACTCTCTGAGTGAAGAAGGTCCCCCTTATATCCCTTCTAAATCTCTTTTTCCTTACCCTAAATCTATGTCCTTTAGCTTTACCTCCCCCTGATGTGGGGAAGATCCGGCATGTTCTGGTCTTTGGTGATGCCAGATTAGCAGATTTTCTGGACTGTTGAATGCTATTTCTTTTAATACCCCAACAAATGCTTCATTGAATTTTTAGATGTTACACCATATCCAGTGAATCAAGTAAGTTTAAATGGAGCATGGGAACTGGAGGTCCAATGAGTGGATATGAATCATGGAATCTGGACTCATGATTGTGTGTGCATGAGAGAGGTGGCGAGCATGACTAAGAGAGGACAGAATGTTGGGGTGCCTGCGTGTGATAGAGAGGAGGGTGTGTGTGATTGTAGTTGTTTTTATTACAATCATAACATATCCTTTAAGACAATCATTTGAATTTTGTTTTTCCTATTTGTGTTACAGATCTAGTAAATAAGACCGATGTAATGGGAATTGTCTTAATCCAAAGTCTGAAAGTCTACAATATTATAGAAAGGTTTTCTGCAGCAGTTTATTGATATTTTAATTACATTCACATTTATTATTATTTTATTTGAGAGAAATGTATCTTAAGTGAAATTCTGGAAAATTCCATAGATCCACTGTGCAAAACTTTATGACACTCAGCATTTTCTATTTTTATTTCAGATTCCTGCAGTTTTGTTTTTACATTTACATTTACTCTCACTAACTATAGATGAATGCTGTGTATTGTGGGATTGATTTTATTTACTGAACTAATATTTAATGGGAAGAAGTTTGATATACTGTTCTTTGTATATCTGTGTGTAACTGGTTAACTCAGACGGACTAGGCAGAATCCACAATGGAGTAAAGTGGAAACAACTAAGTTAATGGGTCGAATAGCTATTTAAACTTTGATCTCACTAATATTTATTTATATTTATTGATTTGCAGTCATAACTTCTGTGTCATCAAAATTTATTGAAAATTTATCCAAATTTCATCATGCCACTGATGTGAAAATGTACATCATTTTTGATAAATAACCAGTGATGAACTGAACTTATTATTTAGTATTACATAAACAAAAACAAGATGCATTTGATTTTTTCTTTCAGCTGAAGAGTTGTATAAATAGGTTGGGTTTAGTAATTAAGAAAGAAACTGCATTCTCGTTAAAACCTGGCTAAAATCTGACACAGCAAAAATAAAACAGCAGTCTAATATTTTGGAATCAACCCGAATCTTAATGTGTGACAAACAGTGAGTGCTGTATGATTGCATCACTGTGATGCTTGGTTGCCAGGGAGCTTCAGTTGCTATCTTTATCTTCTACATTTCTTTCTTAACCAAGCAAAGACAATGTTGCTTGTTGAAAATTAACAATAGTAAGTCTAAATCTATCTTGTCATGGATGCTGTGATCTCGCTTACAACATTGCTAATTAAGTATTTAATGATTCATTTCTATTGATTGACTTTGTAAATAATCAATCATTAGAAATACAGAACTGGGGTGTATATTTTTATATCAATATTTGAAGACTTATTTGCATTTCAAATTCAGAAAAAAATAGTCCAGAGCAAAGTTACAACATGCAAATTGATGCAATGCATTTTATAATAATCAGAATGCTGTGCATAATTATGAAATTTTGAATGCTGTAAAAATCTTATGGTGTAATAGGAAATTGAAACACAAACATTAACCTAACAAAATTGGTAGCAAAATGGAAGGTAAGCAAGAGTGAGTTAGTGCCAGAATTTCATCATAAAATTCAACAGGGGTTGCTAGAATGCCATGAAGAATTGGAGACTGTCTGTATTTTCATGAATTATTCATAACTATAAACATAAATCCTTTCATGTTACCAGCCTTTGCTTGACTTTCTGCATTTGCAACTAGGAAAATAATACATATTTGGTTTCCAAAAATTCTACATCTGCAAATAACATAACTGATAATTCTATGCAATAATTATTGCTGAAATTATGTTTAAACCATTGTTGATCATCTACATACTGTAACCAGAAATTATTTTCCCGTGCTTCACAACAAGTTTGAATGCTTTATTGTGCACTATTGATTACTTACAGATCAATTACTTTCGATCGTTTCATACCACAACAGGAATTAAAAACTAACCTATGGTTTAATAATTGAATTATACATTTTCCCATCAATATTTATGTGGAATTGATGTGCAGCACTGACCAATTGCAGATGGATGTGATTTTTTTTTCCCAGATAGCACAATCTGAGGGAGAAATATTATTTTAAACAGGAAATGTTCCTGATATACAGTATATCTTATCTTATCTTGCTGCAGGTGTTCTATATCTTGAAGTTTGGGTGGGGATTCCCCTACTATCTTCACATACTGGTTTAATTTAAATGCAAATAATTTGCTACTAGTGCTAATCTTGATAAAAGGCAATTTGTTAATTTGGAGAAGTCCAATGGCTCAGTCCCTTAAAGGGGAGGACTACATTTCAAATGCAGATGATGATTTACTGAAGCACTTGACAGCATTATTTTGGAAAAGCCCCCATATTCTTTGAATTGTAGAGGTGCTAATAGAGGAAGCTGATGAAAGGAAGACGGCTAGTTAGTTTCCTGAGTTTGATCTGGCATTCAGTGTTATAATGGCTGATGTGTGATTCAACCCCAATAACCTGCATTTTCACCATAACACTTAGTACTTTAATTAACAAAAGTTTATCAATCTCAGATTTAAAATTAGCAATTGACCTAGCATAAATTGTCATTTGTGAAAATGAGTTCCAAGTCTCTACCATTTTATAGAAATATTTCCTAACTTCCTTCCCGAAGGGCCTCATTCTAATATTTAGACCATGCCCTTTGGTCATAGGCTACCCATCAATTGTACTTGGCATCTAGGAAACCTATCAAACCACTCCAGAGAATACAACACAAGTTTTTGCAATGCCTCCTTGTGACTTTACCTTTGAAGTCCAGGTATCATTCTGGTAAGTCTACGCTGCCTTCCATTCAAGGTCAATATATTATTTCCATGATGTAGTGCTTAAAACTGCTCATAGCACATAATCTGTGGTTTGACCAGGAATTTGTACAATAGCAGCATAACTTCTACCCTCTAATCTTCCAGTTCTAACGGCTTTCTTTCCATTAGACTTCTTCATTTTTTTTCTTCACCTGATCATGACATGATGTACCTGGATCCTAATTCTCTACCTTTTTGGATTTCCACTACATCTAGCTTTGCAACAGGAAAATGAGGAGAGGAAGTTTGTGTCACAATCATTGTTCCTAAGGCCTGCTTCCAGTGCAGGAAAGAAAACATAACTAATCATTCCATTAGTACTCTCTCCACTGGCCTGTACTGGTTGCTCAACACCTACATAATTAATCTTTCCTCCTCCATTTTGTTTTGTGCATTTTACTAGAACTTATTGCCACTGTTCTCCCTTGTCATTATGTGCCGGCCATAGGATCTTGTTCATTTTAGTGGTGCAGTGGAATCTAAGGCCTTTTTAATGCAGAGGCCAAAGGAAAACACTGCCTGCACATGCAGAGCCACTTGCTTCAAGCACCAGTGCAGGGTCTGGGTTCAACCAACTCTTCCGCCTTGGACAGACTGTCAGATGAAAGCTGCAGAAGCTTGGGTTGGAACTTCAGTCGTAGCACACATCTATGACTGTCTGTATTCCTGAAGATCAGTAGCTCATCTGAAGTCAATAAAAAGGCTGATAAGAAATGGAAATTACATTGTCACCTCTCAAGAGGATAGCACCTCTGAATCCTCGCATTCCCCTCAACCCATCAGGCCTGTGAAGAGGAAAGGACTGGCTCCTGTTAAAATACCTGATTCTTTCACATTTTTGTGGAATAATAGATACCGACAACTATAACTTTTGCAGTTCTGCTTCTAAATCAAATAAGCACAATGAAAACATTTATGCTCCCATCTTTCCCAGGAATGGCTCAATTATGAAAGATACCAAATACTACATCGGGGGGAAAAAAATTTGAAAGACCTCAGCAATGATATCTACATCATGAGGAAGCACATACATCAGGAACACATTTAGTCTCAAAGATTTCTAGGGCAATACAGATGTATAAACTTTAGAAAATGCACAATTCAAAGCCAAGATGTTTTAAAGAATAGCCAGGCAGCTTGAATTGGTGGACTGGATCATATTCAGGGATTCATCTTCGGATCTGAATGAATATGCCACAGCCGTCACCGACATCATCAAGACCTGCATGGATGAGTGTGTGCTGTCAAGAACATATTGAATTTTCCCAAACCAGAAGCCCTGGATGAACAAGGAGATTCGCAGTCTGCTGTGGCATTCAAGACCAGTGATCCAGAACCCTACAAGAAGTCCAGGTACAACCTATAGAAGTCCATTGTGAGAGCAAAAAGGCAATTCTCTGTGAAGTTAGAGGCACAACTGTGGCAGGGTTTGCATGCCATTATTTCCTGTAAGGCGAAACCTAACAGCATAAATGGCAGTGATGCTTCACTCCCTGATGAGTTCAATGCCTTTTACGCACACCTTGAAAGGGAGAATAACACTACACCTGTGCAAATCCCCACAGCATCTGGTGACCCTGTGATCTCTGTCTCGGAGGCCGACATCAGAACATCCTTCAAGAGGGTGAACCCCTGCAAGGTAACAGGCCCCAACGGTGTACCTGGCAGGGTACCGAAAATCTGTGCTGACCAACTGGCTGGTGTGTTCAAGGACATCTTCAACCTCTCATTGCTGCATTTAGAGGTTCCCACCTGCTTCAAGAGTGCATCAATCATACCAGTACCCAAGAAGTGCAAGGTGAGCTGACTCAACGACTATCGCCTGGTAGCACTCACATCTACTGTGACTAAGTGCTTTGAGAGGTTAGTCATGGCTAGAATTAACCCCTGCCTGAGCAAGGACCTGGACCCGTTGCAATTTGCCTACTGCCACAACAGGTCTACAGCAGACACAATCTCACTGGCTCTTCACTTGGCTTTGGAGCATCTAGACAACACTACCTGTTTTATCGATTACAGCCTGGCATTCAACACCATCATCCTCTCAGTACTAATCAACAAGCTTCAAAACCTGGGCCTCTGTACCTCCCTCTACAACTGAATCCTTGACTTCCTTATCGGGAGACCACAGTCAGTGTGGATTGGCTCCTCCTCGCTGACAGTCAACCCAGGTGCAACTCAAGGATGCGTGCTTAGCCCACTGCTTTACTCTCTCTACACTCATGACTGTGTGGCTAGGCACAGCTCAAACGCCATCTATAAATTCGCTGATGATACTACCATTGTTGGCAGAATCTCAGATGGCGATGAGGAGGCGTACAGGAGGTAGACAGATCGGCTGGTTGAGCGGTGTCGCAACAACAAGACCAAGGAATTGCTTGTGGACTTCAGGATGGGGAAGTCAGGAGAACACACACCAGTCACACAGGGGTTTGAGGAGATTTGGTATGTCACCAAAGACTCTTGCAAATTTCTACAGATGTATGGTGGAGAGCATTCTGACTGGTTGCATCACCGCCTGGTATCAAGGCTCCAATGTTCAGGATCGAAAGAGGCTGCAGAGGGTTGTAGACGCAGCCAGCTCTATCACAGGCACAATCCTCCCTGCCATTGAGAACATCTTCAAGAGGTGGTGCCTCAAGAAGATGGCATCCATCATTTAAGGACCCTCACCACCTGGGACATGCCCTCTTCACGTTACTACCATCAGGGAGGAGATATAGGAGCCTGAAGACCCACACACAATGTTTCAGGAACAGCTTCTTCCCCTCCACCATCAGATTTCTGAACAGTCCATAAATCCATGAACACTACCTTGTTATTCCTCTTTTGTACTATTTGTTTATTTTTGTAACTTCTAGTGATTTTTATGTCATTATGTCTTGCACTGTACTGCTGCCACAAAACAACAAATTTCACGACATATGTCATTGATAATAAATCTAATTCTGATTCTGAATCACATTGTCTAGGTACTGATCATTGTTGGGCACTCATTTCAACTTGGCCTTTCTCAGTGCATCACTGGAGTGGGATTGATATCAGCTAAATCCCTTATATACTTTTCAACATTCATTGACACTCACCCTCTCCCTAACACACTAACCCCCACTGTACTCTCACCCAGGGCCCTGAGCTCCCATCCAAGTAAGGCTTCAATCTCCTGATCCTGCAGTTAACCAAGGTTCCCAACCTCCATCCTCATCACCATGCTCATCTGCCAGTTCTGGCTTCATACAGGACTAATGTGCAATTTAGAAAATGTACAATGCCTATTTAGATTCAGCCGTGGCGCTACTGGAGTTTCCAGCTGGAGGAACATTGCCCCATTACAATGCCCATCTAGCACTCGTTTTGGGAAGCATAGAATCTATAGGCCCTCCTAATTATATAACAGCTCTAATGCAAGCCTTTGAAAGCACCTCATGCTTGTCTTGTCAAACAAAATTTGATACCAAGGATATTAAGATGACTGGTTATTTGGACAAAGAAGTAGGTTTCAAATAAAGTGACATTGGAAAGGAAAGAAAGGTAGAGTTGTGAAAGGTTTGGTGAGAGAAATCTAGAGCTTGAGGCAAGTGCAGGTTGAGGAAACTACCAGCAATGTTGAATTGGAGAAGTGCAAAAATCTTAGAGGGCTGTAGGGCTGGAGGACATGGCAAAGTCATAGAAAGATGTGGAAATAAAGATATAATTGCTTAACTAGAAAGGAATATAAGTTGGCAAATTGAAATTGAATTGGAATTGGTTTATTATTGTCACTTGTACTGAAGTACAGTGAAAAATTTGTCTTGCATACTGTTCATACAGATCAATTTCATTACACAATGCATTGAGGTAGTACAAGGTAAAACAGTACAGGATACCGAGTAAATTGTCACAGCAACAGAGAAAGTGTGGTGTAGGTAGAAATAAAGTGCAAGGTCATAACAAGCTAGATTGTGTGGTCAAGAGTCCATCTTATCGTACTAGGGAACCATTTAATAGTCTTCTATAACAGAATAGAAGCTGTCCTTGAGCCTGGTGGTAGGTGCTTTCAGGCTTTTGTATCTTCTGCTGGTTGGGAGAGGGGAGGAGAGAGAATCTCTGGGGTGGGTGGGGTCTTTGATTATGCTGGCTGCTTTACCGAGTCAGTGACAAATGTAGACAGAGTTCATGGAGGGGAGGCTGATTTCTGTGATGTGCTGAGCTGTTTCCACAACTCTCTGCAGTTTCTTGCAGTCATGGGCAATACCAAGTTGCCATACCAAGCTGTGGTACATGCAGATAGAATGCTTACTATGGTGCATCGATAAAATTTATTGAGTATCAAAGGGGATATGCCAAATTTCTTTAGCCTCCTGAGGAAGTAGAGGCACTGGTGAGCTTTGTTGGCTGTGGCGTTTATGTGTTTGGACCAGGACAGAGTATGGGTGATGTTCACTCCTAGGAACTTGAAGTTCTCAACCCTCTCAACCTCAGCACCATTAATGTAGACGGGAGCATGTGCACTGCCCCCCTTCTTGAAGTCAATGACCAGCTCTTTTGTCTTGCTGACATTGAGGGAATGGTTGTTGTCATGACGTCATGCAACTAAGTTCTCTATCTCCCTCTTGTACTCTGACTCATCGTTATTTGTGATACGACCCACTACGGTGGTATCATCTGAAAACTTGTAGATGGATGTGGTGCAGAATCTGGCCACGTAGTCATGAGTGCATAGGGAGTAGCACAGGGGGCTGAGGACGCAGCCTTGTGGGGCACCAGTGTTCAGAATAATCATGCTGGAGGTGTGGCTGCCTATCCTCACTGATTGAGATCTGTTGGTCAGTAAGTCAAGAATTCAGTTGCAAAGGGAGGCGTTGAGTATCAGGTCTCAGTAAGCTTGCTTGGAATTATAGCATTGAAGGCAGAGCTGTGGTCAATAAATAATAGTCTAAAGTACAGTAGATGTATTTACTGTCCAGATACTCCAGAGATGGGTGTAGGGCCAGGGAGATGGTGTCCACTGTAGACCTGTTTCGGCGATAGGCAAATTGCAGTGGGTTGAGGTGGGTCAAATGCAAAAGTGATGTATGAATAGGACTTCGTGGAAATAAGAACAGTTAGGACAATGGAGTTCAGATGATGTCAGGTTTACACAGGGTAAAATAAAGAGGCAGCCACATCATGAGGTAACAAAACCAGGGAGAAGTATTTAAATTGATCTAGTTTATATTTATTTCTCCATCCTTGTAATATTAATTTCATAGTCCTTCAATCTAATTACACTTTGCTGCAGCATCAACAACTGACACTTTCTGTATGTTGGGATTCAAAAAATTTGAATGTCTAAATGTGCAAGGGCAATTCTAACATGTAACAGATGACATTAAATGCTCTGTAACAGGAAATGTATAACAGGTTTGAAAAGCGAATAAAAATGCTTTTTTCTGCAATATGCAGTCATGATTTTCATATATGAAATAGTCTGTTTCACAGTAAAGTTGAATACTTATTCTCCATTCTTAGTTTAAAGAAAGTTTTAACTTATCTCAAGAGTTTTAGAGCCAAGTAGTTTAGTCACTGGTGCAGGATATAAAGTGTAATGGCAACTTGCACACTGCAGGCTCCGGAAAACAGCAATATGTAATGACCATATGTTCTATTTTTGTGATGGTGATTGAGGAATAAGTAGTGGGCAGGATGCTGCCTTGGTATTCTTCGAAATAGTGCCATGAAATCTTTTAGGTCTTCCTGAGAATTCCAGTAAGGCCTCACTTTAATGTCAGATCTTCAAGTCAGCACCCACAGAAGTGCAACATTTCTGAAGTGCCAGTCAAGATTTTTGTGTTCAGATCTCTGGATTGGGACTTACATTCATAGCCTTCTTAGTCAAATTGACCCACAGTGGACCATGGATTTTGTTTTAGTCATACAACAATCTTTTTTTAGCAAAAGTAACAAAAATTATCCATATTTTATATAGTAAGATGATTCAGTAAAAATCAACAATTTTAGCCAGAGTATACAATTTATTTACAATGCCAACTATTATAGGAAGATGTACAGCTCCACAAATTTTGTTGAGATCAAGGGAAGTGAGATTTAAGCAATCTATTTCTGATATAGCTACTAACATGGCAGGGTAAATTACACAGGTACAGAGAATCTAGAAAGAATAGGATGTACAGTACTTTGGGTGATATATTGAAAGAACAAAGTTGTCTTCCCAGAGGTTGAGCCAAACAGTTCACATATGTCAGTCAGGTGAAGTTCAAGAAGCAATTGCACAAGAATATAAATAGCAATGTTAATTCTGTTAAAACCGAGTTTCAAAATATCCATTTGGATTTCACTTGGCTGGAATTTTTATGTACCTGATATTTCAAATAAGCATGAAGTGGGACATTGTGGACATAGGGACACAGCATGTAAGGTTAATTTGCATATCATTATTACAAAACATATTGTAACACGTAAGTATATTTCTGCATCATGGAATAAGTCATACCTGGCTTGTACTTAGCAGCATGGGATAAGAATCAAGCAGCCCACTAGAATGTCCTCTTCGAGAAAACTCCATCAGAATAAGATCCACAAGTACATGGCAGCCTTTGTGTTAATGTGTTTAGAGATATTGGAGCTTGTTCCAGGATGGTCTCTATGACAGCAGGGATAACTCCACAGTTGCCCCCAAGGCTGTCTCCATGGTAACTAGGGGCCTGAGTTAGAGCAAGAACCTACTGACATGGGACACATAGACAGAAGTATATACTAATGATATGTTGGGAGATAATGATGTATACCAATTGCCTCAAGTAAAGTGATGGGGATAGTTAATTAACAAAGCATCAAAGAAACCCAGAAGGCCTCTGGAGGAGTGCAGTAATTGGAAATGATGAGCCTGCTCATGGTGCCATTACCATGGTAACCATGGCCTTAACTGAACAAGAGGGATGTTTTAGTGTGAGACCATTAGATGTCAGCCAAACACAGGGGTCTGTAAAGCATGCAATGATCATGCAGGGAAGGCTATGTCAAAAGTGACTGATCACATGCCTTTTTATTCTTGGGTTGGTCAACTGAATGTCTGTACTATGGTGAAGATGCTATACCATATCTTTAAACATGTACCTGCTTTGTCCAATTGACAAGAGGGTGCATGGACTGTATCCTCAAGATGAGGGGCCTTCTTTCTCCCCTGCAGCAGGTAACAAAATACTTCTCTGTTTGTCCTGAGTACAGACTTGTGTGAGTAATCACTTTGCTCCACAAGAGGCGTATGAGACATACCACACTCATTCATATAATAGATTTCATTAATATCATTAGGTCTTTACACATAATAACCAAGAAGAAATTGGGGCCATTCAGGCATTGTAAAAAATACAATCTAGTGGGACCAACAATATTATCTTGTAAGATTCTCATCTGTGGGGCATTTTGCATTTCAGATATCTGTTTTGAATGAACAGCTGAAAATACACAAATACTGATCTGTGAGTTGAACTAAGGACAACTGATCAGCTTATTTGGCATTGCTCTATTATTTCTATTTAACAAAAAAATGTATTAATTAATCACAGAAGGGTTAGCTTGATTACATTTAAGATGCAACGGACAATTGGACATTTTGAGAGGGTTCATTTGATCATTTGGCTCCCTCTTGTGGAACCTTCATCACTTCACTGTCGCTCAAAATGGTAATGAAAGTAATAATTAATGAATCAGACAATAATTAATTTTATTATTAAAATAGTTCAAAAACTGGGCTATATCATTGAATGTTGACATTTTATTAAACTGTAAGAGGTGCCTTGGTTTAGGTGCTTTGTGTTATTCTTCTCTCATGGGTCATGGGCATTATTGGCAGGACCATCATCTCATGCCCACACCAAATCTTCCATTATAAATTGGTCGTGAAGTTATCCTAAACTATAGTGGTTCTTGTGATGGAGGTATTCTCCCAGAGTGCTATTAGTACGAAGTTCCAAGATTTTGACCCAGCAATGGTGAAGGAAATGTGGTATATTTCCTAGTCAGAATGGTCTGTGACTTGGAAATTGCAACTGGTGGTATTCCTATGGACTTATTGCTCTTGTCCTTCTAGATGGTTTGGGAGGTGCTGTTGAAGATGCCTCAGAAAGGTGCTCCGATGCATATTGATCAGTGGTGGAGATAGTGAAAAATTCATGGTGACACCTTAGACCTCAATAACATTCACTACTTTGTACCAGATGAGTGTTCTTGAATCTGGAGAGTATGCTACTTGTGCATTGTAGATGGTGGTAAAATAGAGGCAGGAGGTGAGTCACTTGCCAAAGGATATTTAGACTCTGATATACTTGTGTAGCCAGAGTATCCTATGCATCTGATACAGTTAAGTTTCAAGACTCTCAGTATGTTGATGTTGGAGGACCTGACAATAGTAATGCCATTGAATGTCAATGGTAAGTGGCCAGATTTTCTCTTGCTGGAGATGGCCATTGCCTGGCACATATGTCTCGTTGGTTCCTTGCCACATCAGCCCACACTGAACTGTGTCTAGATTTTGATGCATGCGATCAATAGGTTGTTTCATTATCTGAGGAACTTCAAATGGAAATGTGCAAACTTCCACACTTGTTATGATGGTGAAAGCGTCATTAGTGAGGCAACTGAAGATGGTTAATGCAGGATGCTGGCCCTGATGAACTCCTGCAGTGATATCCTGGGGCTGGGATGATTGGCCTTCAATAACCACAAACATCTTTCTTTGTGTTAAGTATGGAAACAGCCACCAGAGATTTTTCCTAGTAACTTGAGTCTGGCTAAGGCTCTTTAATGTCTCATTTGATCAAATGCTGGCTTGATATCACAGCCATTCACTCTCACTCTGGTGTGCCATTGCCACTTTATAGTATTGTCCACAACTTCTGTCATCACTTTGCTTATAAAACTGAAATGATTGGATAATAATTGGCCAAATTAGATTTGTCCTGCTTTTTGTGGATGACATATGTTGGAGCGATTTCCCACAATTTCCGGTAGTTACCCACTTTGTACCCATACAGGAACAGCTTTGGCGAGAGTTGCAATATAAACAAATGCTGGAAGGACCAAGCAGGTCAAGCAGCAACCTTGGAAAGAGAAGCAGTCAGTGTTTCATGACAATGACCTTTTTTTTTACAGAACTGGGGGGAAAAAAATTAGGAAAATTACTTTTTTTTTTACAGAACTAGAAGAAATTAGAAAAAAAGCATGTTTTCTGTGAGTGGGGTTGCTGGAGACAACAAAAGGAATGTCTGTGATAGGGTGGAGACAAATTAGAGGTTGGGTAGCACAAATTAGTGTCAACTAGGAGAGGGTTCTGAAGTAAAAACAGAAAATGCCGAAAAAATTCAGCAAGACAGGCAATATCAGTGGAAAAAGAAACGGGCTTAACATTTCAGGTCTGAAAGTCTGGGAAAAAGATAAAACAAGTTAATTTTCAGGGTGCTGAAGGCTTTTTAATGGCAGTTTGTCCAGAGGAGGATTAGACAGAAGAAGCACAAAGAAGTGAAAGAAAGAGAAAAACTGAGCTACATTAGAACAGAGCATAAGGATGTGTGAACCCTATATTGCTATGGGAAGGGGGTGGGGGTGGGGGTTGGCTTGAGAGCAGAACTGTGGGAAATGAAATAAACATAGTGAGAACCCTGTCAACTACGATGGAAAGGAAGCCATGGTTGAAACAAAAGGAATATCTCGGAAGCACTGACTGGAAAGTGTCATCATCAGAAGAGATAAGACAGAGCTGGAGAAACTGGGATAATAGAATAGATTTTCTGCAGGGAGCAGAGTGGAGGTGTGCTCAAGAAAAGTGTGAGAGTCTGTGGGCTTATAATGGATAACAGTTTTGAACCATCTCCTGAGAATCAGAATCAGATTTATTATCACTGACGTATGACGTTGTTTTGCGGCAGCAGTACAGTGCAAAGATAAGAATCTATAAATTGCAAAAATAAATACATAGTGCGAAAAATAATGAGGTAGTATTCATGGGTTCATGGACTGTTCAGAAATCTGATGGCAGAGGGGAAGAAGCTGTTCCTGAATCACTGAGTTTGGGTCTTCTGGCTCCTGCACTTCCTTCCTGATGGTAGTAATGAAAAGAGGGCATGTCCTGGATGGTGCGGGTTCATAATGATGGATGCCACCTTCTTGAGGCATAGAGGAATCAAGAAAGGGGAGGAGAAATCTATGGATTATGTGAAAGAGTGAAAATTAGCAGCAAAGGATATGGACATTTTGAGGTTTGGACTGGAGCAGAAAGCAGTGTCAATACGTTCATCAATATATTGGAAAACAAAGTAAAGGGGATGCAGTGGCGTAGCTAGTAAAGCTGGTGCCCACAACTTGAACGACCTGGGTTCAATCCTGACCTCTGGCACTGTCTGTATTGAGTTTGCATGTTCTCCCTGTGATTGTGTGGATTTCCTTTTGGAACTCCTCTGGTTGCCAAATACGTGGGTTGGTTGGTTAATTGGCTGCAGTAAACTGCCCCTGGTGTGTGCAGGTGAGTGTTAGAATTGATGGAATGTGGGCAGAATAAAATGGGATTAGTGAAAATGGGTATCTTTTGGTCAGTACAGACTTGATAGGCCAAAGATGTTTCTATGTTTGTGCTCTGTTGACTCCTTACTATTGAAGAGGGACCTGGCTTGGACTGAAAGAAGGACTGGCCAGAGCTGTAACTTCTTTGGTAGCACAACTCCAGTTGGAATTTTATTAGGACCATACCCTTTGCTGTATTACGTACATACAAATACATGTAATTTGCTATTGATATCACGTAAAGCGAAATTAATTGGTGCAGATAGTTTCCTTCAGTTCTGAGTCCAGCCTAAACCTGTTGGGGGTGGGGGTGGGGGTGGGGGTGGGGGGGGTGGGGGGGGTGGGGGGGGGAAGGGGGAGTGGAGCCAGTGAAGGCTCACAGAGCAGCACAACTGAGAACTCTTTTTTTAAAAAAAGTTATTAAAACCTTACCAAACATTGTGAATATAAATACAAACACTGCAAATATGGCAGTATTGCATAAAATTACCAAAGATATGATTTAAAATATTACAAACTGTCATATGCCAATATTCTGTACCTTACACCGATTTAACCCTTAAATGTTACTCCTGGTACACTCTTACATGAGTGGTCAATCCTATATGCAGCTCCCTTACAAGCTCCCTTTTAACTCAAAAAATCAGAATCAGGTTATCTCTGACATATGTCGTGAAATTTCTTGTTTTGGGGTGGCAGCAGTACAGTGCAAGACATAAAGATTACTATAAGTTAGAAAACCAAATAGTGCAAAAGAAGAACAATGAGGTAGTGTTCATGGACCATTCAGAAATCTGACGGCAGAGGGGAAGAAGCTTTCCTGAAATGTTGAGTGTGCGTCTTCAGACTCCTGTACTCCTCCCCAATGGTAGTAAAGTAAAGAAGGCAGGTCCCGGGTGGTGAGGGTCTTTAATGATAGATACTGCCTTCTTGAGGCACCGCCTCTTGAACAGGTCCTCAGTGGTGGGGAGGGTTGTGCTCATGATGGAGCTGGCTGAGTCTACAATCTCTTTCGATCCTGCACATTAGAGCCACCATATCCACCATACCAGGTGGTACTGCAATCAGTCAGAATGCTCTCCACTATACAGCTGTAGTAATTACTTGCAAGAGTCTTCAGTGACACACCAAATCTCCTCAAACTCCTAATGAAATAGAGCCGCTGGCGTGCTCTCTTTGTGACTGCATCAATGTGTTGGGCCCAGGATGGATCCTCTGAGATGTTGACACCCAGGAACTTGAAGCTGCTCACCCTTCCCACCACTGACCACCCCCCCCCCCCCCCCCCCGCCCACCCACCCACCCATGAGGACTGGTATGTGTTCTCCTGACCTCCCCTTCCTGAAGTCCACAATCAATTCCTATGACTTGAAGCACAACTCACTCTGGTGAAGGCTGAGGACGCTGGTCACAGTGAGTTCTGTCGCTATGGTGAAGTGACACCACGTTGATGTTCAGGTCCCTGACAGTCCGGCTCAGGAAGGGTGTCCGCTGCTCTTGATCAATAATTGACATTTCATCAGATTATTTGCACGTATGCGGCTGTTGTATTTGAGGTGATGGTCGAGTCTGGTGGGGTAGGAATGAAGCCTCGGTCTTGGAGTGCGGGCTGGCCGTGGTCGGGCCGGTTTTACCCCCAGAGTCGGAGTCCCACACGCCGGCCACGTCCTCGGATCGGGGAGTAAGGCATCACCAGTCGATGGGCAGCTGGAATGCCGCCGCGGCCTCGTTCGTTCACACAGCCTGTCGGCGATCGATTGCGCCGTGCTCGAGTGCTCGCCCTTCCGTTGACTCCGCTTGCCTGGTAACCTGGAGACGGGCGGCGGCGGTGGGGCCCGGAGCAGCCCGATCCCCCGCCTCACAGCCCAGGGCCCGGAGCAGTCCGACACCGCCCCCCCCCCCCGCCCCACAGCCCGGGGCCCGGATCAGTCCGACCCCCCGCCCCACAGCCCGGGGCCCGGAGCAGTCCGACCCCCGTCCCACAGCCCGGGGCCCGGATCAGTCCGACCCCCCCCCCCCCCCCCCCCAGCCCGGGGCCCGGGCCTGGATCGGCTCAACCCTTTCCCCGATCCTCAGCCCGGATCAGTTTGCTGCCCGAGACCCGGGGGGTCGGGTCTTCGCTTGCAGCTTGCGCCCAGCGATGGCGGAGCAGGACTCGGCCACCTTGGTAAGAGAGTGAGGGGGTCTGCAGCCCGGCCCTGCTGGCGTTGGGCGGCCGAGCCAAGCAGATAGAGTCGGGTTAGGTGGGACGAGTTTTTTTTGGGGGGGGGGGGAAATAAATGGATTAAGGACGCACCGGTTGGCGTTTTGCTCCGATATTAAGGGTCGGGCGGACAGTGCGCTGGGTGGTATAAACATGCCAGTGTGTTACAGTGAAACACATTGACAATCTTGAAATAAGTAACTAGGGGAATGGTGGTTGGTTGTTGTGACAAATTATTGCAGTGGAGTTGTTATTCTGGTTAAATTATATGCTGAAGAGGGATATTCTGATCAAAATTGGCGTCTTCCTCAACTGTATCAACTGGAGGTATACATGAAAGAGTTGCTTATCTGAGGATAAGGACTGCTTGGGGAAAGGGTGTCCATACCCTTGTGTGAATGCATCTCTTGATATCTTATAGAACTTTGATTCAAATGAAAGAAAAATGTCATACAAAAAGGATGAGTTGCAGAAGAATTAATGACTTGCAGAAGATTACGCACTAAACACAGGATTCATTGTATTTACTGTGCTATTTTGACTTTGCAGGCACTAATAAACTACTACTGCCAAAAAAATTACTTTAATCATATCCAGATTGCAGCAGATGAGGGTATCAAAAGATATGGCAATGATGCGGTGTTCCTATTTTTCCGTGCTTATGGGATTCTTATGGAAGGTAATTTAGTGCAGTGAAAATGCTGAATGCAATTTCATGGCATTCAGAAACTAACCAATGACCAGACTTATTTTATAATTCCCAAATTATCTTTATTTTATGTATGTAGATCGTATTCAAGAAGCTATCCGTGAGCTTGAGCCTGTTAGGGAGAAGCAGGATGTGTCACTGTGCTCAATAATGGCTTTAATCTATGCTCATAAAAAATGTTCAGCTCCAGGTGAGTACATATAGCATCCAATATAGGCAAGGAGGAAACTGCAACTCTTATTATAAAGTAAATATGACAAATATTGGACTACCACGTCCAAATGTTGTAAGGAAAGTTTACATTGTCATTGAAAACAATGAGGGACATCCACTAAACCAGAGCAGGATCCTTGCAATATCCACAGTTCTTTAAATGTGCAGTGTTCACAGATTATTCATTCACAGAAATAGCCGATATGCATATTTTCTGTGTCTCCATACGCATTTT
This sequence comes from Pristis pectinata, assembly GCF_009764475.1. NCBI lineage: Eukaryota > Metazoa > Chordata > Chondrichthyes > Rhinopristiformes > Pristidae > Pristis > Pristis pectinata. The sequence continues at coordinate 35,370,923 of NC_067405.1, read as the reverse complement.
CTAACTTGATCATTACTTTCTTATTGCTACAGCAGGACAAAACCTTGACGTTCTTTAGCCTCAAGCTAGCAGGTTTTGCGGCTTGATTTTCTATTTTATTTGTGCATTTTATATGTTTCCCATGATTGATTTTCTGCTAGTATTGTTATTTTCCTCCCTTCTCCTATCCAGAAGCCGTAAATTATTCATTGTGACAAGAATCTAATTGTCCTAAAGTGGCCATTATTCATACCTTAAATCTTGCATCTCCACTTGAGCATTACAGCTGAGCTCCATAATAATTAGAAATTGGAGCCCTGGCTGAATTCTGCCCACCTTGATGTAGATGATGGAATCATTTATCCACTACCTGCTACCTACTACACCAGTACCATCTTTGACTGAATCTCCTGCTGTGTGTAGTTTGGCTTCTCACTTTGTAATTTGCTGAGCGACTAAACAAACAAATTTGGCATCAAAGTAAAACTTGATTTTGGATCACCACACATTTTGGTTGGAAAATTCTTAGTGTTTTCTTTAAACAAATGAGCATTTGTTAAAATGAGCATAATGTTAAAAACATTAAATAAGCATTTAAAGTATCTTTTTTGCATAAAAGATCGTGATGCCATTCAAGAACTGGATAGCAAACTCAAAGAGAATCGAAAGACTGCAGGACAGATGGCTTTGTATTTTGCGGGCCTCTTTCTTTGGCATATTGGGCGTCATGACAAAGCTCGTGAATATGTTGACAGAATGATTAAGATTTCGAATGGATCAAGAAAGGTCAGTATACTTCTATAGTCACAAAAAGCTGAAGGGCCTCAGCGGGTTAGGCGGCATTTATGGAGGGAAATGGACAGTTGATGTTGAGCCCCTTCATCTGCTCTTGACCCAAAATGTCGACTATCTATTTCTCTCCATAGATACTGCCTGACCACTGATCCCTCCAGCTGTTTGTTGTTGCTCCAGGTTCCATCGTCTACAGTCTCTTGTGTCTCCATACTTTCTATTGAAGTCTTTCTTTAGATAATTCTGTAATTACAGGAGTCTTGAAATAGATTTTTCTTTGCATTTATGAAATATTGTGATATAATCACATGACGGTGCAAGCGATAGTGCTGATGGCTCACAATTTCAGACACCTGTGCTTCATGGTGACCTTGGGTGCTCTCTGTGTAGAGTTTGCATGTTCTCTCTTTGGGTTTCTCTGGATGCTCTGGTTTCCAACCACATCACAGGACATGCTAGTATGTTAACTGGCAACAGTAAAGTTACTCTTTATTGCAGGTAAGTGGCAAAAGAATCAAAGGGGAGTTGATGAGCATGTGAGAGAGAGAATACACTGCAAGGCTACAGGGAAGAAAAGGGAGGGGGAATGGAACCAACAGGGTTGCTTGTCGAGACCAGCATAGACTTGATGGGTCAAATGGCCTCCTGCATTGTAATAAATAGGTAATTCAAGAGCTTGATGACAAACTAACCAGGGATTGAAAGACTGCAGGGCAAATAACATTATATTTGCTGGCCTCTTACTTTGGAACCATGATAAAGCTTGTGATGACTTTGTGTACCAAACATAATTAGCACACATAATTTACTTTGGTAACTAGAATTGTAAAATTTGGGCTGTGGCAATATCTTCTAATTTTAATTCAAATCAGTGTTTTATTAATTGAAATACAATAGACCATGGAGCAGATTTTCTGCGGGCATCTGCAATGATCTGTCAGCATTCTAGTAACTTGGTTATTCTGCAGTGGAGACTCTAGTGTACCTTTCTGCTCTGTACAGCCGGTAGAATGCCTGCACTGTTCTCGTAAACCCTTTATAGACTCCAGGTAGCATGAAATTCAGTAAATTTTCCATCTCAGTTTGGGACATTTGCCCACTGAATCTATGCCAGGTTACCCTGATGCAAACACTGTGGGCTCCTAAAAATGAATGGGAGAAATCGGCTGCTTGGTAAAAGCTTCTTCTTGTAGCAGCCAGAGCAATGTCAAGTATCTCATTATGCTTTGGGAGACGTTGCCTAGGAAGAGATATTGGAAACTGCAGAACAAAGGGGTACAGTAAAGGAAGTTCATGTAAAGGACACCTGGTCAGTCTCAAAGTGAGAACATCACTGAGACAACTTTAGCCCTGTGGAGTATCCCATTGTCAACATCCCACTGTGAGCTAGTTGGAAGACAGCACAAGCAGATGGAGGTGTCTGACATTTTGTGGAAAAGTACTATTTGATCATTACAAATCTCAAATAAACACGCTGGTAATTTAGAAACCAAATGGTTGAAACAATTGTAGGATGGCGCCAGCAGCAATTTGATGAAGTTAAGGAAACACATGCTCGTATGGATAAGGATAGGAATTAAAGCAAAGGCAATAGGGAACTAAGCAAAGTATGGGAGGTATGTGAAGAAATGTATAAAAGTTGCCTTACGAGATGACCAGCGGCAGTGACTCTGGAGACCAACCACTGAAGAAAATGACCATGAGTCAGGGACTTGGAGAAGAACTCACCAACATCGAATCCTGGCCAGGTGGTTCATCAAGAGTGGATAAGTGAAACTAAAGAGTTAAGTGATTCTTTGAAACTACTTGGTGAATCTTTGAGTTGTTTGAATTAATTGTGATTACTCAAGAAATACAGTTGTTGGGCAAAGTCATTGGTGTGTATTGTGTGCTGTTTTGAATTGGCAACATTGCTTAGTTAAATTGTTTTGTTTTTATTTGTCCTTTTTGTGTGTTTTTAATCTTCTAACTTTTTTTAATAATTTCATCTTTTTATTTTTTTTTAACAGATTTCAATTGATTTTGAATCATGCGTAATATAACTATTGACAGTGGGTAAGCCTGGGAATAGAGCCTTACCAGCTGTCAAAGCTGTTGTGTCAGTGCATCTAACCAGTTGTGTTGTAAGAGGTCCTGCACTGCCCTGGGCTAAAATGATGAGCAGGGCCAGCCTGCTAGTGGAATCAGCATCGTGGACCACACTGAAAGAAGCTGTGTTTTCCCATGCACAGGTGCCCTGAGGTCTTGGGACAACAGAAGATCTGACCCTCGGTGTTGTTAAGGATCTGATTTTCCCATCACTGGGAGTTTAGTGCGTTGGCATTTCAAATCTCATTTCTACTCATTATCCTTTTAACCCAGATTCCCACTGATCAGTTTATGGTTACAAGATTTTACCTTGCATATTCTTACATTTGCCCATGTGATTATTATTGTTCTGTGTACTATTTTACAGGGTTTGATTTTGAAAGGATGGATTGATCTAACCAGTGGTAGAGATGCATATGCTAAAAAGGCCATCAAATACCTTGATGAAGGAATCCAGGATGGAAATGATGTATTTGCTATGATGGGGAAAGTGAGTTTAAAAATTGGGGATTAAAAAAAATACTGTGCAAAGATGAAATTTTTCTTCAGCAGTTACACTAACCAACTGATGGAAACAGAAATAGCTATTGCTATAGACCAGGTCACATCAATAGCTACTTCTGGGAATTGTGCAATGAATAAACTGACTCCAGCACAGGAAACCATTCAGCCCATTGAGTCTGTACCTGATCTAAGTCCCTCTCACTCCTGAAGGCCTTGTAGAATTTTTTCTTTAAGATAACTATCCAACTGCCTTTTGAATTCCATGATTTAATCTCTCTATTCATCCAGTTCACCAGCTTCTCAATAACTCCTTGAAGTGTACCACTATCGTCCTCACGGTTCACTAGGCTTCAAAGTTTTCTGTCATTTGCAGACTTGGAAATTTGTGTGCTGTACACACCCAAGTCCAAATCATTAATATTTATGTTAGGAAAACAATGTTCCTCATATCAATCTCTGGGACCTCCACCATAAACTTCCCTCAAATCCAGAAAAATGCCTCTTGCTGATACTCATTGTCTTCTGTTACTTAGGCAAGTCTATATCCATGCTCTTACTGTTCCTTTTATTCAATGGCCTTCAGTCTTGATGACGTGCATTATGTGCACCTTTTCAAATGCCTTGTGGAATTTCATATACACCACATTTGCCTCATCAACTCTTTCTGTTACTTCATCAGTTTTGTCAGGCATATTTTGGCTTCAACAAATCCATGCTGGCTTTCTCTAATTATCTCATACTTGTCTAAGTAACTGCTGATTTTGACTCTGATTATTGTTTCTGGAAGTTTACCCGCCGCCAATGTTAAATTTCGGGTTCGTAGTTTGTGGGTTTCTCCCTATACTCTTCTTTGAACAAGAGTGTAACATTTGCAATTTTCCAATCCTTGGATACCACCACTGAATCCATAGATGTTTGAAAGATTATGGTCAGGGTGCCTAAGATTTACTCCCTTCCCTCAGCAACCTGGGATGCATCCCATTTGGACCAGCTGATTTAAGCGTAGCTATTCTTTCCAGTACCTCCCCTTCATCAATTAGTCGCCCAATAATTTGTTAAGAATATATTTCACATTGCCTCTGACAGTATCTATTCATTGTAAAAGATAATGGAACAGTTAACATGAATTCCTCAAGTTCCGCACAGAAGTAAGTTTTTCATTGTACCTGTGCATACATGCACTTGTGCATATGACAATAAACTTGTTTATGACTATGACTAGAAGATCTCTATACTAGTCCGTCTACTTTTTTCTCATCCCATACCCAGCAAAGGAAACAGTTTCCTTTCAAATGTCTTTTTCTTCCTCCATATGTTTTCTTGGTCTCTTCTCCTGTCACATTTTCTTCCTTGAATCATACCTTTCATTGTTCATTGCACTTATATGAAGTCCTACATTCCTTTAGATCTAATACGCTTTTCGATACTTATCAACAGACATGTAAGTTAATGCAAGTAAAGTTGACTTTGCTCCTCCATGTCATTTTGTTTTTAATCTCTTTGAGCTCAGTCATTACCAAGTGCACCAAAGTTGATAATTGCCCCATAGTGCCAAGTGACAAACAGGAAGATGCAACAAAAGTAGGGCACTTATTACATAAAATACACTTCCTATTCTGGAAGTTGATTGATTTTTAATCTTCTAAATAATTTAATTTTTGTTGCCATTTTGAAGCACTTTGGATTAGAAGTTGAAGAATTTCCTGTGTGCTAAGTATATTCATATTGTTAACATTTTGAATTTATAAGTTCAGCTGATGTCTAGAACATAGAACAGTACAGCACGTGAGCAAGGCCTTCAGCCCATGGCGTCTGTGCCGACCATGATGCCATTCCAAAATAATCCCATCTGCCTGCACATGATCTATATTCCTCCATTCCTTACCTGTTCATGTGTCTGTCTAAATGCCTCTTAAATGGTGCTATCATATTTGCTTCCACCTCTTCCTCTGGCAACGCATTCCAAGCACATACCACTCTGTGTGTAAAAAGAAAACTTGCCTTGTAAATCTCCTTTAAACTTTCCCCCTCTCACCTTAAAGCTATGCCCTCTAGTATTTGACATTTCCATCCTGGGGAAAAAGGCTCTGACCATCTAACCTATCTATACCTCTCATAATTTTATTTACTTCTGTCAAGTCACCCCTCAGTTTTCGAAGCTCCAGAGAAAACAATCCAAGTTTGTCCAACCTCTCCTGATAGCTCATACTCTCTAAGCCAGGCAACATCCTGGCGAACCTGTTCTGCACAGTCTGCAAAGCCTGCACATCCTTCCTGTAATGGGGCGACCAGAACTGCACTCAAGTGCGGCCAGCCAAAATTCTGTACAGCTGCAACATGACCTTGTGACTCCTCAACACCCAAACCGATGAAGGCAAGTGTGTAACCACCCTATCTCCTTGTGTTGCCACTTTCAGGGAGCTATGGACTTGCACCTAAGATCCCTTTGTACACCAATGCTCCTAAGGGTGCTGCCATTGACTGTATAATTTCCCCTTGCACTTGCCCAGATTAAACTCCATCTGACATTTCTCTCCCAGCACTTCCAACTGGCCTATATCCTGCTGAATCCTCTAACAACCTTCTTCACTATCCACAAATCTCCCAATGTGTGTTGTCTACAAACTTACTAATCATCCTACCTACGTTTTCATCCAAATCATTTTTATATATCACAAACAACAGCACACTGCTCCTTGTGGAACACCAGTGGAAAGTTTCAGTATTTTTTCATCATTTGATTTGATGAAGAAAACTCGGTCAAGTTAACTTTACCCACCCAAAATTATGAACCAGTTAAGATATGGGATTACTCCATTTGCTCATTTTTGATTTTGGAATATTATTTCTTAATAATAGGCACAGTACTTTGAGATGCGACAGAACTTCTCGGGGGCTTTGGAAATGGTAAACCAAATAATAGTTCATTTTCCTGGCTTCTTGCCTGCTTTTGTAAAGAAGATAGAATTACAACTAGCCTTGCAGGATTGGGAACAGGCAATTGAGACAGTACACAGGTAAAGATGTTTGTTTAACCTGAAAGCAACTCTGTTAAATGTTAACTGTGCACAATTGGGGTTGTTACAATAGACCAGATAGTAGTATTTGTGCTGCATACTATATAGCCTATCTACAAACAACAGAATCTCAGATACAGTTGTGTTATAACTACCATTTCTCAGTCAGAATCTGTGGAGTGTTATAACAGGAGATCTTTGCATGCATCTGGTGCAGCTTCTTAAGCATAAAAAAACATGAAAATGTGAGGTTTCAGTCTGTCCAAAAGGGATCAAAGGATGTGAATTCACATAAAGTTATAATCCACGTTACTGAATATTGGATGAGTGTGAAATGACTTTCTGGAAAGATTTCCATGAAGGGGAGGCAGCACACTAAATGGTGATTAGGGCCATGCACAACTTTCAATGTGTTATCTATTGGACCTGACCAGGTATATACTGTTTCTATCAAGGCACACATTAAAAAAACACTTTGTGTTATTTATGCCACATGGCATTAAGAAATGGTTGAGTGTAGTGTTCATATCTAGTAATGAGCAGCTGTAGCTGGCTAATATAGAACAGCACAATACAGGCCCTTCAGCCCATGATGTAGTGCTGACCTATATAAATCTACTCCACGATCAATCTAACCCTTTCCTCCTACAAAGCCCATAACCCTCCATTTTTCCTACATCCATGTGCCTATTCAAGAGTCTTTTAAATGTTCCTATCGTATCAGCCTCTACCACCACCCCCGGGCAGTGCGTTCCAGGCACCCACCACTCTGTGTTTAAAAAAAACCTACCTCTGACATCTCCCCTAATCTTTCCTGCACTCATCTTAAACGGATGTCCTCTGGTATTGGCCATTGCCACCCTGGGGGAAAAAGGTGCTGGCTGTCCACTCTATCTATTCCTGTCATAATCTTATACACCTCTATCAAGTCGCCTCATCCTCCTAATTGGAAAATGCTAGAGTCTATTAATAAGGAAATGGTAACAGGGCACACTTAATAACACTAATAGGATTGAGTAGAGTCAACGTGAATTTATATAATAGAGAAATTATGTTTGACAAATCTTTGAGTGGTTTGTGGTGGTAAGTAGCAGGATAGATAGGGGGAACTAATGAATATTTGGACTTTCAGAAGGCTTTCTATAAAGTGCCAACAAGAGATTATAAAGTAAAATCAGAGTGCATGGGATTGGAGATAATGTATGAAATTGATTGAGGATATATTAATGGACAGAAAACAAAATAGAAATAAATTTTTAGGTTGGGAGAGTGTGACTGTTGGTATGCCTCTAAGATCAGTGCTGGGGTGCCAATTCAGTTTGTATCAATGATTTGGATGAGAGGATCAAGCATTAGGATTAGACACCCTAATAAAACTGAAACCAACAGGAGTCTGTTTTTAAGAATTCTCCAGTGGTTGGAATTTTAGCTAAAACGAATGAAGAGGTTCATGTTTATTAGAGCCCAGTCACAGCAGGTTCTTCTTACTTCAGTAAAAAAAACATTTTTGGTTGGTTTGTCAATGGTATCTTCTTTATAATAGGAGCAGGAATAGAATTGTTTGCTGGTGATTCTACCGTGCCCATAAGTTCTGAGAACAAAAATGTAAGCAAAATTAATTGAATTGCAAAATGTATGTGGGAAAATTGTCAGAAATGTAATTCCTTTTCCATCTTCATTAAAAATAGAGTTGTGAAGATCATTACTTATGCATTTATGTTATTTCAATGCTTTTACTTAAATAAATTGTAAACATAACTTCCCTGTAACCACAGTTTAGCATGAAAAATTTCAGTAAATTCTGGTGAAATTAAGATATCAATTCGTTAAATAGTAATTTAAAATGTATTCCAAAATCTGTTGCAGGCTGTTGCAAAAGGAGAGTCATAATTTTGAAGCACTAAAGATGCTGGCTCTACATTTATTATGCAGAGAGGGAAATATTAAAGAGGTAAGAAAGAGTTATTATAATTAATCAGCACTGATCAGTTTCACCCCTGGGTACTGGTGCCAATTGGTGTGTTTGTTAGTTCTATTCATGTTTGTCAACTGTGGCAAAATCCAAAGTCAGTTATTTCAGTTCTCTGCCTCCTTCAACAAAGCTTTCATGATATTTTAAACTCAGTTTTTGCTGTATAAAATCGTGTGCTTGTTGGAAACATTTTTCTCTTACTGGATAAGGATGTTGGTCTTGAATTTTGTGAGTAGAATGCATTATTGTGGAGCTAGCCAACGTGTATGTTCTTGCCAAATTTGAAAGCCTACATCAATTTCAAACTAAGTATCCATAATTATCATTTGTTTTGAGGCTCTGTGAGGTCAGAATTTAACTGTGCAGTATTTACAATTTTTTTGCTCGTGGGGAGAGAATTAAGTGAAATAGTGATAAAGCAGTGATTTTTCTAAGTTTTGCACTTTAGAATCCTTTGAATGAAAATTCATATTTGTTGTTGTCTTTTCCAGGCTGGCAATAGACTTGGTGATCTGATCAGTGTACTGGATCGTTTTGAACCCCACAATCCTGACATTTTTTTTAAAGTGGCATTGGTTTTCAGCAGGATGGTAAGTATATTAATATTTTTGTTTTGAAATATCTATCCCCAGGGGTTTGAGTAACTTTAGTGAGTGTATGACCTATATTAAAAAAAACACAAAAGAGATCAACTATTTCTAAGCCTTGGATTGGAAAGTTGGTTGTTGGGCACAGTTCTCCCTCTTGAGTCCTAATTTAGAGAATACAGCAGGAATAGAGACAAATTAAAATTACAGGGATGGACTTGATGGCAGGATTTGAAAATGGAGAGGATTTGAACAAGGTGAATTTATATGGCTGAACTTTCAACCATTAATACAAGGGCTCAAATAAGTCTAAATTTTAATGCTAACAGGACAGAAATCCTGACGTTGGAGGCAAAGCATCTGAAAGAATTGCCAACAATGATTAAGTGAATGATGAGGAGGGTAATTAGAGAATACAGCAGAGATAGACAAATTAAAGTTACAGGGATGTACTTAGGTAATGGAAGGATTTGAAAATTAGCAGGAGCAATTTCAATTTAGTAATATAAGGTGTTAAAAGGTTGTATAAGTTTGCAAGGCTGGATGTGATAAGATAGCACACAATATATAGGTAACTTTTTTGGATGAGTTGGAGCTTACTATTTAGAATAGGAGGCCAGGATGGGTGTGATAAATATTTGGGTATAATTTTCAGGAAGAGGTGTTCTTCAATTGAAATTGGACAATCTTTGTGACGGATGGGAACAGAGGATGAAAGCTCATTTTGTGGTAAACATGAACCAGTTTGGAAAGCTCCAGTTTAATTTGAATGAATGATCAGGATAAGGGAAGGAATCACAGGTGTGGGTGCTCAAAACTATGCTTTTAATGTACCGAAAATTAATTTATAAGAAATCATCAGTAAGATAGAATGGAGGTGCTTGTTTAGTCTATATCCCAGTCAACATATCTGTGCCATTAATCTGCTATCTATCTAAATCAGTTGTCTTTGCTGTACAATTTATAAAATACTGTACAGGGAAACCGTTGCCCTAGAAATTCCTCTGAGCAATAATCATGCCAATAATGTTTGAATTGCATCAGCTGGTGACCTTCATTGCTAACACTACAAAAGAAAACATAGTGGGAAGTCACTTCATTTATGATATTTCTGCAGCATTGTCTGTAATTACATAATCTGGGCAGGTATTGATATCCAGGCCATGATCTCGGCCTTCTAGGATTAAGATACTCCAGAGAACAGCTTCTAATTTTTGTAATGTTCCGTGTGAACTTCAGTGCAAGTTGGAATGCAGGGTCTGGCTCCTGCTTATTTTACAGCCCTTTCATTGCAAAGTTTCTATCAAAATTGTGGTAGGGGGTGCTAGATGGGTTTATGTTTGATAACATGGTTGCCAAAATAACCAATGTCCACCATAGAAAATTAGAAACGTAAGTGTAAATTACTTGAATTAATTAATGTTTACAATTGATCCCCAATGTACATTAATAGTGTGGACGAAACCAGATTATCCTTCAACAGACATATACCTTGGTTGAAAGAGCATTCAGCATTTCTTCACATAATGCAGAGATTGCAAATGAACTTGGATATCAGATGATATTACAAGGAAAAATAAAAGAAGCAATAAGATGGTACAAAACTGCAATGTCACTGGATGAAACTAGTATCCCTGCTGTAACTGGTATGATTCATTTTATTTGCATTTTTTTGAAAAAATACCTTTTTTATTGCCTGTGTGAGATTGTGGTTGGGGGAAGTGGAGACATATTATAGGCTCCTGTGGTGAAATAATGGCTATTCACCTTATTCCTCCAAAAGATTCTGAGAGGAGATTTCAAAATCCATCCCTTGCTAATATTAGGATGACTATTTTGCAATTGTTTCCCTATTTTGGATCTCGTCTGATGTTTCTAACTATTTTGCTTACAATTTCAGTGAGAATTTTTAACAAACTGCCTAAGATTCTTTTGCCACCCACCAGGACCTACTGACCAACTCCACTGTGCTGTCCTAACAGCTGCTGCATTTTGATGAATTGTTCTTCAGTCACAACTAAAGCCCTTTCTTTCAATTCACTGACCCTTTACAAATGCCTAATTCAACATTGATCCTCTAAAGTGACTTATTTAGTGACACAAAGAAAGCAGGGAGAGGGAAGGTTAAATTCCAGTTTATCACCAACCAGATTTCCAAGTCCTGTACTGTAACTGGCTGACAAGTCAAGTTCCAGACCTTTTTCATCTACATATCCATGACTTCTGTCATGAAACACCACATCTCTTTCCATCTCCCCCTGTTCCCCACCTCTCGGCCATTCCAAACCAGCCAGGCCCTTTTTCATCCACCACTAATTTTCAGCCTTTCTTCTCTAGCCACCATGATAGTTTATTTACTTTGATTGTCATTAGGCCTTTTTTTTCTGATTACTTCCAGCTCTCTAATCTCTTTAAACATCTCGCAAGGTCTGTACTGTTTGATCTACTAACAGGCTCTGCACCTTGTTTGCTGTGTGAATGAATGATTTGAAGCACTGAAATTATGCACAAGCTATTGTAGCCAAAGATACTTGCCATATTAACCTCGTGCATATTTCATCTGCTGTCCAGATCCATAGCTTCCAAACTTTTCTTACTGATTTCATACCAATATCTCTCTTTCCTCTTCTTTGTACCCCATGTCCTTTTAACAACACTTTTATTCTGCTTCATTCTTTCCCAGCTATTACTAACCTCACTGTGACCATGTCCTAATGTACACATGGCATTTTTTTTGTTATAACTCTGTCATCCTGCCATTGAATCTTCCAAAGCACCAATATGCACAATCCCTATCCTTTTCAAAGATCTTCAACGAATATTGATAAATTAGAATGAAGACAACAAAGTCACTTTTAAGTACAAAAGAAGTACAAGGAAGAACAACACAGTGGTTTATTTCATAAATCCTTGTTCAACATCTCCAAATGTTACAGCTTATGTCATGCATCTGACAAACAGCTTCATGTTCCAGCAATTACTTCACATATTGCAAGTCATTTAAAATATTGCTCCGCCATCTTCAAACATATAATGCACCTGATTCCTGGTCTGTTTCTTCTACTCTGTATTTTCTGTTTTTATTTCTCCATTTTCTTAGTGTCTATTACTTTCATCTTTCCTAAAAGCTACTTTGACTAGGTTTGAACTTTTGTCACAAATTGTGTTCCTGCATCCATGTGACTGCACAGGTTACCTTTTAGGTCCTCCAGTTTCCTCCTGCATCCCAAAAATGTGCTGGATGTTAGGCTAATTGTCTACTGAAAATTACCTAAGTTGCTGTGTCTGAGAATCATTGTGGAGTTGATGGACATATGACAGAGAATAAGCTGCAGGCAAATAAATGAGAAAATGGGTTTGATAGGATTGCTCTGAAAGCCAATGTAGAGTTGCTGGGATAAATTAAGTTTGGTACCACCGTAGTGGGCTGTATCTCAAATAACGATGAGTTGGAGAACAGGAAGGAGATAGAGAGCCTAGTGACATGGTGTCATGACAACAACCTATTCCTCAATGTCAGTAAAACAAAAGAGTTGGTCATTGACTTCAGGAAGGAGGTTGGTGCACATACTCCTGTCTACATCAACATTGCTGAGGTTGAGAGGGTTGAGAGCTTCAAGTTCCTAGGAGTGAACATCACCAATAGCCTGTCCTGGTCCAACCATGTTGGCGCCATGGCCAAGAAAGCTCGCCAGCACCTCTACTTCCTCAAGAGGCTAAAGAAATTTGGCATGTCCCCTTTGATCCTCACCATTTTTTGTTAATGCACCATAGAAAGCATCCTTTCTGGAAACATCATGGCTTGGTATGGCAGATGCTCTGTCCATGACCGCAAGAAGCTGCAGAGAGTTGTGGACACAGCTTAGCACATTGTGGAAACCAGCCTCCTCTCCATGGACTCTGTCTGCTCTTCTTGCTGCCTCGGTAAAGCAGCCACCATAACCAAAGACCCCCCCATCAGGCAGAAGATAAAAAAAGCCTGAAAGCAAGACTATTGAATGGTTCCCTAGTACAATATGATGGACTCTTGACCTCACAATCGACAGCGTTATGACCTTGCACCTTACTGTCTAACTGCATTGTACTTTCTCTGTAAATGTAACACTTTATTTTGCACTATTTTATTGTTTTACCTTGTACTACCTCAATGCATTGTTGTAATGAATTGATCTGTATGAATGGCATGCAAGACAAGTTTTTCACTATACCTCGGTACATGTGACAATAGTAATAAAACAAAACCAAATTATCTCCTCCTATGTAACAAGGAAATATGCAGATATATTGATCACTTAAAAGTCTTTGGCCACATGTAAATTTTTATGGGAAAACCTTCATTTGATAAGATTAATTTTAATGTTTTGTTGTAACTCCAGGTATTATAAGATGTCAACTAATTGAAGGTCATCTGGAAGATGCAGAGCAACAGTTAGACTTTCTTAATGAAATTCAGCAATCTATTGGAAAATCTGGGGTAATGGCATTTTTGTTTTCGTTTTTAATTTTGAAGATTAAAACTGATTATGCAGCTCTGTGTGCAACTGATTATAAAGCATGTAACAACTTCAAAGACAAATAATACAAATTTCTGTATTAGCTGATAACTGCAATTTTGCAAGCGATCCAAGAGAATGGTTTGTTGGAGGCCTTTGAGTTTAAGGAAAGAGGTTACACATTTAAGGGAACTTGGTCTCAATCAAAACTATCTCCATCAACTGGAAAATTCAGGGTATATGAAAATTCGAGTCAGGATCAGTGCTTTGATTAAGTGAAATGCCTATTCCTGAAGAAATCTGATTTGTAGCATATAGCCTGGATGCAACAATGACAAACATTTTCAATTTCATCTAAAGTCTGATAATTTTACACAATGAATTTTGAGTAAATCACATCTGTATTTATATATCAAAATTATAGTTTAAGCCCCTACTAAATGTAGGTTTCAAATACAATTTAGCCACTTGCAGTTTTACAGAATAAATAGAAAATTCTTTCTTGGAAATTAGGTTGCATGCCTTTGTTGTTTTTAAGTGCAATGTGGTTGAAAATTAGTGTTTTTGGTGACTGGCCATCAGTTGAGGAAGTGTGATTAATTTCTGAGAATTGTACAGTTAGTGATGGGCAATTGTGGTTGTGATGTGTGCTAGTATGTGAGACATTTGAAGCAGTAGACGAACATTATCCATCATAGAGCTGTGATTTTTGTTTTGATCAATGCCAGAGAAATTGAGTCAAGTAAATTCACTGTGGATAATCTGATGGCCAGTCACAGAGGAAATTGCTTTCATGGTACTCCATTCACTGCAGCCACATGATTTAAAGGGCCACCCACATTTGTCATTTGGGTCTCCATACTGGTGTTGATCACTATGAAAGTTGACTGCTGACACAGGTGGCTGTTGTCATTGACCAGAGGGACTTTGGGTGAGATTCCCATATTACCTCCTTTCCTGAGTGCTTCAGTGATAGTTCCATTGATTTAGCTGTATGGCAAGAGCCAGAGGCATGGCAGACTTGTCCTGGGATCCCAAGGGAGGAAATAGAGAAGGACTTGTGTCTGAAGATCCCCTGCAAGTTTTCTGGGAGTTACTCTCTGAAGAACCATGCATCCTGACGCTAAGGTTTTCTAAATCAGTGGTAATGCAAATCTGTGATCTTTCTTGGGTATGGCTACAGCCAGGTACCTGTGTTTGGAATGCTCTACCCATGGAGGCCTAGGTCTTTGTCAGAAGGAACTCCCTTGCCTACATTTGATTCTAGGTGACAACAGTTATTTATCCGATGTTTCACAATTTGCTATGCAAATAGCACGATATTTGGGAGGTCACTAATGCTCTCCACCATTTACTTTTCCTTCAGCATAGATAATCAAGCTGAGCAGTCATGTGGATTGACAGGCTTCATAGTTTCCTGAAGGTTTGTGAGGAGGATGTAACAGACTGTATTTGTGCAGTGTTTCAGCTCTTCTTCAGAACCCAAAGCTGTTAATGAATTATAAGAGCTATTTGTATATGGCTGGTGTCTTGGTCTCAAGTCATCCCCTCCTTTCTTGATTTTTAACTGGACATGTTAGTGCAGTAGTCAGTGTTCATAGCTCCAGGCTTTGTTCCTGACCTCTGGTGTTTGTGTGATGTTTACACATTATCCCCATGACATATAGGTTTCCACTGGATGCTCTGGTTTCCTTCCACAACCCACAGGCATGCTGATAGGTTAATTGGCTCCTGTAAATAACATCTTAATGTAGATTTATGGGGAAAGAAATAACAAAGGGGAAGTTTATGGGCATGTGAGCAAAAAAATAACTTGCAGAGCCACAGGAAATTAAGAGAGGAGGAATGGAACTGTTGAGGTTGCTCTGTTTGGAGCTGGAATGGTGTCAAACAAGGAAGGAAGGAATGAAGAAAGACTCCTGTCTGTTCTCTGATTATAGCTGAGTGTTGATATAGCACTGGACTACTGGCTAGACAACCAGAAATCTATTGCAGAATGCCATCAGGGTCCTCAAGATGCAAGTATGTTGATGCTCCATTCCTGGGCATCAATATTATGTTGTATTGGTCTGCTGCCTCTTTCACAACCTTCCCCCTACATTAGTGCAGTTCTTTAGTCCTTCAGGACAGCTTAGCCATTTTCTGAAGTCATCAGGAGAACTTCCAGCTGGAGGCTCAAGGACAATAAGTGTAGGAAGCAGACGGTCTTGGCAGATGGGAGTGAAGGGAGGTCATCTCTCTGGATATGCTTCTTAGCTAAGCTGTTCTGCTACAGTAACAGAATTGATACGAGCTCAATAATGTATAAACTTAATAAACAGCAGAACAAGTCCTTTCTTGCCTTTTTACCTCTCCTTTGTTCTACTCTCAATTTTCAGCAAAGTGTCAGAAGAAGTAATTGGTGGTTATATGAAATGCCATCATTTTTATTTCATGGGTGCAATGTGCACCAACTTAAAAATGCCCCACAATAATTACTAAACTTCCTCAACCTATTGTACTCTACCGTCAAAAACGACAAAGGCAAAATGTACATGGGATCATCGTCAGCTACAAATTCCACTCCAAAACATACAGCATCCTGACTTGGGAATATATTGCTGTTCCTTCATTATCACTGGGTCAAAATCCTTACTCAATAGCATTATGTCTAGATGAGTGCAGCTCAAAACAACTCAAGCAGCTTGATATAATCCAGGACATGGTAGTGTAGCGGTTAGTGCGACGCTATTACAGCGCCAGCAATCGGGGTTTGATTCCCATCGCTGTCTGTAAGGAGTTTGTACGTTCTCCCATGTCTGCGTGGGTTTCCTCCCACATTCTAAAGACGTACGGGTAGGTTAATATGGGGGTTTAAAATGGACGGCGCGGACTCGTTGGGCCGGAAGGGCCTGTTACCACGCTGTAAATTTTAAAGAAAACAGCCTGTTTGACTGTCACCCTAAACATTCATTCCCTCCATCTCTTCATGGAGGCTGCTGTGTGTGTACTACCTACTAAATACATTGCACAAGCCACATAGGAACACTACCACCTACAAATTCAAAGTCAAAGTTGAGTTTATTGTCATATGCACAAGTACATGTATGCACAGGTGCAATGAAAAACTTGCTTGCAGCAGCATCACAGGCACATAGCATCATATAAGCAGCATTCACATGAAAAACATAAATTAAACAATTTTTACAAGAAAGAACCAATTAGAACAAAAAAAAACAAAGTCCATTTCAGTGTAAAGTGATCAAACTGGTCATAGTGTTGCTAAACTCCAGTGAATAGGGTTGTGCTGGTTGGTTCAAGAACCGAATGATTGAAGGGAAGTAGCTGTTCTTGAACCTGGTGGTGTGGGACTTCAGGCTTCTGTACCTCCTGACCAATGATAGCTGTGAGAATTCCCCTCCAAGTCGTGCATCATACTGACTTGAAAATGTATCACCAGTCCTGCATCTAAATCCTGGCACTCCCTCATCAATCTCATCATAAGAGTATCTTCACCAGAGGAACTGCAGCTGTTTAAGAAGGTAAATCACCATAACCTTAAGGACAAGTAGGGATGGATAATAAATGCAGGCCTTGCCAGTCTTGCTCAGATCCTGAAAAATTAATAAATAATAAAAATGTGGGAATATCTTCAATGGTTCAAATAAGTGGCTCACCACCACATTTTCCAGGGCCTTTGGAGATGAGCAATAAATACTGGCCTGACAATGACGCTAGTGCAACTGCTATCTCCTGAGATTCTGCATTGATAGACACAAACTAGAGCATAGTAATTATGAGTGCATGGGGCTCCTGGGGAAATGTTCTGCCACATGCAGATATATCTTGACAGAATGCTCATGAATAAGAAGGAAGAATGCATGGTAAAAATCCAGAAGATAAGGATAGCCTATGCTCCCTCTCCTCCACTGTCTCTTTTAAAGCTATTTAAATTCAAAAACAGCATCATATGGCACTTGGAGTAGTGTTATGGCTTCATGGAGACTGCCCACAAGGGCTGGAATCCCGACAATAGTACTGAAAATTTTGGGGGAGCAAAACAGATTGCCATTTAAAATATGTGGGTCACTCCATTTGCAAAATATGAGCTGCACTGGCATGAATAGGCTTGGGTCAACCACACTGCAGTTATCTTTTCAATTTCCAAATAGTTAAGCATTAGCTTTCCGTGTTGAATAAATTGTATTGAATACCTACTTACAAAGCTGATGGGTTTAGACTGGCTTCAGGCTAGGTAGCTTGCATCTCACCTAGAAGTATGTACAGAATCAATAAGATGCTTCAGTTTGGTTTAGTCGTTCCTCTTAAATTCCTCACCCATTGATTTTATTAAGATTTTATTTAATAATTTGAAAATAGCATTATTCTAATGGAAAATAATTTATTTCTCAGTACCTACTCTATAGTTATTTTGACATAAACAGTAGTGCCCTCTAGTTATCCAAATAAAAATGGCACTTTTAGTTTTCACTATTTTTATTTAAAGAGGTAATATAGCCAAAAATGTACTTTTATTACATAGAAAATGAAAACACTTCCTTAAGAATATTGATTGATAGATGTACTTCAAACTTATTCTCTTTTATACGTAGCTTTAGTGCATGTTCTCATCTGTAGATGCAGTCTGGTAACTGAGTTAACTACAGTATTTGTAGTTGGCTTAATAGATTCAAATTTCCTTCAACCAAGAGGGCTTATTTTGAAGCATATCACATGATTGCCTTCAATATAACCGGGAGCAGGGCCATGATTTGACAAATGGAAATTTCTACATATCTCTCTGGAGTTCTGGTGAGGATGCTCATTGGCCTCCATTATAGGTCCTCTTCTTCCTTGGAAGATCTACAGTGGTACTTCCATATACTACTACAGCTGTTGTGAGTGGGGCAGACAGCTTAAGAATAACCAGCATAAGGAGCTCTTCATGTGAGCTTTTTGATTTTCTATGTACAGTTAGAGGACTCCAATATTAGGCACAAACTGGTTGGGGAAATTAGATGGTGTCTAACATATTCATGTTAAGATGGTAATTTTAGGCAGAACTGTTCTTCACCCATGAATCCCATTGGATATGTATGCTTTGGGCAAAATGAGTTACAGAACTTGTATGCTGGATCTTCCCCTATTTTTCCACTTTGCATTTGAGAATAATATTTCTGACTGGAAAATCTGGTTTCTAAAGTATTTTTCTGCTTCATCATTTTTTCCACAGGAATTGTCTTTCTTGTGTGCAATTTTGGCAGTGAAAAAGCACAAAGGACAAGATGAAGTTATTAATTTGTTAAATGATGCTATTGACATTCATTTTTCATCATTGCAAGGCCTGCCACTTGGAATTCACTACTATGAAAAATTAAATCCTGATTTTTTATTGGAAATTATTCGTGAATATCTTGCTTTCTGTCCCACACAGGTAAAAAGTTTAAATTAATATTTACAGAAACCTAATAGGAAGCATTTTTTTTTGATACACATTTGGTCCAAAAGTAGAAAGGATAACTTTATCCATAAGAAATTATGTACAATGGTGCTGCTTTATAACTTTAAGAATAATTAAATAATTGGTATAATATGCATTTACTATTGAAAGTACCAGTTATTTAAAGTTATTTTTGAAATGTACTGCTTATTGTTTAAAGTTACCAAGGAGCAAAGGGGAGGTCATTGACAAAGACGTATGGGTGTAGGAAACTACAGCAGTACTGATTTGTAATGTTGCAGCTCTTGGGAGCCAACTCAATCTGCATAACAAAAACCAGCACAAAGAAATCCTTAAAATGAGCTTTAATTTTCTACTCGGTATTGAACAGTTAGAGGACTCCATGTTTTCTATTTTAAAAGTTACGTCAGTAGTTCTTTAAATATCTTGCTTTGAAATTGTTTGGTATATTTTAGTGAAAAGCAATGTAAACTCATGTTTTTTCAGCCCTCATCTCCAGGTCAACCTCTTTCTCCATTGTTGAAACAATGTGCTTCAGTGCTGGAGGCTATAGTGAAGACTGTACCAGGACTACTAGAAGCTGCCTTTTTAATGGCCAGAGTCAAGTATTTGGCAGGTATTTATGTTGTTCTATTACATTGCAACCATACTTGTTGTGTGAGGAGGGCAGAGATAAATACTCAATGTTTATTTAATTTGTTCATTCTGAGATCATTAACTTTCCATGATCTACAGGAACATGAAACTTGTTGCTTAAATTTGTCTCTAACATAAGGGATTGACAAGAATTTACAAATTCAGATGTAAGATTTTGTAGATATACATTTCTACCAACTCGCAGGGTATTAAGATTTCCATTATTCTTTGCGTGCAGAGTTAAACATGACAATAAAAATCTCGTTCGTAATAGAAACATCTTTATATTAAAGGAACTGTAGGTGAAGTAGACTTGCATAAATAATTGCAACAACAGAGATTTGGGAACTGCTTAGACAATATTCTGAACTAGTTCAGAACTGAAAATACTGCAGGAAGTACTGGATTTGAACTTCTACAGTTCTTGTTTTGCTCTTTAACAGGTGATGTTGATGCTGCCCAAATCAATCTGCAGCATTGCTTAGAACAGAATCCTTCATTTGCAGATGCCCACCTCCTGATGGCTCAAGTTTACTTATCTCAAGAAAATTTTAAACTTTGCTCACATTCCCTGGAAATGTGCTTGAGTTATAATTTTGAGGTAAGAAATAGAGTCCAATAAATACTCGAAATATTTTGAACGTTTAAATTGTTTTACTACATTTAAAAAATTTTAATCTAACTTTAGTCTTTAAAAAATTATTGAGCATGATTAATTTAGCAAGAAATTAAAAGAAACAGACTACTGATAACATGTCGAGTTATTACATGATTTCCTTGTGTACCGCCCAGAAGAATAATAATTAATAGAATTTCTTTATTAAATAAAGCAGAAGCAAGACAGAAGTATTGTGTTGGGTTAGCAACCAATATTATTTTATTATTACATCTCAGTGTCCAAATGAGAACAGAAACATTCAAGAATAAGCATATAATTCTGTGTTCTGCACATCTGTACTAAATTCCATAACATAAATCTTACAACACATACTTTACATTAGTTGAACTGTACCATGGCAGGATTATTAACCACCACAAGGGTATATCCTTCATCCAGAATTTTCTGACTGGAGATAAAAACAGAAAATGCTGGAAACACTCAGCAGGCTAGGGAGCACCTGTGAAAGAAACACAGAGTTAACATTTCAGGTCTGAGACCCTTCATCAAACTAGAGAGTTAATTGAATTATCCAGACAACTCTCATCCTCCAAGGCTAATTTTCTGAAGGGAACTGGGGATTTGCTTTGGCAGATGTTGAAGTTTGTTGTTGTGTTCTTTCAGTAAACTACTAATTTAAACTCGGTTGCGATGTTGTGTGGGTTAAATGTATGTTTACAAAAGTAAGATGTGTGACCACCTGCTTGCCATTTAAAGGTTAAAGAGTATTCTGCTGCCATTCCATGAAATATATATTGCTTTTTTCTATGGTGCTTCCTTTTAAAAGATGTTATTATATCTGAATATCAGTGTAGTATTTCTGTAAGCTGGCTCAAGCTGTTCAGTAATAAACAATATTGAATGGAGCAGAAACCTGTAGATTGATGCCAAATAATCCCACTTATGATATTGGGAATGTCTTCAATGAAGCAGCTGAAGAAGCTTGGGCTGAGGAACTTCTGCCTGCGCTACCCTGGATTTATGATGGCAGGCTTCAACCATTGTCCATTATATAAGAAAAAAGGAAGAGGAGCAGGAGTAAGTCATAGAGTCACTAGAAGCTGCACCACCAATATAAGACTATTGTTCATCCTGCACTCAACTCTACTTTTCCTCCTGACCCCTATGTTCCTTGATTCCCTCAAAGGATAGATATCCATTAATCTCTGACTAATGCTGTGGCAAAGGAAAGGCATTTAAGTGCTTCAACTATTTAAGGCTGATTCTTTTGCGCATGATGCTTTGAACTTCATGCACAATAAAATTTTGCAGTTGCAGACTAAGAAATTAAATATTCTTTGGCCTGCTAGGCATCACCCATTTTGTGTGGCAGTTAAGATGCCATGCATGTTTCTGTTTTTCTGATCAAATTCAATAATTTATCAACTTTAGGGATCTGCATTAAAAAATGTCTGGATGTTATTGTAATTTTATACTGTGCTCCCTTACTCCTGTTTCTAAAATGTATAGCTTTACATTTTTGTATTGAACAGCATCAACCACCTCACACTTGTCCGAGCTGCTAGATAAACTCCTACAACATTTCAGTCTTTGATTCAGTTTGCCATAACTCTAATATGGTCAACGACTTTCTTTCATTTCCTCAAACAAAATTCTAAACTTGATATTTAGGATTGTGGTTTTACTTTTTGTTAAAAAAACAGTAGACATCTTCTACTGTTCTCCTAATTCCTCAGATTGAAAAAAACAACCTATGGTTCATAGAGTCATCCTGCATAGAAAAGATACTTCACCCTGTCAAGTCGATGCCGACCACCAAGTATGCACTTCCAGAAATCCTACACCCATTCTATTTTATTCTCCCCACATATCTCTAAATTTTACTGCTCACCTTCATGCTGGGGGCAATTTACAATGACAACTAACCAACTCAACGTAACATCTTTAGGATATGGAAGGAAACCGGAGCACTGGAGGATGTGTAAACTTCACAGAGACAGCACTCCTGAGGACAGGATTGAACCGTTGTGTTGCCCTTTCTTTTCTTGAGTTTATTTCTTCCTTAGATGGCTTAGGGTATCAAAACAGCTTTCTTAGAATATAGAACATAGAACACTACAGCACAGTACAGGCCCTTCGGCCCACAATGTTGTGCCGACATTTTATCCTGCTCTAATATCTATCTAACCCTTCCCTCTCATTTTTCTATCATTTATGTGCCTATCTAAGAATGTCTTAAATGTTCCTAATGTATCTGCCCCCACAACCTCTGCTGGCAGTGCGTTCTACGCACCCACCACTCTGTAAAATTCCATACCTCTGACATCCCCCTTATACCTTCCTCCAATCACCTTAAAATTATGCCCCCTCATGTTAGCCATTTTCACCCTGGGAAAAAGTCTCTGACTGTCCACTCGATCTATGCCTCTTATCGTCTTGTACACCTCTATCAAGTCACCTCTCATCCTCCTCCTCTCCAAAGAGAAAAGTCCTAACTCACTCAACCAAGCCTCGTAAGGCATGCTCTCCAATTCAGGCAGCATCCTTGTAAATCTCCTCTGCACCCTCTCTAAAACTTTCACATCCTTCCTATAATGAGGCGACCAGAACTGAACACAATCAGGATACCAAGATAACTGTCCTGATCTTCCCCAAGACAGACCCATGGAATCTTTTACGTTCACCCGGGAGGGCACATGGGTCTGCTCTCAGCCTCAACCGAAAGACTTCCGCTGACAGGGCAGCACTCCCTCAGTACAATACCAGAATGTCAGTGTGAATTTTGTGCTCAAGGGGAGTTGAACGCACAACACTCAGACTTAGCCATTGAATCAGAGCCGACCTCATAACAGCAGTACCGTGGCAACATGCAGAAGCCAATTTGCTCACAAGAAGCATCAACAGGATAAATAACCAAGGAAGTTCCTGTGACTATATAGATGACTGTTATCCAGTCTTCGATTGTTTTCCTTTCTCTTTGCTTTTGTTTCAGAATAAGCATTTTCTTGGTAGGGAGGGAATACTGGAATACACATGTTTCTTTATTTCTGTATGTAGGCAGGCCATTTGCCTGACACTGCAACTAAATTTTTTTAAATTGAAATTCAGACACTCTTGTTATGCATCTGGTAGATGAAAATAAACTGAATCAAAACACATAAATACTAAATAAATAATAACACAGAAATAAGCCTATTGTTACCTGAAATTTTAAACTTCCTTAACTTCCAAATCTTTTTTTGTTAAAAACATTATGGAAGTATAGAAGTTGAAGGCTGTTTTCATTCATATTCTCAGTTGTTGACACTGGGAGAAAGACAAGTAAATAAGATGAAAGCAATTAGAAACCTTGAACTTGTTTCTCCAATTTTAATTGATTTACCATTCCAGGTTCGAGAACATCCTCTGTACCATTTAATTCGAGCCCAAACTCAGAAAAAAACGGGGGATGTTCAGGAAGCCATTAAGACCTTGCAGATAGCTACGGGCTTACCTGCAATGAAGAAAACTGGAAGTGCATCGAAATCTAAAAGCAAAATAGTTGAATTTTGTGCAGCTGATCGTGTTTCCATTTTTCTGGAGTTAGCAGATGCTCACTGTATGAACGGAGAACAGGTAAGGAAAAAGGTTATTTTTCTTGTAGATGTACATTTTACATAAAAGCAGAATAATGATAGCAGTTTTCACAATGCTATTTGGAATTAAGCAAATTGTAATTTCTGATTCATCTGGAAATGTGATAAAACCAGCCTTTGTTACTACCTCAAGTTTTATACAGTAGAAGTCCATTATCTGATTAATAATCCACTATCTGATTATTCAGAATTCCTGATAGTCTAGGTAAACAGGCTCAGCACGTAATGCTTATCATGCTTCCCATCCACTTACCAGATCCCAGTTTCTCTGCTCCTTTACTACTCACCAGGCCTCAGTTGTGGCACTCCCCTTCTGACACACTGCGACCCTGGTTCTCATGTTCAACATCCACTTGTCAGAGCCCCAGAAAGGAGCCTGTGCTCCCTTTCTATTCATAGTGTTCCAGTTCCCACACAACCTTCCTTTTCCCTGGGGCCCCAATTTACACAATCCCTTGCTACTTACTGGGTTCCAGTTTCTGTGCTCCATTTCTACACCTTGGAGTACCAGTTTCTGTGCTCCCTGTGCAATCGCAAAGGCCCTGGTTCCTGTGCTCTCTTCCTACTCTTAGGGCCCTGGCTCTTGTAATCCCATTCTACTCACTCAGGCCCCAGTTCCCGCACTCCCTGTACACTCTCAGGAGCCCCGGTTCCCATGCTACCTTCCTAGTCACTGGGGCCCTGGTTGCCATGCCCCTGTCCGCTGCGTGTGGCCCAGGTTCCTGCATAATCTGCTAGCCAGGGCCCCAATTTCTGTGCTTCCCTTTCATTCGCCTGGTTTGTGTAGCTGTGCTCCCTTAAAACTTGGGGCTTTTGTTTCCTGTGTTTCCTCTAAAGTTACTGTGTTCACTGGAAAAATTATTTACCTTTAAAGAATAAGTGAATGAAATGTATGTTGGAGCATTAATAGAATAACATTCAATAGTCCAGAAAACCTATTAGTCTAGCACCATCAAAGTCCCAAAATTACTTGCAGATCTTTCACAATCAAATATTATATACAATTATATGATGATATTCTGATTGCACTTAAAAAGACTCCTTTTGTGTTTCTGTAGCATGAAGCTGCCAAAGTGATGCAAGATGCTATCAATGAATTTACAGGCACCTCTGAAGAATTGAGAGTTACAATTGCTAATGCAGACCTTGCTGTTGTACGTGGGGATATAGAGCTAGCACTTAGTATGCTTCGAAATGTCACACCTGAACAACCTTATTTTATTCAAGCAAAACAGAAGATGGCAGCTATTTACCTAAATCAGAGGAAAGATAAGCAGTTATATGCAAGCTGCTACAGGTGATAGCTTTTTGTTTAATACCACAAAACATTCTTTATTTGTTTCTAATATTTTCAAAATAGAATACGCTTCGAAGTTCAATTGGTATTTAACTTGCAATTAGCTAGCAGGCTATTTTAGATCTGGTATTGTATAACTATCTCATTATACAATACCAGACCTAGCTCACCAAAGCCTGCATTCCGAGGACCACTGGGAGCCCCTCCCAGGTTAATTGTTTATTCACCTCACCTGAACGCTACAAGTTACAAGGATATGACAATAACCAACTTAAATAATAAATTACAAATAAAATTTAAAATAACATACACTTATCCCCTTGGGAACCCCAAGGATGGTGTACTCCAGTGACTGCTGTGTCCAAACCACTCTAGACCAAATTATTTCCAAGGCAGAGCACTTTAATTGACCCTTCCCCTTATTGGCAGTTAAAGTTAGACATGGTGGTTTTCTCCAAAATAACGTCTCTCCTGACAACATGAAAATGGGTCCTCCACTGCCAGTCCTCATCCCTCTCCCTCAGTAGCTATTAGGAAAGTCTTTGAGGTAATCTTGCCCACAATGAAAGGAAAACCAACCATTGTAAACCACAGATCTGTTTTCCCCCCCATTCAAAGAAAAATGTTGCCCCCTCTTTCCTCATTGGCTTGGATCACAGCCTAGCTGATTGGAGGTACAGCAAAGTTTGGCCTTTATGTTCTGAGAGAGTGTGTCCACTTTTCTCTTTTCCATCTTTCCATCACTATCAAGTCTCTCCATCATGCCTTTCCCTGATCTTTTTGACAAATTCGTCCTCTTTCACTTCCCTTGCCTTTATTGCTTTTCTCATCCCATTTCCTCATAATTATCCTCTACTGCTACACACCTTGTTCCTACACTAACTACTTTCAGTTGCTTTGATCTTTGTTGAACATAAGTAAGGAAGTCTTGGTGAAATTATAAGCCTGGATCTGACCTTTTTTTGAAGTACTCTATGGAATTTTGGTTTGTGTTCCTAAAGAAGCATATACTTGTCTTGCAGTTAGTGCAATATAGATACACTTGATTGATTTGCAGGCTATGGGATGTCCTATGAAAAGGGAATCACTGGAATTTCAAAGAATGAGACATGCACAGTTCTGAGGAGGATTGGCAGAGTAGATCCAAGAGGCTGTTTTGTCTAGAAGGAAAATGTAGCACCTCAGGGAATACAGTATTGTATTATACAGATAAGGGTTTCCCATTTAGGACTGAGATGAAGAGAAATTTCTTTGCATGGCAAGTTTTGAGTCTTTGGAACTCTCTATCTAGATGCCTAGTTATTGAGTATTTTTATTGCTGAGAGAGATTTTTGATTGGAGGTGTGGGAGAAACCAAACAGGTGAGGTACAGGATTAACCAGAATCTTATCATGTGGCAAAGCAAGTTTAAGAGATTATCTGGGCCATCTTAAATCCTCTGATCTAGTTGTGCTGCACTCTTATTGATCTGAATATGGTACTTTGCCCTGACTTCCCATGCGCTGTATCATGAGTAGTTGAGTAATAGAAGTTCATTTAAGAAAAGCAATAATATAATTTTTGTGATTGCATAATATGCAATCAGCAGTATAATAGGCGGCACGGTAGCGTAGTGGTTAGTATGACGCTATTAAAGCATAGCGATTGGGGTTCAATTCCCGTCACTGTCTGTAGGGAGTTTTTATATTCTCCCCATGTCTGCATGGGTTTCCTTCGGGTGCTCCGGTTTCCTTCGGGTGCTCCGGTTTCCTCCCACATTCCAAAGATGTATGGGGAGGTTAACATGGGTTTAAATGGGTGGCGCAGACTCATAAGGCCGGAAGGGCCTGTTACCATGCTGTATAAATAAAGTTTTTTTTAAATAAAGATGAAGATAAATGATATTTGAGCAAATTTGATTGAACGTAAGTACAATTTTACATTTTGCTTTAGGGATTTAGTTGACAAACTGCCTGGACCTCACACCTACCTTCTGTTGGGTGATGCCTATATGAACATTCAAGAGGTGAGTTGTTCTTAATTTTCACTTGGAAATGTCTCTGCTCAGTCAATGAATCTATTTTCATACACCAAACAGCAGTGAGTGTGCGCATGTCCACGTAGGCGTGTGTGTGTAAATGCACATATATTTGAGCAATTTCTGTCAGTGCTTCCCTTATAAATTCCTGCCTCAACTTAAATATTGGAGGGCAATTATATAAATTAGTCAAACAGTAATTATAGCCTATGAAGTTGAAGGTATTTTGCATTTTTCCAGCCTCTAAACTTCTCTGACTCTAGTACCTAAATTCCAACTTATGAAACAACTTTTATTACTTTTCAGTTTGCAATAAATTTCCTGAAAGAAAAAGGAATGAAATATGTGACATGGAAATTAGATACGAATTATTTCTGTCTTTTTGTGTTCAATTATTTCCTGCCGCCTAATCCTACTTCATTCAAAGGTCACACTTGGAGTTGCTTCACAGCGTTCAATGACATGAATGACGAGTATATATCTATATTTAATACATCTTAAGATCCTCTTGTTTGGTTAAGTTAACAGCATTAAGAACATCTGTTGGTCACCAGCGATTTAATAAACTGGAAAATAAAGTAGTTCTCTTGAGACCAGTTAAAATTTAAATGTGATTAAGGTGCTGAGGTAACCTTGTGTGGCTCCACTTCACTGCTTCTTTACACTATTATTGATGTGACAAGATTTCATTTTGTTTTATAGCATTTGTGAACCTCTTCTGCAC
Source organism: Pristis pectinata (assembly GCF_009764475.1). Lineage (NCBI taxonomy): Eukaryota > Metazoa > Chordata > Chondrichthyes > Rhinopristiformes > Pristidae > Pristis > Pristis pectinata. The sequence continues at coordinate 35,343,123 of NC_067405.1, read as the reverse complement.
TCTCTCTAGCTTAATAATACCCTTCCTATGGCTAGGCGACCAGAACTTCACAAAATATTCCAGGTATGATCTCACCAATGTCCTATACAGCTGCCCATAATGTCCCAACTCCTGTACTCAATGCTCCATCTGATTAAGGCAAGCATGCCATACTCCTTATTCACAACCCTGTTTACTATGTACTTGTACCCCTAAGTCTCACTGTTCCACAACACTCCCCAGGGCCCAGCCATTCACTGTGCATATCCTGCCCTAGTTTAACTTTCCAAAATGCATCATTCAACTTCTCCGAGTTAAATTCCATCTGCCTTTCCTTTGGCTACTGTCCCTGTTGATCTAGATCTTGTTGTAACCTCAGACGATCTTATTCAGTGTTCGCCTTACCACCAATTTTGGTGTCATCTGCAAAACTACATTGTCATCTAAATTGTTAATATATATGAAAAACAGCAGGAGACCCAGCACCGATCCCTGTGGCACACCAACTGGTTTGAGGCCTCCAATCTGCAAAACAACCCTCCATTACCACCCTCTGACTCCTTTCACCAAGCCAATTTTGTATCCAATTAGCTAGCTCACCTTGGATCCTTTGTGATCGCTCCTTCTGGATGAGCCTACTTTGTGGGACCTTGTCAAAGGCCTTCCTAAAGTCCTTGTAGACAATGCTTACTGCCCTGCCCTTGCCAATCCTCTTGGTCACCTCTTCAAGAAAAATACCCAATTAAATTTGTGAGACATGATTTCCCACACAGACTAACTCTAATCAGTCCTTCCCTTTCCAAATGCTAAGATATCTTGTCTCTCAGAATTTCTTCCAGTAATTTACTAACCACTGGTGTTAGGCTCACTGGCCTGTGGTCCCCTGGCTTGTCCTTGCAGCCCTTCTTAAATAAAGGGACAACATTAGCCATTTTGCAGTCCCTGCTTCACCCTGTCCTCAAAAATACAACCTTTGATCTCTTTGCTTTCCCATCTTCCCTTAACTGAAAGACAAAATTGAGCAGTACTTTCTGGTAGCTTCATGGTCATTACTATTAATCTGAATTTAGGTTCTGCAGCTGCAATAGTGGCAATTGTACCTGGATCTCTGGATTCTTAGCCTAGGCCTATGGGTTACTTGTTGGTTAATTTAACTACTTTTTAATCACTATGTCCTACCTTTCACTATGAATGATGCAGCATCTCATCACCCCACAACATGATTAGAAAATACAGTATCAGTTACCATGTGTTTTTTCACGATTGCAACATCCAATTGTGGGTGGTATCGGACAATTAAACAAGCAACAACAGTCAGAGACCCCAGGAATACCCCATCTCAACTATGCCTGTGCCCAGACTACCAGACTATGAGTGCTGAACAGAAGGATGAAGCATTTGCAGCCATGTTCAGCCAGACGTACTGAGTGGATGATCCATATCAGCTTCCTCATGACTTCCTCACCATTTACAGAAACCACTCTTTAGATAACTTGATCCGCCCTACCTTAATAGCAAGAAACCACTGAGAGAACTGGATACAGCAAAGACCAGAGCCGACATCCTAGCTTGAGCACTGAAGATATGCACTCCAGTAGTAACTGCATCTCTAGCAAAGCTGTTCCAGTACTATTACAAAACTGGCATCTATCCAGCAATGTGGAATATTGCTCTAGTATGGCCTTTTCACAAAAAAGCAGGCAAGTCCAATCAGGTTAATTACTGCCCAATCAGTCAACATTTAATCATAAGCAAAGTGATGGAAGATATCCACTACTGTGCTGCCAAACAACATTTATTCACCTATAACATCTCATCAGTGCGGAATTTCAGTTTCACTAAGGCCACTTGGTTGCATACTTCATTTCAACTTTTTTGTCCAAAGTTATATTCCAGAGAGGAGGTGAGAGTGATTGCCCTTGACATCCAGGTAGCATTTGTCCAAGTGTGTCATCAGCAAGTTCTGAAGTCAATGGGCATCAAAGGAAAAACAATCCAATGGTTGGAGTTGTATCTCTCACAGAAGATGATGATTGTGATGATAGGAGGTCAGTCATCCCAGTACCCCAGAGATCATTGCAGGAATGTTGTAGGCACAACATTTTGGTTACATCGTTAATGATTTTCCTTTCACCGTAAGGTCAGAAATAAGGATGGTTGCTGATGTTTGCACAACATTAAATTCCATTCACAACTCCTCTGCAAGTGAAACGGTGCATGCCTGCCTGCAGTAAGACTTAGCAACTTTCAAGCAGAGGATTTTAAGTGCAAGTAACATTCACACCACTAATGTGCCAGACAACGACCATCTTCAAGATGGAGTTTAACCACATACTCTTGACACTCAGTGGCATTATCATTGCCAAATGTCCCACTAACAACATCCTGGTAGAGTTGCCATTGACAAGAAACTCATCTGCACCAGCCACATAAATACTGTGGCTATAAGAGCAAGTCAGAAATTAGGTATCCCATGTGAGCGGTTCACCTCCTTACATCACAAAACCTTTCCACCATCTGCACAGTACAAGTCAGGAGTGTGAGGAATACATTCTACTTGCCTGGGTGAGTGCAGCTCCAAAAGCACTTAAGAATCTTGACACCAGGACAAAGCAGCCCACGTGATTGGTACCCCATCCACCACCCTAAATATCCAATCTCTCCACCCTTGGTACACGTTGGTTGTAGCACTTACAAAATGCACCACAGTTGCTTGCCTTGACTGCTCTGACAGCACCTCCCAAATCCAAGACCTCTTCCATTAAGAAGGACAAGGGCTTCAGCTGCACGGAAAGACTACCATCTGCAAATTCGCCTACAAATTGGACACCATCCTGGCTTGAAAATTGATGTTCCTACATTGTTGCTGCAGATAAATCCAGAAACTCCCTACCCAGTGGCACTATATGAGCACAGTAAGAGTATCTTCATTAAAAAGACTTCAGCAGTTCAAGAAGGAAATGCATCACATTCTTCTCAAGGGCGACTGGGGATGGGCAATAAATGCCTTGTTAGCCAAGCCCAGATCCCCCAAAAAATTGATTAAATTAAAAAAAAGAATTATGTTGTTGATACCCGTTGCCACCTGTCTTGACCTCTCGACTATATTTAAATTGTTAGATTGCTTGTCCAATATCTAGTGCGGTGGAACAGGAATTTCCCCTACTAAATATTCCAAAGAGTGAAGTCATAGTGTTTAGTTCCTGTCACTTGAGAAGTCACAAAATCTGTTCCTTAGTTAAAATCCGGACCATTACTGACCATTTTTTTCAAATTTGACCCAGAGATGATTTTGTGCTACGTTTCCATATCATTACTCAGCCTGTTTATTTCCAACTATTGACATTGCCAACATCTCAGCTCATCTGCTGCTAAGACTCTCTGCAATGTCCTTGTTATTCTTCACTATTTTAATGTACTCCTGGCTGGCCTACTTTTAAGTCAAACAAAGTCTGACTTTGTGTCCTAACTAACAACCAGTCCTGTTCATTTATCATCCCTAAATTACTGACCTATATTAATCACTGGGTATAATATAGTTAAGCAATATATTAGACCTATAAAGTTTTGTTTTGAAATCTCCCATGGACAGACCCACCTACCTTTCTGGCTTCCGAAGGTTGACTAATCTGAATTTAACCCATCTACAGCCAAAGCCCTGCATTCTGGAATTCACTCCCCAACTTCTGTTTCTATCCTCCACCTTTCCTCTCCACCTCTCCTTCAGCTCATAAAATGTACTTTAAAGTCTATATCTTTGACTAAAATCTTGATCATCTGTCCTGAAATCTGTTTATGTGGCTTGAGATCAGTTTTGGTTTACTAATACTCCTGCAAAGTCTCTTGGGATTTTGTTTTTCATTATTAAATGTGAGATGTAAATGGAAGTCATTGTTATTGATACTTTTAATCCCATTGCAGCCAGAAAAGGCTATTGACATTTATGAACAAGCACTGAAGAAAAATCCAAGAGATGGAACTCTGGCTAGCAAGATTGGCAAAGCTCTTATTAAAACACATAATTATGCTAAGGTCTGTTCTAAGACTTATTTTTCTGCTTTAGACTAGAAGTCACCCAATGAATTTTCTATTGTATGTTATGCAGTTTATATTCTTTAGTTGTTTCTGATAGACAATTATTATATAATGTGTGGATAAACAAATTTCAGGATCAAATATTCATGTTGAGTCGATCTTCATTCATTGAGTTTCTTTTATAGTAAAGTGAAAAGACCAGATTGTAATCAGTTTTTAAAATTTAGCTGATCTCCCTAATTGATTCAGCAGATATAAATCTAATATAGTGAGACACAGTATTCAGGAAATAAGGACGTGTGGGCTAATACAGTAAAGTGGTGTGGAGGTAAAAGATCAACTATGATCTTAATTACTGTTGGAGTAGACCAGGTAAATTGGTGAACTTTTCAGGATTTATCAGGGTATTCTGAACTGATCTCACCAAGGGCTAAAGTGTGGGGAAGAAATCTTTATATGTTAGATCAAAGTTAATATCTAATATTTTTCCTGGCAATTAATGTGTATTGATCTCAATGAAAGAAAGGATTGAGGTGTTTCCAGGATTAAATAACCCATCAACATTCACTTCCTAACTTAATGCATTGCCTCTCCATTATCTGTGGAACCTTACACCATAAGTTATCCCATCATGACAGGAGAAAGAGGGAGGAAATGGGGGGAAAATTAGTTCATTAATAATGTACAATATTAATGGAAACCGAATGGTTTTAATCAAAGCTGTATTCATTTCAGTTTTTTTTTCCTCATAGGCAATTAATTATTACGAAACAGCACTGAAGACTGGCCAGCAGAATTTTCTTCGGTATGACTTGGCTGAGCTCCTATTTAAGCTTCGACAGTATGAGAAAGCAGAAAAAATTCTACTGCAGTCATTAGAACATGATCATGGTATGTCTTTTTTAACAGTGTGAATTGTGTGCTTTCATTATTTGCATTTAGTAATAAAAAAAATGTTTTAAATATATTTAACTTTCTAAGTCGTGCACAAGGATTTACTTTAGATATAGAATCATAGAGTACTACAGCACAGAAACAGCCCCTTCAGCCCATCATGCTGACCTGATCTTCTGCTTAGTCCCAACTTCCTGCACCCAGACCGTAGCCCTCCAAACCCTCCCATCCATGTACCTATCCAAACTTCTCTTAAATATTGCAATTGAACTGGCATCTACCACTTCCGCTGGCAGCTCGTTCCACACTAGCACCACCCTCTGAGTGAAGAAATTTCCCCTCAGATTCCCCTTATATATTTCACCTTTCACCCTAAACCTATGTCCTCTAGTTCTAGTCTCACCCAACCTAAGGGGAAAAAGCCTGCATGCATTCACCCTATCTATACCCCTCATAATTTTGTATACCTCTACAAGATCTCCCCTCATTCTCCTGCATTCCAGGGAATAAAGTCCTAAGCTGTTCAGCCTTTCCCTATAACTCAGGTTCTCAAATACCAGCTAAATCCTTGTAAATTTTCTCTGCACTCTTTCAAGTTTATTGATATCCTTCCTGCAGGTAGATGACCAGAACTGCACACAATACTCTAGATTTGGCCTCACCAACGTCTTGGACAACTTCAACATTACATCCCAACTCCTGTATTCAATGCCCTGATTTATGAAGGCCAAAGTGCCAAAAGCTCTCTTTATGACCCTATCACCCTGCGATGCCACTTTCAAGGAACTATGGGCCTATATTCCCAGGTCCCTCTGTTCTACCCCACACCTCAGAGCCCTACGATTCACTGTGTAAGTCTTACCCTGGTTTGTCCTCCCAAAGGGCTTCACCTCACACTTGTCTGCATTAAAATCCATCAGTCATTTTTCAGCCCATTTTCCTAGCTGGTCAAGATCATGCAGCAAGGTTTCATAGCCTTCCTTGCTGTCCACTTACCCCACCCCCAAATCTTGGTGTCATCCGCAATGTGCAGATCCAGTTTACCACATTATCATCTAAATCATTAATGTAGATGATAAACAACGACGGACCCAACACCGATCCCTGCGGCACACCACTAGTCACAGGCCTCCAGTCAGAGAGACAACCATCTACTACCAATTTCTGGCTTCTCTTGCTAAGCCAATGTTGAATCGAATTGGCTACTTCATCTTGAATGCCAAGTGATTTAACCTTCTTGACCAGCCTCCCATGTGGGACATCGTCAAAGGCCTTGCTGAAAAACCTCCTTGAAAAACTCTCTAAGATTGGTTAGACATGACCTACCACACACGAAGCCATGTTGATTATTCCTAATCAGGCCCTGTCTATCCAAATACTTATATATCCTGTCCCTTAGAATGCCTTCCAATAATTTACCCACGACTGACATCAGGCTCACTGGCCTATAATTTCCCGGCTTATTCTTAGAGCCTTTCTTGAATAAGAAACTGTAATGAAGAAACGCTTTTGTTATTTGCACAGGTATAATGTACAGAACTTAGGAAAATTTCACATCAAATCTCCCAGCTTGCACATATTGCTACTAACTTAACTATGATACTCACATCACACATATTGCAATAGCACAGACATTCTTTAGTTCTCTTGGAAGAAAAGGTGGTATAGACAGGAGTCAACACAGGCTACCAGTAGAGAAGCAGGCACATTTCCATGTCTTATTCCCATGGAGGAAAGAGTGAAAACAATAACTGGAACATGCATTGCTGAGGCCATGAGAGGGCTGAAATCGTTGAAGATGATGGCATTCGCATACCCCACCATCCTCTTCAAATCCCACTTTCATCTCATCTGCACAATCTCTTGATTTACAAACTGCAGAAGGTATAAATATTCACTTCTTCCTTCCCTTCATCTACCCCACCTCCCAAAGTCCTCCTTTCACCACAGTCTTACTCTTGTATATTTCTACATTTAAATACCAAAGAAGTGAAACCTGATTAGCAAGAAGGCAGTAATGAAGAAGGATCACCATCAGTTTATTTCCCCATCCACTAGTTCAGATCCTGACACCATGTATTTTAGATGATGTGGGTTAGGTCTTGCAGGTGTGACGGAAGCTCTACAGTAGCCCCTGTGTGTTTCAGTGTGCATTGCTTTCTGTATCAGGAAGGAGTGTGATAATAACTGCAATGAAGTCTGTTTTGTTAAATGGTGTTTGTCATGGTTGGATAGCAGTGTTCTCAAATATGTGATATGAGACATTCAGCAAAGTTGTGAGGGTGAAGCATACGAATGTTATCAATCCTTATCAATAATGAATAACATAGAAGCAAGATCTACAAATGGTGAAACATTGGACACAAATAGCTTGCAGCCAGGACAGGGGACAAGGATAGCGAAGATGCCAACCTGCAAGAAGGCCAGGTTACATAAGAACTTTGAGACAGCCTGCAGAGGTCAGATGATGGGTAAAGACAACAAATTGCTCATTGTATTGGGAGACCAACTTAAAAAGTGTGTGTGGCTGTTACAAACCAAGGAGGAGTTGAATATCATCTTGGCACCTTGCTTTGCATTTGTCTGTTATGGAAGTATTGACTGAGTACTTTCATAGATCTATGGACTCAAACATGACATATTGCTTGATGGCCAACTTCCATTACAGCACAAACAACAGCCAGCCAGGCTATGTGGTGAGTATAAACTCAGATTGCTGTCTTGCAAACTGACTGCTACCATTATAGTTGTGGATTATATAGCAATCTTGCAATCAGCAAATATATTTCTTGGATTGCTGAGATACCACACAGGGGAGTAGCAGTAGCTCCACTGAGCATACAATTGCTTTCCTGTCTCAGGAAAACTGCTTTTGTGCTCCCACCCTCCCAGTACAGTGAAAGGTCAGTCTCTTCCATTGAAAATCAACAACCTTTCATCTGTCAAGCTGATGCAGAATGAATGCATTGTGATGACAGGCAGAATACTGGGTGCTTATCTACACAATTCATTGTCTTTGGTCGTTTACCAGGTAGGCATTGAGTGGCAAAACTCTTGGTTTCTTTGTGTAGTAGAATTGACATGTGGTGTTTGAAAAATAATTAGCATGCAATCAGTGATATCCTGCAGTATTGGAAGTCTGCAGTCCTAGCATTCCTCCTGGAAGCGAACATGAAATGTACTTATTTCTCTTTGAACACAGCCTGTGATCCCTCTTATGTAATAATAGGCAGCAAATTTCTAAGTGGTATATTTAGAACCATAGAAAAACTACAGCACAGAAAACAGGCCATTTGGCCCTTCTAGTCTGTGCCGAAACATTATTCAGCTAGTCCCATTTACCTGCCCCCAGCCCATACCCCTCCAGACCTCTCTCGTCCATGTATCTATCCAATTTACTCTTAAAAGTTAAGAGCAAGCCCGCACTTACCACATCAGATGGCAGCCCATTCCACACTCCCACCACTCTTTGAGTGAAGAAGTTTCCTCTAATGTTCCCCCTAAACCTTTCCCCTTTCACCCTAAAGCCATGTCCTCTCATACTTATCTCTCCTAATCTAGGTGGAAAGAGCCTACTTGCATTAACCCTGTCTATGCCCCTCATCATTTTATAAACCTCTATCATATCTCCCCTCATTCTTCTCCGCTCCAAGGAATAAAGTCCTAACATGCTCAATCTTTCCTTCTAGCTCAAATCCTGAAGACCCGGCAACATTCTTGTAAATCTCCTCTGTACTCTTTCAATCTTACTGATATCCTTCCTGTAGTTCGGCGACCAGAACAGCACACAATATTCTAAATTTGGTCTCACCAATGACTTATACAACCTCACCAAAACATTCCAACTCCTATACTCAATACTTTAATTTATAAATGCCAGGATTCCAAAAGCCTTTTTTACAACCCTGTCTACCTGTGACTCTACTTTCAAGGAATTATATATCTGAACTCCCAGATCCCTTTGTTCCTCCGCACTCCTCAGTGCCCTACCATTTACTGTGTACGTCCTCCCTTGATTTGTCCTTCCAAAATGCAACACCTCACACTTGTCTGCATTAAATTCCATCTGCCATTTTCTGGACCATTTTTCCATTTGGTCCAGATCCCTCTGCAAGCTTTGAAAGCCTTCCTCACTGTCCACTACACCTCCAATCTTAGTGTCATCCGCAAATTTACTAATCCAATTTACCACATTATCGTCTAGATCATTGATATATACAACAGACAACAATGGCCCCAACACAGATCCCTGAGGCACACCACTAGTCACAGGCCTCCAATCTGAGAAAATACCATCCACAACCACTCTCTGTCTTCTCCCACTCAGCCAATTTCGAATCCAGTTTACAACCTTTCCATGGATACCCATTGACTGAACCTTCTGAACTAATCTCCCTTGTGGGACCTTGTCAAAGGCCTTACTAAAGTCCATGTAGACAACATCCACAGCCTTACCTTCATCTACTTTCTTAGTGACCTCCTCAAAAAACTCCACAAGATTCGTTAAACACGATCTACCACGCACAAAGCCATGCTGACTATCCTTAATCAACCCTTGGCTGTCCAAATACTTACGTCCTATCTCTCAGAACACCTTCCAATAATTTACCCACTACTGATGTCAGGCTCACTGGCCTGTAATTACCCGGTTTACTCTTCGAGCCTTTCTTAAACAATGGAACAACATGAGCTATCCTCCAGTCCTCTGGCACCGCACCCGTGGCTAAGGACATTTTAAATATATCTGCCAGGGCGCCTGCAATTTCTACACTGGTCTCTCTCAAGGTCCGAGGATATATCTTGTCAGGCCCTGGGGATTTATCTACCTTTATTCGCTGTACAGCATCAAGTACCTCCTTTTTAATCTCTGTATGTTCCATGACACTAGTGCTTGTTTCCCTTCCTTCCATATCCATGATGCCAGTTTCCTGAGTAAATACTGATGCAAAAAAACTGTTTTAAGACCTCCCCCATCTCCTGAGGCTCCACACATATATGACCACTCTGATCTTCTAGGGGACCAATTCTGTCTCTTACTATCCTTTTGCTCTTAATATACCTGTAGAAACCCTTTGGGTTTACCTTCACATTATCTGCCAAAGCAGCCTCATGTCTTCTTTTTGCCTCCCTGATTTCCTTTTTTTAGTATTTTCTTACATTTCCTATACTCTTCAAGTACCTCATCCGTTCCTAGTTGCCTATACCTGCTATACACCTCTCTCTTTTTCTTAACCAGCTCACCAATATCCCTTGAAAACCAAGGTTCCCTATGCTTGTTACCCTTGCCTTTAATCCTGACAGGAACATACAAACTCTGCACTCTCAACATTTTGTCTTTGAAGGCTTTCCATTTACTGAGCACATCTTTGCGAGAAAACAACTTATCCCAATCCACCCTACCTAGATCCTTTCTCATTTTCACAAAATTGGCCTTTCTCCAATTTGGAACCTCCACTCGAGGACCAGACCTATCCTTATCTCCAGCTGCAGCCTGGCGCATATATATGTTCATTGCCACAATCACTGGCAAGGTAATCATTGACCAGCATTGAGATTGCAAAAATGGCCACAGCAGCTGGCAGATTTCAGTTAGTGAAGCCCAGAAATCTCTTACGTAGTTCCTTACTGAGGTTTGGGTTGGATTGTTGCTCCTTGTAAGCCCTGAAGAGGCGTGTTAATCTCTTGAGAGCTCTTCTCTCCTCCTCCTTTAAGCAACTTGTGTTGTTCGCTGTGGCTTTTACTCACTGTCCCAGAGGGTTCCCTATTAATGCACCCACGTCTGGGAACAACTCGTTTGTGCAGAGGACTTAAAGTCAACCAAAAATTCTTCAGCATCTGTCACATTAGGGAAGCCTTTGCAACTGGAAATATTAGTGAAAGCATCAAACACTCCTATCAACATCTGGAAAAAATTAACCAGCAACTAACCTGTTTGGTTGATGTTTTCTTTAAATAATGGAGCAGCGTTTTGAACTCCAAATAGACAGTGTTGGCATCAAATCAATTTTGCACATTGATCTGCCTACTCTGGATTCAGCTGACAGACATTCATTGCAAACAGCTTCACCAAATTAGCACTGAGATGATTTACGCGAAGTGTGAGTGCGTGCACATTGGATGCCTTTTTGGCCTTCAGTCAGCTTTTGAAACTCTCAGCTGGGCGTCATTGGTTTCAATTTTCTGTCCATAATTTTAGCAAAATGGCAAAACATGGAAAACTTATGTGAGTGCCACTTGTAAAATATCATATTCTTTTGATATAGTGAATGGGACTGACTAGATTACAGTGTTCCATCATGGATTCAGTGGGCCAAATGGCCTCCTCCTGTACTATTATGATTCCATTTTCTTTCCCAATCTTTTTCAGTAAGCGATCTTCAAACATTGATGGAAGATGCACGCTATTTAATGCTTCTAGCAAAAATATATAGCAGGAAGAAGAAGACTGATGATGCTATCCTTGCATTGCAGAGGGTGAATAGGCTTTTATTATTTATTTAACTACTTGAATATAGAAAGATATTTTTAGCTTTGAAAAGTTACGTCTTCAAATTATGTCTGTAAAAGTTACTGACATACAGTGAAATAAGTTCTCTAACTTCTTGCCTTTTACTATTTTAGTTTTATTTTACTCAGATTGGAATGCATCATTAAGGTGCATAAAGCTTTCCTAATTAAAATATTTAGAAAAATTGTTTCTATTCAAAACTCAATGACAATTTTATATTGTAATTGCCATATATATGGAGTCATATGATACAGAAGGTCATTTGACATTTTGTGCCAGTTTTTGCCTTAATTTTTATGTTTCTTTTTCAAATTTATATCCATTATGTATATTCAACTTGTTCTGACTGATCTTTAAAGCAGTGCCAAATCAAAATAACTTGATGCATAAAAATAATCTCTGATCTTCTGTCTGGTTCTTCTGCAAATTATCTTTAAACTGCCTCTTCTAAATACCGAATTTCTTATTGGTAGCAATAATTTCTACTTATTTGTAATAAAACTCTTCTGAATTTTGAACATCATTACTAAATTAAGTTTGCTTAACTATTTGACTGGAAAATAACATAAAAGTAAGAATAATACAAGGCCACTAAGATATTCCTGTTTACATCTTTTATAGGACATCCTCAGACAAATTTTAATTTTGCTTCCTGTGGTATTTAGACAACGTTCCTTTTGACCTTTGCTTTATCAAGTATATCCATTTACTGTATGTTATGCCTTTAAATTCTTTAAATTTACCATGTTTGATACCATTCTTATCAATAATATCACATATTAATTTGCAGAAGACCTAAGGCATTAATCCTGTACCTTGAATGGCACTTATGATAGCAAAGATTTTCTGCATTCACTGCTCTGTTGACCTTCATGGTTTTAATATCTTCTACCTGTTTTTCTTCTCATACATTTCATATTTTATTTCTTTGATTTGATTTGATTTTTGACTTTACGACCTGATCAGATTGTTGAAATCTAGTCAGTGTTTCACTCTTTTCAAGTTAGAAAACCTAGTAATTATACTTCCAGTTAGCATTTCTTTCTTTCCCAAAGACTTTAATTTTTTCCATTTGTCTTAATCAAAGATATCTTCCAAAGACTGTATGAATGGACACTATATCTGCTGTATTTCTCATGCTTATCATATCTATAACCTTCTAAAAGAATTTATTCAAGTCCAAATGAAACGGTCTTTTATGAAAAATGCTTTTGCTGCTTTTAATTATTTTCTGTCCTATAGATTTTTAGTAAATGATCTCTAAAGATTCCAAAATTTTTCTGACCATGCATGTTATTATTGATCAACATAATTATTACATAGCCTATTAATATTATTTTATGCAATTTCAAAATCTGACATTACCACTTGTCTTTTTTTTTGTTCCATCCATTTTCTGAATAGGCACGAGAGGTCCAGGCTCAAGTATTAAAACGAGTTCATTTAGAACAGACTGATGCAGTTCCTGCCCAAAAGCAACTTGCAGCGGAGATTTGTGCTGAGGTAGCAAAACATGCTACAGAGCAGCGAGAATATGAAAAAGCAATTAAGTTCTACAAAGAGGCCCTAGTCTATAATGATAATGATCACAAGGTTAGTACTGCAGCTTCTAGGTTATTGAATATGGTGATTTAAAAAAAATTGTGAACCAGGTTTTCATTTCATGAGGGAAGAATGTGCATGTTTACATAGATATCCTGGAATATGATGATTGTGTTACTGAATATTGCTTTCAGATATATTTAATAAGCTTTACTCAAGCTTTCTCAATATTCTACTGATATTACTATAATGGTTCTATAAAGTAGTTTTGAATATATTAGGTGAACTGTGTCTGTGAAAACAATCCACCTTTTGTTTAGTTCAGAGGAACAGCATAAAAAAAAGACAAACTCTAAAGCCAGAGTTGTAATGCATTTTACTTTGCACCAGTGTTTACCAAGAAAGGATTTTTCCAAGCTATGGTAAATTGAATTTGTCAGAATCCTGGCTGAGATGAACCGAAATATAGGAGAGGTATAAAAAAGCTGGCAATGAAAGTATGGTTGGAAATTGCAGCGTATTAGTCACTATTTTCCAATCCTGCTGGGATGCAGTGTTGTTGATAAAGTACTAAGGATTACAAATGTTACATGTGTTGAAAAAAGAAAAAGATAAACTTTGTATTACAGGCCTGTTAGTTTAAACGTGAGGTTAAAAAAGATTTTTAGATAGAATAACCTTGGAAAAAAATTACAGCTATTTGGAAAAACAAGGACCAATGAGAAAATTGAAAACTACAGATACTGGAAATCTGAAATAAAAACATGAAATGCTGGAAACACACAGCAGGTCAGGCAGGAGAGGAAACACTTAGGAAAGAGAAACAGTTGATGTTTCAGGTCCAAGACCCCTCATTAGAGCAAGGGAAATGAGAAAACAAGTTGTTTTTAAGTTGCAGAGCGGGTAGGGGGTCAGGGTGGTGATATGAATATATAGGATAAAGTCAATATAACTGATAGGGTGGAGCCAAGGCTCCTGAGGTGATTCCAAGGTTCAAGGAGCTGTCTGGTTAGTAGATTAGTGAGTGCAGATTGCTTATAATTCGACATCGAGACATGAAAGTTGCAACGTGCCCAGATGGAAAATGAGGTGCTGTCCCTCAAGCTTGCATTGGGCCTTGTAGTAACAGCACAAGAGGCCACAGATATACAGATAGATCAGTGGGATGGAGAATTAAAATGACAAGCAACTGGAAGCTTGGGGTTGCTCTTCCAGACTGAACAGAAGTGTTCTGCTCTGATTATGAGATTATGAATACAGGTGCCTCTGAAATGTTCCCTTAACTTTGGCTTCCCCTCCAACACAGTTGACAAAGCCCTTGACCATGACTCATTTATTCTGCTTGGATCAGAAGTGGCTGGTTCTGCTGTAAGGTTTATCCATCTGTAATTTTGACTTGCTTTTTTGCTTTCCACAGACCCTGCCTGATGTGCTGGGACATTTCCAGCAATTTTCCTTCTGGTCTCAAGATCAACTTTGACCTGCATTTACAGCTTTACATGGCCCTTCATTTGTTTTCACTGTCTGTAACTGCCTTTGTTAATCTATTAACCAGATGGTTCTGTAAACATTATAGTCATCTTGGAAAAGGTGACCTCACCTTTGTCCTATCCATCCTCCCCACCCTTTCTGCTACTTAAAACTAACTTCTTTTCTCACTTTCCCAGTTCTAATGAAGGGTTTTTGACCTAAACGTTAATTCTATATCTCTTTCTACGAATAAGGAGAGCGTGGATGGATTTATTCAGGATAAATTTAACTTGACTACTTCATTATAATGAAGTAGCAAAAAGGGTGAATGAAGTTATTTTTTAAAACTCCATTTTCTTGAAATTGAATTGCATAATGCCATGTTTTTTTGCACTACAAATCTAAATTTTATGAAAATAAAACATTATGGTAAATTCCAGAGTTATTATGCAGATTGCGACATCTATGATTTTTGTTCCAGCTTGTTCATGCTACTGACACACATATCATAGACATCAGATGTGTATAGACTTTCGACAATGTCCCATGCATGCCTGGATACCATTTCTATAAAGTTCAGTGGTGCATGCCTGGCCCTGTCTGTCTGCAGCTTCTCACTTAGAGGCAAATTTTCATATCACCCATAAAGACTGTGTCAGCATGATTTACAGATGACCTCCCCGAACAGAGCCCAGGCCTGGGAACTGGCTCGGATAGATATCCTCTGCAAACTTAGTTCTCTGAGGCCTCTTTCCAACCCATCCCCAACAATAGTGATCCCATACTCCTCACCAGACTAGTGACCTTCACCTTGTGAAACACAAGCCCCCTCCCTACAGCCCTGTTTGGAACATCCCCAACACCTAATACTCCATTGTGTAACAGTCTCTGATTAACACCCTAACCCTGCTAATCCCCTACAGCCAACTCTGATATCCGCCACTGACTGGCCCAAATTCTGTCCCTACATTTCATGCCTGAGCCTTTCTACCCATCCACAAGCCCTGGACTTACTTGACTTTCTTTGCTTGGTCTGCATTGGTAGTTTACAAAGGAAAAACCATAGCTCATGTTAGCCCAATTATCTAATTCCATTGCACACAATGCACACACTTGGTCCTCTTACATTATGGAATTTCCTAGTGGAAGACCCAAGAACAAAATATTCATTGACTCAACATTCAACAACTGATTAATGTTCTGGAGAGGTCAGATTAGGATGGGGCATACACAATGAATGGTAGGGCCCTCGGGAGTTTTAAGGAACAGGGCAACCTTGCTGTGCAAATCCATGAAGGTGGAGCTTAGGTAGATAAGATGGTAAAGAAGGCACATGGGATGTTGGCCTTCATTAGCCGGGTCTTAGAATATAACAGCAGGGAGTAAAGGTACAGCTCTGCATAACTTTGGTAAGGTCACGTCTGGAATGTTGTTTGCCGTTTTGGTCACCTCAGTATAGAAAGGACATGATTGCTCTGCTCAGAGTGCAGAGGAAATTTGCCAGAATGTTGCCTGGGATGGAGTGTCTTGGTTATCTGGAGAGGCTGGATAGACAAGGTTTGTTTTTCTTGGAGCAGAGAAGGCTGAAGATTCATTTGAGGTGCATAGAAAGGGTAGACATTGGATACTTCTGCTATTTGGAAAAGTTTACCATAACCAGAGGGGATGTGTTTAATATGAGGAGTAAGAGGTTTAGAGGGAATATAAGGAAGATATTTTTTCACCCAGAGGGTGGATGGAGTTTGGAATGCACTGCCTGAGAGGCAGAAACTCTCACAACATTTAAGAATATCTAGACGAGCAGTTGAATCATCAATGCAAATATGGCCACAGATCCAATACTTGAAATGGAAGGGTACTTGATGGTTGGCATGGATGGGGTGACCTAAAGTCTGATTCTGTAGCGTATTGTTCCATGAACTGTTTGACATGCCATTGCAAGCAACAACTTGTTTCTAAGTTTATGTATTAGACATGTTATCCTGTGGGTTAGCAGCTCAGATAAAAAGTTAAAAGACTGAATGGAAGTGTACAGCAGAGTTGCTGGAAGTGTGGTTACTGCATTTTTATAGTTTTTGATAGTTGATACGACTTGCAGGTACAATTTTTAAATTTGCTGTGCACCGTTTTCTTTAAGTATAATGAACACTGAGTCAGCTGATAATACACTTCAAAAGGATATAGCCAGACTTGTGGAATGGGCAGACACATGACAAATGGGATTTAATATAGGAAGGCATGAGATTAGGTATATTGATAACAGGAATGAAGTGAGACTGTACATACTAAATAGTATTTATGTAAATTATGTGATCATTTGGGGAATAGGTTGGGGATTACTCTCCTGAAAGGAATAGGGCATTTGAATGCTGCCTCCAGTCTACAGGGTTTGTGGTGAGCAATCCCTTTAGAAAAGGCAGATTCAGTAATGGATAATTATGAATAAAAGTTACAGGAAGTTTGAGCTATAATGTTCATTAATACATAGGCAATCCTCCTTAGTCAAGGATTATTCTCTCTCAAGATATATTTCACACTTTGTACTTAAGTACAAAGAAGGCTCGAGGCTGATCCAGAGTCAACTGATTCTGCTGCAACTTGGACATATATTTCTGAATGGGATGGGTAGGCTCAGTTTGCTAATCAATGGAAAGATGTAACATGCAAGAGATAAGTCTTAACAAACAGAAGGTATTGTCTGAGAGAAGGATTATTTGACATGTCCATTGACCACAGTCTTAGGAGGATCAGGATATCGCATTAGTTGGTGGCAGAGTTTTGCAGTCTTTCAGAATAAGATCTGGTTTACCATGCTATACCAAGTGTGAAAATCACCATCATACTTCTTTGTCCCATGGTCATTCCAGGACTCTATTGGAGATATTTATGGGACCTTGCAATCAGAAGCACATAGCATGTGATGAATGTCTTCTTCGTCTGATCTGGCAATTATTTACATTCCATCCAATGCTGGCAACTGGAATGGCCATCACACTGGAAAATTAAAATTCAGCCCTGGAGTATATAACTCTGGACTTTATGAAATATTATAAAATACTTTAAAACTTAATATAAATTATATAAAAATATAAAATGCCATTTCTGATTCTGGGCACCGTAGCTAAAAAAAGAATTGAATGCTTTGCAGAGGATTCAGAAGAGATTTATTAGAAAAAGGATTATAGTTAGGTTAACGGGAGAAATGATAGAATAGAAAATCATTGGGCAAGATATAATTGAGGAGTTAAAATCTTTAGGTTATAGTAATGCTGGAAGAGCCAATAACTAAAGGGCACAGATTCACGATGTATGTGGCAAATGGTCAAAAATCTTTCCTTAATGGAACCTGTCAAGATTTGAGATTCCTGAAGTAGCATTGGAGGTTTCAAAAGGAATAATAAGTGTCAAGCCTGAAATGGCTTTTGTTTTAGTACTGAATGAAGATGGTAAATCTAAGAGGTGTTGCTTCACTGATGTTTTCTATTTCTATATTGTTTTTATGCACCAGGTCTTCACCCTGTCCTTCTGTGCTTGTGTTTGTGCTAATCTTCAGTGGAGTCTTAGCAGTTGCTTTTGTAACATTAATAGAATTAAAGTCATTGAGAGTTCCTGCTGCTAATCGCTATTTAGTGATAGTTACTGGAGAGCACGCAAGTCTTTATAATTGAGTGTTGATAGGATTGGCTTAAATGTTACTAAATCTTGGTTTATTTGAAGAATAGTGTAATGATGCTTATTTGCTTGAAGAGTGCCACTTAGAACATAGAACATTACAGCACAGTACGGGCCCTTTGGCTCACGATGTTGTGCTGAACTATATGAACACCTCCTCCATAATCAATCTAATGCTTCCCCCCTGCACAGCCCATAACCCTCTATTTTTCTTACTTCCATGTACCTATCTAAGAGACTTTTAAATGTCCCTATTGTATCAGCCTCCACAACCACCCCCGGCAGTGCATTCCAGGCACCCACCACTCTCTGTGTAAAAAAAACCTACCTCTGATGTCGCCCCTGACCCTTCTTTCTCTGATCTTAAACAGCTGTCCTCTGGTATTGGCTATTACCATCCTGGGGAAAAGGTGGTGGCTGTCCACTCTATCTATGCCCCTCATAACCTATCAAGGTGCCTCTCATCTTGCGTCACCTCAAAGAGAAAAGCCCCAGCTTGCTCAGCCTTTCCACATAAGACGTTCTCCAATCCAGGCAGCATCCTGGTAAATTTCCTCTGCGCCCTCTCTAAAGCTTCCACATCCTTCCTCTAATGAGGTGACCAGAACTGAACACAATACTCCAAGTGTGATCTAACCAGAGTTTTATAGAGCTGCAACATTACCTCAAGGCTCTTGAACTCAGTCCCCAGACTAATGAATTCCAGCACACCATACGCCTTTTCAACCACCCTATCAACTTGTGTGGCAACTTTGAGGGATCTAAGGACTTGGACCCCAAGATCCCTCTGTTCCTGCACGCTGCTCAGAATCCTGCCATTAACCTTATACTCCGCCTTCAAGTTCGTTCTTCCAAAGTGTATCACTTCACACTTTTCCAGATTGAACTCCATCTGCCACTTCTCCACCCAACTCTGCATCCTGTCTATATCCTGTTGCAACCTATGACAACCTTCTACACTATCCCCAACCCCTCCAACCTTCGTGTCATCTGCAAACTTACTTACCCATCTCTCCACTTCCTCATCCAAGTCATTTATAAAGATCACAAAGAGTAGGTGTCCCAGAACAGATCCTTGTGGAACACCACTAGACACCGACCTCCAGGCAGAATATGCTCTATCTACTACCACCCTCTGCCTTCTGTGGGCAAGCCAATTCTGAATCCACGCAGCCAAGTCTCCATGGATCCCATGCCTCATGACTTTCTGGATGAGCCTACCATGGGGAACCTTGTCAAACGCTTTACTGAAGTCCATATAGACCACATCCACTGCTCTACCTTCATCAATTTGTTTTGTCACCTCCTCGAAAAACTCAGAGTCATGAGGCATGACCTGCCCCTCACAAAGCAATGCTGACTATCCCTAATAAGACTATGCTTTTCCAAATGCTCGTAAATCCTGTCCCTAAGAATCCTCTCCAATAGCTTGCCCATTACTGATGTAAGACTCACTGGTCTATAATTCCCAGATTATCCCTATTAGCTTTCCTCCAATCCTCTGGCACCACTCCTGTGACCAGGGAGGATGCAAATATCATCATCAACGCCTCAGCAATCTCTTCCCTTGCCTCCCGTAGTAACCTGGGGTATATCCTGTCCGGAAATTGGATGAATTAAAAGATCGTTGGCAGTATAGGAAAATATGGAACTTTGTATTACTGCCTTCTGAAAAAAATAGTGAGAAAAAGAGAGAAGAATCAGAAAGAATTCAAAAATAGGCACACAAGAAAGCATTGCATGTATCCCAGGACTTTTTTTTATTCATTCACAGTTTTTGGACCTATCTGACAGGCATTTATTTCTTACCTCTAATTGACTTTGAACTGAGAGGCTTGCTACGTCATTTCAGAAAGCAGTTAAATTCAGTCATGTTGTTGTGGTCTGTATTCACATACAGGCATGACTGAAAAAGCGTAACAGGCTTCCTCTGCTGAAAAGCAAATTATGAAGAAGAAAGGCTTTTACAACAAATTGGCAGTTTCACGGTCATTACTTTTTACTTCCATAATTTATTTCATGAACTGCATTTAAATTCCCCAGTTGCTATAATAGAATTTGAGATTGTGTTTCCTGAACAAACAACTGTCCATGCCTCTCAATTGGCAGTTTAATAATTTACTGACAATGCTACCTTCCTGTTTAGTTTACTGTCTGGTAGGGATTCTGATTTCTTATCTTTACTGTTTACAGGACTACTGGATGGTTTACTCGTATATTTTTTCCCTTCAGTTTCAATGGAGTTTTGAAAAACATGGCAATGTAAATCTTTCAGCTGCTTTTTCTGCACATTATTGAATCTGCATTCAATAATATAGAATGATTGGAAAACCATGAAACATTAATAAACGTGGAGTTCAAATTCTGGATTAAAGTGATTTTGCCAATTTATAAGGAAAAATTAAGGCAATGTGTGCTTCATTTTTGTGTTTGGTTCTGGAAAACAGCACCCATAAATATGTCTGTAGTCTGAGGCAAAAGATTGATCTTTGTGATACCATTAAATTTATGGAAAATTTACAATACTGAAGGAGGCCATTCAGGCCATTGTGTTTATGTCAGTTTAAAAAAATAAAGCTAACAGCCTAATCCCATCTTCCAGCACAAACCCATAGACCTGTTGACTTTTTGAGTACACATCCAAGTATCTTTAAAATATGATGAGGGCTTTCGCCTTGACCACCCTTTTGAGCAATGAGTTCCAGACCCATATCAAACTCCAGGTGAAAATATTTTCTTCATCATTCCTCAGATCCTTCTACCAATTATGTTAAAACCATGCCCTCCTGGTTTTTAACCATCTCCTCAGTAAAATTTATTTTATCAAGGCATCACAAATCTATAAGCTTCAATTATGTCTCCTCTCAGCATATCTTGTTCAAAACAAAACAGTGCTGGCTTATCCAACCTTTCCTCCTTTCCTCATAGCTATAGCTTTTTGAATGAGTCAATATGTTCTGCATTCTCTTTGTGATAATTGCATTCTTTAATCTGGTGAACAGAAACACATGCACAAGCTATGGTCAGACTAGGATTGTTTACAGTTCCAGCCTAAGCCTCAACCAATAAAGAAATGCAAACAATATATTAACAAGCTTATGAATCTGGATGTGGATGTGCACTTCAATATCCCTCTATTCCCCCACAATATCCTGCCATTTAATGACTTTTCCCTTGCCTTTTTGAACCTCCCCAAATGTATTGCATTACACTTCTCTGGATTAAGTTTTATTTGGCACTTTCTTGTACTACAGACCAGATAATTCGTATCTTCCTGCAGTATAAATCTTGCCTCACTGTCAAACATTCAGCTAGTCTTGTACCACCTGAAACTTCGTTATCAATGTCAGCAAGACCAAGGAATTGTGGACTTCGGGAGGGAAAAGTCGGGAGAACACACACCAGTCCTCATTGAGGGGTCAGCGGTGGAAAGGATGAGCAGCTTCAAGTTCCTGGGCATCAACATCTCAGAGGATCTATCCTGGGCCCAACCCATTGACGCGATCACGAAGAAGGCGTGCCAGCTGTTCTACTTCATTAGGAGTTTGAGGAGGTTTGGTATGTCACCAAAGACTTGCAAATTTCTACAGATGTACGGCAGAGAGCATTCTGACTGGTTGCATCACCGCCTGGTATGGAGGCTCCAGTATGCAGGATTGAAAGAGGCTGTAGAGTGTTGTAGACTCAGCCAGCTCCATCAGGGGCACAACCCTCCACACCATCAAGGACATCTTCAAGAGGTGGTGCCTCAAGAAGGCAGCATCCATCATTAAGGAGCCTCACCATCTGGGACATGCCCTTTCCACGTTACTATCATCAGGGAGGAGGTATGGGAGCCTGAAGTCCCACACTCAACTTTTTAGGAACAGCTTCTTCCATTCCATCATCAGATTTCTGAACGGTCCATGAACTCTACCTCATTATTTCCTCCTTCGTACTTATTTATTCATTGGTAACTTATAGTAATTCTTATGTCTTGCACTGTACTGCTGCCGCAAAACAACAAATCTCATGCCGTACGTCAGTGATAATAAACCTGATTCTTACCCCCATGCTATGTAGAGCCTTGTCAAAAGTCTTTTTAAAATCCACGAAGACGACATCAAATGCATTGCCTTCATTAACCCTCCTTACTACCTCTCAAAATATTCTATTGTTACTTAGATAGTACATTGCAAAAAAGAGCATTATATGGTTCCCAGAAATTAGGAAAGCAGACAGACATTCCAGGCTACAAATAACTCCTGAATGTATCAGAGTTTGGAGAGATCCTGTCTACAGATGGTATCAAACAAAAAAATATTAATTTGCTGAACTCCATTGTTCCTGTGAAATTTCAAATTAAAATCTCGATGGAAAGTTCCAAAGTGAAGAAATTAGTAATCATAAAACTGGGGACCTAGAAGTTACATCATGTAGAAATTAAATCATGTAGCATAAATGTAATGGAATAGAACTAATGATTGTATTTCTAGGCCAGTAGTGTGTACACACGTGAAGCACTCTGTTTCATTTATCCTTTCACATATCTCGGTCATTCATTATTGTTGGAGCTGCACACTAATACTGACCACCCAATAGCACTCACCGACTCATGAGTAATAATAAATAAAAACAGTGCCCATGTTGCCACCTCTTGTTATACAATGTTCTGTATGTGAAAGACAGAACCATGCAAATCAACATGCCTAATATTTTTATACAATCTTTCACAACTACACCATAAAATCATTCATCTGTGTATGTACTTTTGGTGCCTTTGCCATGCTCCTTCAGTGTAGTAGTCTTCCAGTGGCTAAATCCAAGTTGGTGCATGGTTGCTCCTTGGAGTTGAGAAGGTTGAAGGTGGTCATTAAGAGACTCCAAGGGTTCAGCTTGGGACTGCAATGTTTTGACTTGAGCAACATCTGGCCGACAGGCAACTACAAGAGCACTCTCATGAAGTGACAGTGGTGAAAACTTGATTGTGATCATCCTGAGAGAAAATAACTGATTTGTACTCCACTGAGCCACTGCCATTCCCTTAGATGAGCCAACAGTAAGCTAGAGGACACACTGCTGGGGCTCTTGTACCTCAAAGCCCCTTGAATACTTGAATCCAGACCCATGTTGATAATTGTCTGAGCTTGTAAGGTAGCAGGCTGCACTTTGCTATAAATGGATATTAATGCTATTTTCCCATGCCCCCAAATGAGTTCCCAATTGTGTATATTTGTGAAATAATGTGTTATCATTCTCCAAATATTTTGTCATGCTGATTTTCCAATTTTTCTGATATAGGTCATGCTGGAGCTTGCTCGTTTGTATCTTGCTCAAGATGATATTGATGCCTGTCAACATCAATGTGCAATTCTATTGAAGAGTGACCAAGATAATGATGCAGCTACCATGGTAAGTAGAAATAAAAACATAGTGCTACAATTGGCACATTAAAAATGAACTACAGGCAACCCCCTCATTACAGCAGTCTGGATAATGAAAATTTTCCCTCATGGAATTCACAAATCAAGACAAGATATTTTTATTAGTCACATGTACATCAAAACACACAGTGAAATGCATCTTTTGCATGGTGTTCTGGGGGCAGCCTGCAAATTTCGCCACGCTTCCGCCGCCAACCTAGCATGCCCACAACTTCTTAACACTTATGTCTTTGGAATGTGGGAGAAAACTGGAGCACCCGGAGGAAACCCATGCAGTCATGGGGAGAACATACAAACTCCTTACAGGTGGTGGCCGGAATTGAACTCGGGTCTCTGGCGCTGTAATAGCGTTACACTAACTGCTACACTACTGTGCCTGCCCTTAGCAAGAGTAAAGGGAAAAAGTAACTGGTGGGAGTTGTCTATAAGCCACCAAATAATAACATTACAGTGGCATAGGCAATAAACCATGAAATAGATGTAGCAGAGGATGCGGAGAGTCTACAAAGAGATAATAGATAGGTTAAATGAGTGGGCAAGGGTCTGGCAGATGGAGTACAATGTTGCTAAGTGTGAGGTCATCCACTTTGGAAGGAAAAATAGAAGATCAGATTATTATTTAAATGGTGAAAGATTGCAGCATGCTGTAGTGCAGAGGGACTCGGGAGTGCTCGTGCATGAATCACAGAAGGTTGGTTTGCTGCAAGTACAGGGTACTGGTGATCTTGGGGTGCAAGTCCATAACTCCCTGAAAGTATAAATGCAAGTAGATAGGGTGGTAAAGAAGGTGTGCAGTGTACTTGCCTTCAACGGTCAGGGTATAAAGGTTGGGAAGGCCACATTTGGGGTATTGTGTGCAGTTCTAATCGCTGTAATACAGGAAGGATGTGGAGGCTTTGGAAAGGGTGCAGTAGAGATTCACCAGGACGTTGCCTGAATTAGACAGTATTAGCTATAAGAATAGGTTGGACAAACTTGGAATGTTTTCTCTGAAGGATCGAGGCTGAGGGGTGACATGATAAGGTTGTCCAAAATTATGAGAGGCATAGATAGGCAAGTTGATAGGGTTGTTAAGAAGGCGTGTGCTGCATTGGCGTTCATTAGTCAGGGGATTGAGTTCAAGAGCCATGAGGTAATGTTGCAGGTCCATAAAACCCTGGTTAGACCACACTTGGAATATTGTGTTCTGGTCACCTCATTATAGGAAGGATGTGGAAGCTTTAGAAAGGGCGCAGAGGAGATTTACCAGGATGCTGCCTGGATTGGAAAGCATGCCTTATGAGGATAGGTTGAGGAAGCTAGGGCTTTTCTCATTGGAGCGAAGGAGGATGAGAGGTGACTTGATAGAGGTGTCAAGATGATAAGAAGCATAGATCAAGTGGACAGCCAGAGACTTTTTCCCAGGATGCAAATGGCTAACATGAGGGGGCATAATTTTAAGTTGATTGAAGGAAATTATGGGGGGATATCAGAGGTAAGTTTTTTACGCAAAGAGTGCGTGGAATGCACTACCAGGTTAGAGGCAGATATATTAGGGAGATTTAAGAGACTCTTAGATAGGCACATGGATGATAGAAAAATGGAGGGGTATGTGAGAGGGAATGGTTAGATTGATCTTAGAGTAGATAAAGGTCGGCACAACATCGTGGGCCGAAAGGCCTGTACTGTGCTGTAATGCTCTATGTTCTTTTTTCCACAGGGTAGAAATGTCAAATACTAGAGAGTATAGCTTTAAGGTGAGAGGGGAAAGTTTAGAGCAGGTTAACAAGGCAAGTTTTCTTTTACACAGAAGGTGCTAGCTGTCTGGAATGTGTTGCCAGGGGAAGTGGTGGAAGCAATTACAACAGCAAAGTTTAAGAGGCATTTAGACAGGCACATGAACATGCAAGGAATGGAGGGATATGGACCATGTGCTAGCAGGTGGAATTATTTTGGATTGGTATCAAGGTTGGCACAGTCATCGTGGGCTGAAGGGCTTGTTTCTATGCTGTATTGTTCTATATATGAGGAAAGCTTACGCAGTTCAAACATCTGTAATTTGAAAGCAGATGAAAATTTTTCCAAATTGAGATATTTCATTTCTAACTAATTAGATCAATCACACAACTTTTTCACACAGAGGGTGGTGAATGTAATGGAACGAGCTGCCAGAGGAATTAATTGAGGCAGGTACAATAGTATAATTTAAGAAGCACTTGGATAGGTACATGGAGGGGTGGGGCTTCGAGGGATATGGGCCAAACACAGGAACTTGGGACTAGCTGGGTGGGCACATAGTCAGCATGGACTGGTTGGGCTGAAGGGCCTGTATCTGTGCTGTATTGCTCTATGACTCTCAAATAACATTGAAGCCTTAGTTCTATGTTCTATTGACCACATAATGAGTGGTTGCATGGGCAATCCAACGTTTGAATGGGAGTACTCTCAGAACACAAATAGCACTATTTCTAAATACTATAACAGGTAATAACAGGAAAATTAGAAAATATTCACAGCTATTTATTAAAAATCATTTTACAAACAAGATTTTCCAGGCACGGAACTAACCCTGCTTAAAAGTCAGTTGTTTGTTAAACGTTGCGCTCTCCTTGTGTAATCTGACTGTCTCTGATAGTTATTTATTAAGTTATCTTGCATATTACAAATGTGAATCTGAAGTAGAATCTGGAGTAACACACACAAAATGCTGGAGGAACTTAGCAGATCAGGCAGCATCTTTAGAGGGAAATAAACAGTTGATGTTTCAAGTCAAGATTCTTCATTAGGACTGGAAAGGAAGAGGGCAGAAGCCAGAATAAAAAGGTAGGGGCTAAAGCGAGTCTGGGTGAGAACATGGTCGAAGAGCCGGAGAGCAGCAGAGATCATAGAGGGGGAGCAGTGAGAGAGGGCCTCACCGAACTCCCGTTGAAGAGAGGAGGAAAACTTCTTCAGGGTAGGCATACCTCGAAGAGGCTTCGCAATGGAGCAGCAAAATGGATAATCTGCAGTGCAATCTGAAACAATAGTTAGAAATTCCTCCTGCACAGTACAGAAAAATAAAGTTAACTTCTAATGTCAAAACCATCTTAAAAGCACTGATGCCCTTATTGTCAAAATATCCTTATTATTATTCTTGCAATAACTTGAGTTTACAGCTATTGTGGCGACTCACCGTTTAGTCGGGCGGACCGGCTTGGCAGTCGGGTCGCGCGGCGTCGGAGCGACGAGGCCCAAGATGGCGGTGGGCCTCGTCTTTCCCGAGCGACGGGGAGAACCCGCGCGTGGGAAAGTCTTGATGACGTAGAACTTATGTCATTGCCGGTTGCTTTGGGCGGGAACAGTCTCCCTTAAAGGGCCCGCGCAAGGCGGGAAAATAAACCACTTCTGTTCGACAATCCTCCGACTAGCGTCTTGTTTTATTTCGCGGTAGCAACCGCTACATTGGTGACCCCAACGGTCCAAACGGATTTTGGACCCGCGCAATGGCCGACAGCACAGCAGCCAACGCAGTGGTCCTCGAGCTGCCAACCTTTTGGTCACTTCGGCCCAGCGTCTGGTTTGACCAGGCCGAAGCACAATTCCACCTTCGGCAGATCACCTCCGACTCCACGAAGTACTACCATGTGGTTAGCTCTCTGGACCAAGAGACAGCTGCCCAGGTTGGAGACTTCATCCAGTCGCCTCCGGAGGAAGATAAGTACCCGGCTTTCAAAGACCTTTTGATTCGGACCTTCGGCCTCTCCCGTCGTGAGCGCGCCGCCCGCCTGCTTCATCTGGACGGCCTGGGGGACAGATCCCTATCCGCCCTAATGAATGAGATGCTGGCATTGGCCGAGGGACACAAGCCATGCCTGATGTTCGAACAGGCCTTCCTCGAACAGCTCCCCGATGACATCCGCCTGTTGTTAGCTGACGCCGACTTCAGCAACCCCCGTGAGGTGGCTGCCCGGGCAGATGTCCTGTGGAGGGCCAAGCGCGAGAGCGGCTCGTCCATCAGTCAAATCACCAGGCCGCGAGCCCAACGCCCGCCTCGCCCGGCCCCAGCAACCAAGCAACCACACCCCAGGAACGCAGACAACGACACGGGTGACCAGCTGTGCTTCTACCATCAGAGGTGGGGTGCGGAGGCCCGTCGATGCCGCCCACCCTGCAAGTTTCAGGGAAACGCCAGGGCCAGCCGCCGCTGATGGCTACGGCGGCTGGCTGCTGACAGAGCCTCCTATTCGTTCAGGACAAGAAATCTGGATGGCGTTTCCTCGTTGATACTGGAGCGGAGGTCAGTATTTTGCCCCCGACCGGCCGCGACACTCGTAACAGGCCACCCGGTCCTCTACTCAATGCCACCAATGGTACAACGATACGGTCTTTCGGCACCCATACACTTCAATTACAATTCGGCGGCAGCCGTTTTACCTGGACCTTTACCCTTGCCACGGTCGCCCGACCACTCCTAGGAGCTGATTTCCTTCAGGCCCACAACCTGTTAGTCGACCTGCGAGGGAAGCGGTTAGTCCACTCTAGCACCTTCCAGACCTATCCCCTGGGAGAAATCAGCACACCAGCCCCGCGCCTGGACTCCATTTCTCTTCCTGGCGACGATTTCGCCAAGCTCCTAGCCGAATTCCCATCAATTTTGGCACTTTCGTTTACGAATTCTAGGCCCAAACACGGGGTACGACACCACATCATTACTACAGGGCCACCCCTTCATGCCCGAGCACGACGATTACCTCCAGACAAGCTCCGCCTGGCAAAGGAAGAGTTCCGTCACATGGAGGAGCTGGGGATTGTTCGCAGGTCAAACAGCCCCTGGGCCTCCCCCCTGCACATGGTCCCCAAAGCCACCGGAGGGTGGAGGCCCTGCGGCGACTACCGCAGGCTGAATGACGCTACCACCCCAGACCGCTATCCCATCCCTCACATCCAGGACTTCGCAGCGAACTTACACGGGGCCCGCATCTTTTCCAAAGTGGACCTCGTTCGGGGATACCACCAAATCCCGGTCCATCCGGATGACGTCCCCAAGACTGCGATTATCACCCCATTCGGCCTGTTCGAATTCCTTTGGATGCCGTTTGGCCTTAAGAACGCCGCGCAGACCTCCCAGCAGCTGATGGACGCAGTAGGCCGAGACCTGGACTTCGTGTTCATTTACTTAGACGACATACTGATCGCCAGCCGTAACCGCCAGGAACACCTTTCCCACCTCCGCCAGCTGTATTCCCGCCTCCGCGATTTCGGCCTCACGATCAACCCGTCCAAGTACCAATTCGGACTTGACTCTATCGATTTCCTCGGCCACAAAATCACCAGTGATGGGGCAACACCCCTACCCGCCAAGGTGGACGCTATCCGCCATTTTGCCCGCCCTGACACAGTCAAAGGCCTACAGGAATTCCTTGGGATGGTCAACTTTTACCATCGGTTCATCCCTGCAGCAGCCCGTATCATGCGCCCTCTGTTCTCGCTGCTGGCTGGTAAGGGCAAGGACATCACCTGGGCCGACGAGGCTGCGGCTGCTTTCGTTAAGGCCAAAGACGCCCTGGCAGACGCCACGATGCTTGTACACCCTAGGACTTACGTCCCGACTGCCCTCACGGTGGACGCGTCCAACACCGCGGTGGGTGGGGTACTGGAACAGCTACTCGAAGGCCGTTGGCAACCCTTGGCATTTTTCAGCAAGCACCTTAGACTGCCCGAACTGAAGTACAGCGCTTTTGATCGGGAACTTCTAGCACTGTATCTGGCGGTCCGGCATTTCCGATACTTTCTGGAAGGCAGGCCTTTCACCGCTTTCACCGATCATAGGCCTTTGTCGTTTGCCTTCTCCAAAGTCTCCGATCCCTGGTCAGCTTGTCAGCAGAGACATTTATCCTACATCTCTGAATTCACAACTGACATCCAACATGTCTCCAGAAAGGATAATGTCGTTGCTGATGCACTTTCCAGACCAACCATCCACAACCTATCCTTGGGTGTCGACTACGCGGCCCTAGCTGACGCACAGCAAGCCGATGACGAACTGCCCAGCTACAGAACCGCAGTCTCGGGTCTGCAGCTCCGAGATTTCTTGGTTGGTCCAGGTCAGCGGACCCTACTTTGCGACGTTGCGACTGGTCAGCCCCGCCCTATAGTCCCTGCAGCCTGGCGGAGACGCGTTTTTGACTCGGTACATGGGTTGGCGCACCCGTCCATCAGATCTACTGTCCGACTGGTCGCCAGCAAGTTTGTCCGGCATGGCCTGCGCAAACAGGTCAGTGAGTGGGCCAGGACTTGTCCGCACTGCCAGACGTCAAAAATCCAGCGACACACCAAGGCCCCACCACAGCAGTTCGAGCCTACCCGTAGGAGGTTTGACCACATACACGTCGACCTCGTGGGCCCTCTGCCGGTTTCAAGAGGAGCCCGGTACCTCCTTACCATCGTGGACCGGTTCACGAGGTGGCCTGAGGCAACCCCCCTGACTGACATCACAACTGATTCCTGCACCCGGGCGCTGCTCACAACTTGGGTCTCACGTTTTGGTGTTCCGGCCCACATCACTTCAGACAGAGGCACCCAATTCACTTCCAGTCTCTGGGCTGCATTAGCGAACCTGCTAGGGACGCAGCTGCACACCACCACGGCCTACCATCCTCAATCAAACGGGTTGGTGGAACGTTTTCACCGCCATCTGAAATCAGCCTTGATGGCCCGCCTGAAGGGTCCTAACTGGGTTGACGAGCTGCCTTGGGTCCTGCTTGGCATACGCACTGCCCCCAAAGAAGACCTCTGCACTTCGTCAGCTGAGCTTGTGTACGGGGCGCCCCTAGTTGTCCCCGGGGATTTCATACCTGCCCTTCGGGACCAAGGGGAACAACCCCCAGCAGTCCTACAAAGACTGCGCGAGAAGCTTGGCGACTTGGCCCCGATTCCCACCTCACGGCACGGTCAAGCCCCATCCTACCAGCCCAAGGAACTATGGGACTGTAAGTTTGTTTTCGTTCACAGGGGCACACCTCGGGCGCCATTGCAACGACCATATGAGGGACCGTTCCGAGTCATACGGAATAATGGATCCACCTTTATTTTGGACATTGGAGGCAGGGAACAGGTTTTCACGGCGGACCGCCTCAAACCGGCCCATTTGGATCTGCAACAACCTGTTGAGGTTGCAATGCCGCGACGTAGAGGCTGGCCCCCTAAGCGGCAGCTGGCACAGCCCGCGGACCTTGGGGACTGTATCGCCGGTTCTGGGGGGGGGGGGGGGTTGTGTGGCGACTCACCGTTTAGTCGGGCGAACCGGCTCGGCAGTCAGGTCGCGCGGCGTCAGAGCGACGAGGCCCAAGATGGCGGCGGGCCTCGTCTTTCCCGAGCGACGGGGAGAACCCGCGCGCGGGGAAGTCTTGATGACGTAGTACTTACGTCATTGCCGGTTGCTTTGGGCGGGAACAGTCTCCCTTAAAGGGCCCACGCAAGGCGGGAAAATAAACCACTTCTGTTCAACAATCCTCCGACTAGCGTCTTGTTTTATTTCGCGATAGCAACCGCTACACTATAGTACATAGAGGATACTGGCATCAAAATAACAGATAATGCTTGTGATGTCTTATAGCCTTTCTATTTTCATGAAATGTCAACTCATCATTATATTCAAGGAGAGTACTGTCAAATGTGTTGTGATTTTAAAACATTTAACTATTGTTCTTTGCACATTTCTTTGTAATATTTAGTCTAATTTCAGTCATTTTTTTGTTATAGATGATGGCTGATTTAATGTTCAGAAAGCAGGATTTTGACCAAGCAGTATTTCACTTTCAACAACTTTTAGAGCGCAAACCAGGTAAATATAGCAGTTAACTGTTTTTAAATTGATTATGTCTTGTAGTCAGTATTACAATGATGCCAAAAATTTATAAGTATTTGCCAAACTGTCATTATTTATCTATTCTAAGAATGTTGATATGAAAAATACCAATTTTGCTGACCAATTAACAAGAACTTCACCAAGGAAGTAGGTATAAAAGACAAACAGTAGGAATGAACTTTGCATTTTATTTAATAACTGTGTGATATATGTTAAAAGTTTGGGTCTTCCTCTTGTATCTAATCTGATACATTGAAACCTTAACTGTCTGGTCACCACCATCTTGCCTGTACCTCATGGAGCAGTAGCAGTATCTAGGGGAATAACAATGATACTCACTTTCTTGTGGATTGGATCTCTTATGAAATTATACTTATTCAGTTTATCTCACTAGAGGAAAAAAAACTTGGATTAGCAAACAAGATGCTGTATTTCACATTGAACCACACAAACAGAACATCAAAAATGATATAATGTAATCAGAATAATGTGTTTTTGCCCTTTTCCAAAAATGGAGCTTGCTTATGTTATCTCATTTTGATGTAAAATGTGAATTAA
This sequence comes from Pristis pectinata, assembly GCF_009764475.1. NCBI lineage: Eukaryota > Metazoa > Chordata > Chondrichthyes > Rhinopristiformes > Pristidae > Pristis > Pristis pectinata. The sequence goes on along the minus strand of NC_067405.1, from coordinate 35,311,217 downwards.
CCTTACTCAGGGCAGAAATCTGTTGCCTGACTGAATTTTTGGTATCTGGATCCTGAAGTTAAATGCTATTCACCATGATGCATCAGGTTAGTCAGCAATACGGTTCTTAATGTCTTCCATTATAACTTGGCACTCTTAAGAAATCACCATTCTTAGACATTTATGTAAATTGACAACCATCCTATATTTTAATCTCTCTTGTCAAATGATGCCAAGCCTTCTGAGTAAATTCTGCTCAGATTATATTTAAAAATCACTTGCATCTGACTCTTTCATATTGGGATAATGGCGAAGGAGTATCAAGCTATAACAACTGGCATTCATGTTTTTTTTGTTCAGATAACTTTGTCACATTAGCACGTTTGATTGATTTGTTGAGGAGAGCTGGAAAACTAGAAGATGTTCCAAGGTTCCTTGATATGGCTGAAAAACACACTCCAAGACCAAATTCTGAGCCAGGATTTAATTATTGCAAAGGATTGTACCTCTGGTAAGTTAGCCTTTAATAAGTAACTACTGAAGGTCCAATGATCAAATACATGTGGCATTGCACCAGAAAGATCAGAAAAATCTCACATTTGAGTTGAGTTTGTCCATTGCTGACAGGAAAGCAGTTTTGAGCTTTATTTAACAAGTATAACATTCTGTTTTATGACATCGTTCCAGCTGTGGGTGTCAATTTACTTGATTTTTTTTTGTCATTGTTTTATATTCCTAAATCATGCTCATTCATTGAGGCATCCTACTTTGGACAGATGTTGGGACTCTAAATGTATGACACCTATACTCACCAGTAATGAGCTAGCAGTAATGATATTGTTTGTCCTGATCTTGGTTAACATAATATTGTGATGTTTCAGTGAACTGACGCCACAGCACCCTCCAGTGGCGTCTTAATATTAACGTCAGCTTTCCCTCCATATTTCAATACCCCTTTTAACATATGGAAGAAAGTAATTTCCCTTGTCTTCATTGAGAATTTTTGTGAATAAAAAAGCTATACATTTATAAAGTCTAGAATATTAAATCTAATTGCAGGTAGTTGTGTTATAAAGCAATAGTTATGTTCCTAAGAAATCTCGTGTGACAGAAAATCGCATTATAAAAACAATTGTGTCAATGGAGAAAAGGGGGTTAAGGCCTAGAGAGTTTCAGACTCGCAATAACAAAGTTATTTTTTCTGCAGGATTTTCAAACATGAAGTTGTTTTTAATAGCGGCAAGTTCATTTTGTTACCGTAAGCTTAAAATACTAAAGGCTGTATGTTACATTGTTTAATAGAGTATCATTGCACAAGTACCAATAGAAGAAATTGCTTGTCGATTTCCAATGGCCTCCTGTGGTGAAACTAGCAGCCTGTGTTCTTAAGAGACAATGGTGTCTGATTACTGTTGGAAGGTTACATGTAAACAGTTTTATTTCCCCAAGACAGCTTTTTTTTCCTGCTTGTCAATTTGCAAAGTAACTCTTAAGTGATTTTTTAGTTCCCAATTGAAATTGCGTTATAACAAATTTGGCCTGCATAATACAAATAGGGTTCCTTAATTCATCAATCACATTATATCCAATTCGTGTTATGGAAACGTGCATTATAGCAGAACTACCATTATTGTAACAGATCCTCTTATGTACCGAATCAAATGGGGATCAGATTTTATAAACTGACATATATGAAAGCTACATGTTCCAAATCAATTTTCAAGTGCTAGTACTCCAAGATATAATTTAGTTCAAATGTCAATTTTATAGTAGAATTGATTTGCATAAAGAAAAAATGGTAGTATATTCTACCCTAAGATTTGTAAACGTATCTTCAATATCCACTCCCACTTTAATAATGAAATGTTTTCTCATAAGGGACACTTACAGTATTTTTAATTTTTCTAGGTACACTGGGGAGCCAAATGATGCACTCCGACACTTCAATAAAGCTCGTAAGGATAGTGATTGGGGGCAAAATGCAGTTTATAATATGATAGAGATTTGCATGAATCCAGATAACGATACTATAGGAGGTGAAGTCTTTGAGAACCTGGATGGAGACGTGCGGTGAGAACAGTGCTGTTAAAATTTAGTCTACTATGTTTGGTTGAAAAGCTAGGGAGTAATCAGAACTCCTTTTAAGTTGAACATCCAATATTGTTTTGTCGTTGGTTTCAATTCTGCTATAATTTCTCACTTTTTTTAAAATTAAACTTACATAGAACATTACAGCACAGCCCATGATGTTGTGCCATATTTTATCCTGCTCTAAGATCTCTCTAACTCTTCCCTCCCACATAGCCACATAAAAGATAGAAAAATGGAGGGCTATCTAAGAGTCTCTTAAATGTCCTTAATGTATCTGCCTCTGCCGGCAGTGCATTCCACACACCCACCACTCTGTGTAAAACAAATCTTACCTGTGACATCACATCCCCCTTACCTTCCTCCAATCACCTTAAAATTATGCCCCCTTGTGTTAGCCATTTCTGCCCTGAGAAGAAGTCTCTGACTGTCCATCTTGTTGCTTTATTTCAATTATTCCTGTTCCAAAATTAAAATCTTTTCACAAAATATTTTCCTGGTTCAGTTTAGGCAGGTGTTCAGAAAAAACCCTCCAATTTTGCTGTGGTTATTGATTTTTGGATTAATTTTTATGGAAGCAAATTATTGGTTGTCCAACATAATTTACCAGGATTCAGTACATTTGATTGCTTGCACATACAAACCAAACAAGTAATTGAAGCAGTATTTGAAACAGAAACTCAAATGCTGTACAATTCCGGTGGGAAAAACTGCTACTTGAACAAGAGATTAAAATTGAGCAAATAAGTTTAGGATGTCTCACAAATGTTTCTGTTGCCAATAGAAACTCAACTGAAAAGCAAGAGTCAGAGCAGTTGGCTGTCATGACAGCAGAGAAACTTCTGAAGGAACTTAAACCTCAGACTATTCAAGGTCATACCCAGCTACGGATAATGGAAAGCTGCTGCCTAATGGCAACAAAGCAAAAAGCAAATGTGGAACGGGCTCTTAATGTCTTCACTGAAATAGCGACAGCTGAGGTTAGTCTGTGACTTATTCAAGATAATTATGGACATGAAAGCAATTTTGCTCATCTAAATTTGTACATTTCTGAAATTATCCAAGATCTTTCCTTGCACTATTATAGTGGCACAGTGATGCAGCTAGTAGAGCCACTGTCTCACAGTGTGAAAGACCTAGGTTCAATCCTGATCTCAGGTTTTGCCTGTGTGGAATCTACCACGTACTCCCTGTGATTGCATGAATTTTCTTTGTGTGTTCCAGTTTCCACTGGGTGCTCCAGTTTCCTCCCACATTGTAAAATGTGCAGATCGTTATGTTAATTAGCCATTGTAAGTTGCCCAGTGTGTCAGTAAGTGGTAGAACCTGGGAGTTGGTTGGTTGAGTGCTGAGTTGGTGAGAATGTGGGAGAATTAAAAAAAAGGATTAATGTAGGATTAGTGTAAATAGGTGGTCAACAGATGACACAGCTTGTTGTGCCAATGAGCCAGTTTTCATGCCATCTCTATGTCTTTAAGTAGTCCATGCTGCCCATATTTTGTAGTAAGAACTTAATATCATTCCTAAACTTAATACCAGTTTGAATCACTACTTTCTTGATCTAACTTGTAATTCATTATATACCAAATTTACTTTTTTCTTGCATGCTTCTAAAATCAGCTATTGTTAGCCTATTAGAGAACAGGCTTGATGTTCTGTAAACTGCCTTCTCTGTTTGAATACATCTACCCCCTCCTCACCACCCCCACCCCCCAATAGAGCTGGATAACACTTTTAAGCTTTGAATCCTCCAGAGCACTCCATTAGTATACATATTCTGGTTTTCTAGTTATATGGAGTTTGGTATTGTTGGCTTTAGTGATTCCTGTACAGCACAGTTTGGAAATGTTATGTCCAAGCCTTCTTTACATTTACTTGCATCTACTTCAAGAAATAGCTGAGTTATCCATTGCTCATTCCTATGTGCAGTGGTTATACTCACCTGCATTAGGTATCAACATTTGCTGTTCTGAACTTAGTTTAAAATTTAGAGGGAATACTTTATTAAAATATGATTCCATCATCACTAAGATCTTCAGAGATAAATCTGATCAATGTTTATTGAATCATAGACTCTGATATAAATGAGAGAATATATTTATCTATGCACCACACAGTGACAATAAGTAATTCATCATAATTCTATTAATAAATACATCTTGTTTCCATCATTTAGACACTGATATATACATTTACTGGTCTTCGGAAATCCATTTGTAGACTACTACAGTGTTACTTTGGTCAAGCACAATCTACCTCTTCTGAATCTGTGTTTACTATCTTTTGTTTGATATATTTATCCACAGCTTATAGAGATTTTAGCAGCTGACATTTGAAAGAGACATGACATCTATCCTAAATTTTTAAAGAGTCTGAATTTTTTTCCCCCGCGTAGTCCTGGGCAGGGGGTGTGGGGGGGGGGGGGGGGGGTCTGAAATGCAGTAGAGAGAAAAGAAAGCTTTGGAAAATGAATTTATTTAGCAGGTTCTTACCAAATTTTATTAGTTAAGCTTGGATCAATGTTGTGAAAACCTACTAGAAATTAATTGAAATGCATCTAAAGGAAAATTGCAGAGCACTATTTATATTAATAATTTGATAACTGATTTTCTTAATACAGAAGGACCACATTCCTGCACTATTTGGAATGGCTACTGCATACATGATTTTAAAGCAGACACCTCGTGCAAGAAATCAGCTGAAACGCATTGCAAAATTAAACTGGAATGCAATTGATGCCGAGGAGTTGGAAAAGAGTTGGTTGCTCCTAGCTGATGTTTACATACAATCTGGAAAATTTGACATGGCGGTTGAATTACTTAAACGCTGTCTGCGGCATAATAAGGTTGGTGAATTTCATTAATATTGTATGCCATTGTTGTGTAAGACGTTTATCAAAGATCGCCTCTGATCATACAAGTTTTCATGAGGATCTTGGTAGATACAGTATCACTGGGAATATATTGTTTTGTGTATTTTTAGAAAAGTGTCCTTGGTTCATATCTGTATTAACAGCTGTTTATTTTCTTAGTCTTGTTGCAAGGCCTATGAATATATGGGTTACATTATGGAGAAAGAACAATCTTATAAAGATGCAGCCTTTAATTACGAAATGGCTTGGAAGTACTGTAACCAGACAAATCCAACAATTGGTAAAATCCAATTAATTAATATATCGCATTAGCATCATAAATTTTGAAATGCATTGACGTGTAACACCTAGCTCAAAACTGATACCATTTATTTTACAGGGTACAAGCTGGCTTTTAACTACTTGAAGGCAAAACGATATGTTGATGCTATTGACATTTGTCATAAGGTAACATTTTTAAATGCAAAGTTTGATGTAGGTTTCAGTATTGTTGACAGAATAATTATAACTACTCCGTGTTAATGCTGATCCTCCACACAAGTGCTCCTAATTTTGGATGCCCAGTCTAATTACCTCTGCTGCTATCTCACCAGTACCTTATCTAAACTCAGATTAAATGTTAGCATGGTTTTAGTTCCACTCAACACTTCTAGCAGTCCATTTCCACAGCCTCACAACTCTGACCAAATTTTTAAAAGAGCATCCCTATTCTAATCCCTTACATGTTGATTTTTATTTTTGATACTACAATCACAGTTACCTACTTTGTTTCTTCCTCTCAAACACCTCCATCAGATCATCTCGTGATTTTTTTTAAAACAATAAACATCTGTAAAATTTAAGGCTTTCAATATATTTCTGTTTCATCCTATTAGGTAGCATTAAAAATATAGTGAATTTGCAAAGCATCTTCAAATTGGCTCAACACCCTTACTGTAACTACGAAGCTGAAAAATATACACAGTATTCTTAATTGTGGTCTCAGTAAGGTTTTATAGAAACTTATCATTGCATCCATTTTTATGTCCTTCTTGCTATCAAATTGTAGTATTCAATTAGCTTTAAAGCAATATGTGTAAGGTGTTGCATTTTGGGAGGTCAAATGTAAGGGGAAAGTATACAGTTAACGGCAGGACCTTTAATAGCATTGATGTGCAGAGGGATCTTGGGGTTCAAGTCCATAGCTCCCTGAAAGTAGCAACACAAGTAGATAGAATGGTGAAGAAGGTGTATGGCATGTTGCCTTTATTGGTTGGGGCACTGAGTTTAAGAGTCAAGAGGTCATGTTGCAGCTGTATAAAACTTTGGTTAGGCTGCATCTGGAGTATTGTGTGCAGTTCTGGTCGTCCCATTACAGGAAAGAGGTGGAGGCTTCGGAGAGGGTGCAGAAGAGGTTTACCAGGATGCTGCCTGGATTAGAGGGTATTAACTCTAAGGAGAGGTTGGACAAACTTGGATTGTTTTCTCTGGAGTGTTGGAGGCTGAGGGGAGACTTGATAAAAGTTTATAAAATTATGAGAGGCACAGAAAGGGCAGACAGTCAGAGTCTGTTTCCCAGTGTAAAAAATGTCACTTTTCAGAAGGCATAGCTTTAAGGTGAGGGGGGAAGGTTTAAAGGAGATACGCTAAGCAAGATGATTTTTTTTTACACACACAGAATGGTAGGAGCTTGGAACATGTCATCAGGGCTGGTGGCGGAAGCAGATATGATAGTGGCATTTAAGAGGCTTTTAGAGAGGCTAATGAATATGTAAGGAATGGAGAGATATTGGATCATGTGCAGGCAGAAGAGATTAATTTAATCTGGCATCATGGGCCAAAAGGCCTGTTCCTGTGCTGTACTGTTCTGTTCTATGCCAAGTGACTAAGGCTGCACATATATCTTAGGAGCCTGAATTTCTAAACCACAAACTTTACCCATGTTTTAAATACGAAATTGTTTAATCTCCATACAGCTTCCCTTGGTCCTCAGAATTTATACGTCTCCTTTTGAAAAGGTTTGTTACCATCCCAGTCAATGTCACCACAATTGATGGAAATAGTGAATTGAAACTAACAGTTCTAATCACTCAAAGTTAATTACCTTCTGCTTTGTCTCTTCTCTAACCATTTCATAATCCAGTTATCCACCCTAAAATTAATTTTGCACTGCTAAATCTTCTCCAGTGGTCTCCCACCTGAAACCTTGTCAAAGAATTTCTGCAAATCCTTATTACTCACATTTATTGTATTTTCCCCATTCATCATTCATGTCACCTCCACAAAGAAATTGTATTGTGTTTGCTTAGCATGATCTTCCTTTCTGATATCAGTATTGATTTCCTTTAATCATTTGCTGTTTATTTTTCATTAAAAATGAAAAAATAGTTGGCTTATGATTACCTGGCTTAACTTTACTACCCTTTAAAGAAATGTAATCATATTTGTCACTTCTAGTCCTCTGGCTTCTGTCAACTAGCTGTTTGTTCCCCTTCTCTGTAAAAATAGGTTTCTTGGACAGCTAGTAACCTTTAGTATCCTTTACTTTCTACAGTTTACCTTGTGTGGAAAACCAGATATTAAAATTATTAAAGCATGACATAAAATATCCAGTTAACCTACAAATAAAAGAAAGCAAATCTGCACAAATGACGCAAATTATACAGTTTTCTAAGCTGGCTCTGCATCTGAAATTCAAAATATTAGGCATTAAAATGCATGTATCATAATCAAAGTTATAAATGTACTTGGATGGTTAAAAACACAATTGAAATAGATTTCAATATGTTATCATAAATATTCAACATAACTATATCTAATATGAGCTGAGATTTGTCCCAACAGATTCAGCTTAACACTATTAAAGCTCAAATCTCTACTTTTCCTTCTTTACCTGTGTTGAAAGTGAACTAAAATGTATCTTATTATTGGTGGAGCCCTAAGAAATTCAAAGGAAACTACTTTTATAGGACCAAATGATAGAGTGAAAGTTCCTACTGCTATCAATTTGATTATGGTAGCTGGTGTCTGAGATTATGAATAGCTGTCTACATTTAATGGTTAAATCAGTGCTATTTTATTGGTCAATCTTTACAACAGTTTTCAGATATTCACATGGTTTAATGTTGGGAACAGAGAAGCCATTTTAATTTAAATCGGCTGTAATCATTGAGTTAATGCTTCAAACTCAATATTTTCACCTCAGTTCGTAATAAATTAACAATGCATTGTATGAAAAGCATGTGAACAGGGCATTCCCCCTTCCAACAAATAGTCCTAATTTTGGCTGTCAATTGATTAAAAACAAACATGGTTTTAATTACTGTCCAACAAATAGTCCTAATTTTGGCTGTCAATTGATTAAAAACAAACATGGTTTTAATTACTGTTAAACATTGATAGGGTACTTTTTTTATATGGTTGAAAGGAAAATATTTTGCCTTAATAACCATCAATAAAGTAAAATTCTCACTGGGGTCAAACCCAAATGTGGTCTTGTGCCCATCCCTGTAACCTCCACCAGTTCTCTAATTCTCCAAACTCCAATGTTGAATTGAAGTGGCCCAGGAAGCCACTGCTGATTTTTCTTTTAAACTCCACAGGCACACAGAAACTATTTTAAAAATTATAATATTTTGCTGTAACATTAATTAGGAATAAATAATGGTGAATGATTGACAAACTTATTTCTAATCACTGTTACCTATTCTATTTTGATTCCCCTCTAGTCACTTTCTTTCTTCCATCTATTCAATAGAATCTTGAACATTGATAACATTTCTACTTCACTCACCTATCCTTTAGATGAGATTTCATCAATCCTTTCATTGCTGTCATTGGACTGTTTTCTAAAAAGAAAGGCACTTGTTTACTTCCCCCATGTGAAGTGTATCACAAATATTCTATCATCCAAGCAGTTTCCTATTTTCTGGATATAAAAGAATGTTCCAGTAGTGCTTTAAGAACATGGTGATGCACTAAGGAATTTGGTAGAAGGTTTTGAGATGATGTATGGCGACATTAATTCTCATACTAAGTAGGAGAGACATTTAAAACGTGGGCAAGGAATTAGAATTCAACTGTGATAATTCTATCTTCAGCATACTACACTTTTTGAAGACATTCTTGCTCTCCTTCAAATTTATACTTTTAAAATTAGAACATTAGAGATTAGTTTTTGTATTGTTCCTTCTGAAAATAATTTTAATTTGTGCCTCAGAACTAGCATCAATTAAAATAATATTTGCCTTAGAAAATTTAGACAGTCTTGCCATTTTTCTGAATTTCTACAGGAAAAGGTTAAAGACATTTACCACATTATCCACATAATAGAACCACTTTCTGCAAATGCACTGAAGAGGATTTTAGACTTCAATTTTGCAAGAATATAATTATCATAACATGAGCTGAGAATTACTACAATATTTTCGGATACCTTGCTTGAATAACCACTCAGGACGTTCACAATCCTGGACTATTTTAAATTGACGTTTCTTAAAAATCCAATTACGATACATCCTAAAACAGTACCAAAAAAAACAAACTACTTTGCAGCATGGAAATTTAAATAAAACAAAGCATTAACTAAATTAGAACAAAATATGCTATTTTTGTGATACCATGCAAAGCTAAATTTTGCAACTTCCAAAAGGGTACAGATGAGCATCAAGCAAGTCAGTGCTATTAATTAAGTAAGTGATAGGCAATACGTCAAAATTGGTACAGCACAGGCCAAGTGCAGAAATCAGGTACAAGTGGCAGTGAATTAGTAAATTCAAATATTTAGTGTTATTCTGTGCTATTATTGGAACAGCAAATAATTTATTTACTGATGCCCACAATTTACCTCAATAGTGTGACGCTTTCCCATGAATTACCATATATGAAGTAGAAAGTACAAGTCTATTTATTTGCTAATGAGCAGCAGGCATACCAGGAAATCAATACTAGATACACCCAAACATTCAGTAAATTATATGGAACATTGCATGCCACTTAATTAGCAGAGCCTTAAAAAATTAAATCAATATATTCATTAAAGTAGTAATACATTCTGTAGTTCTTTGAAGACATAAATGCTGTTGATGAAGGGGAACCAGTGGAAATACTATACCCAAAGTTTCCAGAAAGCATTTAGTGCCACATCAAAGGTTCTGGCAGAAAATATATGTTTATAGTGGAAGAATTAACATATTGGTATGAATAAATGATGGGTCCCTGTTAGTTATCCAATGGGTAGGCATAAACAGGACATTTTCTGGTTGGCAATTTGAAATGTGTGGTGGGTAACAGGGGTCAGTGCTGGGGTTACAGTTTTTGTACAGAGGTATGCATGTTGTGAAGAGGACCTAAATGAGGCTACAAAGTAATGAAGGTAAATGAGTTGGCAAAGATTTGGCAGATGGAGTATAATGTAGTAAAATGTGAAATTATGCCTTTGCTGGGATTTTTGTTTTAAGAAGCATGTTAGCTATATGGTGCAAGATTGTAGAGGGATCTATGTACCACAGTGCAGAGGTTTTCAAGCTGTGGTCCGCGAGCAAGCCAAGAAAAAAATGGAAAAGCGACCTGTTACAAAGACGTAGCTTACTTGCTTGCTCCAGTTTTCCACTATTCAGAATATCAGCCATATCTATTCGATCTGTTATAGGCAACAATCTTAGAGACTTAGACGGTGTTCCCTTCTGGTAAGCTGCCGCTTAATATTCAATTTGTGTAGTCAGCAGTGTTCACTACTCACTACTATTCTGTTGTGCACTGTAGTGTTAGCGAGACTGAGTGACGTTGTTGGTGTGCCTTAATAATATTGCTTACTTACCGTGCATTTACGCCACAGTGACGTCACTGTTAAACGAAAAGTGTGCAAGCATGTAAATTTTAGATTAGTTTTGATAATTTTATCAGTAATAGTAATTAAACTGTCCAGCGTGTATTGCTGAGTATGGAGAAATTTCTGAAGAGAAAAGCTGACCGGAAACCGGAAGATTCTGATGACGAAGGGGATAAGGGTGACGGAAAGAGAAAACAACGCAAGTACGATCCAGAATACATTTCATATGGCTTCATCACAGTGGGGACAAATGCGGACCAACCTCTCTGTGTTGTGTGTTTGCAAACACTGTCCAACAATGCAATTAAACCAATGAAATTGAAGCGCCGTTTAACAACAGTGCATCCAGATATTGCCAGTAAGCCAAAGGAATATTTTTTTTTATTTACGGCGTGGTAACAGGCCCTTCCGGCCCAACGAGTCTGCGCCACCCATTTTTAACCCAAATTAACCTACCCGTACGTCCTTGGAATGTGGGAGGAAACCGAAGCACCCGGAGGAAACCCACACAGACACGGGGAGAATGTACAAACTCCTTACAGACAGCAACGGGAATTGAACCCCGATCGCTGGCGTTGTAATAGCATCGCGCTAGCCGCTACGCTACCGTGCCGCCCTTGAGCGGCAAAAGGAGCTGTATCTCAAGCAGAAAGGCAAAATGACAGCCTGCGCCACTGTAAATGAGAAGGCTCTTCGCGCATCATATTTGGTAGCATTACGAATAGCACATTCCAGAAAGCCTCACACAATTGGAGAAGAGCTTATACTGCCTGCAGCAGTAGATATGTGTGAAGTTGTACTGGGAAAAGAATCCAGTCAAAAACCGAAAGCCATTCTACTGTCTGATAACAGAGTAAGCAGAAGAATTGCAATATGGCAGAAGATATACAGAGCCAGCTGATAGCACGCCTTCAGCAAGTCAGATTTGCAATTCAGCTCGATGAAAGTACTGATGTTGCCAGTGCTGCACAGTTGTTAGTTTATGTTCGATATTGCTGGGAAGGAGAGGCTTTGGAAGACTTTTTGTTTTGCAAGGCGCTCCCAGGGCGTACAACCAGTGAAGAACTTTCCCGTGTGCTTGACACTTTTTTTTGTACAATTGGCATTGATGTGGACACAGCGTATTGAAGTTTGCACGGATGGTGCTGTCGCAATCATGAGATGGAAGTCGGGTCTAGACGCATGAGTGAAAAAAGTAGCTCCACATGTAGCGGCAACCCACTGCATGATTCACCGTGAGGCTTCGGCTGCAAAGGATATGGATGAAAATCTTGCAGATGTGTTTTCCACGTGCATTAAAATCATTAACTTTATCAAAGCCAGGCTGCTCAATCATCGTTTGTTTGTTTGTGAAATGGAAGCCGAGCATAAGCGTTTGTTGCTACATACAGAAGTCAGATGGCTGTCATTGAGGCTGCGTTGTGAATTACGAGATGAACTGCTCATTTTTCTAAAGGAGCGTAATGGATCATTGGCACAGTTCTTGACAGATGAGATGTGGGTTGCCAGATTAGCTTACCTTTCAGATATTTTCAACATTTTGAACAGCTTAAATCTATCATTGCAAGGACCTGGCTCAAATGTTCTGAAAACGCATGACAAAATCAATGCCTTCCAGAAAAAACTCTGTATCTGGAAGGAAAGATGCAAGCAAGGCATCTATGTTTCCATTGCTGGCTGACTTTCTGACAGTGAACGAGACTAAGACAGGGGCCATTGCGAGCACCGTTTTGAACCATATTCAACAGCTGTCACATTATTTTCATGAGTATTTCGGCGACAACGACACGAGCATGTTTGATTGGATTCGGAATCTGTTTGAATGCCTGCTTACTGATTTAACTGGACGTGAATAAGAAGAATTGGCTGAACTGTCATCTGACAGGACTTTGTGCTTGCAGTTAAACCGAATGTCACTGTTGTCGTTCTGGATAGCGTGTTCCCAGGAGTATCCACTGCTGTCCGGCAAAGACGTCAATGTTCTATTACCATTTGCAACCACTTACTTGTGCGAAATAGCATTTTCTGCAGTCACTGCCATGAAAACCAAATACAGACCAAGACTGAATATTGAGGATTACATATGCGTATGTTTGTTGCATACACCACCACGTTTGGACAAACTCTGCAGTGCAAAACAGGCACAACCTTCACATTGAACTGAACACTGAAAGACACCGCTGGTAATTATTGGTGATTGAAATAGTCACTATTTCAATAGGGCCTATGTGCAGTAACTTAAGTGTTGTATGCATGAATTATCGATTGTTTGATTTTGTGGGCTTTGGGGGGTCCACCATCTAACAAGGACATGTTCTGGGGTGCCGCAGCATGAAAAAGGTTGAAAAGCACTGCCTGATTTAGTGGAATATGTGGAATAGTGAAATAGTGTATGATTTGTGAAAAGTTAGCATGCAGAAAAACAGGTCATGAGGAAAGCTTAAAGAGTGCTTATTGTAAGAGGAATTGAATACAAACGTTACTGAAGTTTACAAAAGTTACATTGAATTTTGGTGAGAACTCATCTAGAAGACGATGTAAAGTACTGGTTTCCTTGTGTAAGAATGGATGTTAATATGTTGGAAGCAGTTCAGAGTGTCACGAACCAGCAACAAAAGAAACACACTGAGCATGATTTAGTGTTAAAAACTATTTTATTAATCACTACTTATGATAATACGTAAAATAAAAGTAAAAATGTTAGTATGTTAGACTTCAAAAATGTTAAACCTTGAACGTTAACCCCAAAACTAAACTCTTTGTGTGTGTGTGTGGCAAAGTCCAAAACTCCCAGTTCCAGAATGGTTCTTAAAGTTCAGTTCCGCAAGCCATAAGGTGAAACATGAGCAAGGGTTTCTTCAACAACCACCGTTGTCAGAAGATAAGACGTAGATGTAGAAAAACAGAGAGAGAGTACATACGAAATCCAAATGTTCCACGATGGAACCCAAACGACACTTCAGTGTTTACTCGGTAGTGACTTCCTCACCCCGAAAAGCATCCGAATCGTGGTCGTCCACACACAAATACCTGTTTCCTTCTACAGGTCAGCAACAAAGTGAACTCCACCGGATTACTTCCAACTTCCATACATGGATTTCAGTGGCAGACACAGTTATAGTTTCTCATCCATCGATAGAGAAAACTAGCAGGCTGGTGTCTCTCTCTCCCTTCTCTCTCTCTCTCTCTCTCCTTCTTCTTCAACAACGTCATTACGTCCTTAATCTTCTATTGACGTAAGCACGCCCCACACACACATACACACACACTCTCTATCTTAAAGGGACTTTCACTGAGTCTGTAACAAGAGCAAGTTAAATAGTCCAGGCCTGTATTCACTGAAGTATAAAAGAGTAAGAGGTGACTTGATTGAATCATACCAGATCCCAAGGGACTTTGACAGGATGGATGTAGATAGGATGCTTCTTTTTGTTTTTCTCTTGTGGGATAATCTGGAACTAGGGGTAACAGTTTTTAAAAAGTGTGGTTGCCAATTTAAAACAGATGATGCAAAACCTTTATTGCCAGAGCACTGAATCTTTGGAACTCTCTTTAAAGGGCAAGAGAAGCAGTCTTTGAATGTTTTTAAGGCAGATTGATAAGCAAGGATGTAAAATGTTACCTTTTTGACTGGAATGCAGAGTTGAGATTATAATCATATCAACCACAATCTCATTAAATGGCCTACTCCTAATTCACATAGCACAGAAAATCTTCCATCACAGAATTGACACCACACTGGTTGTACCAACAAACTAACAAAGTAGCAGTCATAACTAAATTAATAAATACCAATGATTTTATGTAGCCTTTATTTTTTGGCTACAAATTGAAACAAATGCAGATGATAGAATTCTAAAACAAAAGCAGAAACCACCAAAAACACAGCTGGTCAGGCATTGTCTGTGGAGAAAGAAATAAAGTCAACATTTTCAAGTCAAGTGAGAAAAAAAATGTTTTAAGTAGTGGGAGCGGAGAGGACATGTCTTTGATAAGGCACAGGCTAGGGTTGTCCAGGTAACATAATTGCTTTAGGTACCAGCAGTTGGACAGCAAGAGAGAAAGGAAACAAAAGATCATATTGGAACTTGGAGAGGCAGAGTACAGCAGTTACAGAGTCACAGAGCATACAGCAAGGATATAGGCCCTTCGGCCCAACGGGTCCATGTCGACCAAGGTGCCCACCCATCTAGTCCCAATTTCCTGCATTCAGCCCATATCCCTCTAAGCCCTGCCCTGTATGTACCTATCCAAGTGCTTCTTAAATGATACTATTGTACCTGCCTCAACCACCTCCTCTGACAGTTTGTTCCATGTACTCACCACCCTCTGCATGAAAAAGTTGCCCTTCAAGTCTCCTTTAAATTTTTCCCCTCTTATCCTAAATCTATGTCCCCTAGTTTTGGACTCCCCTACCCTGGGGAAGAGACAGCTACTATCCACCTTATCTATGCCCCTCATGATTTTATAAACCTCTATAAGCTCACCCCTCATTCTCCTATGCTCCAAGGAATGAAGACCTAGCCTGGCCAACCTCTCCCTATAACTCAGGCCCTCTAGTCCTGGCAACATCCTCATAAATCTTTTCTGCACTGTTTCCAGTTTAAACACGTCTGTCCTTTAACAGGATGACCAAAAGTGTGGACTCACCAATGACTTGTAGAACTGCAACATAATGTCCCAACTCCTATTCTCAGTGCCCTGACTGATGAAGGCCAGCATGCTAAATGCCTTTTTCACCACCTGGTCTACCTGTGACACCGCTTTCAATAAACTATGCACTTGTACTCCTGGGTCCCTCTGTTCCATTACACTCTCTAGTGCCCTACCATGCACAGTCCAAGTCCTACGCTGGTTTGACTTTCCAAAATGCGTCACCTCACACTTATCTGTATTGAAATCCATTTACCACTCCTCAGCCCACTTCCCTAACTGATCAAGATCCCTGTGATCTATGATAACCTTCTTCACTATCAGCAACACCTCCTAATTTCGTGTCATCCACAAACTTACTGATCAAGCCTTGTGCATTTGCATCCAAATCTTTTATATAAATAACAAATAACAAGGGTCCCAACACTGACCCCTGCAGCACACCACTGGTCACCAGCCTCCATTCCGAGAAACAACTTTCAACCACCACCCTCTGCTTCCTATCTCTGAGCCAATTTTCAATCCACCCAACTAGCTCTCCCTGGATTCCATGGGACCTAACCTTCCAGACCAGCCTGTCATGCGGGACCTTGTCAAAGCCTTGCTAAAATCCATATTGACGACATCCACTGCCTTACCCTCATCTACCTTTTTGGCTACCTCTTCAAAAAACAACTCTTAACAAGTTCATCAAGCACGACTTTCCATGCACAAAGCCATGCTGACTCTTCCTAATCAGACTCTGTCTATCCAAATGCTGGTAGGTCCTGTCCCTCAGAATTTCCTCCAGTAATTTCCCCACTACCAATGTCCGGCTGACTGGCCTGTAGTTCCCCAGCTTGTCCTTGCTACCCTTCTTAAACAATGGAACAACATTAGCCGCCTTCCAGTCTTTGGGAACTTCACCTGTGGATAACAATGAATACGAGGGCCTCCGCAATTTCTCCTCTAGCCTCCCACAAAGTACGAGGATGCACTCACCAGGCCTTGGGGATTTATCCACCTTATTGTGCTGTAAAGCTGCAAATACCTCCTCCCTGGTAATACAAATATCCTCCAAAATATCTCCACTTGTTTCCCTTATCTCTTGAGCAACCATAATTTTCTCTTCAGTAAACAAAAGAGAAGAAATACAAGTTAAAAATCCCACCCATCTACTGCAGTTCAAGACATAGGCCACCCTGCTGATCTCTAAGGGGACCTACTCTCTCCTGACCCACCCTTTTACTCTTAATATAGCTGTAGAACCTCTTGGGATTTTCCTTAACCTTACCTGCCAGATCCATCTCATACCCTCTCTTTACCCTCTTGATTTCCCTCTTAATTCTTAATCTTTTTATCGTCATCAAGAGATTTACTCGTCCCTGACCTCCTGAACCCAATATATACTTCCCTTTTTCTTAACCAGAACCTCTATATATCTCGTCAGCCAAGGTTCCCTAAACTTGCCAGGTTTACCCTTCACCCTAACAGGAACATGCTGCTCCTGGACTCCCGATATCACACTCTTAAAATCCTCCCACTTACTATTTGTTCCTTTCCCTTCAAACAGGCTCACCTAATAGACCTCTGTAAATCCTGTCTAATTCCCCCCAAATTAGCCCTGCTCCAGTGGACCTGTCCTATCCTTTTCCATCACTATCTTAAAACTAATAGAATTATGTTCACTAGAGCCAAAGTGCTCCCCGACTGCCACTTCAGTTATCTGCTCTGCTTCATTCCTTAAGACAAGGTCCAGTATTGCACCCTCCTGGGTAGGGCCCTCTATGCATTGACTCAGGAAACTTTCCTGGACACATTTCACAAATTCCACCCCATCCAGGCCCTTAACACTCCTGATAGTCCAGTCAATACTGGGGAAATTAAAGTCTACCACTAATACAACCCTATTATTCTTACAACTATGAGCAATTTCTCTACACACCTGCTCCTCAAGTTCCCGCTGACTATTAGGGGGTCTATAATACAGCCCCACTAGAGTCACTCTCCTCTTCTTGTCTCTAAGTTGTACCCATATGGCCTCATTGGACGGTCCCCCAAGAATGTCATCGTAAGTACTGCTGTTCTGCCCTCCCTTATCAAAAAGGCAATAACCCTTCTTCTCTTACTGTACCTCTGTCATGCCTGTAGCATCTGTATCCTGGAATATTGAGCTGACAGTCCTGCCCTTCTCTCAGCCATGTTTCTGTTATGGCTATAACATCCCAGTCCTCAGAGCCAATCCACGCTCTGGGTTCGTCTGCCTTACCTGTTAAACCTTGTACATTGAAATAAATGCAGTTTAGCTGGGTATTCCTTTCCCTGCCTTTACTGTGCAATCCTGATTGCTGAATTTGCTCTTGTTGACCTCTGCTTTATCCCATGACTTGCTCCTGCGCAGAATCCCTCCCCCCACCAATCTAGTTTAAACCCTCCCATCCAGCATTAGCAAATTTCCCTGCAGGGATAGTCACAAGATCACAAGACAAGGGAGCAGAAGTAGGCCATTCAGCCCATCGAGCCTGTTCCAAGGAAAAGGGAAAAAGAAATGAGAAATGGGGGGGGGGGGGGGGCAAAAAAAACAACACACTATTCTAACCCCAATTTCCAGCCTTATCCCCATATCCCTTGATACCCCGACTATTTAAATATCTATCTACCTCTTCCTTAAATGCCTCCAATGATCTGGCCTCCACTGCTGTACGTGGCAAGGAATTTCACAAATTCACTACCCTCTGGCTAAAGAAATTTCTCCTCATCTCTGCTTTAAACCTGTACCCCCTAATTCTAAGATTGTGCCCTCTGGTCCTGGACTCACCCACCAAGGGAAACAGCCTAGCCACATCTACTCTGTCCAGTCCTTTCAACATTTTAAATGTCTCTATGAGGTCCCCTCTCATTCTCCTGTACTCCAGTGAGTACAGTCCAAGAGCCCACAAACGCTCATCATACGTAAGCCCTTTCATTCCTGGAATCATCCTCGTAAATCTCCTCTGAACCCTTTCCAACATCAGCACATCCTTCCTAAGATATGGGGCCCAAAACTGTGCACAGTATTCCGAATGAGGCCTCACCAGTGCCCCGTAGAGCCTCATCAACACTTGCTTACTTTTATACACTATACCTCTCGAAATGAATGCCAACATAGCATTCGCTTTCTTTACCACCGATCCGACCTGGTGATTAACCTTTAAGGTATCCTGCACGAGTACCCCCAAGTCCCTTTGTACTTCTGTACTTTGAATTTTCTCTCCTTCTAGATAATAATCTGCCTGTTTATTTCTGTTTCCAAAGTGTACAACTGCATATTTTTCAACATTGAATCTCATCTGCCATTTCCTTGCCCATTCTCCTAAACTATCTAGGTCTCTCTGCAACCTTCCTGTCTCCTCAATACTCCCTACTCCTCCACCTATCTTGGTGTCATCCACAAACTTAGCCACAAAACCATTTACTCCATCACCTAAATCATTAATATACAAGGTAAAAAGAAGCGGCCCCAACACCGACCCCTGCGGAACACCACTAGTAACCGGTAGCCAACCAGAACGAGATCCTTTTATTCCCACCCTTTGCTTCCTGCCAACCAGCCAATGCTCCACCCATTTTGTTATCCTACCTGTAATTCCATGACCTCTCATCTTATTAATCAGTATCTTATGCGGCACCTTGTCGAAGGCCTTTTGAAAGTCTAAATACACAACATCTACTGCCTTTCCCTTATCCACCCTATCTGTGATTTCTTCAAACAACTCCAATAGGTTGGTCAGGCAGGATTTTCCCTTCACAAAACCATGTTGGCTAGAACCTATCTTGCCTTGCACCTCTAGATATTCCATAACCCCATCCTTGAGGATCGATTCCAATAACTCTCCCACCACTGACGTCAGACTAATAGGTCTGTAATTTCCTTTATGTTGCCTCCCACCTTTCTTATACAGCGGAACTACATTTGCGACCTTCCAGAACCATGCCGGAGTCTCTCTCTGGTTCATGTGCAACAGGTCTCATGTACAGGTAGTCTCTACCCCAAATGAGATCCCAATGGTCTAACAACCTGAATCCCTACCCCCTGCACCAGCTCCTCAGCCATGAATTCATCTGGCCTATCCTTCTATTTCGACCTTGCGAGCATGTAGTACCGGAAGTAATCCAGAGATCACTACCCTCGAGATCCTGCTTCTTAACTTCTTACTTAACTGCCTATACTCATTCTGCAGAACCTCATCCCTTGGTCTACCCATGTTGTTTGTACCAGCATGTACAACAACCTCTGGCTGTTTGCCATCCTGCTCAAGAATTTTCTGCAGCAGCTCAGAGACATCCTTGACCCTAGCAGCCAGGAGGCAACACACCATCCTGGCATCTCTCCTGCAGCCGCACTATCTCCTGTCCATCCCCTTCACTATCGAGTCTTCCATCATTATTACCCTGACTGCATCCTCTCCCTCTGAGCCAGTCACAGTGCCAGAGACCGGACCACTGCTGCTTGCCCCTGAAAGAACATCCCACTCAACAGTATCCAAAGAGGTATACCTGTTAGTGAGGGGAATGGCCACAGGGGGAACCCTGCACTGCCTGCCTACTCTCCTTACTTTTCTTGGTGGTCACCCATCTATCTGAAACCTGTACCTTGGGTGTGACCACCTCCAAAAAAATGATCATCTATGAGGTTCTCAGCTTCCCAGATGATTCTGAGTACATCCAACTCTAGTTCCTTGATCCGGTCTGTAAGGAGCTGCAGCTGGGTGCACTTCCCACAGATGTAGTCATCAGGGAGACCGTGAGGTTTCCTGACTTCTCACAGTGGAATCTTGGGGTCCACATCCATAGATCCCTCAAGGTTGCCACGCAGGTCGATAGGGTTGTTAAGAAGGCGTATGGTGCGTTGGCCTTCATTAGTCAGGGTATTGAGTTCAAGAGCCACGAGGTAATATTACAACTCTATAAAACTCTGAACACAATACTCCAAGTATGGTCTAACCAGTTCTGGTCGCCTCGTTATAGGAAGGATGTGGAAGCTTTAGAAAGGGTGCAGAGGAGACTTACCGGGATGCTACCTGGATTGGAGAGTATGTCTTATGAGGATAGGTTGAATGAGCTAGGGCTTTTCTCTTTGGAGCGAAGGAGGATGAGAGGTGACTTGATAGAGATAAGAGGCGTAGATCGAATGGACAGTCAGAGACTTTTTCCCAGGGTTTAAATGGCTAATACAAAGGGGCATAATTTTAAGGTGATTGGAGGAAGGTATAAGGGGGATGTCAGAGGCAAGTTCCCCCCCCCCCACACACACACACACACACACACAGAGTGGTGGGTGCATGGAACACACTGCCAGCAGAGGTGGTGGAGGCAGATACATTAGGGACATTTAAGAGACTCTTAGATAGGCACATGAATGATTGAAAAATGGAGGGCATTGTGGGAGGGAAGGGTTAGATAGATCTTAGAGTGGGATAAAATGTTGGCACAACATCGTAGGCCAAAGGGCTACTGTGCTGTTATGTTTTATGTTCCATGTTTCATCTTGCAGGAGGAGCATTCCACTGCCCTAACTACCATCCTGCACTGAATCTTGTACTAAGGATCAGCAGCAAAATAAACCCTTACCTGTGCCTCCTCACTGAAGCCTTTTTAAAGATCTCCTCTCACTCCCAACACTTGGGCCACTTACAAAACCCCTTGAGCCAAAGCCTCAGCTGCCCACTCTGACACTAGCTGCTCTATTTGACCCTACCTTCTTTTTATTGGCTGCTGTTAATTATCTAATTAGCCAATCAACTATTAACTAACAATTAGCAATCTTGCCTCTTTTAAATTCCTGTAAAGTGAAAACTCACAAGCAAACCCAGAGAACTCTCTCTTTTAAATTCCCCCACTCTCACTCCAAGTCCTGAAAAGTGAAAACTTGTTGTTGGATGTTCTTAACCAAAAAGGAATGATGGCAATATTTAGATCAGGCGGTATCTGTGGGAAGAGAAAAACTAAGTTAATGTTACCAGTACATCTATAGTTGGCCAGTCCTGACATAACGAAGAAAGGCTGGTTACCTTTTGAAATTGTTGATTTCAGTATTGAGTTCTGAGGGCTGTAATGCTGCTCGATAGGGAATGGGGTGCACTTCCTCGTATTTATATTTGGCATCAGTGGACCAATGTAGGAGGCCAAAGAAAGATCAGAGTGGGAGTAGGATGGAAAATCAAAGTGAAATGCAACTAGAAAGCTGAGAGTCAACATTACATACTGAATGAAAATGTTCTGCAAAACAATCACCCAGTCTGGATCTGGTTTATCCAATAGCGAGTTGTCCACATCATGAGCTGCTTCATCTGAAAGGACTATTTGAGAGGACCTTGGTTGGTGAGAGGGATAGATGTAAAAGGGCAGGTGCTGCACCTCCTGTGGTTCCATAGGAAAGCACTGTGAAAAGGGGAGAGGTTGGTTGACAAATCAGAGAATCATGAAGAGAATGGTCCTTTTGTAAGGTGAGGGGAAGATCTGTGGAAATGTTTGTACAAACTCATTAAAGATGACAAGTTACAGAGAAATGATCTGTGGAAATGTGGAGGCTGGTGAATGGAAGATGAGAAACCTTATCCTTTCTCTGGCTGGGAGGGGAATGGGATGAGAACAGAAGTGTGAGAAATAGAGGAGATGTGATTGAAACCCCTGTTGACTGTGGTAGAGGAGAAGCCATAGTTAAGAAGAAAGAAAGATCTTGGAGGTACTGGTGTGGAAGATCTCATTATCTGAACAGATACGATGGATATGAAGAAACTTGGAAATGGAATGAAGTTCTTACTGGAAGCAGAGTGGGAGGAAGGATTGATCACCAAGATAGTGATGGGGAAAACTTAGAAGCTAGAAAGAGGAGTTCAGGTGAATAATAAGTTCTAGATACAGGAAAGAGCCCAGAGTCTGGGGTGCAGTCTCTTGGCCAAAGTAGTAAACATGGAGGTGAAGGCTGTGGAAGATAAATATAATTTTAGGTTCAGAAATGCATTACGACGAGAATAGGATAGAATAAAGCTGAGGCCTCTGCTTTGTTCAGAATTGGCGACTGGAAGATTGGAATGAATGGTGAAAAGACAGCAAGGAGTGGGGTCTGAAGGGCAACAAACTGGGTCAGAGGTAAATGACGACAAAGTTGTTTCACTGTTTCTGGTCTGGATATTCAAATAAATATCTTCACTAAAATTGTGTTATTTTTGAAAACAAGCTTTTTTAGAAATGTTATTTATGAACATGATGATAGGGAACACAGATTTTTAAACAGCAGAACTGGGAATAGCCCTTGCAGTGGTAGCAAAGGATTAGAATTGGACTGAATGATGAAAGGAGTTTTTGACAAATTTGATCTCACCAAGAATTTCACAGTGTGGAGTAAAACAGTAAGTTTGAAGAGCAAGAATTTTCAGTGATTGGTCAGAAATGCAAGTTCCTCTAAGTAGTAGTGGGAAAGGAAAAATAAAGATCATGTTGCAGCAACTTTTCTGCAAATTGGGAATTTAACATTAAAGTTATTGCAGCTGTGAATATAAACATGGTTAAAAGTGAGAACATGAAACAAGTAGGTACGGGGAGGGAAAGAAACTACAATAAAGCTAATTTTGAGAATCTAACCTCCCTACATTGGCAGAATCAAAATATGATAAATTGATATGGGTAACTTAAGTGTTGCGAGCATTAAACAGCAGAAGTTTAAAATTATTTGTGGAAATAATAGCCTGAATTTTTTTTTCATGGCCCACGCCTCAGGTGCACCCCCATACTACTGTCTCAGCCACATTAACCTTTTGCAGCTTACAGCCTGGCTGACGCAACCATTGTGCTGAGCGAAATAATGTGCAAACAGTAACTGTGTCTCAAATGGTAGAACCTGAGGCCCAGTCCCAGATTGCCTGATGGCCATTTGACAGCTCATGCTGTCAAAGGCCTTTTTATGGCTCTGAAATAGAGTTAAGTAATAAAATTATTTAAAAATCTTTTGATATTAATTAAAAACACGTGCAAATATGGGGGAAATATGAGTTAAGCAATTTTAATGAATGAATTGACATGGGTAATGTTACAGTGCAAGTTATGTATAATTGGTTAATTTATGTTAACTTATATTTGTCCTCGTCTTGTAATATACTGTGCTGCTACTGGAAAAAGCTAATTTTTATGCCATTTATATCCTGTGTATGTATGTCTATGACACCAATAAACTTGAACATGAATCTCAGCAAACCCATTCAAATGAATAGGGCTGCACATAGATGCGTCAACTACGGCTGTGTAAAGCTGGGGGATTAGATAGAAAGCATATTCAATCTGTCGACAATGTGGAACTGTGCTGAGAGTCAGTGACAAGTACAAGGAAAGATCAGGAAATCAGATGCAATAACTGTCGGTGTCAACTAATATTGTTACCAACTCAAGACAACTATAAAATGACATGACCAAGAGGGATAAAACAATTAAATAAAATGTAGATGTTTATAATGTTCTAACTATTGTTATTTTGTTTTCTTTTGTAGGTATTAGGAGCCCATCCCAATTACCCAAAGATGAGGAAAGACATCCTTGACAAGGCTCGGGCAGCTCTACGTTCTTAACATTGACAGTTTTTCCTTAGGAAAGTTATGGATACATACATTTGACATGTTACTCTTATATTATGTACAACAAATTACAATTTAAAATTTTAGAAATTTAGATTTTCATTGTTTTATAGTTCAAAAATAATTTGTATTGTAATTTTGTTTTTTTTGAAACAGCAATGTTTTCCTTTTAATATTAGTATTTATAAAGAATTATGCATAATCACTAAATTTCCTGTTCCATCCTCTCTATAAACCATTTCATATTTTTGTGATCTTCTTAGAGTTAACCTTTCAAGCCCCAAAATTTGTAGTCAGCATTTAACTCTTGTTGATCATATTTTATATATTTTGAGCACAAATTAATCAATCTGTGGTGTTAGCTTTTGGTAAAGGGATCAATCTATTCTGAAGAAGTTAAGCCCCAAAGTGTATATGTAGTGAATCACTGTAAAGAAATTTTAAATCCAAGACTAGAAACTAAAATATCTGTTTAACATTCTTGTGGTTGTCAATTATTTTGCAGTACATGAATCTGGGATGGGAAGGGGTGGGGTAGAAGAATTGTTTCTCCACACCATGCAAGTTGGTTAAATTAGTTGATACACAGTTTTAAAAATCATTTAAAAAACATTTTCCTCTTCAAAAAATAGTACAAGGTTTTTCCAGTCAGCTTTCAATTTTGTCTTTTCAACATTTTTACCTTCTCTGACTCTAACTGGAGATATACTCTTATGTTCATTTTAACTGTCCCTAGTTATCAGCCAAAGGAACAAGTGGATTATCTATCTCAACAGCATCCTAGTTACAGTGCTGAAGATGTATGCTCCAGAACTAACCACAGTTTAAGCCAAGCTGTGCCAATATCACTACGCAACTACGGGAAAAGTTGTCCTGGAATAAATACCCTATCCATAAAAAACGGAATAAATCCAATCCAGTAATCTACTCTGAACCATCAGCAAAGTTATGTAAAGTGGTATGGACAGAATCAGAATTATTATCACCGACATATGACGTGAAATTTGTTGTTTTGCGGGAGCAGTACAGTGCAAAGACAAAAATCTATAAATTACTAAATAAATAAATAAATGAATGAATGAATAAATAGTATTATTAAGCAGCTGTGATAACCAATAACCTGCTCACAGATGCTCAGTTTGGTTTCCATCAAGTCCACTTGGTTTCAGTTTGCATTGTAACCTTGGACAAAAGAGATGAATTCCAGAGGCGAAGTTAGAACCCCCTCCAACCACACACACACACACACACACACACACACACACACACACACACACACACACACACACACACACACACACACACACACACACACACACACACACAGGACAGCATTTGACCAAGTGTGCCATCATGGAATTCTAGTAAAATTGAAGTCAAAGAAATCAAGGGGAAAACTTGCAATAAGATGGAACCACAGACTGCACAAAGGAAGACTAGTCTGATAGCTGGAGACAAATTATTTCTGCTCCAGGACTTCACTGCAGGTAATAATCACTGTCAGCAAGATGGATTTTAACTTCCACCTTTTTTTATTAAATGACCTTTCCATTGCAAAATTTCCTGACTCAGAACATCCTTAGGAGGGTCACCATTGTCCCAAAACTGAAATGGACCTGCCAAATAAAATAGTAGTTACAAAAGCAAGTCAAAAAGTGAACATTCTGTGAAAATGATTCAGACTTGATTTCCCAGAGCCTTTTCCACCTTCTACAAGGCAAAAGTCAGAAATGTAATGGAAAAGTCTTCACTTGACTGCAAGTCTAACTCCACAATATTTAAGAAACTAAATGCCACCTGAAACAAATCAGCCCACTTGAACTGCACAGCATCAACCAACCTAGACATTACCTTCACTAGCACCATAAATGCACAGCAGCACTTCACTAACATTTCTGCGACAGATCCTCCCAGATTTGAAACCTATGTAGTTCAGAAAAACAGGGTTCCTAGGAATATCATTTGCAAGTTCTGTTCCAAATCACATACGGTGACCTGGAAGTATATCACAGTTCTTTCATCTTTACAAGGTCAAAATTGTGGCACTTCTTACCAAACATTTCACCACAAGGATTGAAGTAGTTTAAGCAGATCATCACCATCTTCTTAGTGGCTGTTAGGCATAGGCATTAAATGCTGGCCTTGCTAGTGATGGCTACATCCCCCAAGAACAAGATTTGGATATAAATTTGTTCCTATAATTTGCAGTTTTCTCTCCTTTGCATCCACTTGTGTGTGCGCTTTGCCTACCAATCCAGCCTGAGCCCACCACTTTTTCCACAATTTTTCTGCCTCACTATTTTACATTTTTTTACCCTCTCCTAGATTTTGCTCCCACAGTTCCTTCATCCCTCTCATGTACAGTATACTGCTCTGCCCTCAGAATCAGGTTTATTATCACTGACATTTGCCACGAAATTTGTTGTTTAGCAGCAGCAATACAGTGCAAGACACAAGGACATAAATTATAAGTTACAAAGATAAATAAATAGTGCAAAACAGGAATAACAAGTAGTGTTCATGGGTTCATGGACCATTCAGAAATCTGATAGCGGAGATCCAAAATCCCTATCTAGCTCTTCAGTATTCCTCATCTTTCCCACTCTCCTGCTTTGACTCCCTTTTGGGTAAGCCAAAGATAGTTTTCTTCTGTGCTTCCCTTGGCATCCTGTGAAGGGCTCCTCAAGGATCATTCACTGGATCCTTATGAGCAGCAAACCCAACTGCTATATCCTCTCTCACTGAATTTTCTGGCCATTGCATCCGCTTGAACCTGATATTTCAATACCCTTGTCATCCAGATCACTTCCAGTACTGATCCCATGGACATTACCAGAATCATCATCCTGCTCTGAATTTCCCTTGCAAATAGACCTTGTCATCCATGAGACCAAGTGATTTCCCATCCTTGGCCATTTCAACTCCCATCTGAATTCAAAGAGCAAACTGCTGGAGGAACTCAGTGGGTCAAACAGGAGGGTGAGGGGGGAAGGAATTAACTAACTCCACCCCCCCCATCTTTAGTCTCTTGTTTTCCACCTTCGTTCACTTTGCTTTCCGAATTCTTTACCCACCTATCCTTACTTATTCTCTCCCTCCATTTAAACTTACTATTCAACTGGTTTGATCATGCAACCTCATGTAACTTGCTGCTCTTCTTTGCTGCAGTCATGTCTAGGGCCATCTCTGATCACTTTTTTGTATTGCTGTCCAATCCCATGACCCAATCTTACTTTCTTCTACATCAAAAGAAAAATCTATTTCCTCGGACCTTGAGAGAAACTAATGTAGAAATTGCAGGGGCCCTGGCAGATATATTTAAAATGTCCTTAGCCTCGGGTGCAGTGCTGGAGGACTGGAGGGTAACTCACGTTGTTCAGTTGTTTAAAAAAGGATCTAAAAGTAAACCTGGTAATTACAGGCCGGTGAGGCTGACATCAGTCGTAGGTAAATTATTGGAAGGTGTTCTGAGAGATCGGATCTACAAGTATTTGGACAACCAAGGGCTGATTAAGGAGGGTCAGCATGGCTTTGTGTGTGGTAGATCGTGTTTAACGATTCTTGTAGAGTTTTTTCGAGGAGGTTACCAAGAAAGTAGATGAAGGAAAGGCTGTGGATGTTGTCTACATGGACTTTAGTAAGGCTTTTGACAAGGTCCCACATGGGAGGTTAGTTCAGAAGGTTCAGACACTAGGTATCCATGGAGAGGTTGTAAACTGGATTCGAAATTGGCTGTGTGGGAGAAGACAGAGAGTGGTAGTGGACGATTGTTTCTCAGACTGGAGGCCTGTGACTAACGGTGTGCCTCAGGGATCTGTGCTGGGTCCATTGTTGTTTGTTGTCTATATCAATGATCTAGATGATAATGTGGTAAATTGGATCAGCAAGTTTGTGGATGACACTAAGATTGGAGGTGTTGTGGAGAGCGAGGAAGGCTTTCAAAGCTTGCAGAGGGATCTGGACCAACTGGAAAAATGGGCCAGAAAATGGCAGATGGAATTTAATGCAGACAAGTGAGGTGTTGCATTTTGGAAGGACAAATCAAGGTAGGACATACACAGTAAATGGTAGGGCACTGAGGAGTGCGGAGGAACAAAGGGATCTAGGAGTTCAAGTACATAATTCCCTGAAAGTGGCATCACAGGTGGACAGGGTTGTAAAGAAGGCTTTTGGCATCCTGGCATTCATAAATCAAAGTATTGAGTATGGGAGTTGGGATGTTATGGTGAGGTTGTATAAGACATTGGCGAGGCCAAATTTGGAGTATTGTGTGCAGTTCTGCTCACCTAACTATAGGAAGGATATCAGTAAGATTGAAAGAGTGCAGAGCAGATTTACTAGAATGTGGCCGGGTCTTCAGGAATTGAGTTACAGGGAAAGATTGAACAGGTTAGGACTTTATTCCTTGGAGCGTAGAAGAATGAGGGGAGATTTGATAGAGGTTTACAAAATTATGAGGGGTATGGACAGAGTAAATGTGAGTAGGCTCTTTCCACCTAGATTAGGAGAGATAAGTACGAGAGGACATGGCCTTAGGGTGAAAGGGGAAAGGTTAGGGGGAATATTAGGGGGAACTTCTTCACTCAGAGAGTGGTGGGAGTGTGGAACGAGCCGCCATCTGATGTGGTAAATGCGAGCTCACTCTTCAGTTTTAAGAATAAGTTGGATAGATACACGGATGGAAGAGGTCTGGAGGGTTATGGACTGGGTGCAGGTCAATGGGACTAATGGAATAAAGTTTCAGCACAGACTAGAAGGGCTGAATGGCCTGTTTTCTGTGCTGTAGTGTTCTGTGGTTCTATTGTTTTCAGATGATAAAGATTTAAGGTATAATGATTTTTAAATGGATGTTTGCCATAAATAACAAAACAGAAACATTCAATGAAGTGCAACGTAATTCAATAATTTAAATGTTTTGCAGAAATTCAATTCGTAATAGCCAATCTCTTTGCTTGGGGAGATTGTTTAGTTTGAGAAGCAAACTGTGAACATTACAGAAAGGGAACAACCATTAAGATTTTATGAATGAAACGTGTCTGAATAAAAGCATTCAGAATTCAGTCTCCAGTTTCATTATTTTGGAAAAAGCTAAGAAACTCTCAAACTCATCCTCAGGAATAAACTCAGAAGACCTTGATGTGAGGTGAGAATTTTTTGCTAACTGCATACACCGAAGACATACAAAATGCACCATTTAAAGTTTTGGGCATAAGACCACGTCGCTGTAAATTCAGATTCGAAAATGAGGTGGAAGCACAGTTTGAGGTCCAGTTTGTAGCTCCACACTGAAAACTTCAATAGAGGTTGTTCAGTCCATTGTGTCTGCCATTGTAGAAGGAGTCTCACTTTGCCACACTAGGTCCATTGTCCTGAAAGTCCCCTCTCTCCAACTAGGTTTCCAAATAATAATTAAAAATGAGGAAGATTTCTTTCCCAACCATCCTTTTAGGGCACTGAGTTCCAGACTCCTACCACACTTTGGATGGGAATCTTTCCTCGTCTCTTCCGTCATGCTTCTAGCATTTACTTTAAGTCAGTTGCCCTTTGTTTTTGATCCCTCTGCTAATGGAAATAAGCAACTAAGTTACTCTACCTAGCCCTCTCGTAATTATATAGACCTCAAATAAATCCCCACAGCCTTATGCAAAAATAGTCCCAGCCTCTCCAATTTTTCCCCTTTGCTAAAATTTTCCAGTCCTTGTAAATCTCCTCTGCACTCTCTCCAGTATAATCGCATCTCTCCTGTCACATGGTGACAAGAATTGCTGAAGGCAGTTCTCTCCATGCACACTATCATTTTTAGTCCTGAAACCATCCAAGTTGGGGAAAGCTGGCCAAGCTGCACAGAGCAGCACAACTCAGAATCCTTCTTAAAAGTTTTTTTGAAACTAAGTTACACTACAAATAATGTAAGGTAAAATACTGCAAATAAAATAACAATATTGAAAGAAATTATGAAATTATATGATTATAGAAGTATAATATATAACTCAAAATTTAACAAAATACCATACTTTGCTGTAATGATTTCACACACATTGATTTAATTCTGGACACAACTCAATACAACCAATTAGTGCAAATTACCTGTCTGTAATTTCTTTGCAAGTTGCCTTGGCTTGCTCCCAAACCCTGTTTTTTTTAATCGAACACAAGGATCATGTCTGTGACAATTGATGCAAACTCCTCCCTTTGTGACTGTCTCTTCCATGCCCAGTTTATTCCTTATAAAGTCATGCACCCAATCCAGTTAATCCAATTAGTCCTCCATTTTCAATTTTCACTGAAAATTTATTATGATGAGCTCTGGGATTATCTGTACCTGGATAAGTTTTTATTCTGCAAACATTGAGACTACAAATATCTCTATGTACAGAAAAGGATGCAAATTGTATCCTTGGGCTAATCTTGGTTGAGGATGGAAAGGACTCACTAGCATTTTCTTCAACTTGCAGTCTGATTTTTTAATATATTCTTTTAAACTAGTCCTATGGTCTCTCACAGTAGGCCATGTAAAATTTTGGTCAGTTTTAGTCCATATTGTGCAACCAGGAGTTAAATACATGTCTTCCTCAAGATACAATCTACCCTATGCACAATACTCAAGCTCTGGTCTAAATTGTGTTATATACAGCGTGAACTCATTTCTCACAATGCCACAGCTACCAAACAAAAGGTGATGATATACCTTTTTAAAAACAACCTTGTCTACCTGTCCTACTATCCTTAAGGATCTCTGGACATTAACTCCAAGGTCCCTCTCCTCCTCTATATGTATCAGTGTGCTCCCATTTATTGTGCAAAACAAAGATATCAGGTGACATATTTAATTTTTTTAGGCATAACAATCTACCGTGGTGTATGATGATATTAACTCCTCATGTCTTTTTTTTCATAAATTTCAACAAGTCATATTTGGAACTTGGCTACGATTTAATTTTAACAAGTTGTACATTGTGGAAAATTTTGAAGGAGTTGCTGCATAATCGAGTATTAAAAATATTTTCATTAAATTTACCTGTCCTCCAAATAAATAAATCTCCAACCAATCCAGAATTGTGAATAAAGCTATGTTTCTAAATTATCAACCTATAACTGCCACAGTATTAGAAATAGCAGCAAAAATATTATTTGTCTTATTTTCTGACCTTTAAATTTATGAAGATGGTGCAATGATCTAATTTTAGTTCAACTGTAAATTCTATTCTTTAATCCATCTGCTTCAAATATAGCTTACAGAATTCTGTTGTTTTACTCAAGTACATCTTAAAGCTTATAATCAGTTAATTGCTTTGTAATCAGTGACATCCCAAAAACAGAAGAGGTGATTAGTAAATTAATTTATAACTTTTAAGCAATATTGCAAAATGTAATTTTCAAGAAATTAAAACACAAGAACATTATAAAATCAGCCTCCATCAGCAAATTTCATGCAATTTTCCTAATTACATTTCCCAACTTGCTTTCATAGTGATTTATTTTGCCTTCCTTTATCCATTGTCTAATCTTGATAACTGTGCTAGTTTCAACCTTGCATCATTACCCTGAAGTTGAATTCTACAGCCAATTACTTTGTTCTTGTGTAAAGCAGTTTCTCCTGATCTCTGTTACTTTAATCTTGTTTCTATGATCTAAGGGAATTAAAGGTTACTAAGAGTAGACAGGAAAGCAGAGTTGAGTATAATCTCATATTGAATGGCAGAGCAGGCTTGAAGATCTAAATAGCCCATTCCTACTCCTAATTTGTTTGTTCATATGCTTTATGATCCATCAATCCAGATTAAAAACTACTTGAGGTATTCCATTTCCATCACCTCTGTCCCATCCCATCAGAAGCACTCTCTTCTCACTCAGATACTTAAGGAAAATACCTTTGATATCCTTCTCTTTATCAGCTACCAACAGCATAAAGTCTTTATTAAAAGGGCAAAATGCTAAAGAACTAAGAGTGTAATGAAAAGGAGGAATTAAAGGAAATTAGTATAAATAAAGTACTGGAGAAATTAATGGGACTAAAAGCTGATTAAACCCCAAGGCCTGATAATCGGAATCCTGGAATACTAAAAGTAGTAGCCATGGAAATAGTGGATGCTCCCTTTAACACATTGCTGTTCCCATTCCCGCACTCCCTTTAACAAAGGGCCCTGGTTCCTGTGCTCCCTTTAAAACACATTAACCTTGGTTCCAGCGCTCCCTTTGAACTCATTTGGTTCTGTTTCTCATGTTCCCTTTAAACTTACTGGGGCTGTATTTCCTGTGCTCTCTTTAAACTTACCAAGTTCACTTTAAATTTATTACAATTTAGTGTAACATCTTTCAAAAAAAATGCTGTTACAGCACCAGTGACCCGGGTTCAATTCCGGTTGCCGTCTGTGAGGAGTTTGTACGTTCTCCCCGTGTCAGCGTGGGTTTCCTCCGGGTGCTCCAGTTTCCTCCCACATTCCAAAGACATACAGGTTAGGAGCAGTGGGCATGCTATGTTGGCGCCAAAAGCATGGCGACACTGGCAGGCTGCTCCTAGAACACTCTACGCAAAAGATGCATTTCACTGTATGTTTTGATGTACATGTGACGAATAAAGAAATCTTAAAAATCTTATATTTTGGCAATCCACTCCAAGTGTTTTGAATTGTTTTATTTACTGGTGTCTTTTATCCTCTAGGCAGCCTCTGAAACATTTTCCTTGTAACTCTTCTTAGCTTGGATATGGTGCACTCTTTTGTCAGAAATTCTTTTATTTTTTCATTCCATTTACCATTATTTCTATCATCCTCACACTCTCAAGGCCTTAAGAACATAAGAAATAGCAGAAATATGTCATTCAGCCCCTTAAGCCTACTTCACTATTCAACAATATGGTGGCTGATCTAAACTTGGTCTCAATTACATTTTCTTACATGTTTGCCACAACCTTGAACTTCCCTTCAGTTCCAAAATCCTACTCGCTCAGCCTTGAATATCTTCAATAACCTGGCCTCTGTGTTCATTCAGGAAGAGAATTTCAAATGTTCAGAATTCTCAGAGATGAAATTCCTCCTCATATTTTGTAAATGGGCAATTCCTAATTCTGAAACTACTCCCTCCTAGTTACAGATTTCCTCATGAGGGGAAATATTCGCTCAACATCTATCCTGTTGGGCTTCTTCAGAATCTTGTGTTTCAATAAGATCAACTAATTTTTCTAAACTTCAGTAAGCATACATCCAGCTTCCTGAACCTTTCCTCTTCCAGACTACCCCTTCATCTCGGAATGAACCCAGTGAATTTTCTTTGAAATGCCTCCCATGCAAGTATATTCCTCCAACAAAAATAGAGACCAATACTGAATGCGAAACTCCATGGTCCCAGCAACACTCTGTACAGTTGTAGCAAGGATTTCCCACCTTTATACATTAACTGCCCCACAATAAACCTCAACAATCCACTTGCCTTTCTAATCACTTCCAAGTTAATTGTGTCTCCATGCTAACATTGTGTTTCACGTTCCTCTGTAGAGCAGCATTTTGTAATCTCTCTCCAGTTAAATAATATCATGTATTTCTGTTCTTCCTCTCTCTAATTTTAAATTGCTTTCTTGACTCTTTTTATTTGTGGTATCCTGGAACTAGTTACAATTTAATTTAATGGAATATAGTTTTTCTGATTTATTTTAAATATTTTACACTTGCTCTGGAGAACTATGTGCCAATACTCCCCTCCAACCTTAGTTAACCAATCTATTACTTGCCCTCCAATCACAGCTATTTCATGAGTCTTAAACCAATGGTTTGCAAACAGTTTTTTTGCTCAGCTCTCCTACAGAGTGATTTGTTCTTCCTGAACTACCTGTCCCCTAATCCAGTTCTCCAACATAATTATAAAGAGTAAATTAAAGGCATGTGTTTCTATAAAGGAAGTACAGTTCAAATCACTTAAGACCACCACAAGTAAAAGAAAATAAACCTTAACAGATGTCCACCTCAAAAAGAGATTTAGTTGGTTTTGAAGGTTTGGGAGCACAGGTTCAAATTTGTTTCAGGTGTAAGAACATAATAAGATAGCAGAAATAGACCACTCAGCCCCTCAACAGCCCACCCTGACATTTGATACAATCAAAGTTATTTGAGAGATACAGCATGAAAACAGGACCCTTGTCCCACTGAGTAGGCGCTGACCAATAACCACCCATTTACACTAATCCTCCACATTCCCATCACCTCCTCCTAGATTCTACCATTCACCTACACTAGGGTCAACTTCCAGTGGCCGACAAACCTACCAACCTGCTTTTGGGATATGGGAGGAAACCCACAAAGTCACAGGGAGAACATGCCAACTCCACACAGACAGCACCCAATGTCAGGATTGAACCTGCATCGCTGGCAGTGTGAGGCAATGGTTCTGTTAGCTGCACCACGATGCTGTGCTTGGATTACGGTAGATCTGCCCCAGCGCTCGTCTCCTTTTCTGGTGTCAGTCCCCCATGGCCCTCCATTTCCTGTTCTCTCAAAATGTACCTACCTCCTCTTTAAATATCCTCAATGAAATTAGATCATAATTTGCCTTTAGCTTCCTCTGACTAGTGCATGAATTCACATTTTTCCACATTAAGCTCCTTTTGCCAAGTTTTCATCCACTCACTCAATCTATGTTTATCCTGTTACAGAGTCTAATATCCTCATCACAACATGCTCTCCCACCTATCTTTATATTATTGGCAAACTTGGATACATTACTAATAACCTGGAGGTGGGAGCAGAGTGTAAAAATCATAAATCATTGAGAGTCAAGAATGGAACCTTAGGACATTCTACTAGTTACAGCCTTCCAGCATGTAAAAGACCAATTTATTCAGACTATCTTCAATCCATGCTAACTCACTTCCCCTAATACCACGAGCACTTATCTTGTGCACCAGCATTTTATGTAGCACTTTGTTAAATATCTGCTGATAATCCAGATACACTGCATCTACATGTTTCCCTCTATCTGATTCACTTGTTACATTCTCCCGGAGCTCCAGCAAGTTTGTCAAACATGATTTACCTTTTGTAAAACCATGTTGACTTGACTTGATTAAGTTTCCCTAAATAACTAGTTATTTCTTCCTTGATTATACACTCCAATGTCTTGCCAACAGCAGATGTGAAGCTGGCCTATAGCTACTTGCTTTTTGTCTCCCTCATTTTTTTTGAACAAGTGAGTCACATTTGCAGATTTCCAACCTGCCGGTACCTACCCAGAACTCAGTAAGTTTTGAAAAACTTCACCCAATATTATCTCTGCAGCTACTTCTTTTAAAACCCTTGGGTGCGGGCCATCAGGACCTAGTGACTCGTCTGCCTTTAGTGCCATTAATTTTTCCCAAAACTTTGTCCCTTGTGATAGTGAGGTACATGTTCTTTCATTCAGTTTGAAACTAACCAACAGATATCTTTGGGATATTTGCAGTTTCCTCCACCATGAAGTTTGATGTAAATTATTGATTTATCTACCATTTCCTTGGTTCCTGTTACTAATTCCCCTATTACACCTTCTAGGAGGTCCCATATTTACCCCAGCTGCCCTCTTCCTTTTTATATATTCATCAAGGCTCCTGCTATATATTTTGATATTACTAGCCAGTTTTCTTTTGTAATCAATTTTCTCCCTCCTTTTTAATTTTCAGTTTCTTTAGTCCACTAACTCTTCCCACTTTATATACTCCAGTCTTTGATTTAGTATTTTCCCTGATCTTCTTTGTTTACCATGGATGGTCCGCCTTTCTTCTGGGATCTCTCTTCTTAATTGAGATAAGTTCATTATGCCCAGCAAAAATTTAAGTTTAAGGTGCTGGGGAGTAGATATAGAGGAGATGTCAGGGGTAGGTTTTTTACTCAGAGAGTGGTGAGTGCGTGGAATGGGCTGCCGGAAACGGTGGTGGAGGCGGATACGATAGGGTCTTTCAAGAGACTGTTAGATAGGTACATTTGCCTGAGTAAAATAGAGGGCTATGGGTAAGCCTAGTAATTGCTAGGGTAGGGACATGTTCGGCACAGCTTTGTGGGCCGAAGGGCCTGAATTGTGCTGTAGTTTTTCTATGTTCTATGTTCTAACTGGCTGTTTAAAATATTTGCCAGTGCTCATCCACAGACCTATCCCTCAGACGATATATCCTGTCCATTGTAGACAACTCTAGCTTCATACCTCTGTGATTGTCCTTATTTTTATTTGGAGACATTAGTTATGGACATTGGGTGTTCACCCTCCAATCATATCTAGAACTCTATAATGCTGTAATCACTACTCCCTGGGGAATCCTTAACCACAATATCTTTTATTAATTCTACCTCAGATGAAACAGTAGTCTAGAGTGAAATTGGATTCTACCATTCCAATTGCTGGGGCAGTTCCCCAAGCCTGATGGTGTCCCAAACCAGTGGGTGGACACTTCAGTAAATCAGACCAAGATCCAGCTTCCAATTAAATGAGCCAAGTCCTGCTGTCTGACTCAGACTGCATGTTCAGAAGAATTTGAGCCTTCATAACACCTCCCCTTC
This sequence comes from Pristis pectinata, assembly GCF_009764475.1. Taxonomy (NCBI): domain Eukaryota; kingdom Metazoa; phylum Chordata; class Chondrichthyes; order Rhinopristiformes; family Pristidae; genus Pristis; species Pristis pectinata. The sequence goes on along the minus strand of NC_067405.1, from coordinate 35,274,713 downwards.
TGTAGATCTCTCTCCCCCCCCAATTTCCCTCACTCTCCAGACCAAGATCATTCTCTTTCCTTCACCTCACTTCCCCATTTCTCTCATTCTCTCTCCCCCCTCCCTTTCTACAATCTTCTGCACCTCCCTCCAATTCTTTATTCTCCACTCTCACCCTTCCACAATCTGCCTATCTCTACCATCTCCCCTGTCCCTCTCTCATTTCTCTGCAATGAAGCCTCAGTGTGATTTTACTACCCATTTTACACATGGCATACACCACTGGCATTTTGTGTATGTAGGAACACCATGAAAGATCAGGGTAGATGATGGGGATGGCAATACAGGGGGTTCCTAATGGATCTTTGGGCCCTCTTCCCTTGTTCCCAGTCATCGTAAAAGCACAATTGGATTATTAAAGCAACCATTTTTAGAGAAGAAAATAAGCCTTCAGTTCAGCATAAAGAAGGAAATTTTCTCATTCACTGCAGCTCTAAAATGCAGATCAGCAACCCCAAAACGTTTTCCTCGAACTCAATCTCCCAAAAAGAATTATGAATCATTTTGAATAGTACAGGCATTGGCTGCTACCTATTTTTCAGATTATTTCCTCTGCAGGGCATGATGCATATCCAAAGACCAAGTTGACAGGAACAGATTTCTAATAGCATTGCACAATTAATGTCACTAGTCCATCTGCTTCTTGTACGAGTATGTCCCTGCAGAGATCCATCAGTCATATCTTTCAATGTGCTTCGAGGTGCACTGCAATCTACCTGTTGTGAATCAGTAAGTGTGGACTCTCTAGCCTTTTTCCAAAAGGAACTGCTACACAAGCTAATTTCTAGTCCTCTGTCTCTTTCTTATATTCCCTCTTAAAAATATCCTGATATTTTCTATTATTGTCCAATTTGGGGAGATGGGGAGAGTTTAAACTAGAATTGTTGGGGGGTGGGATCTGTATTGGAGAGACTGGGGAGGAGGTGTTTGGCTCTTGAGTGGAGGAGGCGAGGAGTGGGTGCCGTGGGCAGGTGATAGAGAAGGGACGTGTTCAGACAGGCTTGAGATGTGTCTATTTTAACGCAAGGAGTGTTGTGAACAAGGCGGATGAGCTTAGAGCTTGGATCGATACTTGGAGCTATGATGTGGTGGCCATTACAGAGACTTGGATGACTCCGGGGCTGGAATGGTTGATTCAAGTGCCGGGTTTTAGATGTTTAAGGAAGGACAGGGAGGGAGGCAAGAGAGGTGGGGGAGTGGCACCATTGATCAGAGATAATGTCACGGCTGCGGAAAAGGTGGACGTTGTGGAGGGATTGTCTACGGAGTCTCTGTGGGTGTAGGTTAGGAACAGGAAGGGGTCGATAACGGAACTGGGTGTTTTTTTATAGGCCGCCCAATAGCGACAGGGTTATTGAGGAGCAGATAGAGAAGCAGATCCTGGAAAGGTGTGAGAATAACAGAGTTGTGGTGATGGGGGATTTTAATTTCCCAAACATCGTTTGGCATCTCCAGACAGTGAGGGGTTTAGATGGGGTGGAGTTTGTTAGGTGTGTTCAGGAAGGGTTCTTGACACAGTATGTGGATCGAACTACAAGAGGAGAGGCTGTGCTTGATTTGATATTGGGAAATGAACCTAGTCAGGTGTCAGATCTCTCAGTGGGTGAACATTTTGGTGATAGTGATCATAATTCTATCTCCTTTACGTTAGCACTAGAGAAGGAAAGGAACAGACAGGCTAGAAAGGTGTTTACTTGGAGCAAAGGGAATTATGAGGCTCTCAGGCAAGAAATTGGAAGATTAAATTGGGAACAGATGTTCTCTGGGAAAAGTATGGAAGATATGTGGCAAATATTCAGGGGATATTTGTGTGGAGCTCTGAACAGACATGTTCCGATGAGACAGGGGAGTCATGATAGGATACAGGAACCATGGTGTACGAAGGCTATAATAAATCTAGTCAAAAGGAAAAGAAAAGCATACAAAAGGTACAGACAGCTAGGTAACGTTAGAGATCTGGAGGAGTACAAGGCTAAAGGAAGGAACAAGAAAGAGATTAGGAGAGCCAGAAGGGGACATGAGAAGGCCTTGGCGGGCAGGATCAAGGAAAACCCCAAGGCGTTCTACAAGTATGTGAAGAGTAAGAGGATGAAATGCGAAAGGATAGGGCCTATCAAGTGCAGCAGTGGGAAAGTGTGTATGGATCCGGAAGAAATAGTGGAGGTACTTAATGAATACTTTACGTCAGTATTCACCACGGTAAAAGATCTGGGGGATTGTAGTGGGGACTTGCAGTGGCCTGAAAAGCTTGAGCATGTAGATATTAGAAAAGAGGTGGTGCTGAAACTTTTGGAAAGCATCAAGTTAGATAAGTCGCCGGGGACCGGATGAGATGTACCCCAGGTTGCTGTGGGAGGTGAGGGAGGAGATTGCGGAATCTCTGATGATGACCTTTGTGTCATCCATGGAGATGGGAGAGGTTCCGGAAGACTGGAGGGTTGCGGATGTTGTTCCCTTATTCAAGAAGGGGAGTAGGGATAGCCCAGGAAATTATAGACCGGTGAGTCTTACCTCAGTGGTTGGTAAGCTGATGGAGAAGATTCTGAGAGGCAGGATTTATGAACATTTGGAGAGGTATAATATGATTAGGAATAGTCAGCATGGCTTTGTTAAGGGCAGGTCCTGCCTTACGAGCCTGATTGAATTTTTTGAGGATGTGACTAAGCACATCGATGAAGGGAGAGCAGTAGATGTAGTGTATATGGATTTTAGCAAGGCATTTGATAAGGTACCCCTCTTGAGGCTTATGGAGAAGGTGAGGAGACATGGAATCCAAGGGGACATTGCAGTGTGGATCCAGAACTGGCTGGCCCACAGAAGGCAAAGAGTGGTTGTTGAGGGGTCGTATTCTGAGTGGAGGTCGGTGACCAGTGGTGTACCTCAGGGATCTGTACTGGGACCCTTACTATTTGTGATTTTTATAAGTGACCTGGATGAGGAAGTGGAGGGGTGTGTTAGTAAGTTTGCGGATGACACAAAGGTTGGGGGTGTTGTGGATAGTTTGGAGGGCTGTCAGAGGTTACAGAGGGATATAGATAGGATGCAGAGTTGGGTTGAGAAGTGGCAGATGCAGTTCAATCCAGATAAGTGTGAAGTGGTTCATTTTGGTAGGTCAAATATGTTGGCAGAATATAGTCTTAATGGTAGGACTCTTGGCAGTGTGGAGGATCAGAGGGATCTTGGGGTCCGAGTCCATAGGACGCTCAAAGCGGCTGCGCAGGTTGACTCTGTGGTTAAGGCGGCATATGGTGTATTGTCCTTCATCAATCGGGGAATTGAATTTAGGAGCCGAGAGGTATTGTTGCACTATATAGGTCCCTGGTCAGACCCCACTTGGAGTACCGTGCTCAGTTCTGGTTGCCTCACTACAGGAAAGATGTGGAAGCCATAGAGAGGGTGCAGAGGAGATTTACAAGGATGCTGCCTGGAATGCAGAGCATGCCTTATGAAAGCAGGTTGAGGGAACTCGCCCTTTTCTCTTTGGAGAGACGGGGGATGGGGGGGACCTGATGGAGGTGTATAAGATGATGAGAGGTATTGATCGGGTAGATAGTCAGAGGCTTTTCCCCAGGGCTGAATTGGTGGCCACAAGAGGAGATAGGTTTAAGGTGCTGGGGAGTAGATATAGAGGAGATGTCAGGGGTAAGTTTTTTTTTTACTTAGGGAGTGGTGAGTGCGTGGAATGGGCTGCCGGAAATGGTGGTGGAGGCTGATACGATAGGGTCTTTCAAGAGACTGTTAGATCGGTATATGGAGCTGAGTAAAATAGAGGGCTATGGGTAAGCCTAGTAATTTCTAGGGTAGGGACATGTTCGACACAGCTTTGTGCGCCAAAGGGCCTGAATTGTGCTGTGTTGAATTGTTGAATTGTCCTGAATTGTTCTATGTTCTAATTTGCAGCCAGCTTCTATTCAACCAGCTTCTAAATTCAACGCTAATGTTTGGAACTTCCAGTTTCCCCAGTTTGTTCTCACACTCTCATCTCTTTTAAGTCATTACTTTCTCCCACCCACGGCATGGTAGTGTAGCGGTTAGGGAAACACTATTACAGTGCCAACGACCCGGGTTCAATTCCCACTGCTGTGTGTAAGAAGTTTGTACGTTCTCCCCGTGTCTGCGTGGGTTTCCTCCCACATTCCAAAAGACATATAAGTTAGGAGCTGTGGGCATGCTATGTTGGCGCCGGAAGCGTGACAACACTTGTGGGCTGCCCCCAGCACATTCTCAGTAATGCAAAAAGACGCATTTCACTGTGTGTTTTGATGTACATGTGACTAACAAATATCTATATATCTATATCTAATATATTTTATCAAAACTACCTCCTGCCTTTTAGTCTTCCACTCCCACCCATATTTATAATTATTTATTCTGATTTTATTTTAATAATCTGCACACCATAGGTTGAATTATTACATGAATATTACTGTTATTCTTCTTCTTTAGCAATCATCCCTGATTAGATACATCCTATTCTGTTAATTAGTTGCTTTTTGCCCCAGAACCTCTATCACTGCCCAAGGTGGAATGACCTTTCCTGATCCCAGTCCTTCATCCGTCTATTAATTTTCCTAATCTTCCGATCCTTTCCCAATCTAGTCCACTAAGAGAATTCCTTCCCCATCTTTAAACAACGCTGTGGGAATTCACATGTAGCTGAACAAGCCAACGGGCCTCAGTTTATTGCCTCAATAAAAGGTCCAAACTTCCAGCTCATAACTGCACCCGAGTGCCAGCTCAAATTTATATTAACTCCAGGCTATGATATGAGTTTTGAAAGCTGTAGCTTTGTGACACAGAGGTTACAGCAATATCAACTGAGGAAGGCTGACATGTCGGGTTAAAATAAGGTTTCCTTGCTTCATGACATACTTCTGTGATTTTTTTTAATATGCTTGTGGCACTGACCATCATACAGCAAATATACATAGAGATTTTGGAATCCAAGCTCAAGTCCAACAAAACTTTCCATCCACTAGCTTTTATTTATGTGAATTCCTGGTTCCATCAACACATCTTTCATATTGCAATTAGGAACCACAATAAAAACGTGATGAATATGTATATATCACAAGGTTCTCTGTCTGCAGAGTACTTTGGAATGTTATGTACCAGCAACAAAAGAAACACTCAGAGTCATGTATCAGTGTTAAAAACTACTTTGTTAATAACTACTTATGATAATAAGAAAAATAAAAGTAAAAATGTTTGAATGTTAGAAGTAAAACAGATCTTAAACATTAACCCCAAAACTAAACTCGAAGTGTGTGTCTGGCAAATTCCCAAACTCCAAGTCCAGGAATAGTTTTCAAAGTTCAGTTCAGCAAGCCGTAAGGTGAAACGTGAGCAAAGGCTTCTTCAAAACCACCATTGACTGAAGAGGAAATGTAGACATAGAGAGAAAATAGAGAGTAATTACGAAATCCAAATGTTCCACGATGGAACCCAAATGACACCTCAGTGTCTACTCAGCAGTGACTACTCCACTGCATCTGCCTCACCCAGAAAGGCTCTCGAATCGTGGCCATCCACACAAATACCTGTTTCCTTCTACGGGTCAACAACAAAGTGAACTGCACTGCTTTGTTCCGAAGTATCTGCCACCCTGAAAGGCATCCAAGACGTGGCTGTCCACACACAAATACCTGTTTCCTTCTACAGGTTAACGACAAAGTGGACTCCACTGGATTATTCCAAAAATCCATATGTGGATTGTAGTGACAGACACAGTTACTGTTTTTCATCCATCGATAGAGACTAGCAGACTGGTCTCTCTCTCTCTCCCCCGACTCCAACTGATTCCAACTGACTACTTCAAAAACGTCATTATGTCCTTTATCTTCTGTTGCCGTAACCACGCCACACACACACTATGGTCTATCTTAAAGGGACATTCACTGATAATAACCTAGTCCATAACAGGAATGAGAATAGCTTTATAAGTATTCTGCAGGACAGATCTCTTTGACTTTTTCTTCCTCTCTACCTCCTTCACTTCACTTCCACAGTTGACTACCAATTCAGATTCAATGCAACATTTATTCATTTTGGAGATATGGAAGCTTGGAAATTTATTAACATTTTGATAGGGGCAATTAACCATAATTTGATCATTCACTCAAGATGAAACATGCTACAACATTTGGTTAACTGTTATCAATAGCGATTCTAGTGCAAATGCATTCCCAATAAAGGAAGCAGTGCTTATAACTATTATCAATTCAACTTGGGCCAACTGACATATCCAGGACTGTCAGAAACACCACTGAATCCACGCATATTAGACAAAGGTAGACACATACACCCAGTGCACATAATCAGAGGGCATAGCAAACACGAGGGACAGTTCTTATGTTCAGGATCTGATCAGACTAACAAACAAGAGGTTTTCCTCCAAAAGGGCATTGAGGGAATTCCAATGAAACCAGTGAAGAACTTCTGAATCCCCATGTTATATATGCTCTCTCTACAGGAGAAGAGGATGAGATGAAAGTTGCTTGTGCTCAAGAAAATGTGGAATGAGGAGGATGAAGGACCCATTGCAACATTGCTTTCAAACCTGCACAAAGGCAGAAGACAGTGAAAGGGGCAAATACAGGTGCAAAGTGACCCTTCATCAGACGAAGGGTCATTGCACCAAAACGTTGGGCCTGTTTGTCCCTCAGTGCTGCCTGACCTGTTGAATTCTTTGAATATTTTCTGTTGTTGTTTTGGATTTTCAGTATCTGAAGTCACTTGCTTCAAGTTGGAGAACCATGTTGCTTGAAGAGAGACACCTAGTCTTTGGTGGCTGTAATCTGGCAGGAGGAGAAGGAAATCTAGTGCATTTGTTCAGTGGATTGAGTGTCTAATCTCAAAAAAAATCTTTTTGGAAATATATAGTTGGTAAAGTCTTTTCACTATGAAAGACCATCCATTCTGACTTAGCTGAAATTTCCCATTCAGGTGTTTGTGCTTTTGACATACAAATATTGAATAATTTCCTCTTGGATTGTGAACAAAATCAGCAATTCTTCAAGTTTGCTGACTTTAACACTGAACACTGTGTTGGCCAAAGTGAGATCTGGCTTTTCATGAAAGGCAGTTAGAACACAATCCCTTAAAATGAGCAAATGTTTACACATTCCAAACCAGAGGGTTTTATGAGAAGCCAAAATGCTGCTGTTTTGGAACAAAACTTTAAAAGCAGGGCGTGAATAAATGTGTGGTTCTGAATGGCAAGTTCAAACACACAAGATTTACTGTTGCATTGTTAAAGTAACACAATCCACATGTTTACTTCTTCAGTTTCTTTCCTGTGGTATATTCCACCTTAGGGCTTTGAGCTACTGCGTTTTTGTCTTGGCATATACTACTGGATACACTCACTCAGTTTTTAAAACACCTTAATAGTGACTATTGTTACAAAGAGAAAATAAACAACTGAAAGAAGTGTGTGCTAAGGAAATGAATAAAAAAATAAATCATCTCATTAATTTGTTCAAGTTATAATTCTAACCACAATCCAATATTATTATTTGCCTTGAAAAGTATTCAAGGATTTCAATTATAGTTTGTTATTCATGGTTCAATTTTTGGGTCAGGTTTTGATAGCAGTGAACTATTCTGGTTAAAATGTTAATCAATATGCTCCTACTTATGGTCTATGATGGTGTATTAAATTAAAATTGTTGATTAATTGGTCGATTATTGTGAATATATTTAATAACAATAAAATGTCATGCAAGTGGAGTTTCAGTGGGAGAGCATTTTGGGAACAGTGATCATAAGTGTAAATTTTCAGATTGTTATGGACCTTGAGGGATTGAGGAAAGGCTAATTACAACAGTATTAGGCAGGAGTTGGGGAGAGTAGATTGGGAGGAGCTGGGAAGTCCACATCTGACACATGGGAGTCATTTAAAGGCCAGCTAGTCAGAATTCGGAACTATCATGTTCCTGGGAAGAGGAAAGACAAGGATGGCATGGTTCTGGAACCTTGGATAATGAGAGATATTGCAAATTTAGTCAAAAAGAGAAAGGAAACATATGTAAGGTTTAGGAAGCAGAAATTGAACAGGGCTCTTGAGGAATATAAAGGAAGCAGGAAAGAACTTAAACAGGAAAGCTGAAAGGACCATGAAATGTCCTTGGTGAGTAGGATTAAGGAGAATTCCAAGGCATTTTACACATACATTAAAAACAAGAGGGTAACTAGGGAGAAGGTAGGACACTCAAGGTCAAAGGACGGAATTTATGCCTGGAACCAGAGGAAGTGGGTGAGTTACTAAACAAGTTCTTTGCACTGGTATTCACCAGGGAGGAGGACATGGAGGATTGTGAGATCAGGGAGGGGGACATGGAGGATTGTGAGATCAGGGACGGGTGCTGAAATCCTGGGGATTATTGGTATCAAGAAAGAGGAAGTGTTGGGGTTCTTGAACAACATTAAGATGGATGTCCCCAGGGCTTGATGGGATCTATCCTGAGTTATTAAGAGAGTCAAGAGAGGTGATTGCTGGGGCCTTGACAGAGATCTTTGTATCTTCTTCAGCCACAGTCGAGACCCTAGAGAACTGGAGAATAGTCAGTGTTGTTCCTCTGTTTAATAAGGAAAATAAAGACAAAACAGGAAAGTACAGGCTGGTGAACCCTACATCGGTGGTAGGGAAATTACTGGAGAAGATTCTTAGGGATAGGTTCTGCTCACATTTGGAAAAGTTTAGACTTATTAAGGATAATCAGCATGGCTTTGTGCAAGGGGGTCACGTCTGACAGACAATTGAGCTTTTTTTTGAGGAGGTGAAGAAGTCATTGATGAGGGTAGGGCTGTGGATATTGCATACAAAGATTTCAGTAAGGCTTTTGACGAGGTCCCTCATGGTGGCTGATGCGGAAGATTAAGGCACATGGGATCTATGGAGACTTGGTAGAATGGATTCAAAATCACCTTGGCTATAGAAGACAGGGGTTAGTGGTGGAAGTGTGGTATCCTCACTGGAGGTCTGTGATCAGTGATGTTCCACAGGGATCAGAGCTGGGATCGCTATTGTTTGTGATGTACATATAAATGACTCGGATGAAAATGCAGGTGGGCTGATGAGCAAGTTTGCAGACGACATGAAAACTAGTGCGGTTGTGGATAGGTTGAGGAAGGGTGTCAAAGGATTCAGCCGGCTATAGACCAGTTGGAAATGTGGGCAGAGAAATGGAAGTTAATTCAGATAAGTGTGAGGCGTTGCACTTTGAGGGGGTCAAGTGTAAGAGGAAAGTAGACAGTAAGTGGCAGGACCCTTAAGTGCATTGATATATAGAAGGATCTTCGGATGCAAATCCATAACTCATTTAAAGTAGCAAAACAGTAGACAGAGTGGTAAAAAAGGCGTACAGCACACTTGCATTCATCAGTTGGGGCACTGACTATAAAATTCGGGAAGTCATGTTGCAGCTGTAAAAAAAAACTTTGATTAGGCCACATTTGGAGTATTGTGTTCCGTTCTGGTCACTGCATTACAGGAAGGATGTGGAGGCTTTGGAGACAGTGCAGAACAGGTTCACCAGGATGTTGCCTGGATTAGAGAGTATTAGTCATAAGGAGAGGTTGGACAAAGTTTGGAATGTTATCTCTCTTTTTTTTTACACAGAGAGTGATAGGTGCCTGAAATGCACTGTCATGGGAAGTGGTGGAAGAAGATATGATAGTAATGTTTAGACTGGTACATAAACAGGCAGGGAATGGAGGGAATACAGACCATATGCAGGCAGATAGGATTAGTTTAAATTGGCATCATGGTCGGCACAGACATCATGGGTTGAAGGGCCTGTTCCTGTGTTGTTCTATACATGAGGAAAATGGATGCAGTTCAAACATTTGTAATTTGAAAACAGATGAAAAATTTTCCAACTTGAGATATTTCATTTTTTAACTAATTAGATACATTACATTGAAGCCTTAATTTTACTACACTATCATCACCAGTTAATTGCCCATCACAGTTGCACATCAACCAAAGTTGATATAGATTTAGCTTGCCAATTTGCATACTTTATTATAAACCAGAATGCCCCATATTTTTTGGTAGAGCTACAACATTGGTATCCATATACGAGGGGTGTTCTGTCCACAAAAAACAGATCCTATTCAGTCTGACCAATTACCATCCACTTCCTCAATCAAAGGGATACAATGCATCTTCAAAAACGTTCCCAGCTTTTCCCAATATTCTGCATACTGGTGCCTTCAATCAAGACTCAGATCAGCCTGCCAAAGGTTCTCAAACGGAACCTCCAAACCCATGACTTTTACTGCCCAGAAAAACAGGAATAGCAGGCACATGGAAACATCACCAACTCTAGGTTCCTATCCAAGTTACACATTGGCTTGATTTAGAAATACATTACCGTTCCTTCATTTTCCCTGGGCCTAAATGCTAGAACTTCTTGTCTAACAACACCAAGGATTGCTTCAGCACATGGGTTGTAAGGATTCAAGAAGGTAGCATTCTACCACTTTCTCAAGTGTGACCACTCAATGCTGTATATGCTAACAGCACACACATAATGTTTGCATTGTTTTTGAGTATCCATTCTTATGTTCTCTCTGGATAAATTTAATCTTGTTCTATTTATTAATTTTAAAACGGTTTTGTTCTGGAGCCAAACATTTTGGGATTCTGGATTAAAAACGTGTAGCTATGTAAAACTCTTGCAAGAGGGAAAGTATGATATTGTTCATTTTGTGAGTAAAAATTAAAAAAAAAGGAAACATATCTAAATGGTGAGAGATACAGGAGGATCTGGATGCCCCCAGTTGATGCTTTGCAAAAGGCTAGAACAAGATACAAAGGAATCAAAGAGATGCTGGTGTGCATTTTACACTTCCCTGAAAGCATCAGGTCCAGTGATTTTAAAAAAAGCATATAGGAAATGCACCTTTATTAGCCATAAAATATAAGAAGAGTGAGGTTACGTTAAAGTGGTTCAAAAATCTCGAGATGCCTTCAGTTCTGATCAGCAGACCACGGGAAGGATGTCACAGCACCAGAGAAGGTCCAAAGAAGATTTAGAACAAAGCTTCCAAAGTTGGGGAAGTTTAGTTGTGTGGGGGGAATTGGCCAGACTTGCATATTTTTTGACAAAAGGGATTCAGAGAAACCTAATTGAAATACATAAAATTAGTGGGGTAGACCAAGTGATTAAGGAGGATCCACTCCCTGAGCAGGCACCTAGTTCTTCTTCTATTGATTTAAAACTAAGAGAGAGATTGAGGAAAAGATTTCATCAGAAGCATAGCAGTGGTCTGAAACTTAATGCCCGAAAAGGTGTAAATAGAAATTTAAAGTAAAGAATTTGCACTGGAAAAGCTGCAGTCTGTAAGGGTATATACTGACAGCTGTGAGGTGGATCTGCTTAAAACTCTTTTTAACCAACATAGCCATAATGCCAGTGCAAATAGCTTCCTAAACTGTAGGAGTTCCAAGAATAACATCCCCTAATTCTTATTCGGTGTCCATTTCTTGCCTCTTCCCTTTTCCTCTGAATATTTGAAAAACGTATTATAGATACAAATTTATTGCATGTACATAAATAATTACCGTTGTTTATTCGACGCAAAACTACTTGCTGCATTTAAATGAGCATTTTAACTGGATAAATTGTTAATCTCAACAAGTCCCGAGTTCTCATAAAAGATGCAGTTTATGAAAATAAACTACTCACAGCACGCTATAGAATAAAACAAAGATGTATGGATTTTCTTAATTTTTAAATGTTGCCATATCTTTCCCCTGGGTTCACCGATCAGCCGAAAACATCATTCTTGTGTCACCAGGATTTCTACCAATCTTGTGGAGGCTAATCGAGAACCCCGCCCCCCGTAGAAATCTTCGGCATTTACCTTTAGTTTTGAAATATATTTAATTAATTCATATACTTCTAAATGATAATTATTCATCAATTTACCAATGTCACTTGCCGCATTAATAATGCAAAATTATTAATTTTGGAGACAGCGTTCTTTTTTACATGTACTTAACACACATATCTGGTGGCAATCACTTAAGACTATATTAGCAACATCCCCCTAGAGAGTTACTCCAGTATATCTTAAAGATAAGATCACTTGGCAGGCTGCCTTGTGTGAGAAGGCTTCTACTTTGTTCTATGAAATTGTGGGGGTGGGTTCGCTTAGAATATAACCACGTTAGATTTGTTATTATCTTGTCACATTAGTTAATTCAATATTTACTATTTTACAAAAATACACATCTGCAACATTTATTTCCAGTTCACTTAGCTGCTTCATTTGATCCAGCCACTAAAAGGCATGCCGTGGTCACTGCAACTGTTGATTTAACTCCGCGTGTGGGCGGGATGTTAATAGAAACTCCCAATAAGCTGTGACATTATTCCGGTCTTTTACACTCCTCGCTTTCCTTGTTCTTAGTTTGTCAATGTGCAGAAATTTGATCTGTGGTTCAGTGAGCGAAGAAGTTCGGTAAGCCTTTAAAATATTTTTTTCTATAGGGGTAGGTCGAAAACCGGAAAACTGAGTGGAAGTTAAATGTATTTGAATACATCAGATTTAAGAAACACCATGGTATTTTAATTATCTGGCTTCAATAAGGTGATGTAAAGCGGCATCCTACACAAAAGCCAGTGCAGCAGCTCAAATGTCTCAGTTTACATTTTTTTTAATGTATGCTTCTAATCTTCTAAAACACTATAAGGACACGTTCGAAATAAACAGAGTTTGTATGACATTTTAACAAATTTTAAGGTGCGCACAAAGAACATTTGTGTAAAGCAAACACAAAGTAGCTTTCATTCGTAAACACCTAATGGTGCTTAATAAAGATAGAAAAATGATAATGGGAAATAATGAGTTTTATTTATTATTAGTTGGTAATTGGAAATTCTATTTGGCAATTTATTTTATTTCAATCGATAAAAAATAAACAAATGGTAAAATATATATTCCGAGTTTATTATTACTCTAAATCGTTAGTGAAAATGCACGTGTGACCTGTTTTTTTAAAAAAAATTGCAGTTCTTTTTTGCGGTGATATTAATGTGAGGTCTGATTGTGATCAGAGAATTTTAAAGACCTTATGATTATCGATTAATAATAGAATCTATTGGTATATATTTTTAAGTTGTTGTGTATGGTTTTTAAGACTATAAAAGGCATTCATTTTCTCCTGTATTTTTTTTTCATTCTTTGTCACACTTATAGGAGATTGTCTAAGAATGAAATAGGCATATGCAGAAACGTAACATTACAACAATTTGCAAATGTGATTTATTATTGAAAAGGGAGTCCTGTATTTTATCCATTTCTCGTACAAAATGCTTTACAAGAATGCCTTGTGATTATATGAACTTTCTGAACAAATATTTGAAAATGTCACTGGGAATAATGCTATCTTGTTCAAGAATTCATAATATTTGTTAAAAACTGATGCAACATTCTTTATATGTTTATCAAATACATTTAAGATTTTTGAGGGCATACAATTAAACCATTTTTTAATATATCCATACAGTTGTTGATTGCTATAGTCAGATAGGCAAGTTGTATACAAACTTTAAACATTTCAGGAGAAATTGGAAATGTGTAAGAGCACCACTGTCAGATATATTAAAAGACAGCTATTCTACAAATTACAATTATTAATCTTGCAGCACTGGAAATTGTGCTTTAGTGTTGTCACTGAAGATTAATTTGTCATATCACTCGTTTAACACCATTGGAGCCATTGCTGAATTTCCTTCAAAAATAAATGTGCTTTGAAATAATTTTGGAGTAAATAGTCCACAATAGTTATGGAATTCAAAAGAATACAGCAAACTGGTATTTACTGTAACTGGCTACGGAGAGTTCCAAAATAGATCAAGGCTGTACTGCCAACTGATCATTCAATTGCCATAAAACATATAGGGTTAAGTCAAATTATATTCAAATGTTCAGGATTCTGAATTTTTTATTTGCTTCTTGAAATCAACATCATAAGTTTTGTATATGCCTAAGCCTAATTCCACAAACAGAAAGTTCCTTACTATTCTGAACATCAAATTTGTGTAGTAGTTATATATCTAGCTAGGATTGAACACAAAAAAAAGGAATTGAATCTTGATACACTATATATTGACTGTGCCGATGTAAATCATTGCTTTTTCACTTCAAACAGTCCTTGAAAAGAATATACACTATTATCTTATTGCTAGCTAAAATGTTTGGTGGCTAAAGTGGTTAATGCTGGAATCACAATGTGCAAATTAACCTTCCCTGGTAATATACCTGGTTTGTTCTGCCAACTAATTATCATGGTTTCAGTCTCCAGTTTCTTGAACTACACTGTGTCCTGGATGGTGGGAGGGCACAGTTTTCTGAGTGCCTACCAGAAGTTCAAGCAATTTGAACTTAAAGATTGCCAAGAGACAGCAATTGTTTTCTTTAATGTGATTACACAGAACTTCAAAAAAGAAACTTGATGGGAACACTTGCGGTGGTTGCTATTTTGCTCCCTATAAATCAGTGCCAAAGTATTGTTCAAGATGAGGTAAAAGGCGAAAACTTGCACAAGCCTTCTGTAAAATCTCATGGGAACCTTTTGGGATCTTTCAAATGGTTGCTTTGTCCTTTGGGTGCTCAATTGTGGAGTAATTTGGTCCCATATACATAATCAGTTGTTACTGTGAGACAGCAGATGTGAAATTAAACATGACCGTGGGTGATTTTACTGGAGTACTAAAGTAAATGGTCATCAATTGGCTCCCAACACTCATGACATTGTTCCCTAGATTATTAGGAGGGAAGCCTTCATCTCCTAATGGACCAACTGTAAGTCTGTGAAGGAGGGAAGGCATGCTAAGATCATGGATCAAATCAAGGAAACCACTGTGGGAGAGATGCCACTGATCAGTTTAACGGTGAGGAATAATGGAGATCTCAATGCACCCATGACAACATTCAGCACAAAGACTTTATGACTGACCCTATGGAACTTCAACCAGGACCAGACATTCCACACAATATTCACAGCCTTGAACTGGATACAAACGAGACATAAAAGACATTGGCACCTTTTACATCGATGAAAACTGAAATCATCCTAGTTATGACTGTAGTAATGAAAATCAGACAGTGTAACACATTGGAAAAGGCAGCTCCCACCTGCTATCTTTTCCAGAGCATGGACTGACACTCATGCTGCTACAACATACATCATAGTCTGCCTCCACATCCACATGTAAATTATTGCCACTGCCAGGCATCAGGACGATCATTTTAAGCTAGCTTACATTGCATAAAGCCAGTCTGTGTCCCTTGAAGTGGAACTATGTTGCAAACTGGAAGGCACAACACAACACAGGACTCAGATTCTCACTCAACAGAGAGGAGGAGAAATGTCCTCTATCAGCAGTGGACCAGCCTGAGTCAAAAGCCTTTCAGTATCTACATTGTCCATTCCTTTCAAAACCTTGTTTGTTTCATTCTTCCAAACTCCAGTCAGCATAGCCCAAACAATCAATTTCTCCTTGAAAGACATCCTCCCTCAGTGTCAAGTTACAGATGGATTGTCTTTGGGTGCACAGTTTATGGACCAGTGTCCACTAATGTGGTGAGCATTAAATGCTTGTCACCTAGTGTTGAACCTTTGGAATTCTGTACCAGAGAACTGTGAAGGCTCAGTCAATGGTAATAAAATTGGATGAATCAACGAATGTGGGGAAAGTGTTGAAGTAGAAGATCAGCCATGATCTTGTCGAATGGCAGAGTGGACTCAGACAGTCAAATGAACTACTTCTGCCTCTACATTTTGTGTTTCTTCCTGGATGCTAAACAACAAATAGCACATCATTACTTCTGCCACAATATGGAGCATTGACTTGCATAATCATTGTGGTCACTGGGCTCTTTGGAAGTGAGAATATGTATTCGCCTCTCCTGGAATCGAGTCAGTAACTTTGGTACACAACAAAATAAGGAACTGAAGCAGGATTAGGCCATTTTACCCCTTGTATCTGCTCCACCACTCAGTAAGATCATAGCTAATCTTTTACTTTGATGTTATTTTCCTGCATCAATCCCTTATCCCTTAATTTACTTAATATCTAAAAATATATTGACCTTTGTCTTGAATTTACTCAGCAACTGAGCCTCCACAGCCATCTTGGGTAAATGGGCTCGGAGTTAGCTAATTGCTTAACCTGCCAGGTAAATTTACCAACAACATAGGGTAAATTCAGTGAGTACAGTTAAGATTCAGAACTTTGAGACTTCAGAATTGATCAGCAGAAATGAGGAAACATCTGGAGTTTATAGGCAGTTAGAGAAGTAATGGAAGGCAAATGGTATGAATGCAGAAGCTCAAGGTGAAGAGTCTTAAGAGATGACCAAAGAGATTGTTGTGACTGAAGTCGCGATACAGGCCATCCCTGGGTTATCGACGCTTGACTTATAGACACCTCCAAGTATGACTGAGCTCCCATAATATAATTACATTCAAATGTGCAACATACAGTATATACATACGTTAGTTCCTACAGACAGCAGAACTAGTTTCCTCTCTCTCTCTCCACTTTTAATAATTGTTCTTTTTTATCAGTTTTATGTGCTTTTGATGCCATTCATTACAATACTCTGGAAGTATGGTAATTTTTGTGTATTTTCTGACTTAAGCACAAACTCAACTTATGGACAGCTGTAAAAACAGAATTTGTTTGTTACCTAGGGATGGCCTGTAATGGACCAAATGCAATATATACCATGGTAGTTGATAACACAAGGTTAAAGACTCTAGGTTTTATGTGATTGGTTTGGTGTATGCAAGTGTTGTCAGGAAGAGGGTAGTCAACAAATATATCATACAGTGTAGGCACAAGAGATTCTGCAGATGCTGGAATCTGGAGCAACTCACACAAAATGCTGGAGGAACTCAGCAGGTTGGGCAGCTCCTATGGAGGGAAATAAACAGTCAATGTTTCAGGTCGAGACCCTTCATCAGGATCATGTCCTGATGAAGGGTCTCGACCCAAAATATCATCTGTTTATTTCCCTCCATAGATGCTGCCTGACCTGCTGAGTTCCTCCAGCATTTTGTGTGTGTTGTATCATACAACATATTCAGTTATTGTATGTAGTTAGCCTTGTTGAAGCACTGACTGCAGCCAGAATAGGAGACCAGATATGCATGAGGCCTTTCTGAAGTGATCCATTGGAATCAATAGCGCCTGGAGTGAAAATTTGAGAGATATCAAGTGTAGCTTGCAGTGAAGAGAGTTAAGTAAACAGAGTTCAAGTGATTAAATGAATTTGTAGTTGATTGAAATCTCCAATTGTATGTAAATAGTTAGCTGATAATATAACTTTATGCAATTAGTTGTATGGATATTTTTTAAATTAAAAGGTGGAAGCAGGTTAATGTGCCTTCTAAAACTGAGTAGAATATGATATGCCCTCTGATACACTGGGGTACCTGACATTGCTGTTAGTGGATAGTTATTGCCTTCACTGTTCTGTTGACAGCTCCATCTGCTATTTGATTCTGCAAGCAGTAAAGCATGAGATCCTATGAACTCTACATTATTTCCCCCTCACCTCAAAGAGTTTTAAGTCTTCCTTCTCTTGCGATGGTGCATCTTTTTCCTCCTATTTCCATTTCAATCCATGCAGTTCTTCGTTTTTCACTTCTGTGACCACCCTTGTGTCCTGCCTCACCCTACCCCCTTCCCATTTATCTCTCCCCCTTTTCTTTCTCCCTGTTGCTCTCCAATCTGAAACCTTTTTTGACCTGAATAGTTGTCCTTATTTGTTTGAATAGCGACAAGTTAGAATGCAAATGTCATGGACCTGTGCATTCGTCTCTTTCACCAAACTGTTGCTTGGATACAATCACTGAAAATGCACAGGCAGTGCTCCATTTTCACTTTGGCTGCTGCTGGTTAAAATTAAATGATGTGAATGATAAATTTAGATGCCTACTAGAATGCCTTTTTCATTTTCACATTCATCCTATGAAGAATAATCTGTTTGCAATTGGATTGTTAATTGCATTAGGGATGAGAGATGTATCTTTCCAAAACTTTAGTGGAAATTACTACTGCTTAGTGCTTAGAAAAGTAAAAAAAAACATTGTTCAGTATGATTCTCTCAAATGTTAGCTGTTTAAAATTCATTGTCAAGAATTGGAAACTATTTTATCTAGCATCCATGTTGCTTAATTGATCCTTTGCAAATAACAAAGCAAAAATAAATGGTTTATTTACACTTATCATTTTCAAGAATGACTTGACAAAAATTTAGTACAGCAAAATCCAAAGCCAAGTTCTTTGTAACATTTAGTAGCTACAATTGAAATACAAAAGGATAAGGGATATGATTGGATTTTGTCTCAGGGTGATGATATCACCAGTTTATCATAGTCAAGCTCAAAAATTCCAGGTACTGGACATTCTTGAAAATAGTCTTCCTATTATCATTCCATAAGAGAGAGAGCAATTAATATCTCTGAACTCAAAACCAGCAATCTCTGCTAAGTCACTGCTGTTTTAACAGATACAATAGTCCTAGAATTTTAGAATCCTAACTTGATCATGTATGCAAGCTGTGGACTTATACCAATGAACAAGGGTATAGATTAAATCAAGTCACCCATACTGACATACTATGTTTCTGGAAAGGTCACAGCATTGTATAGTGAGGAGATCCAGGAGCCACTCGGAGGCACCAAAAGGTCTTCAGCTAGCAAACACTGACAAAGTTGAAGGCTGCATTTCCATAATAGTTATGGAAAATGGTAGTATAATGAATACGATCATGTGGATCCTACTGTGAGATTGAGAAACAGACTTGAAATTGTGTATTAATGTAAATTGTTTGAACTTTTAAGTATGTAAATAATTGTTGGTTTATACAGTTGTTTTTTTTAACTGTTTTAAGAGGGAGCAATGTGGTGTATTATGTGGTATGACTTCTGAAACATTGTTTTATCAAATCCTGCCATTAGTTGAAAGTTACTGCCTTCAATGAAAGATGTTCCACTGATAGTTTTACCTCTTCTTTTTCCTTTGCTAACAGTGACACCAAATAATCTATAGACCTTACACCATGCACCTTCCACTGGTAGAATGTTCTACCTCCTTTGAGATTGCATCTCTTTATTCTCATATTTCCACCTCAATCCACATATTCCTTACTGTCTTTTTTCATTTCTGTGAGCTCCCTTAACTCTACCTTTCCCTGTCCATTTCCCTTCTCCTGTCTTTGTTATCCACATGTAAGATCCAATTGTATGGAGCCACAAGAGGATCTAATTTTACCCAGCCTCAAAAGTTGTCTTGGTTTATTTGAATGGCAGTAAGTTAGTGTGCAGATGTTGTGATTCTGTGCATTTGTTCCTTTCACCAAAGTATTGCTTTGATACAATACCAAGTAGTTTCACCCTCAATTCACCAGCCTACACCGTGAGCAATCTAAAAAGGCCTGGAAATTTTGCCTAGCCATGTATGTAGCAGCCAGTTCTCCTGCACATGCCAAGCTTGTATCTCTTGAAAATTTATGACAGCACTCGATTAAAACGTCTCTTCAATATTTTCATATTTCCTCGTGGTGCCAGCAGACTTGCCAATGTCTCAAATGTTTCTGGCCTTGCCAGTAGCAACAGTATTGCTTTCCTCCTAACGTGCAGCTGTGTTTTTCTTTTCAGTGTCCTGCTTGGGACCACTTTTGTATTCTTCAGCCTCAGGAGCATTTCTACTGAGAAAATGGCCAGGACCACTCATAAGTCTTAAAGCTCAGTAGTATATCTGCCACATTGTTAGATTAATACAGTAGGAGGCCATTGGGCCTGTTAAGGCCATTAAAGCTCTCAGGGAAGCAATCCCATTAGTCCCAGTTCCCTTCTCTTCGTTTCCCTGTACTCCTGCAACTTATTCTCTTTCACACTTATCCATTAACTCCCTTCTGATTCTTTATGGTACACTATGGATGAATTTATTCCAGCTAACTAACTTACCAGAACTTCCCTGGGATATGGAAGAAAACTGAACCATGCAGTGGAAGTCACGCAGTTGCAAAGAAAGTGTGGAAACTCCACACAGATAGCATCAAGGTCGGGATTAATCCCAGGTCCATGGAGCTGTGACACTCACTGCCTACTCTCACCTTGCTCTTCTTAGAAAACCCTGTTCTCTATTTTCTTTGTACTGGATCACTCTTCTGCTATTTCCTCAAGCATCAATATCCCCAACTAATGCCAGTGTAGTCTCTACAGGCTCTTTTGCATTGCTGCTTGCAAAGATGGACAGTGGAGGTAGACCTATCAATAGAATATTCTGTACTGAAGATATCTTTATTAGTTACATGTACATCAAAACACACAGTGAAATGCATCTTTTTTTGCGTAGAGTGCTCTGGGGGCAGCCCGCAAGTGTTGCCATGCATCCGGTGCCAACATATCATGCCCACAACTTCCTAACTTGTACATCCTTGGAATGTGGGAGGAAACCGGAGCACTTGGAGGCAGTAACTCTCAACTAATGTGTGTGTGCGCCTGATTTATAATGAATTAAAGATAACACCACTAGATACGTGAAACAGAATTACCATTTTAGGTTGAAGAGTCCTGGACAAGGGACTTTGACCTGAAAAGTTAACTCTGTTCCTGTTTCCACAGATGCTGCCTGATCAGCTGAATGATTCGGCCTTCTTCTATTTTTATTTCTGATTTGCAGTATTTCAAGTTTTTTTTATTTCATATCTCAAGATGCACTGAGTACTTAAAGATGTACAGTTCACCCCCACATTACAGAGGGGTTGCATTCCTAGAAAACCATCTGCATCATGCTTTTCCATAACAGGAATGCTTGACAAAAACTGACTAAATTTGTTGCTTCTTTGGCATGAAAAAAGAAGTTGCTGGAGGAACTCAGCAGATCAGGCAGCATCCATGGAGGAAAACAGGTGGATGTCTTTCTGTCTGTTTTTCTCCATGGGTGCTGCCTGACCTGCTGAATTCCTCCAGCATCTTTCTTTTCATCTAGATTCCAGCATCTTGTTACGAACCAGCTAGGGAAAAATACTAACACCTTTTGTCCCACTGCAAATGTCCTAGGCCGAGCACGTCTGTCAAAACATGTCCTCATTCTTATCTGGCTGGTTTTCAAATTCTCTCTTGCCAGCTGGCAGACTCTCTCCAACCGAGTTTCAAACTTTTGGACATAGTCCAACAGACTTAAATGCACTTCCTCATTAACCCATTATTCTCTTAACAATTCTAAAGGTCCTCTCACCCGATGTCCAAGTACAAGCTCAAACGGACTAAATCCTAATGACTCCTGTATTGATTCTCTAATGGCAAACAAAAGTAAATGAACACCCTTGTCCCAATCCTTTGTGTTTTCAAAGCAATATGTCTTCAGCATATTTTTGAGAGTAGAATGAAATCTCTCCAGAGTTCCTTGAGATTCTGGGTGATATGCAGATGATACAATCTGCTTTGCTCCCAGCTCATAGACTAGTTGTTGGAATAAATTAGACATAAGCTTACTGCCTTGATCAGATTGGATTTCTTTTGGCAAACCAACCAAAGTAAAAAAATTTTAAAAGAGCCTTTGACACAGTCTTGGCCTTAATATTTCTAAGGGGTATTGCCTCTGGAAATCTAGAAGTTGCACACATGATGGTTAACAAATACTGATTTCCAGCCTTAGACTTTGGTAATGGGCCAACACAGTCCACAATCACCTTCGAAAAGGGTTCACCAAAAGCAAGAATAGGTTTCAACGGAGCCACGGGGTTTTTGATTTGGTTTACCTACCATCTGACATGTGTGACAGGTTCGACAAAACATCACCACATCTTTTCTCAAACCAGGCCAATAGAATTGTTTCAAGATCTTCCTTACAGTTTTATTCACACCAAAATGACCACCCAAAAGCATACTATGGGCCAGATTTAAAATCTCATTCCTATAAACTTTTGGAACCACAACCTGATGAATAACTTCCCATTCCTCATTAACAGGAACATGAGGAGGTCTCCATTTCCTCATTAACACTCCATTTTTGACATAATATCCAATTGGCACTTTTTCAATCTCATCACATGAGAGTGCTTTTTCTTTCAATTCTGTAAGCTCAGGGTCTTTCGTTTGTTCCACCATAAATTCTTTCCTCGACAAAGACAAATCTTTAAATTCAGGCTCACTACAAGGATTTTGATCCTCCAGTGAAGACAGAAAAGTCTCAGACAAGTCATCATAATTTTCTTCCTGTTTAGGACTGTCACAGGGAACCACATCAGGCTGCACAGGACTGCCGGCTTGGCTAATTCTTTAGCCCTAGCTCGAGTCACCGCACAGGATGGGTAAACATCTGGATCATCCTCAGACTCATCAATCCTTGGTTTGGTCGTTAACCGTACCACAGGGACAAATTCTCCATCCACAAGGTCATTCCCCAATAACAAAGAAACTCCTTCCACTGGTAAACTAGGTCGTATCCTTATCTTGACAGGTCCTTCTACGAACTTTGACTTTAAAATCACCTTGTGCAACGGGACAGACATGGTGTCACCTGTAACACCTCGCACTAGATTTACCTCACCAGTGTCTGTTTCTTCACCAAAATTTAAAACACTGTCCAGCAAGAGAGATTGGCAAGCCCCAGTATCTCTAAGGATTTTCACTGGCACCTGGGGTGACCCATCATTCAGTGAAACAAAACCCTCTGATACATAAGAACGGAATTCCTTTCTCACCTCCTCCAATTTTTCAGCCTTTATCTCTGGCAAGGACTGATCTTTAACAACATGTCCTAAATCTTTTTGATTTTTAATTACCTGAAAGCAAGCATTGGGCACGGCTTCCTTCCTTTTCTTCAGAAGGGCACAATTAGCTATCACATGGTCAGGTTTCTTACAGTAATAACAAGTACGCTCAACAGGTTTCTCCAGCACTGGCTTCTTTTCATCCTTCCCTTTTTGATTACCTCCCAATTTAATCTCCGGTTTACCTGGATTGTCCTTATAACTCTTTTGAAAGGTTTTAGGTGGTTCCCATTTGGATTTATGGGTTAAAACATAATCATCTGCCAACCTAGCAGTTTCTTGTAATGTTTCCACCTCCTTTTCATTTAAATATGTTGTTATTTCAGCTGGAACACATCTTTTAAAGTCTTCCACTAACATGAATTCTGCCAATTTATCATAATCCCCAACTACATTTTTAGCCATGCACCATCTTTCAAAACATATTCTCTTTCCATTGGCAAATTCCATGTACGTCTGATCTGCAGATTTCTTCAAGTCTCTAAATTTTTGTCTATAAGCTTCAGGTACCAATTCATAGGCCTTCAATATAGCTTGTTTTACCTTTGTATAATCAGCTGCATCCTCAACAGACAAAGCAGAATAAGCTTTTTGAGCTTTACCTTTAATTACACTCTGTAACATAAGAGCCCATCCTTCCTTTGGCCAGTTTGAACTCACAGCAACCTTTTCAAAATGCTGGAAATACTGATCAACCTGATCTTCCTCAAAAGGAGGGACTAATCGAACCTCCCTGCTGGCTAAAAAACCATCATCAGAATCAGATTCCAAACTCTTTTGCTTCATTTTGAACTCATGCTGCCACTGTTTTTCCTTCTCCTCCCTATCCAGCTCCATCCTCCTCAATTCCATCTGGGCCTTCCTTTCCTCAGCCTCAGCCTCAGCCTCAAACTTCAACTGAGTTAGTTCCCGTTCAGCCTCTAACTCTTCGTTTGGCCCCTATCTTTGCCAGCTGCACCTGTGCCTCAGAAATCGCTGGTTCACTGCCAGGAAACTGTTTTAACACCTCCTCCTCAAACACCACCTTTTCCACATAATTGCCAGCTATCAGTCTCTGAATATCTGCCTTTCTCATAAATCGTGTTACTGCCTCAAGATGTAGCTCTGCAGCAATTTTCACCAAATCAGGCTTCCTTATCCCCTGCAATCCTCCAGGGGTGGTTTTTTCAAAAAGGTATCCATTGTTTCTGGTTTCCACACACACAAGCCAATTAAAAAGAATTTATCAGACCGACCACAATCAGTCGTCCACTAAGACCCCAATTTGTTCAAACACAGACCTCCCTCGTCAATTTTTGGATTGTATCCCGGACGACACTCGTTAATCTGGGGAACTATCCCGGACGAATCTTGTCAATCTGGGGAACGATCCCGGACGAGCCCCCAATTTTGTTACGAACCAGCAACAAAAGAAACACACTGAGTCATGATTCAGTGTTTAAAAACTATTTTATTAATCACCACTTATGATAATAAGAAAAATAAAAGTAAAAATGTTAGTATGTTAGAAGTAAAAATGTTAAATTTGAACATTAACCCCAAACTACTAAAGTCTTCGTGTATGTGTGGCAAAGTCCAAAACTCCAAGTCCAGGAATGGTTCTTAAAGTTCAGTTCCGCAAGCCATAAGGTGAAACATGAGCAAAGGCTTCTTCAACAACCACCATTGTCTGAAGATAAGATGTAGATGTAGAGAGTAATTACGAAATCCAAATGTTCCACGATGGAACCCAAACGACACCTCAGTGTTTACTCGGTAGTGACTTCCTCACCCCGAAAAGCGTCCGACTCGTGGTCGTCCACACAAATACCTGTTTCCTTCTACAGGTCAGCAACAAAGTGAACTCCACCTGATTACTTCCAATTTCCATATGTGGATTGCAGTGACAGACACAGTTATTGTTTCACATCCATCGATAGAGAAACTAGCAGGCTCGTGTCTCTCTCCCTTCTCTCTCTCTCTCTCTCTGACTGACTTCGACTGACCTCTTCAACAACGTCATTACGTCCTTTATCTTCTGTTGACATAAGCACGCCACACACACACACACACACACACACACACACACACACACACACAACTACTCTATCTTAAAGGGATATTCACAGAGTCCGTAACAATCTGCAGTCCTTTGTTTCTCTGTTTCTTTTGCACTTTGTGTTTATTTCTGTTACCTGAACTGCCATACTGTGGGGGTACACTGTACTTGTATACTGTACATGGGATAGTTCTATCCCCTTTCTGGGTCTACACTATTAACTCAGTGATGAAAGACTGACAGTAAACTTCAACTGCTTTATATTTTCAACTTCAGCAGACAGGTTTGAAATGACGAGCTGTTGGTAGAACTCAGTGGGTCAGGCAGCATCTGAGGAGGGAAAAGGACAGTCAATGTTTAGAGTCAAGATCCTTCATCTGAATTGGGTCTTGACCCAAATGTCAACTGTCCATTTCCCTCCACATATGCTGCCTGACCTGCTCAGTTCCACCAGCAACTTGTTTTTTGCTCTAGATTCCAACATCTGCCGTCTCTTGTATCTCCAGGTTTGAAGTGACTATCTTCATCTCCATTGCTTCTTCTTTCTCAGTTGAGCTTAATCCCAGAGTTCAGAGAGGAGGTGACTGTTTTCAATGAACTTTCCTTCCTTCTAAATTTCCAAATTTCTGTCTCATTGAGAAGTGGGGATGAACTTTGGGGAAAGCTTTCTTCTTCTACTGTGACATTTCCCACTGGAGATAGTGAGAGTGAAAAAGTTAAGGGCATTGCCCTCACTTGATTGAACTATGTTTTGTTTTATACCAAGAGAAGTGTTAAACTAACTTCTTTTGCAAGACTTGGAATTTTGTTGCAGTAGAGGGTCAACAACACAATGAATATGGGAGAGTAAAAAATAACATTGGCAGAACTGAGAAATTATTCATATAATTGCCTTAGGAGAATAGGATGCAACAACAAAAAAGGACATGCGTATATTGAGTAGGAGCCAAAAGCAGGGTGATATTCAGGGAGAAATATAAAATATATCAATAAATGGGCTTGCAAATCTTATCCATGGCAGAAAGGTGCTTTCAAATGTTACTGGATGAGGGACAGGGTTAACAGATGACTTGCTCCCAGGAGCTGGGGATGATGGTGTGTTTGCTGAGATAGAACCTGAAACTGGGTTATTGGTTTGGCAAAAGACTAAGAAAGGACACTCATTATGATGCAGAGGGAGGAAATTCTGCCAGTCAGGGCTATGCCACCTTCCAGCAGAGCAATCCCATCAAACATTCTCCTTCCTAATTTCCTGTACCCTGAAACTTACTTTGTCTTGTGCCCTTCAACTCCCTTTTTGTCACTCTTCTTAGGCAGTACCTCAGGATCGAGGATGACTTGCTTCCACCTCAGTTTTGTGGGTTCTGAGATAGCTAATATGGGAACCATTGATGCTTCTATAGATGGAGCAGGATCAGCTGATGGGGCAACCAGGTGGATGGTTTGTGAGATTGTGTGTTCCTTCCACTGTTTATGCAGAGCTTCTGTGTGCTCCTGATTCATTGCCTCAAGGTGCTCAATACCATCCTGAATGCTCCTTCACTTTGAGTGGTCACGGCCCAGTGGTTCCCAGGAGTCAGTGGGAATTTGCACTACGTCAGAAAAAAGTTTTGAATATAACCATGAATCTTTTTCTCTGTCCACCTGGTACCCTCCTTCCACAACATGGAGTGGCTGTTTTGGGAGTCTGGTTTCAGTCATGTAAATGATTTGGCTAGCTGATTGTACTGCACTGAGAGCAACAAGGGTCTCAGTGCTGGGGATGTGGGGCTGAGAGGGATCACTGAAATGAGTTTGCTTATCCTTCTAGTGAATTTGGAGGATTTTGTAGAGACAGCATTGGTAGTATTTTGCCAGTGCCTTGAGATGATAGTCCTTTTACCACTAAACAAACTTGTTTATAGTAATTTAAATAAACTTTTTTGTTCAATGATGTAAATTATTACTGTTGCTTTAGTCATTGGTCCCATTTAATAAAGACGCATGCTTTCTAGCATTGGCACCCGGTGCTTTGCATAGGAAGTACATGATTCCTCTAAAGCAACCGTGGTGAGCTTCTCATATTATGTGACTTTATATATATCATTAAAAAGGTAATTGTATAAGAACTGGTTGGTTAGAATGAAATGTTATCCTTTAGTAGTGATAAGGCAGTAAAATCTTGATTGGCACCTTCAGCCAGATCATATTGGCGACGTCCAGTGGGCTTTAGTGACCATGCCACTGAAGGCAGATCATGAAAGGGAGAATAAGATGTGGGCCTACTGAGTGTGGCAACCTGCTGGAATAGAAGAGGGAGCAGTTGTAAGGGGCCCCCAGAAGGAAGCCCCATCTACAGAGGATGGTTAACGACCAGTTCTCACTTATACAGCTAACTGCGAAGCTATGACTTGGAAGACTGCACCTGAAAAGGCAATGGTCATTGAAATTGTTACAGACTCAGTGAATGTCCCTTTTAGATAGAGTGTGTGTGTGTGTGTGTGTGTGTGTGTGTGTGTGTGTGTGTGTGTGTGGCGTGCTTACGTCAATAGAAGATAAAGGACGTAATGACGTTGTTGAAGAAGTCAGAAGAAGAGAGAGAGAAGGGAGAGAGACACCAGCCTGCTAGTTTTCTCTATCGATGGATGAGAAACAATAACTGTGTTTGCCACTGAAATCCATGTATGGAAGTTGGAAGTAATCCGGTGCAGTTCACTTTGTTGCTGACCTGTAGAAGGAAACAGGTATTTGTGTGTGGACGACCACGATTCGGATGCTTTTCGGGGTGAGGAAGTCACTACCGAGTAAACACTGAAGTGTCGTTTGGGTTCCATCGTGGAACATTTGGACTTTGTAATTACTCTCTCTCTGTTTCTCTACATCTACGTCTTATCTTCAGACAACGGTGGTTGTTGAAGAAGCCCTTGCTCATGTTTCACCTTATGGCTTGCGGAACTGAACTTTAAGAACCATTCCTGAACTTGGAGTTTGGGACTTTGTCACACACACACACAAAGAGTTTAGTTTTGGGGTTAACGTTCAAGGTTTAACATTTTTGAATTCTAACATACTAACATTTTTACTTTTATTTTACGTATGGTCATAAGTAGTGATTAATAAAAGTTTTTAACACTGAATCATGCTCAGTGTGTTTCTTTTGTTGCTGGTTCGTGACAAAATCTACACAAGAGGTTGGCCAGATTCAGCTTGTCAGTTGCAGTCAAGGTCATGGTGCCCTCAATTTCTGTTCATTTCGGCTGTAGCAATGAACTTTTGCAGCGTCTCAAATTTGTTGCATACTGCCACATCAGTCAGGTCACTGAGTCAGTGAACTACAGGGGAGTTGAGTTCAGCCCATCCCTTCTTGAGAGCACAACCAGTAACATGTGCAAGGACACCCTGATAGTGCAAGGAGTAATCCCTGCATTTCACTGTGTTTTGATGTACATGTGACTAATAAAGATATCTTATAATCTTGAAGGCTTCACAACAGCATATGGAGATCTATATGAACCATCAGAGATTCTACTTGGTTAATTCATAGCTAGTCTGCAACTATAGCTGGGTTGATTTGAGATGCACAAGGAACAGCCAAGATGATTTTATTCCAAGGCAATCTGCTGTGCCCTTGATCTTTGAACACACCAAATCAACAGGTCACTGCTTGGTGTGAAGGCCTAACTACTCTTTGGCTGCTGTGACCACTTCATGATCATCCTTTTTAGTGTGGAAAGGTCATATAATAAGAATTATTCAGCAGCATCTAGTATCAATTGATGCCCTGAGCAATGTTTTTCCTGCCAAGACTGATCTGGAGGTGTCCTCCAATGCAGTGTGGAAAGAATGTCCAAACATGTAGTGGCTTGCTGCTTCATACATAAGCTGGCAGTACTGCAGGATCAGCTGTTGAGCAGCTGGGCAACAGGATGATGAGGAGGAGGAAAGCCAAACAGGGAATTGGAGAACAGTTAATTCAGCTGCATTCCAAAAAATAATTCTCCTGAAATCATTGATCTACTGTCTCCATCTTAAATTCCCTCTGTGGCTCCTCATCTCTGTGTATGTTTGAACAAAACCATACCATATTAAGCTGCATTTACAGTTCCATACATCACAAAAACCAAACAACCATCAACTTGTAATATATACTTCCTGTTTTCTGTGTGCCTTTACTTCTTACTTCTGTACATTGTTCCCAAGTAGTTATCGTGCAGCTGGTCAAAGTCTGCTGACTTTCAGTGGAAGAAGCTACTGATAAATTGTCAAGGGTGACCCAAGAGTCTGAGGGAGGAGGGCAGTGATGATATATAAACTTAATAACTGAAGTTACTTCAGTTGATACATAGCACAGCTGTGAGCACAGCCAGTTCTTTGCTGGCACCAAGTTCTGACTCATTGTGCTTTCTTTCCCCCATTGTGTTCACAAGTCACTTTATCTATTTGGGGAGTTTCAAGATTCATGGTACAGTTCCTCCTCCCTTTTTTCCTTTTGAAAAATTTCTGTCCCTGTATTTTGAATTAATTGCCATTTTCTGATTGAACCCATTCTACTTGTTTCAGCAAAACTTGTAGTGATAGGTAGCTCTAACTTGTTTGTTTTGTCCAAATATTGTTACAAGAATTTAATTATAATTTATAATACAGACATAAGATACTGTAATCATTCAGCAGATTAGCTTGCATCCATGGTTAGAGAAACATAGGCATTTTCAGTATGTTTGCTTAGTAATATTGTTTAATCCCTATTCTAGAAGCTAGTGAATTTAAAAAAAAATTCAAAAATCAGATACTGCTTCTCTTCCAAGAATGCTTACCTTGAAAAAGTTTTGCCTTTTTTTTGCTTAATTGCAATTCAAATTGTTAGTTCCAATGAATTTATTATTTTCACACTTCTACTGCTGAACTAAGTTTGAAGTCCTTCCCTTTACATTTCTAATTTGGATAAACCTCTAATATTTAATGGTGAACTTCCTGGATCCTGTTTGGTTAATCTTCAACCATTTTGCCTTGTGCCTTCCTGTTATACCCCATTTGGCAACTGAACAAACATCATGCCTGACAGTTTATTAATTTATTCCTTAAAATTTTGAGCTGTTTCATGGAAGATGTTAACTTAAAATACAGGGCTGTCCAGGTCCTCTTTTCTTTTCCCCCAGATATGATGCTTCATCTTACTATTGAGTCTCTTTGTCTCTTTCTTATATCATTATATCCCATCATAGAATGCAGCTAAATTGTTCTTAACAAGAACATCAACTGAATGAGACCTATGATTAAACTTGTGCTTTAAAAATATATTACTATTTGAAGGTGATGCTAAACTAATCTCTCTTGATTTCATTGAGGTTCAGACCTACACACTTACAAATTTGATGATGCACTTTTCTCATTGGAAGCAACTAACAAAACAAATTGGCATGTTTATAGATTAGGACATCATTATTACTTTATGTTGAATAATTATTTCTCGTGCTGAGATTAAATTAACATTTGCCTGGTTATTATTTTTGTCTTTACTAAAATAAAAATGATTTGTAAATTGTATTGATATCGTGACTGAAAGAAAGCAAGTAAATGTTGACAAGATAAAATGTCAGAGTTTTTTAGGATCTTTTTTATCATGGATTGATTTACATAACAATAAGAACAATTCTTACAGGAAGGATTTTAAAGATGGATTTTTAATACATTTCAAGACATAATAACATTTTGAGCATTATTCCTAGCTCTGGTTGAGGTAGATATAAGCTATCGGGGAAGCTCTCAGTCTTTGATTCTGAGTGACTGATGGGTGGGGGTTATTGGCCACTGGTTGCACACATCTTCTAAAATTCCTGGAATAGATACTCTTCCAACTTACCAGCAGCGACTAAAGGCACATATTCCCCAGTTGTCTCTGGATAGTACATGTTCAAATGATATTGATGTGTAATTTCTTCATATTCAGATTTGAGATATGACAGCAAGGAATTGAAACTAGGGTTTCTTTCCACAGGCCTAAAATCCAAGGAGTTTTATTATTCTGTTAATGCAAGTTTGGAAATGCAGTATTTTTGAACTTTGAAAGTGGATGGTTGTCTTTTAGACACTTTAGAGAGATTGGATTTGTATTTCCAGTTGTTTGAATGCAGTATTTCAACATGAATACTGTTGGTTCAGATTTAAAAGTAGTCACGGTAGCGTAGCGGTTAGCGCGATGCTATTACAGCGCCAGCGATCGGGGTTCGATTCCTGTCGCTGTCTGTAAGGAGTTTGTACGTTCTCCCGTGTCTGCGTGGGTTTCCTCTGGGTGCTCTGGTTTCCTCCCACATTCCAAAGACGTATGGGTAGGTTAATTTGGTTTTAAAATGGGCGGCGCGGACTCATTGGGCCAGAAGGGCCTGTTACCATACTGTAAATAAAAAAAAATTTAAAAAAAACAAACTTGCTTTGAATTCACAAGATGGTTCCTGGACAGTCAGCTTCATACTGAGCTTCATTCCTCTGCAGCTCTATCCTTGGTACTTTTTGTCCTTTCTCTTCTAGTCTACATTTTAAAGCTGAAGGTTTACCTGGGCAGAGGCCCCAACTCTGTGTGGAGGCCCCAACTCTGTGTGTGTCCTTTGTTATCATAGTGCTCTTATTGACAACAATCCTAGTTCACTGCCTTCAGAGTTCCTGGCTGCTAACAGACCTGTGCAAATATTTCCTCCAGTATAAAACTCAGCATAACTCTGCTGCTGAGTCATTTTAAATATTAAATGAGCACTGGATCAGTTTCTCAAATCTAGCTTCCATTTTCCTGGATTCAAAACTTTACATGTAGAACCTCTGCTGCTGTGTCACGTTTTTGTTTCCCAATTGGTTAAATCAAAGAAACTGTCATTAGTTTACAACACTAGCCCTGCTGCTGCGACTGATCAGCCTACTGATCAGTCAATTAAGCCAGTCCAGTTCCTGGCGAGAGTTTCACACTTCTAGGCTGAAATATTTATTGTCCTGCTCTGGTATTTCATGGTAAGGTGACCATCAATTTCACATTTACCATTTTTCTCCTGTGACTGTTAATGCTACTGCTTGGAATATTCGCCCCTGTGAAGGTTCTCCCACCAGAGCATCCTCGGTTACTATACCCTGCAAGTATCTTTAGGGCCTGATTAGATTAACTAAAACACTCCAAGCTATGTTCTTGACTGCCAAATTTGCTGACTGTTGAAGGATCATTCTAGAATGCAACAATAAAATGTGGCAAACTCTCTTCTTCTGCCTTCTCCTTAAACTCCAACAGAGCAGTGGTTAAGTTACCTGATACGCAATATAGAGACTTGAGACCCATGTTCAAATCCCACCAAGGTAGCTATGGAATTTAAATTTAGTTAATCATCTGGAACTTGGAAAAATAGCATTATCTGGTCTTAGGAATGGTGACATTAAAAACCCATCAGGCTCACTAATCTCCATCAGGGAGGAAATCAGCCATCCTAACCTGGTCTGGCCTATCTCTGGCTCTAGATCCATCTCCTCCTCATCATTGCCCTCACTCGTGTAGTTAGCATGCCCTCTGAAATGGCCAAACAACCAACGCACCACCACCTTCTCGAGAGGTAATTAGGAATGGACAACAAATGCTGGTCTTACCAGAAATGCCCAGTATGAACAAAATAGAAAAAAAAGTGCAAAGGCCTTATGGACAATTGAAATAAGAGAGAATGCGGAAATCTCTAGCTGGTTAGGCAGCAACTGTGGACAGAGAAACAGAGTTAATGTGATGCGATGCGTTTGTCCAGAGAGCAATTGTAGTTGTGGATCCTCAAGATCTCCTGAAAGATTCTTTTATATTTAAGGTATTTTTGTCATTACTGTTACCCTGAAATAACACTGCATTACCAATGTAAATAAGTTAAAAAGCATCTTTACTTGTTCTTTGCCCAATAGAATGCTTTGAAGTGAAACTAATTGAATTCATAGTTCAACCTGGATGAATAAACTGTATTTTTTTATGTGTACTTCCCTTAGCCACTTCACAAAACATTGTAGAACTTCTTATATATTTGCCAGTGAGTCTGTTCAGCATTGAATTGGACCAGGTACCCCAGAAATTCATAGTAATATCCATAACCTCCTCCTTTCTCCTTGTACCCTCATTGCTTTTTGTCAATTAATCTCTCCTGCAATTTATCCCTTCACAGACCTTCCATTTTTCTTCTCTTTCTTTATACTTTAAAAATTGTTTATCTGTCAGTTTGCTTACCTCTTATTTTTCCCCATTTCATGTAAGTAACAGGGGATCATTGCCAGCTCCTGGTGCAGCAAATTCCCTTGAACCGCCCTGCAAATTGTTCCCTCCTCATTTGCCCATCAGCTTCTCCTTTTGACTTCTGACAAATGTTCGCCATTGGTGGACTTCGACATTTCCCTCCTCAGACGCTGCCCAACCCGTTTTCTTAAATATTGATATTATTCACTTTAATAAATGTGTTCTGCGATTCGTAACGAATTTTGGGAACACTTGAGCGGTGCAAATGCGGGTTTACTTCAGCGTTGCACGGGTGGGGATAAAGTTGGGAGCGATTGGACGGCGTGGCCGCCTGCAGGCGCGGGCCCTTTAAATCTCCTGCACAGGGAGCAGCTGCACCTGGAGTCGCTGGGTTGGGCATGTGCATCCGGGCCCGCGCCCACCTGAATGTACACACCTGTTTCCAACGAGGCGGAAGTTTGTGCTGAGAGGCGGTGGAGTGATCCCGGGCAGGGTTCTACGCTGCCGCGCCGGGAGGAGGCAGGGGGGGGTGGGCTGCGGGTCAAGGCAGATCCTGCTGGCCTGTGAAAGCTTCGCCCTCGGTCACTGGCGAGTTTGATAACTATCTAATGACTTGCTGCGTGGAGGAAGAATCCAGTCACTCCAATGAGCGGCGAGTCATTGAAGAGCTGCTCCAGATTTCCTTTGAGCTGATTCCAAGTCCAGTTATCCAGAGAGCGAGACTGTGCCCAGGATTTCTGCGGTGGCTTATCAGTCATTCACCCACAAGTTAGTACGGCACCTCCAGAATTCAGCACATTGGGTAAGCTGACACTTACTGCCTTAAGAAACAAACTTTGCTTTAAGAAACAAACTTTTAGGAAAACAAAATACACATGCACTCGCTCACACACTTTCACAAGACGGGTACATATAGTTTAAAGTAGGTTGCACCATGCTGTTAATCTGGACTTGCACTATAGTTAGGATTCTGATGTGATTAAATGGAGTGTAGCTCAACATCGAGGAAGCCGTCAAGGCAGCCACTGCGAGACAGGACTAATAAGACTCATGTCAGTTGAATTGAAGGTGAGCTCCCAGTGCCCACTGTCGCTGGAGTCACGATTGTTACTGTGGGCGGGGGAAGGGTGGCAGTTATCATAGCCCAGGATGTTACAGCATGAGTTCCTCGTTAAGATGTCCTAGGCTTAATTGTCTTCTGTCTGTCAAAAAGGATTTTCAATTTGAACTGACTTTCCAATTTGGAAAGTTTCAACTAATAGTAAAGAAAGAACATCGGTCTACACAAATTGACTCCTATAAATTTTATAATGTCTTGTATTCTGATTCAATAGTATGCTCTAGTTTAATCTAAAATACTGTGCCTGACTGGCACAATTGTTGTTGCTAATACTAAGATCTGCGCATAATCATTAATACTCCAGTTTCATGACGGGCAGTAGGAAATGCAGAATCATTTTTACATTTTTAAAACATTTATTTCCTTGAAGACATTTGTTTGAATGTAAAATACAGATGTAATATTGTTAATGTTTTAATTTAGAGGAAAGTAGAGAAGAGATCAATTAATATTATAAACTGGATTCAGGGAAGTATTGTGGCAGAATAAATTCCTGGAAGTACAATGTCAACTGGATTTATGTAACACTTTGAAGCAGATTTTTTTTCTTTCATGGAATGAACAAAGTTTGTTCTTGGAGCTCTGAGTCAACCTATGTCAGGAGCATGTGGGTGGAATGCTGAAATGGGAAAGTGTGAGCTAGTGATTTATGTTGTCCTCCCTCTCCAATATTATTCCTGTTGATCTAACAAAGCACTGAGAAAGTATCTTGAAATAATGGAAAAATACAAAATTGAATATCAAGGGGTCTTGCACGTAGACTTGTCAGCTCTGAATAACAATACTTGAAATCTGGGCCATACTATGTTTGATTGTCGACCTAAGAATCAATCTACTGGACATGCCCCATTAGGTTTTTCTTCTCTTCCCTCCCTCATCAAGCTGTTTTTTTTCCCATACAGTTATTAGAAGAGTGAAGGGTAGGGTGGTTGGACCTCTAATTAATCTTGTAACCAAAGTATGGGAGTTCCTGAACTGAAGACACAGTGATAACTATTAATCTTTTTTTTGCCTTAAAACAATGCACACCTGATGAAAAGCAACCTTGCCCAGTTGGGCCAAATAGCTTATTTTCACGCTGCTATTTGCATATGTTATTTCATGTTGGTCTAAAGGAGTTGTGCCTTCTGGATACCATAACTATGAATGACTATGCATTTACATGATTTCTTTTTGATACTCTAGTTACTGTGCAAATACAAGCCTTAGAATAAATAACTGTAACTGCATTAATTTGTATGCACACAGTGCATGAATCATGCTGTTCAAATGTTTAACCCAAAAATGCTGTTGTGATGCACTTTGTAGGAGTGGCTGATGATTGTGCTTTTCAAATGCTTGTATTTGCATAATGCAAGGAAACTGAATCTTTCTTAAGAACAATTTATAGCAAAAAGGAATTTTGTTACTCATCTATTGAACACTGTCAAGAAATTAAAAGCTTCTCTTGCAGCTAAGGGAATAATGGATGGTGAAGGAGCAATATGAAGAAAGTTCCCTTTCTACCATCCTGTTACAGTGGTTCTTTGTCCTTTAGCTCTGAGGGTCCCATTTTTTTTTGTTTTGCTGCAGCTCCCTGCCTGCCACTTTGCAGATAATGAAGGGTTGCTTAAGAGTTTTCACCATTTTGTCTTACTGGTGAATTTTCAGATTTGTGGCTTGCATTTCAATCTTGGAAAAATTAGGGGAAGATATCCAGCATTGGGAATGTGCCTATCTTGTATAACAATGATTTGACTTTTTATTTTTCAGGTTTTAAGATTTTAACACTTCATGAACATTTCAGTGGTCTCTTTGCTTCAGGGAGCTGAATATTCTTCTAAACTTTGAAACAGCATTTCTGGAGTGAATTTTAAAAATAAGGATGCCTCCAATTCGAAGGCTCTTAAGACGACGTTACTTGCATTGGAAACTCATTCTTGCAGCTCTTGTGTTCATCACGTTTTTATTTCTGATGCATAGGGAAGTAGTTGGGACCGCTACACAAGAGCCATGGCTGAAAGAAATGGCAGTGAAAAAAGACAAAGTTCTGCACATGATGATGGGAGCAGTGAACAATTTAAAAGATGCAATTCCAAAAATGCAGATAGGAGCCCCTGTCAGAGAGCAAGAGTCTTTAAACTTCAAAAAAACCTGTTTGCCTGGATATTATACAGCAGCAGAACTGAAATCCTTCATGGAGCGGCCACCTCAGGATCCGAATGCTCCTGGAGCTGGAGGAAAGCCATATCACACTGATAACCTGTCTCCAGAGGAACAGAAAGAAAAAGATCGAGGAAATGAGAAACACTGCTTCAATGCTTTTGCAAGTGACCGAATTTCTTTACATAGAGATCTTGGACCTGACACAAGGCCACCTGAGTATGCTTGCATTCCAATATGCAGTGATAATTACTTTTAACCTTATTATTGGTATTAATAACTTAAAATCAAAACAACTTAAGTATTAAATTATCATAGAATCTAGAACCAGAATAAAGATGTGTACATGAAATGTGAATGAGAAAGCATTTTAGTATAAAGAATAAAGAAAGTCTATATAATATAAATGGAAGCATTCTGAGGGGATGTAAAAACTAAGACCTATACATGCACTGATCTTTGGGAGGATAAATGGTGGGGGAGGGGAGGGGGAAGGAAGGAGAATCTTTTCAAAAAGGTTATGACATCCTGGACTTGATATCAGGAATACAAAGCAAGGTGATGCTTATGTTGGACCTCAGTTGGATCCATTTCTGGTCAGTGCACATGGGATCATGTGAAGATAGAACAAGGTGTAGAAAAGATTTATTAGCATGTTGGTTAGGTTGAGTTTAGACTTCAGTTACATGGATAGATGAGGTTGTCTCATGGAGCACTGAAATTTGAAAGACAATTTCGTATGTTCAGTATCCTGAAGGATATAGGCATAATGGAGAAAGAATAATAGTCGCTATCAATGGTAAGGTTTTGAACAGTAGAATACAGATTGAAAGCAGTAGCATGAAAAGTAATATTCCTACTGTGAGTAGTTACAGTTTGGAATTTGCTGCCAGGAAGATTGGTAGAAATTGATACAAATATTGCTTTCAAAAGGGATAAATGTTTAAGGGATGAGAAATTGTGGGATTATGGTTGGGGATTGGGGAGGGGGCAGGCAGATGGGAATCCAAAAGAAAAAGTGAAGATGCTGGAAACTGAAGTAAAAGCAAAATATGCTGGAAACACCCATCAGGTCAGCACTGTCAAAAAAGAAAAAAATATTTCAGGTTCTAGACCTTTCATCAAAATTTAGGAGTTTTGTATTGGCTAGTTAGGTCTTGCAGAGGGCTTGCTTGGGTTCAGTGGGTGAAATGACCTCCTTCCATGCTTTAACAGTTTTCTAATTCTCTCTGGAGTTGGATATCTAATCTAAACTGCTAATTACTCCTATTTAAATGATTTCACACATTACAATAATTGAGTTCCCATTTTGGGATTATTTTGTTTTAAATGTGAAAATGTTTACAGTAGTCCAAATAAGCAAATGTCTATTTCATTTCCTTTAAATTATTAAAAAGTGGTTCATTTTGATAGGTCAAATATGATGGCAGAATATAGTCTTAATGGTAGGACTCTTGGCAGTGTGGAGGATCAGAGGGATCTTGGGGTCCGAGTCCATAGGACGCTCAAAGCGGCTGCGCAGGTTGACCCTGTGGTTAAGAAGGCATATGGTGTACTGTCCTTCATCAATCAGGGAATTGAATTTAGGAGCCGAGAGGTATTGTTGCAGCTATATAGGTCCCTGGTCAGACCCCACTTGGAGTACTGTGCTCAGTTCTGGTTGCCTCACTACAGGAAGGATGTGGAAGCCATAGAGAGGGTGCAGAGGAGATTTACTAGGATGCTGCCTGGAATGCGAAGCATGCCTTATGAAAGTAGGTTGAGGGAACTCGGCCTTTTCTCCTTGGAGCGACGGAGGATGAGGGGGGACCTGATAAGAGGTATATAAGATGATGAGAGGTATTGATCGGGTAGATAGAGGCTTTTCCCCAGGTCTGAAATGGTGGCCACAAGAGGACATAGGTTTAAGGTGCTGGGGAGTAGGTATAGGGGAGATGTCCGTGGTGAGTTTTTTACTCAGTGGTGAGTGCATGGAATGGGCTGCTGGCAACGGTGGTGGAGGCGGATATGATAGGGTCTTTTAAGAGACTGTTGGATAGGTACATGGAGCTGAGGAAAAATAGAGGGCTATGGGTAAGCCTAGTAATTTCTAGGGTAGGGACATGTTTGGCACAGCTTTGTGGGCCGAAGGGCCTGAATTGTGTTGTAGTTTTTTTCTATGTTTCTATAATTCAGAATTGTTCATGCAGTTCAGTTATTGTGTACACCACATGTTTCATTTCTAATTAAGTCCTGTAAAACTATATATTGATCCAATTGCTTACCACATTTTTTAAAGCCATGAAAAGCAATACTAAATACTTCACATTCTTATCATAGTGATGAACTTTAGTTATACCACAGTACTTTTGCATTTAGAAAGGGGGATATTTGGATACAGACTAACTTTGCTGTGTTTATAAAATGTAGGTATGGCATGTACAACTTCAGAACAAATGCCCTCCTAAATCAAGGATGAAATATTTATCCTTAAGTTCTATTACGTGCAGAAGTTAAGGGTTAAGTTGGGTGATGGCCCTTTGGCTCAAGAATAATAACATTTTTCATGAATTTCAACTCTATAAAATCCTTAGTGTTTGTTTTTTGTCCAGATGCATTGAGCAGAAGTTTAAAAGATGTCCTTCCATGCCCACTACAAGTGTAATTATAGTGTTCCACAATGAAGCTTGGTCTACACTGCTTAGAACTGTTTTCAGTGTAATGCATACATCGCCTGCTATGGTTTTAAAAGAGATAATTCTGGTTGATGATGCAAGTACGGATGGTGAGTCTGAGCCTTATTACCCATATTTTTTTGTGTGTACTATCTTGTGCAGTGGCAGTCCTGTGGTGACTTTGGTTAATGCTCTGAGAACTGTTAACTAATGGCCCAGTTGATGACATTGGTTGTGATTTAAGAACTTCCCCATTATATGGCTGTGGTGATCAGGAGCAGACAATGCAGCACAAACTACTCTCTATGTAATACTTTAATAAGAAGGGGCTAATACACTCTGTCATGCTAGATACAATTATCTAGCTTCAGCATCTTAAATATAAAATTATAATTGTTGCTCTACTGAAGTAATGAGCCGTACAAAAGAAGTAGTTGCACATTTAATGAAAATTGACAAACTTCCTATATCTATTTTTTTAAATCTGAAAATATCCTGAAAATGGGTGAATAACAGTAATTTTTGATTAACATTTCATAAGTCTTCAAATTCACTTTAAATACTTAAGAGTCATTGAAATATCAGCATTCAAGTATGTATTAGAAAATTGGGCTTAAATGTTTTACTGTATATCAATTTAGAGTGAATATCCTGAGATTCTCCTTCATTATGATTTAATTGCATCTATTAAGACAATGAGCAATATCCTGGAATTACATTGATTTAAATCAACTAGATGTTTTTGTGTACTTGTATTCATGAAGGGACAACTTTGCATATGGAATGAATGACTTTGTTCTATTGTAGTTAATTCTTTACTTTTTATTCCAGCTGATGTTCATTAAAGTAGGTGCAGTTGAACTGTAGGTTAACAAAATACTTCTATCTGCAGATTACTTAAAAGAAGAATTAGATAACTATGTGAAGCCATTTCAAATAGTTAAAGTTGTTCGGCAATTGGAAAGGAAGGGATTAATTACAGCAAGATTGCTGGGAGCCTCAGTGGCCACAGGAGAGGTCTTGACCTTCTTGGATGCACACTGTAAGTTGACCAGTTTTGATCCTATGGAAGCTATTTGGGGGGAAAAAGATAAAGAATCAAGGCATAAGCTATTAGACCTGAGAAAAATAGCTTGAGAGTTTGTTTACTTCAATTAGATTTCACACTTTTAAGTAACTTGGACTGGTTTAAGTTTTACAATATCAGAGAGAGCCTAAGTGAAAGCAGTTAAATGAGATTTTTTTTAACCTTGTTTCTCTCAATCCGATTTAACAAAAACAATGGATGTGATGAGAGTATTTTACTGAAAGTTTATTTGTCATTTCCCCAAACAATTTGTACCTTTCCATATAGTAAGATGTGTTTTATTTATTGATACCAGTTTTGTGAGAGTTGAAGTTGTTTGTCATCTGGAAAGGAAGGATGTAATGCTAAAGTAATATCTGCAGAAGAAAAGGAGAACTTTTAATAGCTGGCTTGTCAAGAAATACTCCATCATGTGCTTGTCACTCTTTCCTTCAATTTAAAGTTGTCCATAGAGCTCACTTGTCTAAAGATAAACTATCCCGTTTTTATTCTGATATATCTCCTTACTGTGATAAATGCAGTAACGGGGTGGCTTCCTTAATTCACATGTTTTGGACTTGTCAGTCTTAAAAAATATCGGACAGAGGTCTTTCATACCTTTTCTGTACTTTTTAAAATAAATTTTAAACTTAATCCTTTGACTGCACTATTTGGGATTGTTGGAGAAAAAGATATAACTTTGAAGGCTTCTGATTTACATATTCTGGCTTTTATAGCCAGGATAGCAGTATTGCTTAAATGGAAGGAAGCTACTCCACCTACGCATGTTCAATGGTTATGGGATGTTATGTCATACTTGAATCTAGAGAAGATTCATTGTTCAGTTTTTGAATCTAACTTAGACTTTCAAACCCTGTGGGGACCCTTTTTGAATTATTTTTAAAATCTCTGATTTGGGGACTAAAATGCAGATATTGGCTGACACTTATGTTTTTTAAGGTTTTTCCTTGCTGTTTCTTCTATCTATCAGCTTCGGGTTTTGGTAGTGGGGGTAGATTTTTTTTTGTAATAAAATATTTCAATTTTTTTCTTTCCTTATTAACTAACTACTATATATGATTATTGATTTAGAATATTGTAATCCTAAGTACGACAATACAATGTATTCAGTAGTATTTTTACTTTTTTGATGCATGTACGCTTTTTTCATGGAGTTAATAAAAATATTGTAAAGAAAGAAATAATTGAAGCTGCTTGGAGCTAAAAATTGATTTCTTGCCATAGCATTCTGAGATTGCTTAAAAATGTAAACTATGGTAAGTCAATTGGAATTGCATACATTCAGCTGAGTATTTTATCTAGAATCAATAAAGCGCAGTCACTAATACATCAAAAAATTTTTCCACAGGTGAATGTTTCAATGGTTGGTTGGAGCCATTGCTGAACAGGATTGCTGAGAATTACACTGCTGTAGTGAGCCCTGATATCTCCAACATCGATCTCAAAACTTTTGAAGTGATGAAACCAAATCCATATGGACAAAATCATAACAGGGGTAACTTTGATTGGAGTCTGTCATTTGGATGGGAATCTCTTCCTGATCATGAGAAAAAAAGGAGAAAAGATGAAACTTATCCTATAAAGTAAGTTTAAAATGTTCAAAATGTACATTCAATCTTAATTTTGTACTATGAGTGCAATCCAACAACTACATCATAGAACCATAAACATTGATGATGCAGAAGGAAACCATTTGGCTCATGTCCATGCCAACCAAAAATTGTAATTCTCAACACTTGGCTTAATGCCCATTGGTGTGACTTTTTCGAGTGCTTATTCAAATACTTTATTTTTTAAAAAAAAAATAGCTCCATCAACCTTTCAGGCAATGAGTTCCAGACCCTTTTACTCCCTGAATGAGGTCGTTTTTTTTTTCTTCAACTCCTTTCTAATCCTTCAGTCACTTCATTTAAATCTGTGTTGGCTCATTACTGACAAGTGGAAATGGGTCTCTGTTGTTTACTCTCTTGCAGACCTTTCTCTTCATTTTACATTCTGTTTCCTTTTGTTCCAAAGAAGCTAACTCCAATTTAGGCAATCTCTTGCATCTATAATTCTCCATCCCTGATAAAGTTCTCATAAATCACGTCTGTACTCTTCAGTGCCATCTTCTCCTTTTCTCCAGTGTGATGACCAGAATGGTGGACTGTACTTGAGCTGTGGTCTAATTTTGCAAGAAGTTGAGCATGAATTAGACGATACTTTGTCAGTTAATTTTTTTTTGGACAAGAGACTCCCTGAATTCTGGAAAGTATAGCAAAAGAGATGTGTAAGATATTGGTTCTTTCCCTTATTTTGCAGGTCACCGACATTTGCTGGTGGGCTATTTGCTATCTCCAAGCAATATTTTGAACTCATAGGTGCTTATGATGATCAGATGGAAATATGGGGTGGTGAGAACATAGAAATGTCTTTCAGGGTAAGCATTTGGTTTGTTTTATTTTGATGTTATGCATGAAATTCTCAAATTGGAATATTTAGAAGCCTTATGATGCCATTCAATCTTAAAAGCTGCTGTATTTGTATAATTTGAATCTGGAAACATGGAAGCATAAAACTGGGGACTTAATATGGGTGTTTGTGAAGAATTTGTTTATGTTCACTATTTAATTTTGTTCAGTAAGTCTGTTCTGAGGTTGTGTGGCAAGGCTTGCCATAGTTCTTAACACTGGGACTGTGTTCAGTCAGTCAAGTTAAATTTGAACTTTTGAGATAATTGTCAAAGCATCCCAGCAGCAAAAATTATTTATATATAATTTTTGCTGTTTTTTTTATATTTATATATAACATTTTTGCTGTTGTGTTTTAAATATGTTTTATTTACACTCACTCTCACTCTCACTCTCTCTCTCTCACAAAATATGTCACTAAATTAAATTCAATGCTTTATATTAGGATGATTTATGCACGTGCAAGTGTTCAGCTTTTGTTAAATATGAACAGCTTTCTTTTTTATCTCCTTTCCGTGTACGAGAAAGGAAAGTTAAAAGTATTCATGAATTTAATTGCATTGTATTCATTGAAGATAGCCATGTGCATTGCACACAAGACTCAAACTAATAGGTATAAAACAAACTTGATATGTGACCTTTATACTGCTCAATGAAATGTACTACATTAACCTTTGTCCGACATGTGCACAGGGCATATTTCAAGGAATTATGGCATTGGTTTCCCATTGTAATGTAATTTATTATCACCATGACAATGTATGCCTAGCTTTTTTAAACGGACTGATGTATGCTCCTGCACAAAAAATAAGTGGAGAAGTACTTATGAAGAACATATTTCATAATTGAAAGGAAGGGGAGCCATTTGAAGTGATTGCCTCTGGTATGGGTATAATGGTCTAAGGTTGACTGTTTTAAAATGCTTCTTGAAGCACTAAAGGATGTTATACCTCTTTCAGCACACAGCCACCTCCTGCAATGAATTACCCTGGGATTCTACTGCAGGCCAGCATTTACCCAGTGCCTACAGTGTGCACCACGTAACAAATGTTAGCCAGCAGAAAATAACTAATAAGGAGAAATCTGCTTTATGAAAATATTATCTTTTTGCCACTCTATTGCTGATCATTCCAGTGTCATCTTCCAGAGCCATCAAACCAACATTCCAAAAATCTTCATACTACTTCTACCCAGAACCATTTGTTTCCCTTTTTCCCTACCCACGCCTCCCCCCACCCCCACCCCTGCTGTGCACCTTATTTGTGCCTATCTTACATGGGCATGTATTTGCCTACTTCTAACCACTACCCTCCTCGTTGTAGCAGACTCTTCTGGAGTAGAGAAGTTTGCAGATGGCCATAAGGTGTTCCTGAACTCTATTACCTGGGTTGTTGGCTTTGGGCTGTACCATCTTGCTATAAATGGATTGGCTTGCTTACTGGCAATTACAAGGACATGGTCAGAATGGCAGGGTTAAATCATGAACTCTATCATCCTAAGAAAAAGATTTGTATTCTTTGGAGCCATTGATCTAAAGTTGGAATTTGGCTGGTCCAGCAAGTGATGGACGACATTGCTGGAATAAATAGTACCCTCAAACCCTTTGCAAACAGTGGAATCCAGAGCCATGATGACGGTAACTGAGCCTGAATGGCAAAAGTTGAGAATTAATACTGCAGCACTCAGACATCAGATGGTACCTGCATGTGCTGGAGCAAAGGCTGTGACCTTTCAATGATTCTCTCCAGGTTATTGAATAGTGGTCTGGACTTGTTTATTCTGGAAATGATAGACCTGAAGCTCCATTAGAAAGAAAGAAAATTTAAGAGATAGAAGCAAGAGTAGACCATTCAGCCATCATTTCTACTCTGCCATTCAATGAGGTCATGGTTGATCCTCTATTTCAGTGTCATTTTGCTGCACTAACAACATTTCACTTGATCCCTTTAATATCTAAACATCTGTAAGTCTCTGTTGTTAATGTTTTTCAACCAAGCTTCCCCAGTCCTGTGGAGAATTCCAAAGATTCACGAACCTCTAGGTGAAGAAGAAGTTTCTTCTCATCTGTCTTAAACGGCCCACTCATTATTTTGAAACTGACCCCATGTACATCAAAACACACAGTGAAATGCATCTTTTCATAGTGTTCTTGGGGCAGCCCACAAGTGTCACCAAGCTTCTGTCGCCAACATAGCATGCCCACAGCTCCTAACCTGTATGTCTTTGGAATGTGGGAGGAAACTGGAGCACCCAGAGGAAACCCACGCAGACATGGGGAGAACGTCCTTACAGACGGTGGCCGGAATTGAACCCAGGTCGTTGGCACTATAATACCGTTACGCTACCTTGACACTTACTTCAGCAGAAACATTAACTCTGCATCTACCCTGTCAAGGTTCTTGAGAATTTTGCATGTTTTAATGAGATCTCGCA
This sequence comes from Pristis pectinata, assembly GCF_009764475.1. Lineage (NCBI taxonomy): Eukaryota > Metazoa > Chordata > Chondrichthyes > Rhinopristiformes > Pristidae > Pristis > Pristis pectinata. The sequence continues at coordinate 35,229,726 of NC_067405.1, read as the reverse complement.
TTCTTCTTGTCTAAAGAAGGTATAGCCCAAGAAAATAAAACTGCAGATGCTAGAACCTGAAGCAAAAACAGAAATGCTGGAAGAACTCTGTAGCCAGGCACCATCTGTGGAATGAAAACAGTTAACATTTTAAGTTTGGGAACATAAGGGAGTCAAGGGTTACGGGGAACAGGCAGAAAAAAGCTGAAGCCAAGATCGGATTAGATTAGCGGTGGTCTGGTTGAATGGTGGAGCACAACTGAGGGTGCTATATAACCTACTCCTATTTCTTACTGTGGATTTTCATAATTGAGAAGGTAGATGGTTCAATCCATTTTTAGGTTTCAATTTGTCTTTTTGCCTACAGCAAAGTTCTTTCTTCATTGCATTGCCAATTCACTTTGCAAACTTTAATTTTGGGCATCCATTTAAATAGCTTACAACGCTTTTTGTCATTGTCAGCAGTTCACTTCACTGGCGTTTCCTAATTCATCCAAGTTTTAATAAACGCAGTAGAAAGTTGAGCCATTGATACTTGTACAACTCGCACAATTACAGTTCATCAGTATTAAATTGATATTTGAGAAAGATTGAATTTTTCTTACTCCTGTGTTAATGAGAGGAATGATTCCTGGGGGGTGACAATGTCAAATGTTAACAACCAAATCCAGTCTTTCTTTCTCTTTTCTATCTCAAAAAAAGGTGGATACTTTAAATTCTCGGGCCAAGCAGCATCTGTGGAGAGGGAAGCAGAGTTAAACTCTCAGGTTGATGAGCTTTCATCAGAACTGGGCAAAGTTAGAGATGAAACTTGTTTTTAAACTTTAGAGGAAGAAACAGGCAACGAAAAGGGGAAGGCCTATAATTGATGGAGACCACAGACGCTGAATGAGCTTTTTCAGCATTTAGTTTTCAGGAGAGAGTGAATTTCATAAATGGTAGTGGTGCTAGTTGAAAATAACAAAGCCTTCGTGTGGGGCAGTTGTAATTTGGTGGAGATTAATGAAATAAGTTCTGTTCTTGTAACTTTTTATGGAGCTACAGGCATGCAGGATGTCTTTGTGCCTGCCTACTTCAATTTAGTAATGTTAATTCAGCATGTAATTTTTAAAATTTCAAATGTTAATATGCGTTTTGTAGTTTAGTACCCTTTAACATATCCCAATGGAAATATGCCATGGTGCTTCACAGTAGCATATTCAGAAAGCAGTTGACAGAGACTTGGAGCTTTTAAGAAAGGTTGACTAAAAACATATTGGTTGTTTGGTCATTAAGTTGTTGCATTTGCTGGTCTAGATTTTAAATGTGTGTTTTTTGTTCCATGTGTACTTGTAGCTTCCATTTTATTGGGGTTATCAGAATCAGGTTTATTATCACTGACATGTCGTGAAATTTGTTGTTTTGAAGCAGCAGTGCAGTGCAAGACATAAAGACATAAAAATTGCCATAAGTTACAAACATAAATAATGCAATAGAGGAGTAATGAGGTAGTGTTCATAGACCATTCAGAAATCTGATGGTGGAGGGGAAGAAGCTGTTCCTGAAACGTTGAGTATGGGTCTTTGGGCTCCTTACCTCCTCCCCAATGGTAGTAACGTGAAGCAGGCACGTCCTGGGTGATGAGGGTCCTTAATGATGGATGCTGCCTTCTTGAGGCACCACCTGTTGAAAATGTCCTTGATGGTGGGGAGGGTTGTGCCCGTGATGGAGCTGTCTGAGTCTATAACCCTCTGTAACCTCTTTTGATCCTGCACATTGGAGCCTCCATACTAGGTGGTGATGCAACCAGACAGAATGCTCTCCACCGTACTGCTGTAGAAATCTGCATGAAAACTAGTAGCAAAGTTTTTGGCTATGAAGAAGAGCCACATCTCTCTGCTGCAGTAAAGTTATATTGAAGCATATCACTTATACCATGCTTACAAGCAAATGGTTGTGAAGACATTGTTTTTCTGATTCTCAGCATAAGTTCTCAACTGGGCAGGATGATGGTCATTTTGAAACAATTACTTCATAAACGGATAATTTACTTATCAGCTGTTTCTTGCTAGTGTTGATTTAACTGCTTAATTTGTTCATTAATATGTTAGTGTCCTTTTATTCCTTTTTTTACTCATAGGTATGGCTATGTGGTGGACAATTAGAAATTCTGCCATGTTCTGTCGTAGGTCATGTCTTTCGCACCAAAAGCCCCCATACTTTCCCCAAAGGTACTCAAGTGATAGCCCGTAATTTGGTACGCCTGGCAGAAGTATGGATGGATGACTACAAACAGATATTTTACAGACGAAATAGTCAGGCAATGAAGATGTTCAAAGAGGTAGGTGGAATTGTGAAAATGAGCACATGCATAATTTGTTAAATTATAGCAGCTAAAAGACTGAACTAGCAATTGTTTGTAGTTTTTGAGTTTAGAATTTTGAAGATTTTCAAATTAAATGGGTAGAAGAAATGTTCAATGCACCTATTTTCAATTGTACATGTTAACAAAATGACTCGTTTGACATTGCTTTGAAAGTTTATTGCACTTGAAGACCATAGAGAATTAACTCAAAAGCAAAACATTATAGAATCTAACTTACTGCTCCTCTTTTACAAACATCCACCTTGAACTTCTTCTGTTTTTGTTTTCTTTCCTGAATTTTATTTTCTCTTTGCCTTGTTCACCTTCATTACTTTTTCTCTGCATCACAGTCCTGATGAAAGTCATTACTAAGGTACCATCTTGCCAGTGTATTTTCAGAAATTTGATTTTATTTATACTGGGATAAGTGTGGATCACAGCAGTAATGTTTTAGGTCTGTTTTTGAAATCTGCTCAGTTTTTATCAACATTTTAAACTTCAAACTAGTGCATAACTGCTGCCAAATGAATTTCAGTGGGTTGTTTGTATTCTGTACCATCATGGCCACGAGTCATATTGTAGTACTTTTAAGCTTGATCCCCATACATCTTAATAAGAACATTAAAAGGATTTCAGAAAAATCTAGGAAAATTCATGGGATTTGGACATTAATGTAAAAAAAAATTCACTAACTTGACCACCCTTGAGATGATGATGATGATGAGTGCCACTTTGGATAGTTGCAGTGAGTGCTAAAAGTATTCCCAAAGGGTTGTTTTGTAGTTCTTGAATTTTAACCTATTTATGAAGGAATTTAATTCTAATTTGCAGACCAAATTTATTTCTAAATTTCCAGCTACCATTTGTCTCAGCCTCTCAAAATATGAAATTCCACTAGTAAATTTGAATGGAACTAACAAGTTCTTCCACATTTCTGAATCATCAGTAAAAGATTAGGTAATTGATATTTACTACTGCCTTAAATGTTCTCATTTGAGAACTGCACTATTAAATTGCCTATGACATTGTCTGCTATTGGTTTTTTAAATATATTCAGCATTGCTCAAATTTGGGGAAAACAAGTCGAACCTTATTTGCAAAGCTGCTTGGTGCTAAAATTTGCACTGTTGATTGAAGGCAAGTCTGACAATGCACAGTTCAACCAACCAACATGATAGTTTTTGTTGGACAGCATTGTTTATGTTTCCAAATATTTTGAAGAAAAACTACAAGCTGTATCTCTTTGTTTATACTGTGGAAATACCTGAAGGCTTTGTTCCTATATTCGGTGTATTTGTTGTAATATTTAGGGTTTATAAACTTTTTAAAAAAAAATAATTGCATCAACCTGTGTGTGTGTGAGACAGATGCTTTGCTCTTGAATTTGATTCTTTATGTGAAGCTGAAATAAAACACAAAATATTGGAAATACTTAGCAGTTCACATTTCAGGTTGATCTCTCAAGATCAAATTGTATTTTGTTTTGGCAAAACTGTTAACAGTTGTCGGCAGTTAAAAAATTATCACAAATAGAGACTGTCTTTCCTCATCTAATTTTATAGGAAGCTCACAAGGACGGTGAGCTTTGTGTAAATAGTCTTTGAAGTAGACTGGTTGGGGAGTGCAGGAAGGACAGAAAACAGTTTGCAAGGGCCCTAAGCTTTTGCCCTCTTCTCCTGAAGAGAGTTGCCTAGAAATTAGATAAGATTTTATTGATGCACTAATTGGGTGCTGCAAGGAGGGTTAATGCGAAGTCTGAAGTCTCAAAGTCCTGAAATTTGGCCATCCTTGCTTTAAGATGTCACTGTGGTGTATTCCCTTTTTAGAGATGTTAAAACTTGATGGCCATTGTTAGGGTCCCAGCAGCATTTGTATTCATGTACTTGGAATGAGGTCTCACCACAAGGCCCTTCATATGCCAGCAGATAGGGGGTGGTTAAGGAAAACGGGGTATTTTGGAAGGTGAGAAAAATAGGGGGTGGAGTGGCGGGGGTCACAGGGATGTAGGAGAGGAGGATGAGGAAGAGTTTTAAGGCATATGGGATCCATGGAGGCATGGTAGATTGGATTCAAAATTGGCCTGGCTATTGAAGAATGTGGTGGTGGAGGGGTGTGTAATTCTGACAGGATGTCTGTGACCAGTGATGTTCTGCAGGGAGAAGTGCTGGGACCTCTGGATGAAAATGTAGGTGGGATGATTAATAAGTTTGCAATGTGCAGACTACACATTGGTGGAGTCGTGGATAGTGAGGATGGTTGTCAAAGGATACAGCAGGATGCAGATCAGTTGGAAATGTGGACAGGGAAATGGCAGATGGAATTTAATCCAGGTAAGTGCGAGCTGTTGCACTCTAGGAGGTCAAATGTAAGTTGAAAGTATATAGTAAGTGGCAGGATCCTGAGAAGCACTGATGTACAGAGAGTTCTTGGATTGCAAGCCCATAGCTCCCTGACAGTGGCAACACAAGTAGATAGGGTGGTAAAGATGGCGTATGGCATACTTGCCTTTATTGGTTAGGGCATTTAGTATAAAAATTGGCAAGTCATATTGCAGCTATACAGAACTTTGATTAAGCCACATTTTGAGTATTGTGTGCAGTTCTGGTCACCGCATTATAGGAAAGATATGGATGCTTTGGAGAGGGTTCAAAAGCAGTTCTAACAGTTATGAATAATAAGTCTGGACCTTGCGGGTACAGAAAAGGTTTACCAGGATGTTGCGTGGATCTGAGTGTGTTAGGTACAAGGTTGGTCAAACGTACATTGTTTTCTCTGGAATGTTGGAGGCTGATGAGTGACCTGATAGAAGTGTATAAAAGTAAGACAGCCATAGATAAGGTAGATAGTCAAAGGGCAAATGCCATGATTGAGCTAGGATTAAGCTGGGGGCCATGATCAGACCAGGTGTTATGTTGACAGCAATTGTTAACACGATAAAGTTTGCAGTAAAAAGTGGTTCAGTAATGATCACATCCCAGCAATGCCCCTTTTGAATCGTGAAGGATTTGCTGCTTTGAGCATGATGCACTCCTCGTTTTTAATGCAAGTAAATTACAAAGATTGCAAGTTGTGACCTTTTGATCTAATCTCTTGTCATTAAAACAAACCACACACTTTGGCATCATGGCATGTGAGAAATACAACAGAAAATGAAACCTGTGTTGGGGTGGATTGCTGCAAGAAGAACCTGGTCCAATTTCCTGATGGGAAGTACTTCGACCAGCAATGGGCATGAAGCAAATCTGTTTTGTGTGATTAATATTTTCTTAAATATACTAACGAGTCTAATTTCCAACTGAATGTAACCTTTGAATGGAGTGGATGGAGGGGGAGAAGTTGAATAGTTTAAATAAGCAGATAAAGGAAGTGGAAAGAAGGAGGAAATTTTGGGAAAAGAAATGGCAAAGCATGGGCAAGAACTAGTTAGGAATGACTTTACCACTTGGTGACATGCAATGAATGATCCACTTTCATATTATTTAAATTGTGTATCAGTGCTTGGATACATTGAATTTGGTTGTCCAAAGGATTTGATATTCCTCATTTGTTTTCCTTAATTGCTTCACTTTTCCCTCTTGTTTCCCAGATTAAATGACTGGTTGCAATTGCACATTTTTCAAGGTAGAAAAGTGTGAATGTGATCTAATGCCATATCACTCTGCAGATTGCCAGCAGGGATACTATTTCATTTAGGGTGGGTTACATGTGTGGTTTGTTATTCGTATCTTTTCTCCATTGTGATCAGTTTGTTTAATCCCATCTTCCATTTACTCTTCCCCCCCCCCCCCCAACCTTTTGCCTCCCTGTGTGTGTTCATAACTTTAGATTGAATAAAACATTGCATGTTAATTTAAATCTTTTATTTTGCTGCTTGTCCTTGAGTCATATTAGAACATTGTTTATGAGCTTTTTGAGTTCTTATCCAAGTATTAAAGTAGTTACTGTTCTGTTACTTCCACTAACCAAAAAAAATTGTTTTGATGGTACTTCTCATACCACATGAACTATCTTTGGATCCTTTTTAAGAAAAACAATGGATTGCTTGTCCATATTGTTCATATCTGTCTATAGAAATGAATTATCAAATGTTTGTAATATACAGAATACAAGATAATTCAACAAATACAACTAGGTCATTCTTTGGAAATTGGCAGCTTTCGACATGCAATATTAATGGATGATTCTATGTCTGAAGTTGAGTGGCTTAATTCTGGCAAACTGAAAATGCCAAGTTTAAATCTCATTTTATCTTACTCAGTAAGAAAATTAGTAAATTGCTTTATTCTTGTCACATGTACTGGGATACAGTGAAAATCTTCTGCATGTCATCCATGCAGATAGTTATCACATCAGTGCATTGAGGTAGTACAAGGGAAAGCAATAACAGAATGCAGAATAAAGAGTTACAGAGAAAGTGCAGGCAGCCAATAGGGTGCAAGGTCATAATGAGGTAGATTGTGAGTTCGAGTCCATTTTACTGTACTAGGGGACCATTCATTAGTCATAACAGCAGGATAAAAGCAGTCCTTGAGCCTGCTGGTAAGTGCTTTCAGGCTTTTGTATCTTCTGCATGATGGGAGGGGGGAGAAAAGAGAATATCTGGGGTGGGTGGGGTCTTTGATTATGTTGGGTGCTTTACTGAGGCAGTGAGAAGTGTAGACACAGTCCATGGAGGGGAAGCTGGTTTCTGTGATGTGCTGAGCTGTGTCCACAACTCTGCTGGTTCTTTGCATTGAAAAAATTTTGCTGCTACTCAATTTGGATATTAACATGTATATTATGTGCTTTTTGGTATTGGAGCCATTAAAAGAACCTTTTGCATCATACGTTGCTCACAAGAATGGAGACTCCAGAGGCTGTAAAACTAAATCATCAAATGTTCATGTAGCTTTCAGCAGAAACTGCTACATTGCCCATGATCTTAGAAGTTGCATTAATTGTTTCAAAGATTTGGCACCAGAAGGATGGGATGAGCAGCTGCCTCCTTTGCTGTAGTTCTGTTTATTGGAGGAATAGAAACAATTTTAAAAGAAACACAAATGAATTGCAAATCTCACAGCAGAACAAAATTATGTAATTTTTGAGAAATTAACTTCTACATCTCCATTTTCCTATTCTTTTCCCATATCCCTGATTCCTTTAATGTTCCAGATATTATTAATTCTAATTTGCAATTCTTCATCAGCTGAGTAAATACCTCACTCTGGTATAGATAATTCCAATGATTCTCAGCTCACCAAGTGAAGAAATTTCTCTGCATCTGAATCCTTCATCTGGAGACAGTGACCCCAAGTTTTAGACTTTCCATCTGGGGGACACCAAACTCTCAAAATCTCAGCTTTTCAGTCTTCCTCAATATTGTTTCATTTTTCAAGCATCAGTAACCAAGGACTCTTGCACATTCTCGCCTATTATGATGGATCTCCTGCTGCCTCCCCACACTCAGACTCTCCCTCCAAAATCCTGTATCTAGATTGAGTAGCAACAGAATCTTTTCAATCTCATTTTAATGAAAAATCAAATAACAAAGTCAGGAACAATGCTAGTTGTACAATGATCAGTTTTTATTCTGGTCCTCTGTGCATGAAACATGGTAATGCATGGAGGACCTCAACACAATGCAGTGTGCAGTGTGTTTGCATCCATGCCCTGTCGTGTTAGTGGGTTGCTTGTGCAGAAGCAGGAATCGGTGAAACCTGCTTCAGGATGACAAGCAGATGCTGCCTGAGCAGATTCTAGGTTCGTGTTGGGAACCCTATTCAAGACTCTGTTTAGATACTTATCCATCTCCCCAATGGGCTCTCAGCTTCTGATTTCATCTAATATCCAACTGGCCACAATTACTTTCCTTTTTATTCATGCTGCCAACCCAATCCCCCACCCTACCAACCAGCAATGTTGTACTTCTAACTATAAGTCCTGACTGCTATCCTCAGATTCTTGTCTGATCATTTCTATTCATCAGTCAGCAATGGATCATGCAAAAGGACCTTCAGTGAAAGACACCTGGCTAGTTGTTCAGAAGCACCCAATGCTTGGGCATCACGTAGTACTGAAGTTCCCAGCAGCAGATGCTCAATGTTCATTGACCTGCCAATAGCTATCTGCTTAATATGCCTAGGAGAGCACCAATTGATTTTTGGGCAATTCTTGTTTTTTTTTAATTGCAGTCCAAAGCCTGTTGGAACACCAGTTTGGGTAGAAGATCTACCTGACTTAAGTTGTGATGGGTAAAGTCAAGTTGCCTGTTGTGTTTTTTTTTAAATACACTTTTTAGATGTAATTTTTATGGCCATATTTTAAAATCATTGTTTGCAATGATGGGGAATTGTTTTGTATGGTTTAGAATGAATTAATTGCTTTATGAATATCAGATTATCCTGCCATATTTGTGAAACTTCATTACTTTGGAAAGTGTTAGCCTTGGGATAAGATTGCTCACATTCAAGAACATAAGAAACGGGAGTAGGCTATCTGGCTCATCGAGTCTCCTCAAGGAGGCTCCTCTACCTAACTATACTGCTATTCCTACACTGACTAACACAGGGCACACGTAATAATCCTGAGGTTACCACCTTTTGAGGCCCTACTTTTTAAATCTATCTCCTAGCTTCCCAAATACAGCTTGTAGGACCTCATACCACTTTCTTCCCTATCATTGGTAGCTACATGCACCACGACAACTGGCAGTTCACCCTCCCCTTCCAGAATGCCCTGCAGCCACTCTGAGACGTCCTTGACCCTTGCACCCGGGAGGCAACACGCCAACTGGGAGCCCTGCTTTCAGCCACAGAAGCTCCTGTCTATTTCCCTTACCATTGAATCCCCTACCACTACAGCTCTGCCATTCTTTTTCCTGCCCCCCTGTGCAGCAGGGCTACTCACGATGCCATGATCCTGGCTACGGCTGCCTTCCCCCAATGAGCCATCTCCCCCAACAGTATCCAAAGCAGTATGTCTGTTTTGGAGGGAGATGAACACAGGACTCCTGCACTACCTTCCTCTTACTGCTCTGCCCATTGGTCACCCATTCCCTATCTTTCCCTGGGCCTTTAAACTGCAGTGTGACCAACTCACTGAACACATTATTCACAACATTCTCAGCATTGCAGATGTTCCAAAGTGAATCCATGCGCAGCTCCAGTGCCATCATGCTGTCTGTCAGGAGCTGCAGCTGGATACACTTCCTGCATACAGTCATCAGGGATATTGGCAGCCTCCCTGATTTCCTACATTGCACAGGAGGAGCATGACACAGGTCTGAGCTCACCTGCTATGACTAAAAAGCTTTGAGGGAAAATAGAGACAGGGAAAAAAAAACCTACCCTCACCTTGCCTTAGTGTTTGCCCCCCCCCCCCCCCCCCCCCCGAAGTAAAACTTCCAAGCACAAGCACAGAGACTCGCTTCTTTTCAAATCTCTCGCTGCAAGCCCTGACTCCTGCAAGGTGAAGTTCACAAGCACAATTTAACTCTCAATTTATTGAGGAAAATTGTGTTGAATCCTCACCTGAGTTGTGTGCCCTTTGAATTCATTAAACGTGATCACTTTGTTCATTGTTGAACATTTGATCTGAATTGTTTTCAACCAAGGCCTAGTCTGTTTTATAAACTGCATCGTTGTTTGTTTCCATGTATTCCTCAATGCGATTACTTGGCATGAATTGATACTGGTTAAACCAATCCAATAATATCCAACTCGTCTGCTTTTTATTTTAGGAATAGCACAAAGCAGAAATCTAGAGATGATTATTTTGTAGATTCTGATCTAAGCTATTCTTCCACAGTTGCTGTGTGTTTCTGCTTTTAAAATGTATAACAAACCAATGTTGTTTTGGGAAAATGAAGAAAACTGAGCTTTCATCTGTATTGGAAGACCTTGTTATTTCAATATGTTAGATGTAATTTAAGAAAAACATTTTGTTTGTTTTGTAACATCAGTGTGGAGGTGGATGACAACTCCTTGTGTCAGTTTGGGCTGGCAGTTTGGAGATAATTGAGCAACTGACTTGAGCAATGTTCTTTCCAAATGTTAAAACTCGGAAATGCTACAAATTTTCAGCAAGTTGTGCACCATCGGCAGAGAGAGAAATGCAGAATAGATGTACTTTGCTGATTTCCCTCCATTGGAAAGGTTATCGATCTGAAACCTTGACTGTTTTCTCTCTCCTGAAATGCTGTCTGACTTGAATATTTCTAGCATTTTGTTTTTATCTCAGATTTTCAGCATTTTCAGTATTTTCCTTTTTGTTTCTTACATGTCAGAAAAAAGAAACTTTGGCCTAGAACCTAATTCATTTCTACATGGTGAAAATATTATTAGACGTTACCAATCTGGATAAGATGTGCACAATTATTAAAAGAAGTATTGTATGCTCCAGTTGTACCTACAAACTAACTAGCTTTTTATCTAGTTGCCCATGGACCATGATTAAAAGTTCTGAAAATTTACCTCCTTTTATTCAATTTATTTACAAAATTTAATTACAAGAGACTGATCTAACTAGAACCTAAAAATACCAAAATGGGCTATATTTTTGGCACAAGAGATGCTCCATTTTGTACCATCTTATTTATAATCGCAATAAATAAAACTACTTTTATTTCCCACATACTTCCAAGATGTTGAGAAAGGTTAAGGGGGAAGGACAATTTTAAGTATTTGTTCCTGTACATCCATCACATTTATTAACCCACCAATATTATATTAGCATTATTACTCAATATTAGTCAAAAGTGTAGACAATTTTGAGAATTTCCATGGATCAAAGAGTGATTACAATGTTATATGGTTGAACCAAACAAAAAGAAGCTTTTTTTTTGCATCCATCCATTGTTCAAAAGTAGTACATTATGCAACTTGAATAATTACTGAATAAGAAATCATTCAAAGTGCTTTTTATTTCATGTTATCTTCAGGGAACATAAATTTATATTAGTGTACTGAGAATACTTGGGAGGAAAAGCTGTTAAGGAATTGGTTAATCTAGCAATTTTCAAAAAGGACCAGTTTATCTAAAGAACATTCTTTTATTGGTCTTGGGCTCTTTAGTTAATGTGACAGGAAGACTATTCAGATAGTCAGTGTTCACAATAACTATTTGGTTTTTTTAAACAGAAAACTTATGGAGACATTACCGAAAGGCTTGAGTTGAAACAACGTTTGCAATGTAAGAACTTCACTTGGTATCTGAAGAATGTTTACCCAGAGGTATTCACACCTGAGCTGTCTCCTCAACATTTTGGTGCAGTAAGTACTTTATATTAAGCATATTGCAAATTAATTTTTGATTATACAAGAATTATTTTGCTGGGTTTTTGGTTGCATTTTGGGCACTTGAGATTTGGAATTCCTTTAAATTATTGGCTTACTTAACATTTCTATCTTCCTAATATTATGCGTGAACAATCAATTATTTGAAAACCTGATTTTTACACTTTACTGGATCACACCTTCATGTCTGCAATCTTCAATTAAATGTCTTCAACCAAAATATAAATTATGCTAAGTCAGTTAATATTTAACCTTCTGAACTAAAAGCTCTGTTCTATTAATATAAAAAGTAATTTACAAAGCTTTGTTCAGTTGATCAATATCTAGTTCTGGTTCTACAATGAGTAACTAATTTTCTTCCCACCCCACCTTGCCTTCAATTTCAGATTAAAAATGCAGGTTCTGGAACCTGTCTTGATGCTGGAGAAAACAATCTAGGTGGAAAACACCTAATAATGTATACATGCCATGGTCTTGGAGGAAACCAGGTAATAAAATCAAATGTATTAAATATATTGATTCAATGTTGGGTAGCTTTGGAGAAATTATGGCTTGGTTATTCTATAGAATATCAAATCATTATCTATGTGGCAGCAAAACTCCAGGCCTGTTTGCTTTCTATGCCACTTAACTCTCTGATAATGCAAAAACTTGTATTCTTTACCACTTTTTATTCTTTTTATCTTTTTATCTTTTACTGTGTTTGTATGCTAGAGAAATAGTCAAAAGCCAAAAATGTTACAAATACTCATTAAGCAGTATCAAATGCTGTTGTGCTTCATTTCCTTTGTGCCAAAGTTTTATAAACAGTTATTTAGCAAAAGTGTGAACCTGTGTAATTCATCAATTTTAGACCAGTAGGATTTGGAGGAAAATCATATTATTCTGCAAATGCCAATTTGATTTTGGTTTAGATTGTGATCCAGAAATGTATCATCATTTGTGGTTCTACTTTTTATTTTGCACCCTAGCTGCTTGTATCCCTTCAGCAGAACTTCCCCCTTTGATTCATCTGAGTTGTTGAAACTGGAAACTACGGACCAGTTGTTCTGACATCAATAGTTGGGGAAAATGCTAGGATCTGTTATTAAGAAAGTGGTAACAAATAATAGTCAGATTAGGTAAAGTCAACATGATTTCTGAAGGCTAATCTGATTAACTAATCTTTTAGTGGTTTGAGGTCATAATTAGCAGAATAGATAAACAAGAACCAGTGGAAGTGATGCATTTTGAAAGGCCTTAGGTAAGGTGTGTCACATGAAATTATTACTTAAAATGATGGTATTGGGGTAATATAGTTGAGTGGATTGAACATTAGTTATTACCGAGAAAACAGTAGGAATTAATGGTCATTATTGTGTTGGGAGGCTTTGACTACTGGATTGCCAGAGGGATTGGTGCTGGGGCCCCATCGTTTACAATCTACATCAGTGATTTAATTGATGAAATCAAGTGTAATGTATCCAACATTCATAATTAAAAAGTTGGATGGCAGTGTGGGCTGTGAGGATGATATTGAGAGGCTTCAGGATATTATTAACTGGTAACGAGAATGGGTAAGGACATGGAAGGTGGAATATAATAGAAATGCAAGGTCGTCCACTTTGGTAGAATTTTTTTTAAATGGTGAGAGGTTGATGTTCAGAGTCCTGATTGTCCTTGTACATAAATCAATGAAGATTAATACGTAGGTACAGCAAGCAACTTGGAAGGCAAATGGTATGTTGGTCTTTATTGTGAGAGGATTTAAGTACTAGTGTATAGGTATCTTATTTCAATTATATATGGTCCTGGTGAGACTGCATCTGGAATATTGTGTACATGCCTGGTTTCCCTTCCTAAGGAAGGATGTACTTGCATTAGAAGGAGTAAAGCAATTGTTTGGTAGGTTTAGTTCTGAGACGGTGTTTGTGTTATGAGGAATAGTTAGACTGGGTCTATGCTCTGGAAGTGATTTCATTGAAACATTCAAAATTCTTATGGCTTCACAGCGTAGATGTGGTGTTGATGTTTTCTCTGACTGGTGTCTTGAGCCAGAGATCAGGGTCTTGAACTAAGGTGTTAGTCCTTCAGGTCAGATATGTGGAGAAATTTCTTCACCTAGAGGCCAGTGAAGCTTTGGAATTCTCTACCCAAGAGATCTGTGGAAGCTTAGACACTATATTCAAGACTAAGATTGATAGGTCTTGAGATGTCGAGGGATTCGAATGATATGGTGTTAGTGCAGAAAAGGGGTGCTGAAGTAATATGAACGGCAGAGTAGTTAAGAGGGGCTGAATAATCTGAAATTTCTGCTATTTTTGTGACTATATTTAAAAATGCAACCCTAAGTCATGATGGACATAGGCACAAATCTTATTGTGTAACTTGAAATTGAGGGTTTTTTTAATTTTAGAGTAATTCAACTAATAGTAAGAATATGTGAACTTTGTTTGCTTTAAATTACTTAATGAATGTGCAGTAGCTCATTGGTTCTTGTTATTCTTTCAGTACTTTGAATATACCTCATTAAATGAAATTCGTCATAATATCCGGAAGGATTATGTATTCATAACTTAAACAACATTGCTTTTCTTGAGGGATGTGCATACAAAAATTCGAACAGCTTTGTTTCAGCAGAGCAGAAGTGGGAACTTAAGGTGATCAATTTACAGATTTGTAATTCATATGTGATATATTTTGAAATTAGTTTTAAAATTGTTATGTTAAAAGTTTATTGTGCAGCAAACTTTTTCAAATGACTTCTAGCTCTCCAGCTATGTTGTAAAGCATATGGGATATTACTTTTGTTTTGAATAATAGGAGCATAATATGCATCTTTGAATGTCAAATCTAAGAGGCCCTTAATGATTAAATAGGGAAAAAAAAAAACGAAGATATTTGTTGTAGTACAGCCTATATAACAGGAAAAGCCCTAGTTCAAATAGAAGTATGAGCTGATGCAGCTGATCCTAGTCAGGGCAGCAGTTAGGTGCAACTATCAGATCGCAAAAATGAATAACTTGAAGAGTGGAGATCTAAACACTAGGTGCTTAGGTCTAGGGATCAAAAAAAGCAACAACATTGACAGTGGTATGAATGTAGTAAGTGTTTAAGATGCCCAATGGTAAAAACCTGAAAAGATACATTAAATGGGCAAAAAGGAAACTGGAATGGAGCATAATTGCCCAAGCAAGATAATTTAACAATAACTATTAGTACTTGTATGGTACCTTTTTAAAGTAGCAACATATCCCAAAGTGTGTCATGAAAATGTCATCAAGTGAGCAGCCACATGAAACATACTATGATAGAAGGTTGCTTAGTCAGCCATAGGCTTTAAAGAGCATCTTAAAAGAAGGAACATGATGTAGAAAAGCAGAACACTTTAAGCAGGTAATTCCAGGGTCCAGTGCTTTGCCAGATAAAAGCATGATCACCAGTGTTGGGGTAACTAAATTCTCAGATGATCAGGGAGCTAGATGGGAAGGGGCACAGGTTTTAATGGATAGTTGGGCTTGAAGAGATTGGAGACTATTTGTTGAGTTGAAAACAAAGGAGTATTTTAAAGTGGAGACATTGCTTAACAGCACTTAGAGTAGATCATCAAGTATAAAGAATAAATGGGATTTATTTACAAGTTGGGATGCCGAGAGCTAGGTTCTGGATGATTTTGTTTCCAAAGTGGAGGATGAAGGAAGTTAACCACATTTACTTTGGAATAGTCCAGCTTAGAGGAAATCAATTTGTAGAAGAAGAATTCTGCAGCAGATGAACTAAATTGGGTCTAATATTAATTGATGGCATTATTCTTTACAGTGGCAGAAATACTCTGCATCCCTCTGGGTTGCTGGAACTCATTCCAAATGTGTGGATATCTGGCTAACTACTGCAATACCTTCTAAAATCTACACCAATTCAACATTTACCACTATTGCTCAGAGATTTACTGTGCTGAAGCTGTAGATGGAGAGGTCATCTGTATGAAATACAATATCCGGACATCCCTGTTTCATAGATTAAATCTCTATTAGCTCATCAACAGGTCTCCAAGAAGCTTTTGTAGATCTGTGCCTAAGCCTTTGTGCGTTGCAAACATGTATGCAGCACTGGGAGGGAAGTGTAAATGAAACCATGATTTGAAATGAGAATTTAGTCTAATCTCTGACCAAACAGTAAATCCATCTTGTTCTGACCTGCTGTGTAAAACAAGGCAGGGTCTAAATTGGATCCAGATGAGGTAATTCACAAGTGGCATCAGAGTAATTCTGGAGAATAAGATATCTTTATTAGTCACATGTACATCAAAACACACAGTGAAACACACCGTGTGGCCAGATTCTGCTCTAACTCCTCAATCTACAAGTTTGCAGATGATACTAACCATTGTAGGCTGCATCTCAAACAGTGATGAATCGGAGTACAGGAAGGAGATAGAGAGCTTGATGGAATGGTGTCATGACAACAACTTTTCCCTCAATGTCAACAAAACTAAAGAGCTGGTCATTGACTTCAGGAAAGGGGTCAGTGTACAAGCACCTGTCTACATCAATGGTGCTGAGGTCGAGAGGGTTGACAGCTTCAAGTTCCTGGGAGGTGAACATCACCAACACCTGTCCTGGACAAACCACGTGGATGCCATGGCCAAGAAAAGCTCACCAGTGCCTCTACTTCCTCAGGAGGCTAAAGAAACTTGGTTTGTCCCCTTTGACTCTCACCAAATTTTACCGATGCACCATAGAAAAGCATCCTATCTGGATATATCGCGGTTTGGTACGGCAACTGCTCTGCCCAAGACTGCAAGAATCTGCAGAGAGTTGTGGACACAGCCCAGCGCATCACGTCACCAGTCTCCCCTCCTTGGACTCTGTCATTGGTAGAAGATACAGATGCCTGAGGGCACATGCCACCAGACTTAAGGACAGCTTCTACCCCACAGTGATAAGACTATTGAACAGTTCCTTTATACAATGAGATGGACTATGACCTATGACCTCACAATCTACCTTGTTGCGACCTTGCACCTTGTTGCACTGCACTTTCTCTGTAGCTGTGACACTCTACTGTTATTTTTTTACCTGTACTACATCAATGCACTCTGACTAACTTGATGTAACTGCACTGTGTAATGAATTGACCTGTAAGATCGGTTTGTAAGACAAGTTTTTCACTGTACCTCAGTACAAGTGACATAATAAACCAATACCATACCAAATGCATCTTTGCATAGAATGTTTCTGGGGGCAGCCCACAAGTGCTGCCACGCTTCCGGCGCCAACATAACATGCCCACAACTTCCTAACCTGTACACCTTTGGAATGTGGGAGGAAACTGTAGCACCTGGAGGATGCAACTCAAATCAAATTATGGACCACAGAATAACAATAAATTTGACAGTGAAATACCACATAATTCATATCCTCCGACATTAAATTGTTTACTTGACTGACTGCAAACATTCAGTTTGAGTTAGCCATGTGAAAGGGGATGATGAAATATGGGAAAGTGCATCCTGAATGATGGTATGTGTATGTGGTCTGAAGCCCATCCTGGAGTTAAATGTGAAGCTGAGGTTGTGACTGGCTTACTTTGGTTTCAGATAGATATCAGGAAGTGGAATTGCATCAATGCCTAGGGAACAGATTGTGAAGTAGTCAGAATACAGTGGTTTAAATCTTCACTATATTCAGCAGGCATTGGTCTAGAATGTAGTTCCAAATAGATTAGGTTTATCCTTACCAAATAAGAGAAAGATGTTTATATTTGTACATTGTTTTGTGTTACAGGAGATGCTGCTTATAATCAAGTTTCAAATAAGTGTTTAAGTGCAAGAGGTGAAACGCCCAACCTGGTGCCCTGCAATCCTTCTGATCAATACCAAAAGTGGATTTTCAGCTAACAGACAATCCAGCACCTGAACCAATGAAGATTAAGTGCAAATTTTGTATCAAAGTCGGGAAGCATTCACACAGACTTGAAAGGCACAAAAACATGCAAGTCTTTGTAACAGGAATTTTTCAAGACATTTTTAAAATTTGTAATAAAGCAAATTGCACTTGAATGTATTAGATGGTGCTAGGGTTATCTTCCTATATATTCTCTTATTGCAATGGACACTTTTAATCAACTTGTAATTTTTCTATTCCAATGTTCAACATGAATTTAGGGAATGTGAGATTTTACTTTACAGAATTGGTGATTGTGTATGCTGGTAACATTTAATAGGTGAATAAATAGCAGGATAAATTCAGCTTACTTTGAAAAGTAATTAACTTGAGGACTTTACTGCTGTATGTATTTTTGGGAGTTATTTTGGTATGTACTGAGAAGATTTTTTCCCTTCATTGGATCAAGAAAGAGCTCTATTTAAAAGAATAAATACAGAAAGAGGTTATAAGATGTCTCCTTCATTTTCTTAAACCATCCATTATTTCATCTTTGTGCCTTGAGGACATTTCTAACTTTAATACCACCAGGTGGGTATTGCTGCTAGTTCATCTTAAAGCTTTCCCAATTTTGATATTGAGATATGTTAAAATTGCTTTCAATTAAGGAAATTTGGTTGCAAATATTTTTTGTGCGAAGGTGATAAAAATGTCTTTGGTATAATATTAATTAATTCTCTACTGAGAGTTTATAATTTTTTTTCAAGTTCTGCTTTTTATAATTTTTTTCAGTTCTGCTTCCAATAAAGTATGTTAATTTTCAGTTTTAGTCCAAGATTCATTTCCAATGATACTTGGATCACATATGAACAATTGGAGAAAAAACAAGGATGTGGAATGGTATTCTAGTGAGGAATTGGTCCTAAGTGGGTGTAAAATTGCAGGTCTTGGTGAAGGATGAAAGTAGAATTCTGGATTACAGGGAAGGTATGTAAATGGTTTTCATTGTTTTATTTTCCATCTTCCCACATCTGGTGTTGGTAAAAAGGTGGTCAAGGTGTTAAACTACAAACTGGAGCCAATATGTAGGGAACAATGATGCACATATAACCTGGATGTAAATTTTGTTTCAACTAGTTGGGGAACATGATTATTCTGCTCCCTATTAAGTAAGTACAAAGCTCTTTCTTTTGGGGCTTCATTTTGCCTGCCAAATAACTTGATCAATAAAAGCCTCTGCAATTAAGTTTACTCATTAGCAGAGATTACTTGGAAGTGCTTGAGAATTAGGGGTGGGGAGGGGGATGCTGGAGAGCACTACAGGAACCTACAAATTAAGGGTTAAATTTTTAGTGGGAGATAGGCAATTCATTGCTTCTGTGTGTTTTACTATTTTTTAACTACATGTCATTAACTGACAGTAATGATGCAATAGAAGAGCTGAGAAGATAAAGAAAAATAGGGAATTAACTGGTGCTTTTAGTTCAAATTAAGCCTAGAAATAAAATGAGATCTTCTGTTTACTGGCTGTCATCTTGTAAGGAGATGACAAAGAAGCAACATTTATATATCACTTTACAGGAACTGTTAAATGTATTTCTTCAGCAAAAGCTGTGATTCAAGGCATGTATTTTCCAGAGTTAAGGCACTGCTCAGAAGTTTTCAAAGTTGACGGTGTCACAAGCATTCTTAATAATTTACAAAGAAATTCCAAGTTTTCCCTGCAGAAAGTAACATTCATTTGGTACTTTTAGTTACGCTGAACAGTCAAGGTTGAGGTTTTTAAGAGCATCTATCCATTTCTGTTAACCTTTGAGAAATTCTGAATCAAATGAGTATTTTCCTAAAATGTGAACAGAGAAAATGTCAATTTGCAGATATTTGACAGTTTTAAATAGCCCTACTGAATAATTAAATAGTCAATGAGTGTAATTGGAACTTTCCAATACAAGTCTTATGAAGTTTCAGGACAGCAAATCCCATGTGCTCCAATTGTGCCCGACTCTGGTGATCCAATAGGAATCAAGTGCAATATATTTGAGTACAAATTAAAAATGACAGCAGGATACTTGATAAGTCTATTCCTTCAAGGCTGGTTAAATGGATTTAAATTGTCTGCAAACACTGAATATGTCATACTTCTAAATATGTCACACTGCTCTTTGGTCTAGTTGCCTGGAGGATAAAGGATCACAGAAAGACTGGGTTATGCCGTGGAAATGTGCAAGACCAAGGGACCTGAGCAATTTTCTGAGAACATTTTTAATATTGTTTTGGTACATACTTCAAAATGTAAATGAAGGAATGCCAAGAGGGCAGAATTCAAGCAGAATACACATCACTAGTGCTATGATCATCCAGCTCTATGGATTGAGGAAAATGTTTTTACAATGTTTTGTATATTTTTTACAAAGCACTGCAATTATTAACTTTTATATAATTTGTAAAATTTGCCAAATCTTGCTGAAAGACATGGTGAGTTAACAGTACACGTCTTTATTTATGGCAAACTGATCACTGACTTTGGATTTTGAAAGAGCTGCAACAAATTGTGTACTTGCTGATTTGATAAATACCACTTCTCTCTTGCTACAAAAAAAAAGTATCAATCCCTGAAATGCCCTGTTATTTTGAAGAACTAGCTGCTTTTGTGCATACCTTCTCATTAAACATGCTGCACACAGTTAGGGCAATTAATTACGGTATAAGTATTCTTTTAACCAAAGTGGTAAATGTTAATGGAATGCCAATTAAACTCCCTGGCTTTGAGGAAAGCCATTGTTCACTCTTCATTCCTGCATTTTATAAATTCTTTCTTAGAAAGAAAATTTAAAACCTTTTTATAATTATTTTTTCTCTGAATCTGGACTTTCTCTTCCTCCCTAGCCCTAATCTAATGTTGCATTAATTAAACTGTTCTCTACTCCTGTGTCATTCTCTATCTTTAAACTCCATTGGTGAAGGAAATAAATCATTGGGTAAGGAGCTGAATGATTTTTCCCAAGTAATGAGGAAGGAATACTGATTTATTTCCCAGTAAGGATGGTTTGTGATTTAGAAGTGGTTACTTGCATACTTGTAGACATTGTTCTCCTTCGTGGTAGAATCCGTAGATGTAAAGATGTTCCCTTAATTACTTATTTCAATACATCTTGATGATAGACATATTGGACAGAGTTATGATGAAAGAGGAGTGAATGTTTAGAATGATGGACAGATTGCCAATTAAGTAAGCAGCTTTGGATAATGTCAGGATTTTTGTATTTTGGATCTGTATTCTTCCAAGTGAGCAGAGAGTATTTGATCACCCTGAATTGTGACTTGATTATTGGTGATATCTTCAGTCACTTTGCCAATTGAATGTGAAGTTGCTGTAATTCACTGGATTATTCTGATTTTTGTGAACAACACCCAGCTTAGCAATTTTCCACTTTGTCACCTAGATGCAGTGTTAAAGTTGCACAGAGGCATCTTGGCAAGATATGTGGCTATTTGGGACACAGCGACAGATATTGCTGGAGTTCATGGCCATTGCTGCTTCCTGGGCATTTGGCTGTTTCTTCATATCATGTAAAGTGAATCAAATTAGTTGCAGATGGACTTCTGTAATGACGGTCATCTCACAAGGAGGCTAAGATGCATAATCCAATTAGTGTTGCTTTTTGTCAGTGGTTTAACTTGATGCTAATAGATTTCATCTGTTCTGGAGGACTGCCAAGGCCACTCATGAGTGACCATATATTGATTTGCTGCCATCTCTGATGAGTCTATACCTGTGGATGTCAATGGAAGAATCTGATACAAGTCCTCTCCAGGTTATGAACACACAACTTATAGAAAGCCCATACGAAGAAACGAGTGTCTGGGAGACCAGTGGGATTGATGGGGATGGATCTTCAGGCATCTTCTGCTGGATTGGAATGAGTATTTCTGCATGCAATGTCTCACATCTGTTCTGGAGGATCCGTATTCTTCCAAGTGAGCAGAGAGTATTTGATCACCCTGAATTGTGACTTGATTATTGGTGATATCTTCAGTCACTTTGCCAATTGAATATGAAGTTGCTGTAATTCACTGGATTATTCTGATTGT
The DNA here is from genome assembly GCF_009764475.1 of Pristis pectinata. NCBI lineage: Eukaryota > Metazoa > Chordata > Chondrichthyes > Rhinopristiformes > Pristidae > Pristis > Pristis pectinata. Next base: position 35,208,175 of record NC_067405.1, on the reverse strand, counting down.
TGTGAAACCCCCCCCCCCCCCCGCACTTTCCCACAAGCTGCAGCAATTGGGGGCTGTGTCAAGCCAAACAGATCTGGGAGCATTGAGCAGACTGGCTTACTCACTGGCACCCGCTCTTCCCACACCTGCTCGCTCTTCCATCATAGCTGTTTCTGTTCATTTACAACAGTTTTTGTTCATTTCCAACTTGCAAACAGTTACAGTTTTTGGGAATGGAACCCTGTCATAACCTGGGGACTGCCTGTATGTTTGCTAAAAGGAATGATTCTGCATTAAAGTTAGGGTCTACTCTTCCAGTTTGTTTTTCTAATTCCTAGTGACCTAATCAATATGTCTGGTTTTATTTCTGTACTTTATTGCAGGTGCTATAGGACATTTCGAAGTGCAAGTAAATTCAACCACACTGATTTGCTTCTGGATTTCACATTGGGTAGGGCAGATAAGAACAACAGCTTTTCACATAAAGGAAAATAATTGATTCAGATAAATGTTAACAATATTCACTAATTTTATGAAAGCAGTCTTATTATTCCATATTCATTCAACAAAGTTTAAGATTCCTCAGTCGTCTTAGTGCGATTAGAAATTTTATTTCCAGATCATTAATCTGGGCTTCTGTATAACTAAACCAGTAATAGGTGCAATGCTATTACATCAAGTGACTCTGGTTTGACATGATTTAAATTTGGCTGAATTGTTTCTGTTTACTGTGATGTAGCATGAAACTTTTAGATGACTTGTTAGAATTTTTGGAAGGTACTTCCTGTTCAATTATAGGGTATATTATACTTGTGTTTTTCTATCAAATTTTAATTTTTAAAAATATTAAAAGATTTATTACAACATTGCTTGTCCAAAAGCTGCACATATTTGTGGGATTCATTCAGTGACTCTAATTTTGTTTGCTAGCTACAAAATTTTGTAATTTTTCCAGAGTTTACGCTCGTAATTCACAATTTAAACAAAAAAATCAATTTGAGTTTTTATAGAAAGTCTGGTGTGAGATTAATATGTTCTTGAACAATAACAAGTTTGAATCCGAATTATTTTGTTTTCTTCCTCAGGTTTTCTGGATGAGTGGTTGAATTAATATATTTTTATTCTTTCAGTTTTGAACCACTAAGAAATTCTGACTGATTTTTAGCTTCCAGAAAAACAGAACTTCAGAGAAGTGAAATTTTAATCAACTTTTACTTGCTGGAAATATTTGTGTCTAGACATGTTCTTATAATTATTGTTATTAATGATCTCCTTTATTCTCTGGTGGTTTTAGCCATGAATGTATTTTTATTGTTTTTCTTCCTCATTTCACGTTTTTCAATTTTGTTTACAGAATTTTTAGCAATGTCTTTTTGGAGCTATCTTTGATTCCTGTACACCTTCAGCATCATCTTCATACCAACTCCAGGTAAATTTCCCAGATTTTTGTAACTTTTTATGTGTAAGGTTTTGTTAATTTCATTCCCTGTTTTTTTTTTATTCAAAACTAAACATTTTGTGGAAAAATTTGCATTCACTAAATTCAAAATGCATCTTTTCAGTGCAGTATTGCCCTTTTCCAGAGCAATTAAGTGGGTGAAAAAACATAATGGCAATGTCTTGATTTTTGGCATATTTATGTCTTTTGTTGTTGATTGAATGGAAGCTATAGGTAGGTTGATCATTTTTCACTGGGGTAAGGGATCACACTGCAATGTGGATTTCTTTCTGGAGGACTTCCAATCTGGATTAGTTAATAATGACTTGGTATGCTTAAAAGGAGGCTGCACATTCTAACGCTGTCTTTGTACTATAGGAAACTAATGCATAGAATCTTTAAATGCTATTTCACAATAAATTTCTGAATGAAGAATCATATGCATCTATTTCAATCACTTCTACACTAACTCATTACCACATTGTTGGGTAAAAAATTTAAATATGTACAGTATGCTAACATGTTCATGAACCTTTATGATACACAGCAGACATGCTCATTCATCGCCTGATCTGGATGTATCACAAAGCAATGTCAAGTTCTGTTTCTCTGCCAAAAATAGATCGCCCCCGCCAAGGTAATCCTGGAATGTAAGAGTAATTCCTGGCTTTACTCTCTTCCCAGTTGTTTCCTTAACCATCTTTCCCCCTCCTTCTCCTCTGCTTGCAACCTCAAGTATGAAGTGCTCAAGACAACTTTTCCATTTAGTTTGTGGGTACAGTTTTAACTCCCTCTACTGCAACTTTCGCTGTACTTTCCCCAGTATCTCTCCTCTTTCCCATTATGTAGTATCTGTGGGTTTTTCTTCTTGCTCCATGTATTATTGTTCAAAGTACAATCAAACTGAACATTTCTTTTAATGAAGGCAGCCATATTAGAATGATTTGCTTTCAGGTAGCTTTTTCTAGCCCACTATATATAAATTGCTTCTCAATCTAGTAAAATTGATTTTGTGCTGATTTAAACCTTTGCTTCTATTTTATCTTTGTCCTTTTCTATAATGATGCTAATCTCGCTGAATTATGATCACTGCCACTTTTACTAATGCTCCTTCCACCTGCTCAGTTTTGTTCCCTAAAGCTGAATTCAGAATTGCCCTCTCCTCTTGTTGGGATTGTTATACATTAGCTAAATTGTTTTCCAGAATGTAATTTGAGAATTTTGCTCTCTATCTTTTATACTGACTGTGTGCTTATTGATATTAGAGTAACTGAAAGTTCTTTTGGATATGTTGGAAATGTGTTCTTCTATCTCCTCCAAACATCTTGAAGCCAATAATATCCACTGCTCACTCACTGCTCTTCCTACACTCATGACTCTATGGCTAGGCACAGCTCAAACACCATCTATAAATTCGCCAATGACACCACTGTTGTTGGCAGAATCTCAGATGGCGATGAGGCGGCGTACGGGAGGTGAGATAGATCAGCTGGTTTGAGTGGTGTCGCAACAACAACCTTGCTCTCAGCATCAGCAAGACCAAGGAATTGATTGTGGACTTCAGAAAGGGGAAATCCCGAGAACACACACCAATCCTCATGGATCAGTGGTGGAAAGGGTGAGCAGCTTCAAGTTCCTGGGCGTCAACATCTCAGAGTCTACAACCCTCTTGTGAGCCTGCATCCCAGGCGGTGATGCAACCAGTCAGAATGCTCTCCACCGTACATCTGTGTGGTGGAGAGCATTGTTGAGTCCAACACATCGATGCAATCATGAAGAAGGCATGCCAGCAGCTCTACTTCATTAGGAGTTTGAGGAGATTTGGTATGTCACCAGAGACTCTGGGAAATTCCCTACAGATGTACGGTGGAGAGCATTCTGCCTGGTTGCATCACCACCTGGTATGGAGGCTCTCAAGAGGTTGCAGAGGGTTGTAGACTCAGCCAGCTCCATCACGGGCACAACCCTGCCCGCTGTTGAGGACATCTTCAGGAGGCGGTGCCGCAAGAAGGTGACATCCATCACTTAGGACCCTCACCATCTGGGACAAGCCCTCTTCGCATTACTACCATTGGGGAGGAGATACAGGAGCCTGAGACCCACACTTAACGTTTTGAAAATAGTTTTCTTCCCTTCGCCATCGGATTTCTGATGCTTGATGACACTACCTCGTTATTCCTCTTTTTGCACTATTTATTTATTTTTGTAACTTGTAACAATCTTTGTCTTGCACCGTACTGCTGCCCCAAAACAACAAATTTCATGACGTGTCAGTGATAATAAACCTGATTCTGATCCTCTATCTTTTTTTGGTTCTTTAATCCAACCTATATAGCCTCACTTAGTGATCCTTCTAACATGCATCATCCAGCTGTGGTTATTTTTGAACAAATTTTGGCACCCACTTTTTTTTAATCCCCTTTCTTCTTATTTGAAAACCCTGTAAGCAGTAGCGTTAAACTGCTAGTACTGTCACTTTTGATCATGTTTTCTAATAGCTGGAATACCATATTTCCAAGTATCCTTATTTGCCTGTTCCATGTACTTGCATTTGGGTATAAATCATTAAACTAGCCAATCTTTACACACTTCATATGCATAAAAATGCCATTTCCAACCTCCAATGGAGACTAAAGATCAATACTGTATTGTCCCCTTGATATTTCCCACTGCAGACTCCAGCCTTGCTCCCTATCTTCTATTCCAAAATGATAGCAGGTACCAGCAGTTACTCTTATGACTGCCAATCGGTGAATCGGATGCTCCAGCCAATAAAACTTGTTTATTTTGTTTGCTGGGTTTCATAAAATTAATGAGTGATTATGAATTATAAATAAGTTGTTTATGCAGTTCAGTTATTTTGCGGAACACTGTAGAGTGTATTGGGGGGGGGTGGGGAAAGAAGAGATGGGAGCATGCAGACTGCCATCCTGAGGAAAGGACAAGAGTTGTAGTCCGTGGAGCTGTGCTTCCACTTCCCTGAGGCTTGTGCCTTAGTGATCCTGGGAAAACATTGGAGAATAAGTTGCTGTACTACTGTGACACCTTGGATTCCCTTCCAAGAATACTATCCAGAAGCTTATGATAGTAATCTGAGCTTGTGTGACAGATGTCAATGTTTGCACTAAGAGCATCTTGAATTTTCCCAGTTTGTTTGTGTGTCATAATGAAAGTTGGAACACCAGGTACAAGCTTTGTGGTTGGGCTGATAAGCTCATTAAGTTGCTCACTATTTCTGAGTTGTAAGGGATAAGCTCCAATTCTGTGAAAGCCCTATATCAACTTGGTGATGGATTCCCTCATGTTCTTCGCACATAGGTCTTCTGGCTAGTCTGCATTTGCACTAAGCACCTAATTGTATGTATCCAAACCCTTCTGTAGTTCATCCAAATCCTCTCGAGCAGAACTTGCATGACCTTTTAGTGCACCTGTCCTCACCAAATTGCGAGCACCTACTATTGCTCCAGGGAGCTGGAAGTTGCACAATCCTTACCTTGTTCCTTGGCTACAGACTATGCATGCCCTGTGAATCACTGCATGTTAATCCCACCACTCAGGGTAATCTTTCAATTACGCAAAATGCCAGTACCTCCGATGATGGCTACGTGTTTAAATTGAGGAGATAGATTGACTCTCTTCACTCTTCTCCCACTGACTGGCTAGTTTGTAGTTCTTTGCAGTCTGAAAGATAAGTTTGAGGAAAGGCTGGGAAGTAAGTGCTATTGTGTAAATATTGTCCCTTTGCTTCTATTTGCAGATCACCTACATTTGCAGGTGGCCTTTTGATATGGCAAAGCCATACTTTCAACCCATAGATTGTTATGACAATATGAAGGGAAATGTGGTGTGCTGAGAATGTGGAAGTATTTTTCAGGTAAATGTTGGATTTGTTTTGTTAATCTGCATGCTGGAATATTTAGATGCCATTATAATGAGGGTCCTGTTTAAAGCTGCTGTATTGTACAAATGTTAATCCAAAAGTGCATTTGAGTTAAAACTGGTCGTTTTATATGTCAGTTTGATGATAATTTTGTGCATGTTCACTTAAATAACCTAAATTTGAAAATTAATGAAGGTTGTTCTGAAGTAAGGCTTTTTGTAACATTAATTATTGAGGCTGTTCCATCAGTAAATATACAGGTTAAATATAGATAACTTCATTTGTTTGTGCTGTCTTCCTTTCATGGATGAGAAAGGATAATTGTAAATTCATGAACATTTTGTAATTGTATTATATAGTGAATATATATATATATTCAACACAGTATTGCACACTGTAGTCAGCAGAGACTTCGTGGACTGAAGGGTCTGTTCCTGTGCTGTACTGTTCTATGTACACAGTTTAAAAGGTCCAAAGCAAAATTGATCTGCTACCTGATAGATATACACCAAGATGCACCGAGCAATTCAATAACAGGAGTAGAACAGTTATCTTACAATATTGTTCTAAAAGTAATATACTCCATCAACCTTGATGTGCTGTGCGAATGGAACATATTATAATACACTATTCTGTTGCTTTGTCATTGCTGTACTGTAATCTATAATATTCACCATGGCAATATACACGTATAGCACTTTCAGCATAGAAAACTACTATGCTATTGCATAAAACAATAGATAAATATTTGAAAATGACAAATTTCAAAAATGGAAGGACGAAGAAGTGATTGACTGTGGCAGATGGTTAATGGTCTAATTAGCTCCGACTTTGCTTTACAGTGCTTATACAAACAGTAAAAAAAATTCTTTCTCATTCAGCACAAAGCTGCCTGCTGCATTGACAGCTGTGAATTGCCCTGAGGTTTCACTGCAGTCCAACACTGACCGAGTGCCTGCAATGTGCACCTTGCAAGAAACATTTGACAACCACTCAACAAATTCCTTCTCATCACAAGGAAAATCCTTGAGCTGACATTACCAAGAACGACAAATGTAGCTAATGCTTGGATACCCTGAACATCCAAGTACTATGAAATATATCTCTCTTTGTGTAGGTTTACTGATTTACAATTCTGGCACTGTAAAAAGAAACAGAAAATGCTGGAAACACTCAGGTCAGGCAGCATCTGAAATACAGTAAATATTTCAGGTTGAAGACTCTTTATCAGAACTTGGAAAGAGTGAAAGCAAGTTAGTTTTAAGTTGCAGAGGGTGAAGGATGAACAGATAGGGTGAGGTCAGGGTAGCTTTGGATGAATGACCTGGTTGTTGGATTAATGAGGGCAGTCACAGAGAGAGATGACACAAGTGAAGGAACGTAAAGCTTCAAAATACAGAGCTGTAGCGAATGCTATGTAGGTCAGCTATGTTCATGCTTGGAGGGAGGGAAACTGAACCAATTTTACAAATGGGATGACACGTGGCAGAACCGGTCAGTTCTGATAGAAACAGGGGTGAGTTACTGGAAACCTGTTGAATTCAATATGGAGTCTTGAAAGCTGCAATTTGTACTGAAGATGAGGCATAGTTCTTCAAGCTTGCACAACACCTTGATATAACAGGAGGTCACAGACAGATGAGTCAGAGTGGGATGGAGAATTAAAGTGGCAGTCAACAGGAAGCTGAGGATTAAACAGGTATCTGCAGTTATTGGATTCCCACAGGAGCAATATCTTTTTCCTCCCAAAGGAGGTCAGATATATCTCCTCTTTGCCCTGACTTGTGAAAGCTGGAGCCACAGAAGTTAGGATGTTGCTGTCCAAATTGTCCAGTCCTCCTCGAAGTCTTTTAGACGTAGAGGAAAGGGATGGCTATGGGGATTAGGAGGGATGTGGAGTTGAGACAAACAACCATAGCAGTTGATCTTATGGAATGGCAAACTAGACTCAAGGGCATAGTGACCTGCTTCTATTGCATATGTTCATGCCTTTTTGGGACAAGTGCATGTAAGCACATGAAATTGTGCTGCTTGCATGATACACAGCCTTTATATACACTGAATAAGTTAGTGTTCACCTTCCAATTTATAAACTTTAAACAGCAGAAATCTCAATTACTACGAAATAACCACTTTGAGAATGAATTTAACCATTGAGTTAGCATTCCTTCAGATTTCAATATTTTCATGTCTTAAATTTTTCTTTTATTTTTCTCATAATGCTGCCTTTCTGTCCTTTTTTAAAATTTTGCTTTCCATGCATGATTTAGCATTGAATTAATGGTTCTAATTAATTCAGATATTAACACATTGTTTTTAACATTCCTACTACTCATTTCAATATTTTGAGTTTGCATCAGTGCATGAAATTGTCATTCAGAAGTTGTACTTTCAGAAGCTAAAATACATTGTTTTTCCTGTGGGATGTGCATTTAAAGGTCCAGACAGCTTTGTTTCAGTGAGCAAGAAATGGGAAAATAAGTAATTAATCAAGATCTTTTGATTGAAATGGATATGTAATAATATTTGAATTTAGCTTTTAAATATTACAAATGACATTTATTTTTGTAACAGTTTCAAATTTCTAGCTCCATTTTCTAGCTATGATGTAAAGTAAGTGGATTATTATGGCAAGGTCTAAATCTCAACAGGTTAGGCAGTATCTATAAAGAGTGAAATAGATGTCTCAATCTGATTATTATATTGCTTATTACATGATAAAAAGCTTCAGAGACATTTCGCCTTGAGGAACATGCCTTTTCCAATTTGTAATCCGGTTTAGAGAGGCTTTCAACATCCATGTAAATCTCTCTCCACCCTCCCTGATGCCATTGCATCATTCCTGTAGTATAGTAGAGACAGTACTCCGGTGAACTACTTGGAAAAATGAAGTAATCTGTTATAACCCACAACTGGAATGTCTCAGTTCAACCGTCAGCCTGAGCTGACGCAGCTGATTCCAACCACAGCAGCAGTTAAGGCAAAGTTATTGCTTTCCAAAGATTAATGATTGAGTGAAGGTAAACATTATTTGGACTTTAAGCAATAATATATAAAAGTGACAAAGATGAAAATTAAAAGGAGTAGAACAGCAAACATCAATTAAAATATGATGCAGCCAAAGGAGATATGGTAAATGATCAAAAGCTTGGTTGGAGTAGGTTTAAGGGCTGTCTTGAAGTAGAAACATGAGGAAGAGGCCAAAAAGTTTAAGCATGGAATTCCAGAGCCCAATGTTCTGGCAGAGGAAGGGATAACCACCAGTGATGGAGTAACTAAATTTACAAATGACAAAGATATCAGAATTAGATGGTTGTTGGGAAGGGAGAGAGGTAATAGTGCGGCTTACAAATTGATTATTATAAAGAAAATGAAAAGGAGTAGCAAACAGGTCCTCCCTAGCTTGGCGGACTCTGAGTAGTGGAGTGCTTGGGCTAACTAATCACAATGTATATCAACAATTTGGCTGAAGGGACCTACTATAACATTTCTTGTTTGTTGATGACACAAGACTATATGGGAATGTGAATAGGCTTCAAGGAGATATGAACAAGCAGGGCAGCAATGTGGCAGAGCACAATGTGGAAAAACATGAGGCTCTCCATTTTGGTAGAGGAAACCTAAAGTGGTATTTTTTTAAATGGTGAGTTACTGTGAAATATTGATGTTCAAAGGGAACTTTGATGTCCTAGCATACAGAAAGCACACACACTGATGCAGTCGGTTGTTAGGAAGCTAAATGGTACACAGCCTTTTATTGCAAGAGTATTTGACTAAGAGAGTAAAGGTGTCCTAATACTATTACATAGGCCTTTGAGACTGCTTGTGAACTATTGTGTAAACTCTTCTTGGCTTTAACAAGAAGGATCATCTTGCTGTAGTGTGAGTGTAGTGAATATTCATCATACTGGTTCCTGAGATAGCGGGCCTGTCATCTCGGGTTAGGTTGAGAAGGCTGGGTCTCTATTCTCTATGGTTTGGATAAATGTGAATTCACTTCATTGAACACAAAATTCTTTGATAACTCAATGTTTATGCAGGAGGATGCTTCCCATGTCTAAGGAGTCTACAAGTAGGGACGATAGTCTTAAAATAAGGATACACCTAAAATGAGGAGAAATTTGTTCACAGGCCAAAGGTGGTGAACCTTCAGAATTCTTTATTCAAATAGGGATTGATACATTTCTAGATTCCAGAAGATTTAAGGGATATGATGATGAGGCATATCACATGATCCTTTTGAATGAAGGAGTATAGTACAGGAGCTGAATAGCTCAAGACCATCCAGGACAAAGCAGTGCACTGATTATCACCACCCTAAACGTTCATCCACTCCACCACCAATGTACAGGGGTTGCAGTGGTACCATACAGAAGAATGGAGAGGGGACCTCATGGAAACATTTCGAATGTTGAAAGGACTGGACAGAGTAGATGTGGTGAAGTTTGTTTCCTTTGGTGGGTGAGTCCAGGACTAGAGGGCACAGTCTTAGAATTAAAGGGTACCCACTTAGAACAGAAATGAGGAGAAATTTCTTTAGCCAGAGGGTCGTGGACTTATGGAATTTGTTGCCATATACAGCTGTGGAGGCCCGATCATTGGGGGTGTTTAAGGAGGAGATTGATAGGTATCTAATTAGTCAAGGTATCAAGGGATCACAAGATCACAAGACAAGGGAGCAGAAGCAGGCTATTCGGCCCATCGAGTCTGTTCCAGGAAAGGGAAATAGAAATGAGAAATGGGGAATGGGGGGAAGAAGAAGAAGAAGAAAAAAAAAACTATTCTAATCCCAATTACCGGCCTTATCCCCATATCCTTTGATATCCTGACTATTTAGATATCTATCTATCTCCTCCTTGAATGCCCCCACTGATCTGGCCTCCACTGCTGTACGTGGCAAGGAGTTCCACAAATTCACCACCCTCTGGCTAAAGAAATTTTTTCGTCATCTCTGTTTTGAAACTGTACCCTCTAATTCTAAGATTGTGCCCTCTGGTCCTGGACTCACCCACCAAGGGAAACAGCCTAGCCACATTTACTCTGTCCTTTCCTATCAATATTTTAAATGTCGCTATGAGGTCCCCTCTCATTCTTCTGTACTCCAGCGAGTACAGTCCAAGAGCTGACAAACGCTCCTCATACGTAAGCCCTTTCATTCCTGGAATCATCCTCGTAAATCTCCTCTGAACCCTCTCCAACGTCAACACATCCTTCCTAAGATGTGGGCCCAAAATGGCGCACAATATTCCAAATGAGGCCTCACTAGTGCCCCATAGAGCCTCATCAACACTTCCTTACTTTTATACACTATACCTCTCGAAATGAATGCCAACATAGCATTTGCTTTCTTTACCACCGATCCGACCTGGTGGTTAACCTTTAAGGTATCCTGCACGAGTACCCCCAAGTCCCCTTGTACTTCCGTGCTTTGGATTTTCTCTCCTCCTAGATAATATCTGCCCGCTTATTTCTGCTTCTAAAGTGTACAACTGCACATTTCCCTACATTGAATCTCATCTGCCATTTCCTTGCCCATTCTCCTAAACTGTCTAGGTCCCTCTGCAACCTTCCTATCTCTTCAATACTCCCTACTCCTCCCCCTATCTTGGTGTCATCTGCAAACTTAGCCACGAAACCATTTATTCCTCATCCAAATCGTTAATGTACAAGGTAAAAAGGAGCGGTCCCAACACCGACCCCTGCGGCATACCACTAGTAACCGGTAACCAACCACAACGAGATCCTTTTATTTCCACTCTTTGCTTCCTGTCAACCAGCCAATGCTCCACCCATTCTGTTATCCTACCTGTAATTCCATGACCTCTCATCTTAATCAGTCTCTTGTGAGGCACCTTATCAAAGGCCTTTTGAAAGTCTAAATACACAACATCTACCGGCCTCTCCCTTATCCACCTTACCTGTGATTTCTTCAAAAAACTCCAATAGGTGGATCAGGCAGGATCTTCCCTTCACAAAACCATGTTGGCTAGGACCTATCCTGCCCTGCGCCTCAAGGTATTCCGTAACCCTGTCTTTGAGGATAGATTCCAATAACTTTCCCACCACTGACGTCAGACTAATAGGTCTGTAATTTCCTTTATGCTGCCTCCCACCTTTCTTATACAACGGAACTACATTTGCGACCCTCCAGTCCTCCGGAACCACGCCGGAATCTATCGATTTCTGGAAAATTATTGCCAATGCCTCCGCTATCTCTAAAGCCACCTCCTTCAGAACCCGGGGATGCACCTCATCCGGTCTGGGAGACATCAGTCTTTAGTCCATTTAGTTTTCCTAGCACCTTCTCTCTAGTAATCTTAACTGAACTCAATTCCATTTCGTGAGACTCCTGACTAACTGGCACATTGCTGATGTCCTCCACGGTGAAGACCGATGCAAAATATTCATTAAATTATCCTCTGCCATCTCTCTATCGTCCATTATAATAGCTCCTGCACCGTTATCAATTGGTCCTATATCAACCCGTGTCTCTCTTTTACACCTTATGTATTTAAAAAAACTCTTAGTATCCTTTCGAATGTTATCCGCCAACTTCCTTTCATAATTCATCTTTTCTTTCCTGATGACCTTCTTAGTTTCTCTCTGCAGGTTTTTAAAAGCTTCCCAGTCTTCTGTTTTCCCACTTATTTTTGCTTCTTTGTACGCCGCCCCTTTTGCTTTTATTTTAGCCTTCACCTCTCTCGTTATCCACATTTGTGCCTTTTTTCCATTAAAAAACCTTTTTTTTTTCTTGGAATATATCTATCCTGCAATTTCCTTATTTCCTGTAGAAATTCCTTCCATTTCTCCTCTGCCGTCCCTCCAGCCAGCTTACTCTTCCAATCAATTAGGGCCAACTCCTCTCTCATACCATTGTAATTTCCTTTGTTCCACTGAAATATCGATACACCAGTTATCAGTTTCTCCTTCTCAAACTTGAAACAGAACTCGAATCATATTGTGATCACTGGTTCCCAGTGGTTCCTTTACCTTTAGTTCCCTAATCACCTCCGGTTCATTACACAGCACCCAGTCCAAAACAGCCGATCCCCTGGTGGGCTCTTCAACAAGTTGCTCTAGAAAAACGTCCCTTAGACATTCCACAAACTCCCTCTCCTGAGTACTACCGCCATTCTGGATTTCCCAGTCCACCTTCATGTTAAAATCCCCCATAATTATCTTCACATTGTCACTCTGGCATGCTTTTTCTATCTCAAACTGCAACTTATCGTCCACTTGCTGACTGCTATTAGGGGGCTATATATGACTGCTACTATTGTCCTTTTACCCTTGCTATTCCTTAGCTCCACCCATAAGGGATTCCACCTCCTCTGACCCAATATCCTTCCTTTCTATCGATTTTATATCACTACTAACCATCATGGCCACACCTCCCCCTCTGCCTACCCGCCTATCCTTCCTATACACTGTGTACCCCTGGACATTCAGTTCCCAATCACATCTGTCATAAAGCCATGACTCGGTGATTGCCACAATGTCGTATTTATTAACCTGTAGTTGTGCCACTAGGTCATCTACTTTATTCCTAATGCTACGTGCATTTAAATATAGTACGTTTAGTCCGGTATCTGCTATTAATTTTGTTGTACTTCTGTTGTTCAGCAGATTATCCTGGCTTTCCACCTGTCTATCCTTCTTACCATCTTCGCTACATACTACCTTAGACGTGTTCCTATATACCTCATCCCCTATCCTAACATTCTGTATCCTAACATCCTGACTTGTTGTACTTCTATTATTCAGCAAATTATCCTGACTTCTCACTTGCCTGTCCTTCTTGCCATCCTCATTGGACTTGTTTCTATAAACTCCCTCCTTTACCTTAGCATCTTGTAACCTAACATCCTGGTTTCCATCCCCCTGCCAGATCAGTTTAAACCCTCCCCTACAACTAAATCAAACATGGGGATATGGGGAAAAGGCTGGGAATTGAGGCTAGGTGGGAATCGTCTAGCTCATGGTGAAGTAGTGGAGCACAGTTGATGGGCCGAATGGCCTCCTGCTCCTTTGTTTTTGTGATACAGCAGCAGGTGACACATCAGTTAATACTGGTGCCTCTCCACTCCTCTGATCCAGGTTCGATCCTGACCTTGTCAGCTGTCTGTGTGGAGTTTGAACATTCTCCCTATTGATGACATATCAGTTGCGGTGGTTTCCTCTCACATCCTAGAAACGCATTGATAGGCAGGTTAATTGGTTACTGTAAATTACCCCTAGTGCAGCTAAGTGGCAGATTAAATAAAAATATGAGGATTTGATAAGCAGGTGAGAGAGAATGAGTTGCAGGGCTACAGGGAAATACGGGAATGGGATTGCTCTGCAGAGAGCCAACGTGGGCCATATGGTTTCCTTCTGTGTTGTAATAAGTCAGTAAAATGCATGTCAGTTATTTACCTATACCAATCCAACTGCAATTCCCAAACCATAGAACCATACAGCACAAAACGGGCCCTTCGGCCCACCATGTTGTGCCGTCCATCAACCACCCTCATACTATCTAACCCTTTCCTCCCACATATCCCTCTCTCACATTCCTCCATATGCCTATCCAACAAACTCTTGAACCTGTCCAGTGTATCTGCCTTCCACCACCACCCCAGGCAGTGTATTCCATGCACCAACCACTCTCCGGGTGAAAAACCTCCCCTGACATCTCCCCTGAACCTCCCACCCATAACCTTAAAGCCATGACCTCTCGTCTTGAGCATTGGTGCCCTGGGAAGGAGGCGCTGGCTGTCTATCTATTCCTCTCAACATCTTATATACCTCTATCATGTCTCCTCTCATCCTCCTCCTTTCCAGTGAATAGAGCCCTAGCACCTTAAGCCTTTCCTCATATTCCATACGCTCTAATCCAGGCAGCATCCTGGTAAATCTCCTCTGCACCATCTCCAACGCCTCCACATCCTTCCTATAATGCGGTGACCAGGACTGAACACAGTACTCTAAGTGTGGTCTAACTAGAGTTTTGTAAAGCTGCATCATCACTTCGCGGCTCTTAAACTCAATCCCAACTTATGAAAGCTAACATCCCATAGGCCTTCTTAACTGCTCTATCCACCTGTGAGGCAACTTTCAGTGAACTGTGAATATGAACCCCCAGATCCCTGCTCCTCTACACTGCCAAGTACCTTGCCATTTACCCTGTACTCTGCCCTGGAGTTTGTCCTTCCAAAGTGTACCACCTCACACTTCTCCAGATTGAACTCCATTTGCCACTTGCCAGCTCAGCTCTGCATCCTATCAATATCCCTCTGTAAGCTCCGACAGCCCTCCACACTATTCCACAACACCGCCGATCTTAGTGTCGTCCGCGCACTTACTAACCCAGCCTTCCACTCCCTCATCTAAGTCATCTATAAATATCACAAAAAGTAGAGGTCCCAGAACCGATCCCTGCGGGACACCACTATCAATGCCCTCCAATCCGAGGGCACTCCTTCCACCACAACCCTCTGCTTTCTACAGGCAAGCCAATTCCTAATCCACACAGCCAAGCTTCCCTGGATCCTTGGCCTCTGACCTTCTGAAGAAGCCTACCATGAGGAACCTTATCAAACGCCTTACTAAATCCATATAGACCACATCCACCACACTACCTCATCAATCTTCCTGGTCACCTCCTCAAAGAACTATATCAGGCTTGTGAGGCAAGATCTTCCCTTCTCAAAGCCATGCTGGCTGTCCCTAATCAGTCCATGACCTTTATTGCAAATCAGGACAAAGTCAATGGGCATATGGAATCTCTTGCAAGTTCCCTCCAAGTTGCTCACCATCCTGACTTGGAAATACATCACCAGTCATTGATCGTCACTGGGTCTGAATCTTAGAACACCCCACCAAAAGCACTGTTGAGTACCTAAGGTTGGAAAATACTGCCTTTGACAATGAGGTTCATGTTTCAAAATAATGAAGGAAGAAATTAAGTATTTGAGAAGTAATCTTGGAGGAAGAGATGGTGAAAGAACTGCTATAACTGGTAACTTGTATGTGTAATTTGTATCTTGACAGCAAAGCAATGTAACGTGAATCCAAACTGGTAAACAAAAAAATGTTCAAATGTGTAAAGGCTTTCATGCTGAGCATTCAATTCACGGATAGGACTAATGGGAAAAAGAATGGAACTATTTCAGAAATACTTGAATGTGTTGCATAAGGGAAAACCAGAGATTTTCCTAAATGGGTACGTGGAATGGCATTTGGCAAACTTGCTATTGTTGGTTGTGAGTAGGTAATTCATGTTGGAACTTTATAGAACATTAAGCCCCAGCTAGAACATTGTGTAATAATTCTGGTCACCACATTACAGGAAGGATGTGATGACATTAGAGAAGGTTCAGAGGAGATCTGAAGATGTTGGCAGGGATAATATTTTAGTTATGAGTGGCTTGGCTAAGATTGCTATCCTCAGAACAAAATCCAAGGGCGGATTTTATATGTGTATGAAATTGAGAGGCTAAGAGAGTGAACAGGGAAGGAGCCTATTCCCTGAGAGATAAAAATTTAAGGTACATAAACTTAAGGCCATTTGTAGAAGGATTCGAGAGGGATTGAGGAAAGATTTGTTTCACTGAGTAGTGAGAATTGAAACTCATTTCTGAAAGGGTGACTTGGACAGTAAACCTCAACATCAAAGTGTCATCACTTGCACAGCAATGGACAGAGGACTGGGAAATGTAAAAGATTTTTTTTAGTTGTTGGCATCACCATGAATGTCTGAATTTTACCTGTGATTGTGAATTACTTATTAGAAGGAAAACCTAGGAGTTGCTGCTGCTGATCACAATAAAATAATTTGGATGGGCATTGGTTAAGAATGTGTTTGGGTTTCCAGAAACTTGTATTTGACCTTTCTCTCCAGTCAAATACTCACTTGGTTCAAATAAAAGTGTAAAATGCTGGTAACAGCATGTCAGGCCACACGTGTGGAAGAGAATCAAAATTACTTTTCAAGTCAAAGTCATCAGGGTTCTGACAGGTTTGGATGAAGTGCCTTCAATCTGAAAATTTCATTAATTCTGTTTCTCTTTCCATAAGTGTACTGCCCAGAGTAAGTTATCACATTAAGTGGTAGTCTTTGAGAAGCTGTAGACAACAGTTATAACAAGACTTTCAAGATATTTTTGCAATGAAGCGAATTGCACTTTGAATGAATTAGATAATGTTGGAGCTATTATCCTTCTTTATTTTCTTTCTTTGGACACTTTTGTACCTTCATGAGGTAAAAATACATTGAGCAGTGTTTGATCAGATGAACTGAGAAAGCCTTAATTCTTTTCAACAAAGGGGCTCTAAATAAGTGTCCCTCATACAAATGCATAGTATGTAAATCCACTGACATTTACTGCCAAATCCAAGTTAAAAGTACACAATGGTAGTCATTCCTGAGGTGGCCAGCACTGGGAAATTGGCATACCTTATTATTAAATCAGGGTAAAGATGGGGCAAAAGTGGTGGAAGGAGAAAAGCAATTCTTCCAATTCAGAATGAAATTACTTCAACAATAGGAGGGAGATGAGAGAGAAGCTGGCTAGGAAATGCTATTGAGAGAGTTAAGAAATGGAAAAGGAATTCTGAATGTTGTGGGATTGTGTGTGGCCCCCTGGCAGTGGGTGTGAAGTAGCAGAATATATAGATGTAGTTGAGTTTGTACCCAATAGGAGACTTTTAAATTACGATAAGCAGATTATCTCATTTCTGAAAAATATTGAATTGCAAGGCCATCAAGACTGCAGACAAGTACTGGAAGATGGGATTAGCCTGAGTAATTTTTTGTAATTAAACTGTAACAGTACGTTGCAACCACCAATGGAGCAAAGCATAGTAGATTTTATGATGAGTGCTGAGCTAAATATACCTGAAAGCCGAATTTAGTTAATGATAATCAAAATATGATCAAGATCAATGCAGTATTTGAAAGGGAAATGCAGGTACCAGAATTCTTGATGAAGGGACGATTGCCAAAAATGGGAAGAGATGCAGAATGGCCACTACAAGCTGGGAATATCGTTAAAGGGTAACTCAAAGCTTCAGTAGGAATTGTTCACAGAAGTATTTAATGTGATATATAATCACTTGTGATTAAGGAATAAGAATATTATTTTTCTAACATGGAGTGGGGTTAAGAAAAAGAGATCAAAAGTGACATGGGTTTGAAAATGTATAATATAATGAAACTAACAAAATAGTCAGCTTTACCAGTTCCAGTAGATTGACTAACAGTAGTTCCGTTGGGAATGGTTGTCAGCTCTTCAGGTTCATCTCATTCTGGAAATTATTTAAAGTGTGCACAGTGAAACATGGAAATTCAAAATGACCTGAAGATCAGATGCTGATCTACCTAACCTCCTCCTCTACTGCTGGACTCTACCACTGAAGTCTTTTCTTCCATATTTTATGGTATACATAGTTGTTTTGTAAATACTTGATATTAAATGAAACAATGAGTTTTTTAATGTCTGAGACTATCAAACATTTAAACCCAGTTCAAAATCTTGAGTGATGGGTTTGCCAAAGGACTTTGTGGAATGGAGCCTCCTGAGGTCTGGTCACTCTGAGCCTGCTCTGCTTTGTGGAAATCTTGGTTGGGGTGGGGGGGTGGAACGGTGGTCAGGTCATTTCTGCCCTCGGCATTCAGTATAGGATATGCAGGCAGGCAAACTCTGTGAGCAGAGAGTCTGGGCAATGTAATTGAATGTATTTTGCATTGGTATTTATTGTAGAACATTTTGGACGTACCAAGGAAACATAAAATTACAGTGTGGCACAGCTAGCAGAGCCACTGCCTCTGTGCCAGAGACCTGACCTCTGGTGCTATCTGTGTCAAGTTTGCATGTTCTCCCTGTGTGTTTCCTCAGAGTGCTCTTGTTTCCTCTGCATCTCAGATATATGCAGGTAGTGTGCAGGTGAGAGGTAGAATCTGGGGTGGGGGGAAGGGGGCTTTATGGGAATGTAGGATTTGGGTAGATTGGTGGTTGGTATGGACCTGGTGAGCTGAAGAGCATGAGTTATGCCTCTGTGACTTGAACAATTCACTCTTATTAAGCAAGATAGCAGTAATAATATACAAGAAA
The DNA here is from genome assembly GCF_009764475.1 of Pristis pectinata. Lineage (NCBI taxonomy): Eukaryota > Metazoa > Chordata > Chondrichthyes > Rhinopristiformes > Pristidae > Pristis > Pristis pectinata. The sequence goes on along the minus strand of NC_067405.1, from coordinate 35,189,784 downwards.
GTTGTTGATTTCTGGGATCAGGTTGTCTTCCCAGCGTTTTTAAATGAAGTGAGCAGATGTGACAGTAAGTAAGTAAGACCAGCATGGTGTGCTTATAGTGGCTGATATGATGTTGGCAATACGATTGTGCCAGTAAGCAATTTGCATGGCTGTATTAGTACGAAATGCAAGTTATTTTCATTCCTGAAAGTAGATGAGGTAATTGTAGGTGCCCAGGTACATTCTTGCACAGTCTCCCAATTCAGGAACTCTTCCTTTTACCTCAGTACGTACAAAAGTTATCCTATTATATTTTGTGAAGTTACCAGAGTTCATCATTAGGGATAATGTGATTGATGGCTTTTAAAGTTTTCAACTGATCAGAAAGAGAAAGCAGAGATGTACGAAAGGTAGATTATATTAGGCCAACCTGATTTAATATTTTTGAAGAGCTCATTAATTTAATTAATAGGACAAAATCTTTTAATGTTATTTATCTGGACTTGAAGGAAACATTCACTAAACTTCTTATATTGAGAGCCAAGCCTAAAGCCCATGGAACAGAAGGAAAATTATTGGTCAATTTAGGAAATAGGCTGTGCAGCAGAGATACCTAAAGGCACCCTAATTGTCAAGATGTGACTGATCTCCTGTTGGGATCTGTGCTTGTGCCTCAACTATTTATTGTATTAATTGTTTAAATGATGACCAGAGAACTAATGGCACAAATGAATTTCAATGCTGATAATTGTGAAGGCATCCACTTAGAACCTTAAAAAAAGACAGATCAAAGCATTTTAAAAAGTGAAAAGATAGAAAACGAAAGAGATTGGGGATGTATAGATCATTATATTACTGAAGATGATAGAATACTCATCTTTATATCATTGTAGAAGCTAGCATTGTCTCACTGGAATTTAGAAGGTAAAAGGTTGATCAACCTTTTCACAGTCTGTAGGAGAACTGGGAAGGTGGAAAGAAACAGTTTTCTATTAGTGAGTTTAAGACTGGATGACCTAGCCTAAACAGTAGAACCAGGCCAGTAAGGTGAGGTAACACTTCCATGAACAAATGATACTAGATGCTTGGAACGCTTGTGACAGTTAATGCCATTTGCTGATGAGCTCCATTCTTTACTCTGAACAATGCTACAGCTGCAACTGAGAGATTTTTGATAATCAAAAGATAGTCAGGGATAAGGCACAAAATTGGATCAGTCATAATCTCATGGTGGAAGGGGATTGAAGGGTTAAAGACCTCCTCCTGTTCTTGTGTTTAAAATCTGCCTATTTGACCAAGCTTTTAATTACCTGTTCATCATTTCTCTGTCATGTTAGTTTTGCATTAGTGGAGGGAATGGAAAAAGAGGGGCAGCTGCACTTATGATCTACCAACATATAAACTGTAAGATGTTCTACATGTGTTTATTATCGACTCGAATATGTTTGCCCATAAATGATTTTCTGACAATGTGTGCAAAAAAGAGTACCAGATGGGAATGATGGAAATTCATTCAGTACTGTATTTTGGCCTCATTTCCTACAGCAATGTAGAATAATTAAAACATAGATTTTTCACATTCTGACCATCTATAAGCAACAGCTGTATGTGCAAAGAAGACAACGAACTTCTGAAACAATACATTGTCCAATTTTTACAGGTCCCAAAGATGCAAGTTAATTGGACAAATATCAAGCCTGCACCTTGCAATAGCTGGAATACAAACAAATCGACATCAGAAAACTAAAGCTCATATAATACAGTACAGCCATAACAACTAGCACTAATGTACTAGCAACAAAAAAATTACAGTAAAATTTGAATTTGCAATATACTGTTGCAACAAACCACAATAAATACATCAAATGTCTGCATTATCATTCATAATAAATACTGAACAGATAAATACTACCAAGTATACAGCTACTGTGAAAAAATTTTATTACAATATACAAGACCCAGCTTGAATTCAGTTCTTGGGATTGTGTAATATTGTAGCCTACCTTCTCTTTTGGCACAACTGGGATCATGGGTAGACTGTATAAATTGTAATATCCAGAGTTTTCGAAAACAGCAATGCAAAGTATTGCCTGTATGGTAGGATCCTAGATGAAACAACTAAAGTTGTAAAATTTCATGTGGTATTTTAATTCCTTTAGTTATGCAAAATATGAAGTAGTGTCCAAAAATTAGTCTTGGAACAGCGGTCTGTTTGAAAAGTATCAGCTGTTGTATAAACTTACATCCATTTTGGCCTAAAAAATTCATTTTTTAATAGCATATGTGAAACTATCTTTTCTCAATTTTCTTCCTCTTTGAATTATTGTACAATTATTCTTGATCATATAAGATAAAAGGATGAACAGTTTGTGATTTATATATGATTACAGCTTGTGTCATCACCACCAATTGGAACAACATGAATTTTTCTACACCTTTCACTTATAGTATTCAAATGGCCTCAGTATACTGAACAAAATACTGTTAGTTTAAGACCCAGTGCTTTGAGTGATTCCTGATATTCAAAGCCTTGAAAAAGAAAACTTAATTGCAATAATCTTATGTGAAATCACTAGTATCCCTGGATCTATTGACTAATTAAATTATTCACTAATAGCTCTTGTTTATGTGCCCTGCTCCTAAGTCCACTACAAACTTAAAAAGGTAAACTCTATTTATGTAGGGCAACATCATCTAACACCAGTAGCTTATCAGGGTGCTTTTACAGGAATTAAATCAATCATTCAGTTTGGTAATGAATCTTTTCTAGTTTTTTTAAATGTCTCAAATGTTATTGAACTAAGGATGACGTGATTTTTTTTGTAAATACTACAGTATATAGGTACTTGTCTGGAAGAATACCAAGTGAGTTGTTTATTTAAAAAGAAAAGCTGCAATCTTGATGTTGCCGAAGGAAGTGCATGCAAAGTACACACAATTTGAAAGGTAAAGAATGTTTAAATCCTTAAGTTCTATCAAAGTATAATGTTTAAATATTAGTTGCATATGTTGGATGTTAAGCTAATGGAATATCATATCTATGAATGGAATCTCCAATTTTATCTACAATTCTAGATGCATTGAGGGGGCAGATTTTTTTCGGCCTTACCCAGGTTTCCCTCTGGAATTCTAAGTTTCCAGCAATGATATGCCAACATGTATGTATTGGTATCTTCTGCTCTGCTGTGGCTGTTCCTGTGCTGTGACAGTGAGTCCACTGGGGCAGAACAAAGTTCAATCTGATTCCCAATTTGTGGGATGAGGAATTTGCCTGCTGAGTCTGTCAGTTTTATGCCAGCACATATACAGCAGTTTCCATTCAAATGAATGGGAGGTAACAGTTGGTGGGAGATGGATTGTTTGTAATGTTAAATGCTAAAAGGAAATTACATTTTAAGAATTTTTTTTATTCAGCAAGTCATAATTTTTACTGAGTGTTGATGTAAAGCCATCCAAAAATTAGAGCAGGGGCTCTAATTTAGCTCAGGCAGGTAATTGGTGGAATTGAGACCCCAGCAGCTATCAAAGCTGTTCAGGAACTGCGTTCAGCTATCTGTGCTGAGACAGCCTTTTGGCCAGGCTCAAGTTTTGGGAGTTGAACTCCCAGAAGAAAATGTCACTCACAGACCAACAGCATGGCCTGGGTCAGGCACCTAACTACCAATTTTAGGACAATGGAAGATTTGCCTTAATTTAACCATGTCAATAGCATGTACAACTGCAGTTCTCTTTACAGGTTGATCGCCATGTTTCAAAATGTGTGATTCTAAGAGTTGACTAGCTTAACCAGCAATGTACTTTTGTTTTCTTAGTTGCATTATAAAGAATACTGAAAATTAAATTTGGTTTGCCTTCTCAAAGCTGTATTTAAAAAAAAAACTATTCAAATAGTTACATTAATTTTGGCCTCTTTTTTTAAAATATAAGCTAATCGAATAGTTGATATCTAAAATATCAGATTTGGAATTTACAACTAGTAGACTTCAGCTGAGTTTGGGTTTTAAATGTTAAGCATTGCTGATTGAAATTCTGAATATTTATTCCAGCTGACTGGAGATAGCAAGTTGTTCGCTGCTTATATGAGCATAATGCATGCTACAAATAATGAACATTTATGATTGTATTTTGTTTATATTGCCAGACTTGAAATAAATTTCAAGATTAATGACAAAGCTCCAACTTGTGCAGGTAAGAATTTGGCTTCTAGATATTTAGTTATAATTCCTCTAATAGCTGTAATGTTTGTTAACTGGACAGAATTTAAAGTGTTTGACTGACTATTTTGAAAAGTAAAATCATACTTTGACTTTTGAACCTTTCAGTATTTTTGTTAAATTACAAATCTGAAATCCAAGTTTTTATTCATCAAGGTAACAGCTAAATAGGAGCAGAATTTAAAGTAAGATGCATTGTGTGAAATGAACTTGTTACCAAGAAAGGATTTACTTTCCTCACCTCAGGCATAACTTCACACCCTCTGATTGCTGTCAAAAGATATCAGGAACCATATAATGGAGTGTTAAAATGAGGCTCTCGTAACAAATGACCTTCCCCAGGGTTGCCTGAGTATTTTCTTCCCACTTCATAAGCACTATTACTCCCTTAAGGGAATTTGTGAATTAAAGTAAATGGTGTTTTCCTGGAATGTCATTTGAAAAGCCACAACTTGATCAAACATTGCATGGACTGCTTCTTGAGAAATTTTATCTTGCTAAATCTGAATTTCTGCACTATTCCATTTTGTGGACTGTTTCATGCATTTAGAAGACACTGGCAGTACTATTTACACTGTTAATAAATTATAAATCACAGTGGAGTGACATAAAATAGAAACATGTTGCCTGATAAAAGATTTTGATTCCCTTTCTTAAAAAATATTGAACCTTAACTGGAAAAACAGCACAGTAAATATAAAGAGCACAACCTTTCTTCTGTAGTAAAGATTTCACTTTAGTTTGCTTAACAGAAGTGATGTACTCCTTTAGTGATCAGCGATAACATGAATAGATTTCCTCCACTACCACTTCTGTGTGTTTTCACAGAAGTTATTAATGTGTTATATATGTGTGATATGGTCAGTGGTCATGTGGCAATACAGGATTTCTCATTCAACAGCTCAATGGCACATGCTATAAGCTGAAATGGAAGATTGTGTTTTGGGAAAGTTCCCACACGTTTAAGAGACACTTAGACTTTAGCTTTTGTGCCAGCTGTTCTGCCTTTACAATTCTATTGAGTACTAAATGAAAACACAGCAAAGAAAGAGCTGTCTACATAATCAATTCAAAATAACTCCTTAAGTGAAAATGAGGCCTACATCATTTCAAACAATCTTTGCTGTTACCATGAATTGGATTATCTGTTTCCCTTGTCATTAATCAAAGAGAAATATTTAACATATACTTCACATAATTGCACACTAACTGGCATAAATAAATTCACAGATGAAACAAAATTATTTTCACAATTTTCACATGTACAGTACATAAATAGGTTTTTTTTTCCACGTTTTTGTTGAAAACAGGGACCTTATTTAAATTTTTTGAGATTGTCACATTGACTAAAAGCCAAGAGGGAATATTCAGTCTGGATGCCTTGGTGTCCTTCATCAGTGATGCTTATTTAACAGTTAAAATGCTTTTGAAAGTCAAATAAATTATTAGTGACTTGAATGGCTTACATTAAATCACAATGTTTAATGCAGTGTTTCACAGCTATGCATGAAACTTGTTTCCGATTACATTTTGCCGTCTTTAAACCACTGAAATCTAGTGGTATTAATCACTGTTACTGATCAGTCGTACTAAAGGTGATGACTGTTAAAATTGTAAACTATTAAGTCATACTCTTTCCCATTCTGAATAACTGGTGTAAACTGTAGTAAGGGACAAAGCATACAGCAACTGAGCAAACTAAACAAACACAGTTTCCACTACTGATGTTTTGATAGTCTCTTCTAACAATGCGCTGCCCTCTGGGAGGATGATGGTATTTTCCAGTACCTGCTTGGGTGCATAAACATCCCCATTTGAAGCTGCAACATAGTCATCTTGCACGTGGTTATTTAAATAGCTTTGTAGCTCTGCTCGAGAGTGGCTAGGTTGTTGCTCAGAATATAAACTGTTACACTGAGCATTGTTTTCATGTGCTGAGGGACAACAAACTATCACGGAGGGTGTTGTAATGGGATAGTGAGCACTAGTAAAGTTTCCCTCTGGCTGCTGTGTGTACTCAATGTATTGATCTGTAGCTGAGCCATAAGGCACCAAAGTAAGTGCTCCAGTCTCCTGACTCCTCTCCGTGTAGTTTGAAGTTAAGGTGGCTTCTACACAGAAAGGCTCATTGCCACAATCCGTAGCAGCAGTTGTGGTGCTGGTAGTAGCAGTAGTGGTAGCAGCAGCAGCATTACACTCTATCTGATAATACAATGTTGACGAGTTAGTGTAATAAGAGGCAGCTTCTGGTGGTGAGCTGTCGTGCACAGAAGTACCATCAGCATAACATAATACAGAAGGAAGGGAAACAGCTTCAGTTTGTGCTACGACAGGGGCACCCAATACTTTGCCGTCTGCCTCTTCATCCGACTCGCTGGCTGCCAAGCTCTGAATGCTGGAGTCTGTGACGCCACTACACAGACTGCTCCCGTCATCGTCCTCCTCCTCCTCCTCATCTTCTGCTTGCCAATCCAGCTCCTCTGCTGACTGTAAGTGCATCACTGCCGTTTCTGGTTCATTTTCAATATCAAAGCTTTCTGCAACAGAATATTCATGGGGCTGCTGGCTCGCCACCAGATGGCCAGCATGGGCATTCACGTCTCCTGAGAAACCATTCTCTATTCCAAGCTGCTGCTGATTTTTTTCCAACTCCAGCTTCATTATTGTGTGCAAAAAGTGTGTCCGTACCCTTATAGGATTGAACTCAATCCTGCCTGCTGTATTACTGCACCCTTCTTTTGTGCATCCACATGGGAAAGACATACGGTCCACCTAGGGAAAATGGCATAGATCAATTATTATGCATGGGCTACAGGTTCCATCCCAGGGGACCAAAAAACATGTTGATGTTGTACCCTAGAGTGGCTAATGCTTAGTGTTTTCCTAGTTTCATAGTATTCTGTACTGAACAATGAAACCCCACTCTCAAATGCTTTTTCTCATCTATCTTAATGAGGAAAAAAAAACAGGTCAGTGTTGTGGAAGAAACAACTTCACAGGATGCATAATAAATATAAAGATTGTCTTTTCACCTTAAGTAATGTTAATAACTTGACCTTTGCAATCAGAGGCAAAGCAACTGTGTTCACCAATGACCTTAGCTGTCAACAAGGAGTTAACTATCTCCATGGCTTGGACTTTCCCTTTACTCATGTCTGTCTTCAGTTCAAATACATCATTGGCATCCAGCAACAGTGAGGCTGAAGAGCCAAATGTAATTGGGAAATTTCATAAGGCAGCAAAAGATGTGAAAAGCAAAATGTTTGACTAACATATTAAACATTTTACAGAATTTTAAATAAAATTTGGAACATATATTAGATAAATTTAGGAGCGGGAGCTATCACTGGTAGATGTTTTAGAAGAAAAAGCGTTCACTATATTCTGAAATATTTGAAATACACGTACATTATTTAAAATTGCTGAATTGTTAAGCAATAATGATTTTATGCATTTTAAAAACTCACACCTCATACAGTGAAATATAACACTTTCAAAACATTTTACGATGAGATCAACTCAAACGTTTCTTTTGATTGTTTTCTGGGTATTATTCTGCAGCTGGTTGAAAACCAGCATATCTGTGAAAAAGCAGGAAATCGCTGAAAGCATCTTCAGGATTTCTCTGTTTAACTCCATCTGTCGTGAAGGTCCTGTCAATTTCATGTTTTAATGATAGCAAAGGCTGATGGATTTTTCATCAATACAATTGTAAAATATATGCCAGTTTAAAAAAAACACATTGAAAGCACTGCAGGGGCCACTTTTTATAAATTGTTTACCAAAAAAAAGGCCTGTCAGTAATTCCACTTCTCCATAGTCATTCAACACGAAAACAAGCCCTATGGCCAACCAAAGTCCCTGCAACCATGAAGCGACACTAATCCTACACTAATTCCATTTTATTCTCCCCGAATCCCTTAAACTCTCCTGAGATTCTACCACTCACCTACACACTAGGGGCAATTTACAGAGGCTAATGAACCTGCATGTCGTTGGGACATACAAGGATACCAGAACACCCTGAAGAAACTGGGACACCTGGAGAAAACCTGCATGGTCACAGGGAGAACGTGCAAATGCCACACAGACAGCACCAGAGGTCAAGATTGAACCCAGATCGCTGGATCTGTGAGACAGCAGCTCCACTAGCAGTATCATTGTGCTGCACATGTAGCTCACAAAGTGAAATAATGTTTGTAACAAAGGTACAAGGCAAAACATATTATTTTCTCTATGAAGTCAGCAGATAAGAAGTATACTGAGCCAGACTGGGGGTGAAGGAACAAGAGTTCATTTGATTTGGATGACCTGACAAAAATGTTTGTATCGTGAACAGGAAATCCCAAAAATATATTTCAAATCCAGTGTTTTTATACATAACAAGCCATCTGCTTACCTGGCATTTAATTCCTGCTTGACTACAAGCACAAAGTTCAGGATCACAATATATTCGACAATCACAGCCACAATCTTCCCTGGATACTCGAATTGCACGGAGCTCATGTTTTTCTTCTCCATCAATCTTTTTAACACCAGAAGCCCGTAACAAAGCCCTTCTCTTTTTAGTTGGCAATGGTTGTAGGAAGAAATAGTCATCTACTTCGGTGTTGTCTAAATCAATGTCATCATCAGAAATGTCATCTAATGTGAGTGTATTGGCCTCTTCAGATTCCACTGTTCCATTTTTTGTTAGCTGCAATGAAAAAGGTGATTTGATTTAATGACATCTAACCAATCCTTGTTAAGTAAAACTTCACTTGGGATAGGTTTTGAAGTTAAGTGAATCATATAAACTTAAGCAACATCTATTCAATGCATGAAATTTCTAAAGTAGTGCATTTTTATGGGTCATCATGTAAAGGCTATCAGTTGAAACGGTAAAACCACAACCATCATCATGAGAATCAAAGCAAAACACTGGGATGAGTGGAATGTTAAATGAAAACAGAAAGTGGCGGAAATATACAACAGGCTAGCCAGCATCTTTAGAAAGAGAAGCCAACTTAATGTTTTGGGTCTAGCATGGAGATATCACAAAGAAGGAAGATTGCTAAAGCTTTAAGAGGGCACAATGTATATTTACTGGGCTGCTGCTTAATTGAGGAAACGAAACAAATGAAAAGCAAAATCTAACTGGGTTTTATGATAGAAATTTTTAAAAATTATTCAGGGACTGGATAGGGTAGATAGGAGAAGACTACTTTCAAGATTGGGTGTGTGAATGAAGAAGAATATGTGAATTGATTGAATCATTATGATTAGAAATCTATCTGCTCAATTGGAAGATAAATGTTAACATGGACCATTTCTCTCATGAGGTCTACTGTCTCTGTGTTTGGGCTGAATGGCCTGTTTGTGTTGTTACATCTGTAAGTTTTCATTATGTGATAACTTGTTAATAATTAAGAACTCATCTTACCACAATACATCATTGCTTAGAAATGAATAAGTGGCTTGGCAAATACTTCTCTTGAAGACTATTCTGCTGCCTCCATGTGTTAAATGTACATTAACATGAGTAACACAGGTACATCTTTAATATCATCGTCAATCTCAAGAAATCAGCATCCTATGAGTTCTGGGAACACTATCCATGGTCAGAAAGTGCTGGAATGATGTATGAATCAACATGACATGCCTTTTAATAGGAGTGAAGACATTTTTGGAATACTCTACAGCAGGAAATACAAACAATGCTTTTCAAAGCTGTAAGAAATTAGGTTTAATTATAAGCACATTTCATATCTTGCACTTGGTTCTATCAGTGTGTGGTCTCTTGCTTCAGAATGACAATGTCACTGACCTCACCCTGCGGTTAATTCTGTAGAACTCTTGATGATTTGGTTCACCAGTAATTATCTGGGAAGGGAGGAGGGAACTAGTAAAAATAAATCATTTTTGCTTTGATAATTATCTTCCCAATACTTTTCATTTAACGAAAGGTGCACAGGTTTTGCCAACAATGAGAAGAATGCATCAACAGATTATACTTTTGACTTGGTATTGGTCTCAAAGCAAAGTTTTAATGTAATATACCATAGCAAAGAGCTTTTTAAAATATGTCAAATAAAATAAACCATATTTATAGATCAGACTAATGACATAACAATCAGCAATTAGTTGCTTTTGGAACTGCAATGATTTAAAACTGTGGTTACTACTTTGAACCTTGTATCTGCCCAATGCTTATCAAAAGCATCATGGTTGTAGAATGTTACAAAAGCAGAATGTTCATAGATTCCAAGTCTCAGTTATTTGGGATTTTTACTTTACCTTAAATCACTTGAAGGTAGCAAGGTGTACATCGGCCAGGGCACAGAAGAGCAGGATGTTGAGGAAAGGAGAGTGGATGGGGTAAATTTTAGATAATGAGGTGCCCAGATTGGGAGAATAGGAAAAATCTATTTCCTTCAGTAGAGAGGAGGCACAAATATAAAATATTAAAGAATTAGAGGAGAGTTGAGGAAATATGCTTTCACCCAAAGAGTAACAAGTTTCTAGAACTCACTCCCCAAAAGGCAATGGAGGCAGAAACCGTCGTCACGTTTTAAAATGTGAGCATTTGATTTGCAAATACAATCAGAGCTCAAAAGTGGGATTTGGACTCAGTAGCTCTTTTATATGGACAGTGCAGAAACAATGTAATCAAAATCACAATTTCTGGATTCCTGACCAGTTCCATAACTACCAGGCTACCAAACTCACCTGGGTGTTGATTTGTCTTTAATTATCAATAGTATTTAATTTTAATTATGTTTGCTGCTGAATTGAGAATCCTGTGCATTCCCTTAAATGCACAATATACAGGTGCTTGGACTTCATACATTGCTTGTGAAATTCAGTATCAATGGAAATGTGCAGCTGCTATGATAGCATTGGACATAAAAGCAAAATGAATGCATTAACAATGAACCATCCTACAATGCATATATATAATCCTGTTGACTGCTGATACAGAAAGAGGCTCAACAGGCCATTATCCAATTAAGGATATATTCAGGTTGGAAATTGTTAGGGACAAAGGAGAAGCAGAAACAAGTAGACAGAGTGGCAACATCTACATTGAGACGTTAACATCATGATGGCAAAAACCATCGGACCATCCAGAATTGCATTCATTTCATGTTTTCAGTTCAGAGTTCCTTTTATAAACATTGTTCAGAGGTCATTATCTGTTGATGATCAGGAAATGGGGTGGATGAATATCAAATTGAATTCTAAGAGATGTAAATGCAGATTACAGCTTTTTTTTGTGATTTTGTTTTTAGATTGAAAAGTGCCAAGTTTGCAAATGAAGGGTAGCATCAATATTTGACATCGACACTGGTGCTAGCATCAACAAAAAGAAATCATACTGGTGGAATGAGGGGTGAATGCAATGGAGGAGGTGCATTTAGACAGTAGGGTTATCAATATTATGCTTCAAAAATAAGGAACAGAATGAGAGTGGGGCTCGATGTGGGTGGGACTTTTTTCTTGCCTCATCTGAAAGGATTCTGGCAGCACCCAGCTGTTTCCAATGGGTGAATTTTTCTGAAACAAGTTACAAACTCTTCCTAATGTCAGCGGTGAACTGGTGGTGCTCCCTGCTTACTGTCAAATCCTAATTATTAGTTCAGGTAATTCTGGGTCAAATTCTGCCTCTGGACTGGAGCTGGATAAGTGAGAAATTAAGCATGTTTTCAGTTGGAGAGAGGGGTGTGGTGTAGAGTACAGAAGGAATGTCTGAGATAAGGTGCAGAGCAAAGTTGTTAAGATAACCATTACTTTTTTTTTAAAAAAAAGAGACAAAAGGGGAAAGTGATACAAATTGAAACAGGAAGGTACAACTATATCTGTGGAAAGAGAGAGAATTTGTTAAATTCAATATTAAGTCCTGAGGACCGCAATGTGCCCAGGCAGAAGATGATTATTGTTCTTCGTGTTTACATTAGGCATTGTTGGAACTGCATAGAAAGTAGAAGCCAGAAGTCAAAAGTAGGAGTGAGACTGAGAATTAAAGTAACAGGTTCAAGTTCTTGGTTGTCTTTGTGGACTGAGGAGTTCTGCAAAGCAGTTATCCAATCTATATTTAGTTTCTTCGATATCCCTGGGATTGTCTGCCCCTGGCAGAAGCTGGAGTATTAGAAGTATTTAAAGTGGAGATGGATAAATATTTGATAGATCGAGGAATAGAGGGTTATGGAGAAGCGGAGTTGAGGCCAGCATAAATGAACGATAATCATATTAAATGGCAGGGCGACCTTCCAGTCTTTGGGAACTTCAGCAGTGTCTAACGATGAAGTAAATATCTCCGCAAGGGCCTTCACAATTTCTCCTCTGGCTTCCCACTAAGTCCAAGGATGCACTCGGTCAGGCTCTGGGGATTTCTCCACCTTAATGCACTGTAAGGCTGCAAATTCCTCCTCCCTGGTAATATGAATGTCCTCCAAAATATCTCTACTTGTTTCCCTTATCTCTTGAGCAACCACGATTTTCTCCTCAGTAAACACCAAGGAGAAATATTCGTTAAAAATCCCACCCATCTCCTGTGGCTTGAGACATAGGAGGCCCTGCTGGTCTCTAAGGGGACCTAATCTCTCCTGACCCACCCTTTTACTCTTAATATAGCTGTAGAACCTCTTGGGATTTTCCTTAACCTTACCTGCCAGATCAATCTCATACCCTCTCTTTACTTTCTTGATTTCCCTCTTAATTCTTAATCTTCTTATAGTCGTCAAGAGATTCACTTGTCCCTGACCTCCTGAACCCAATATATGCTTCCTCCTTTTTCTTAACCAGAACCTCTATATATCTCGTCAGCCAAGGTTCCCCAAACTTGCCAGGTTTACCCTTCACCCTAACAGAACATGCTGCTCCTGGACTCCTGATATCACACTCTTAAAAGCCTCCCACTCACTATTTGTTCCTTTCCCTTCAAACAGGCTCACCCAATCGACCTCTGTAAATCCTGCCTAATTCCCTCCCAAATTAGCCCTGCCCTAGTGGACCTGTCCTATCCTTTTCCATCACTATCTTAAAACTAACAGAATTATGGTCACTAAAGCCAAAGTGGTCCCCAACTGCCAGGGAGAAAGGAGGGAATGGAGAAAGAGCTGAAGGAGGCAACATAAACAGAACTAAAACGAGGATGTCGGAAGGTGGATCATCAGAAGTATTTAAAGTAAAGGTGGATAATGCATGTATGCAGTGAAAAGGCAGGCATAGTTTGGCCCCATGTGAATTTCCAGAGCTATACCTTTGACTTGGAGAAAGCGAAAGAAATTGAAGAAGATCTTCCTTGAGCTTTTACCTACATCTCAAATAACAGAAACAAAATAAAAGGAGACCCTTCCACCATTTACAATGCACTAATCAGATGATGGAATACTCTCTGCTGGTCTGCCTGGATGAAAGCAGCCCACTTGATTGGCACTCCATTCATCACTCTAAACATCCACTTTCTCTGTAATTGGCACACAGTGGCTGTAGTACACACCATCTACAAAAATACACTGCAGTTACTCAGGCTACTTCGACAGCACTTCCCAAACCTGTGAGGTCCACCACCAAAAACAGCAAGGGCAGAAGGCTGCTTGGGAACACTTCCAAGTTACAGATTCCTTCCAAGTTGCACACCATCCTTAGAAATGTATCACTGCCCTTATATGTCCACTCCTGGAACTCCTTACCCAACAGCTTAGTGGGAATACGTTCAGGGAAAGGTGGCCCACCGCTACCTTCAAAGGTAATTAGGATGGACATCAAGTTCTCTCCTTGCCAGCAATGCAAAGATACCAAAAAATGATTAAATAAAAATACACCAGTTGAGGGGCTGCAGTCAATGTGCGCACTATGATGCTGATCCAAGGATGTACCTAAAGAAGTGTAATCAAGTTGTCTCCTCAACTGGTTACTGCTCTGATCAACCAAGTGAGACAAAGCTGGTTGCAGATCAGTGTTGTTTGAGATTGGTAACAGGACTTTTGATTAAATCAAGGTGTATTGGTTGTTCTGTTAATGTAGATTTGGGTCCATGAATTGCACGTTAAGTTTAAAAATTCTGCAAAATGTAAGAGGAGACCACTCCAATATTCACTTGCAAATAATCCTTCATGGTTTTAAACATGCGATCTCCACAAACTATACGACTTCACCACCACTACATATATTTCAAATAGGGATATATAATGACATTCTGATAATCCGGCACCTTTGGGGCTTTGGTCTGGACATTGTTCCGATTAGTATCCAAACATACTTTTATTTCACTTTTGTAACATGTTGCGCACACAGTGGTATAATAAATTTTCCAGTGAACCTGGTGAGTTTAAAAGTGAGAAACAGACGAGTACTCCAGATCTCTGGCTCTGGCTGAACACAAGGTTTACTTTCATTCATTAGCCAGGGCTCCAAATGAGCTAGATGCTGGACCATCAGGATTTCTGAACAACCAGATGCCATATTATTTGAGTTTTAATGTATAAAGAAGTCATCATACCTTCAGTTTTAATGAATTCAGCTTTTCCTCCTTCAGATGCTCTTTCAGCATCTCCCCATGGAGTCTCTCTTGTTCCAGTGCAAATTCCCCAAGTGTGTATTGTCGTACACACTTGTGTCGGTTGGACATACCCAGTGTGCTGCCCCCCTGGCTGGGAACACTGGTGAAGCCCTGTCTCCGTGTGAAGTAATACACAGTCACATAGTCAAAGCGAACATTCTTTGTCCTCATCCGCTTCTCCCTTTTCAGAATAGATGATGCTGGAAGTGTACAAAGGTAAATTAGTTCAGACACTATTTTCCACTCATTAACCACAATTGATGAAAGAAGTATTTGTTTTGAAAACCTGAGACAAGTTGTGGGCAAAGTTTAACATTATTAAATTGGCAGCACATACTCTTAGGGGATTATCTAAAACTGTGGTAAATGCTATATATATGTTTGCGACTTAGTGGATGAAATGGACTATCTGTTGTACTTTTAGTCCAGGAGGGTAATTGGCCATATCATTTCCACAGTGTCCTCAGTCTACAGAGGAGAAAAAAAATCAGTCAGCACTCCACTTACTTGATGTAGAGTATCCCAGTGTTCCTAGCCAAGGGGATAGCACATTATCTATGCCTAACTTACACATGTATTGTTTTACAAGAATCATGAATAGATAGGACCAGACACAACTAGAATTCACTACTTACAAGCTGGTACAGTCTGTTGATACGTAATGAAAAATAGCTGCTTCTATTAGGCCCTGGAGACTGATTACATTTGGGAAGTATCCAAAAAATAAGAGTTCAGGGAAGTTGAAAATATCCATTTTAAGGATAAGGATGCTTAGTGATCCTCTAGTGGGTCAAATGTATAATAAATTTCTCAAAAATGTATCAACATTCCCATCAACAATTTTGTCAACAGAAACTGGTTACAATGGCTATTAGTGTTTATACATTCCTATATATTTGAAGGGAAGGTACTCATACAAAGTAATGTTGACTGTGGAAGAGTAGATACAGCATTAGCTTTCCGTTGGCTGAAATTCTGTGCACTTTTATTATTCTGTGCTATTGTGCTTGCATCTATTCATGGTGCAAGGCTTTTATTTTGCAAAAAAGATGCAAGTATGCATTAAGCACAGTTCATGATACCTTTGAATTTTGTCTTTTTTAAAACTTTATACACCTTTTATGAGATGGCAGAAAAGAAAGTTCCATGAATGCAGGAGCATTTATGTAGGTAGCTTTGGAAAGATTTTATGTTTATAGTTACTCCTATAATTTTTGGTTAAACTTATAAAATACTTGGGGTGCAGTGCATGATTACTTTTTGAGATATAAACCTTCATCATATTAACACAAGATTGGTCCAATAGTTCATACATAAGCCCAGGAATTCTACAACTTTAATACCTGCATTTCTGCCTCTTTGTATTCAACAAAATCTACTGGAAATGTGACCAGAATTTAGATGCAAGTGCAACTATATATTTCGATAAGCTTAATTTACTTGAGTGCAGTTTCGAATGATTTAAAGTTATCAGCTTAGAAATTCACCTGTACTTTGCCAGTTTTAAATCAGCATTAACTGTCACCCTAGCACCATTTTAAAAAGCTCTAATGAAGAGAATTGTAAAGTTCATTAAGGGCACTTTCAGAAATAGCAGGGGTTGGTGGCTGAATTTTCCATGTTAATAGTACCTTTCCTCATAGCTTTTAATCTCAGCAAGTATTGAAATATCCTTTAAAGGGTCACACCATAATACAACCAGCACACTTTCATCTACTGAGGAGTTTTGACAAGGTATGTGTACATGGATAGGAAAGGTTTAGCAGGATCTAGACCAAACGCAGGCAAATAAGAAAAGTTCAGGTAGGCATCTTGGTCAGCATGGACATTGGACCAAAAGGTCCATTTCCATGCTATATAACTATGATCCTATGAGCATATTGTACCAACGCAATAAAGCCACAATGAACCATCACCCGTTAAAACTAATGGGCCAGAATGTCTAACCGGCAAAAAGGAGTTACTGTTGTAACTGTCATTACTTACCATTGTTTCATGTCAGAAGGTAAGCAGATTTTTAGAGTCCCTCACCAGTCACAGAATAGCTAACCTTCCCACTGTTGACTCACAGGTGGAGTCGATCTTTCACCACACCCTGGAACTGAATTTCCCAGCCTTCGTTTCAGCAGGTAGCCTCCTCTTCCAGCGACTCGGGGTCCACTGGCATTCTCAGCACACCGACACCACTGAATGAGGAAAGGCCTCTAACTGAGTGAGATTCCAAAAAGGAATGATCTTTGGCTCAGTCTGAGCCTGAAGGGTGAAAGGGGGTGGAAAGAGTGTAAAAAGCCTTGATGCCAAAAAAAAGTTCCAATGCTGTCTCAGTTTGATAACATCTAATCAAGACTACTGTAAAAATCCTAGAGATTCGACAAGTATATTAAGTACAAAAGGGTATCTCGGAGAAGAATAGGTCCTCTTAAGGGTCAATGTGGTCGTCTATGTGTGGAGCCACAGGAGATGGGTGAGGTGTTAAGTGAATAGTTCTCATTCGTATTTACCCTGGAAAAGGTTATGGAAGCTAAGGAATTAAGGGAGATGAGTAGTGATATATTGGAAGATATTCACATTACATGAGAGGAGGTTCTGGCAGTCTTAAACCACATAAAGGTGGATAAATCCCTGTGACCTGATCAAGTGTATCTTAGGACATTGTGGGAATTTAGGGAATAAATAGCAGGAACCCTGCCAGAAATATTTGCATCATTGTTAGCCACGGATGAGGTACCGGAATACTGGAGGATGATTAATATTGTGCCATTCTCTAAGAAGGGCTACGAGAACAAGTCAGAGATCTACAGGCTGGTGAGCCTAACATAAGTGGGGGGAAAGTTACTGGAGGGGATCTGAGGGACAGAATCTACCAGCATTTGGGAAGGCAAGTACCGATAAGGGATAGTCAGAATGTGTATGGGAAAACGTGTCTCACAAATCTAATTGAGTTTTTTTGAAGAGATAACAAAGAAGATTGCTACATGGATTTCAGCAAAGCCTTTGAAGGTGCATTATTATCTGCCTGTTGTAAGAAAGCATGAAAACAGACATTCTCCTAGTTTTTGCATCGACAACAAAAAATTTCAACAAAAAAAGTGGTTTGGATACTTTACATTGGATTTTAAAATCAGCTGCTACTACTGACCCCGAAATAACTTGTTGATTTGTTAAATCTGTCAGGTGGGGCTTTGGGCAAACCCAGCTGTCATCTTTAGCCAAGTGAGCAGTTATATTTTCTTGTAATTTGCCAACCAGATTCAATCCCAGGTTTTTTTCATATATTCATGTGGGCATCATGGGCTGAGCCAGCATTTAATTGTCCAGATGACCAAATTTTCCTCTTCTTGTTAAAACTGTACTGTAGGTTTAATTTGATTGATGTGGCTGCACACCAATTACTTAAATATATGAAGAATACTCTGCTTCATGTAAGGTTGATAACTGCATGCCAGCATCAATCTATCAATTTATCTCAAATCCTGTAATATATCCAATCATTCAAACATATTCTGAGGTTCATAAAATTAGTTGATGTACTTTCCAACAGCTCTCCTGTACAGTATTCAAAATTATAGTACTTGTGAAATAATATAGTGAAAAAATATCAGGTTTTTATATGTTCTATTATGATAATCTGTTACTTCATCATTTAAGACCAGTGTTGAATTTCTTAAGGTATGAACCATAGCTATCACATTGGGTTACTTTTTGCTTTTGCAATTTTGCTGAAAAATAAAAAGTGGAAAAAAGATATTTATTCATTCTGAACAATTTGTCTCTTTCTCCATTATGTATGTATTGAAGAAATGGAAGTAGAAATCTTTACAGAGGCATAAAAATATCTTTAAAACAAGGAGGAGACCTCAAGAACTAACATCTGGCAAGCATGAATTCTGGCTGACCTCCAAAACGTAAGCACTTTCTAATATTGCCTCAGCCATACAAAAAAAAGGAACATGCCAAAAGCTTGGTTAAAACAAGTGTAACACATCTGCTTACTTAGAAAAAGACTAGCTGACAGACATCAAAGATAATACTTCAAATGTGCTCCACGGTTACAAATTTTACAGGGATTTTGTAAATCCTGAGCTAAATTAATGTGAATTCAAAAGTGACTTTTCCTGATGCTGTTAGTGGGATAACTTTAACTAACTGACTGATGATTTTTCTAAAGAGAATTGAGTTAGTGATTTGACAATTGTACCTCATCACCCATGTATTACTTGTTGAAAAATCATTTCACTCTCCCTCCTCCCATGGATATTCCAGCAAAGAGCCACAATCTCATTACCAAGGAAAGCACAAGTACAAATATCAGGTGGTGCTATTATCAGAATTCCTGGTTAAGAATCCAACATTAATGTGGGCTTTATAGTTTCCCAATGTAATCCACACATTATTGTGGGTCTACAAAATCTTTCAATTACTGTATTGGTAGTCATTTGAAAAAAATAGGTTTATATCAGTTTTTAAGTGATTACTCCAGACTTGAAAGACAATGGAAAACACAAAACACTTCTACCACAAAACACGTAAAGGTGCATGCTGGCCAGCACATTAGTTTATATGTGGGATGTAGCTCATGTTTTTACAACAACTTCCTGTTCTTGTGTCTTTTATTTAAGGTTGGTTATATGCCAGCTGTGACTAAGTAACCTGCTGTCAGACCTCGGCCAATATCCATGAGAACCAACTGTTCAGAACTGCATGATAAAAGGCTTCAGGAATGCTCAAATTCAGCGTCTCGCCACAGAGGCACTGGAACTATAATGGTGTGAGAAACTGGAGATTTTATACGTCCATTTCACACTGACAGACAGCATTTACAAAAAAAAACAAATGAAGCAATCTGTTAGAAAGGTATTATTTTGCTTCTTAACAATGGGTTTAATTTCCCTTCTGGACCAGCAGTATGGCAGGGAACTGCGGTAAATTAGCAACTATTCTTAAAATGGTGATCATCATAGAACAAGTAAATTGCTAAGCAGGACATGAACTGAGAGGTGTTTGAATATTTTTGATACTGATGGCTAATTCATCTGAGCTTTTATGTTTCATGCATATTTCTAAGGAATTAATTATTAGCAATGCAGCAATGACAGATGGGCTCGTGAAAATATACTGAAGCATTCAAAAACTTCATTTTTGTACCAATATCCGCAATCACATCAATTATGGAAGCATAAAGGGCTTTTAGTCTTTCATAAAAATATCTGGTACTTCATCTAAATCAATTTTCTTAAATAACTACAAGATGTGCAAGCTAAAATTCAAACCTTTCCAATAATCAACACAAAATCTAGATTTACAGTTTTAATATTAGACAGACAAGGCCTGTGTTAGAGAACTTTTTAAAAGTCAATTGAAAACCCTCACATAACATTTAAAACAAAACTCTTACTTTTCTTACCAACTCCCACTTATATTTGTCCACTTACAGGATACGGATATTTCTGGGGAAGCTAATGTTTATTTCCTGTCCTTAAATGTAGATCTGAAGATTGAGGTGATCACCTTCTTGAACTGCCACAGTCTTTATGGTGAAGGTACTGCTTTAATGCTGTTTAGTAGGGAGTTCAAATGATGATGAAAGAATGGGAATGTATTTCTAAATCAAGGTGGTTTGTGACTTGGAAAGAAACCGAGAAGGCATTCCCACCTAGACATGTCCTCATGAAGTCCTACTGAAACAGGTCAGTTGTTTCATTCACGTGAAACCAGAGTAAATGAACAATGTGTGGTCTTAAACATTTTGGACAGCTCATTTGTGACTGGAGGAAGAGGCAAAGTGGTAGGGGTGGGCAGTGAGCATGAGCTTGGAACAACCGCAGCACTTCTGTAGGAAAAATTATGGAAACATTCTAAACCTTTAGTCAGCAACCTCCATTGGTGCCTTTAAGGATCATCTGTCAAATGTCTCAGGACCTTTGACCAATAATTGGTCGATTTTATGTGGGATGCTCAAACCAGTTAAGACCAAATTCTGCACGCTTCTGGTGCTGATCACTTATTTCGGGGACATACGACAGCCATAGTACTGAGAGTGGGGGTGAGGCAGGGAACAGAAGTCTCCACTCAAAAGCAAGAGACTAAACAAAGATAATTGCACTAAAACAAAATAACTAGAACTGAAAATACACCAAGAAAGATTTAAGCGGAATGAAAAGTGAAATAAAATTATCTTAAGTTGAAAGAACTATTAAAAATGAAAAAGGTGAAAAATTTTCTTTTAATACTGTTTAATAAACCAAACATAGGTGACTGGAGCATCCACTCAGCACTATGCTATGAGCACAGAATGCTGATAACATATGCTCCTATTTCATAATTTAATATGCACTATACTACCATTAAATCATCATCCGATATCTACACATAAATGTATTTTATTTAAGAATATTGTACCAGGAATGAATAAAAATGTAATTTCATGCAAATATATTGATTGATATAAGTATTTGTATCCCTCAAAAGAAAATCTTAATTCAGTGAACTTTATTAATTTAGCAATGCTATTATTAAAAAGAATACTGAGTGAATATGACCTCAGTTACACCCATTATCTAAACCTTATGTCTCATTGGCCAGTAAGTTAATTTTTAGGGTAAAATTTCATCTGCTCTCAAATGAATATTTACAGATTTGGTCGAATATATGCCTTTAGTTTAATTTCAAGGCCTAGATAGCCAGGATGAAGGGTGCAGAAATGTTACATCATTACAATTGTTTTAATTTGGTATGGTAACTTTAATTAGTCTTAATACATGGCTAAAAAAATGCGTAAATGATACAATACCTAATTGCACAAGGGTCTGGCAAGGATTAACCAGGGCCATATGAGAGCCGTTTTCTAATGTGTACAAAATATAATTCAACATTTGCATATGTAACGTGAATCCCTATTGCTTGACTACTTATAGAAACTGCACTAAAAGCAAAGTCACACAAAAAGGGCAATCTTTAAAATGTGATCACTAGCTATGAATGTAACTGAAGTATCAGTTCCCAAACAGTGAGTTTGCTTTTCAGTGGGTGATGGATGGGAAAAGGCGCCACACATCTCATATGGCTGATGTTACGTTGTGCCAGTGGAGGTGGACATTCAGGGCATAATTGTTGTGGTCATATCAACCACCCACCTGTGCACCCTCTAATCCCAAAGAGAGCAGGACATGCCAGTGAGATAAAGAAAATGGGAGCTACCAATGATGAACAGGATTTGAGATGGGCACAAATTGTAATGGCTTCAATATTCCCAGTATTTCTGTACAGGAAACCTCTGCTTATCCATCACAGGATGATAAAGAAGCAGTTTTATAGTCCAGGATAATGGAGAGTGGTGATGAGCTAGAGCTGATTACTGTCAGCCTATGTGTGGAAACTAGTGCTGTGATTTCACATGATGTCAGTGAGGGGTGGCATATGGCAGAGAAATTTGGGATCCATAAATAAAGAAAACATTTAGTTAGCTTTGCCATCCCTCAGCTAATGTCAGAGGACTCAAGAGATTTGTATGGAATCAAACTATAATGATTGAGTACAATTATGTTTGTCTGTCTTGGTAGTAGAGTCACAGGTTTGGGACGTGATATTAGTGTAACTGCGGTGCATTTTATAGACTGTACACTCCACTGGCATAAAAAGTGAAAAGTAATGGTTTTGGATAGGCAGCTTTGTCCTGGATGGTGTTGATTTTCCTGACTGTTGTTGGACTTGGATGCATTCAGGTAAGTGAGAGTACTGCATCACACTCTTGACTTCTGCTTCACAGATGATGGAAAGATCTTGGGGTGTCTGGAAATGAGTAACCTGCTGCAGGATGCCCAGTCTCTGGCTTGTTCTAGGAAATTCAGTATGTGTGTTGCTGGTCCGTTTTGAAACTCTGGTCAACGTTGACCCATAAGATATTGATAGAAAGAGATTTGGTGATGGTAATGTGCTTGAATGTTAAGAGCAGGTAATTAGACTTTTTCTTGTTGGAGATGGTCATTGCCTGGTACTAGTGTGATATAAATGTTACTTGTCACTTATAAGCCCATAATTAATTACTATCTAGGTCATGCTCTGTTTAAGTGTGAATTGCTTCATTTTCCACAGAGCTGCAAATGGAAGTGAACATCGGTTAATCATTATGGAATATTCCCACTTTTGTCCTTAAGTTGGAAGGAAGTTCACTGGCAGAGCAGAAAGCAGCAGGAAAGTGAAGTGAATTCAACTCTTTCAGAAATCCCAGAACACTCAGGTATGAAAATGATAGCTTGAGCTTTGCACTAAGAAAATGGTATTGCTATCAGCTCTCAGTGCTATTAAGGAGCAAGTCAAACTGGAACTTCCAACATCTGCACAATTACTGAAGTACACACAGAAGGATGTAAATTGATGATATTTACCCACAGATATTTACTAAATACATCAGAGTTTGGCTTGTCCATTTCATTGGAAGTGAAACATTAATAG
This sequence comes from Pristis pectinata, assembly GCF_009764475.1. Taxonomy (NCBI): domain Eukaryota; kingdom Metazoa; phylum Chordata; class Chondrichthyes; order Rhinopristiformes; family Pristidae; genus Pristis; species Pristis pectinata. The sequence continues at coordinate 35,166,597 of NC_067405.1, read as the reverse complement.
CATGCTAGTTTTTAATAACAACCTCTCATGTAAAATAAAAATAGAAACATCCAGCAAGTTAGACAACATCTGGAGAATGAGAAATAAAATTAAAGTTTCAAGATGAAGACCTTTCAACAAGTCCAGGCAGCATTTGTAGATTGTTTCCAGTGTTTTGTGTTTTTATTTCAGATTTTTAGCATTTGCAGCTTTATAATTGTCATTTCTCATCTAAAGATCATTGTCAAAGTATAGAGTCTCATTTCTTCAAGTTTTAAGTACTGTTGGTGATTTCAAACATTGAAAAAAAATATTATTTCTTTCCTGTCTTCCTTTGTGTTATGCCTTGGCTCTCTTTCTTGATTTCATCTTTCTTTTCTCTGTATTTCACTTTGGCCAGTGGATCTTGCATTTAATCAAATATTTTAACTGACACTTCCTAGTTTATGCTCTGCGTGGCTTAGTTAGAATCCTTACCCATTATGTGATGTTTGCTTTTTTCACACAGTTTCTGGATTCCCTGTGAAGTATGCCATGCCGCTTCAGGTATCTAATAACTGCTTTCCAGTGCAAAGGCCTACAGACAGTCTGATGAACCACTGAAAGTCAAATGAACCACAAATGCTGCTTGTTCATCATTGACTACAAATTCTGGAATATTAATTATTGGCTCATGGGATGCAAAGGACACTGGCAGTTTTGACATGGAACATTTAAAAATATACTTACGAGTAAAATGGCTGGAAGTGGATGGGTTGACACTGTCACCACTCTCGGCACTCTCGCTCCCAGAGACTTCATCATCTGACTCCCTTACAGAAGAGCATGGTGAGGTTCCTTCAACATCTTCAAACTTGCGCTTCAAAATTCCGCTCATGGTGCTTTTAAGTTATTTACAGCAACTGTAACAAATTGCATAGTAAGTTGAATAATATCTCGTTTTGAATTAAATAAGACAAAATATCACAACCCATCACAGATAATAACTGCAATGTGCGAACTGCTATCTACAGCAATAAAAGCAATTAATACTGCACCAACCTATAAATAACCTAGCCAAGATTGTCTTCAAAATAATAGATTTGCTTTGGTGCCATCTATTTTTCAGATGTGTAAATGAGGCAATCGTATGGTAGTATAAGGTAGCACTTAACTTAATCTGTTATTCTAGTTTCAGATTCCACAATCAGCAAGATCAAAAACAGTTAAATATACAGATCAGTAGTATGATTGTACAAGCTACACATCCACTTGATTCCCTGTGCAGAAAATTACAGCTCTTTAAAATTAGTGTTTTTTTTCTATGCACTCCTAGGAATGGCATTGTTTTGGGGGTTTAAAAGTATGTTGTGTTGATACATGAAAGAGGATTAATATTTGCAATTCCTAAAAGTGTGGGTTTCGTTTAATTATTCACACTTAACTTGATCCCACGTCTGGTCAGTAAGTGAATATTATGAACACATATTATTCATACAGGGTGTTGCAAATGGAAAAGTACCAAGTCGTGCAAAAAATTAAATGAATATTTCTGCAGCTATTCTTTTGATTTTAACTTACTATTCAACCAACAGCCATTCCAGACCTCAGTAAGATAGTTAAAATGCTAATGTGCTTCTAAGTTGCAAAATAAAATGAAAATTAATCCAAACTTTATTGGAAGCAAGTATATGGATTAAATGCTTAGTTTAAGCCCTCAGACGTCTTTTATTGTTTGCAATCACATAAATCCACAGGTGGCATCTTTGGAATGTTCTGAATGTGCAGCAATTTCAGAAATTAACTTCCATTGACCAAACCTGCTACTTGAACAACTTGTTGAAGTATGTGGATAATAACTTGATTATTTGAGCTATTTCAGGATATACTTCCACTACAATGGGAATGTATTTTTAAATTTTCTCCTTCAACCATGGTACAACATCCAACCTGTATTACAACAAATTTAATGCATGCAATTGATTATTAGGAATAATAAGGAGAACATAATCGTTTGCATTTCTTCACAGATTTTAACAAGCATGCTCAATGCTATTCCACATGCTGTGGGATATTTTTAACCAAATCTGTCCAACACCAAACTATTATGATGAAATCTGCTGCCTGCTTTAAAGCTAGTCTGATTTAAGAAATAACATAAATATATTTAACATATTAAATGAACTGCTGAAATGGTAAATTGTTAGGCTGTAAACAATAAGGGCTATATTAAATGAATCTCCATTAGTATAAACTGTATTTGAGCCAAGGTCTCAGAACTTAAGAATTTGAGTGCAAAAGTAACAATTAAATTGTCACGTATATACACAACTGGTGGCTTTGCTTTGTAACAATGCACTTTAGTCCACTTTGTGGATATTTTTCCACCCTTATTACTTTTTCATACATTTACCTAATTCTTCAATAATGAGAATGAATAACCCTAAAAATCAAATCTATGACAACAGATGTAGTCCCTGGACTTTGAGGAGTGCCTGAGGAGAAGAGGTACTTTATCTGTGATATACCATTTGGCCACAGGGGACTTGCAGTGTACTGACGCAGCCGACATCTTCAATTTTTGTTCCTTTGGTTTTTGTCACCAATCAACAATTATTTACTATTTCTGGGTGGAAAGGCTTCAGGCAATGGTGGAAGTTTAATTCTCGAATGAAAAGTGATCCTAAACTTTTTTTCATCTTTTAGTTGCCTCTTTTTTGCCAGCAGATATCAGGTTGTCCATTGTCCAGAGCAGATCCACTATGGATCTGGGCATATCATTAAAACAATTTTAAAAGTAATTTAATACTTCCTGCTGCTGTGTGGGTCACCCAGAGGTCAGGAAATCCAGCAATGAAAGGGAGGCAAGAGCTGCTGGCTCCAGTAAGAGACTGTTCCAGCTCCTCTCCAGACCTCTTCCCACGGTACCTCACGGATCCTTTAAACCTCTCTTTTCTGCAAAGCCACCTTCCTGCACACACTGTCACTCTGGACAATGCCCCCTGCATCATCATGGATAACCTGCCTCACCCTCCCTCATCGTGGAAAATCTGCCCAGCCTCCTCCACTATGGACAATCTCCTCCACCCTCTGCCAATATCAACAACTTGCTGTACTCAGCCTCAGCATGGAAAAGCTGCCCAACGACCTATCACCAAGGGCAAACTTCCCAACAATTCCTCACTGGCACTGTGGACAATTTTCCCTGCCATTACCATGGGTAACCTTCCTCACCGTCCCTTATCATGGGAAACCTACCCAGCCTCGACCACCATGGACAATCTTCTCCACCCTCTGCCACTACTGACAACCAGCCACACTCAGCCTCAGCATGGACAAACTGCCTCACCATTGTTCACCCACGGACAAACTGCCCAACAATCCTTCCCCATGGATAACATGACCATCTTGCAATTTTTATCTATTAATTTTTCAGGATCTGTGTCACTGACAAGACCAGCATTTATAGCCCATCCATAACTTCTCTGGAGAAGGTGGTGCTGAACCGCTGCCTTTCTTCTGGTGAAGGTATCCTCACTGTCTGTGAGGGAGGGAGCTGCAGGATTAATACCGAGCAATCATGAAAGACTGGTGATTTATTTCCAAGTCAGGATAATGTGCAACTTGCAGGGGAAGCTGTGGGTGGTGGCATTATTTCAGGCAACTGTCTTTGCCCTCCATCACTGAAATGACAGAGATCCCTGTTGAGGTCACACCCAGAGTCTGGTCTCCCTCCCTCAGGAAGGTTATACTTGTTTATTACTTGTCAAGTTAGCCAGTTCCAGTGTGGGAACTGGATTCAAAAACTTTGCTTAAATCACAATTTTCCTAATTTTGTTGAGTTATACAGTGATTAGGAACTCCCAAGAAGAGTCTTCCTTCCACCACAAGACCAGTTATAAACACACGGTGCAGCAATATAAAACAGTTGACAACTTGAGGTACAATATATCATTTTGAAATACAGCCATATATAACCCCATGGCCCACACAAAAGAACAGAGCATTCTACATTAAAATGTGATCAACCCTGGAAAATAACTCTTCAAAAATTGCCTCCCATGGATTCCCATAATGTTTTCATTCTAAGCCAATCAAATGGCAATTCCTTAAAAGAAAGGATAAACTTAAAAAGATGCAAGATACACAGTAAAGCTGGAGCCAGACACACATCAGCCAGAACAAACATGATTTTATGGGTTGCTTAAGCTTGGGTGAAGTGTGTCCATTCAAACTGCCCAAGTATAGTTCAGAAAAGCTACAGAATTATGCCACATATTGTTCAACCTTGCCCAGGACTAGGGTCTCACTACGGATTTGCCTGAAAAACTGCTGCAAAACTTAGGTGGTATGATGGAGCATGCGATCACAATAATAGGGGCAGGGACACAACTGCATTTAAACTGCATACAAGCTGTTTGAATGAACTCGGATCTGGACACTAATGCCTTGAAATTGAATCACACAGTTCTATTCAAAGTGCAGTTGAATTTCAATGCTTTTGCAAGTAAATTGTAAAAATCTGCAAGAATCACGTACTTCACAAAATCTGACCCAGCAAAGTCAGGCATGTTCGAACCTTTGCAGCATGACATGCAATGAGTGATGCTATCTGCAGTTCAAAGTTTGTTTTGAGGGTTGGCAGCTGAAACTGGATCACATTTCTCTGCTTTAGAACATTCATTCACTGCTTACAGTGATTGCAAAACAGGCGGTGAGGAGGAAGTATCATCCTAAACTCAACCGTTAGTGTTGCCATAAGCTCTGCACCATTTGAGGTCCATGCCTTGTTAACCTGATCTGATACTGGGACCATAGGAAATTAGTTGACCTTATGCTGGCTGGCAATGTGGAGGGAGACACTGTAACCACTAAAGATTGAATAGGCGGCACTGGGCTAGAGTTTTATTTGAGGGGAAGCAAGAATAATTCTGTTGGTTATACCTAATAAAAAATGAAACATTCCTGGTGTAGCGGTTGCTACCGCGGAATAAAACAAGACTCTACTCGGAGGATTGCCAAACAGAACTGGTTTATTTTCCCGCCTTGTGCAGGCCCTTTAAGGGAGAAAAACTCCCGCCCAAAAAAACCGGCAATGACGTAAGTCCTACGTCATCAGGACTTACACGCGCGCGGGTTCTCCCCGTCGCTCGGAAAGACGAGGCCCGCCGCCATCTTGGGCCTCGTCGCTCCGACGCCGCGCGACCCGACTGCCGAGCCGGTTCGCCCGACTAGACGGTGAGTCGCCACACAACCCCCCCCCAGAACCGGCGAGACAGTCCCCAAGGTCCGTGGGCTGTGCCAGCTGCCGCTTAGGGGGGCGGCCTCTGCGTCGTGGTGTGGCAACCTCGACAGGCTGTTGCAGATCCAAATGGGCCGGTTTGAGGCGGTCCGCCGTGAAAACCTGTTCCCTGCCTCCAATGTCCAAAATAAAAGTGGATCCGTTATTCCGTATGACTCGGAACGGTCCCTCATATGGTCGTTGCAATGGCGCCCGAGGTGTGCCCCTGCGAACGAAAACAAACTTACAGTCCCGTAGTTCCTTGGGCTGGCAGGATGGGGCTTGACCGTGCCATGAGGTGGGAATCGGGGCCAAGGCGCCAAGCTTCTCGCGCAGTCTTTGTAGAACTGCTGGGGGTTGTTCCCCTTGGTCCTGAAGGGCAGGTATGAAATCCCCGGGGACAACTAGTGGCGCCCCGTATACAAGCTCAGCTGACGAAGTGCGGAGGTCTTCTTTGGGGGCAGTGCGTATGCCGAGCAGGACCCAAGGCAGCTCGTCAACCCAGTTAGGACCCTTCAGGCGGGCCATCAAGGCCGATTTTAGATGGCGGTAAAAACGTTCCACCAACCCGTTTGATTGAGGATGGTAGGCCGTGGTGGTGTGCAGCTGCGTCCCTAGCAGGTTCGCTAATGCAGCCCAGAGACTGGAAGTGAATTGGGTGCCTCTGTCTGAAGTGATGTGGGCCGGAACGCCAAAACGTGAGACCCAAGTTGTGAGCAGTGCTCGGGCGCAGGAATCAGTTGTGATGTCAGTCAGGGGGGTTGCCTCAGGCCACCTCGTGAACCGGTCCACGATGGTAAGGAGGTACCGGGCTCCTCTTGAAACCGGCAGAGGGCCCACGAGGTCGACGTGTATGTGGTCGAACCTCCTACGGGTAGGCTCGAACTGCTGTGGTGGGACCTTGGTGTGTCGCTGGATTTTTGACGTCTGGCAGTGCAGACAAGTCCTGGCCCACTCACTGACCTGTTTGCGCAGGCCATGCCAGACAAACTTGCTGGCGACCAGTCAGACAGTAGATCTGATGGACGGGTGTGCCAACCCATGTACCGAGTCAAAAACGCGTCTCCGCCAGGCTGCAGGGACAATAGGGTGGGGCTGACCAGTCGCAACGTCGCAAAGTAGGGTCCGCTGACCTGGACCAACCAAGAAATCTCAGAGCTGCAGACCCGAGACTGCGGTTCTGTAGCTGGGCAGTTCGTCGTCGGCTTGCTGTGCGTCAGCCAGGGCCGTGTAGTCGACACCCAAGGATAGGTTGTGGATGGTTGGTCTGGAAAGTGCATCAGCAACAACATTATCCTTTCCGGAGACATGTTGGATGTCAGTTGTGAACTCGGAAATGTAGGATAAATGTCTCTGCTGACGAGCTGACCAGGGATCGGAGACTTTGGGGAAGGCAAAGGACAGAGGCTTATGATCGGTGAAAGCGGTGAAAGGCCTGCCTTCTAGAAAGTATCGGAAATGCCGGACCGCCAGATACAGCGCTAGAAGTTCCCGATCAAAAGCGCTGTACTTCAGTTCGGGCGGTCTAAGGTGTTTGCTGAAAAATGCCAAGGGTTGCCAGCGGCCTTCGAGTAGCTGTTCCAGTACCCCACCCACCGCGGTGTTGGACGCGTCTACCGTGAGGGCAGTCGGGACGTCAGTCCTAGGGTGTACCAGCATCGTGGCGTCTGCCAGGGCGTCTTTGGCCTTAACGAAAGCAGCCGCAGCCTCGTCGGTCCAGGTGATGTCCTTGCCCTTACCAGCCAGCAGCGAGAACAGAGGGCGCATGATACGGGCTGCTGCAGGGATGAACGATTGGTAAAAGTTGACCATCCCAAGGAATTCCTGTAGGCCTTTGACTGTGTCGGGGCGGGCAAAATGGCAGATAGCATCCACCTTGGCGGGTAGGGGTGTTGCCCCGTCGCTGGTGATTTTGTGGCCGAGGAAATCGATAGAGTCAAGTCCGAATTGGCACTTGGACGGGTTAATCGTGAGGCCGAAATTGCGGAGGCGGGAATACAGCTGGCGGAGGTGGGAAAGGTGTTCCTGGCGGTTACGGCTGGCGATCAGTATGTCGTCCAAGTAAATGAACACGAAGTCCAGGTCTCGGCCTACCGCGTCCATCAGCCGCTGGAAGGTCTGCGCGGCGTTCTTAAGGCCGAACGGCATCCGAAGGAATTCGAACAGGCCGAATGGGGTGATAATCGCAGTTTTGGGGACGTCATCCGGATGGACCGGGATTTGGTGGTATCCCCTAACGAGGTCCACTTTGGAAAAGATGCGGGCCCCGTGTAAGTTCGCTGCGAAGTCCTGGATGTGAGGGATGGGATAGCGGTCCGGGGTGGTGGCGTCATTCAGCCTGCGGTAGTCGCCGCAGGGCCTCCACCCTCCGGTGGCTTTGGGGACCATGTGCAGGGGGGAGGCCCAGGGGCTGTCTGACCTGCGAACAATCCCCAGCTCCTCCATGTGATGGAACTCTTCCTTTGCCAGGCGGAGCTTGTCTGGAGGTAATCGTTGTGCTCGGGCATGAAGGGGTGGCCCTGTGGTAATGATGTGGTGTCGTACCCCATGTGTGGGCCGAGAATTTGTAAACGAAGGTGCCAAAATCGATGGGAATTCGGCTAGGAGCTTGGCGAAATCGTCGCCAGAAAGGGTAATGGAGTCCAGGCGCGGGGCTGGTGGGCTGATTTCTCCTAGGGGATAGGTCCAGAGAGTGCTAGAGTGGACTAACCGCTTCCTTCGCAGGTCGACTAACAGGTTGTGGGCCCGAAGGAAATCGGCTCCTAGGAGTGGTCGGGCGACGGTGGCAAGGGTAAAGGTCCAGGTAAAACGGCTGCCGCCAAAGTGTAATTGAAGCGTACGGGTGCCGAAAGACCGTATCGTTGTACCGTTGGCGGCATTGAGTAGAGGACCTGGTGGCCTGTCACGAGTGTCGCGGCCTGTCGGGGGCAAAATACTGACCTCCGCTCCAGTATCAACGAGGAAATGCCGTCCAGATTTCTTGTCCTGAACGAAGAGGAGGCTCTGTCGGCGGCCAGCCGCCGTAGCCATCAGCGGCGGCTGGCCCTGGCGTTTCCCTGAAACTTGCAGGGTGGGCGGCATCGACGGGCCTCCGCACCCCACCTCTGATGGTAGAAGCACAGCTGGTCACCCGTGTCGTCGTCTGCGTTCCTGGGGCGTGGCTGCTCGGTTGCTGGGGCCGGGCGAGGCAGGCGTTGGGCTCGCGGCCTGGTGATTTGACTGACGGACGAACCGCTCCTCGCGCTTGGCCCTCCACAGGACATCTGCCCGGGCGGCCACCTCACGGGGGTTGCTGAAGTCGGCGTCGGCTAACAACAAGTGGATGTCATCGGGGAGCTGTTCGAGGAAGGCCTGTTCGAACATCAGGCATGGCTTGTGTCCCTCGGCCAATGCCAGCATCTCATTCATTAGGGCGGATGGGGATCTGTCCCCCAGGCCATCCAGATGAAGCAGGCGGGTGGCGCGCTCACGACGGGAGAGGCCGAAGGTCCGGATCAAAAGATCTTTGAAAGCCGGGTACTTATCTTCCTCCGGAGGCGACTGGATGAAGTCTCCAACCTGGGCGGCTGTCTCCTGGTCCAGAGAGCTAACCACATGGTAGTACTTCGTGGAGTCGGAGGTGATCTGCCGAAGGTGGAATTGCGCTTCGGCCTGGTCAAACCAGACGCTGGGCCGAAGTGTCCAAAAGGTGGGCAGCTTGAGGGCCACTGCGTTGGCTGCTGCGCTGTCGTCCATTTCGCGGGTCCAAAAGCCGTTTGGACCGTCGGGGTCACCAATGTAGCGGTTGCTACCGCGGAATAAAACAAGACTCTACTCGGAGGATTGCCAAACAGAACTGGTTTATTTTCCTGCCTTGTGCGGGCCCTTTAAGGGAGAAAACTCCCGCCCAAAAAAACCGGCAATGACGTAAGTCCTACGTCATCAGGACTTTCCCGCGCGCGGGTTCTCCCCGTTGCTTGGAAAGACGAGGCCCGCCGCCATCTTGGGCCTCGTAGCTCCGACGCCGCGCGACCCGACTGCCGAGCCGGTTCGCCCGACTAGACGGTGAGTCGCCACACTGGGTCAATTATTGAGTGTTACCAGTTATCCTCTTGGTTATGAAGCTAAATGCCTATTACCACTAATCCATTGCGATCATAGATATTCCTTAATTTGCAATTTAAAACTCAATATGATTCATGCAACCCACAATAATTAAAAATACCTTGGTTCCTAAGGAGACAAACCCAACAGCTCCTTTGCACTGTATAGCTACTTTGCACCTGGAATTTGCCAAAACATTGTACATGTAAATGGAGAATAAATACCTCTTCATCTCCATAATTTTTTGTAAAATATAACAGTGTTTTATTGCTGTGATATTATTCACTTTTGGTAGGCTTAATAGATCTCATTTTATTACTTTGCAGTTTGAGTTTTGGCTGTAAGAGGAATCATGATGTATTGATTGGTATTGGATACCAATCAAGTATTTTGACATGGTGAATAATGTGTCTATTAACTCATAGTTTATGAGAATGAGATAAATCCACCCACCATACTATAATTTAGAAGCACAAATTTCATTGAAATTATTATGGTCATGAAATTTCCAGGACAATTGTTTTTATTTCTTGCAGGTTTTTGAATTGATTTTACATTGTGGTGTGCAAATCATCTGCCTTTCCAATAATGTCCCTGATGTCAAATTGTTAACGATATTTTATACTGAGCTTTAAGATGGTCCAAGTTATTCTGTAGATATTCATTGGTTAACAGTCATTGAAAAATACAAAAATTGTAGACGCTGGAAATCTAAAATAAAAAGAGGAAACACAGGTAACACTCAGCAGATCATGCAGCAACTCTGGAAGGATTACACTCCCATTCTGTCTTCTCCATCTGTGCTCTCTAAAAAGTTCCAACAAGGCCCCACATGAGCTTGAGGAATATCATTAATCTTCTTAATAGGCTAGTTACAACTTTCAGGACTCAATATAGAATTCAACTATTTAAGACAACCAGGATCTCTAGTTGCATCAGAATGGCCAGTTCTGCCGAAAGGTCATCAACCTAAAACTTAGTTACCAGTAAATTATAACTTAGTTTTTCTCTCTCCACTGGTGCTGCCTGACCTGCGGGGTATTTCCAGCGTTGTCTTTTACTTCATATTTTCAGCAACTGCATCCAAAACTCCCAGCATTGATTTGTTTACTCTCTCCTTTGTCCTCATTGCCTGCCTTCTGCTTCTATCTGTTCCAGCTTGTGACTAATGAAAGATTTTATGTAATTGATTAGTCACAGAGTCATACAGCACAGAAACAGATCTTTCAGCCTACTGAGTCCCCCTAGGTACCCATTTACACTAATCCCTTGCGTTATTCTCCTTGCATTCCCATCAACTCTCCCAAAGTTCTACCACCCACCTACACAACATGGGCAATTTACAGTGGTTAATTACCTACCAATCTGCACATCTTTGGGATGTGGAAGGAAACCAGTGCACTTGGGGGAAACCCACACGGTCACAGGGAGGATGCACAATCTCCACACAGACAGCATCAGAGGTCAGAACTGAATCTGGATCGCTGAGCTGTGAGACAGCAGTACTACTAGCTGCTGCCCAGCTAGGCTTACTCTGCCAAAAGGAACACCTATCATCCAAGTGATGTGTTAAGTCTCATAAATAAGATTCCACATTAAGTTTCATGTTCCAGTACTAATTTCTGGCATTCTAGAAATCTTGGCCGGCCAGTGCCGGTGTGATCTCCTACAGAGTTGCACTTGGGTCATGGTTCTTTCAATTGTTCGATTCAATTCTTTTGTCTCTACGCATGTATTAGACTTTTCTCTCATCACAATTGAGTTCATCTATTTGGTAGGTTTGCTATTACTCTTTTTGCTCTATCTCTTGGAGTCTTTCACACACTCAGTTTATGGAATCAACAACATTAACGTTGATATCTTCCTTTATTAAGAAAAAAACTAAATTCAGCATTCACATCATTCATGTAACAAGGAATTTTAGTCACTAGACCACTGCCACCATGTTAGCTCTTGTTCCCAGAGCTGTGTTTTTTAATTATACTTTAAGAATCAAATATTGTGTTTATTTTCAGACTAGATGCCATGTACTGCCAAGAGCTACAATGTGCATCTCCTGTCCAGAATATAATGCACCAGTATGGATGCAGTAATATTAACTAGTATATTTGCACTTACAATATAGATTACAGTTCATTCTTGCAATAATATAACACCAGTGATTGATCATTATGTGTGCAACAATCACATCACTAAGCAAATACCTAACAGACATATCAAAGGAATCATCCATGCATATGGCCAGGGTTCTAGAAATACATGACAACACTGCTGTTATAAGGAACACACCAAAGAAGAAATAACAATGTCATCATATGTTACAGATGCCACATCAAACCACATCAGGATCAACACCATGCTTGGATGCAAAACAGAAATAGTGATTAAGTTCAATGCTGCTCAGTATTTGATTTTTTTTTAAATGCTCAATTATTATAAAATGTTAAACATATCACAACCACTAGGATATGATGAAGCCAAGCTACTCCAGGGTGTACTGCTTCCACAGAAAACACTGACTTGCATTGGACATACATCACTTTTGAATTTAAATAATTCAAGTTCTAGTTACAAGTGCAAAGTAAGATACCGAACATGACCATGCAGCATTTTCCATGAAATATTCAAGCAGAACAACTAATTGTGAAGAATCCCATATATCTGTAAAATATGTTATTAACTACACAGCCTAAGGGCCAAATTTCTACTTTTAAGTACCAGGTTACAAGTTCTTCTCATTAAATTGTTTTCTACACATTTTGTTTTGATGTTTGAAACAGTGAAGTTAAGCTCAAAGGGTGAAAATTCTGACAAAGGTGACAGCTGCCCGAATTGTTGAAAGCAAATCATCTTAATAGCATAATATTCCTTAATTGATATTATTGGTGTTAACCATTAATCCTATAACTTGTCCAAAATCTGTTAATCTTTTCAAATAGGTATTTCTAAGGGAGTATTGGACAAGGGAGGCAAATCTTCCACTGAGATCTGTTATAGATTCCTGGCAGATATGCCAATAACTAGGCATTTCCCAAGTGGAGGCTGCAGCGCAGTCTACTCTGCAGATTGCCAGCAGTGCTCTATTGTGGACAAAGTAAGATGCCCTCCTGCAGATCTCCCAGCTCTCTGAATGGGAAATTCACCTGCTCAACCCATGGCTGGTTAACCTGGTGCAAGCACAAGGGCCATTGAAGTGAATGGAAGAAATCAACTGCAGGGAGGAAGGGAAGAAAAGCCTTTTATTGAATTTGAATAAAATTGTTTAAAAGTTTTCATTATTTTAAGTGTGTATGTTTTCAGTCTTTTGACTTGAGAACCTTTAAGAAATTTAATACGTTAACATTTTTAACTTTTGACAGGTTCTGAGTGATTTTTAATGCAAACAACGTTCATAAACATTTAAAATCACTTAGGCAATAGATTTGGCAGCAGGCAAATCTGGTGCAGGGGCTTCATTGCTGTAAATGTTTTTGTCAGTGATGCTGTCCGCTTATGCTGGGAGAGGCTCTGTGACACCCTGCACTTTGCTGATGTGCTTGGAGTCAGTTCCCAATGGAAGTCTGTGCTGGAACTATGCTGGAGGAAGCATTGTAGCCTAGGGTGCAGACAACCTGCAATTTCAGGACCAATGGAAGATTTCTCTCAAGATACAGTGCCATCTCAGGCAGTCTGAGCACGACAAATATATAGTTCTTCCGACATCCAGGTCTCTGTTCCCAAGGTATCACATGTTGTGGCATTAATGGTTGTATCTTCTCTACCTAGCATATCATTTCAGCCAATATGAAACAAGACACAATTGGCTGGTTTTCACAAAAATGGAATTTAAATAGTGTCACTAGAGAGACAAAGGTGCACATTATTATGTTTTTAAAGTCGTGCTATTGCTTTAAAATGGGATCATTAAGATGAATGAATCCTTTGGGTCTGCTTTATAATCATTAAGTTATTCCCAAGATGACTGACAATTACTGGTTATCTTGATCACTGCATTTCAGACAGAAAATTATAAGGAAGTTTTAAATACACAACAAATACTTAAGGATGCTAGTTTGCATGAAATTGTATTTTACACTTCAAATATTATTAGTTTGAAAAAATACTGATTAATACATTTTTTTTTAATACTCCCTTCACAGGATTTGAACTGTCGCTGATGATCTTAACTCATTCAGTGTTTCAGATGCTAAGCATAAACATGTGACTTCTTCACCCTCAATTTACACAATAGTTACAAATGTCATGGCTTTAAATCTGATCTCAAAAACATGACAAACAACAACAATTTCTATTTATATAGCTGCAATAATTATCTTTTATTATCCCAAGATACATCACAGGGTAGTTATCAAACCAAACCATTCACTGAGCCATGCAAAGGTGTATTAGGAGAAACTGTCTTTAAGGAGCCACTTAAAGAAAGGGAGAGAGAACAGAGCAATAGAGAAGTTTTAGAGCTAAGGAAGGCAGAGGTGAGGATTTCAGCAGTGGTTAAGCTGATGCAGCAATGTGTCAAATGGTTACAGAGCTGAAACTGGGCAGTCTTATAAACTGCATAAATATGTGGTCACATGGTGCTTCTCTATCAAGAGACTAGACATAACGTTGTGAGCTGTGTAAAACACTATCTTTAAGCAAGTATTTCTAACTGAGGCAATATAAGCACAGTTCGTGAACACGAGGGTAAAATCCTTAAAATGTCTTATGATGTATTCCTCTCATGGTCATTTCCTTTGTTTACATTATTTATGGTAAAACATTTCAATTGCAAGTCTTCAGAAAATTAATGAGGGATTCAACAGTTTCCATTATATTTAAAATGTTTCCAAGTTAACTGCATGGTGTCTTTTAATAATAACTGGTTTGTAGAATCTGTATAATGGAGTTAAGTAAATTGAAGTGAGCCTTTGATTTCTAAACAGGAGAATGGTAATATCAGGCAGGGTAATAACACTGTTCTTACAATGCAGGAGAGCTGTGACAAAATGCCACCTCATCAGTCCACAGCTAATGAAATAAATAGACATACATACTGTATGCCATGATGAGTACAAATAATGACTCATAGCATTTTCCCCTAGGCTTGGATGCTAAAACACTGCAAGAGCAGAGTTGCACGCAGAATTTGAAATGTGAGGGAATCTATCGATCCATTATGCACTGCCAAACTTGCATAGAATGTGCAATATATGGTATCATTTTCATGATACCTAGTACATACTGATTGTCTACTTTCTAATGTACTACTGGTGCAGAAACGCTACAACCTAATTAACAATATTTTGATGCTAACGTAACATTGTTTGCATTGAGATAAATCTAAATTGCAAAGCACAATGTTTCCTTCAATTTGACTCTTCAATACTGCGTAACAGTTGCTGCAGGTAGCAAACCGCATTGTGACTTCTACTGGTCTTTAGTAACATCATTTGCTTTACCATATAATAAGAGATGTACAGTACCTTGTGTAACTTGCATTCATTCAGCACCACAGGCACCTCCTCAGATCTGAAACCGTTATGCTCCCCGGCACAGAGAGAAATACTAGCACCATATGCTTTTATTGTTTAATGACAACAGCAGCACACTCTACAAAGGCTCATTAGCTTCTGCTGCCTGAATAGCTCCAGTCTGACTCAGACTCCCTGTGCAATCACATGGGAGGAATGTCTGAAACAGCCAGGCATGCCAGTGTTCCACTGCCTGGGGATATTTTCAACAGCTCAGGGAAAAATACGACCATATCACAACCAGAGTTCAGCCATTATTTCACCTGAATAAATGGTACAGGCTTCTTTTGGTGTGCATTGACCCACAGAATCTCTAGTAGGCAAGGGGCTGTGGTGGTAGGGAAAAAGATGAGTGTCAGCTTATAGTAGTAGTGTTCAACAGCAAAAGAAATATGTCAACATTTTGCTTTTATAAAAGCCTTTCTTTGTTAAATTATCTTATTAAGGTGAAATGTATGATGTATAAGAATGCCACTGTCAGCTGAATTCATTTAAATTTTAACTTTTATCTTAAGCTTTCAGAGAGATTTTGCATTTTTTAAGACTTCTTTTTGTTGGTCTTCTAGCTGAAGCATTTCTAGCCAATGGGAACAATTAGCTAAGTTTCCCTAGTTCTGCTTCCCCTGGGCATTTTTAGAGGGGCACTGAGGGCCACAGGTTATATATTCACCTTCTCGGCAGTACAGCATATATAAAATGGTGAAATAAGGTAATAGGTAACCAGTGGGGATTTCTCTCTATTATATTCTTTAGGATTATACTTTACTGTGATCATTTGATATTTGGTTAGAAGATGAAATCTCAGCTCCAATAACAGAAGTCACTAGGATAAAAGTGACTCCCCCATTTAATTCTTGGTCTGTGTTGTATTAGCTGACCTCAGCTGGAATGTCTATTAACAGTCTCACAATCCCTGAGCCTAAGTAAAAGATCACTTATTCACTTCCTGCTGGAAAATTTGGGTGATTATTTCATGAGAATTAAACTAGGCTCAGTTCTGATGCTGTTACAATTGAATAGTTTTCCTGTATTTAAATAGTCCGCCTGCACTGTAAGACTCACAGATGAAGACCAGCATTTGGGCAAAGTACCCAAGGTACCTGCCAACTGTAATACAATATCCCAGCAGGTGTCAAGGCATGCACAAGGATGAAAAAAAGATGAATCTGAGTAAAAAAAATTCTAATGTAATTGCAGAAAGCCCTGCAGTTCCATGGTTTAGTTTGTTATGCTTGAAGCCTATGAAATCAGTAATGCGCATAATAAGCACATGATTAGCATACCGTAGCCTTCACCCAGAAGATCTATGAGATCACTTTCAGAATTTAATTTAAACTGCAAAATTACTCTTGTGCACCTAAGAATAACTATGAGGCCCAGATTCTGCCAGGCATTCTGTATACTTTTAAGATATATTTGAAGCTGATTAATCAAACAACCAGGAAAAGATTTTATTTTGATTAATTGTGTGAAGACTAAATTATTTTAATTTTTTACTTAATCAGTTCAATTGAATGAAAATGGGAGTATATATACAGTAAGCTTTGTACAATTTGAGACTGAAATATAAATTCTGAATTATGTATTAAAAAGTAGATCATTGAACTGAAACATTAACTCTCTTTCTCCCTCCAGAGATGTTGATTAGGATATTGAGAACTTATTGCTTTATTTGTGTACTTTATACACTAAAGCAGAGACTTTTATACTGTAAGACACTGTCTGTAACATCCATGATCTAGCAAATCATTGCCATACCTGAACATAGGAAACTCTATTCATTTACTAAGGAAATTTGAACTCTTTCTACTCAATGGGATGGAGCTGTTCCTTTCTGTTTCTATTTATACACCAGTTAAGCCATGGAAAACATGACCACCTGATTCAGTGGGTGTCTCATGAATGAATATGGTCAAAGTTTAATGGGGCACTGACCACACTTTTGCCTCTGCATAATCAGTAAAGCTAGATTGGTTTTCCTGGTAAATCCAGCTCTGCAGCTAGCAAGGTGACAAGTACACCATCCACGAGGAATTAAAAAAGCGCAGAGACCCACATAGACAATAGCATCTCAACTTAGTCTCCCATGATTTGCCTGCTTGCCAGTGAATCTTCCTTTGATGCCTATCACCCCCTGCCACCTGAACCTCCATCACTATTTGCCAGCCTGTCAGGGCTTTACACTGAATTTGATTGGTAAGCTGATCAGTCACGTTCAGATGCTCAGGAGTTAAAACACCAAACTTCAAACATAAGCTTGTGAGTGCATCCTTCCCTCTCCATGACCCTCCACCTCCCAGACAGCCTGCCTATATCGTGGGGCTGGGTGGTTTGCAACCTATTCCAATATTAGAAACGTTAATTCCCTATTTAGAGCCGAATCACAGATCAGTCACATTCATGTTGAAAAATAGAAGAAAGGAGCTAAATGATCTACGTATGTTCCGGTTTTCCTAATGTTTTACACATTTATACCAAATTCTCTCAAGTTGAATGACAATCAAAAGTGAGCAGCACTCTTTTTTCTGAATCAGGTGGTTGTGAATTAAGTTCCACACCAGCGACCTGGACAGAAATACCAACTTGTTATTCCGGTGCAATACTCTCGGAATTCATTCCTACCTTGCTTCATTCCTTGAGATTCCCTTTTTCAAATGATGTGTTAAACTGGAGTCTGTCTGTTTAATCAAGAGGACATAAAAGATCCCCTGGCAATCTTTTGAAGAGTGAGTTTGTCCTCAGTTTCCTGGCCAATGTTTATTCCTTTATCAACATAATGAACAAAGCAGATTATTTGGTCACTAACATATTTCAAGTGAGAGCTATTTACAAGACCTTAAGGGTAGTTTTCGGAAGTTATAAGGTGCGATGGTGGGCTTGGAGATTGTGAACAGTGCTATAAATTTTAGTCTTTTCGCATGAGCTAGGATGCATAAAACGTCAATATATTGAGAACAGGGAAAAAGTAAAGGGGAGAAGGCGAATGTGCATAATAGCTTGGATAATGAATTTATTGGAATTTGTTATAATGATATTGAGAAAAAATATGCTAGCCTGAAGTTATATGGTGAGTCCTTTGGAAACCGATTGTGGTGGTTTTGTAAAGGAAGGAATTAGCCAGTATTGAAAAATTACTTTGCAACAATATTTACAATAGAGAAAGAAGACAGCATGCAGGATTTTGAAAGAAAGTAAATACTGAATCATGACAAGAAAATACCATAATTTACTCAACAAAAGTAGCAGTCATGAGTATCAGAAGTAACAGCAAGAGCAATAAATATGCAGGACTAGATGGTTTCCATTCCCAGGAAATTGTATAGGCTATACTTATGATCAGTCAAAAGTCTCTTAATTTAGGAATCTACAGGTTGGAATACCACAGATAAGTCTACATAGATAATTGAGAGATGCATATCGACAAACTACAGACTACTCTTACAACTGTTGTTAGGAAAATACTCTAGTCTATGATTAATGATGAAGTGACCAAATACCTTGAAGATGTCAGAGGATAAGAGAAGGCCAGCATAGATTTAAAAAAATGGAGGTCATGCTTGATGAACCTTATTGAATTTCTGACTAAAGTAATGGAGTCTATCAAGGGATGTTATTTATTTAGATTTCCGGAAGGCTTTTGACAAGTCTCTCCGTAAAAGGCTGTTAGCTAAAGCTGAGACTCATGAAACTAAAGGCAGATTATTGACCTGGTTAGGAAATTGGCTGAGTGTCTGGAGATGGAGAGTAGAGAAATGTGCACGTTCTCTAATTGGAAGTATGTGAGACTTGTGCCCTGCACTGTTCAGGGCTCAACTATTCATGACTTTTAGGAGCAACCTAAAAATAAATAAGTGTTAAATGTAATGGGCTGGATTTTGTTGTAGTTAAAATTATGAGGCTATGAGTGCTCACTATTATTAAAGTATAAATTGAACAGCAATATTCAACAATTGCTCAGACAAATTTAAATATAATAGTCAAAAAATTGCTGTCCAGGTTGCCTCATTCCTCCATTAACTTTGCTATTTCATCATCCTATCTAAAGGTTGGAATGTGGTTGTTTTACCTCAGCTCACTAAACACCGGAAAATATTAGAAAATAGAGAAACAAAGGACTGCAGATGCTGGAACCTAGATGATAAACACTATGATGCTAGAGGAACTTACACCCCTCCCCCACACTCCCCCCCCCCCCAAACCACGCTTCTTTTCTTCCCTTTCCTCACCTATCTCTCTTTTTTCTACCCCTTTTTTGTCCTTTCTCTCCTTACCTTTGACCCATCCCCTGTTGGATCTGCTCTCCCCTCCTCCCCCGCACCGGCCTATCACTATCTCTTACCTGCATCTACCTATCACCACCCTGTGCCCACCCCGACCCCCCTCTTTTGTCCACCAATCACTGCTCTGCTTTTCCCCTCCTATATATTGGGCATCCCCTTTTAGAACCATAGAACCACAGAAAACTACAGCACAGAAAACAGGCCATTCGGCCCTTCTAGTCTGTGCCGAAACATTATTCTGCTAGTCTCATTTACCTGCCCCCAGCCCATACCCCTCCAGACCTCTCTCGTCCATGTATCTATCCAATTTACTCTTAAAAGTTAAGAGCGAGCCCGCATTTACCACATCAGATAGCAGCCCATTCCACACTCCCACCACTCTTTGAGTGAAGAAGTTCCCTCTAATGTTCCCCCTAAACCTTTCCCCTTTCACCCTAAAGCCATGTCCTCTCGTACTTATCTCTCCTAATCTAGGTGGAAAGAGCCTACTTGCATTAACTGTCTATGCCCCTCATCATTTTGTAAACCTCTATCATATCTCCCCTCATTCTTCTCCGCTCCAAGGAATAAAGTCCTAACATGCTCAATCTTTCCCTGTAACTCAACTCCTGAAGACCCAGCAACATTCTAGTAAATCTCCTCTGTACTCTTTCAATCTTACTGACATCCCTCCTGTAGTTCAGCGACCAGAACTGCACACAATATTCTAAATTTGGTCTCACCAATGACTTATACAACCTCACCAAAACATTCCAACTCCTATACTCAATACTTTGATTTATAAATGCCAGGATGCCAAAAGCCTTTTTTTACAACCCTGTCTACCTGTGACTCTACTTTCAGGGAATTATGTATCTGAACTCCCAGATCCCTTTGTTCCTCCGCACTCCTCAGTGCCCTACCATTTACTGTGTATGTCCTCCCTTGATTTGTCCTTCCAAAATGCAACACCTCAGACTTTTCCTATCTTCAGTCCTGAGGAAGGGTCCTGATCCGAAACGTTGACCACCTGCTTTTCTCCACAGATGCTGCCTGGCCTGCTGAGTTCATCTAGCATCATAGTGTGTTTCATTAATATTAGAAAACATTCTACTACTGTAAGTTAAAATAAAAAATAGGTGTGATAAACCTTAACGATAACCAGATAATCCTTTCACCATGGAAAGCCATGTTCTTTTTCAGCAATCCCTTACTTCCACTCTAGTACAGTGGATTCTATGGTGAATGATGAAGCCCACGTGAGGCCTGTGCACTCTGCCACAGACTGGGCAGGTGGTGCTTTATGTGGTGCATGGCTGGGTAGGTAGGAAGGGAGATGGTGTACTCCATTGTTTACAATGGGTTTCTTTGTGCTGACAACAAAGAGATTCGATATCTTTAGTGCAATTCTGGATATCCATTTCTAGCAGTCAAAGGCCAGGGAATCCCACTGGTCAGTGAGAATGTTATATTTTTCAAGGACGCTTTAAGAATGTCCTTGAAGTGATTCCTCTGCCCTGGCAATCTCTTGCCATGAGGAAACTCAAAGTAAAGTGCCAGCTTTTGGAGTCTGGTGCCAGACATGCAAACAATATGGCCTACTCATTGGAGTTAGCTGAATGTAATCAGATTCTCGAAGCAGGGGATTCAGGCCTGGGAGAGGAGGCCGATGATGGTTCACTCAACCTACCAATGGATTCAGGTGATTTTTGCAGAGAAGGATCAAAAAGTATTTTTCCCAGAGTTACATCTCATGCCATCAAATCTGAAATAATTTCCAGGATTTGGGGATGGGTGTAATATAGGTAAATAATTGGTCTTTGCTGCTAACGTACTGTGAAACATTTGAAGCCTGCAAGTATGTGGTTAGGCAAGGAAATGCAGAGGCTGCTGTTGGTGATGCTCCACTGTTCCACGGAGGTACCAATGAAGTGCTGCAGGTTTGGAAATTATTGAAAAGAACCTCAACTTTTTATATGCCATTCGTGTGCTAAAAACTCTTGAAAATATTATGAAAAATAAAATATCTGCAGATGCTTGAAATCTGAAATAAAAGCAGAAAATGCCGGAAAAACTCAGTAGGTAAGGCAGAATCTGTGGAAAGAGAAACAGTTAACCTTACAGAGTTCTGATGAACGGTCTCATGCCTGAAATATTAACTGTTGCTCCTTCCACAGATGCTGTCTGACTTGCTGAGTTTTTCCTTGAAAATATTACGCCTTGTTGAATGAGATGTAATTTAATATTTAATACCACAAAAAGCATCCTATCCAGATGCATCACTGCTTGGTATGGCAACTGCTCTGCCCAAGACTGCAAGAAATTGCAGAGTTGTGGACACAGCTCAGTCCATCAATGAAAACCAACCTCCCCTCCATGGACTCTGTCTACACTTGCCGCTGCCTCGGGAAAGCAGCCGACGTAATCAAAGACCCTTTCCAGCCCAGTCATTCTTTCTTCTTCCCCTTTCCACCAGGCAGAAGATACAAACGCTTGAAAGCGCGCACCACCAGGCTCAAGGACAGCTTCTATCCCGCTGTTATAAACCTCTGGAATGGACCTTTTGTAGGATAAAGTTGAACTTTTGACCCCACCATCTACCTTGTTATGGCCTTGCACCTTATTGTCTACCTGCATTGCACTTTCTCTGTAACTGTAACACTATATTCTGCATTCTGTTATTGCTCTTCCCTCTTTACTACCTCAATGTATTTATGTTTTGAAATGATCTGTATGGATGGCATGCAAAACAAAGTTTTTCACTGTATCTTGGTACGTGATAGTAATAAACTAATTACTTTAATGGAGTACCACTCTGTCCAATAAAAGTACCTAACACATTGAGCAGTATTTATTCTCTTAGAATAATTATTTCAAAGCTCTGTCGTTTCTAAAATAATTTAAAAATATTGCTTTGAAACATTTCTTGTGCAATTTCAGATTCTACCTTGATCTAATGTAGATGCCCAATACTAATTTTATTCTCTGTAAAATGTTTAAAATATTTGCAAACATTAAAGCTTTTTTACATTTCGTTCACCGAACCTAAGAACTCCTCAATGTGATTAGCTGCTCATCCCGCTTCATGACATCATTGATGCTGTACGCCAGAGATACTGTAAAGCTGATGTCAGAATGAAATTATTATCGATAAAGGGGAATCCACATTAATAAAGTACACTGGATCCTTGTCAGCAGCTTTCTTCTAATTCACCACAGATTTTGCATCAGAGTTGCACATTTTAAAAAATGATATAATTTTAAAGATATTGGCCTAGAAATTTGTTGGTGTGGAGTAACGTTTTTGTACACTGCATGAATCAACTTCATTAAAGAATCAACTGAGATTGGTGGTGTTGTGGATAGTGTAGAAGATTGCCAAAGGATACAGCAGGATATACTGTAGGTCAGTTGCAGATATGGGCAGAGAAATGGCAGATGGAGTTTAATCTGGCCAAATGTGAGGTGTTGCACTTTGGGAGATGAAATGTAAAGGGACAGTACACTGTTAGTGGCAAGACTTTTAAAGCCTGGAATGCACTGCATAGGGTGGAGGTGGAGGCGGAGGCAAATAAGATAGAGGCGTTTAAGAAGCTCCTAGATATGCATGTGAATATGCAGAAAATGGAGGCATATGGACATTGTGTAGGCAGTAGGGATTAGTTTGGTTAGGCATTTAACTACTAGTTTAGTTAGTTCGGCACAACATCACGAGCAGAAGAGACTGTTCCTTTGCTGTATTGTTCTATGTAACTGCACAGGAAAATTGAGACTTCATGCGAGTTCCACAAAGTTTACAATTTTCCTTCTTACAGGCTTGATCAGCTCAAGAAGGATTTTATTTCATCTCTTGCACTTCAGACCAGGCCTGGACTGAAATACTCTACATATCAGGCAGCGTCCATTGAGAGAGAAATAGGCTAACATTTCCATTCTGCAAGGATGCTTTCTGATAAATCTTCTGAAACAATCAGCAAAATGTGCAGTAATTCCAGTTTTATTTCTATATCGCCTATTTCTATTAACTATGTAATCCCTATTGTAATACCAATTCCTCACCACAGGATCATGTTCTCAGAGACGTGTCCTGCTAGGTGCAAAACCAAATATAACTTCTAAATCAATCATTTTATCTAGTTAATAAATCTGAAATAACTCACTTCAACATCTATATGTGGATGGACAAAACTATGAAATTATATAAAAATGGTACTGGTATACAACTTGAAATAATTTAAGATATGAAAATAAACTTAAAGTTAGTGATATATGATTTAATATTTCAAAATATTTGACAGGAAAAGAAATACAAACTTTTAATAACATTAATTCTCTTGTCACCACGATGTGTTGGTATGGTAAAATGATTTACGTTTCTATATATATATTAATCTGTTGCTATGACGTACAGGCACAAGATATCAAATAACAACAGCGATAGTTCCTGGAGACTCAT
The DNA here is from genome assembly GCF_009764475.1 of Pristis pectinata. NCBI lineage: Eukaryota > Metazoa > Chordata > Chondrichthyes > Rhinopristiformes > Pristidae > Pristis > Pristis pectinata. The sequence goes on along the minus strand of NC_067405.1, from coordinate 35,143,050 downwards.
ATGTTCATGGTCTGAGGGCAGGTCAATCCATTGTACCTCAGATATATGGGCTAATGCATATACAGGGTGATCTTCACTTTGCAGCACAAGGAAATTCAAAGAAGGGGCAGCAGGCTCCATCTGCTGTTTATGGCACATGTGTGTGTGTGTGGCTCTATTGAAGGTGATTCTAAAACACTTTAACACTCAGGAGCCAATATTTCCACAGATCTCTTTAACTTTCTAACAATCAAGAATGAAGGTGATCAGTCAAACATTGGAGTAACAAGGTGCATGTTATAAAGGATGAGATTACGGGGGGGGGGGGGAGGGCAAGCATCATTTTGTGCATATGCTCAATCTAGTGGTGTGTAACACACTGGAGAAATACAGAGTAATATAAAGCATTACACCTGTGGCTCTAAACATCTGTCCACATTCTAATCCCCTTCAAGAGCCAACAACAATGAATAGAAAACATCAGATAAAAAAACTCCCAATATAAAATGTGCAACAATTTAAATGAGGTGTTAATTTACATGATTAGTTGCTTATTTGTATGACGATGACAGGTTTGAACTAGACATGTTCTTGTTAATATAATAATATAAAAACAATATTGTAATATTTCAAACAGAGCCAGTTATTGGAATGCAGACATACAATTCAGGTTATCTCTGTATCAGGCAGAGATTTCTTTTATATATATCAGATAAAATATGTATCTATTCTCACGAATGGATCAGTACACAGGCATAACTTTCTATAATGTTTGTTTTCTGCTGTTTCAAGTGCTTTTATTTGGTTCTGCAAAAAAAAAATCATGAAACTTCAAGCTAGATTACTGCAATGCAGCACATTGTTTGTGTCACCTCTCACCCACTAATCTTTAATTTTAATAATTTTATCCGCTCATTATTTTAGTTTATATAATGAACATCTGAGGAGAATTTTCTTCCATTTACAGAGGAAGTACTTGTAACTCTCTCACTGTAAAGCCTAAAAGGAGCAACAGAATGCATCCCACAGATAAACTTGAAAATTCTGTATCGGGTTGTAATTCCATGTACTGATCAATTAGGTGAAATATGAAGCTATAAAATATTAGTAATAAAATTTATATTCTTCTGCATTTTAAAGTTATGTGCAAGGCATCTGATTCTCCCAGACTCAGGTATTGCACCAACAGCAATGGTCAGATGAAAACACAACACATTCCATACCAGAGGAGCATTCAGAGAGAACTTACCCTTGTGTGCCTCCCAGCAACAGGCTCAAGAACAGTATTAGTAACTTGGATCACTCTGTATTTTCCCACCTCGGCTGAAGAATGGCAATATGGTGGCAAACAAATAGTAGAAAACAATTATATGGGTTGCGAAGAAGCCAATATGTTTTACATCTGGATTGCATCCTGTAACTATCATCAAAGACCACCAGCCCCTCCACAGCACATCTGGATTCCTTTTTTTCCCGATATCGATCTCCAGGAGCATGCATATCTGCTTGCCTGAAAAGATTAGATGAGATTTTTCTGATATTGGAATAGTATTCCTAGGGTATGACCAGTAGTCCTAGGATATGATCACATCAACAAAATGCATTTCGGAAATGGCAACTTTCAATTACAAGGGTCAATTTGGATAGTGGTAGCAATCTCTGATGCACCTGTCACACCACTCCATTGCTGAACTCTTGGAATCCAAGGGTGGAGCGCGAACACGCTGGGGTTCCCCAGCACTACTCCAGAGTATCTACCTTTTGCATTTCGCATCCCACTTTCCCATCCTACCCTAGCATAGATTCGGAGGTCCCATCCATTTGAGTGGGGATTCCTGGCCTGGAGATTAAGATTAAAAGGTAGGTTAAACCATTTATTTTTATTTATTTTGTTTCTGTTTTCCAGTTCCCCCCCCCCCCCCCACCCCCAACATCCCAAAGGGATGCAGGTTGGGAGATTAATTGGCTACTGTAAATCACCACGTGTGGTGTGTGGTAGGAGAATTAAAGGGCAGTTAATGCCTATCAAAAGAGAATAGGTTTTAAGGAAATAAGTGCTGGAATGAGATTAATTAGATTGCTCTGAGGACTGGTGCAGTCTTCATGAACTGAATGACCTTCTTCTCTCTCATAAGGAAATATACATTTTTAAAAAGTACAAATTAGGAGTAGTAGGTCACGACACCTGAAGGCCTGCTCCACTATTCAATAAGATCATGACTAATCTGATTGCAGTCTCAGCTCTGCATACCCATCTACCTGCAGTCATTTTTCAGCCCCTTGTTTATCAAGAATCTCATTATTAAAAATATTCAAAGATGCTTCAAGTACACTTTGAGGAAGTGAGTCCAAAGACTGAGAGAGAAAAAAATTCTACTTAACTCCATCTTAATGGATGACCCCTTATCTTTAAACAGTGACCCATATTTCTAGACTTTCTCACAAAAGGAAACATTCTCTCCACATGCATCTCTTGGGAACTTATATTTAAACTAAGATACCTCTCACCCTTCTAAACTCCAGCAGATATAGCCTAGCCTGGCCAATCTTTCCTTCGAAGGCTACCCACCTACTCCAAGTATCATTCTTGTAAATACTACTGAAAAACTCCCAGTGCATTAACATCCTTCCATCAATAATACTATATACTTCTGCGTGAACCAGCTGGATGGAGTATTCGCAGACATCTTTAACCTCTCCCTATTCCAATCTGAGGTTCCCCCCTGCTTCATGAAACCTCTATCATACCGGTAACAAAGAAAAATAAGGTAACGTGCCTTAATGACTACCGCCTGGTGGCTCTTACATCCATCAGCATGAAGTGCTTTGAGAGGCTGGTCACGGTACACATCAACTCCAGCCTCCCAGGTAACCTCAACCCAGTGCAAGTTACCTACCATGGCACATTGTAGTGGGCTGGATCTCAAACAATTATGAAACGGAGTACAGGAAGGAGACGGAGAGCCTAGTGGTATGGCGTCAAGACAACAACCTTTCCCTCAATGACAGCAAAACAAAGGAGCTGGTCACTGACTTCAGGAAGCGGGGTAGACCACACTCCCCTGTCTGCATCAACTGTGCTGAGGTGGAGATGGTTGAGAGCTTCAAGTTCCAAGGTAAAAATAGCACCAAGAATTTGCACTGGTCCAGACATGTGGATGCTACACACCAAGAAAGTACCCCAGCGCCTCTACTTCCACAGAAGGCCAAGGAAATCCAGCAGGTCCTGATGAAGCTGACCAATTTTTACAGATGCACCATAGAAAGTATCCTATCCAGACGCATCACAGCTTTGTATTGCAATTGCTCTGCCCAAAACTGCAAGAAATTGCAGAAAGTTGTGAAGGCAGCCCAGTCCATCAGGCAAACCAGCCTCCCCTCCAATGACTCCTTCTACATTTCCTGCTGCCTCTAGAAAGCAGCCAACGTAATTAAGGATTCCCCTTCACCCCGGTCATTCTCTCTTCTCCCCTCTCCCATCAGGCAGAAGATACAGAAGCTTGAGAACATGTACTAAAAGGCTCAAGGACAGCTTGTATCCCACTGTTAACAGACTCTTGAATGGACCTCTCATATGCTAGAGATGAACAGTTGATCTCCCAATCTACCTCGTCGTGAGCCTTGCACTTTATTTGTTTATCTGTACTGTATTTTCTCTATAATGGTGACACTATATTCTGCATTCTGTTTGTCTTTTTACTACCTCGATGTACTCATGTATGGAATGATCTGTCTGGATGGCATGCAAACAAAAGCTTTTCATTGTATCTCAGTACATGTGACAATAATAAACCGATACAACATTATTACTGAAATTCTTGATAACTAAAGGACTCATACCTTTGTATTCAATTTCCCTTACAATAAATGACAACATTCTGTTGGCTTTCCTTATTATTTGCTGTACCTGCACACTAGGATTTTGCAAATCATGCACCAGGATGCCCAGATCTCTCTGCAACTCAGGTGTCTGCATTTACTATTTAGATGAAATGCATCTTTTTCAGTTTCCTGCCAAAATGGACAACTTCACATTTTCCCTACATTATACTTCATCTGCCATATCTTTGTCTTTTGAAAAAGAAACAGAGTTAACATTTCAGGTCGAAGACCAGCAAAGGTTTCCCTTTCTGCAGATGCTGCCTAACCTGCTGAGTATTTCCAGCATTTTTTGGTGTTTTTTTCCTGGCTACATTTTCCTGCATTCTGTTTCACTCCTTATTTAAATATGGGAGTTACATTATCTCCTTCTTAGTCTTAAGGAGTCTTTCCTGAATCCAGGGAAAGTTTGGAAAATTTAAAGAAATACATCAACTATATCACTAAGCACTTATTTTAAGACCCAAGGATGAAGTCTGTCAGTACCTGGCAACTTCAACCCTCAGCTACAATTTACGCAGTACCCTAGTTATTGGAGTATTCCTCAGTTCCTCCCTCCCTTCAAATTTAATTATAAAATGTTCTATTTATTTAGCCTGTTCTAAATCCTAAAGCTTATGCCGTTATATTTAATCTATTTGGACTTTTGCACAAAAAACCTTTTGCACTAAGCTGGAAAAAAGCAGTTGCTACAATTACCATATGCAATTGACCTTTAAAAATATTTCAAAATATAGACTGACATGCTTTTGAATCTGCAAAAGGTTTTCTTGACATGGTTGTGATTTCATTGGAACAATGTGTTTATCATTACATTTCATTATTAAACAATTATCCAAAGCCAAGAATACACCTTGCATAGAAGAAAAACAGAATGACTCTTCAGACAAAATCATCAGGCCAGATAGGGTTTTCTGAGACATGCATTTCCTTGTCTCATTCTAAGCAATAAGCACAGCTTCATAAGCTACAGTGTCTCTTCATAGATTTAGACTGTCTATTATAATAGATTGTCATTATAACTATACATACACACAGGCAGAGTTTATGGCATCCACTTTAATAAATAAGCTCAGCTCTTGGAAAAACTGACCCTGCAATATACTTACAGAATACAATACAGTTTCCTTACATAAAATTATGATCACGTTTCCATTTTTTCCAATATTCCACACTTTTTTTTAAACGTTTCCCTCTTCTTCTTGAGGCCTCAACATTTACTGGGATACCACGTCTTAAGCTCTAGAACACCTGAGATAAATTCTTCATGTCTGAAGTCAGCAGGCTATTTGGTCTTGTGTGTCACATTCAAGCTTTTTTCTAATGTACTTAATGGCAGACATTCCAGTGAAAACCATTGAATAACAATCAAGAGAAAGTTTGCTGCCTGCTTTTCCTGTCTCTAGCCTAGGGATATTGAAACCAGTTGTTGTGCCCCAACTATTTCCCCAGCCAAGATCATGTAATTTAATACAGACTGAGGATTAAGTTGTGACAGCACTGCAATACCTTCCACCTTTGAGCTGTTTCAATTTTAATTTGTCAGAAATGCTGAAGAATCTTTGACATACTTTTAAGGTCTGATGGTTTACTACATAATCACAAATATATTACCTGCTTCATTTCTGAAGCAGGACGGGTGAAAAACATGCCTTGATTATCATATCACCAGCAACAGAAAACTCCACTGCATCTTTTTAAAGTTAAACATGTGAATTAAATCACATTTCAGTAGTTGTTAAATATGTGCTTCCACTTGCTTCTGTATCATGTAACTGAGCACATTGTTTTACATAAGTAGGACATTAGAATCTCTAAATAGAATAATTATTTTGTGCAGTTCGAATGCTGAAAATATTTGTTAACATTGTGCCAAAAGTAGAACATTATATCATTCCATAGATCAAAGCTTTCGTCATCTACATGTTTGGCTGGCTGGTTAGGAAATGCATTTAAACACAATGCCATAATTCCCATGGGTAAAAATACTTCATGTTTTGCATCCCTAGCAAAAAGGCCAGAGGCACTGGTAAAAAAAGATGCTGGCTTCTAATGCCAACAAACTTGTTTTCACCGATTCTAAAATTGCATGTTTGGAGTTGTTCAGTCTGCATGTGGCAATTAAAATGAGTCATATGTCAATTAGCAGGCAGCATAGTATACAAAATTAGAAGTATCGACAATTAACTTCTTCCTTAGACTGACTGAAAATGCATTTTGATCTGCCATTATATACTTGCCCCAAGGGATTTGTCCATTAGCACGCAGAATTTTATATTACGTTAGAATAAAGAAATGGAAGCATTTTTTAATTCAGCATTTATAACTTTTGTTCCATATTTCATCCAATTAATTTGTATGTAACACATATTACTTGAAAAAATATAATTAATTTTTAAGGATGCTGCATAAAAGAAGTCTACACTTCATTTAGATTTCCTTAAATGCACATCTATTGCATGCCTTCCAGAGCAAGTGCTGGCCAAAAGCCAGTTCCCTAGAGCAGCGGTTTTCAACCTTTTTCATGCTGCATCCCCCCAGAACATGTCCTTTTTAGATGGCGGACCCCCAAGGCCCACAAAATCAAACAATCGATAATTCATGCATACAACACTTAAATTACTGCACATAGGCCCTATTGAAATAGTGACTATTTCAATCACCGATAATTACCAGCGGTGTCTTTCAGTGTTCAGTTCTATGTGAAGGTTGTGCCTGTTTTGCACTGCAAAGTTTGTCCAAACATGGTGGTATATGCGACAAACATACACGTATGTCATCCTCAATATTCATTCTTGGTCTGTATTTGGTTTTCATGGCAGTGACTGCAGAAAATGCTATTTCACACAAGTAAGTGGTTGCAAATGGTAACAGAACATTGACGGCTTTGCCGGACAGCAGTGGATACTCCTGGGAACATGCTATCCAGAATGACAACAGTGACACTCGGTTGAACTGCAAGCACAAAGTCCTGTCAGATGACAGTTCAGCCAATTCTTCTTGTTCACATCCAGTTAAATCAGTAAGCATGCATTCAAACGGATTTCGAATCCAATCAAACATGCTCGTGTCATCGTTGCCAAGATACTCATGGAAATAATGTGACAGCTGTTGAATATGGTTCAAAACGATGCTCGCAATGGCCTCTGTCTTAGTCTCGTTCACTGTCAGAAAGTCAGCCAGCAATGGAAACATATCATAGGCACCTTGCTCGCATCTTCCCTTCCAGATACAGAGTTTTTTCTGGAAGGCATCGATTTTGTCATGCGTTTTCAGAACATTTGAGCCAGGTCCTTGCAATGATAGATTTAAGCTGTTCAAAATGTTGAAAATAACTGCAAGGTAAGCTAATCTGGCAACACACGTCTCATCTGTCAAGAACTGTGCCAATGATCCGTTATGCTCATTTAGAAAAATGAGTTCATCTCACAATTCATATGCACGTTGCACAATGCGGCCTCGTGACAGCCATCTGACTTCTGTATGTAGCAACAAATGCTTATGCTCGGCTTCCATTTCACAGCATATATTTTCAAACAAACGATGATTGAGTGGCCTGGCTTTGATAAAGTTAACGATTTTAATGCACATGGAAAATACATCTGCAAGATTTTCATCCATATCCTTTGCAGCCAAAGCCTCACGGTGAATCATGCGGTGGGTTGCTGCTACATGTGGAGCTACTTCTTTCACTCGTGCGACTAGACCCGACTTCCATCCCGTCATTGCGGCAGCACCATCCGTGCATACTCCAATACACTGTGTCCACGCCAATGCCAATTGTACAAAAAAAGTGTCAAGCACACAAGAAAGTTCTTCACCAGTTGTACGGCCTGGGAGCGCCTTGCAAAACAAAAAGTATTCCAAAGCCTCTCCTTCCCAGCAACATCGAACATAAACCAACAACCGCGCAGCACTAGCATCAGTACTTTCATCGAGCTGAATCGCAAATCTGACTTGCTGAAGACGTGCCAACAGCTGGCTCTGTATATCTTCCGCCATATCGCCAATTCTTCTGCTTACTGTGTTATCAGACAGTGGAATGGCTTTCAGCTTTTGACTGGATTCTTTTCCCAATACAACTTCGCACATATCTACTGCTGCAGGCAGTATAAGCTCTTCTCCAATTGTGTGAGGCTTTCTGGAACGTGCTATTCATAATGCTACCAAATATGATGCGCGAAGAGCCTTCTCATTTACAGTGGCGCAGGCTGTCATTTTGCCTTTCTGCTTGAGATACAGCTCCTCTTGCTGCTCAAAATATTCCTTTAGCTTACTGGCAATATCTGGATGCACTGTTGTTAAATGGCGCTTCAATTTCGCTGGTTTCATTGCATCGTTGGACAGTGTTTGCAAACACACAACACAGAGAGGTTGGTCCGCATTTGTCTCCACTGCGATAAAGCCATATGAAATGTATTCTGGATCGTACTTACGTTGTTTTCTCTTTCCGTCACCCTTATCCCCTTCATCATCAGAATCTTCCAGTTTCCAGTCAGCTTTTCTCTTCAGAAATTTCTCCATACTCAGCAATACACGCTGGACAGTTTAATTACTATTACTGATAAACAAAATTATCAAAACTAATCTAAAATTTACATGCTTGTGCACTTTTCGTTTAACAGTGACGTCACTGTGGTGTAAATGCACGGTAAGTAAGCAATATTATTAAGGCACACCAACAACATCACTCAGTCTCGTTAACACTGCAGTGCACAACAGAATAGTAGTGAGTAGTGAACACTACTGACTACTCTGACTACACAAATCGAATATTAAGCAGCAGCTTACCAGAAGGGAACATCGTCTAAGTCCCTAAGATTGTCGCCTATAACAGATAGAATAGATATGGCCGATTTTCTGAATAGTGGAAAACTGAAGCAAGCAAGTAAGCTACGTCTTTGTAACAGGTTGCTTTTCCATTTTTTTCTTGGCTTGCTCTCGGACCCCCTGGCAACCTGCTGCAGACCCCCAGGGGTCCGCGGACCACAGGTTGAAAACCTCTGTCCTAGAGCATAAAGAGAGGGCAAAGTTATCAAAAGTATCCCATGCAGCTACATACTGATGCATGACTTAACATGACCTCCAATGAAAAATAAGTAAAATCTAATAGAACTTCCCATCTGCTTATGTAAAAGTAACAAAGTGTTCTCTTTATCAAGGTTAATAGCAACATCTTTTTCAAACAGTATTTTTCTACTTTCCCATACTTTTTTTTACAATTCCCCTTTTCTTCAAAATTCCTTCCCAGTTACTGAACTATACAATATTAACCTAAAATCACAGAGTAGAGTCATAGAACAATGCAGTAAAGAAACAGGGCCTTTGGCCCATCTGGTCCATACCAGCCTGGTTTTCTGCCTAGTCCCACCTACCCACACCCTGACCATAGCCCTCCATACCTCTCTCATTCATGTACCCATCCAAACTTCTCTTAAATGTTACAATTGAACCCGCATTCACCACTTCTGCTGGCAGCTCATTCCACACTCGCACCACCCTCTGAGTGAAATAGATCCCCCTCAGATTCCCCTTAGATATTTCACCTTTCACCCTAAACTTATGTCTTCTAGTTCTAGTCTCACCCAACCTGAGGGGAGAAAAGCTATACCCCTCATTATTTTGTGTACTTCTATAAGATCTCCCCTCATTCTTCTGTACTCCAGGGAATAAAGTTCCAACCTATTCCACCTTTAAGAAGAAAGCAGAGCAGTGCTTCAGATACTGCTAGCAAAAACCCGGTTAACAAAGCAATACAAAAGCTGGATTCTGTACCATTCACAGCATGATTAAAATTAGAATGCATTGTTAAAGTCACACAGCACAGAATCAGGCCCTTAAACCCACCACGTTCTGCTCTGTCTATTAAGCACCCCTCTGTACTAGTCTCATTCTTCTCCTCACATCCCCATCAACTCTTCCTCCCCCTCCAATTCTCTTTACATCCAACAACACTTGGGGTAATTTACAACAGCTAATTAACCCATAAACCCAGGGCATATTTGGCATGAGGGAGAAACTGGAGCACCCATGGGGAAACCCATGTGTCACAGTATGTGCAATCTTAACACAGAAAACGCCAGAGGTGGAGGTCAGGATTGAATCCAGGTATCTGGAGTCGTGAGACAGCAGTGTTAACCACTGCATTACCATACTGCAACTGTGTAAGGTGTTGTATGGTGTTTTTCAGTTATGAAGGTGAAAGTAGGATTAAAATACTTAAAATTGTCCTTCAATCCATTATATCCTGAATACACAAAGTACTTACCACTGCCAGACATTTCTCAGAAGTGACTATTGAAATAAAATTGATTTATCAGCATTTTGTAATCAATTTCCTCACTCTCACTAAACTGCAACCTTGCAAGATATCCTATCATTCGGTGTCAATACTTCAGTCAGGCACATCTCCAGAGAATTCCTTGTGGCAAAATCCTGAAGCTATGCTATTAGAACACAAACCAAGCACTAACATTTACATAAATTTGAAATGAAGTCACTTGCACAAGCTTCCTTCCTTATTTCTGATATCCGAATATAAACTTAAGGAGCATGTTTGAGTTTATTACAAATAGAAAACAGAAAGAAAACATAGTATTGCAAATGACACAAAAACTGGAGATGTGGATAGTGAAGAAGGTTGCCAAAGGATATAGCAGGATATAGATCAGTTGGAAACCTGGGCAGAGAAATAACAGATGGAGTTTAATCCAGACAAGTATGAGGTGCGGCATTTTGGGAGATCAAATGAAAGATGAAAGAGTACAGTAAATAGCAGGACCCTTTGTAGCATTGATGTACAGAGGGATCTTGGGGTGCAAGTCCATAGCTCCCTGGTCCCTTCATTGGTCAGAATCAGAATCACATTTATTATCACTGACGTACACGACATGAAATTTGTTGCTTTGCGGCAGCAGTACAGTGCAAAGACATAAAATTATTATAAATTACAAATCACAGCCACGAGAGGTTGAAGATGTTGAAGATGAAGAGGTTGAAGTCCTTGAACACTCCAGCCAGTTGGTCAGCACCGGTTTTCAGTACCCAGCCAGGTGCACCATCGGGGCCTGACGCCTTGTGAGGGCTCACCCTCTTGAAGGATGTTTTGACATCAGCCTCTAAGACAGAGACCACAGGGTCACCAGATGCTGTGGGGATTCGCATAGGTGTAGTATTATTCTCCCTTTCAAAGTGTATATAAAAGACATTGACCTCGTCGGAGAGTGAAGCATCACTGCCACTTACGCTGTTAGGTTTGCCTTATAGGAAGTAATGGCATGTAAACCTTGCCACAGCTGTCCTGTGTCCGATTATGTCTTTGGCTTCACTCGGAATTGCCTTTTCACTCTCACAATGGCCTTCCATAGGTAGTGCCCAGGCTTCTTGTATGATTCTGGATCGCCTATCTTGAATGCCACAGATGTAGCAGAGTGCGAATTTCCTGGTTCATCCAGGGCTTCTGGTTTGGGAAGACTCGGTATGTTCTCGAAGGCACACTCTCGTCCACATAGGTCTTGATGAAGTCGGTGACGGCTGTGGTGTATTCATTCAGATCCGAAGTATAAAAGTTGGCTCAGCATATTGCAGCTGTATAAAACTTTGGTTACCCACATTTGTGTGCAGTTTTTATTACCACACTAAAGGATATGGAGATTATGGAAAACATACAAAGGAGGTTCACTACAATGTTGCCTGGATTGAAGTCTATTACCTATAAGGAGAGGTTGGACAAACTAGGATTGTTTTCTAGAGCATTGGACACTGAAGGGCAACCTGATACAAGTATGTAAAATTGTGAGTGTTATAAATAGAGTAGATGGTCAGCGTCCTTTAACCCAGGGTGGAAATGTCAAATACTAGAGGGCATAGGTTTAATTGAGAGGGGGAAAGTGGTGGATGCCTGGAACATGCTTCCAGAAAGGTGGTGAAGCAGATGCCACAGCAACATTTAAAGGGGCATTTAGACAGACACGTGAACAGGCAGGAATACAGACCATGTGCAGGCAGAAGGGATTAGCTAGACTGGCAATTTGGTCAGCGCAGACATGGTGGGCCAAATGGCCTGTTCCTCTGCTGTACTGTTCTATGTTCTACCCACAGTTTTCTGCACTAAATAACTTGACTCTTCATTTTCACTTCTAATTAAACAGGTAAAGGCCAATATTTTACATGGGGCTAGTATTGGGTGTACAAGTATTAGAGAGGACTGAAAGATCCCTCATGACGTATCTGTATGAAGGCCAGGCAATTTTAGCTCTGAACCATTATTAACTTTAGAAGGATGGGCTCCCTTCAAAATCCTATGCACATCTGGGCAGCTTACCCATATGACCCACACAACCCTTGGCACAGTCTGCGATTTGACTTAAAGAAATGTTGCTCCTCATCATGTGAAATTACATTCCTCTTTGCATCTTTCACAATGGAAGAGCTGTTGCTTTTAATTTCTCAGTACATTCCTGGAGGGTCTAGCGGAGGATGCAAAGGCCAGAAAGCAAGTACTGTTCTCCCACATTCGAGCACTGCACAGTAAGTCCAGAAGAAAAAGACTGCAAAGCAAGTCCAGGCAGCACCATCCCCAGCTCCTGGGCAACAAATGTTTCACAATACTAACAAAGGCAGGTTCTTCAACCCTCTAACTTTTGCAGCAGAAGATTCAGTTAACCATATTTAAATTTGGACCTTCTCTTAATCACCCTCAACATCACAAGGGGACTGATGCCTCTGTTGCTCATTCCAAACATACTCACATCTCCCTTTGCCTTCTTCCCATGTGTTCTACAAACTATGTGCAATCCTTCTTCTACCTCAGCAAGCCTTGGAACCTTCAATATTCTTCGCTGTCACTCAACCAGGTGCACCTTCCAAAAACATCAGGACATACGAGCAGGAGTGGGCCGTTTGGCTCATCGTGCCTGCTTCACCAGTCATTAGGACCATGAATGATCTTTTATCTCAACACCACTTCCCTGCACGAACCTCGCATCTATTGATTCCCTTAATATTTAAAAGTCTAACAACCTCTTTCTTGAAACTACTCAGTGACTCATGACTGAGTATCCACAGCCTTCTTGGGTGGAAAATTCTAAGTATTCATTCCCATCTGGGTGAAGATATTTTTTGTCATCTTTGTGGCAACTCGTTGCAAGTTGCTCTCTGCATATCTACTCATTACTTCTATTATAATCATCCTACTGCTTTAAATCTAGATTCTATGATGAATTACTTCAATGTACTGTTGTAATGAAATCATCTGTATGGATGGCATGTAAAACAAAGCTTTTCACTGTACCTCGGTACATGTGACAATAATAAACCAATTTACCTGAATGCCTAACTCCTTATTTTGAGCCCTTGAACCTTCGTTCTAGACATCCCAGCCAAAGGAAACATCTTTCACCCATGTATGGTGCTGTGCTGCAAGATTGTTGTATGTTTCAATGTGATTACAAGGATATCTGAATTCCTACCTTTCTCCTTTCAAAAGGCGCATGTAAAAGAACAGACCAAAGACGAAAACAATCCCACTAAAGGATGCAACACCAAATGTTTCACCCCTCGCTACCACTCTGAAGACATGGGTGTTCACTGTGGAACAGATAGTGAGCTAGAGGGGTCTGTGGACAGGGTGACAATTGCTCCATTAATTGCAGAAAAAGCACAGCAAATACCTCTATGTGGGGTGAATGGAAATAGGTCTTCAAAGCCCAAGATGTGGGAAGTAAGTTCCAGGGCTATGCAGACATTTGAATAATGTATTGGAAAAGGTGCTAAGAAATATCAGTTGTATTGCTGACAGGAGATTTGCTTTGTTTCTTTAGTGAATTCCTTGAGAGATGCAATGCAGAAACATGTCCTTTGGCCCAGTGAGTTCACACTGACCATCAAACAGCCATTTTTACACTAATCCTACCCGAATCCAATTTTATTTTCCTCACAATCCCATCAACTCCCCTCTAGATTCTCCTGCTGAGAGGCAACTATAGTTATTTAGCCTACCAACTTGCATGTCTCTGAAATGCATCTGGAGGAAACCCACGCAGCCACAGGGAGAACTTACAAACTCCACACAAGCTGCACCGGGGGGGGGGTGGTGGCTGGTGGTCAGGATTGAACCGGGGTCACTGGAGCTATAAATGGCACCACTGTGCCACCCATTAACCTTGCATGCCACCACTATTATGCAATCCATGCTGGATAGGGTGTCATGGCAGTGAAGCCCTCATAGAAACAGTCAATACAACAGATGGTGATCAGTAAGAGAATCAGAGATGAAAGGAGACAACAACTTTAAGTAAAATGTTGTGGTTCGAACTGCAGTGCCTGAAAGAGCGCTGAAGCAAGTTCACAAGTAACATTCAAAAGGAAAGTGAATAAATCCCTGACTAACAAAATATGTAGGGGTACGAGTGAAGAATAGGGAAGTAGGACTAACAGCTTGACTAAAGAGCCAGCACAGGTATTATGGATTTATTGGTTTCCTCCCAGGCTGTGTATTGTTCTCTCATAGTCAGTACAGATATGTTGCAGGGACTCTTGAGCTATTCACATATTTAAACCGTTTCTCAAACAATTATATCGTCTGTGCAAAAGGGCTCTCCATTGTGCCCCTGTTGCCATTTTGATTGCAACTGGTCTTCACTTGCTTGTCGGATTTAACCCAGTTTTAGCCCTCTTGCCTCTGTCAGCAGGTCAGTGATTCCATCCCCACACCAGTTACTCAACGGCAGATAATTCAGACTAATACCCCAGTGCGTGCTGAGCACGCAGTCAACAAGACTTGAGTGTATCTAGTCACACAACATTGATGTTGGTGGGACTTTGGTGTATACAGATTAACTGTAACATTTCCCCAACTTACAAGTTACTTCACTAGCTGTAAGGCACTTCAGGACACCATGAGGTTGTTAAAGGTATTATACTCATGCAAGTCCTTTACTTTCCTAAGCTGTCAATGTGTGGTGGGGTTATGAAGAGGATCAGCAGCCAGATTTGCATGGGGTATCCCTTCCTCCTAAGTGTACCCTGTCATCTTACTCTCAATGTCACTTAACAGCAGCATGTTACAGCTTTTGCAACTAAAGTGGCAACTGCCTGGTACTAAACATAGACTGGCCTGATATTCCTGGAGCTGCCCACTAGTTATTGCTAATCCTTTCTGATGTTGTGCTGTTGCTCTGAGGTCCAGATCTTTTATCAGCTTATGTATTTGAACACGCCCTTCATGAAAGAATGCACCCCCCACTGCAAAGTCTTGTTGGAGAGAAGGTGATATATTGCTCAGCTCTGGAAAAGCTGTGAATTGCAGCCTGGATGGTGACATGGGCATGGCATGATCTATAAGCCCAGAGGTTCTGATGAAGGATGTTTCAAAGGACTGCGATCAGCTGGAGAGGCACTGATTCTTCTCAAGTTGATCCTCAGCTTGACCTAGGAAAATGATGCATGACTGGTAGACCCTGTGCACTGAATTTAGCAACTGTCTAGTACTTCATCTACTATCTTCAGAATTCAGATGCTGGTGGTGGTGACTGGTGAAGATATAGTTTGCCCTCCACACAGTATGCCTCTCAGAAGAAAGCCCCAAGAATGGCTCTCATTATATTAAATTGGTTTATTATTGTCACATGTACCGAGGTACAGTGAAAAATTTGTCTTGCATACCGTTCGTACAGATCAATTCATTACAACAGTGCATTGAGGTAGTACAAGATAAAACAAGACAGAATGCAGAATAAAGTGTTACAGCTGCAGAGAAAGTGCAGTGCAGGTAGACAGTAAGGTGCAAGGTCATAACGAGGTAGATCATGAGGTCAAGAGTCCACCTTACCGTACTAGGGAACCATTCAATAGTCTTATAATAGCGGGACAGAAGCTGTCCTTGAGCCTGGTGGTATGTGCTTTCAGGATTTTGTATCTTCTGCCCGTTGGGAGAGGGGAGAAGAGAGAATATGTGAGGTGAGTGGGGCCTTTGTTTATGTTGGCTGCTTTACCGAGGCAGCGAGAAGTGCAGACAGAGTGCATGGAGGGAAGGCTGGTTTCTGTTGTCTGCTGAGCTGTGTCCACAACTCTCTGCAGTTGCTTGCGGTCACGGGCAGAGTGAAGATGAGTGGAGAGACTAAAGGATGGTGAAGCAACAATATAAGAAAGTCACGATCTGTGCACTGGAAATTGTCCTGGTGATACAAGCAGGAAGGTGTCAGCATGTTCCTGTGAGACGAAGCTGAAAGCCCCTTCTAACTGCTTCACAAATTCTTGGATACCAGTTCTAGTAGGTTTTGTTAGTGTGGGTAATCAGGAAATCAAGTTAAGTGCAGTGGCAGCCAGTATGAGATCATTGGAGAATGTTTTCTAATTAGGATCCTGCTTCCCTATGCCTTAGGTCTGAATCATAGCCCTAAATAAGTCTTTTAAGATCCAATGAGTGGGGGAGGGTTGAATAGTTAAAATCAGTCCTCTCAGTACAACTGAAGAGACCAACTTCACTCAAATATGCGCACTGAAATGTAGGTTGTTCTTATTGGAAGTAGGGGAAAGAGGTAGCAAGGGACTGTCAAGTTAACAGCCAGCCATTTTTAACAGCAGTCACTCAAACACTTAAATCACTACAGACTGCATATGACAGACCTGAAAATTACTAATGGAGCCAGAAAATAGTTTGAAAGAAGTTGGCTGCCTTATGTTAGTTACAAGTACTCGTTATAATTTGAGATTGACATCTTTTTGAAATAGGCATCCAAACAAAAGGTTGAGGAAATGATTTGACCTTTAATTGTGCACAGTAAAGGTAAATTAAGCCAGTTTAAATCAACTTTTTAAAACAGGGTGCAATTTCTACTGAATCATAAATGATGCAAGTCAGATAGAGACTTTGAGAGTCCATTGACCTGCACTGGCTGTTTGGTAAATCTATCTGCTTTGACATATAGGTAAATTGATGTAGAAATAAAATGTTAGGCCCATTAAATGATGTACAATGTTATGCCAGCTAAGTTGCAAAAAGCATAAAAAATTGATGTGCGAATGAACATGCATATTGCACTTCTCAGGGCACTGCATCTTTAACTTTATCAGAGAATATGCTACAAAGAAGGACAAAAATTCTTCACAAACGTCTACATTTTCTTTAGATCCATAAGATGAGATTTCCTCTCCTAAAATACATGAAAGTTCTTCCCTTTAAAACAGATACAGAATGGTAAATAGTCCCATTATTCAAGTATTCATCTTGCTTGGTAACCAAAGAATTTAAGAACCAGATACAAAAAAATATCCAGCTTTGGCTCTAATGATTCACCAGGTTCCATGTTAAAATTTAACAGACACTTGGCTAACACCATTTGGCAGATGGTGCATTTTTTTTAAAAAAGAATCAGTTTATCATCTCTTTCTTTGGCTTGGCATCCCTTTTTATCTAATTACTTTCCGACTCATACCCTACCCTAAAGCCTCCCCATCAACTGCCTTGTTTTACGTTTCCAATCCACTCTTTATTGGACCACAGCATTACTCTTCATTCACCACTAACGACTCCCTAATCCCTGCATCAATTCCAAAACATTGATTCTTATTTCAAGCCCAAAGTAATCTCATAAAAAACATAAGGGAGCATGTGTAGGCCATTCAGCCCAATTGCCTGCCTTGCTTTTCATCAAGATCATGGCTGATGTACTAACTTGGTGCCATTTTCATAGTTTAGAGAGTGGCTGAAATCTGGAGTGAGCTGCCAGAGGTAGTGGTGGAATCAGATACAATTACTACATTTCAGAGGCCTTTGGACAAGCACTGGCAAGGCATAGAAGGATACAGACTGAATGTAGGCAAATGGGATTGGTGTTAGATAGGCATAAAGGATGAATGTAGATGTGGTGGGCTGATTGGTCCACTTCTGTGTTGTACGACTCTGTGTGTTATGGACTAGGTTACTATTGGTGAATGTCCCTTTAAGATAGAGCATAGTGTGTGTGTGTGTGTGTGTGTATGGTTACGACAACAGAAGATAAAGGACATAATGACGTTTTTGAAGCAGTCAGTTGGGGGGGGGGAGGGAGGGTGAGGGAGGGTGAGAGAGAGAGGGAGAGAGGGAGAGAGAGAGGGAGAGAGAGAGAGGGAGAGAGAGAGAGGGAGAGAGAGAGAGGGAGAGAGAGAGGGAGAGAGAGAGAGAGGGAGAGAGAGAGAGAGAGAGGGAGAGGGAGAGGGAGAGAGAGAGAGAGAGAGAGAGAGAGAGAGAGAGAGAGAGAGAGAGAGAGAGAGAGAGAGAGAGAAGCCTGCTAGTCTCTATCGATGGATGAAAAACAGTAACTGTGTCTGTCAGTACAATCCACGTATGGATTTCTGGAATAATCCAGTGGAGTCCACTTTGTCGTGAACCTGTAGAAGGAAATGGGTATTTGTGTGGACAGCCACATCTCGGATGCCTTTCGGGATGGCAGATACTTCGGAACAAAGCAGTGGAGTTCACTTTGTTGTTGACCTGTAGAAGGAAACAGGTATCAGTGTGGACGGCCACGATTCAAGAGCCTTTCGGGCCGAGGAAGATGCAGTGGAATAGTCACTGCTGAGTAGACACTGAGGTGTCGTTTGGGTTCCAAAAGTGGAACATTTGGATTTCGTAATTACTCTCTATTTTCTCTCTACGTTTTGTCTTCAGTCAACAGTGGTTTTCAAGAAGCCTTTGCTCACGTTTCACCTTACGGCTTACTGAACTGAACTTTGAGAACTATTCCTGGACTTGGAGTTTGGGAATTTGACACACACGGAGTTTAGATTTTGGGGTTAATGTTTAAGATCTAACATTTTTACTTCTAACATTCTAATATTTTTACTTTTATTTTTCTTATTATCATTAGTTATTAATAAAATAGTTTTTAACACTGATACATGACTCGGTGTGTCTCTTTTGTTGCTGGTTCGTAACATATGACTTAATGGAGGAACAGAAAACCCTAATAGTGATAACCTGATAGTGCTGGCACAGCAGCCTTGCACAAAAGTGCATTTCAGTTGAGAACTGGTGCATGTTTCCATCCCAACTGAGACAACATTTAAAACGCGACACAAGAGATTCTGCAGATGCTGGAATCTGGAGCAACACACACAAAATGCTGGAGGAACTCAGCAGGTCAGCAGGATCTATGGAGGGAAATAAACAGTCGACATTTCTGCCTGACCTGCTGAGTTCCTCCAGCATTTTCCGTGTGTTGCACTTAAACAGGTATTTGTATAGGAAAGGCGTAGAGGGATACGTGCTGAATGCAGGCAAATGGGATTAGCATAAATGGGCATCATCATCAGCATGGACTAGTTGAGAAGATAGGGCTCATTTCTGTGCTCTATGAATCATGGTACAGTATTTGCAGATGTGTGAGAGAGGGGCTACTTTGATGGTATTCTGTTTGCTTTGAATTTTGCCAGACTAACTAGAAAGTGCATGTTGTGATCTGTCCTCAGACTCCCCCTTAAATTTTGTTGCTTTTAGTCCTGGATGCAAAGTTTAACCCCTCTACTACCCTGTGCACAGGTTGGTGTGGGGTGATTTACTTTTGATAACCATTCAGATTTCTCTCTGCCACACCAAAATTGTTAATGGATTCACCATTGGCAATAGCAAAAAAAAATGAATGTTCTGCTACTAAGCTCAGAATTTTTGGCAACATATTTACTTATGCCTCAAGCATAAGATGTTCCTTTAGTAAATCTGCAAAATAATTAGACTTTCCAGCTCAGTATGCATCAAGTTGAATAATGAACAAGGTGATGTTCCCATGCAGAGTCAAGTGCTCCTCACCAAAGCATACAAATTTCCCTTCGCTCTGTCTGACCCAAGGCTTTAGTCCAACACTTGTCCAAAGATGGCACAGTGGCACAGCTAATAAGGCTGCTGCCGCACAATGCTAGAGAACCGGGTTTGATCCTGACTTTGGATACTGCCCGTGTGGAGTTGGCACATTCTCCCTGTAACCTCATGGATTTCCTCCTACGTTCCAAAGGTGTCCAGGTTGGTAGGTTAATTGGCTACCAATTGTAAATTATCCCCAGTATGTATGTAGTTGAGTGGTAGAATCTAGAGGGAGTTGATTAAAATGTGGGGAGAATAAAAAACAAGGATTCATGTAAGATTAGTGTAACTGGGTGGTTGACAGTCACCGTGGACTTGGTGGGCTGAAGGGCCTGTTTCTGTGCTGTATCTTTCTATGACTCTAGATAAGACAAAACTGGAATATAACTAAAGTAAGAATAAATAGTTTGCATGCTTCTCTTCAGACATTTACATTTTTATCACTTTAGAATCCATAATCATTATAGAATTGATGTTACAAATGCATACACCCAGCGTGGAGCCTCAGCTGCTGAAGGAAAATTTTATAAAATCAGCTTTACATGGTTATACTTGGAACCACATGGATTCTTAAGAGAACAGCTTTAAGTAGAATGGGTGATTAATTTATTTATTAACTGCGGGGATCATTATTCAAGATTCTGTAAGAAAAATTACCAGAAAGTTGTAAATTTCAGTTGTGCAATCTTTTGATGACAGTACCATAATTTAAATGGGGTGTTAGGAGTTCCTTATTGCTTACACATAGTTATTCTAATCAGCAGATTGCTGATACACTGGGTTTTCATTACATGTACTGTATCAACCATATCATCTGAATAGCAGATTTCTACAGTACACAAAACGTTGAAGATGTTCTGCATACAGAACAGGAATATCATGCATCTAATTTACCCAGACTATCTAACATTTTTTACAGGATATTTGCACTGGCTGACAGTAGATATAACATTTGCACAGTGTCATATTACTCGGAAATTATGGGTTCTTGTAAATTTGCCTGCTTCCTCACCATGGTGCACAAACAATTTTGTTTCAGACTTTAGAGTATCAAACATGAGTCAAACTGGCCAACATAATTCAAAATTATTGCACATTTGATCTGTGATTTATTTAGGCTCAAGACTAACCAAAATTAAAAGCAATCACAGCAGGAAATAAGCACTTTTCTTTGTTTTCTTGGTGAGAAAATACAAACTTTAATTCTACTTCTCACTCCCACTCAGACCTATTGGTCTGTGGCCTCTTTCCTGTACTTTCACAACGTGGGCCAATGCAAACATGACAAACAGCACTTCATCTTCCATCTGGGCACATTGCAGCCTTCTGGGCAATATTGAACTCAACAACTTCAGGTAACTTGATTTCTGTCTGTATAGTCGATCTGAGATGGTGGCACTGCCTGTTTGCTACTTTTTTCTTCTTTTTCCTCTTCTGCGAGTGGAGGACACGCCCTGTCTGATCTGCTGGGCACATCTCCCTTCTCTGCACTTTGCAACTCCTGCATCCTTTTGTCTATGTTCTCACTTTCTAACGCCTCCCATTCAGTGACCAGATAACTTTGTTTACAGGTTATCCTCTTTTCCCCTCTCTGAATTGCCTTTGATCTGAAACGTTCTCTGTTTCTCTTCCCACAGCATTTTCTGTTTTTATTTCAGATTTCCAGCACGTTTCATTTTTTTCTGTTTTTCAAAATAATTACAGTCAAGTTTGCAAAGTATAGTTCCATGCCACATTATATTAGTGTCTATCATACAAAGAACAAGCTCATCATATCATTGCTTAAACTTCTCTATCAACCATAGCAAAGCTTTTACTAAGATCAGGAAGCTCATTTATTAAAATAATGATAATTCTTTGTACAGAATGTATTTATTCCATTTGATCACTTTGCTTAATATTTTTTCTTCTGTTTACATTCTCAGTGGTAATAAAATCTCAGTTGTTTTTATTCATTAAGAACCAGAACATGGACCTTTATAGAACTATACCATAGAACCATAGAACAATATAGCACAATACAGGCCCTTCAGCCCACCATGTTGTGACGACCTTCAAACCACGCCTAAGACCTAACCCCTTCCTCCCACATATCCCTCTAATTTAAATTCCTCCATATGCTTATCTATCAATCTCTTGAACTTAACCAACGTATCAGCCTCCATCACCTCCCCAGGCAGCACATTCCATGCCCCAACCACCCTCTGGGTGAAAAACCTCCCTCTGACATCTCCCTTGAACTTCCCACCCATTACTTTAAAGCCATGCCCTCTTGTATTGAGCACTGGTGCCGTGGAAAAGAGGCGCTGGCTGTCTACTCTATCTATTCCTCTTAATATTTTGTACACCTCTATCATGTCTCCTCTCATCCTCCTTCTCTCCAATGAGTAAAGCCCTAGCTCCTTTAGTCTCTCCTCATAATCCATACTCTCTAATCCATGGCAGCATCTTGGTAAATCTCCTCTGCACCCTTTCCAACACCTCCACATCCTTTCTATAATGAGGTGACCAGAATTGGACACAGTACTCCAAGTGTGGTCTAACCAGTGTTTTGTAAAGCTGCATCATTACTTTGCGGCTCTTAAACTCGATCCCATGACTATGAAAGCTAACATCCCATAAGCTTTCTTAACGACCCTATCCACCTGTGAGGCAACTTTCAGTGATATGTGGATATGAACCCCCAGATCCATCTGCTTCTCCACAATCCCCAGAATCCTGCCATTAACCTTGTACTCTGCCTTGGAGTTAGTCCTTCCAAAGTGTACCACCTCACACTTCTCCGGATTGAACTCCATCTGCCACTTCCCAGCCCAGCTCTGCCTCCTATCAATATCCCTCTGTAAGTTTCAACAGCCCTCCACACTATCCACAACACCATCTATCTTTGTGTCGTCTGCAAACTTGCTAACGTTATAGATTTATTTAAAAAACACTGAAGTGAAGTAATCAGATATAGCATAGGAAAGATTTTAAAAATTACTTCACAAATATCTCATTTCTTCATCTAAAAGCACTTTCATGTTATGCAAAAATCTATTGGCAGTTAAAAGGGAATTGTTTACAGAAGGAGTTCCTGAACCATTTCTAATTAACAAAAAGCCTAAGAAATACTCAGTGATTGTAAATCTTGTTAGACACATAACAGATTACAATATTATATATAAAGAAAACAATGACTTTAAAGATGTGCTTTGCCTTCAGTTTTCTTTTGCTTTCTGCTTGCCATAATGAGGGGTTATTCTTACTGCCAGAAATCTGGGTTGTTCCCACAGGCAAAGCTTTGACGTACTGCACATATTGTATACTGTATAAAAGACTGAGAGTTGCTGAGGGAAGCAACATGGCACTATGGTGAATTTAAATTAAATATTTTATCTTGTAAATCAGGTAGGTGCCTGATTTGTGACCTTTTAAGCTGCCAAAGCATAATGCATTCAAATTTAACAACTCTTTCTCAAAAAAATAATTTAATTAAGCCATGTTTCATTGCCCTATATGCTCCTAAAACAAACTGACTGCGCTAAGTGGTTAGCATTACATTACCTACAACATTAACCTCCCAAAGCGATGAAGAACAAACAACAATTCATAGTCTACTATCAAATTGACAAAGATCTCAAACTGTTTCATCTCTTTACAAAACATCACTAAGACTGCCATGTCAAGACAATCTACTTGTAAACATATAAAGCATTCCCAATCATGTTCTTCCAATCAATAGGGAAATTCAGTCCCTAAATATTGGCCTGTCCTTATGATCAACATTCTTCACATAATTTTTCCAGATGACAGCCAGACTATGAGCTGCTAGGTTTAGATTTACTAAATGGAATTGTAATATCCTTGCAGATCCAGTGCCAACTGAATGCTAATCTTTGTATAATTCTTAAACCACAATATAGTGAAACTTATCAATTACCTTTGAGATCCATCTGTGTTCAACTTCTCAAGACAATGGGATGGATTTTCTCACTGTAGCAGAGGGTAGCCTGTCTCACTGAATCTATTGTGTTCCCAAAATATCTTCTTGGAATGAAGGCCACTTAACATGCAGGGAAAGGTACTCCAATGGGATTCCTGTCACCACAAGGAGCCCACCAGTCAGGAAGGGAAATCCTGTTGACATTCTGGTTGCAGCGTGAGAGCCAGGAACATACCACAGATGAACCCTAAGAAGAATTTGGGTAAGCTATCTTCACTGAAGGCAGATGCACCTTGAAATTTTAATATC
Organism: Pristis pectinata; assembly: GCF_009764475.1. Classification (NCBI taxonomy): domain Eukaryota; kingdom Metazoa; phylum Chordata; class Chondrichthyes; order Rhinopristiformes; family Pristidae; genus Pristis; species Pristis pectinata. Next base: position 35,119,120 of record NC_067405.1, on the reverse strand, counting down.
CCAACCAAAGTGATTCACCTGAATAATCACAGCAACTCACTTGCAATTCAAAGTGGATATCATTACTATTTCTTGAATATGTACTCACCTTGAAAACCTGAATAATTTGAATCTCACTAAGATTTCCTGGTTAGTTCTCGATTTCTTCTGCTTTCATTCTTCTGCTCTTTGTCATTCCTAAAATAATAATTTAAGTATTAGCTGACATGTTGCCACATTTAAGCTTTTTTGGATAAGCAGTGATCAGATTGCTTTGTAAGTACATCTCAAGCTTTGACAATATTATTTATCTGCTACTTTAGCTGTTTTATTTTCCACTGTGTCCTTACAAATCTGTTTTAAAGTACCCATTATCTGCCAAGCCTACAATTTGCTACATAGCATTTGAGGAACAGGAAAAACCCTTAATGGCAAATCGAGATTTAAAAATGAGGGTTGAATTTGGTTTCCCTGTGGGGAGTGAACAGGTCAAGAGTAATAACCACTTAGGGTAAGTGATGTTCATGGTGAAGGTTAGCTGATAGTATGAAATGTGCAACCTACAGGCAGATCACAGTTGTAGGTCTTTAAGGTTTATAGTAAGTTAAACAGACATGTATGTTTTTTTTGGTAATAGCACTGAAGTATTGTGGATGTGCTAAAGGATGCTGAAGTACAGTAGGATTTCCAACAAAGGTCTGAGATTTTCAGAAGCATACAAATGAAAGAATTCAGAATAAAAAGTAGGTTTCTTTTTGACCAATGGGATTTCACTCATTTAGTTTGCTTTTCAGCTGTTTTGCCATTGTCAAAGAATCACCAACGATATTTTCTCTTCAATATTCAAGGATCTACCTTTGGCCCATTAGATTTCTCAAGGTTACATGCTGTTCTAATGCAATATCGTTGTCATATAGCAGAGAAACAGGCCCTTTGGCTCACTATGTCTATGAAAACCATCAAATATCTATCCATACTAATCCCAGTTACCAGCACTTTGTCTGCAGCCTTATATGTCTTGGCAACTTAAGTGCTCATCTAGATATTTCTTAAATGTGAGAGTATCTGCCTCCACACAGATAGTGCATTCCAGATTCCAGCTAGCCTCTGGGTGAAAGGTTCTTCCTCAGATCCCTCTAAACCTCTTACCCCTTACTTAAACCTATGACCTTTAGTCTCAGATACCTCTACTATCGGATGCTTCCTGCTATCTACCTTATCTATGCCTCTATTTTGTAAACCTCGATTAGATACCCTCTTAGGTCCCTCTGCTCAAAAGAAAACAAACTCAGCCTATCAAGTCTCTCCTTCTCCTTCGTCCCAGACAAGATCCTGGTGAACCTCCTCTATACTCTCTCTAGTACAATCATGACCAGAACTGTACACAGTACTCCAGCTAATGTTTTAGGAAGTTAATCACCCTGCTCTTATCTTCCATGTCCCACCTAATGAAGAGAAGTATCTCATATACCCTCTTCACCACCTTATCTACCTGGGTTGCCACCTTCAAGGATCCTTGGACTTGTACACCAAGGTCCCCCTGTTCCTCAATACTCCCTATGGTCCAACCATTCATTGTGTATATCCTAGCCTTATTAGCCCATCCAAAGTGTATCACGTCACACTCATCAGGATTAAATTCCATCTGTCATTGTTCTGCCATTTTATCAATATCTTTTTATAACCTATGACTATCCTCCTCACTGTCAACAATCCTTCTTATCTGAAAACACAGATGACGATACCCTGATCAACCACACCACCACCTTTCTCAACCTCTCCACTAAATCTAAACTGACTGCTGGATGAGCAAGAATTTTTCCCCATTTAAATAGTGGGGGGGGGGGGGGGGGGGGGGGAATTCATCCTCTTCAATCCCAGTCACAAATTAAGTTATTTAGTGACTGGATCAACTTTTCTCTCTGTTGGTGTCATTTCTGAGTTTTGAGCCATGTGTTGCCAACTTCACTCAGAATACTTATTTCTGATCCTGCAATCCCACCCAACTCCTCTCTGCCTTGGCTCAACTCCCTCTGGAAAGCCTGATCCCCACCTTTTTTACCTATAAAATCAGTAATTCCAGTGTATTCTTGGCCAAGTTCCCCTATCGTCCAAAACTAATGAACAAATCCCATTTGCTTACACCCTCTAAGAAACATAATGTTCACCCATTAGTGGAATCTATTACACAAAGACCATCACAAGAACAGGTTAACAAATGGACTCATTTGAAAAGGAGGCATGAATGAGGAGTTGGAATTAATCAACTTTGATATTTCTTATGAATTCTGACAAATGAATATTAGTGAAATTTTCAACACTTTTAAGATTAAGCATCAATTAGCAAACACTTTGGAATCATTTTATTTGCCTCAACAATGATAGATTGTACTTTTAGTTTCACTGTAAGGAGCCCATGCCATAATTCAATAGATGTCATAATGCCCTTGGTAAGAAGCCACATTACAAATGTGAACTATGCAGTTCCTCATTAACTGACAGTTGAAGCTTTTGGAATTCACAGTGCCATTATGTTATTCCTTCTCTCACTCTGGAGGGAGCGGTCTGGCACAGCATTCCCTCTCTTCAGCAGATGCTAACTCACAAGCAGATGCTGGCAACCCCAAGTGATTGGTAGCCCTGGTGATTAAACTCACTACCATCTGGTTTCATTGCAGATACACAATCATCTGCACTGCCAGGTTTTATTCGCAAAAATAGTTTGACTGTTGTCCAAGGTCCAAACTATCCCCAATCTCCTTTACATTTCTACTAATCAATGATGAAGAGTAACACAAAGAAAAATAGGCTAAAATTCTACAAATGTGATGGGGAGCTACTGCTTCACATGAATCCACTTCCTAGGAATTGAACTGAGCTACCCAGTTAAGACGTATCCTTTTACACAATGCAATTTGGAAAAGCAAGACAATCAAGATGCAAAACTGACCTACAGAATAAAACACACAGGTTCTGATGATTATTATTTCAATAGCACCTGCAAGCTAGCCCAATCCAGTGCTAATTGTCCCTAAAATGGCACGTTTCAATAAACCACTGACTAAATGTGCGATGTGAAAGACATGCTATTCAGGGAGGGGATGAATTCTCCAATCGTCAGATTTGGCCCTTGGCATCCTGGTGGATAAGGTAGAGCACAGGAGGCTTGTCCTCTGTGTTGGGAGTACAAGAATGAGCAGAACACAACAGGAAGTGGCATCAGAACAAAGCTCAAAGACAAATTTTTCCTCCATCAGAGAGCTGTGCCACAATAAACTTCATATCTCTGTAAGATATTTCAAGGTAAGTACTTTGACACTTTGAATTTTACCTCACTTAAGCTGCCTTCAAATACAATCAGTTTCAACCCTTACATCCCTCACACTTCAATTCACTTGCTTAATCCACCATTTCTCCATTTCCTCATTGCCTTAATCCTTCCCGGCAGTCTGACACGTGTATAGATGCAGAAAGAGAGAAAGAGAAAAGGGTAAAGGAGAAAAAAGAGACAGGAGGGAGATACTTCCACCTTTCACTCACTCAGTCTCGTGAAGCTACAAGACAGAGTGTGTCTGCATCCCGGACTCTCTGCCCAACAGCACCATCCAATAACCATGGTAACATTCTCTTCTTTTTGTTGTTATCACTGCAGTTTTGATACTGCCGCCATTCTGCACAGGAGTACTAACCTGCAGAGGAGAAGTAGGCGGCAGCAGAGATGGGGGAACTCACTTGTGGGGCAGATGGTCTGCTTAGCAGCTGGCAGCTCTGTTGTAGCTGCTCACATTTACCCAGTTGTCTGGGTGGAGGTTCTGGACTCCCAGGCAAAGGTGGAAGAGCTGAACTTCTACTCAGCTGATGCTGACTACATGACACATGTTCCATCACTGGAATCTGCAGGAAATGTAGCAGGGAATCATAAACTTCCACATATCTTAAAGCACTTAGGACAAAAAGTGCACAAGTTAATTTCCTTTATATTTAATTGAATTGACTAAAATTTTACACAATTGATTTTGATTGTGCTCTAGTGTTTTACGTTCTACATAAAGAATTTTATTTTAAAAGCTTTCATTTTTTGAGTGCTTTTGAATGTCTGTGAATGTCATGGGTTATCAGAGACATTCACTGTTTCAGAGTCATGGCAATTCTGAGCAAAGACAATTACACTCAAAGATGCCCAGCCCTCAGCCAATCAGGTGGCAGTTGACTTCCCAGTAAAAGACTGCATCCAGAGACCCACTCCCAAGTACAAGGGCTTTTAGGGCAGATAACAAGGGAGTTTGGGTAATCTCCAGGCAGTGAACAATCTGAACCACTAAATCATTATGACTTATGTCATAAATCATCAGCTTAGATACTGACACCACAATGGCTGAAGTAGCTGGATTAAAGGTGCACACATCATGTGGAGAGGCACCAGCTACCAGCAGGCTACACTTAAGCAAGAGGGATTCCCTGGAGGAACTGAGCACACTGCTCTGGAGGACTCGGATGATGGTCCTGTACATAGGAAGGCTGATGCAGATGCAGGTAAAAATGTGTTTGGTATGTTACTCATTGTTCAGTCTGTCTGATAGAGTGCAATAGATGTCAAGAAGCATGGGGGAGTTCATCTCTAAACTCTCATCGGAATCAGTGTGAAGTCTGGAGCACATCATTTCCAGTCTGGAAGTATCAGCCAGCATTGAAACTCCATTAGGACACTAGCTGTTGGAAAAGCTTTTTATTTCCTTTAAGCAAGAGGCAGAGTCATCTGAAGCTTTGCCCCTCACTGGAGTTTCAGACCATTCCAGTTAGGTTTGGAAGCAGCTCACTGGACTGGAAACCCATGAATCACCCTAAACATTTACTCTCTCTCCCTCTGTGGGTGTCCAATGACTTTTCCAAATCTGAAAAGCATAACCTAATTTTAGCTAATGCTTGAAACATGTGGTTCATGGTGGATGCCAAGTACCTGATGTTACTGCAGGTTGAATTACATGAACCACACAATTGTCATGCAGTGTCTGTGATTTTGAAATTCACAGGGGAAAAAATATATTTTTAAGAAGGGCTGCACTTAAAACCAGCGCAACATCATCCCATTTCTAAACAAGAGTTTCTTTAGATTTTATAAAGTTTATTCAAGTCTTACGATATAATTATTGCACATACAATACAAACATCTGAAAAAGCATAACTTAAGACATTCCCTCTGTGCAGTTTACATTGTTTACACTTTCTTGCAGCACTCTATTTAATGGCTTCAAAAAGTATGGCTTTGTGCAACAGCCCTTGTTCCTTTTCTCATTCTCATATCAGCAAAGCAGAATTTAATTTATATTTCTCCAGGTACCAGAGAAAGACAAAATAGAAAGGGAAAAACCATCCATAATTCAAAATCAAACCAATAAAGGGTTATGCACTGTCACAGGAGTGGTTATAAATGGTCTCAGCAATGTGCCCTTGTTTAATAATGGTCAGTAACAGTCAGCAGATTTCAAAATGGTCCTGGAAAATTTTATCTACCAACTGATACAATTCAAAAAGTCAAAGCTGTTTAATCCTCACACAGCCAAAGTGAGAGCACTTCATGCTATGCAGTGCCTCAACTAGTATTGGCAAGAAAATGGCTAACTTACAATGTGTACTTGTTTTTTTTTAAAAGTTCCCAGGCTAATGGAAATGAATGTGTTATTGAAGAGGATATGAATTGTGTTTTATCAAAGATAATTGCCATACAATGGAAAACCCTAATCAATTTAAAATTTTTATAGCACGCATAAATTACAACATTTTACCTCAGCCTTAACTATAAATGTGTCCTACAAGTTGACCAATCTCATCATTGTATATGGAACTGGGAACATTATTTAGATTAACTCAAAGGATTGATCAATGATATTAATTAAAAATTACAACACTGAATATATATTGGTGTGAAGTTTATTGCTGCTAGATAATTAAACTGACATCATTTTGTTGCAGATCTGTCTTGAAAGGTAGTCTTTAAAAAAAAGAAAATAAGTATTAATTGGCATGGTGTGATCAACTCTCTGTGAGATGCTGTTTAATTGCTTTTGATATCCTTTAACTGTTATTCTTGTATTCTTCCATTCAGTTAATCCCGGTACCCTCTAGTAATGTGTTGTAGGCAGATTCACCATCAATTTTAATTTAATATTGGTGAATTATGAATATATAAAAGACTATTTCTGATGTAACAGCCAAACTATTACATGGTTTGAAAGAGAGGAAATATTATTACTAAACCTTGGATTACTCCTTTCAACTGATGTTGTACATTGATAAATTTATGCAGGTAAATACATTTTATTTCTTTTTCTGGTTTAAAGATAAATACCTGAAAGTCTGGTACCCAGCATCTAGAGCAAAATCAAATAAAAATGCATTTTTTTTCTTAAGCTGAGACAGTGACATCTATTGGTTGCTAGGCAACACAATGCACTGCCAATACCATGAAGATGGTGTGCATTTTGTTGAAATTGTTGGTTCTGACACATCATTTATCATTTCAGCTTGGTAAGCATTCTGAACCTGCAAACCACTTACTGAATGGTCAGAAGAGCTTTAGTGTTTTATAGCATGGCTAAAGTCTAATGCACATGGCAATGGTATTAACATTCTGCTGACACACCTTGATTATAACCTTTGGTGAAGGTCTATTTACTTTGGAAAAAAGAGACATCAGATGAAAGAATATGAATCTCTAGGACTCTTTAGTTTAGTCATGGATACTAATACCTGCAGCCACATAGAAGCCAACACATCCTGAATGGAGCAATTGATGAATTGAACCTGAACACATCGAAGAACCAGCATCAACTGTCATGCTGCAGCATAAGGTGTACTATTTTTGTGCACAATTTAATCATTCTTTTTTATTGTGGACTCCAGATACCAATGGGTGATATTTATCAACTTTGCTAGGACTTTGCCTCTCGTATCTGGAATGCCCAGTCATCCAAAATCATGAAACTGAAATATGTTTTAAGATATCCTTTAGGAACTAAAGATCTCACACATACGCAATTCAAATAAAAACACACTCGTAACATGGATCAATATTTAATGTTTCTTTTGTTGCAAAGATAAAGAAATGTAACTATAGAGCTTCCTGGCTTTATACATAATACTGAATACCTAACCATCTATGGCACACAGCATATTTCAATTACAAGGAAATATTCTGCACAGGAACATTGAGGTGTTTTTACATTTATTGATTTACATGTACAGACAGTATATATTTATATTGTTCATCCATAAGCAATGATTATTTAATCACAAATCAGATTTAAAAGCTGAAGGCTTAAAAAAGCTTTGACAATGAAAATAACACACAAACAAAATCAGAACTGGCGAAAAAATAGTTAGAAAAAGGACAAATTTGAGCCTCATCATCTGAATACACATGGCATTCATAACAGATAGAGGAATTAATGGCATTAATAGAAGTAAAAGTGTGACCTAATAAACATAACAAAGACATGAATGTAAAACAAGCAAGAATGTAAATTAAATATGCTAGGATTCTTAAAGTTTAGAAAAGATAGATAAATGGAAAAAAGAGGGACAGCCTTGAGAATAAAGGATGAGATAAAGAGTCTAGAGAGAAAGGATCTTTATTTGGAAAAGCAAGGAGTCGAATCGGTTTGGGTGGAGTTAAAAAGCAGTAATGGTAATGTAGGGCATAGCATGAATAACAAAATCAGAGGAGCATGTAACAAGGGTAATGCAATATTCATGGCGGATTTTAATCTTCATATAAATTGGGCAATCCAAATTAGCAGCAATAGTATGGAGGATGAATTTAAAGAGTATACAAGAGATGGTTTTTCTGGATGAGTATGTTAAGAAACCAACAAGGGAATAGATGATTTTATTTATAATATTATGCATTGAGAAATGTTAATTAACAATGTTAGACAGTGGCCTTCAGGGAAGAGTGATCATACTATGATAAAATGTTTTATCATGACCGGAAGTGAGTTAGTTCAATCTAAAACCAGGGTTCGATATCTAAATAAAGGAATACAAAGGTACGAGGCGTGATTTGGCTTTGTAAAATGAGAAACTACATTAAAAGGTGTGACAGTAAACAAACAATGACTGATATTTGAAGAATTAATATATAGTTTACACAAATATATATCTCTCCAAGGCATGAGCTCCCAATAACAAAAGTGATTTAGTTGTGGCTAACAAGAGATGTAAATGACATTTTTACTTCATGGGAAATGGTTTATAAAGGTTGACATAAACAGCAGTAAGTCTGAGGATGAGGAAAATATTCAAATTCAAGAAAGGAACATCATGAAATTGATAAGGAAAGGAAAATAGTACAAGAGTTGTCTAACAAAAAAAATTTGAAAGCTTCCATAGATTTGCAGAAAGGAAACTATTAACAACAGTTAATATGACTCTATTATAGACTGAGACAGGAAAAATTATATTGGGAATAAAGAAATGGCATTGAAAATAAAAAAAAGATATTTTGCATCTGCTTTTTTGGAGAAGGAAACCTCCTGAAAATAGTGGAGAACAAGAGGAAACAAATTAACATTCACATAAAATACTATTGGAGAAATTAATAGAACTGAAAGCTGATAAATTCCAAGGACCTGATGACCTGCAGCCCAAGGTGTTGAAAGAGGTGTCTACAGAGACAGTGGATGCACAGGCTATCATTTGGAGTAAAAAAAAGCATTGTGTCTAGAAAGATTCCCACACAATGAAATGTAGCAAGTGAAACACCAATATTAAAGAAAGGCAATGAAGGAGAAAATAGGGAACAATAGACTAGATAGCCTGACATTAGCAGTTTGGAAAATACTGGAAACTATAAGCACTTTGAATTTAAAAACTGGATTAGGCATCGTCAACATGAATGTATGAAAGGGAAGTCACATTTGACAAACCTGAATTTTTTGAATGTTTTAACCAGTAGAATAAACAACAAGGAAACAGTGGATATGGTCCATTTGCTCTTTGGAAATCAAAGGGCAATTAAAAGATCAGTCATGATTTTACTAAATGGCAGGGCATGCACAAGAGGTGAAATGGCCTACTCTTGCCTCTATGTATATTCTTGTACAAGGAAAAAAAATGGATAAGAAAGCAGCAGGTAGAATTCATCACTTACTGTGGAAAAACTGAACAAATAATAAAGAAAATGAGGTTATAAACAGGTTCAAAAACTAACAAGCTGCTCTTTGAAAAGGAGAAAAAGGTGACATGTGACTGAAAGCTGGAATATTTAGCAGTGGACTCATTGGCTAATTTGAACTGGATAATATATTTGAATCCTTTTCAGTCACCCCTCCTACCTCCAACTTTTGTCTCTTCCCTTCAAAACTAAACAATGTTTCTGTTTGTTTTTTTCCCCCAAATTTGACATACTGCCCAACATGGTAATATATTTGATTCATTCTATTAAAACTGTTGATGTTGGATTACCACCAATGGTGATGTTCACATTCAGGATTATACCTGGATGATTAGTTCCTCCAGTAATTTTTATGGCAACATGTGACTGGGTTTTGGGTTTAATGTTAATTCATTGTTGTTTCACCTGAAAGGCAAATGCCCAATGGTGTGGAACACAATTAGCTGGGAAGAGTTCTGTTGGTTTAAGATGCTCTCTCATTATGCTAAAATCAATTCCTGGTATTTTTGTATAGAAAGTACACAAATTGATTCAAATTGAAAAAGGTATAACAAGACAACAGTTTAATTTTATCCTGGTTAGTATAAGTTAAATTAAATATGATCACCTAATTTACTAAAAGAAAATGAATCAGCCTTTCATTTGGATACAGGTCAACTTAACATTGTAATTAAAATACAAGCCTAAACAGGTATAATATGAATCCCTTTTACTGCTATTTGGTGCCAATGTAGCTGCAAGTATCAAAAGGAATTTTGCTTCCACACTACATATTGCTGTGCAGATTTAGAGAGCGAGCATTATTGATCCCTTCCTTGACTCAAACAAAAGGATGCAGGCAATAGCTACTAGCCAAATGGATGTTTCTCCTTGGAACATTTTGCTTTTGTCTTTGGAACATAAGTAAATATTGGTCGTACTGTATCATTCAGATAGGAACCTATTACCTTCATGCCAATGTATTTTAATTGTGAGATAATCAAAAATGATAAAACTATTTTTATCACCAATCAAAAACTTGCTTACTGCAGTATCTGCGCTAAAGCTGAAAATAAGAGACAAAGTTAAACTTTAGTTAGGTGGTTAAACATTTTTTTTTATATAGATGCTATTTTAATGATCAATTATTAAAAAGTGAAGCAGCTGAAGAGGCACAAATACAAAATAATGGAAAAGAATTGAAATGTGATCGTACAAAAAACATTCAACACACGTCCATTCTGGAATTGAAGTATATTAAGAAACTGTGCAGATATACAATCAGTACCATGCACTCTAAATGCCTGTTAAGAATATTAAACTCTAAAAATAGTTTCTGCTTTTTCTGTTTAGTATGTACAACTTAATGTAAGATTTTAAATGTAATTACGAGGTGCAGCATTATTTTCAATGTAGTCCATAGCATTTTGCCTCTTGAAATAAAAAGGAAATACATATGTTATAAACAGAGCAATGTTTTCCATTCTCAGAAAGTCCCAAAAAGATTCATGATTACTGGGAAATATTTTGTATAATCACTGCTCTCCTGCAGGAAAATATACATACTGATGAATGCAAAGGACCCCAGTGATAATGTGATAATTGATCAATTAGCCACTGTTTGACAGTGATGCTGAGGGATACATGTTGGCAAAGACAAATAAAAGGAGAAAAACCAAGGGCCTGCATTAGAAAATGCCTTTCATGACCTCTGCACGTCCAAAGATGTTTTACATCTTAAGAAATATTTGTGAAGTACTGTTATAATGTAGGAAACATTGCAACTAATTTGTGCAACAATAATAACTAGAAAATCTGTTTATTCTGGGCTGCCAAATCAGAGAAGAATATTGGCTAAGAGAGTGGGCACAATACTCTTGGTCTTTTTGGAAGTAGTACCTTAGGAATTTTTTTTATAACCACCTAACACTGTAGATCGTTTAATGTCTTATCTGAAATATGGCACCTCTGACAATATAGCACTCTGTTATACACTGAAGCATCAGCCTACATTTTAATTGGAGATAAATAATGTAATTTAAACAATAATTAAAAAATAATTTAATTCAGTTATTTACAACCAACAGCTTTAAATTCCTGGGTGTTAACATATCGGATGACCTGTCCTGGGCCCAGCAGAGAGATGCAATCATGAGGAAAGTGCACCAGCTTCTCTACTTTCTTAGGAGGTTAAGGAGGTTCGGCTTGTCACTGAACACTCTAACAAACTTCTACAATGTACTATTGAAAGGATCCTGACTGGTTGCATCATGGTCTGGTATGGCAATTTGCATGCACAGGAACGTAAGAAGCTGCAGAGAGTAGTGGACTCAGCCCAATACACCACAGGTACATCCCTCCCCACCACTGGTAGTATCTACTGGAGACGCTGCATCAAGAAGGCAGCATCCATCATCAAAGATCCCCACCATCTGGGCCATGCCATCTTTTCACAGCTACCATTAGGCAGGAGGTACAGAAGCCTAAAGTCCCACACCACCAGGTTTCAAGAACAGCTACTTCCCTTGAACCACTTGGTTCTTGAACCAACCGACAAAACCCTAATCACTGCAGGTTAGCAGCACTATAACCACTTTGATCACTTTGCACTAAAATGGACTTTGATTTTTTTTGTTCTAATTGTGTTCTTTCTTGTAAAAATTGCATATAATTTGTGCTTAATTTATGTTTTTTCTTGCGAATACTGCTTATATGATGCTATGTGCCTGTGATGCTGCTGTAAGTAAATTTTTCATTGCACCTGTGCATATGGAAATAAACTCAACTTTGACTTTACTTTGGATTTATGAAATTAATTATCTGTTTCTTTATAATTTCAACCAAAATAAATAAAATCAAAAATTTTGGTAAGGCAATGTTGCTTTGGTTTGGAAAGTTTATTTTGTGCTGGCTTTTAATTTTGCATTGAGGTCAGATGGATAATGTCATGGTCAACAACAAAGGGAAGATAACACGTGGACAGCTGGTGAATGAGAATTTGGGTTTGTTCATTGAATATTTTTTATTCAGCTGTGCCTCTGATGCACCACATGCAACCCATGGGCACATCAAGCTCGAGAGATCTTTATTGCTAGTCCCCACCACCCCTCAGAACCTCTGCTGCGTCAGTTAACACAGATTTTTCCAGTGAACTGTTACTGAATAACTCTTGATACGAACAATTGTTGAAATTCTCCTGCTTCTTCATTATCTAACAATTCATTGGTATCACCTTCCTCATCATGCTGTTCACCCTTCTCCTGCAGTGTTCCATACGTTACCCCCACAACATTCGGGTCATTCAGGCTCAGTCCTCCCTGGAACCCTGCCCACCATATGTACATGGCTGCACTTATCTTAATTGTGCCCCACCTCTGAAACACTCTTGACAGCATTTGACTGATGGCAGAGCTAGGGGTGGGGCTTTGTGAGCTGTGAGAATTGTTATTAATTTTAATAATTCTTAAATATCTTGGGCATTACTGAGATGTTTAAAGATAATAACATTAAAGTAAATAGTTAAATAAAAATCACTAAAAATGGTTATCTGAAACATGCAATGGACTTATGGATAATTAAGTTACAATAATAACTTGAAAGGCAAATCTACCTCTCCCTTTGCATACTAAATTGTGCCCTACGAACCCTGTTGAAATCAATGGGGTTTTGAATTCTGGACCTGGTCCAATGGTTAAAAAGGCAATTTCCCTGAATGATGTTGCAGAATCTCAGCAACCCTTAGCATCACTCCCACTTCCCTCTCTCCCCCATCCCCATCCTCCTTCCCTTTCCTACAACCCTCCCACTAGACTTCATGTTTCAACTTTTGAATGCCAGCAAATCTAATCAGAACCACCAACAAAAGTCACCTCAATCCAGCCCCAATTTATAGAAGATAGCTCTGTCACTAGGCAACTAGCCACTAAATTGTTGCACGAGGGCAAATGGTGGGAGGGTGAATGACTGACATAAAATAAAAGCATCATTGACAAAGCTGTATAATGTACTTCTGGTCAGCACACACCAGTTGAACATTAATACCATGGTCATATAAATTACAAATCAAAACCCTGTTTTCAAACAGTAGGATAGTGGCTAGAAATTTGTATTTATACCAGTTTTAATATTTTGTAGAAGCAAAAAGGATTATCTTACTCCAAAATTTAATAATACCCAACTTTTATCCATTACTGTAAATCAATGAAATTGCACATTCCAAACCGGTGTGGGTGAAATCTGTCTAAGACTTCTGTTAATTCAGTTGTGGACAACTGCCAATATAAACTAAAGGAGGATTTATAGCCAAGCTCAACTCCACCTCCAAAACAAAATGCAATCAGTATATTGTTCCTCCTACCAGCTGTACATCCAGCCCTCTGTATCATCCCCCTTGATCACTTGCATAATACTCACCATCTGTTCTAACCACTCTAATTGAAACCTTCCAAAGTAATAAAAACCTGTTCAGGCACACTAATGTAAACTATGCACACAAATAGCACCTGGCTTTCACACTCTGCTGGTGCATACACTAAAATAATTTCATTTTAAGAAGATAAAAGTTATGAAACAATTCCAGATGATTGCAGCAATTTAAACCATGGAATTTCACTTCTTCCCATTTTAATTTAAGCTAAAGCAGTAAAATTTCATCATTCTCGTATGTGAGGGTTGCTATGATCTGAAGGCTGAGATTAATTAAGTTAACCTGAACATTATTGGGAAACATTAAACACTTAATTTAACAGTTTCCCTTTGAACAGAGATACGCCATGTCAGATATATAGCATCTGTCCAAGTCATCATGATGAAAGAACCAACAGGGAGACACAGCTCTTATTAGGCTGCGAACTTAGGAAAGTTTGGCTTGGGGGCAGGAGGGAAACCTCATGGGGGGCTCAGCGAGAGGCAAACACCACTTTAACTGCAGACTATCAACCTGCAGTTGAGGTGGTATGTGCCCCAGGGTCAGCCAAGAAATGGTAATTCAACTGGAAGTTAGATGAGGGCACTCAGGATGACTAGAATCCAAAGACACAAATTTGACACAACCTCAACACTGGCTAAAGACTTGGAAGGAGAGCCAGGGTCAGGGGGTTGTGCCTGCAGAGACAATCTGCTCCCTCCAGCCTGCAAGGGACTTCAAAAAAGTCATTGGCAAAACTTATTTTCACATCTTACAGTCAGCCATCACATCCCACTGTGTCTTGAACTGTGCAGACCCTGCCTATGCTCAAAGTTATAATCAAGCTGCAGTAAAAATGAAATAATTGTGCCTTCTGAATGTGAAGCAGGCCCTGCGTGCCTGTAGCACAGGACAGCCAGTGAAGGTGATAGAGCTGAGTGAAAAAGGCAAGATAACTGGCTGACAGGTTGAAGCAAAACACTGCAGCAGTTGGAAATCCAAAACAATGGAATCCTATGAGTTGGCCTGGACAAACCTTAATTCCTGCCACGCACTATTCTAGCGGGCTGTGAGGGTTAAAATCAAGATACTTTAGAACTGAGAGACTGGATTTCATATCAGATCCGATCTTTGAAATAAAACGGGCAAAAACCTTATAAAATGACAGAGGAAGGGAGGCAAACTAATTCACCTCAGATGACGATTTCCATTGATCTAAATTAACCTATCCCACTCAGCAACAGACAGCTTAGTTTACAGTGATAGAAAATAATGTGACTTTACTTTGTATCTTACATTCTGCAACAAAGTTTTTCGAACCGCGACAAAATCTTTACAACAATAAAATTAGAACACCGTATACTGCACAACAGATTTGTCACCTCTACATCTTTGCTTCAGTGTAACAAATCACAAAACTTCACCAATTCAAGGAGCTAAAATAACCTATTATATACTGTTCCCATATTACACATCAAACACTATTCCAGCTTTTCTCTATTCCAGTTGAAAGTCATCCAAGTTTAGAGTCATTCAACTATTTTCTGAATATAATTTCCTAAATTAAAAGAAAGATGAAAGCAAATGATTTTTTTAAAATCAGGTCCTGGTACATGATTTTGAAATCCAAATCTTTATCTTTCCTTAACTGTTCTTTATCACAATTAAAATCTTCATTCTCATAAGATGTGTATACTTTATTGTTTTGGTAAAAGAGGGTTAGCTATCACTTGGCACACTTTCTGGGCTTGCATACCCTGTTATAATTCAGTGCACTACTGAAACTGAAGCCACATATGCATTGATAAGATTTTAATACAGCCAAAAAATTAACTATAGTTTAAGAAGTTGGAATCTGTTAGTGTTAGTTTCTCCTAGGAGTCACTATAAACTAATAAAAGAAATGAAAATATGACTAAATATTTAGCTGAGTGCAAATTACAAATGGAACAGTTGGCTGCAGTATTACTACTGTTGTCTAAGCATCATGGAGCTGTGTGTATTGATTTAAGACTCTGGAGTGGTGGAGTAAATGGCCTGACTTAGTTTCCAGTCTTAAGCTACATAAACATGTGTAATATTGGAGCCAATTGAAAGCAACATGTTCCAAGATGAGTACAATTGTAATCTTATCCAAGTCCATTTATGCTCCAGATCAGCTTGAAGCATGCCATAGTTTTGCAACCTGACAAAACTGGGGATTCAGATCTAACAGTTTATACTAGTTTGTTTCATGGCATTCATCCAGTTTGCACCCACAAGTTCATACTGCAATTAATACGGTACCAGCTGCTCTCCACAGCAAACGAGCTACTGCCAGGTTTTGCTTTTGAAAAATAGGCTGGCAAAGAAAGCCATCTAGGTCTGGTGTTAGTATCACTTCATGACAACACAATAAATAAGGGGGCAGCTTTCATTTCAAACGCCAAAGATACAAACGCTGAAATTAATGTGCAAGTACCAATCAAGATATAGTATCTTACCCCAGTCATTACGCTACAGCTTATTAGAGACATCAGTTATTGTTGGCTGACTGAAATTTAATGGCTGCAGTACAGATTTCTTTATTTTGGCTCTGACTAGAGTAACATAGTCTCATCAGGTCTCAGTATTTGAATTGAAGCAATTAGATTGAGAGGGAATGTTAGTTTGTGACATGGTGGCATAATCAGAGTCATTGTTTAAATCAAATCCCAGCCCCATTAAGAATATAAAAAGAATGAAAATGTTTTTCAGTAGTAGTGAACAATTTGACTAGTTCACTGAGAGAGTGGAATTAACAAACTGGAGTGTGGATTTCTGGACAGGAAACCTGGAGATCGGTCTTTCCCTGCATGCTGTGGAGTTTTAACTCAACAGCCTGCATGTTTTATGCTTCACAGGTTTCCTGGCCAGAAGTCAACTTGATTACCAGACTTGGCTTTCACCTGGGTGGGACAGACTCTGAAGCAGACCACAGGAGCGGGTAGGTTCAATCCCCGACTTTGGCAGGATTTGATTCCAAATTGGTGTGGGGAGGTTAGTTTAGATAGCCAGGGGGAGCACGCCTGCTCCTCCTACATCATGAATGGAGACTTCTCGCTGAATCTGTTCTCTCCTCCCTCCAGACACTGGAGTTGCCAAGGCCCAGAAATGCCTGTTGGCCACTGCTATAACTTCCAGAATTAAAATATTCAAAGTACATTCAGGAGAGGAAGTGTTTTTGGTTCACTTATAGATCCCTTGCCCTAAATGTCCTTTCATTAAGGGAAGGTGTGGTCACTGAAGATGATGAAGAGAAGATCTCTCTGGACATGCTGCCTAGTTGTGTCTAACACCCCTACAGTTCATTTGAAGAACCCACTCAGCTAAACAGACAATCTGCAGGAAGGTCACGCCACTGCAAGGAACAATCAATGACAGGTTACTACTGTGCCACGTTGATCTGGTCAATGGCTATGTGTATCATAGAAATCCCACTAATTGCTCTGTGATGGGGCATAAAAACTGTGTGGATCTTGACAAGGGACAGACAATTTTAATGGCACACAACAGAGATGAGGTATCAGTTGGCTTATCTATCTACTGGAACCCAGATCACAGGAATACCAGCATAGCTCAAAGACTCGGACAACAATGGATTCAGAACCTCACTGGTAGGAGACTGAGCTTGTGCAGTAGAGGTCAGATCTTCCACTCCAACATTCATATGTTGGATAGCTTCTGCTGTGGAAACTGTAATCTCAGCCATTTCTTACTGTTCCTACTCACAAGTGTTGATATGGAACTGGCCATTACTTCCATGCTGAAAAGGATAAGCTCCATGCTCTGTAGACACCTCCATGGGATTGCAGCAGGACTCCCCATCCACCTTGACATCCCACAAGGCTCTTGGACTGGCCAGACAATGTCCCACATATTTCCACGTCC
This sequence comes from Pristis pectinata, assembly GCF_009764475.1. NCBI lineage: Eukaryota > Metazoa > Chordata > Chondrichthyes > Rhinopristiformes > Pristidae > Pristis > Pristis pectinata. Next base: position 35,101,676 of record NC_067405.1, on the reverse strand, counting down.
ACTCTCATTTGTCTTTGCGTACGCATTGCATTTGTGTAACCGTTGCTCCATCACTGCCCTCATTTTGAGTTCTCTGGGCCAAAAATGGTGTTTCACCCTATCTTCGGGGAAGCAAGCACACGGACAATCCTTGTGGCCTGACTGCATTCCATATGCTGACTTACTACATGCAGAACCCACCTATGAATCACCCTCCAGTGTATGGAAAGCGTATGGATCTGAACAGGTGCAGCCATATGGTGTCTTATTCTTCTTGCTCTGATCCCTTGTGGTTTCTCTGCCAGGAAGTATTTACTGGTTTTACAAAATAACAAAGGGACAAGGTGCAATGTACACAAGTGCAGAATGGTCAGAAAATAAGTCTACAGGGACTGCTGATGTAGAAAGGAATAGAATAACAAAGTATATGCTGGAAACCTGAAATAAAACAGAAATACACAGGTCAGCCAGCACTTGTGGACAGTGAAACATTGTTAATGTTTCAGACCAATCAGAACTGGGAATAATTAGAGATAAAACAGGATTTAAGATGCAAGGGGAGAGGGAAGGGAGGGGAGGAGAGAAAATAAATGAAGATCCATAATAGGTGGAGAGAAGAGGAGATTAAAAAACAGTGCAGGGTGATAGAAGACAGTAAAAGGATCGGTGAGTAGTGAAAGGTAGGTGTGGAGAAGTAAACAATCATCTGAAGTAAGAAAATTATGAATGCAGGAAATGTGAAATGCAAAAGCTAAGACTGCTGAATAACTGAAATTGTCGAACTCATCATCAAGTCCAGATAACTGTTGGAGTGAGGTGCTGTTTTTAGAGGTTACACTCTGCTTTAACAGAGCAGCATAAGAAATCAGGGCCAGAGAAGCCAAACTGGAAGTGGAATGGAGAAGTAAAGAGGCAGCCAACTGGAAACTCAGGGTATGCAATTGGATTCCCTAATGCAGAAGAGACCCCATTTATTGGAAAGGAAATGGAAGAAGAAATCTCTAGAAAGATCAGGATACAAATATATTGTTCTGGGAAATTTTAACCATCCATTCTGCGATAGGGACGAGAAGGGATTCCTTGAACCGCATGTTTGCATGTCTTCATGTGGAGAGGTCTTAATTTTTCCAGGAACAAATAATGAAAGTAATCTAGTGGATTAACATGATAAAGTGCAAGATTAAATAAAAATGACTAACAACAAAAAAAATCATCATCCGTCAGTATCATTCAACACACTCTATAGTCATGCCAGCACATACAGTCTTTACCTTCGAAATCCATTCCACCAACTTCAGTGAAACACAATGTGATATGACTGTATAGTCTGTTTACTGACACCAACAACAGATGCATCTTTAGGCACACAAATCATTACATTAGATTGGAATGGGATATACTTTAGAAAAGTGAGGAGAGAACCGAATGAATGGAGGCATGAAGAGAAATTGACCAAAGAGCTGAAGGTATTTTTTGTTTACAAAATTGTAAAATTGCAGAATGTTAAAACAGTACTTCAAATTGCAGAATGATATAGAGTAATAAATAGGACAAGTAGAATCTAAAAGTGGAACTAATTGCTAAAACTAAGAATATTGAAAAAGAAAAACACAGATGAGAGAAAGCATGTGTGGTAAAACTGAAATTAGGCATACAAGTTTATTGATCAAAAATATTTAATATGAGGTAGTCTCCTTGAAAGAAAATGCACGGCAGAAGAGGAAGAGAAATGGAAACTCGTGATATTGCTTACTATGTATTTTGGATTGAACTTTGCAATTAAAAATATTAGAATGGAGGATGAAGTTAAAAGATAAAAGTGTTATTGTAGTGAATAAAAAGAATATTGTTAGCATTAGAAGAGTCAGTTAAACTAAAGAGAGACATAAGTGTTGGGATCTTATGGGAAACATTCTGAGACAGAATTGGGGTAAAACCCGTGGCGGTCTTAAGTATTATATTTCACAATTGTATTGAGAGTGAATGTGTGCTGAAAGTCAGGAGAGTGACCAATATAATATATATTTCAATAAAAGGGTTTTGCAGCTAACCCAGGCAAAGTATTGTCAAGCATTTGTGGCCCAGAACAATTTGAAGCCTTTAAAGGTGTTAAATATCTGGATTAAAATAAAGTAATTAGAATTAGCTAAAAGAAAAAAAAGATTGCCCTTAATAAACTTGATGGAAAAATGAAAATTGAATTTTGGGAGGAGACATGCATTCAAGATGGCACACACAGAGCTGGGTATTTCCAGCATTTTGTCTGGAAATGCTGGAACTATATTGTATATATGCAATTTACCATAAATCTATACCACAAATACAGTTCATTTTGCATATGGTGGGTAAAAAAGATAGAAGCAGCAATATATTGATACTCTGTGGAAAAATGTTGTATCATTAGCACTTAATAATATATTCTTGCTGCAGTCTAATGTCAGAATTGTGGCAACTTTTTAATATCAACATTAACTGGTCTAATGTTCCAAGTGTTTATTAAATATCTTGTGATAAAAGATAACAAGCTAATGAGGATAAAAATCCATCAGAAACATAGATCAGATGGTATTGGCATTGTCTCATTAAAAAATATAAAAATCCTGAGCATGTATTAATTTTCTTTTAACTAGGACTACAGAAACACTGAGGTGCTGTTCAGTAATTTTCTGTGATTCAACACTGTCTGCTAATAGATGAAATAGGAGAATACTTTGACAGCTTTAAAAAAACACAGATCGAGGATAAATGATTTTTTACAGCCACCCTAACTGCTTGTAATCAATAGGTGGGAACAATGAAAAGCTAAAGCTCCTTTCACAAATGTACTGTTATACACAAGCATGTCTTTTAGTGTGACTCATCCATTCTGTTCTATCTATTTTGTTATTAGATGCAGGCAACTGTGACACAGAAACACTGCTGGAAATGAATAAACAAAATCAGTATTCATTCCCCTTTCTCTTCCAGACTATTTGACCAACTTCATTTCAAATATGTTCAGTTCATGTAAAATACATACCTAAGTATTCACTACAGTGGGTAAATCTCAACAAAAACCTTCTTAAATTGCATCTTTTTGATGAAATGGTCACCGTAATGTCCTCCTTTATGGCCTGGTACCCTTTTCTTATTGGAAACTCTCAGTTAAGTGTTTTAATAAATAAATTGGCAGCACCCCAATGTGTCCTCCTTGGATCTCAACTATGGGTTCCCCTCCAAGATATGATTAAGCTAGAGAGGGTGCAGAAAAGATTCACAAGGATTTTCCCAACACTGGAGGGTCTGAGTTATTAGAAGAGACTGGATAGGCTGGGACTATTTTTCCTGGAGTGAAGGGGGCTGAGGGATGACCTTATAGAGGTTTATAAAATCATAAGGGGCATACATAAGGTGGATTGTGACAGTGTTTTCCCCTGGGTAGAGGAGACTAAAACTAGAGGGCATAGGTTTAAGGTGAGACGGGAACAATTTAAAGGGGATTTGAGGGGTAAGTTTCACCACACAGAGTGTGGCGTGTATATGGAACATGCAGCCAGGAGTAGTAGTAGAGGCAGGTCTACCACAAAGTTTAAAAGACATTTGGGAGGTTTATGGATAGGAAAGGTTTAGAGGGATCAGAATCAGAATTGTTATCACTGACTTATATGATATGAAATTTGTTGTTTTGCAGCCAAATATATTAGATATAGGCCAAATGTAATCAAATGGAACTTGCTCGAGAAGGCACCTTGGTTGGCATGGACAAGTTAGACCAAAGGGCCTGTTTCTGTGCTGTATAACACAATGACTCTACCATGGCTGACAACACTCCCAACCTGGTTCGTTTCATTTTGCACACTTCTACTTTCATTCCCGCTCCTTTCATCCAGAACAAGGATGCAATCCCACCTCCTCCACAGCTCCACATTCAACAGATCAATCTCCATAATTTCAAAAACTTCCAATGTGATGTCACATTCAACTCATTTTTTTAAAGACTGCTGTATTTTTGAATTAAATACTTTAGATATTTTTCTTAAATTAGGATGAATAAATCTAGTTAAATTGCTCCAAAGTTGCTCATTCCCGATGTACATAGTCATAATTCTAAAATTTATTGAGGGCAAGCCATTTTGAAATCTTGCAATTTTTGAATTCCTGTTGCACAGCTTGGGTAGCAGAGGGATTTTCTTTACCTCAGGTGCAATACAACTCCAGGAGGAAAGATAATTTGCAGCTTTACAGAACTGATGTAATTGTATTAAAAATTAAATAACATAAGAGTCAGGATTTCTTTCAAATATTGCAATAGTTTTATTTCATCATTTTCCACACCAATATAGCTTTTAATTTTTTAGAACTTATTTTCCTGCAATTAGATGATTATTAAAGCCCAATGTTCAATGATAATAATCCAGATTTTGGTCACCTGGCATACAGTTTTGATCTCCATATTTAAGGAAAGATATCCTTGTGTTGGGAGCAAAGCTGCGTCATCTGCACATGCATCAAGAAATCCACATTGAAAAAAATAAATTCTATGTTTATTTCCATTTACTTTTCTCTTCCACACAAATTCCGTGAGAGTGAATTTTAATTCCATATCCCAAATATTTGAGTAGTGATTTGTGCATTCTGTACAGGCAGATTTCCATTACCTGAACTGCTGTTACACAAGGGTCACCTGTATACTCATATAGTATAGAAGAATGAGAGGTGATCTTCTTGAACCATATAAGATTCAAAGGGGGATTGACGGGGTGGATGCTTAAGAGGATGTTTTTGCTAGGGGAGGTGTCTGAAACTAGGGGGCATAATTTCAAAATAAGGGATCACCCAGCTATGATCGAAGAGGAATTTATTCTTGCAGAGTTGTAAATTTCCTACCCCTAAGAACTGTGAAGGAGGAGTCATTGAAAATAGTTAAGGCACTGTCATTTGAACAATTCAGGAGTCAAAGGGTGTTGGGCACAGAGCGGGAAAATGTTAAGGCCAGGACTCAATTGGCCATGAATTTATTGATTGACAGAACAGGAACGAGGGGTCATTGACTTACTACTGCTCCTTTTCCTTTTGTTCTTATTCTCTTATGATTCTGAAACAACCGCAGTTAATCTCAAGGACAGGCATCAGCTGCATTAATAGTAAAGGTGAAATGAAGGAATAGGATAAACTGTATGATAGGTTAAATAAACACAGAAGAGAAATAAATTCAAATCTACAAAATAACAAAATGAAAAATAAAGAAAAAGTAAGAGATTCTATGATGTCCAAAACAAAGGCATGAAAGGTCAATGTTATCTACTGACATTACAATACCAAAAAAAACACATGTATAGAAGTTCTGCCATAAAAAGACTGTAGGAAGTGATAACCCCTACGTGGTATATCACAGACACCCAAAACAAATATTTCTTTTATGCATGTTCTTCAATGCATCACATCAATGAGTAATAATCATTAGAAAATACAGCATCACCGTGAGTGGCTGAAAATATCAAATTGCACTGTTATAGAATATCTCAACAGTAACTTAACAATAGCTACATTTGTTCTCACTACTCATCTCTGAAACAGCATTGCTTCAGAAGCTAGTAACACAAGTACCAACATTTAACTACCACCCTACAGACACAACAGCCTCAATTTTATATACAAAAACTCAAGTAATTCCATTTCTCAATAACTTGAACACTTAGTCAACAAGTTTTCTCCTTTTGGCAAAATTAGAGATTGGTATTGGTTTATTATTGTCATATGTACCAAGATACAGTGAAAAACTTAGTTTTGCCTGCCATCCATACAGATGATTTGAGAACATAATTCTCCCTATCATCTGGAATCATATTATTGAGAGAACTGAGGATGGACTTCCTACGTCCAAACTATAAAGTAAAAGTTTTACAAAAAATGGCCACATGTATAAATTGAATGCAGGATGCAACAATAGTGAGATGGTGTCAGCCATGATGCTCTCATCTCTGAATCAGTGGCCAGTGGTTAGTGGGTTCAAATAACACTCCAGAGGTTTGAACACAACATTCTAGGTGAGTGAGTGAGAACTGCTTCGTCGGAGGTGCCATCTTTCAGATACATGCAACACAAAGGGTGTGCGTTTTAACCTATGAAAGTATAATTACTCTGCAGCCAGCATTCAGTTTCTGCTACTTACCTGAGATCTATGCCACATAACTATTTAAAACATTTTAACTGTGTACATGCACCTGGATCATATATCCATAAAAAAAACACCAACCCAAAGCATTCCCATATGTAAAAGTACTAAGACAGGCAACTGAAGTAATGCTATGAGTGATCAATAAATATTATTTTATCATCAGTATCAAACATAAATTATGTAAACAAATTAACATGAATTATACATAATTTACGTGACACAATAAACAAGAAAATAACAAAATGACACCAGTGCAAGTTGAGGGAAATGTAGTCCAAGGTAGAATTTGGCATTCAACTGGCAATTTGGAAAATTGCCCAGGTACATTCTGTTCACAAAGAGTATGACAAATCCAATCTGGCTAATTACCACCCAATCAACAGCAAAGTGATGGAAGATATAATCAAATAATGCTATCAAGCAGCACTTGCTCTCTGATAATCTGCTCCCCAGTGCCCAGTTTGGGTTTTTACCAGGACTCCTCATCTCTGGACCTCATCAGAACTTTGGTCCAAACATAGACCAAAGAGACAGACTCCAGAGGCGAGGTGAGTGTAATTGACCATGACTTCAAGGCAGTATTTGGTTGAGTGTGGCATCAAGAAGAAAATGCTCCCACAACTAAAGTCATATCCTACACAAAGGAAAATGGCTCTTGTTATTGGAGGTCAATCATCCCAGCCTTATCTTCAGCTACTTTACCATGATCTTTCATCCCCTATAAAGGTCATAAGTGGAGATATTCGTTGATGACTAAACAATGTTCAATGCCACTTACAACTCCTCAGCAAATGAAGCAGTCCACGCCTGCATATAGCAAATTTAGACAATGTTCAGGCATGGGCACACTAGTGACAAGTAATATTCATGTCACAAAAGATCTAGACAATTACCTTCCCCAACAAGAGAGAGTCTAACCATCTACACTTAATAATCAATGGCATTACCATCACTGAGTCCCCTACTGGAGGGTTATCACTGACTAGAAACTCAGTGAGAACAACTACATAAAAATCATGGCCCTAGGAGCAAATCCTGCTGGCGTAACTCACCTCTTGACACCCCCAAAGACTTTCCACCATTTAGAAGACTCAAGTCAGAAGTGAGATGGAATTGTCTCTTTTTGCCTGAATGAGCTCCAACAACTCTCATGAAGCTCAAAACCATCCAGGACGAAGCAGTCCGCTTGATTTGCGCCTCATAAAGAACCCTGAACAGTCACTCCTCCACCACTGCACTGTGCACCATCTACAAAGTGTACAGACACTTGTACATTCCCCTTTTTGGTAGGATAAGAGCAAAATGATTTGCTTTACAGCACAAGGTGACATAAAAGAACATCAAGGTAAGTCTGGGCACTAAATGTTTGCTTTGGCAGCAACACCCAGACTCTTAAAAAATGAACAAAACAAAAAGCATGTTGCTGTTCTAGTTTTAGTGAAGAACACTATTGCAATAGAGGGGCAAAAACCATTGAAAAGTCCTGTGGATTGATTTGAATCCACAGAAGCATAACCAGAACGGGCACTTTCCACTCATCTCCTTTGAATGGAATTTAATTACATTTTAATTATTCAAGATGTACTGAAATAGGCTTTAGCAGTAATATTTGAAAATACATTGCATATCACAGGAACTAATAAAGTGAACTAACTAAGGCAGTCAAAAGTTTATTGATATTCTGAAATCTGATTGGTCTATATTGGTCAGTTCTTGGCTAAATTGAAAATCCTCTAAAAAAAAATTGGAAATTGCTTGCCAGAGGATGAGAGACCACAAGTATCAAAAGACCAGCTTTCTCCCTGCTGGTTCTTATATCATACTTTAAAGAAATGCTACATATTTCCCCCAATGCTTTGATTAGTTCTGTAGATTATTAAGAACTAATCTTCTTTTGGGCACAGGCAAAAAACCAGCTTTGCAAATTGGCCACCACCACATACTCTGACCAATTGGTTTCAACAGCAAGGAAAACAGGACATGATAAACTATAGAAACAAAGGACTGCAGATTATGGAATCTACATGAGAAACACTATGATGCTGGAGGAGCTCAGCAGGCCAGGCAGCATCCATGGAGAAGAGCAGGCGATCAACATTTCGGGTCAGTACCCTTCCTCAGGACTGAAGATAGGAAAACGGGAGGCCCAATATATAGGAGGGAAAAGCAGAGCAGTGATAGGTGGGCAAAAAGGGGGAGGGGGGGTGGGCACAAGGTGGTGATAGGTAGATGCAGGTAAGAGATAGTGATAGGCATATGCAGGGGAGGAGGGGAGAGCGGAACCATTGGGGGGGAATGGGTCAAAGATAAGGAGGAAAAAAGGGGGGGACAGAAAAAAGACAGATAGGCTAGGAAAGGGAAGAAGAGGCATGGGTTGGGAGTTGGGGGGATTACTTAAAATGGGAGAATTCAATGTTCATGCCGTTAGGTTGCAAGGTTCCAAGATGGAAAACGAGGTGCTGCTCCTCCAGTTTGCGCTTGGAACTTTCCTGGCAGCGGAGGAGGCCAAGGACTGACCCTACCAAGGACTACCAGGACATTATCTCCCACACCATCACTGACCTCATCCCCTCGGGAGATCTCCCCCCAACAACTACCAACATGATAGTCCCGCAACCTAGAACTGCCCGCTTCTATCTCCTCCCCAAAATCCACAAGATGGACTGTCCCTGCAGACCTATTATCTCCACATGCTCTTGCCCCACAGAGCTCGTATCCTTGTACCTGGACACTATCCTGTCCACCTGGTCCAATCCCATGACACATCACACGCTCTGCAATTCTTCCATAACTTTAAATTTTCCGGCATGCACAATGGCTGTCCGGTCCCTATATACCTCCATTCCCCCATCACGACGGCCTCACCACACCCTGCTTCTTTCTTGACCAGAGACAGAACCATTCCCCTTCCACTAACACTCTCCTCCGCCTGGCTGAATTTGTCCTCACCCTAAACAGCTTCACTTTCGACTCCTCTCACTTTCTACAGACCAAGGGCGTAGCTATGGGTACTCACATGGGCCCCAGCTATCCCTGCCTCTTCATTGGCTACATTGAACGGTCTTGGTTCCAAGCCTACTTCAGCCCCATTCCTCAACTCTTTCTCCGCTATATCAACGACTGCACTGGTGCCACCTCTTGCACCCATGTGGAACTCCACAGTTTCATAAATTGAACCTCCCTCTCCTTCCTCGATCTTTCCGTCTCCATCTCAGGAGATTCCTTATCCACTGGCATCTTCTACAAACCCACTGATGCCCACAGCTACCTTGATTACAGCTCCTCCCACCCTGTCTCTTGCAAGGATGCTATCCCTTTTTCTCAATTTCTCCACCTCCGCCGCATCTGCTCCCACGATGAGGCTTTCCACTCCAGAACATCCGAGATGTCTATCTTCTTTACTAACCGTGGCTTCCGCCCTACTGTAGTCGAGAGAGCTCATACGTGTATCTCTGCCATTTCTCGCACCTCTGCTCTCACCCCCACCCCCAAACCCAACAGGGATAGGGTCCCTCTTGTCCTCACATTTCATCCTACCAGCCTATATCATCATTCTCCACCACTTCCCCCATCTCCAACAGGACCACACTACCAAGCATACCTTCCCCCTCCCCACCCCTTTCTGCCTTTTGCAGGGACCACTCTCTCCGCGATTCCCTAGTTCACTCCTCACCCACTCCCACCCCAGGAACTTTCTACTGCCCCCACCATAGGTGCACACCTGCCCCTACACCACCTCCATCCAGGGACCCAAACAGTCCTTTCAGGTGAGACAGAGATTCACCTGCACCTCCCTTAATATCATCTACTGCATTCTATGCTCCAAGTGTGGCCTCCTCTACATTGGCGAGACCAAACGCAGACTAGGTGATCATTTTGCAGAACACCTGTGCTCCGCCCGTAACAGTGATCTGCATCTCCCCGTTACCCGTTGCTTGAACTCCCCCTCCCACACTATCACAGGTGTGCTAGTCCTCAGCCTCCTCCACTGCCAGGAGAATTCCAAGTGCAAACTGGAGGAACAGCACCTCATTTTCCATCTTGAAACCTTGCAGCCGATCAGTATGAACATTGAATTCTCCCACTTTAAGTAATTCCACCCCCCATCCTCTCCCCCAACCATGCCTCTTCTTTTCTTCCCTTTCCTAGCCTCTCTCTCTTTTTTCAACCCCCTTTTCCCTCCTTACCTTTGACCCATCCTCTGGTGGATCTGCTCTGCCCTCCCCTGCACCTGCCTATCACTATCTCTTACCTGCATCTACCTACCACTGCCTTGTCCCCACCCCACCTCCCCGCTTTTGTCCACCTATCACTGCTCTGCTTTTCCCTCCTACACTGTATATTGGGCTTCCCCTTTTCCTATCTTCAGTCTTGAAGAAGGGTCCTGACCCGAAACGTTGACCGCCTGCTTTTCTCCACGGATGCTGCCTGGCCTGCTGAGTTCCTCCAGCATCATAGTGTTTTTCTTCTTCGTGATAAACTATATGGAGATGACCTGTGAAAAACAGTTTTCCACCTCATGGTGTAGATTAAAATCTGCCCCCCAGGAACAACTGGGGCAGAGTCCAGAAGCTATTCAACAGTACAAATTGTTTGATTAGAAAAAACATCCATAATGTTGAACATCTTATCAAATCTCTCAACCTTCTCTGCTCGAAGGAGAACAACCCTAATTTCTCCACATCACTAAAACCTTTGTTGGTGTTCTTGAGCAACATCACAATCGTTGCCAACAGAGTCACTCCGACGCAACAAAGTTTTTAACTGTACATTGTTCTGCTGTTCATCTTTGATGGGCTAAGAGCAAAATGATTTGTTCCCAGCAAATTAATCTTTTACTGTGACATAAAAAAACATACATTTACCCATATGTCATAATTTTTTCAGTACAATATTGGGACCATCAATAGTAAAAGCCTTTAAGGGTATTTTCCTAATTGTATGAAGCACCATCTGGACAGATGACCATGAAAGATGAGCTTCCAGCATAGAAATTAGCTGTTGCTAACACTAGCAAACAAATGCGCTTGAAAATCTTCTTTCTATGATTTAGCAGAGGATTTAATCTATTCAAATAAACAGCTTAATGCTCACATTAAAGTAATAGACAAAGGAAAACCACATAAATGTGCAAAGCATGTGTCTGGCCATACTGCCAACAATAATTTCTAACAACTGGTGGGATCTGAAAGCAATGATGTGGCTCATCTTTATTGTACAGATAGAAATGTGCATTTGATCAATACATGACAGAGAAATGTGAACCATTCACTCAATCATGGCTCTCAGATCTATAGCCGAGTAAAAAACTCTTCAATTGCTAGCAGAAAAATTAAGTTGAAAGATAATATCAGACAGTTCACTGTGTATTGTAATACACATGACTGTCTTGCTTTGCCATCTAACACCAAAATGTACATTTCTATCACAACCTAACTCTCCCAGTGTAAGAGGAAAAACTGCGATCATTGCCTACCTGAGACCTGATGAATATTGAGCCCCTCAAATCTCATCATTTATTTCCTCCTGGTTTTAAGCACCATCCTTGCTTGCTCCTTGCCAGCAGATATAATTATTAAAGAGAATATTCTATGTTGGCTGACCACCTCTACATTGCCATTAATCTCATTTGCACTCTTGCATCAGTACTTTCGGTCTAAAAATCCATTCCAGATGTTTAAGCACAAGGATCTCGAGTGATACTCCAATGCGTTACTGAGGAAATGCGATACTACTGGAGATGCAGTCTTTCAGATGGGATATTAAACCAAGTCCTCGCCTGCTCTCATTCTGTGAGGTTATTTCAGAAGACAGCATGGAGCTACCCCTAGTATCCTGGACAATACCAACCTTTAATCAACACTACTGGAAATTAACCCTTATTGTAACATTGCTGTTTGTCGGCACTACCTTTGTACAAATTGGCTGCCATGTTTCCTATATTACATCTTAGAATTGGCATTGACTGCAAAATATTTGGGGCTAGCTGATAGGGACATGAACAGTGCTATATAAATGCAAGACTTCTCCCCCTCCCCCCAAGATTACCTCCTCTCTGATATTCAGACTCTTAATGCATTTCCCCAGAAGTTTTCATGCAGCATTAAGATTTCCATCATTTCCCCTATGCTTTCTTCAGCTTATTATGTCATGATTTTTTTGTGTCTCAATTCACGTATCTTTAGACACTTCTTACATTAATATGTTGCAGATGCCTGTCCTTATTCAAATTCAGCCCGGGACGATGAAATGCCTTCCTGATAGCAACATATACTGTGGATGCTCGAAGAGAATTATTTGCCTCTGACTGACAGCAACACATGTGAAAGAGAAAGGACATCTGAAAGAGGCAATTCAGAAAAGAGAAACCACAGGTCCATCGAATTCTTATTGTAATTATGCAAGAATGATTCTTTTAAAGCATTTAAAAATAGATTACTTTCCCCTATTTATTAGATGTATACTGTCCCCCCTTTTTTGACCCTCATGTCCAAGTGAACACCTTTCATTGGCAGAGAGTGTAGCCAGGCAGCCTATTGCCAGCTTTGTTCACGTTGCTCTGTAACCAGTTGCTAGGAGATGAGTGACAGCAGTGCAAGCTGCCTCTCCTTCTCGTACTCTCATTTTCAGTCCTTTCCTCCAAGAAAGAATTCTGTTGTCAGCATCTCCTTTTGCCAAATCAATGTCATGAAAATGGCACAGTAATATTGAGCATGCAGATAACTGCAGGCATAACCCCACATCATCAGCTCTTGCTTATCCACACAGTAATTCTGCAATGTTGGACTTACAATTAGTAGATTTAGAGGAAGCTCCCAATGACCTAAAGCCTAATAGTTTTATTGTATTCTGGATATTTGAAATACTGGTTCCAACTTATGTTCATCTGCAGAATCATTTAAATATAGCTACATCAAAATTGTGACTTCTCACCATTCAATTAATTAATTTAATAATTACAAATCTTATGAATAATTGAAATTGCCTAATCAATTAAATTATACCAAATATTCACATTTATACAGCCCCTTTAAGGAAGTATATTGACCAAGGTACTTCAGGGAATAAAATCTGCCACCAAATTATTGAAGGGGATATTAGACTAGGCCTGGTCAAAGAGATGGATTGCAAGGAACACATTAAAGGGATGGGGGGGGGGGGGCAGAGAACAACAGAGAAGTTGGGAGATTTATTTTTTCCATCGGAAGTTCCAGAATTGGGATCATAACAGATAAAGCCATGGAGAGATTAAAATTATAGAAGTACAAAAAAATCTTGATCAAACATGTAGGGGGTACATATTTCGCTACATATTTGGAGCCAGTTTTCCTCCATTCATTTTCACATACCAGATAATTACAGCTATTGACAGCAGATGTTTCATCCCTTACTGTGGGGTGTTACAGACAAATACACTCCTTGCCTCCATTCTATTCCAACATCAAGGCAGGCAGGTTGAGGGGCTTGTGAGAGCATGAATGATTACTTTGCGAAGAGGGAGAGGTGACAAAATAATTTGAGGCAGTGTCCCTTAAATTTTATTCCAGTTCATCATTTAATACTGCCAGGTTTTCTAGGCATCTGAAGTGACAGATGAACAGCTGGATGAAACTGAATCCAATAATGTTTGTAAGTTAAGAGAATAGGCATACATTCCCCAACAGTAAATCCAGGCCCAGTTCAACTCCCACAAACAGACCTCCCACCCTGCATCCTCCACAGCCAAATGTTCAATGTTTGACTTGCCTTCTGCTGATGTTCCACTTTTCTGCTCTCACAATACATAGGAATAAGATAAAACTTCATTTGCAATGAAACATTATGCATTTTATTGAATATAAATATCACATGCATTTTCTTCTCCACTTTGAAAGGTGGGTGGGGAACAGGGAAAGTGCCAAAACACAGAAGGCCTGTGGAATTTTAACCCTGGGGAACTCGGTTTTAATGTCCTGGTTTATTTACATGCTCTAAACCAGCAGGTACTGGCACCTGGCCAATCGGTGGCTGAACAGAATGTCAGGCAGCTGGAGGCTACTTGCGAGAGCGAAGGAGTGGTTCATAGCTGCCAGGTATGACATTGGTTGGATTTCACCATCATAGGATGGTGGAGATTTGGGAGAAGACCCAAATATTCCTCACTGGGGCAGTACAATCATATTGTGAAAAGAAACATTCGATTAAGTCATGAGAGCTCCATGTGCAGATTCGATGCTCAGATGCAGCGATTCATAAAATATTGACAGGATGGGAAGAAGGGCTCATTTAACAATATGTTAATTTTATTTGGCTGCTCTGATACACTTTGTCTTTCTTCCTGTATTTCCTGTGGCACACAGCTGCTGCTTGTGTCAGTAATAAACTGCAAAGCCATCAGCTGCAAAAAAGCTATGGCAGTTTTAAAGGCTTTCTGCCAAAACCATGAAAGCTGTTGCAGAGTTCTTGAAGGACAAAAAAAATCACTGACAAGAGGCCTGTGGAAGAATGAAAGGATCTTTTCCAGCTTGCCGCGTTATTGAAAGGATGTCTGAGTTTGATGAGGAAACAGTGGCTGTGAACTTGGTTAAAATTTGACCAAGATGTCTTACGCAATGTTGAGGTGACACTCAATACTATAAACAATGCAAAGGCCTTATGCGCAAACACCTGTTCTGGTTGCTTCCTCAGCCTTTCAACTACCCCTTACACACGGAGAATAATACAATTCAGATTTTAAGAGAGTGTTTTGAACAACCTCTCAAAAAAAATTAATACACAAATTATATAATATATCCTGTTACATCTTGAGAATCTATTAGTTTTCTCTACATAGAGGTAAATAAAACAGAAGATCCTGGGAAGATTCCTGGCATCACATTATCCATAGTGAATAGTTCCAGGAAATAATTCTCCAATGCTAGCCCCTACTTCTGTTTATATTACAAAGTGACTTTTAGACTGGCCAAAAAGATTATTGGCTTTCCGGTTCGGCCACAACCATTAAACTGGTACAGGCTCTTGAGAATTTCTCACTTCTTAACCTGTAAGTAGCCTGTGGGATATAGAGGCTACTATATCCCTCTATAGTAGGGATACTATATCTTTTGCTTAACACTTCTTAATGAGGAGCAACCTAGAAAATGGAATGGGTCTGACCCTGATTTAGACATAATTAATTTAGTCTTGCACCACCTACCTACCAGCACATTTTCAGTGATGCTCCTACTTGCTCCCTGCCCTAGTTGTTCTTTTTTTGCAAAGATTATAGTATCAATGATGTCAAAATATTCAGTCTAAAAAGTTTCTAGATAAGATTAATTTTTAGTTCAGTGCCAAGTTTTGATTTACATTCTACTGAAGAGTTTGGAATATTTTGTCACATTAAAAAGCACTAAATAATCAGAATAAGGTTTATTATCACTGACATTTGTTGTGAAATTTGTTGTTTTACGGCATCAGTACAGTGCAAGACAAAGACATTAAAATTACTATAAGTTACAAAAATAAATAAATAGTGCAATAGAGGAATAACAAAGTAGTGTTCATGGACCATTCAGAAATCTGATGGCAATTTCTTGTTGTTATAGTTATGGAATGCAAACTTTCACTTGGAGTTCAGCAGCTTTCAGGGATTTCCCTTTTCAAATTAATTTTTATGTGTAGATTCTAAAGCATCAGCTCTCCCTTCCCTGTTGCTTTGAATATTTGCAGCTACATCAGATCCAAACACCCAAAGTCAGGTTCTTCTTATGCTTGGTTAGTTTGTCTATATCTGCTTCCTTTATTTTAATCATTAAAATATTAATCTTAACTCCTACTGTTTCCTCTTCAGAGAAAACAGAGGCAAAGTATCCATTCATTAACACTGCAATTTCAGTATCACATTTCTCATCCCTTAGTAACCTTATCCCTAATTTAATTTGACTGGTATTATGCCATTGAACATATTGACACAGGTTCCCACATTGCCTGTTTCATTTCCAACTTTATTTAACTGCCTGGAGAAATCTATAACAACATGATTATTCATTACACCAAATCCATATTCTACAATATAATTCCAACTGTACAGAAAACCTACAAAAACACATGTAACTCAAAGTGTGAGCACATTATTTCTAAGAACTGTAGTAAAAAATAAAAAATGTGATACAAGCACTGCAAATCAGAAAGATTAGCTTCTGAACAACAAATAAGCAATTATGCTGCTGCAAATTTCATTTTTATTTCAAATCATTTCTTTTTATCTGGGTTTTTGTTCTTGACATTTCATCACATAAATATTTTGTTGAGACAAAAGTAGCAGTTTTAAGATTTGACAGAAGCACAACATGGTAGATGCCCAGAATTTGTTTTCCCTGGTTATGGAGGCACAGTCTCAATATAATGAGTTGGGCCTTTAGGGCTGAGATGTGGAGAAATTCCTTCATTCAAAGCACTGAGGATCTTTAAATTCTCTACAGCAGAATGCTGTAAATTCCTGCTGTTGTGTTTACTCAAATCTGTGGGCAATGCATTTTCAGACTCTAATGAAATTTAAGCGATTTGGGGATTGGTTGGTGATGAGTAGTTCGGGACAAATATCAGTCATGTTCTAAATGACAGGAATGGCATGTTGACGAGATGATGTGACTTGCTCCCATTTCCATTTCAAATGTTCCTAATTTCTGTATGAAAATGCCTTGCAAATATTGACACACTAATTACTCAAATTCATCTTATTTTTAAAAGACGAGATCAACTTTGAAGTATAAATGATGATCAATGACATTGCCAATGCCACATCTCCCACCAGGAAGATGGCTCACTATTTCCCCGAGGGCAATAAATGTTTATCTTGTACGAATCATTCATACCTCGTCACAGAATACAAAAGCCATGATCCCAGATGTTTAATTTTCTACCAATTTATGCACATTTTTGCTGTGAAGCATCAAGTCATTTAAAGTTATTTCAATGCACCACTAATGGAGAAAAATCTAAAATAATTACTGAAACAAAATTTACTGCCCCAGAACCCACGAAGTCTATCTTCTGTAAGGAGAGATCAGGGTTGAGAAAAGGTCCAACCAGCAAAAAAAAACTGCAAATGGTGCAAACCCAAAACTAAAGCTGAAAATGACAGAAACACTCAGTAGGTTGTTACAGATTAGGTTACTATTTGGTGAATGTCCCTTTAAGACATAGTACAGGGGTGTGTGTGTGTGTGTGTGTGTGTGTGTGTGTGTGTGTGTGAGAGTGATGTTATTACAACAACAACAGGAGATAACGACGTGCTGATGTTTTGGTTCAGTCAGGAAGGAGAGACAGGAGAAAGAGAGACACTGCCTGCTGGTCTCTGTATCGATGCATGAAAAACAATAACTGTGTCTGTCATTACAATCCACGTATGGATTTTTGGAGTAATCCAGTGGAGTTCACTTTGTCGTTAACCTGTAGTGGGAAACAGGTATTTGTGTGGATGGCCATGTCTCAAATGCCTTTCGGGGTGGCAGATACTTTGGAACAAAGCAGTGGAGATCATCAGTGACGGAGGTGTCATATGGGTTCTATCGTGGAACATTTGGATTTCATAATGTCTCTATTCTCTCTCTACATTTTCTCTTCAGTCAACAGTGGTTTTGCAAAAGCCTTTGCTCACGTTTCACCTTATGGCTTGCTGAACTGAACTTTGAGAACTATTCCTGAACTTGGAGTTTGGGAATTTGCCACACACACACTCTTCGAGTTTAGTTTTGGGGGTTAATGTTTAATATCTAACATT
This sequence comes from Pristis pectinata, assembly GCF_009764475.1. NCBI lineage: Eukaryota > Metazoa > Chordata > Chondrichthyes > Rhinopristiformes > Pristidae > Pristis > Pristis pectinata. The sequence continues at coordinate 35,083,797 of NC_067405.1, read as the reverse complement.
TTTACTTTTTTCTTATCATAAGTAGTTATTAATAATAGTTTCTAACACTTGTACATGACTCGGTGTGTTTCTTTTGTTGCTAGTACATAACAAAATTGGGGGCTCATCCGGGATTTGATCCCAAAATCGACGAGGGTGGTCTGATATCGAACTCAAGACTGGTATGAGAGGTCTGGGTTTGAACAAATTGGGGTCTTATTGGTTGATTGTGGTCGGTCTGATAAAATTCTTTTAAATCGGTTTGTGTGTGTGGAAACTAGCAACAATGGATACATTTTTGAAAACGCCAACCCCTGGAGGATTGCAGGAGATGAGGAAGCCTGATTTGGTGAAAATTGCTGCAGAGCTAAATCTTGAAGCAGTAACGAAATCTATGAGAAAGGCAGATATTCAGAGACTGATAGCTGGCCATTATGCGGAGGAGAAGGTGTTTGAGGAGGTGTTAAAACAGCTTCCTGGGAGTGAACCAGTGATTTCTGAGGCCCAGGTGCAGCTGGCAAAGATAGAGGCTGAACAAGAACAAACTCAGCTGATGTTTGAGGCTGAGGCAGAGCAAAGGAAGATAAATGCTCAGATAGAAATGAGGAAGATGGAGCTGGAGTTCGAGGAGAAGGAGAAACAGTGGCAGCATGAGTTAGCAATGAAGCGAAGGAGTTCTGTTAAAGCCAGGGCTAAAGAATTAGCCAAGGCCGATAGTCCTGTGCAGCCTGATTTTGTTCCCTGTGACAGCCCTAAACAGGATGAAAGTTATGATGACTTGTCTGAGACTTTTCTGTCTTCACTGGAGGATCAAAATCCTTGTGTTGGGCCTGAATATAAAGATTTGTCTCTGTCCAGGAAAGAATTTATAGTGGAGCAGACTAAAGACTCTGAGCTTATGAATTGAGAGAAAAAGCACTTTCAAGTGTTTAGATGGTAGGTAAACCTAATTTAAGTTCCCCTGTGGCTCCTTTGCAGCCTATTCCTGTTTCTGGTGAACCCTTTTCGAAGGTGATTGTAGACTGTGTTAGCCCATTGACATAGGATTGGGATGAAGGAGATCATTTGCTTTTGTTTGCAGTGAGAGAGTTAATGCAGGAGTCCTTAGGATTCAGTCCTTTTGAACGTGTGTGGACATCAAGAAAGAGGAAGTTCAAAATGGCTAGGGGAACAATGGGTTAATGAGGAGATGCCTTTGAATTTGTTGGACTATGGTCAGAAACTTAAAAACCGAACGCAAAAAGCTTGCCAGATTGAAAGCCTTTGTTTTGAGAAAGACGCAGCTATAGCCAATTCTCTTACCATTGAAAACGCGTAAGTTGTGTCTGATGAGGGTCAGTTTAGACCAAACATTGAATTTGCAAAACTGGTAAACAAAACTGAATTGAGAAACACTGAAACTGAATTGGAACATTTCCAATATCAACAAGGTCAACAAGCAAGGCAATTAATTTTGAAATTTCAAAATGTTTGAGAATGGATAAAATGGAAGTATGAACATGTGATAAGTCACATGCAAGGCAATCAGCAATGACCTTTCCCGCTGTTAAATGGGAAAAATGTATCTTTACTAATCTGATATTCTGTAATTGTGTAGAATGATTATTAACACATTTCTTTACTAATAATATGTGCGGTTAAAAAATTTTGCTCTTGCAGATCAAAATTTTTCTTTTAGGTGGGAGGTGTTACGGATTAGGTTACTATTTAGTGAATGCCCCTTTAAGGCATAGTACGGTTGTGTATGTGGCATTATTACGACAACAACAGGAGATAACGACATGCTGACATTTTGGTTCAGTCAGGAAGGAGAGATAGGAGAAAGAAATACACTGCCTGTTGGTCTCTGTATCGATGGATGAAAAACAATAACTGTGTCTGTCACTACAATCCACGTATGGATTTTTGGAATAATCCAGTGGAGTCCACTTTGTCGTTAACCTGTAGCGGGAAATAGGTATTTGTGTGGACGGCCATGTCTCAAATGCCTTTCGGGGTGGCAGATACTTTGGAACAAAGCAGTGGAGATCATCAGTGACAGAAGTGTTGTATGGGTTCCATCGTGGAACATTTGGATTTCGTAATGTCTCTATTCTCTCTCTATATTTTCTCTTCAGTCAACAGTGGTTTTGCAAAAGCCTTTGCTCACGTTTCACCTTATGGCTTGCTGAACTGAACTTTGAGAACTATTCCTGAACTTGGAGTTTGGGAATTTGCCACACACGCACACACACTTTGAGTTTCGTTTTGGGGGGGGGGGGGGGGGGGGGGGGGGGGAAGAGGGGTTCATGTTTAATATCTAACATTTTTACTTCTAACATTCTTACTTTTATTTTTCTTATAAGTAGTTATTAATAAAATAGTTTCTAACACTTATACATGACTCGGTGTGCTTCTTTTGTTGCTGGTACGTAACAAAATCAGGTGGCATCATGGAGAGAGAAACAGTTTATGTTTCAGGGCAATAACATTTAGTCCGAGAATTTGAGAAAATGTATACATTATTGGATGCTAACCTGGCCAGTCCTCAAAAAAAAAAACAAGCACAGGAATCACATTGTGCATTGAATTCATTGACTGAATATATGGACAAGGACAAGTGTAGTTTCAATATTTTGGCCATTGAACCTGCTCCAGCAGCAAAGTTCCTGAGATCATTATCCAGACTTGCACCTACACTTTGCAGCTCTGGTGTTTATAATAGCCACAAAAACACACTGATGAGTTTTAAAGCAAGTTCTAATTCCAACAGGCACCTGTAGTGTAGTGGTTAGTGTAACGCTTTACAGTGCCAGCGACCCAGGTTCAATTCTGGCCACTGCCTGTAAGGAATTTGTACATTCTCCCCATGTCTGTGTGGGTTTCCTCTGGGTGCTCTGGTTTCCTCCCACATTCCAAAGATGTATGGGTTAGGAGTTGTGGCCATGCTATTTTGGCACCGGAAGCACGGCGACACTTGCGGGCTGCCCCCAGAATACTCTACGCAAATGATGCAGTTCACTGTGTTTCAATGTACATGTGACTAATAAAGGTATCTCATCTTAAAAATATTTTAAGGTGCAGGTCCACCTCTATATTTTGAAATATTCTTTAAGTGTTTTCAAAGCACCACAAACTTCATTTTAAGTGCTTTGACATATAACAGTCAATTACTTTAAACAATTATCTGGTTATTACATTAAAAACAGATTTCTGCAGATTTGAATCACATTAGTCTCCATCTAACTTAAATTGGAATTTATGATTTTAAAAATTAATTCTCAGATAGTCATTTTGTAAAAATATACTAAATCATTCTACTTTTAAATTATGCTTTTCAAGGTACAGAAAATATCACATGTATAAATAACAATGATGCAATGGTCCCAAAAGCATGATTTCATATTGTTTGCTTCATACAAGTAGACTTACTTCTAATGCCGACATACTGGTGCATACCAAACACTATTATGGTGGACTCTTATTAACTTACAAGATAAACAAGATGTCCATTTTGTTATCACAATAGATATTGAGACCAACTCTTCAAAGATTCAAGTGTTTAACATTGGAAACTGGTTTCAAAAATGTTGAATGCTACTATTCATCAATTTTTTGTGAGTGCAAAGTCAAATGATCATAGACTGTGTGTGTGCGTAGTACTGTACCAGTTTAGTGCAGCAGATGCAATAACATCTTCAAATGGTTATGCAATCAAAAGTAATCTCCACTAGTGATTAATGTTATCAGCCACTTGAGCTGTGCAAATTAGCAATGTGTCTAGGGAACTGCCTTGTAATAAATTTCTATATATAGATAGGAGTTACAAAAAGAAGTTTTAATTTCAGTAAACAGACAGTTAGACTGCAGAGGTCCATGGGGGCAGATGAGTCAATGCCAGTCTAGTCATTCTTCACAAAGCAATTTATTGTTATTGATTTAGTAACAGAGGTTTAAAATCAGTGTTTGCCAACCTTTTAGCACTGGTTATATTTTGGGATGTAAAATAATGCAGTCAACATATCATAATTATGCAATATAATATCCATATGTTCCTTATGATGTTTCTAAACAGACTAATTTAAAATTTTTGTTGAACAGACAAAAGCCGTTATGCTCAGAGTAAATCAGTCATCCCACCAAGTGATATTACACCCGATTGTCTTTGCAACTCCAAGACTGGGAAATTTCATGGATCCACCTGAATATGCAGTTATAGTACACTCATCTTCAATGAGACAGACCTTTTCCCCAAGACCTTGGTGACGACCTTGCTGAGATTTACGACCTTGATTATTTTCAACAGCGTTGCCAAATTGTTGAGAAACTTAAGCACAAACTATATTAACCTATTGACACTAATTGTGGAATTTAGGCAGCGTTATTTATGTGTCTGGCCCTCATGAGGTAGGGAATGTGACAATTATTGCAGTAATTTCATTTTACTGCATCTTATTAATACTTTGAAGTAACAGATTTCTATAATCTCATTTAAGATTAGACATATTGTAACTCATTTTCTGTTTAAGAATCTGATGACTAAACTTTCATGAATTTGAGTACATTACCTCAGAGACAAATTCAAACCCGCGATGGAGTCAAGTTAAATTGGAATAATCTTAGAGGATAGTGACAATTATAAGCACTGTCTTCAAGTATTGTGAAAGGAAATCTGGAATACTATCTGCAAGGCAAGGGTCAGTGCATTTCTGGCTTCCAAGCTTTTGTGAAGTAAAGCAGAAGTCAGGGGTGTTCTGCAAGTGAGACCCCAGCATGTGCAATGTTCTGCCCAGCTGCCAGACAGCAGCGAATCCAAGGCGGAGTTCAGTTGTGCTGAGCTGAGGGGCCAGATACACTTCCTGTCCATCAGCTCAGCTCTACACAAGCCTTGGCTGCCATTTCCAGTATGACCCTATTGATTTGAAAGGAATCCGTGGCCTGGATTGAAAAGCTATGCATTTTTAAAATTTTACATTTGAATTAACTGCCATAACTTAAATCTGTTGTTAGATTAAGGGTTGGTGGTGTTAAGCAATACATGCAAGTCAGATCAAGTACAATCTGACCCAGTAGCAAGTTACAAAGAGCAACTTGATGAATGCTTAAGGGAAAATTGTACAGAGCTATGGTTATAGAGCAAGGTGGTGTGACTTATTGGCTGGCTTTACCAAAGAAATGGCACAGTCCAAATGACTTCTTCCTGCGCCACATCTCAGAGGGCTCATAAAGAAGTGAAATTAGATATGATAGATCACAAATATAATGCAAAAATGCATAATATTGTGAACATAGTATCCATTTTAAAATGAGAATGTTTATTGTAAAAAAAAATCAGTTTGCAGATAACAAAAATTAGTGGAGCTGTAGATAGTGGACATAGTTGTCAAATGATACAACAAGTTATCAGTTGTAGATATGGGCAGAGAAATAACAAATGGAATTTAATCTGGACAAATATGAGGTGCTCTATTTTGGGAGGTCAAATGAAAGGGGGAAGTATGCAGTAAATGGCAGGGCCCTTTGGAGCATTGAGGGATTGTGGGGTGTTCCCTGAAAGTGGCAAAGGCAGCAAATGGCATGCTTGCCTTTATTGGCCAGTGCATTGAGTATAAAAGTCATGTAGCAGCTGTCTGAAACTTCAGTTAGGCCACATTTGGAGTATTGTGTGCAGTTCTGGTCACCGCATTACAGGAAGGATGTGGAGGCTTTGGAGAGGGTACAGAAGAGGTTCACCAGGATGTTGCCAGGAGTATTAACTATAAAGAAAGGTTGGACAAACTTGGTTTGTTGTCTCTAGAAGTGTCAGAGACTGAGGGGAGACATGACAGAAGCATATAAAATTATGAAAGGCATAGATAGGATAGAGAGTCAGAGTCTTTTTTCCAGGGTGGAAACGTCAGATACAAGAAGGCATAGCATTAAAAGCGAGAAGAGGAAAGTTTAAAGAAGATTTACAAGGCATATTTTGTTTTATATACACAGGTGCCTGGAATGCACTTACAGAGGTGGTGGTGGAAGCAAACATGATAGTGGTGTTTAAATGGCATTTAGACAGGCATATAAACATGGAGGAAAATGGATCATGTACAGGCGAGTGGGATTAGTTTGAGTTGACTTTGTGGTTGGCATAAGACATTGTGCGCTGAAGGCCCTGTTCCTGTGCTACACAGTTCTATGTTCTATGAATGATTCCAAAATACCTTTCTTCATCCTTAACCATGGTTTTCCCTCTACCATAGTGGATAGAGACCCTGACGGTATCTCATCCATTTCCCACACTTCAGTCCTCACCACTTCTCCTGGACAGGAGGAGGATAAAGTTCCCATGGTCTTTACCTGCCACCCCACTAGCCTTTGCATTCAATGCATCATCCTTCACAAATTTCACCTCCTCCAATGAGATTCCACCACCAGACACACATTCCCCTTACCTTTCAGCATTTCAAAGGGATCCCTCCCTTCACGTCTCCCTGGTCTGCTTTTTCATTCCTGCCTACTACTTCCTATCACAAGATACTTCTCTCATGCAATACCTGTCCTTTCACCTCTTCCCTTCTCACCACCCAGGAACCCAAACAGTCTTTCCAGGTAAGGCAGTAATTCACTTGTATTTCTTCCAAACTCCTGCACTGCACACAATGCAGCATCCTCTGTACCAGAGAAACTGATCACAGATTGGGTGATCACTTTGTGCAGCATGTTTAGTCATCAGTGGTGACCCTGCAATTCCAGTTGCCTACCACTTAACTTCACCATCCCACTCTGACCTCCCTATTTGTGGCCTCTGCACCAAAGTCCAACTCAAGCTCAAAAAACAAAACCCCACCTTTCATCTGGGCTTTTGCAACCCTGCAGAACTCAATATTGAATCCTCCAGCTTTAGGTAACCTGCTCTTTAGTTCTGTTTGAATTAGGACTGGCTACTTTTGTCTGCCACCCCTCCCCCAACAATTTGCTTTCATTTGTAATAATTTGGCATGTCCCAGTAGACCAGACTACAATATTACACCTTATCCATTACATTATTTCACCTTATTAGAAATTTGTTCCACCCATCACCTGCCCCCACCTTCTCTGCTATCTACACTAACTTGTAGCTCCTATTCTCAGTTCTGATGAAGGGTTCCAGATCTGGAACATGAACTGTTTCTCTATCCAGAGAGATACTGTCTGACCTGCTAAGTTTTTCCAGCATTTTCTATTTTTTATAACTACCTGTAATTTTAATTACATTCAAACTGTAAATTACTTCTGAATATGGAAAAAAATATAGAAAAAGTTTTTGTCAACTCAATAATAGTTTAACAAATTATCCACAAAGATCACTTCATTTTATCAAACTGCTGGGTACTTAGAAGCCCTGATATTAATAAAGCTAATGAACTTTCCTTCTCACTGCACTGTTAATGTCTGCTGCTGAAGAACATTAGATTGAATAAGTTTATAATATTTTTACAAATTAACCAGGCCTTGTGATTGATAAAGTGAATTCTTTTCTATACTTATATAGTCATGGAAGAATAATTGTATATTAATCTGCAGAAACAAAATTGAATTGTAATTGTATATAAATTATATCTCAACTTATCTGATCCTCTAACAATGAGATATTTGGCTCATATGAACACTCAATTTAACATAAATTAGCCTACTTCTTATGACACAACTCATACAGAAACTTATCATGCATCCACCTAAAGAAAAACAAATTGGGTTTTATTGTTCAAAGAAAACAATTAGAGTGAAAGGATAGATTATCTACAGTTATAAAAGTGGGACAAGGTAGATAGAAGAAGGTTGCTTTCAGTGGTTGAGAGGCAAAAATTAAGTAGCTACAGACTCAATATTAAATGCAAGAGATTGACAACAAAAAGAACAAGAATGTATCTTGTGGAGTTGTTAGGCTGGGAAATTCACTTCAAAAATTAGTTGAGGCAGCAAAAATGTCAGCAATCAACATTTAATTCAATTGGTGGACAAAGGAACATGGGAAGAAGGCAAATGAATGAGGTTAAGGACTGTTCTAACTCTGTCTACTGTTGTACTCTTTGGCTGGTGGCATCAAAATGCTAAAGGATTGGGTTCATTTTCTGGCACCATACTTGGCAAAGATATTAAAACCTAATGGGTCCAGAAGAAATTTAGCAGTATGGTTAGAAATACACAAGAGACTAAAGAAGCAAGCATTATTCTCTTTAGAGGATAAATTAAGGAAGATTAAATCAAAATATTCATCATCATGAAAAGTTAGGATTAGGGTTAAGCTAAATAGTTGTTAGATTAATGAACAGCAGTGCAACTAGTAGCCAGTGCTACCTTACTGAACCAGTGACCCTGGTTTAATCCTGATCTCTGCTGCTGTCTATGCCTGCATGCCTCTCTGGGTGCTCCCACATCCCAAAGACGTGGGGGATGGTCGATTAATAGGACACTAAATTGCTCCAGATGAGTGGTAGAATTTGGGAAAATTAATGGAAATTTGGGAATAAAATAGGATGAGTGTAAATGGGTACTTGATGATCAGCATATACTTGATGGGCTGAAGGGCTTGTTTCCATGCTATACGACTCCATCTATGCCTCAGGTGCAACAGCAACCAGATTTTGTTGGGCAAAAGAAACAGAGATAAGAATTTCTTTTACACAGAATATTTCTTTGTTTAATTCATACAAGGGATGTGGATGTTACTGGCTTAATCAGCTCTTTGAACTTTATAAGTTTTCCCTCAGGCAGTTACAAGCCTGGAGTCATTCACAAATCAAATACGATAAAGGCAGCAGGTGACCTTCTATAAAAGACGTAAGCAAACCAGATGGATTTTTATGTCTAAACAGTGACTTTTAGCCACCATTACCAACACTAGCTTTTCATTACATTTAACTGAATTTAAATTCCTCAGCTGCAATGGTGCAATTTAAACTCAAATAGCTGAATCAAAAGTCCAGACCTTTTGAGATGCTAGTCTATTGTTTATTGACTACAGCTCCACCTTCAATACTATAATTCTAAGCAAACGTCTCCAAACTCTGAGACTCAACACCTCCCTTTGCAACTGGATCATTGACTTCCTGACCAACAGACTGCAATCAGCAAGAATAGGCAACAACACCTCTGCCATGATTATTCTCAACACTGATGCCCCACAAGGCTGCATCCTCAGCTCCCTACTCTACTCCTATACACTCAGAACTGGGTGGCCAAATTCTACTCTAATTCCATCTACAAGTTTGCAGATGACACCACCATAGTGGGCTGTAACTCAAATAACAATGGATTGGAGTACAGGAAGGCGATTGAGAGCCTAGTGACCTGGTGTCATGGCAACAGCCTTTCCCTCAATGTCAGCAAAACAAAAGAGCTGGTCACTGACTTCAAGAAGTGGGGCCATGCACATGCTCCTGTCTACATCAATGGTGCCGAGGTCGAGAGCTTAGAGTTCCTAAAAGTGAACATCACCAATAGCCTGTCCTGGTCCAACCACATAAATGCCACAGCCAAGAAAGCTCATGAGCACCTCTACTTCAGGAGGCTAAAGAAATTTGGCATGTCCCCGTTGACCCTCACTCATTTTTATCAATTCACCATAGAAAGCATTCTATATGGATGTATCACGGCTTGGTATGGCAACTGCTCTGCCCGTGACCATAAAAAGCTGCAGAGAGTTGTGGATACAGCTCAGCAGTTCACAGAAACCAGCCTCTCCTCCATGGACTCTGCCTACACTTCTCACTACATCGGTAAAGCAGCCAACATAATCATAGACCCCACCCACCCCAGACATTTTCTCTTCTCCCCCTTCCCATCAGGCAGAAGATACAAAATCCTGAAAGCATGTACCACCAGGCTCAAGGACAGCTTCTATCCTGTTGTTATAAAACTTTTGAACAGTCCCCTAGTACAATAAGGGGGACTCTTGACCTCACAATCTACCTCATTATGACCTTGCACCTTATTGTCTACCTGCACTGCATTTTCTCTGTAACTGTTACATTTTATTCTGCATTCTGTTATTTTACCTTGTATTATCTCAATTTACTGTTGTGATTAATTGATCTGTATGAACAGTAGGCAAGACAAGTTTCTCACTGTACCTTGGTACATGTGACAATAATAAACCAATTTACCAGTGACAACCTCTGCATTAATACACCACTGCCATTTGTCATCATGTGGAATGTACTGTCTGAAAAGTTGATGAAATTAGATTTAATTGCAGATTTTCATAAAGAATTGATTGCATTTTTTGAGGTAAGACTACAGAGAATGAGCAGGAAAATGAAAGTACTCCATTTGCCTGGAGCATGAAGAATCAGAATCAGATTTATTATCACTGACATATGTGGTGAAATTTGTTTTGTCACAGCAGTACAATGCAAGACATAAAGACATTAAAATTGCAAGTTACAAAAATAAATAGTGCAAAAGAGGAATAATGAGGTTTTGTTCATGGACCATTCAGAAATCTGGCGGAGGGGAAGCATGTGTTTCTGAAACTTTGAGTGTGGGTCTTCAGGCTCCTGTACCTCCTCCCTAATGGTAGTAATGTGAGGAGGGCATGTCCCGGGTGCTAAGGGTGCATCTGTAGAAATTTGCAAGAGTCTTTGGTGATACACCAAATCTCCTCAAACTCCTAATGAAGTAGAGCTGCTGGCATGCTTTCTTCGTGATTGCATCAATGTGTTGGGCCCAAGACGGAATGCAAATGCCTCTGCAACTGAAATCCTGCAGATGCTTTGTCAGCTCCACTGCAAGCTTTCCAATGTTCCACCAGGTGGACTCCAGCATCAGGCAAGCTATGCCATGAATCCAGTGACCTGTGCGAGTTCCAGCTGCCATGTATAAAGGAGGAGGATTGACCATGGAGTGGGCAATAGAACCTCACAATATTCCTTTTGATGAAATAAGCTTGCAAAACAATAAAGCCACTGATCCTAGACAAATAAGGCCAAGCATTTTGAGAATTGCTATTCTTTAGCAGGTTTTCTTATTTAGAATAGGCACATTAATCTATTGCTTCAAAACTAACTGTCAGTTAAATACAACATAATATTTGCATGTTCTTCTTGAGCATGCAAAGTGATTGATGATACACAAAATAAAACTGTGATGAATATGTATCAAAAATATCTTCTTGGTTCTCCCCCCCCCCACCCACCACTCCTACAGTAATGAAGACACATAATTAACAAATCAAGCAGTAAAATCAACATAACTGAACAGTGTATGATCCTTTTGGAGTAGAAGTGAGTAACATCCCTATTAATTAGTTCATGATAGTTATTGACTTTATCTTCTCAGCAGGATAAATAATGCTCTCTGTCCAATTCAGTGTATATTTCCTTATTTATTTAGTCATTACTTGTTTTTCAAATTGGAAGTTCAGCACACAATTGAAGTTTGTGTCAAAGAGAATATCATCACTTTGACAACATGTATAAAATCACTGATGAAGATTATGTCTCTCAGAGGTTCCTGCATGGGTATTGCAAGATGTTGAACAACCATTTATCATGAGACAATATCTGTGCTCGAGGAACTAACACAGCAACACAAGAAACCAGTCGACCATACCTAACCAAGGTTCAGATACTAAAGTCCATTGCTCTAATTTCATGGCAAGTGCAGAAAATTAAACTGTTTTTGGATCAGGAGCCCGAGAGCATTACATTAACCAAGGACCACTGGGCAAATGACAGTGAGATAGGTTATCATGACTGAGATATTGTAATAGCTTCACATTTCCTAACAACTGCTCAGCCCTTTTACATGTCTGGAGTGTGAAGAACCTTATATTTCAGAATCAAAGAAAGCAGCCACTGTCAGTTGAAGTGGATAGAGTCCGAAGACTAGAGAGGGGAGTGGGATTGATGTTCATGTACCGGTTGTGGTGGGTGATGAGATGGAAGATTTGTATGTAATAAAAGGAATAAAAGTTAATATTTTGATGACCCCTCATCAAAAGTAGAAAAGTAAGAAGTCAGTTTCAAGTTACAGAAAAGGTGATGGTGAGATGGATAGGACAAAGGGAAGGTCCGACAGACCGAGGCCAAGGTTCTTGTGGTGGGTCTCAGATAACTTATTCTGCAAAAGGTTAAGGCTTCCTTTCGAAATACAAGCCACTTTGAAACAGAATTGAACAATAAGTGGTTAGGTTTTAGAAACTAAACTTGGCAGCTTTAATGTCATACTTCATTTTTGTTTTTAAAAACATGGGCTTAACAAGATTCACTTGTTACACAATAGTAAATTCTTGCTACTAATGGATAATAACACAAATAGAAATAATTACTAGGGTGGATTACAAAAACTTACTATTCTTCAGATTTATCAAAGCCATAATGATATAAAACAATTCAAGTCACATCAAAAAAAGGTTACACAATAAAATCTGGTATAACAAATACATGAACTTAACAAATTTATCCCTGATGCATCATTAAAAAAATGCTATGAAGTCACATCACTGCATTATACTCTGCCTGTAGAATTCAGTCCACTGAAGCTACTGACTGGGGATAAGTTGTTCTACAACTATTTATTTGTAATTACCCAAGTAAACAGTAAGTGGCACATTAAGATATAATAATAATGACGACAAGTGATTCTGAATAATTTTGCTGCTTTGCGAATGTTTTGGAGAGGGTGCAGAAGATGTTTACCAGGATGTTACCTGGATTGGAGAGTATAAACTATAAGGAGAGGTTGGGCAAACTTGGATTATTTTCTCTGGAGCATCGGAGGCTGAGGGGTGACCTGATTGAAGTACATAAAAATGACAGACATAGATAGGGTTGATGGTCAGAGACTTTTCCCAGGGTGGAAATGTCAAATATCAGGGGACATAGCTTTGGGGGGGGGGGGGGGGGGGCCAGAGGGGAAAGTTTAAAGGAGATTTATGAGGCAAGTTTTTTTCTGAAGACACAGAGCAGTAGGTGCTTGGAACACACTGCCAGGGGAGCTGGTGGAAGTAGATAGTGCCATTTAAGAGACACTTAGACAGACACGTGAACATGCAGGGAATGGAAGGATATAGATCATGTGCAGGCAGATGGGATTAGTTTAATTTAGCATCTAGGTTGACAGATATCATGGGCTGAAGGGCCTTTTCCTGTGCTGTACTGCTTTAAGTTGTTAAATTCCATTCTGATTTGGATCACTTGGCAGTAAATCACTTAGTATTATTTTGGTTCATTTGGTAATGAGCTTATAGCTCAAGTGAGAAAGTTGTAGACTCAAGCCTCCCTCCATGACCTGGGAACAAAAATGTGATATTGTCCATCTAAAAGGAACATTGTGGTTTCAGATGTACCATTCTTTTAGCAACATATTAAACAAACACACTGATCCTCAGTTTAGGCGGACAGTTGCCAAAACTCAAAGAAAACTATGCAGTTCCCCTGGTGTCAGGCCAGGATTCATCACTTAACTGGCAACACTAAAAATAGGTTAACAGGTCAATCATCTCATTGCAGCTTGTGAGATTTTGCTGTGTGCAAATAAATTCTTGTCACAGAAAATGGGATGCTGAGCGTAATTGCTGATTGTCAGCTAACTCAGAACTGACCAGTAGCCAAACGTGATGCCTTGGTTTATTTGTGTGACTTAGGTACCACATTGATTAAAGCTGCTGAGCAAGCAAGAGAGCTTTGTACTGTGTTTTAGTTAACACTAATAAATATCTTCCATGGCCTAGATCTTGCAATTGGCAATGAAACAATACTGCTCACCTCTGACCCAAGAAAACTTCCCTCACGAGGATCTAGTGACCTTTTCGGTGACAAGATCTCCCCTTCTATTGGCTCCTACTGAAATGACGTCAAGCCAACTTGGAAGCCAATTACATTAAAGAATTCTCATAGATGCTAAAGCAGGAAGGTAAATGTACAATTTTAACTTATAAAACCTATTTCAGAGTACTAAAGATCTGAGCATGTACAAATAAATAAAGCAGAAGCTGGAAATATTTTAACATCCATTATATTGTCAAATGTTTAAGAGGAAATAATATCAAGATCATTAACACTTAGGATTTAAGAGAGCAGGCCAAACAGAAATCATGGCTTCATACACCATTAACAACTCGCAGACCTCATGCAACAGAGCACTTTTAAAAAAGGTAATTTGCAACAGAACTAGTTGCAAATAGATTAAAATTTATGAAAATTCAAATGATTTCTCTTGATTCCATTGTCAAAGATTGCAAACAGTGTGGCTTGCAGAGAAGCACTGAACCACTGCTGCCATTTTGGGATTTGAGCACTAAACCATGCATAGGCAGGTATCCTGAAGATGTTGCTCATTTCATGGAGTTTTGATGCTAAATGCTGACAGCAAAATCCAGGTCTTTCTGCCTATGCAACTGTTAATGCATGTGTGTCCTCTGTAAAAGTATCATCATTTTTTTTTCTCCATTCTGGTTCGAGACTTTCAGCTTCAGGCTCCTATTAAATTTCTATCAGAAAAATCACTGTAAATAAGTAATGTCTTATGAGGATAGGTTGAGCGAGCTAGGGCTTTTCTCTTTGGAGCAAAGGAGGATGAGAGGTGACCTGATAGAGGTGTACAAGATGATAAAAACGCATAGATCGAGTGGACAGCCAGAGACTTTTTCCCAGGGTGAAAATGGCTAACACGAGGGGGCATAATTTTAAGGTGATTGGAGGAAAGTACGGCAGGGGGGTGATATCAGGGTGGGTGTGTGGAACGCGCTGCCAGGGGTGCTGGTAGAGGCAGATACATTAGGGACATTTAAGAGACTCCTAGATAGGCATATGGATAACAGAAAAATGGAGGGCTATGTGGAAGGGAATGGTTAGATTGGTCTTAGAGTAAGTTAAAAGGTCAGCACAATATTGTGGGCCGAAGGGCCTGTACTGTGCTGTAATGTTCTATGTAACAGAACAGATTTGTTACATTTGCAGCTTCCTAGCCACAAGAAGTAACAGTAATAGCAATGTATAGTAACCATATCAATGTCTCACTTGAATGTGATATTATATATAAAAAAATCCAGATGATTTTGCAACTAAAACTACTGGTCCCTCCAATTCTGTTGTATTAAGATAATTCCATTTTCTTCTAAAGCCAAGCATGGTTCAAGAATTATAATGAAATATACTAAAATTTTGCAGTGAGTAGTTGTACATTGAACTGATAATGTAATGGCCAGATTAAGGGTAAATATACATCGTTCATAATTGTTTTGCAACATCCATTCCTAACTACTGCAACTGGAATCTCTTGTCAAAGTAGTGATCTACTTTGCCTGTGTATTACCAGTAACAGAAATTACCAGTAACAGAAAAAGAATAAAGGGCACAAGCCAAGGAAAGCTACACCCAAACCATGACTTTATTATCCATCACTGATGGGGAAAAAAATCACTTTACTGAATGGAGTTTGGAAAGATCTCTGATTATCCTAAGTAGCTTTGCTTAGCATGTTCTCTTTGCAAAGCACCTTGTCACTCACTATAGTGTTAAATCTGCAAGACAGATTATAGTGTAATTCAATCCCATACTTCTTTACAATGTTTAGTTTTTATAAACACAGAACAACAAAGTCACCTCAATTATCCATGAAACTTGATCCCCTTCAGTCAGCATATTTTGTTTATTCCTGGTATGGTACTCGAGTTCTGTTTTTCATCTAAGAGGAACAGAAAGGAACATGAACTACTCTATTTGAATTAAAGCAGGCCAGCATAACCTAAAGAAACAATCAAGAGTGCAGGAGCTGCCTAGAAATATGCCTGAAGTAAAAATATCTTCAGTATATATACACACACAGTCAGGCAACTGTACACAACTGGAATTGCTAGCACATGGTTTAATCAGAAGACTGACCCAGAATTCAAAGCATTAAGCACATGCATTATTAGATTCATGCAAATATTTTGCATAACACAGGAAAATCATCCTCAAAGAACAAAACAGAAGTACATTAATGTTGTATTTTGCTTCTGAAATTCTGTTCCTAAGGTCATTATGATCCAATTTCAAAGCTGGAAAGAACATGCTACATCCACCATTTAGAATATTTAGTGCAAGTGGCCAAGGACCAATTGCAATTAGGTATTTAGAGATCCATGTCAATGATATGAATTAAGAAAGACCAAATAAATATACTATTTTTAAAGATGACCTTTAAACAAATCTCCTGCCTATGGTGTATAAGTTATTTTTCCTCTTCTTCTTGGCCCTTTGCCATTTCTGGATATATTCTCACTAGTGTTTGCATCATCTGTTTGTGTACCTGGAAATCTCAGAAGTCTTTTCATTCCACAATGAGTTTTTGCTGGTTCTGAATTAAGCCTTTGTGATAATGCCCTAGTGCTGCTGCTCTCTCACCATCTGTTGTTCCTATGTGTCCCACCTTAAAAGGTGGCCACCACAGGTGCTGTATAATGGCCCAGATTTTGTAATCATATTGATGGTGGTACAACTGGTGTTTACCTTCAGTTCTCTGTGAGACCAACTACAGCTTCAAGATTTCCACACATGTATGCTTTAATGAGAAAAGCCCACAGTTGTGGACACTGATTCAGCATTTCTTTACATTGCTGCGCTGATGTCTCCTTTATTGAACAACATGGAGATCAATCAGGCCACGTGAACTTGGGTTAACCAAAATAACTAATGGTCTACTGCAAACTGAGTGCCCCCATGGAGGAAAAAAAAAGGAAGAAATAAGAGGAAAACCAGGAAGCAGATTCTAAATACTGGTCTCCCTGATTATCAAAGGGGTAAGGTTCCTAAAGAACCCTTCAGTGTGCAAAAGTATATATATAGCAGGAGGTGCAGTAAACCCTCAGCATTTATGGGGGATACCAGCTGCCATAGGTGGAGAAAAGAAGTCAGAAGCTAATCAGCATCCTCCCTGTAAGTCGTAAGCAAACCATACTTACTTTGACAAGTACAAACTTCAAAGTTGTTTATCCAATGGCCATTGTTGCCAGATGCAAGAGCGCAGGTGCTCAAGACTTTTCTCCCCCCATTTTAAGTAGCTTATTTTGCTGGTTCCTTCTCTTTATCCCAATTAAAAGGAGAATTAAATGTTATTGGTTTTCAGAAGCCAATGTTTGAAAAAGTCTCCAAATGTGTTCCCCACCCTTTGCTGTGCTGATCAAAACTTTTGTTAAATGACAAACTAAATTAAATAAAACCCTTTGATGTAGTGAAGATTCATTAAGTGAATGTTTGCAAACCAGGGGAAACTGGAGCTTGTTAACTTAGAAAAGATTTACAAAAAAAAAATTCCAATGGCTTGTTAATTTAACAATTATTTTTTAAAATGTTTATAAAATGTTTTGAAAATAGTTTAAGCATATTTAAACATTTGCAAGAAATGAATATCTGCCGGTTTGTGTTATTTTTTGGGGTGGGTGTGGACTTGACTGCCTTGTGATGTTACTTCTATGGAAGCAGGAAACTATGGCACACAAGAGGACACCACGGAAAAATCTTGTTCTGTTTTGTACAGGATGATTCAAAACAAGGAGGAAGATTTAATCAGGGACAATGGTCAGCACTGTCAGCTCATTGGAGACCACAAAATCTCAGCCAATATTAAAGTTTAGTTAACTGCTGGTAAATTTGATTTGATCCTTCTATATAATTGCAGGTATTTTATTTCATAAATTCTTTAGATTTTTTATTATTATTGTCTAAAATGGAAAGGAAAAATAATAAATGCACATGCCTATACTGTTTTCTAGTAATTTTGAGAGCAAGTAGTTGGAAAACAAATGCAATTATGAACTGTAGAATGTTTCATTTAGATCAACATTGGAGTCGGGCAAAGTTTTGGTCAGCATCATTAAGTTTTAAAAAAGGGTTAACAAAATTAAAATTGAAGATTCAAATGCAGCTGTTATGGGAGTACTATTTTGTGTTGTCAAGGATACGTACAGAGGACAGCCCTGATCAAAATGCATAGCCACAATGCCGAGGCATGCTGTTTTGCCATGGGAGAGTACACGGAGAAGCTGGTTACATAGTCCAATGAATAAAAGTCTGTGATTAGTCATGGGACATACTTCACATCTTGGTAAACGTACAGAAGAAATAGATTACAGTTAGAAAGAGTGACAATGTGAATTTATAAAGACTAGGCCATACTCTGTAAATCTGATATGTTCTATTATAGAAGAAAAGTGACTAAAGCAAAGGCAAGTGAATGCTATTTGTATAAAGTTCTTCATACAAGACTCTTTGCTAAAG
This sequence comes from Pristis pectinata, assembly GCF_009764475.1. Taxonomy (NCBI): domain Eukaryota; kingdom Metazoa; phylum Chordata; class Chondrichthyes; order Rhinopristiformes; family Pristidae; genus Pristis; species Pristis pectinata. Next base: position 35,065,618 of record NC_067405.1, on the reverse strand, counting down.
ACCAAAGGGAATTTATTGAGCTGGCTGGGAAACTAGTAAAGACCAGGAGACAAAGTATGGTTAATGAGAATGAATTCAAATTGGCGGGATTTGACCAGAAGGGTCTGAGGACTATCTGTAGCTGGGCCACAACTGTTACACATTTTCCACAGCTTCAGAAATTTAACACTTGGATGGAAAGCCATGTATTCAAATCTGCTGATGACACAATGATAGGCTACACTGCAAGTGGTGTCTATGGAAGGATTAAATTACAAGAAGAAAGTAATGGAAAGAGTGAATGAGCAAAATTATGAAAAACGTATTTCAATCAGGTGATTTTGAGGCCATCCTCTTTCGACCTGGAGGAGAGAACAATTTATAAACGGCAAAAAGCTAGAAGCAATGCAGATCCACAGAGATTTGAGAGCTCACATCCAATAAACAGATTAAAATATGATGGACACCTGAAGATAATCAGTGAAGCTAATTGAATGATTGCAATGCAAAGAGAAGTTATGCTAATGTATGCAAACCTAGGGTTAGACCACAGCTGGAATGCTACAAGCAGTTCTGGACACCACATGTAGGAAAGGATAAATTGATCTTTGAAGGACAATAATGTGGGCTAAATCTACCTAAGCTTCAGAGGTTAAATTATAAGGAGAGATCACAGAAAATGGGATTGCAAGTCCTGCCATTTAGAACGTTAACATGTTTGGTTGAGGTTTTCCAGATTTTGAGGGAAACCGGTAGAGTAGATAAACGTAATTTCTGATTGGGGAGTTGAGAACAAGGAACCATGCTCTACAGATTAGAGAATAGCTATTCAGGAACATCAAGCCAAGGAAAAGTTCTAGACAAAATGTGATTGAGACTTGGCACCCTCTTCCACAAACAAAAATTGCAGGCCAGTCAATTGATATATTTAAACCCATGATGGATTGATCTTTGATATCAAAAGCTATTCTGAGATAAGAGGAAAAGACAGGTCAAAGGAGCAAACAAAAAACACATAATCAGCCATATCATTGAATGGCTCGAGTGAACCAATGGACAGGTTGTGTTCATGTTCCCATCAGTCGTTTCTCTTTTTTTGCACATTTTTGCCATAATGCTTTTTCTCTCGTTTGGCTCTCTTCTTTCTCCATGTTATCATTCTGGTTTACAAATTAATATTGGTTGTTAATAAACTTATGGTTGAAGTGCTGTGAAATTAAAGAAAGCATTTTCAATTTTTTTTTAATTATTCATCTTAGACTGCAGTGAACATTTTGTTTTGGGACCACCTTATTTTTCCACAAAACTTTATTTATCAGGGGATCTTTATTAAATAATTTAAGGAAGGGGATTGCAGCAATCTACATTATTGTGTGTCATTAATATTAGTCTTATGGATATCACAGTCCAAAGCACCTCAACCTCCTGGCTAAGTAGCGAACATAGCAACAAGGTTTAAAGATGAATAAATTTTAATAATAAAGAACCACCAGTCTGTTCAAAGGCAGCTTCATAGCAGAAGCAGTGCAGAAGGTAGAGCTTGATGAAATATTAGCTTTCTTTAAAATTGCTGTTTTGAATTCTGAAGGATCACTTGGTGATTCTGAGAGCTTATTCATACATATGCAAATTATAATGAACTCTCCATACAACATTACCTTTGGGAGTCATAAGACAACTATGTAATAGTGAGGGGCACACTAGTACAAGCATGTTTGTGTACTTCCTTTATCAAATAAACATAAATAAAATAGGTTTATTAGGGGCTTCCTGTAACAGTTTTCTTTCAATAAAAGAGCAGAATCATACAATGGTGATGTTCTATTGTTGATTTTGTCCTAAAATAATTGTTAGGGTAGTGTCACTTTTCTTTGATGTGCAACTGTTATAACATAAAAATAACCGAGTTCTCCCAATAAATAATCTCTTCATTCTGCAGTCTCGAGTGACTGAACTCATATTGATTGATTTGCTTCTTGATTTAAATACACAGACACTGCCTAGAGTATGATAAGGATCTTGATGTGTACAATACAAGGATACATATTTTAGCTTACCAATGAGAATTGGGATGCAACTCATGAAACAATAATATTGCAGAAATAATAGGTTTATATTGATAGATTGAACTAAATTGTATTACCGCCTCTGTTATGGTAATTAAGTTTCCAAAAGAAATCCTGCAGTAACTTTAGTTTACAAAAAAGAACTGAACAGTAACAAGATTTTTTCTCCTCCAATTAATGTTGGTACTTCTTTAGCTTAGTGCAAAGCTCTTAGTGAGTGCAAAGTGGAAGACTAAATTGAATGCTCCTTCCCTATAGGAAAAATTTCCCGTTTATGAATAAGATAATATTTCAGTCCACAACCACCTCTTCTGTTGCACTTTTAATACTGTAAAATCCATGTATAAACATTTATGTTGGATTAGGAATATCTTTGAATGTAAATTTTTCCACATGCCTTCAAGCATTTGAAATAAAAGCCCAACATTTTGGTGTCTCTATGCTAACATAAAAGAGCTTTTTAAACAAAACTGAATAGAAAATCAAACTATAAAGTGCATCATAATATCATGATTACAGTTGTTTGTTGATAATTTTGCACAATTTTTTAAAAGCTTCACTGAAGGATTTAAAATTTCCTTAGTCCCACAAAAGACAAACATGAGGATATTGCCTGGAATGCAAATAATTCAGCTGGGTATCCAATATTTGCAGTGTGCACGATTTCCTAAAATAGGTCAGTAGCAGGAAGGTAGATAAATTACAAACTTCTAGATAAAACTGGTTTTCTTGTTTTTACATGATAAACTATATTCATTTGCGTTTGTGTAAACATGCAATCAATTTTGCATTAAAATTCATCTTCAATGGGGGTACTAATTCGGACAATAGCAAATCTACATCTCACCCAATATTCCTTTCCACTGACTGACATAAAATTGTCAGATGCAAAATGAGCAGTAAGTTTACTATCATCCCTTTTATGTGCCCATAGACGTTTAATTGCCGTGTGCTTGTGTGTGGTTAGAGAAATAGAAATTGGGACAGGCTGCTCTGATTATACATCTGTTGTAACTTTAGTTGGTTCTTAAACATATCCCATGAACTCAGAGTTATATAACTGTTACAGCACAGAAAGAGGCCAGTTGGCCTACTAAATCTATGCCGGCTCTGAGTAAAGAATTAGACACACGGAGTCTTGCATAAGCACATAAGTTGAATTTAAAAGTAAATAAAAAGCCACTAATTAATGTTCCATCTATAAAAGATGGTAAAATTCTAATTACAGACACTTATGAGAAAGGGGGAGAGAAAAGAACATCGACATGAGATAGACTCAAAGATAGACAGAAACAGTGAAATAGACTGGGCACCAATAACAAATTAAGTTAATTCTGCAGATATTAGGTCATAAACCAATGCTATTGGGCATGAATCATCTCCACCTGGTACTGATAGATCTTGCAACATGCTCCACACAATCCTATTGCCTCTCTTCCATTAATAGCCACCAGAAAGACTATAATAGATTATAACCAACAGTAAAACAGTCCACAATCATCTCTTCCGTCTTCTAGACAGCCAGCATCTTTTCCCCAGGGTAGGAATGACCAGTACCAGAGGTCACCCATTTAAGGTTGTGTGGAGCAAAGTTCAGGGGAGATGTCTGAGGCAGATAATTTTTTTTTAGAAAAACAGTGGTGAGTGCCTGGAAGCACTGCCCAGGGCTGGTGGTAGGGCGATATGATAGGGTCATTTAAGAGACTCTTAGATGGCACATGGAAGAAAGAAAAATAGACGGTTATGGGGGGTGAAGTAGAGGGGGGGATAGATGAATGGGGATAAGGTTTATATAAGTCGGCACAACATTGTGGGCCGAAAGACCTCTACTGTGCTGTACTGTACTGTTTCTATGTTCTTCAAAATCCCAAGTTTCTACAGCTCAGCCAAACCCCAGCTTATTCTGCAAAAAGTTTACACTGCAGTGGTAACCATTAGCAATCCCATCAGCATGCTGACAAATGCACAACCTTCATACCAGGCAATAGAAGCTCCATGATTTACACCCCCCCCCCCCCCCCACAAAAGATCTCCACTGGACTCCAAAACAAACTACCTAGAGCAATCTCCCAATGGTTGAGACTTTTTGCGGAATACAGAATTGTCCTTCCTATAATACTATTAAAAACAACACATTTCAGACAGTAAATTGCAGTTTGTGATTTGGCAATTACTGCATTCCCTTAGCTCCTGTATATCACTTAAGACTCATTATTCAAGTAGTACAAGGCCGCCTTAGTCTGTCTTCAAAGTGATGACCTCACATCTTATTTGAATTACTATGCCAACAAGTCCATTTTACAGGGTTATGCATTTTGCTGCGTATGTTTCTCCACATTAACTATTCGCACCAATGTTATTTGCCATCTGCAAATTTTAAAACTCGTATTTTTCTGAATTTTTTTTCAGTGCAAATCGTGAATGCAAAGTAGGAATAACTGCGATCCCAGCACCAATCCCAGTGGAACAGTTTCCTATCTTGTGTCTATGACCTCAACCCCCAGTTTCCATTGTCTGTTTTATATACAGGTTGGCATTGATTCTGCTGTGATCCCAGTTCCACGTGCTGTTTGACCTTAATGAGTCTACATACAGTATTTTATTGAAGGTCCATTGAATATTAAAATATAGAATAATTTACACATACCCTCCTATTCTTTCAGCTATTTCTTCAAAGATTTCAATAAGATTGGCCCTACCTTTTTGAATGTATACCAATGATTAAATTTTTAATTTTTAGCTATTTTCATTTTATCTTCAGCTCTTATTTTTCCTGATATTAAGCCAACAAGCCTACAGTTCCATGGACTCTCTGTCCCACTTCTTTAAATATAGGAATAACATTAACTGCGACCAGTTCTCTGACATTGTCCTCTTTTCTAATTAATTTCTATATGCGGAACGGTTGCCTCTGCAAACCCATCTCCTACCAGTTTAATTAATTATTAACCATTTCCCTTCTATTCACCTTCAATGCCATTTTTTCATTCTCAGGTGTGAGCTCTTCCTCAGATGTCAGTTTACCTAGTTAAGTATAGGGAGTTCTGCTTGAAGGTGATAGTTGCATTATTAGAAAGTTGTGTTATAGCAGAACAGGCTGTAGTTGTCTTCCAAGCACAGATTTTGAAAAGGATTTCTCCAATCACGATCACGCTATAAACCAATGCGGCCCGTGTAATGCAAATTGTGTCCTCTGATCCATCAATCACATTATAACCAATTTGCGTTATGGAAACGCACAATTATAGCAGAACTACTTGTATGGATCCATTACATATTTTTGTCAGGACCTGTGAATATATCTTTTACAGTTTGTCCTTAGTGCTGTGTCCATTCTTGGTTCTTCACTTGTTAATTCTGAGTCTGTAGAATTCAAATATTTTTGTATTTCTTGAAAATTTATTATATTTGTAGTTTCCTTTGGTCACCTACATTTTTGTTTTACTTCTTTTCTAACATCTTTCTAGCTGGTCATCCCAGCATTAATCTTTTGCACTTTCTGCAAGTATTTTTTAAACTTGAAATGGATGAATAAAAAAAATCATTAATTAGTTGTCTCTTCATACATAAATGTATTGGCTTTGAAGCTATTGATAATCTTTTTCAATATTTTCTACTGCTAATTTACTTTATTCGTGCAGTGGGTATTATAGACAAAAAAAATACCACGGCTCCAGTCCAAGGACCAAGCCTCCCCACTTCACATAGAACCTTATTCTACTTTCTTCAAATGCCTTGTTGGCTTAATGCCAAGTGCTGACTGCACTTATGTTGGAACAGCAGAAATAATACAATGCCATTCATGTTAATTCTACATCAAGCATGCACAATACAACTGAAAAGAATGCATTTATGAAATTGACCTCTCACTTTAGTAGACTAGATCCCAAAAAATTATGTTTAGGACAAAACTAAATGCTGCAAGCAGCATTAGCCCTTTTTCAAACAAAAATGGCACTATGATGTCTGATTCCTTATATTTCTACACTTTATTCTGTACTTACCAAAGTAAAACAATGAAAACTCAAAAATTCCTATAAAAGTCTGAATATATGTTATTATGCATCTATACTATCAACTCCCCTATTCAACTAACTTTATTGACAATAGATTTTTTGATAAATTACAGCAAATGTCATTTAATTACACTATGCACTGACCTACAACCTTGCTGTCAAGAAAAGGTGACATTCCAGCCCTATAGCATTTACAGATAAAGTTCTTGAAACAATTTGGAACAATAACAACGAGGTAAGTTTCATTTTAGTTCAAGCTATTATAATGCTGTTCAGTGTTAAGGAGGATTGAAACAACAAACTGACCTTGTTCAAACAATACCACAATGAAATATGTTGAATGAAAACAGGAATATAAAATTATTAAATACTGATTCAACTAACCTCCACTTGTAATGATTTTACCCAATGCAGCATTGCAGTTTGAACAAACAACTGACTAAATGAATAGTACAATGGCTGGAAAAATTACACGAATTTAAAGGACATTTGTTTAGAAACATTCTCCCAGCAATCCCTGCAGTTTATTTTTTAGTAAAATCAATGTTAATGATGTGCAATTATTAAATCTGCATAATGAACATCAGATATATAAAGCAGGTCTCGTTCTGCAATTCTATTCTACTGAATAAAACGCAAAATATATTCCCTCCCAGCCACACAAACATTACAAATATAGTAGAAGATAACTGATGAAAAAAAGTGCAGGGAAGGCTTAACTTGTTTTCCACCGCCCCCCTCCCCCACCCCCAAGGTTTAACTTAATTTAATTTGCTTTACAAATAAAAATGATGATTTGTGTTTTTTTTTTACATAGCATAAGCTTTGTCTTTATTCCAGGCCATGCCCTTGACATAATGTTGCAATTAAGTTCAGAATTCTTTGATTTAAAAAATACTGGGAAGATAATTATGCAGTTGGCATTCATTAGATGTTAACAGGGCTATATTTTAAAAAAGATTACTGGAACGTTGCATCTCTTGCTTTGGATTTTGCAAATATACACTCAATAATAAATCTATAAAGCCAATTTGGAAAAAAACAGATCTGCTCAATATCATTTTAAAACAGAAGCCAATGTACAGATGAGCAGACACTGGGAAGACTCAGTAAACAAATAATAGCTTAGCAGTCATTGTGGTAGGGAAAAAGAATGATTGCTTAATTAAGAGGCTTTAGAGCTTCCATTAATCCGAGCAGAATATTGTTGAAATGCATTGAATTCTGAATTGATTTTGTATAACATTTCTGGAATTTAGCACCAAGCATTGGGCTTAATGCTGGTCAAGAAACCAAATAAATCCAACCTCTTCTCCATAGTATATTACAGCAAAGTACTTTGTTTTAAATGAACTATTTCAGCAGTTACATTTAAAATATTAAATAAGCAGTCCCCAAGGAACCGATCAGAAAGTGAACTCAAACCAGGAATGAAAGCAAGATAAAAAGGACATATCTGGAGATGATATACAATTTGCAAAATTGTTAAAATAATAAACATATCAGGGATTAGCTACAAAGTCAGAACAATTACAAAATATTGAAAAAGAAACCTATACCAGAAGTAACACCTGCACACAGTAACTGGGCATCTTACCAGATTTACAACCTCACCAAATATATTCAAAATTGGATTAAGACTTTTAAAACTCAAGTCATCTTTTGAGAGCTCATAGCATTTTCCTCAGTTTAATCACGCCTGCCTGCCTAAGCACATACACAAAAGCCTAGCCATCGAGTCTGTAACAGAAGGCAGATGACTGCGGAGCCCGGGTAATGCCAAGAGTTAAATGTCTGCAATCATTTGTGCTCCTCAGTTAACTCTAATTTACACCTGGTATAAAAGTAGTTTTCCTTCCATGACAGACCATGTTCAATAGATTGAACCATGAATAAAAAGCCACTGATTTGTATTATAATCTAAACCCCTTATCATCATGCAGCATTTTACGCCAGAGATTTTTAAGTGATCGGATGACACAACTTTAATTTGTTAGGTACATCCTCTTAATGCATTTTTCAATATGAACCAGGCATGAATTAAAATTGGGATGACTGAAACAGAATGGAGTTGGTTATTGTTAGTCATTTTAATTATTAAAAATATTAAAATTGGACACTATGTAAACAATGCAAAAGGGAGAATGAATCATGAAGGATGTAAAAATAATGAAACAAATTGCTAGTGATAATCTAACATTATCCCACAAACTGCTGCAATGGGAGCTTTTTAGCAACATAGTTCAGACTTACAAAACAAAAACAATTTGGTATCAAAGAATTTACATTTCTGGCCAAGCTTGAACCTCTTCCACTATGCAACTGACTTAGCAGCTGTAGTTGTGAAACATTTTGGGAGGCATTCTTCCCAGGAAAACATGGACCAATGCAGTGAATTAGTTATATATTTACATCTTACCAACAGTTAAACTCCTTGTGCAGTACCACACTTGCCACAATATTCAAGCCAGTCAGAAAATTCCTGACATTTTCTTCACTCTCCTGGGAAATGTCAATTGCTAAAAAGGTTCTCGTCCTGGAAGTCATCACACATTAGATACATTCTTTACGATCATCTCAAAAGTGCTGTACTTGTTAAGCAATCTGCTGTATTACTTCCATAACATGGTCATTAATTTTCAACAAAATTTGCAGTATTACATTTACATGAAATTTTACAGCATATTTTTATTTCCCTTTTTACTACTTTAACAATACTGCTGTCTTCATTGTGCCGGCTTTTCATGATGAATACAAAATGTCTCTACACACTTCTAGTCTACATGATTGTATAAAATGGCTCATCCAGAAGATGTAAACCTGACCTCATTAATTAGCACGCATTGAAAGCTTTCCCATCTGTACCACATGTACTCTTCACAGACCAATCAATCACAGTTTTTTGCAAGAATTACTGAACAGCTGAAGAAGGATGGCAATATATGTTTAGGCGTCCTGCTGGCATTATTGGAGGTTTTCAAAACTGCAGAGCAGAGACTCTGCAGTTAATCAGGTTTCACGCAGCCTAAATCCTGAGCATAGTAGTGGGATGGGCATGCTGCAGTACATTTACTAAAAAAGGTTAATGGCAACAGACAGTACAAGATACCAAACATTTAAATCCCTCAGCATTAAGAGAAGCATTGCTGTTATCACTTCCCAAATGTGACAACCCAGAGTGATGCTTGGCATGACAATTTCAATAGACCAGAATTCACAACCAATCACAAATGCAAATATACAGTGCAAACACACTCAAACAGATACAAACATCTTTCAATGATTAGCAATATTTTGTTATTAATAAAATCTAAAAGCTCAGCACCTTAACTGACCCTTGACCCCCATAATGACCATTTCCCTCTCTGGCTCAACTCACCTGCTTTTGTTCCCTCCAATACCCAGCTGACCTATCTGCCATCTTCCACCTCCATAACCTTGTTCATTCAGAACTGTCTGTATCCAAACCCACACTGCTTTGAGACTGTCATTCTGTACTCCATACTGCTCCATGGTTTACCAATCAAAAATTCTCATCCCCATGGGGAAATCTCTTCATGGCCTCAACCCTTCCAGTTTGCCCACATAATTTAAGACCCTCATCCTTGGAATTATGTCAGTAAATGCTCTCCCTGTGGCATTTTCTTCAACTTTGCCTCTTGTGTTTTGTTTCCCAGACCTTTGATGTCCCTTCTGAAGCTCTCCACTACTCTCTCTTTTAAACCTCATCTTTTGACCAGGATTTGAGCCGCCCAACTTGCTATCACCTTCCTTGGTTTGTTCTTATTTCTGCAGGCCTTCAACATAAACCTCAATCAGTTCTTGGCTGAGGCAGAGATCATATTTTATCAAAAGCAAGCAGTTTAATAGTGTACTAACCTCTGGTAGTAAATGTATATATGGACATATGTGCCTGGAAATTGCAATATCACCCTTTCGTGGCAAACTCGTGCTGGATGTAGTTCTCACATCTAATCAGATGGCTATATAACAAATGGAGGAATTGGAGGAAATCAGAATGGTCACAGTACTGAAGGGGACCATTTGGCTCATCCCATGCTGGGTTTGTAAAAGCAATTCAACTCATGCCATTCCCATGCGCCCCCCCCCAAGAGCCTTGAAAATTCTCTTTTCAAATACTCATTCAGTTCCTGTCTGAATGTCATAAATGAACTCACCCCCACAACTACCCATCCCTGTAAAAATATTTTTCCTCATGTCACTTAGCATTAGCATCTTAAAGTGCATAAAGATGGATAAATCTCTGGGGCCTGACCAAGTATATCCTAGGAGATTGTTGGAAGCTAGGGAAGAGATTGCTGGTGCTCTGGGAGAGATATTTCATCATTAGCCATGGATGAGGAACCAAAAGACTGGAGGGTGGCTAATGTTTTGCCTTTATTGAAGAAGGGCTGCAAAGACAAGCCAGGGAACTACAGGCTGCTGAGTCTAACAGTGATGGGAAAGTTACTGGAGGGAATCCTGAGATACAGGTTGGAAAGGCAAGGACTGATTAGGGATAGTCGACATGGCTTTCTGCGTGGGTAAACATGTCTCACGAATTTCATTCCGTTTTTTTTTTGAAGAGGTGACCAAGAGGATTGACGAGGGCAGGGCAGTAGACAATGTCTACATGGACTTTAGCAAGGTCTTTGACAAAGTCCCACATGATAGGCTGGTCCAGAAGGTTAGATCACATGCGATTGAGGGCGAGCTGCCCAACTGGATACAAAGAAGGATTGCTGGAAGAAGTCAGTGGGTGGTGGTGGTGGAGGGTTGTTTATCAGTATGGGGGCCTGTGACCAGCAGTGTGCCGCAGGGATCAGTGCTGGGTCCACTGTTATTCGTCAGTTATATTAAGGATTTGAAAGAGAATGTAGTTGGCATGGTTAGCATGTTTGCGGATGATAACAAAATTGGTGGAATAGTGCACAGTGAAGAGGTTATCTAAGATTATAACAGAATCTAGATCAACTGGGAAAGTAGAGCAAGGAATGATAGATGGAATTTAATTCAAACAAGTGGAAGGTGTTGCATTCTGGCAAGTTAAACCAGGGCAGGACTTGCACAGTAAGTGGCAGAGCCCTGGAGAGTACTGCAGAACAGAGACCTAGGCGTACAAATACATAGTTCCCTGAAAGTGGCGACACAGACAGGGCAAAGAAGATAGCCTTTAGGCCCACGTCCCTTTATCAGTCAGGGCATTGAGTACAAGAGCTGGGACATCATGTTGCAACTGTACAAGATGTTGGTGAGAGCACACTTGGAGTACTGTGTGTGGTTCTAGTTGCCTAGCTATAGGAAGGATGTCATTAAGTTAGAAAGGGTGCAGAAATGATTCACAAAGGTGGTACCAGGACAGGAGGGCTTGAGTTACAAGGAGACACTGGATAGGCTGGGGCTTTTTCCCCCTGGAGTGTAGGAAGCTGAGGGGTGACTTATGGAGGTATACAAAAATCACGAGAGGCAAAAAGGTAAATGGTCACAGTTCCACCCCTCCACCGCCCCCCCCCCCCCCCCCCCCCCCCCCCGAAAGAGTAGGGGAGTCTGAAACTAGAGGGCAGAAGTTTAAGGTGACAGGGGAAAGATTTAAGGGGTATCTGAGAAGCAACATTTCCCCCCACCCACACAGAAGGCAGCTGGTATGTGGAACAAGCTGCCAGAGCAAGTGGTAGAGGCAGGTACAATGATAACATTCCAAAGACATTTAAACAGGTACATAGGGTTTGAGAGATATGGGCCAAATGCCAGCAAATGGGAATAGCTCAGGCAGGCACTTTGGTTGGCATGGACAAGTTGGGCCAAAGGGCCTGTTTCTGTGCTGTACAACTCTTTTGACTTTGTTCTCTTTGTCAGTCATTTTCAATCCCAGTTCCTACTACTTGACTCCTCTGCAGATGGGAACAGCTTATCCACATATACTCTGCCTATACTGTTCATGGTTTTAAATATTCACAGCCTTCTGTTTCCAGGAAACCAACCAACTTTTCCAGTCTATCCACATAATTTAAGTCACTCTTCCATGGAATTATTTCAGTAAATGCCTCAGTTATGGCTGAACCATTGTTTGTAAGAAAGGTAGTAAAGAAGGCACTTGGCATGCAGGACTTCATAGGCTGAAGCATTGATTACAAGATTTGGGACGTCATGTTGCAGCTGTACTAAACCTGGGTTAGGCTGCAATTGGAAAATTGTGTACAGCTCTGGATGCCACACTACACAAAATAGGTGGTAGCATCAGAAAGATTGCAGAAGAGATTCACGAGCATGTTGTCTGGAATGGAGGGCTTCAGTTATAAGGAGAGAATGGATAGGCTGAGTTTGTTCTCACTGAAATGTAGGAGAATGAGGGGTGACCTTTTTAAGAGGTTTATAAGATGAGGGGCATAAGGTAGTTGTTCAGAGTCCCCATTCTCTCTCTCCCCCCCCCCCACCAGGTAGGAGAGCCTAAAACTGGAGGGCATAGGTTCAAGGTGAGCAGGGAGAAATTTAAAGATATGAGGAGCATGTTATATCATAGAGAGGGTGGTAGTTATATGGAACAAATTGCCAGAGTAGGTGGTAGAGGTGGAAACATTTAACATTTAAAAGACATTTGGACAGGTACTTGGATCAGAAAGGAGTAGGGGATAGAGGCCTAATGTGGGCAAATGGGATTAACGTAGATAGGCATCACAGTCGGTATGAATGAGTTGTGCTGAAGGGCCTGTTTCTACGCTACACAGGTCTCTGATTCAACTCAGAAGGTTCATCGTGACTTCCTTGCTTCAGCACTATTGCATTTACGTTTCATTTTAAAATCACTTTCTCAATCTTTCTGTCACTGCCAACAAATTGTGCATATGCACCCCAGTGATCTATTTTTGTCTCTTTAGAATTGAGTAATCCTGTTTACATTGCCAGGTTATAAAAGTTAGGGTGGAATTTACTGAATTGTGTATAGTTCCCAAAGGCAATTGATTGCGGGGATCACAGCTGCCACTAAGTATGGGAACATTATTGGAGCTTTAAGAACCTCTCTGCATCTACAGAAAAGGCTGCTATGGAGGCGAGACAAACACCTGGGGAGAGTGGGGCACGTTTACCATCCCCCCACCCTCATTAACCGTCTTGACAAGTTGAGTTCCTCCACATTGCTAAGCACCAGCATATCACTCTGACAGGGTTCACAGCACATTTCAGTGCAGTGACTTACGTTGCAGGGCTGCTGTGAGTTATTGAAACATGCAGGATTCTGAGTGGGCTTGCCAAGGTGGATGCTGAGAGAATGTTTGCTTCATGAGGAAATCGAGAGCAGACACCACTGTTCCAGGATAAAAGGTCACCCTTGAAAAGGCAGAGGATTGGTAATCTTTGGAATTCTCTAGTCCAGACTGTGGTAGAGACCAAATCATTGAATATACTCAAGCCTGAGATAAACACATTTTTTGTCCACGGGTGTATGGGGAACACTCAGGGAAGTGGAGCTAAGGCCAAGATCATGTCAACCACAATCCAAGGCAGGATGCATGAGGGGACACATGGCCTACTACTTTTTTTTAAAAATGGGATACCCAGCATTGTTGATGAGTGGGAACAGTGGCTAATGGACACCAAAAGCAAAACAATGATGGAGCAGTGGGGAACTTTTAAGTTGCATCTCTTTGCCACTCTGCTAAGGGACTTGCTCCTTGTTCTTTTATGAATTTTACTGGTTGCAAGTTGTAACTTTAACAGTAATTAATGTTGGAAAACCTGGAAATGGCTGCCACACACCAGATAGTCATTAGATTAGCATCTGATGCCGGGAGATGTCAAGCTTGCTAAGGTGAATTGAGCCAGGAAGTATCCATGCTAATTTCCAGATGGCAACTGATCAGCCTGGAAATGATCACTAGTGTGGTCTAATGTGTGCAAAATAGCTTTCTACACATACAACACATGCACAATTTCTAGTCAGTGATCTTCTGCACCGTGTTATATCATACAAGGTGATTGAAGGATTTCTTTTTTTTCCTTCTTTTGTTGGTCCAGCGTAACATGTCTCTACCTGCATTTTTGTCTCTTTACCTCCTAGGACCCTTATTATCAGTGGGGAAAGTGCCTGCAAATGGTGCAGGTCTTTTCCTCCCATCAATTTTGCTCGTTCATAGATTCCCTATACTAATGTTAATCGAAAAAGAAATTCTTTCTCACTACTACATCATCAGCTGTAGAGTACCAGAAACCTAATATGCTATAGTGAACACCATGGACAGAAAGACAAGGTCAAAGTATCAGTCTTTACTGTCAAAAGGGCCATTGGCATAAAAACACTAACACCAGGCACCAAATAACTTTTGGGCTTTCAAGAGGTAGGGGGCAAAATTGGAATGCAGAGGTCATGGAGAGGAATGCTTTGGAATGTCTACAAAAGCAAAACTACATATTCAACTTTCTGAACAAAACACAATTTTGGAAAATACGCATGCTATTGTTAGGTGGTCAGGACTATAAGCAGGAATCCATTTTCATTAAACTTTTAAAATTAAAGACCCGCAGAATTTTGCCGGAAGTCTTCACAGGGATCACATGCAACCTGATCAAGATGCTATGCACATTTGTTAGGGTTATGTTTACTTCTAAGCTCTCTCACAACTTCATACATATTTAGAGACTGTTACCTGCAGTAGTACAACCACAATGGGGTACAAAAGTCCTCGCTTAACCTAGATACACACGTTTCTATTAGCTTCCGAGACCAAAATATGACATATTTGGATAGCCAATACTCCATGATGAAGGCTGGTACTAACTAGCACAGAATTTATAAAGATTATACAATGTATGTGAAGTAATATGCAAGAAGAGAAAAGCACAATTTGAAGGTGGAACAGAATGAACTAGAAAGTTAATGCCTAAAGTGTGATCTATAGAAAAATGTGTGTTCTATGATGTTGTCCAAGATTTTCATGTAATCCTTTATAAACCTTTGTCTTTGACTTCCATGTCTGAACCTGTAGTTTCTACAAATAGAAAGACATCTTCTGACCTTAATTGTCAGACATTACTCAAAGATCACTACTAGTATATTAAGATTAGTTGCTAATTAAGATCATTAATAGTATATCTGCTTCATGTAAAAAGTGCACAATAAAAATCCACATTAGAATAATAAGCAACTACATGATGCAAAAAAGTGCTACCACAGTAACTAATAAACAGTTAGAGTCAAAGTCATACAGCAAGAAGACAGGTCCTTTGGCCCAACTGCTCCATGCCGACCAAGATTTCCATCTAAGCTAGTTCCATATGCCCATGTTTGGCCCAAATCCCTCTAAACCTTTCCTGTGTACCTTTGAGTTCCAAACATCTGTAAATAACAGGAGAGAGTAATTATGAAATAAATAAAGTTTTTCAAAAAAATTACAAATATTAAGATGGTGCCTCAAGATTACAATTTCCTGCATGTTTAAGCTCCTGCTCTCCTTTCAGTTATTAAGAGAAGGCACTAAGCAGAACCAGGCCTTTTTTTCCTGCACTGACAGAATGGTAATCAACAAATTGCCTTCTTGCACTCACTTTAAAAGCCAGCTCAACAATTCAACAGCATCACATTCAGGTGAATGGAAAGCAATTAAATTACATTTTGGATCCATATTTTGTTGCAATGCATTCTATCAGATCATTCATTCTACTTCTCAATTATATTACAGGCATTGCCAAAAATTAATGCAAGCATGAATGATCTCATCATACAAGTCAATTCTCATAACCTACTCTAAGATATTTAATGTTATAATCAATGTCAAAATAGAAACCAAACATCAAATTTCAAAGCACTGAAACTCATATATTAGTCAGAAACATACATTGTAATTTGCTCAGAGGCATGTTTAACATGAACTACAAGGGTGGTAGAAATGAAGAGCATGCTTACTTAAAACACATTTACCTGATTAACAAAGTTGCAATTCGAGTCAAAAGGCTCATACCAGCTCAGAGGACAATTCGATATTGTTACAAAAACATTGTGTGCTTCTGCTTGGAAGCTAAGATTATGAAGAAATACTCTTTTATTAGCTGCACTTTTAGTTCATCTCATTTAATACTTAATGAATAACACAGCTGCTATTCATTTATGAATCTTTTATCATTTGTCTTAAATCAAAAATGTAAAATAATGGAGTTAATTATGGTGTAACTATTTAAGTGCTAACAGCATATCATACAAATTACAATTAGTTTATTCTGCCACAGTATCAACAGAATGCAGAGATGAATAGGTAATGGCAATAATCCAATGTCCCATTGCCCGCATCCCAGGTTTTTAAAAACAGTCCATTTATAAAGCAGGGACCATAATTTTAAAGCCTTCGGTATTACTGAAGATAATTTCCAGCTAAATACAGTTCTCGTGGTAATCTTTTTATGCTTTCACCGGACTGAGAAAAAATATACTGCAGAAAAAAATAAAACCGCCCTACTAATTATACTGCTGCAGCACTGAAAATAAAGCTGCATTATTCCCAGAATATCCAGCTCCAGTCTGCAGGTTAGACGGCATGTGAAGCCGAGGCTGCCTAATTCCAGGAAGCAAAGCATGCGAACCGGTTGCAGGCGCACTTAATACAAAACGCAGAATTTTTTGTGTCTACGCCTTAAACATCTTGCGCTTTCAATCGCGAGATATCTTTAACACCCTGCCGGCTTGTTATTTTTAAAATAATGTCAAAGAAAATATTTTCCAAACTCGTGCACTTGTAACGCGAATATGCCTCTCAATTAATTAAACATGTATTTAAAAGCTTTGGGGGAGAAAAACGTTCACTGGAAGATTCATTCCTTTCCCTTGCCTTCAACTTTCATCCTTTTCATTATCGTCACTTAATCTCGGTTTTTTTCGTTGAAAGCAAGTTTATCAGAACATGTTTATAACTATAAAGCTAATCTGACCCCTTCCCTAATCACTTGGTGAATTGGTGTCTCTCCGTCCTCGGCAGCTTGACACACTTGCCAATCATTTACGCACTAAAACCTGTGAGTTTCATTAGCACCAGATGGCCAGTTTGACAAGTCGTCCAGGAGTCACCGGCAACAACGCAGCCCTGGATAAATAACCTTCCTCCTCTATAACATTTTAAATGGCAGCAACCCAAAGAAATAGAAACATTGAAAGATAAAAAGTATCTGAGCCTTAATCGACATTACGTACTTTTTTTTTGTCTTTCCCTCCCCTTGAAGAAAATCCTGAAGATCAAATGTTGAACAGGGGCTGGGTCACGACGTATAGGCAAGCCCCAGACTTCCCAGCTGCTGATCCAGTCTGCCTTTCACCCGATCTTTGCCTTTCTTTAAAGAAAATTGTGCAGAAGCATTAGTTTGCAAAGCGTGACAGTTGCAATTTTTTTTGTCCCTTGTTCTACCAGACTTCGCTGCGTGCACATGAAGAGAAGCAGCGACACTGACACAATAATCCCAGCTGGAAATAGGGAAAGATCTTCCGCCTCTGAAGCGAAACAATGGAGCGGCTCCGCATCGGCAGAATGGCAACACACTTGTAACGTGACTCGCCAGAGCCAATCCGAGAAGCCTCCGCTGAACTATATAGGAGGCACTTAGATAGTTCACGTGTGTACTGTGCTTTTGTTGTTGAGCAGTGCGGGCTGCTGTGGAACGAGTAAGAGCAAAGGCTCTGCAGATGCAGTACCTTGAAATTATGAAACGGCTCTGCTTTAATGCAGTTTACAATGAGGTTAGTATGAGGCCATTGACGATGTTTCTTCCTCCAGGTAGTACCAGTGACATCATATTGTGGTGAAATTTCCCAGGGAAACCTTGTTTTTAACCCATTACCGGTTCTGAAATAATTATAAGGTGCTCCCAAAGGGCTGGTACAGCTCCGAACCATTTATCCTTGAGAAGTTTGTATCTAACGGGAGTTTGTCTCAGTCAGTTTGAACGTTTTCAATGCCAGTTTGAAGTCAGGTATTATGTATGAAAAAAATCTTGGCGTTTTAGACAGAATTGCACCACCAGATGTATCTCACGGTGACTGCTCTTTTGGGAAAAGTTAAAAGGTGAGTTAAGAGATTTGGTCCGGTGCTGCAAGTTCGGAGAGTCAGTCCCATGTAACGTACCCTAAAATAAACTTGGACACTATTGTTTAATGTCCAGGCACAAATATGATGGAGTGGTCAACATCAGGTAAGATCAGTGAGATGATGCTAGTGCAATTGATGATGGATTTAAAGAGGTTTAAATGTTTGCAAATGTCTGATATTCAAAACATTAAAATAAACATAAATTACATAAAGCACTTATCACTGAAACACCAAACAGTTAAATACATTGAAATTAATCAGTCAAATAATGTAAGTGTAAATTATAGTTGCCTCACTGCTTCACAGCTGCTCTTCTCCATGCAAATGAATGGGCTACTCTGCCAGTTCAAGTTTACTATATGTTTAGTAGACAGATGGCCAGAATTAAGAGTTGGGGGATCTTTGGAAGTTCACAAACTCCTCTGGACTCCATGAAGAATCCAACATTGGATGATAATCAGAAATCACAGTTGTGCAGAAGTTTGGTACTTCTGCTTTTAAATATAAAGGCTGATATTCTGCAGAGGTATGAAATTAATGTTCCCAATCACTGCCATTTCTGAGGAAGGTTCACACCATTAATTGCCAGTGGCTTAGACAATGCAGTAGAGAGCCACGTAGCGCAGTTTGCCGATGATACATAATTTGGTGATGCAAGAGCTGTCGATGGGGACATAAAATTACAGAAAGACTTTGATAGATTAGGAGAATGGGAAAAATTGTGATGGATGAATTTCAACCTATAAAAGCATGAAGTCAATCATTTGGATCATCAAAGAATAGATCTGAATTATTATCTAGGAAAAGTGAAGGTCTAGAGAGGACACAGCTGTAATAAGGCCGGGTTGGACCTCATCGGAAGTATTGTGTAAAGTTCTGGGCACTCTATCTTGGAAAGAATATAATGGGCTTGAAAAGACTGAAACGTTGACCTTCCAGAATTTTATTAATGTTCTAAGACTTGTTTCATGAAATATAGAAAGTTTGTAAATTATTCCTTCACTATTTTAGAGTTTTGAGGGGAATCAATAGGGTAGAGGGCAAACTTTAACCTGTTGTGAGGAGAATCTAAAATCTAACCCTAAAATCAGGTCCATATAGTCATGGCAGAAATCAAGAAACATTTCAACACTGAAAGGGTGGTAAACATGTGGAATTCCTCACAAATAATAGAAGATGGAGGCCCAATCAATAATTTCTAATTGGAGATGGATGGATTTTTGCTAGCCACAGGCATAAAATTTATGAAGCCAAGACGGATACAGTTATGGCACAGATCATCCATGATCTTACTGAACTGTGCAATGGAGTTGTGGGACAAGATAGCTCCTTTTTGTAAGTTCTTATGATTTCTTTTTTGATAAATTCATTTTTTACATTTGTATTTACCTCATCTTTACTAACCCTTTGCTTTGCATCAAAATACAAGTAATGGAAGCAGGAATGAGTAATTTGTTTCCTTGAGTCTTCTCCAACATTCAGCAAAACCATGGCTCATCTTTCTCAGACGTCAGTTTCCTGCCCTATCCCTTGATTCCTTTATGCAGAAACCTATCAATCTCTTTGAATGCCATCACTGACTGAACCTCCACAGTCTCCTAGGGTAGAGAATTACAAAAATTTGCTATCTGTCGAGGTAAGAAGTTTCTCCTTATTTCTGTCCCCTTATTTTGTGATTGTAAATCCTGTTCCTCAGCTCTTTAGCTGGGGAGAAATCCTTTCTGCATCTATCTTGTTGAATCCACAAATAATTGTGGATTTCAATGAGATACCCTCTTATTCTGCTAAACAATGGAAAACAGAGGCCTAGGCTATTGTTCTTCTCATATTTCTCCTCGTATGTCAGACACCCCTTTCCAGGAACCAGTCTAGTAAATCTTTACTGAACTCACTCTATAGCAAGTATATACCTATTTAGGTAAGAATAGGTGATAGCGGCAAACTCATTGGGGCTTTCAAGAAGGGCTTGGATGGGCACATGAAAGAGGAAAATAGAGGGATATTGGCATTCTGTAGGCAGGAGGGAATAGCTATGTCGGCACAACATTGTGGGCCAAAGGGCCTGCTCTGTGCTGTACTGTTCTATGTTCTAAGACCAATATTGGACATAGTACACTAGGTGTGGTTTCACCAAGGCTGTCTATATAAATGTAGTGCAAAATTGTAGTGATTTCTACTCTTATTCTCAAGTCATCTTGCAATAAAGGCCAACATTGCCTCCTGCACCTCAACATTGCCTCCTGCACCTCAACATTGCCTCCTGCACCTCAACATTGCCTCCTGCACCTCAACATTGCCTCCTGCACCTCAACATTGCCTCCTGCACCTCAACAAATATACTCAGCATTTTGCTTTTTTTAAAAAAAAATCAAACCTAACATTTTTCCACATCATACTCCATCTTCCACTCACTCAGCTTAACCATATCCCTTTGAAGCCTCTGCTTTCTCATCATCTCACATCCCCACTTAGTTTTATGTCAAACTCAGCCAAATCCTTGATATGGAGACAAGGGACTCAGATGCTGAAATATGGAGCAACAAAACTGCTGCTGGAGGAACTCAGCAGGCTGAGCAGCATCTGAGAGAGGAAAGGAATTGTCAACATTTCTCAGTCCTAATGCAGGGTTTTGACTGGAAATATCGACAATACCTTTCCTCCCACAGATGCTGCTTGACCCACCTTTCCTCCAACAGATTGTTTTATGCTCCAAATCCTTGACATAACTGGGGGCCAAGCACAAATCCTTGCAGTAACCCACTAGACACAGCCTGACAACCTGTTTATTCCTACTTAGTTAAGAAAAAACAAACTCCCAATTGACACGAGCAACCTCCTGTGTTGAGCCTTATCAAAAACCTTCTGAAAATCCAAAACACGACATCCACTGGCTCTTCCTTATCTACTCTAGTGGAGATATCCTCAATTCCAGTTGGTTAGACAAATGTGTTATATTTTTAATCCTAAATGGAATGCCAGTGATATGTTATTTCTTTAAATGATAAACATTGCCTGTCCATTGTCATTCCCCTTTATGTAGTTACCCAATCTACCCTATCCAACCTGTCCCTTATACCTTTGTTTCCTTAACTCAATTGTTGTAGCCGATACAACAACATATCAGAAACCAGGCCACATGATAAAGTTCTTAGAGGTACCACACTGCAGTTCAACCATGAGGTTCAACCATGAGGCTCAAAAATAGCCTCCATCCTTCAACATAACTGGATCAGCTACTCCATAAAACAGGACCTCCCCCAATTTCCTGTCAACAGCCTTTGTCACATGTTGAATTCTGTAGTTTTTCTGAACTTCATAATTCTACCCTCTCCCCAGAAGATTATCTCCTGTGTTGGGGTTTGGATTCTCACTTGATGATTCAAATCGGAACCTTCACCAGCTCGACATGAAGTGTGCTACATAAACTGAGGGGCAGGAAGAGAGGAACAATCACATTTCAAAAGAGGGGGAAATGCCAGTATAACCTGGACACTTTAGAAGAGAGAGAGTTACCTTACAATCAGGGACAAAGTTCAGAGTTATAAAAATCAAATATTCTAGCATTTCCTGATAAGTTATGTAAAAAGGAAAACAGTAAATATTGAATTATTAATGCAGTTTTTGCATTCCAGAGCAGCTACATGACTTGCTGAGTATTTTTTGTTTGTACTTCAGATTTCCAGCATTGCAGAATGTTGCTTTTGTACAAAGTTCAGAGTCCTTGTGAACTAAACCAGACAGGTAAAGTTCAAGTTGGAAACAATAAGCATTGAGGCAAGGACCAGTTTATAACACAAGTAGACCGAATCAGTACTCAGGAGCCTGAGGCAAATATTGGCATTTCCTGCTGTTCTGCCCACTCACCCTGGCCCCCAAGGGCCCTGGTAAAACTCACCTCATTGCACTTTAGAGGATGTACAGTATGGAATGTATACTGTGATATAACTTATTCATGCCAGATATTTGTGTCTTAATTGTTTAGAGATGATGGGTGGAACATAAGAAAATTAGAAATAAGATTAGGAAAATACCATTCAGCCCTTCTAGCCTGCTGTGCCATTTATCATAGCTGATCTTTACTTCAGCATCATTTTCCAACACTTTCCCCATATTGCCTTAACTCCTTTAATATCCTGAAATCTATTGATCTCCATTTTGAACGAATACAATGACTGAGCCTCTACAGCCCAGCTTATGTTTTCCTACCTTGATAATATTCTTTCTCCCCTTATCCAGCCCCTTTCCCAAATGCATTGATAACACATCTGATGTCCACTGTCACTTTCATTTTCCTGGTTGCAACTGACTCACCATCATGGGTGTCCAGTCCCTCTACATCTCCATCCTTCTCGTGAGTGGGGTGACAGACTTTCACAGCTTCTCTGAACAATGGACCAACCCAATCCCCCTCCGTCACCACACTCATTCACCTGAATAAACTCATTCTCACATTGAACAACTTCAACTTAATTCTCCATATCAAAAATATAGCGATGGGAATTCACATGGGCCCAAACTGTGCTGGCCTCTTTTTGGGATGGCTGGAATAGTCCTTTCTCAATCCTACACATACCCCCCATCATCCCAGCTCTTGATTATATTGATGACTGTACTGGTGCTGCTTCCTACACATAGAACTCAAAACTTCATTAACTTTGCTGCCAACCTTTACACTGCTCCCACTTTTACATGGTCCATCTCTGACTCTTCCCTTTCTTGACTTCTCTATCACCATCTTCAGGGATAAGCTTATGACCAACATCTATTACAACCACAGATTTCCCACGGCCTTCTCCAGTGTTCCAAATCCCAACCTGTTTTTTGCAAGGACTCTGCCCCATTCTTCCAGTTTCTCCATCACGTGTTCTGAAGAGAGACTTTCTACACCAGTGCCTCTAAACTGTCTTTCTTCTTTATCCTCAATTTCTTCACTACCATAGTTAACAGGTCCCTTAGCTGCATCTCCTCTACTCCCTGGAGTTCTATTCTCATCCACTTTCCTTCCAGCCAAAGAGGTCCTCACCTCCAACCTCCACATTCAACAGATCATCCTCTAAATACTGCCATCTTCAATATGAGATGCCATCACTTGGCCACATCTTCCCCCTCCCTTCCAGCTTTTCAGAGAGACTGCACCTTTTGTGACTTCATGATTTGCACTTCTATCTCCACCATCGACTTCCCTTCTCATATCACTTCCCCACATAACGACAAGAGGAGCAACAGCTGCCATTTTACCAAATCCTTTCCCATCTTATAGGGACCCAAACTGCTCTTCCAGGTGAAGCAGCACTTACTTCAATCCAGTTTATTGCATTTAGTGCTCATGATGTGATATCCAATACACTGGAGAATCCAAATGCAGGTTGGGTGATGGTGTGTTCAGCAAAGGTGATCCTGAGCTTCCAGAGTCAATATCCCTTTCCATTTCCATCCAAATCCCACTGTTACCTCATGTTTTTTTCTTTCTCCATAGATCTGCTAATTTTGGAGACAAGACACTGAAGATGCTGGAATCTGGAGTAACAAATAAGATGTTGGAGGAGCTCAGCAGGTCAGACAGCATCTGTGGAGGGAAATAGACAGTCAATGTTTTGGGTTGAGACCCTTCTTTATTCAGATTTCCAGTATCTGATGTGCTCTGCTTCTTGAAGTTCCAGCTTGTTCTTTTGTATTTGTTGTTCTCTTTAACTGCCTTCATGCATCTCTAATCTAGAGGGCTTGTTCTCTTTGGGTGCTGGGGGGGGGGGGTGGTGGGGTTCCTGGGAAGCTGTTTTGGGCTGCCAGCCAAATCTATTGCTTAGTTACCTTATCTGGAACTCTACTGTAGTACTTTTTGATGGTACATTCCAATGGTTTGTTCATCATTCTTTTTACCTACATTTAAATATTATAATGGATTGAGTTATTAATTTACTTAGTTTTAATGTGAAAGGCTTAAATCATCCTTTGACGTGAAATAAGATTTTTGCTTATATTAAAAAAAAGCCTCTATCTTTTTTACAAGAAACTCACATTTGTAACTGTGCTATTTCACGTTTTTATTAATCGATGGAATGGGCTCCAATTTCATTCTTTTCAAGCTAAATCTAGAGGGGTTTCAATTCTTACAGATAAGACAGTCTCATTTGATCAACATAAGGTAATAATTGATACTAATGGTCATTTTGTTATAGTATCAGGGAAAATAAATCGACCAATGGTATTGGATAATATTTATGCTCCAAATATGGATGACCCAGGATTTCTTGAATGATTTTTTTCCACTTCTACCAGATTTGAATTTTTACTCTTTGGTGTTAGGAGGAGATTTTAAATTGCTGGTTAGATCCCAAACTAGATAGGTCATCCACTAAATTAGCTGCTCCTAATAAATCAGCTTTATTTCTTCAATCGTTTTTAATGAAAACTGGTGTCATTGACACCTGTTTTTTTTTGCACCCAGAAGATAAGGAATATTCTTTTTTTCTCTCATGTTCACCATATTCCAGGATTGACTACTTTTTTTATTGATAATCAAATGATTCCATTAGTTTGATCCTGTGACTAAAGAGATTGCTCTTTCAGATCATGCTCCCATGCTTCTATCTTTAAATCTCCCTGGGCTCCCTCAGACAAACAGATTTGTGTTTTAACCTAATTTCATTATCTGATTAAAAATTTAAAAATTTATGGAGAAACAAATTACTCTTTTCTTTGAAGAGAATTAGTCAGAAGAGATTTCTAGTCTTATCGTTTGGGATGCTTTAAAAGCCTTTAGAGGTCAAATTATTTCTTATACGGCAAGCATTAGGAAAAAAGCTAACAGAGAAAGAGCCAATCTAGTTAATCAACTGAAACTATTAGATCAAAAATACACTTTGGATCTAGATCCGGCTTTATATAAAAGGAGAGTTGAAATTAAAACTAAATATGATCCTCTTTTAACATATCCAATGGAAAGTCAGCTTTTAAAAGATATAAGTCAATTTTATATTCATGGAGATAAAACAGGTAAGTTACTGGCTAACCAATTAAAAATCCCCAGAGCTGGACGGCAAATTAAAGAAATTTCAAAAGCCAATGGTGAAAGAACAACTGATCTTTTAGAAATAAATGATACTTCTGGAGAATTCTATTTTAAACTTTACAGTTCTAATTTTCCTAAAGATAATACTGTAATGAATAATTTCTTTGACCAATTAAACATTCCTATACTTTCTACTGAAAACCAAAAACAGTTGGATCAATCTACTACATATGAGGAAATTGCAGAGGTTGTGCAATCTTTACATTCTGGAAAGACTCTGGGTCCTGATGGATTTCCTGGAGAATTCTATAAAGCCTTTTCCTCTTTGCTTATACCTCACTTATGTGCTGTTTTTTCAGATTCTTTTAAATTGGGTAGATTACCACAATCTTTTTATGAAGCCTCTATTTCACTCATTCTTAAGAAAAATAAGAACCCAATGGAATGTGCTTTATACAGACCAATTTCATTACTTAATGTGGATGTTAAAATTTTATCTAAAGTTCTAGCTCATAGATTGGAAAATATTTTACCTTCAATTATATCTGATGATCAGACTGGTTTTATTAAAAATCAATATTCTCATTTTAATATTTGTCATTTATTGAATATTATTTATTCTCCCTCTAAGGAAATATCGGAATGTGTGATCTCTAGATGCTGAGAAGGCTTTTGATCAGATTGCGTGGAATTACTTATTTAAAACTTCAGAGAAATTTAACTTTGGGGCCCGATTTTATCCAATGGATTAAATTACTTTATCCACTTCTGCTCGAGTTCTTACTAATTTTCAAAATTCTAAATCTTTTAAACTTCAACATGGAACCAGACAGGGATGTCCTTTGAGCCCTTTGCTCTTTGATTTGGCCTTAGAACCTTAGGCTATTTCTCTCTGAGAATCTAGAGGTATCGTTGGTATCTCCAGAAGAGGTATTAACCATAAAGTTTCATTATATGTTGATGATTTATTACTTTTTATATCTAATGTTGAAGCCTCGTTACCTCCTACGCTTTTTACTTTCTTGCTTTAGTCATTTTTCAGGATACAAATTGAACTTACACAAGAGTGAACTTTTTCCTCTGAATAACCTGGTACCATTTGATATTAACATTCGTAAGACATCATTTTACCTATCTGGGGGTGTCAATTACTAAAAATTATGAACATTTATTTAAAGAAATTTTTTTCACCTTACTGCATTGTGTGAAAAGGATTTTATCAAGTTAGTCATCCCTTTCTATATCATTGATTGGCCAAATTAATGCTATTAAAATGAATATTTTACCTAAATTCATGTATTTATTTCAGGCTTTACCTGTTTTTATTCCTTGGTCTTTCTTTGACTCTCTTGATTCAATTATATCTTTCTACATATGGAATAATAAACATCCTAGACTAAATAAAGTTCACCTTCAGAAGGTTAAAAAGAACAGAGATTTAGCCTTACCTAACTTTAGGTTTTATTACTGGGCAGTCAATATACGAAATGTTACGTTTTGGTTACATTACATTAATCATGAGGCTTGTCCAGTATGGGTTTCTTCAGAAGCTAACTCTTAAATTTTTTTATTATTTCTCTGCTTGGTTCTTCACTTCCTTTATCATTAAATAAACTAACAGATAATTTAGTAGTTAAACACGTTTTGAGGATTTGGTTACAATTTAGAAAATATATTGGTATATTGAGTTTTTCTTTGTCCAGTCCCATTTTCTCTAATTTTTTTTTAAAACCTTGTATGACTGATGTAGTTTTTAAAGAGTGGGACAAATTAGGTATTACTTGTTTTCAGAATCTGTTTGTTCGAGGAAACCTTTCTTCATTTGAACAATTGTCTACCAAGTATAATTTACCAAAAACATTTTTCCGATATTTACAAATTCGAGATTTTCTTCAATCTCAATTACATTCTTTTCCTATGAGTCCTGATAAGAATTTATTAGATGTAATCTTTAATATGAAACTTTTTCACGATGGCTCAATATCTAACATTTCTGACAGGTTACTAGGAATGAGTAAGGTGCCACTAGGTAAAATTAAAAACACTTGGGAACAAGATTTGCAGATGTCAATTTCTGAGGAAACTTGGAATGAAATTTCTAAATTGGTTAATACTTCGTCATTATGTGCCCATTATTCTCTCCTTCAATTTAAAGTGGTCCATAGAGTTCACTTGTCTAAAGATAAATTATCCCGTTTTTATTCTGATATATCTCCTTACTGTGACAAATGCAATAATGGAGAGGCTTCTTTAATTCACATGTTCTGGACATGTCAGAGTCTTAAAAAATATTGGTTGGAGGTCTTTCAAACTTTCTGTACTTTTCAAAATAAATTTTCAACTTAATCCTTTGACTGCATTATTTGGGATCATTGGAGAAAAAGATAACTTTGAAGGCTTCTGATTTACGCATTCTGGCTTTTATTTCTCTTATAGCCAGGAGAGCTGTGTTGCTTAAATGAAAGGAAGTTACTCCGCCTACTCATGATCAATGGTTGCGGGATGTCATGTCATACCTGAATCTAGAGAAGATTTGTTGTTCAGTTTTTGAATCTAACTTAGACTTTCAAACCCTGTGGGGACCTTTATTGAATTATTTTCAAAACCTTTGATTTGGTGACTAAAATACAGACATTGGCTGACATTGTTACATTTCAAGGGTTTTTCCTTGTTTTTTTTAAACAGCTTCAGTTTTTGGTAGTGGAAGTAGATTTTTATAAAATATTCCAATTTTTCCTTTATTAACTATTACACGTGATTATTAATTTAGAGTATTATGATCCTATATGATTTAGGACAATGTATTCAGTAGTATTTTTACTCTTTTGATGCATGTACTCTACAATATTTTTATTAAATCCATGAAAAAAAATAAAGAAAAAATTCTTTAAGTACATACCATTCCTTATATTGCCAAAGGCCTATTGAAATATGTTTAGTCACCTTCAAAATCAATGCAAGTTCCTCTGACATGGAAATTTCCAAGTTTATCTCAATATGCAATACAACCTGCACCTGCTTCAAGATTACCATTTAAAAACCATACAAACACTGAAATCTGTAAGTTTTATGGACAAACAACATAAGTTTTGCCATCCTTGCAATTGCAACATGCAAAAGTCAAATAAAAAAAAGCAAAAATTTAATGCAAAATGAATGCTGGAAACATATGTTGCCAATGAAATATTGGGTAACTGGTGGTCTTTGGAATCTTGTTTCAACAGAAGAATGAACATTGGGAATTATTTGTATTGGTTTAATAACATGTTGTAGCGACTCACTGCACCGGCATCGAACCGGCTCCCGACGTCGTCGGAGGCCCTGATCCAAGATGGCGTGGGGCCCTCCTTCCCCAGCGTCGGGCTGGGAAAGCCTGCGCGCGGGAAGGTCAGGTGAACCACGCGTGACGTCAGCGCGGGAACTGTAGCGTGGGAAGTTTTCGGCTATTAAAGGCGCACCGTGCCCTGGTCGGCATTCCACCTCTGATTTCGAAACCGGCGACTGTGTCTTCATTTCGTAGTGTGTAGCTAGCCGCTACGATGTTCTATACTCCGTTGACCTCTAGTGGAGGCAAGGTTTAACAACATCTCAAACTGAGCCTTCATGCTATTAGTTCCGTCTGTTGCTCTTCCTTTAGGCCAACAGAAATATTGCATATAAACAAGAACATGCACATTGGTATTAACTTTTGTTTTTAGTAACATGATCACCTGGAAGGAGGAGCAAAATAATCAGGGGCAATACTAAAACAAGCCCAGTGCTGGTTTTCCATTTCATGGGTATACTTTTAACAGATAGAGGCCAATTGGCTGTACCCTGCGTCTAAGTGCTCCAATAGTGCTTTTCTTTGTCATTTTACAAACAATGTGTAGACTGTACAAATTTACAATTGCACATATCACATTCCTGCTGAAAACTGAGCTGGTTCTAAACATGGTGTTAATTTAATACAGAGAAAGCTGCATGTGTTTATTTCAATTAAGTTATGGGAGTAAAAGAATTTTAGGGCAGACATTTTTCTTATTCTATGGATGGTCAACATGTAGAATAAATTTCTAACAGGGTAATGGAAATAAGAGACTTGGAATGATTAAAGGAAACAATGTGATGCCACAGTGGTGAAATGCTAATATTTTCTGGTTGAATGAATTAAGATGGGTCAAATGGTCCTCCACACCTTGGCACAGAAAGAGGTCTTTTGGCCCTTGGTGCTTTTGTCAATTCTTTGAAAGAGCTTTCCAATTAATCCTGTCCCCTCCTCATTCCCTTCAGTCCTGAATGTTTTATCCCTTCAAATATTTACCAATTAGCTTTTTTAAGTAGTAAATCTGATCTAGCCACTCTTTCAGGCAATTCATTCCAGATAATAGTAGCTTGTTGCATGGTAATGTAATTTTCTTGTTTTTGATGCTTTGGCCAATTTCATTAAGTATATGTCTTCCAGTTTCCCTTCTGCCACTGCAAGCAATGCCAAGAATTTACTACAATATTTCGTCTGGTACCTAACCAGTAATTTCTAAAAGTTCATTTTCTTTCTTGTCTTATATTCTAAGCCTCAATTACATAGCCAAGTATTCTATATTTCAGCAAACAGCCTGATACCTTAAAGCATCTGCTGTTCCACTTAGTTTATATTTCTTATATTACTTACCAAAATGCATCAAATTTCATTTACCCATTTCACCAATCTGCCTATGCCCCTTTGAAACCTTTTGCCATCCTCTCCACTGATAACTGTTTCTGAATACTTCTCAGCTGCAGATTTTGGCATGATGTCCTGTATACCTAATCTGATTCCCTGCAACCACCACAGATCACACCCTGACCAGTCCCTTGACTGCGCACCCATACACTCCCCTCCAATAATTGCTAAATCGCTACTCATTTGCAGCCAACCAATTCTCTGACCAGCCCCCCCCCCCCCCCCCCCCCCCAGATCCAGAACCTCCCGTCCATCTCTTGGTTTCTCTCTTCAGTGAACACTCCCATAGCAGTCTCTAGATTTACCTATACTGGAACACAATGGGAAGGAAAGGGCTTTCATTATGCAGGGCCATTCAGTAGCACTCAGTACCTTGGGTGCTGCTGACTTTAAGAGTGTCTGGCCACAACCAAAATGGCCATTGGTGTGCTGCATAATGCTGCAGCTCCTTTAGGTGGCGATGTTTCTTCTAATCTCTCTCATTCTTGCTGCAGAAAAGCAATATCTAGAAATTAGGTCATTCTGAGCCCATTTTCAAGCCCAAGATGTGTGCCAGGATCAATTCTGGAGAGTGACATGCAATATGCTTGAACTTGTTCAGCAGCCAACATGGACCTGTATGACAACAGGAAGGATAGTGTAGAGGATTGTTGAAGATTGCAGAGGGACATTGATAGGATGCAGAGCTGGGCTGAGAGGTGGCAGATGGAGTTCAATCCAGAGAAGTGTGAGGTGGTACACTTTGGAAGGACAAACTCCAAGGCAGAATACAAAGTTAATGGCAGGATTCTTGGTAGTGTGAAGGAGCAGAGGGATTGGGGGTCCATATCCACAGATCCCTGAAAGTTGCCTCACAGGTGGATAGGGTAGTTATGAAAGCTAACACACCATAAGCTTTCTTAAATCGAGAGATTGAGTTTAAGAGCCACAAGGTAATGGTGCAGCTGTACAAAACTCTGGTTAGACCACACTTGGAGTACTGTGTTCAGTTCTGGTCACCTCATTATAGGACGTGGAAGCATTGGAAAGGGTGTACAGGAGATTTACCAGGATGCTGCCTGGTTTAGAGAGTATGCATTATGAGGAGAGACTAAGGGAGCTAGGGCTTTATTCTTTGAAGAGGAGGAGGTTGAGAGGAGACATGATAAAGGTGTACAAAATATTAAGAGGAATAGATAGAGTGGACAGCCGATGCCTCTTTCCCAGGGCACCAATGCTCAATACAAGAGGGCACGGCTTTAAAATAATGGGTGGGAAGTTCAAGAGAGATATCAGAGGAAGGTTTTTTTTACCCAGAGAGTGGTTGGGGCATGGAATGCACTGCCTAGGGCAGTGATGGAGCCAGGTACATTGGTCAAATTCAAAAGATTGCTAGATAAGCATATGGAGGAATTTAAAATAGAGGGATATGTGGGAGGAAGGGGTTAAATAGTCTTAGGTGAGATTTAAAGGTCAGCACAACATTGTGGGCCAAAGGACCTGTATTGTGCTGTACTGTTCTGTGCAATTAAACTGGAGAGGGCGTAGAGGTGATTCACCAGGATATTGCCTGGGATGGAATGTTTCAGTTATGAGGGAAAATTGGAAAGGCTGTATTGTTTTCCTTGGAGCAGAGGATGCTGAGGGAGGACCTGACAGAGGTGTGCAAAATTATGAGGGGCATAGATAGGGCAGAGAGGAAGAAACTTTCCCCCATGGCAGAAATGTCTGGGACCAGAGGGCATAGGTTTAAGGTGAAGAGTAACGTTTAGAGAGGGTCTGAGAAGAATCTTTTTACCTAAGGGGCAGTTGCAATCTGGAACACTGCTTGAGAAGGACGAGGCAAGTACTCTTTTGAAAAAAAGTCTTAACAAGCACTTGAATTACCAAGTCATGGTAGGCTGCAGACCAGATGCTGGTAAATAGGACTTGTATAGATAGGTACTTGATGGTTGGCATGGACATGGTGGACTGAAGGGCCATACATCTACTGCACAAGTCTAACAATTGAGGGTTTGATTCTATAAAGTCATGTGCTAAATTCTGGCACTAAGACTATTGTCTTTCCAAAAGGGAAATACAATTTGAGAATCCACTTTGAGAAGTTGGTTTGTGACTGACCACAGAATGTTTTTTGAACAGACCATTGGATGCAGTCACTGGAAAAACAAGCAAATAAACTGCTGGAGGAACTCAGCAGATCAAGCAGCATCTGTGGAGGCAAAGGGGTAATCAACGTTTGGGTTGAGTCCTTACATCACTCCCCTAAAATATGACATCAACTGCCTTGACTTCTCTAGTCCCCTCAAAAGTGCTCCACTGGATAAATAGGATTTTGCTTAGTAACTCAGAGTGCTTTTGTTCCTCCTAGCTGCATAATAAAGGGGTAGCACCTCTCCAAAGCTGTAGCAGTATTCTTTGATCAATACTATGACCCCATCTTTTTATCTTCATGTAATGAAGTGATGTACTTTGGAATTTTTTTTTGCAGGAATATGATAAAGTGAGATGGGAAGAGGAAGTCCTTTATATAAAGGTGTTTATCTGCAGAGAGATGAAGTTGCATTGCCACAAGAGGTCGCCTTTATACCATGTTTGAGCTGTCAGCACTGTTAAGAGTGATAAGCATCTCTCATGAAATAGGTTCTTCCAGCATTTTTGCTGTCAATTTCTCATCTAAAACATCTTAACTCAAAGCAGGAGCAGAATGAGAGAGAGTCAGTGCAGCAGAGAGTGACTCACTGCCAGTACCAGCAGGAAGAAGGGCTGAGCCATTTAAATTCTCAGGCCTCATTTTATTGACAGTAAATAACAGCTATCTGAGGCTGAGGCACTTATCTGATTGTTTTCCCCCACAATCCATCATGACAGTGCACGAAAGTAAGGCCTTTGAGAATTTAATATCCATTCTTTAACCCATCATGACCTCACATTACACACTTCAGAATTTTGCTCTATTCTGACTTAAAACATCACTTGGTCTGCCCATGCTACCACTTTAATACCATTTACATCCAACTTCTTGGCATGCCCACTGTTATAATCCACTTCCTGGGCCATTCCTGTCAATTGGCAAGGTTTAAATCAAGACAATGGATTCATTCCCATATATAGATGCAAGTGAACCTGTAATGTAATTGTGTAGGCAAGTACTAAAAAAACCAATAGACATATGAGAACATTCAGCTCATTTTATGTGATATCTTAAAATTACAGCAATACAAAACTAATTTCATTTATTCTTGCAAACTCAGAGTTAGGTTTGCAGAGTTAAGTGAGACTTGCAAACTCAACCTTTACAGGGTGTTGATATTCCTTACAGGATTTTGCTGAGGTCACTTAGAACATAGAACATTACAGTACAGTACAGTACAGGCCCTTTGGCCCAGAATGTTGTGCTGACCTTTTAACCTACTCCAAGATCAATCTAGCTATTCCCTCCCACATACCCTCCATTTTTCTATCATCCATGTGCCTGAGAGTCCCTGAAATGTCCCCAATGTATCTGCCTCTACTAACACCCCTAGCAGCATGTTCCACGCACCCACCACTGTAAAATAACTCACCTCTGATATGTCCTCTGTATTTTCCTCCAATCACCTTAAAATTATGCACCCCCCCCCCCCCCCATGTTAGCCATTTCCACTGTGGGGGAAGAAAGTCTGACTGTCCACTTGATTTATGCCTCTTATATTGTACACCTTTATCAAGAGACCTCTCACCCTCCTTTGATCAAAAGAGAAGAGCCCCAGCTCACTCAACCTATCCTCATAAGACATGCTCTCCAATCCAGGCAACATCGTGGTAAATCTCCTCTGCACCCTCTAAAGCATCCACATCCTATGGTGAGGCAACCTGAACTGAACACAATACTCTAAGTGTAGTATAACCAGGGTTTATAGAGCTGCAATATTACCTCACAGCTCTTGAACTCAATCCCCTGACTAATGCAGGCCAATGCTCCATATGCCTTCTTAACACTATCAACTTGTGTGGCAACTTTGAGGGATCTATGGACTTGGATCCCAAGATCCCTCTGTTCCTCCACACTGCTAAGAGTACTGCCATTAACCCTGTATACTACCTTCAAATTCAACCTTCCAAAGTGTATCACTTCACACTTTTCCAGGTTGAACTCCATCTGCCACTTCTCAGCCCAGCTTTGCATCCTATCAATGTCCCATTGTAACCTTTGGCAACCTTCTACCACAACACCACCAACCTTCATGTCATCTGCAACTTACAAACCCACCCTTCCACTAGCTCGTCTAAGTCATTTATAAACTTCATAAAGAGCAGGGGTCTCAGACAGATCCCTGCAGAACACCATTGGTCACTGATCTCGGGGCAGAATACGCTCCATCTATAACTACCCTCTGCCTTTTATGGGCAAGCCAATTCCAAATGCACACAGCCAAGTTGCCCTGGATCCCATGCCTCTCAACCTTCTGAATGAGCCTATCATGGGGAACCTTATCAAATGCCGTATACACCACATCCACTGCTCTACCCTCAATGTGTTTTGTCACATCCTCAAAGAATTCAATCAGGCTTGAGAGGCATGACTGCCCCTCACAAAGCCATGTTGAATATCCCTAATCAGACTATGCTTCTCCAAATGCTCACAAATCCTGTCCCTTAGAATCTTTCCCAATAATTTTCCCACCACTAAAGAAAGACTCACAGTCTATAATTCCCAGGATTATCCCTACTCCCTTTCTTGAATAGTTGCCACCCTCTAACCATCTGTTACTACTCCTGTGGTTAGTGAGGATACAAAGATAATTGCCAAGGGCTCAGAAATCCTTTCCCTCGCTTCCTGTAGTATCCTGGGATATATCCTGTCCATCTCCAGAGACTTATCTATCCCAATGTTTTTCAAAAGTTCCAGCACATTCTCCTTCTTAACATGGAGATATTTCAGCTTATCAGCCAGTTTTACTGTCCTCACAAATGTCAAGGTCTCTCTCACAGGTGAATACTGAAGCAAAGGACCTCCCCTACCTCCTCCTCTGACTCCAGGCATGTTTCTCCTCAGTCCCTAATCAGTCCTACCTTCATCCTAGTCATCCTCCTGTTCTTCACAAGTAGAACACCTTGGGGTTTTCCTTAATCCTACTCACCAAGGCCTTCTGATGCCCCCTTCTAGCTCTCTTAAGTCCATTCTTAAACTCTTTCCTGGCTACCTTGCAACTCTAGAACCCTGTCTGATTCTTGCTTTCTAAACCTTAAGCTTCTTTCTTCCTCTTCACTAGATATTTCACATCTCTTGTCAACCATGGTTCCTTCCCCCTGCCGTCCTTTTCCTGTCTCAATGGGATAAACTTATCCTGAACCACGTGCAATTGATCTTTAACCAATCTCCACATTTCTATTGTGCATTTCCCAGAGTACACCTCCCAATTTACACTTCCAAGTTCCTGCCTAATAGCATCATAGTTCCCCCTCCCCCAGTTAAATACTTTCCCATACCATCTGCTCCTATCCCTCTCCAAGGCAAGGATAAAGGTCAGGGAGTTGTGGTCACTGTCTCAAATGCTCACCCACTGAAAGATTTGACACCTGACAGGTTCATTGCCTAGTACCAGATCCAGAATGGCCTCTCCTCTAGTCGGCCTGTCTAGACATTGCATCAGGAATCCTTCCTGGACACCTAACAAATTCCACCCCATTCAAACCTTTTGCACCAAGGAGGTGCCAATCAATATCAGGGAAGTTGAAATCACCCATGACAACAACCCTGTTATTTTTGCACCTTTCCAAAATCTGCCTCATGATCTGTTCCTCAGTGTCTCTGTTGCTATGGGGGGGGCAGGGGCGGGGGTGGGGGGTACATCTATAGAATACTCCCAATAGAGTGATTACTCCCTTCCTGTTTCTGACTTCCACCCACACTGACTCAGTAGACAATCCCTCCAGGACATCCTTTCTACAGCTGTGATACCAGTCTCTGATCAGCAAAGCTACTCCCCCACCTCATTGTTGAACCCTTGCGACAGCCAAGTCTCTGTAATGGCCACCACATCCTAGTTCCACGTACTGAACCATGCTCCAAGTTCATCACCCTTGTTCTTGATACTTTTCGCATTAACGTAGACACACTTCAGCCCATCCAACTGACTGCAATTTTGCTCTATCAACTGCCTGTCCTTCCTCATGGTCTCTCTACATGCTGCATCAATCTGCACGTCAACTACCCCATCCACTGACCTATCACTCAGGTTCCCATCCCTCTGCCAAACTAGATTAAACCCTCCACAACAGCTCTAGCAAACCTGCCTGCAAGGATATTGGTCCCCCTCCAGTTCAGGTGTAACCTATCCCTTTAGTATGGGTCATACCTTCCCCAGAAGAGATCCCAATGATCCACAAATCTGAAACCCTGCCCCCCCTCCCTCCCTCCCCCTCCCCAATTTCTCAGCCACACATTCATCTGCCAAATCAACCTATTCTTACCCTCACTACTACCCTTGAGGTCCTGTTTTTCCAGCTTCCTACCTAGTTCCCCATATTCACTTTTCAGGATCTCACCCTTTTTCCTATCTACGTCATTGGTAGGAAAGTGTACCACAACTTCTGGCTGCTCACCCCTTCAGAATGTCATGGACCCAATCTGAGATGTCCCTGACCCTGGCAGGCAGCATACCATACAGGAGTCTCTTCCATGTCCACAGAATCTCCTGTCTGCTCCCCTAACGATAGTTCCTTATCACTATTGCTCTCCTCTCACCATCCCTTCTGAGCCACAGAGCCAGACTCAGTTCCAGCGACCTGACCACTGCAGCTTTCCCCTGGTAGGTCATCCCCCCAACAGTATCCAAAGCAGTATACTGTTATTGAGGGGGAACAGCCACAGGGGTACTTCGCACTGTTGCCTATTCCCCTTCCCCTCTCCTGACAGTCACTCAGCTACCTGCCTCCTGCAACTTAGGTGTGGCTACCTCCCAGTAGCTGTTACCTATCACCTCCTCATTGTCCCGTATGAGCCAAAGGACATCCAGCTGCAGCTCCAGTTCCCAAGATAGTCTGTAAGGAGCTGCAGCTGGATGCACCTCCTGCAGATATAGCTATCAGGGAGACTTGAGATCTCCCACATCTGACAGGAAGAACACACCACTGATGCTGGATCCATTGATATCACTTTAACTAGGCACTAATAGACAAAGAAAGAAATTTACTTTAGCCTCTTCTCGCCAAAGCCTCAGCTCCCCACTCTAACATTAGTCCGCTGCAACAATAGCTGCTCTACTTGACCCTACCCTCTTTTTATTGGTTGTTGCCTCTGGGCTAATTTCCCATTCAATTTTCACTTAACAATTCACAGCTGTGCCTCTTATATTGTCTGGAAATATCTTGAAAAGACGTGGGTCCCGTCACTCACCTCTTTATATGGCTCCCACTTCTTGCACCAAGAGTCCCCATTCTCGCTCCAAGTCACAGCCCTCACTACCTGAAAAAGGAACACTTATTGGAACAATTCACAGCAAAACTCATACACTTGTTATATTGACTGCCTAGGACACTTGGAGATGTATCTGCCACAATGCAAGCTATTTGGATTCTGCTTTCATTTTTTTCCCTTATCAACAGAATAAAAGTTCAGTTTTTCTGATTCAATTATTTAGAAACACAGAAAACCTACAGCACAATTCAGGCCCTTCGGCCCACAAAGCTGTGCCGAGCATGTTGAGTAATTAGTGATAATTTACATTTTCCTGTTTCCAGATAGTTTTCTTCTGTAACGTGAATAGTAGTTTCATCCTGCAGCTTGTCAGCAAGGGTAGTGCCAACAGTTGACATGTTCATATTTTCTTGGGCTGAATTAGGCTGTAAAGGACCTGTTGTTGGGTAGTGTGAGGTCCCTTAAGATTCTAAAATGGTGTTTTATATAATGAAGAGATGCACATTGCATGCAAAAATAGGCTGGCCACTATATTGGTAAAGGGTTTAGCACAGTTACACCCAATATCAGCCAGAGTGAGCAGAGCAGACAGTTCATGATGTCAAAGGGACATATTGTTGAATAGATACCAGAGCTCCACCTCTCATGGTACAAGATATGCCCTCTCTAATGTCCCATGGTTGATGAAAACATGATGATGCTGGAGGAACTCAGCAGGCCAGGCAGCATCCGTGGAGAAAGCAGGTGGTCAACATGTTGGGTCAGGACCCTTCTTCAGGACTGAAGACAGGAAAAGGGGAAGCCCATGGTCTCTAGTCCCATTGCTGAATTGGCTTAAAGGGCATGAAGGACCACACCACTTCCCCCACCCATCCAGTATTATTTAAATGGATAACAAACTGACTAGATGCTGAACTATTTATTCTAAATGTTGTCCAACTCTACATACTTTGAGTCCTTTATCATACTTTGAAAATTTCATTTGCCTACTGAGGAGTGGTTTGGCTGATATTCAGTTATCTTCTTTGGTAACTTAAAGACGTGCACAAACCGGTTAACTCCAAGCAAGGGAGGTCTTCTCAACTTTCATCTCAGAATTGGCCATGGGTGGGAGAAAGAACTGAGGCCAAGCAATGGGAGTTAGATTGCTGGAGGATGAAGCAGAGGGAGAAGATCTTTCAGTAGGTGCCCCTTCTTGCCTGACATATTAAGGACATACAATCTGCTGGAGGAACACAGTGGGTCAAGCAGTATCTGTGAGAGGGAAAGGAATTGTCAACATTTTGGATGGAAACCCTGCATCAGGATGGAGGAAAACCTTAAAGTGACTATGGCTACAATTTTTCTGTATTCTGCTGCAAATGTTAGCAACATCTTGCCGTTTACAGAGTAATGCTGGATAAATGAGAGCACTCTGTGCAGAGAGATTGCTGCAGGAGTTTCTCCTGGGCAATTTCCTAGCCTTAATCATTTACAGCTGTGTCATTAATAACATCCTCTGTAGGGTCAGAAACGTTGCGATCCACAATTAAAAGTCTTGCCACATTCACATTTTCATTGGGTTTCACAGAACATAAATTTCTACAGATGTACGGTGGAGAGCGTTCTGACTGGTTGCATCACCGTCTGATATGGAGGCTTCAATGTGCAGAATCGAAAGAAGCTGAAGAGGGTTGTAGACTCAGCCAGCTCCATCATGGGCACAACTCTCCCTACCACCGAGGACATTTTCAAGAGGTGGTGCCTCGAGAAGGTGGCATCTGTCATTAAGGACGCTCACCATCTGGGACATGCCCTCTTTATTACCATTAAAGAGGAGGTACAGGAGCCTGAAGAACCACACTCAATGTTTCAGGAACAGCTTCTTCCCCTCCGCCATCAGATTTCTGAATGGTCCATGAACCCATGAATTCTACCTCATTATTCCTCTTTCGCAACATCTATTTATTTATTTATTTGTAACCTATAGTAATTTGTCTTGTACTGTACTGCTAACGCAGAACAACAAATTCCACCACATATGTCAGTGATAATAAATCTTATTCTGATTGTGAACAAATAATTGCAGCACAACTTAACTGCATAATGGTGATTGTCCACTTCTCCTTCACCTAGAATATGTCCAGACTACTATGCTATTCACAGAACAAGATGTCATTTGATACAGAGCAACAGACACAGTATGTGGTAGCAATCAGGAATCATTGGCCATCCTAGTCATCTTGGCACGCAGGATAACAAAGGAAATAATGAAACTTGAAAAACAGGCCTTGCCCAAGAGCTGCACTAACTCTACTTACCTCCCTTCTCATTCAAAGGCATGTCTACAGACATACAGACACCACCTTTAACATTTTGTTTGAAAATCTGATTAACAGTCAATAGCACGAATATATGTTGCTTTCTTTATGGTGACCTGATGGTTCAAAATGCCAGTACTCTGAGTAGACCAAAATAATAAAGCACTTCATATTACATTGGATCCCTCCTATTGACATCTGCAAACCCTTACACAGCTATACTTATTCAGCTGATGGAAGGTCTTAAGGACATAGCACCCGCGATGCTTAATAGAGATCTGTTGAATAGAAAGTTAGAAAGAAGGAGAGTGGCAGGCATGGTAATGTAACGGGTAGCATAACGCTTTACAGCGCCAGTGACACGGGTTCGATTCCAGCCGCTGTCTGTAAGGAGTTTGTACGTTCTCCCTGTGTCTGTGTGAGTTTCCTCCGGGTGCTCCAGTTTCCTCCCACATTCCAAAGACGTACGGGTCAGGAAATTGTGGGCATGCTACGTTGGCGCCGGAAGCATGGCAACACTTGCGGGCTGCCCCAGAACACTCCATGCAAAAGATGCATTTCACTGTGTGTTTCAATGTACATATGACTAATAAAGATATCTTATCTTATAAATTGCAGGCTAGATGGTCAACTGACCATTGGAAAATAGAAGTGTTTGAAACTGGATAGGTTTAAGTTGTTTTTCAATGGGCAAGGAGATAAAGCAGATAGCTATATTAACCAATGCTTCTGACATTTATTTCATGTGTGACTGACAAAATAACTGATGAACAGCATCAGCCAGGAATAAAGCAAATGCAGATTGCAGACATCTCCTTCATCACCAATGTGTCTAAATGCCGATTAACTGTGGATGCTTATGACAGGTGGCAATATTGCCCAGGTGTTTTCTGCTCACCTAGACTCTTTAAAGGCAGCTGTCTTTCTCCCTGACCATTCAATCTAACTGTCCACTAAAGAAAGTAGGAGTTTGTTTGTAGACAACTTGTGGCCTCCCAAGTTATCTTGAAAGTTTGGTGTCAGACTAACATGGCTTAAGTATTTTTATTTTCCGAATATGTTTACTAATGACAACTGAGAAGTAGGCCTTTCAGCCCATTAGGCCTATGCCATCTCCCAACATTGCAATCGCAGAAGTCCTAATCCTGTCTTCCTTCCTTCCCTCTACTTCTGCAAGTTATTCTCTCTCAGATGTCCATTAACTCTTTTTTAACTACTAACCTCCCAGTACAGCAGTGGGATCTGGGAGAAAACTGAAACCCTGCCACAAACCCACACAGTCACAGGGAGAACATATAAACTCTACACAGACAGCACCCAAGGTCATTATCAAACCCGGGTTCCTGGAGCTGTGAGGCAGCAGCACTAACTGCTGCAACACTGTATCACATGCAGGCTTCTGCTTCACTTTAAGGTTGGGGACACAAGACTGCAGATGCTGGAATCTGGAGCAGAAAATGAGCTGGTGGAGGAACTCAATGGGTCAGGCAGCATCTGGCCACTGGCAATGCACTTAAGGTTACCTTTTTTGTAAAACTATATACATGATACTTAAAAATGCTGTGTGAGTAAATAAAATGTACTTTGATAAGAATTAATATATACTCAACATATTATAATCAAAATTATTGAGTTATAATCAGTTGTAAATTACTAAGTGACTGATGAGGAAATGTGGTAGCAACAGATTTCTGAGATTTATAGCAATGTCTCTTGGCTGCATTTCACATTTTGATACTTCTGATTCAAAAGGAACAATTACATTTTGGTGATAGTGTAGAACTTCACTGAAGAAGCATATACAATAAAATAGAAAATTAAAATGAAAATTTAAATGTTTGTCATTCCTCCAGTAAGGTAGCAGGGAAAAAATAAGGGGAAATGAAAAACCTGACTGAAGATATAAGGGAAGTTAATGAATCAGATAAGGTTTCCAGGTCAGTTACTGCTTTTAAGAGCAAATCCATAAATACTCAAAACAAGAAGCCGCCCACAAGATAGCGCAAGAACAGATCTTTTCAAAAAGCTGCAAGGTAGGCACACCATCCTGACTTAGAAATCTCTAGCCAAACCTTCATCATCGCTGGGTGTAGATCCTGGAATTCCCACCCCAGCAGCACTGTGGGAATACCTTCATCAGAAGGACTGCTGTGGTTCAAAAGGACAGCTCACCAGCACCTTCTCAAGGGTAAATAAGGAAAGGTCATAAATGCTGGCCTTATCAGTGACACTAGGTTGCATAAATGAATTCATAAAGAAGTAGAATGGAAGAATAACGAGCATTAACATTCTGTTTGAGTTAGCTGCAGGAATTAATGTAAAAAGCTTAATGAGTTAATAGCCTGAAATTTACATTTATGCAAATAGCATTTCACCAATTTAACCATTCTTATCATCCCTTTAACTAACTAACTGGATGGACACAGCTGAAATAATTTTGAGGTACTTCCAATCTGCATTGTAATTGGTAGGTGTGTTCACACACTCCAAATAGTTTGTAAGGCAATTTAAACAAGATGGAATCCTTTATCATGATGGCATCATACCTACCATGAGCAGCGATTGTTCCCATCATCCAGATT
This sequence comes from Pristis pectinata, assembly GCF_009764475.1. Taxonomy (NCBI): domain Eukaryota; kingdom Metazoa; phylum Chordata; class Chondrichthyes; order Rhinopristiformes; family Pristidae; genus Pristis; species Pristis pectinata. Next base: position 35,023,521 of record NC_067405.1, on the reverse strand, counting down.
GCGTTAACAGGCCAGTAATTTCAGCTCCAATGGGTGGATAAACAGGATCAACCAAGGAGAAAGCAATAAATCATTACAATATGCCTTGATGGTCACAGCAGTTTCAGCAATTTCAGGTTTGTTTGAAAGTTATATTCACTGTAATGACAAAATATGATATATAAAATGTTAATAGTAAAGCTCTGCTTTTGGGAAGAGATAATAACATTTCACTAGTATTTTTCACAATATTTTAATCAGTTGATGAGTCAGAAATAGCCAGATGAGTTTGCTTTTCTCTTACCAGATGGAAAAACAATCTGTTAATGTGAATCTGGTAATAAGAAAGACTAGTACGATTGACTTAATGATGTGCCATGAAAGTTGATTTTCAGAAAGGTTTCTGGTCTTTAATACTGCTGTATTATTCTGTGATGTATGTAAAAAGATAAGCATATAAGAAACAGAAGTGGGGCATATATTCCTTTGAGCCTGCACTACCATTCTAAAATATCACAATGGATCTGACCTGTTCTCAGCTCCACTTTCCTAGTTGTCCCTGATGACCCTTGATTTCCTGGTAAGCCAAAAAATCTGTCCATCTTGACCTTGAATGTATTCAATGATTCAGCCACCACAATCCTCTGGTTTGAGGATTCCAAAGATTTACAACCCTCTGAGAAAAGAAATTACTCTTCATCTCCTTAATTGGGTGATCCCTTACTCTGAAACTATGCCCACAGTACTGACAATGTCCTTTCAGAATTTACCCTGTTAAGCCACCTCAGAAACTTACCTTTCAAAAAGATTATCTCTGCTGTTTCTAAATTCCAATGAGTAGAACTCAACCTATTCTCAGAGGAGAATTCCTTCATCTGAGAAATCAACCCAGTGAACCTTCTTTAAACTGCCACATATGCAAGTTTATTTTCAAAAAGGGAGACCAAAACTGTGATGTTTTCCAAGTGTGGTCTTACTAGTGGCCTCTATGGCTGTAGCAAATCTCTAGTTATACATTCCATCCACTTTGCATTAAAAGTCAACATATGGTGGTATAGTGCCAGAGACCCAAGTTCAATCATAACAGCAGGCGCTGTCTGTGTAGAGTTTGCACATTCTCCCAGTGACTGAGTGGCTTTCCTCCAGGTGCTCCAGTTTCCTGCCACATCCCAAAGACGTGCAGGCTGGCAGGTTAATTGGTCACTGTAAATTGCCCCTAATGAGTAAGTGGGAGGTAGAATCCGAGGGGAGTTGGTGAGAATATGAGGAGAATAAAAAAAGAAATGGGACTAATGTAGGATTCATGTAAATGGATGGTTGATAGCAGGTGCAGACTCATTGGGACAAAAGGCCTGTTTTGTGCCGTAACTCTCTATGACTCCTTGATTCTATCCCATTTGCCTTCCTAATTACCTGATATACATGCACACCACTTTATCCAGATCCTCTGTACAATAGCATTCCCTGTTCTCTCCATTTAAACAATATTGGTATTGGTTTAGTATTGTCACTTGTACTGAGGTACAGTGAAAAACTTGTCTTGCATACCGATCGTACAGGTCAATTCATTACACAGTGCAGTTACATTGGGTTAGTACAGAGTGCATTGATGTAGTACAGGTAAAAGCAATTACAGTACAGAGTACAGTGTCACAGCTACAGAGAAAGTGCAGTGCAATAGGGTGCAAGGTCACAACAAGGTAGATCATGAGGTCGTAGTCCACCTCATCGTATAAGGGAACCATTCAATAGTCTTATCACAGTGGGGTAGAAACTGTCCTTAAGTCTGGTGGTACGTGCCCTCAGGCTCCTGTATCTTCTACCCAATGGAAGAGGAGAGAAGAGAGAATGACCCGGGTGGGTGGGGTCTTTTCCTTTCAGTGTGGGTAACCTCTCATCTTTCCACATTATACTCCATGTACTAAATTTCTGCCCACTTGCTTGACCTAACCATATTACTTTGCAGACTCTTTGCATCCTCATAACTTGCTTTCCACAATTTTTTTCTTGTCAGCAATACACTTGGTCAAAACACACTTGGTCCCAACATCATTAATCTAGATTGTAAAAAGTTGAGCCATTGTAACACTACATTCAAACACATGTAAAATGTGCAAGAAAAGCAATCTTTTTATATTTTTATTTGACTATAGTGAATTAGTTTGTTGAAACAAAATTTCCAGGATTCCAGCTCCATTAATAAGAAAATGATTTTGTCTCTTCATAAACAGATGTAAGAATTATAAAGGCAAGGAGAAACTGGAACTGACTTTTACATGGCTTAATTATAATTAAACTACTAGTAATGTCATCTTCTAAATGCAATGGGTTCCTACTGGTCTGCATTGTGTTCGAACTCTTATGCCATATCAGGTCAATGGCATTTCATAGGGAGTTTTCTTTTAATAGGTTGGCATTGTATAGGTTATAATCACATACTAATGATAGCTTTGAAATCTGTTAGGCCTTTAATGGAACATACAAATCATATAATTAAAATAAATAGGTTCTACATTTTCTTGACAAGCTTGCAGGTTCGAGTGCAGAGCATTTATTTATCTCTACATATCTTTTCATTTTTAATTCCCATTGTGTATACTGTCCAAAGTGAGTTCTCAGAGACTACTGAATAGAACAGGTACAGTGGAGGTTAAAGAGTAATTATTATAAGGTAATAGCAAGTGCAGAAATATGGTAATCAAAAACAAAATTAGAAGGATATTCAGTAATCTGAAAATCCATGGAAGAATTGCCACAGGTGTTAAAATTCAAGAAAATGTAATAAAGAATATAAAATGCACCATTACAGAACCATAGAACACTACAGCACAGAAACAGGCCATTCGGCCGTTCTAGTCCATGCCGAAACGTTATTCCACTAGTCCCATTTACCTGCACCCAGTCCATAACCCTCCAGACCTCTCCTGTCCATGTATCTATCCAATTTATTCTTAAAAGTTAGGAGTGACCCCGCATTTACTACATCAGATGGCAGCCTGTTTCACACTCCCGCCACTCTTTGAGTGGAGAGGTTCCCCCTAATGTTCCCCCAAAACCTTTCCCCTTTCACCCTAAAGCCATGACCTCTCATACTTATCTCTCCTAATCTAGGTGGAAAGAGCCTACTCTCATTAACACTGACTATACCCCTTGTAACTTTGTAAACCTCTATCAGATCTCCCCTCATTCTTCTACGCTCCAAGGAATAAAGTCCTAACCTGTTCAATCTTTCTCTGTAACTCAACTCCTGAAGACCCGGCAACATTCTAGTAAATCTTCTCTGCACTCTTTCAATCTTACTGATATCCTTCCTATAGTTAGGTGAGCAGAACTGCACACAATACTCCAACTTTGGCCTCGCCAATGTCTTATACAACCTCACCATAACATCCCAACTCCTCTACTCAATACTTTGATTTATGAATGCCAGGATGCCAAAAGCCTTCTTTACAACCCTGTCCACCTGTGACGCCACTTTCAGGGAATTATGTATCTGAACTCCCAGATCCCTTTGTTCCTCTGCATTCCTCAGTGCCCTACCATTTACTGTGTATGTCCTACCTTGATTTGTCCTTCCAAAATGCAACACCACACACTTGTCTGCATTAAATTCCATCTGCCATTTTCTGGCCCATTTTTCCAGTTGGTCCAGATCCCTCTGCAAGCTTTGAAAGCCTTCCTCGCTCTCCACAACACCTCCAATCTTAGTGTCATCCTCAAACTTGCTGATCCAATTTACCACATTATCATCTAGATCATTGAAATAGACAACATTATATCAGTATTTTCTACATATCATGTAGTTACATTAACTGTAAAGGAGAGAGAAAAGGAAATATAAATTTATAATCCACAAATCTGTCAGATTGTCAAAATCAGGCCGGTGTCTACTGTAGGCATTATTGTGAAGGCAAACAGAGGGGTGATTTCATTGAATTTTCTGAAGTCTGCTCCTTAATTCCCTCTGCCCTCTGTTTATGCTTATAGGGATTCAGGTTTGCAGAGCAAGTGCTTTGAAATTACAAAATCTGCGTAGGCAGCTTATCTGAGAAGTTTGCTTCCTGTCATTAAAATAAAGAGAGCCATTTTTGGTATTATTCAGACTTGCTTTCAGAATTTGTATGCTGATGGCAGAGAGAAACACCCCCTCAGTTTTGGCAAAATCATCAGAGGTCATAAAGCCAGAAAATGCTGGAAACCCCCAGCAGCTCATGAGGTTGTGGAACGAGTCAATGTTTCAGGTCATGGACTTTTCATTGTTGATATTTCATAAGAGGATAAACTACCAAAGGTACAGGAAAGAAGAATTCCCCTTTTTGATAAGCTCCACAAAAAAGGAAATCAGTGGAGTATAATCAATTTGTTTTTTGCCCAACAAGGAAGATGGCATTGCTGGACTAGATTCTGTGCGCAAACCTCCTAAGCATATGATTACTATTTGGTGTTAGAGGAAAGTAAATCTAAATGTTTAGCAACTGTACCTCCAGTGAAATAGCACATCAGGTTTGGGGATAATCATGTCGTTTTTATCCACACTTTCATTGCTGTAAAGCAGTACAATGCAGTTCTAATGATACATCTTGATATTTCTCATTCAACAGGTCAAAGATCAGCTTAGAATTAGAGGGAATATCACAGGCATGTATGTTGTTTTGCAAAGTTTGTGTTAAGTCATTTTAATAGCCATCCTTGAAGATGTCAAACAGGAATTCAACAGCAGCTGCAATTAGTTCCATGGAGACTGACCATGATAAATCATGCATTAACCAGGTTTTGACCTCTGGTAACTAGTCAAAAAAGGAATAATTTTTCTATACAAGTTAGTTTCCATTGACTTTATAAGGTACAGTATTTAATTTCACTGAGTGACAGGTTTTGTGAAAGATGCAAAATCAGTGTAGCATTACTTCAACATTTGTTAAAAGTATTTTTTAATGTGTATGCAAACTAGTTCCAAAATAACTGAGGTCATTCACTAACATATGTTATCTGATGAATTAACTGATTAAGGAAATAACAAAGTTTATTGATAATGAAAAACAGAGGATATGTATTTTCAAAAGACATTTGATAATGTGTCACATGGGGAGCTTTGCTGATAAAATCTAGTTGATACTATTGAAGGAAGTATGGTATCAGGGAAAGGAAGCAAGTTGAAGGACAGAAACTAGGTTGTGGTTAATGAATGATTTTTAGACTGGAACAATTTAAACAGTGGTATCCTTCAAAAATTAATCATTGTTCTTCTCAATGATATACAGCCATACAAACGCACACATTAGGAATGGGAGTAAGCCAAATGGCCCTTTAAGCCTTTGCCACCATCTTATAAGATCATGGTTGATCTGACAGTAACTTCAACTCCACATTCAACATAAAGTTTTCACCCTTTTGCTGATTAAGTATCCATCAACCTCTGCTTTAAAAATATTCATAGATTCTGCTTCCACTGCCCTTGGAGGACGAAAGTTCTAAAATTCTTCTGAGATAAATCTGTCTTAAGTGGGAGACCCCTTAATTTAGGCACTGAACCCTGATTCTAGAATCTCCTACCAAATGAAGCATCCTCCCCATATCCAGGCTGTCAAGACACCTTGGGGTCTTTTGATGATCTGGGCTCAAGAATAATGGCGTGGTACAGAGATATGAAGCTGGCACACTGATAAGGAATGGTCATCAGTGGTAAAGGTTGATATAAACATGTTTGTAGATTGGCTACAGGATGTCAGATTAAATGTACCTCAAGGAAATTTGAGGCCATACATTTTGGAAACTGATCAAGTTGAGGCATGAAAGTAGAAGTTTATCTTATCTCAGGGATGATGATGTTAAACTGGCAATAATAGATCTATTCCCATTAAATGTGTTGTTTCAATGGAACTGAATAGTGGCCATGAAGTTTAACCAAAGCTCTCATCTGATGAAGTCCTACACAAAAGGTTGGTTAACAAAATTGAGGCCCATGAAATTGTAAGATCACTAGCAATTTGGATAAATAGTTGGCTTATGGACAGAAAGTAAGTATAGTAATGCAGTGCAAACTTTGTAAAACATATCTCTAATACCATGGTTTTGGATATGCTATAATTATTATCATGTCTCCTGAGATGAATATGTAGTTAGGTTGTCTAGCTTTATTAACATTTTTGGAAGGTAGTAGATTCATAAAGAGAAATTAAACAATTCAGAAGGCTTGTGGTAAATGGATTCTAATATAGGCAAATATGGCGCTATGAGAATTGGTGTCTGTAGGACCTGTCCTCCAGTGAGTCAAAGTATGCAGACCTGTTACCCAATGAGAGTCATTGTGTGTGGAATCTATCAGTGTGTGGAACTGTATCCCAGGAAGAGTCAGTGTTCATGGGACCCACTCCCCACAGAAAATGGATGTGTTTTTTTTTCAATTCCAAGATCACATCACGGAGATAGTAATATTCCAAGCATAATGTAGAAGATTTTAGTTTAAGAAATTCCCTCTGATAACAACAGTACTGAGGAAGAAGTAACAAATTCTGGGAAAGGATCAGCAATCCAGCAGAAGGGATCTGTTTGACAAATTGTAGATATGGGATACAGCAATAGAATTTGAGTGGAGAAAAGATGATGAACGTTGGGGAAATCAATTCTGTGTGTGCGCCCATGTGTGTGTCTGTGTGTGTATCTGGGTACTGTATGATATATATAAAGAGAAAAAGGGGTTTCACTTATAAAGCGGGTAGCTTACAATATGTGTGTCAAAATTGTTCTTTGATACTGCATTATATCAAGGTTGCACTCTGGATGGTTTTCTTTCACATTGGAGAATGGTGGACAGTGGTGTTGCCCAGCAATCAGTGCTGGGATCACTTCACTGATATATATTAATGACTTGGGTATGGGTGTTCAGGGCAAGATTCCAAAATGTGGAGATGCCATAAATTGTGGATAAGTGGTAGATAATGAGGTGGATTTAATTTCCATAAGAAGACATGGATAGGTAGGTTGAATGGGCAGACCAATGACAGATGAAATTTAATGCAGAGAAGTGAGCTCTGATATACTGTGGCAGAAAGAATAAAGAGAGACAATATAGAGATAATGGCACAGTTCTGAAGGGTATGCTAGAACAAATGGATCTGGGTGGCCATATGAATAAATCCTTGAAATGTTGATTGAACAATCTGTATAGCATGTGGGGTCCTGGAGGCATAGAGTACAGAATCAGGGATGTTATTGTTAAGCTGTACAAAATACTGGAAGAATGTAGAGAAGATACAGGAAAGATTTATCAGAATGGTTCCAGGCATGAGAGATTTCACTTTGTTACAATGGAGAAGCTTGGATTGCTCCCCTTGAAGCGCAGAAAGTTGACAGGAGATTTGATAATAGTATACAAAATTACAACTGTTGAGGCAGTAAGTAGAGGGAAGTCCTTGCAAATAGTGGGTATTTCAAGGACCGAGGGACACACATTTAAAATTGTGGGCAAAAGAATCAAGGGAGATATGAGGAAAACTTTCTTTAGTCAGAGTGGTTAGGATACAGAATTCATTGCTAGTGAGGTTGGTGGAAACAGAATAAAACTGTCTTCAAAGAGGAATAGGACAGGCACTTGAAAAAGAATAATTTGCAGGACCATGGGAAAAGAGAAATGGGGTTGCTCTGCTCAGAACTGTCACAGATTCGATGGGCAAATGGCCTCCTCCTGTGCAGCAACAATGCTTATTTGAGTGTTTTATGATCTCCTATTCTTCTAAACTCCAGCCAGACCCTTTCTCTCAATCTCTCCTCATCCCAGGAGTGAGTGTAGATAACTTTCACTGCCCTGGCTCCACAAGTATATATGAATAGAAATTGGATTTCACCATTTTTTGTTGCAGTATGTGTTGTGCCCTATGCTGATGCCCAACTGAAATCTCTTTCAAAATATAAACAAAAAATATGTTAGAAGCACAAATAAGCACATGATCCACTGAGAATTATGTGCCAGAACAGGACCTATTGGTAATAATGGGAACTGCATGAAGAGCTTGGGAAATGCTGCGCCACTGATCAGGAGCTGTGTCAGATTTTACAGGTACCATCACCATGAAAGCAATGGATTAGCTGCATAAAAGGCTGCCATAGACGTGAAAAAGACATGGGAGAAGGGGGACACAATAATCTTGCAAGTGTTATGAGCCAGGTTGCTACTTGGTGAATGTCCCTTTAAGGTACCTGGACAGTAGTGGAGTAGTGTGTGTGTGGTGTTATCTGCAAGGTGACAAGACGATGACTGGAGTGTACTGGTTGTTGCACAGAGAGTCTGAGAGTCCGAGAGAGACTGACTGACTGCCGGTCTCTGTATCTATGGATGAAGAACAATAGCTGTGACTGTCACTATACAATCCATGCATGGATTTTTGGAGCAATCTGTGGAGTCCACTTTGTCGTTAACCTGTACTGGAAAGCAGGTATATCTGTGGGCGGCCACGAATTGAGTGCCCTTGGTGTGGCAGATACTTCAGAACAAAGCAATGGAGATCATCAGCGATTGAGGTGTCGTATGGGTTCCATTGTGGAACTCGTGGATTTTGTAAATTCTCTCTACATTCTCTCTGCAGTCTACTGTGGTTTTGCTCATCATTCTACCTTATGACTTACTGAACTGAACTTTGAGAACTATTCCTAGACTTGGGGTTTGGGAATTTGCCCCACACACACACTTCGAGTTTATTTTTGGGGTCAATGTTTAATATCTAATGTTTTTATTTCTCTTATTATTACAAGTAGTTATTAATAAGTAGATTCTAACACTTATACATGGCTCTTTGTGTTTCTATTGTTGCTGGTACGTAACACAAGCAAGTATTGCAAGTGGCCCCAGTTCACTGGGAGGTGCAGGTTGACCAAGAAAATCACATCTCGCAGCTCTAATTTGATTTGTATAACAAGGCTATAATCAGTGCTGGAACAACCGGTGATGAAGTTTCCATTGTCCTGAACCTTGAAAACTGAGTCTGGCAGATGCTGCTTGTAAAACATTGATGTCAGAGGGCAGACCTTTTAATCAAAGTCTCATTGTCAATCCCTGCATGATGTGCTGCAGGTTTTGATAAATGATTGTAGGTTGCACCCAATTTATGGAAGAAACTGGAAGAAATGTTTGGTGCATGACCTGCAACATCATAATGTGCTTGACTAACATTGGGAAAGTGTCACTTGTGCCAGGACAGAAGAATAATCATACACTGTTGTGTCCAGGCCAACCTCCTGGTAGATGTGATCTTACCTGAAAATGATTGCAGGCACGACCTAACCATTTGTCTGCTTTATGTGTACGCATGGAAAACGTGCATATGCGTCATATTCTTAGGCTCCTCTTCTCTAAATTGGAAACCAAAACTGTACATAGTGCTCCAGCTATGGTTTAATCAAAACCATGCTGTAAGACACCCTTCCTCCTGCACTTCATTCTCCTTTACAATGGTCAACAGTCTTGCGCGTAAATAATACTCTGCTTTTGTATTCTTCCTACCAATGTATATAACCTCTCAGTTAAATCAGAATAGGTTATTTTCTCTCGCTTATGATTTAAGCTTTATAATCAAAAGAAAATGGATGTTAGGTAATTGCTTTTACATAGAAAGTTTTTAGCACATAAAAAGTTTTACTGGCAAATATGTTGAAAGTGGAATCCATAATAGCCTCCTAATGCAAAGTAGATAAATATTTTAAGAGACTATTTTAAAGGATATTGGAAATGTTAGTGGGAAATATCAGTGTCTAGCTCCTTCAAAGAGCTGGCATAAATATAATGAGCAAAATGGCCTTCATCTGTCTGTAACAGTGCAGTGATTATAGATTTTGTATGCACTTGTCATTGAACTAGACAATGAAATGGAAAAAAATACTAAATGTTAATGAAAAAGCAACAGGCCACTGAAATAAGCATGAATTGGAGCAGACCATTGGTCAATAGCAAATCTCTATGCTTCATAACAGACTGACTGCACTGGGGAGGTTAAAGGGGACTGGCAAGTAACAAATCTTTGGCATTCTTTATCCACCAATATGACATTTTCCCAAAGAGGGTAAATTGGAAATTAAAAGATAGGTGTGTAAAGGAGATAGAACCTACTTCAAAAACAGCACTAGGGAAAGGGCTTGAAAGAAAACACTTTTGGATTGTGTGAACTCTGTGAAACATTCTAATACTAACGGGACAAGCTAACAGCCTTTTTATCCAGACAATTTCGATCATGGAGCCTCAGCATTTTGGATAGAAAATGGGAAACCCCTGGCTTTGGATATCACTCAGGATCGTGTTTATTTCCAGTGGGTAAAGTTCAGACTATCAAGGGGCCTTTCCATCCAATTAAAGAGAAGAAGTCGTGATTTATGCCAAGAAAAGGCAGATAGATGTGAAATTCCCTGCAGGAGACCAAATGAAAATCCTCCACGATGTACAAAACAAGAGACTGTAACGCCCAGAACTGAAACATCATGAAAACAGGGAATGAATGAAGACAGCTGTGAAAGAAAACTCTCATATCCACAGCCTGCCACAGAATCCAGATCAGTTAACTTAAAATAAGACATGAAGTGTACCACACACTGCAGTTGCTTCACAGACTCCAGCCCTTTCTGGTGGATGTCTGTTAAAGGAATTGCTTTCAGAAAGGGTCAGTGTTAAACACATGCTTGCCATGCCTCTGCATTTAGCATTTCTGTTTGAAAGTCCAAGAAGACACATCGGGTATGATGGAACATGCACTTCATGCAACCTTGCCCCTGTGCCCTTCAGCCTTTTCGCTGGAGGAGGAGCTCTCCCTTGCAACTGATAATCTAATAAAACTGTTACTGCTAGTTGCAAGAAATGACCAAAGTGGCAAAGTACAACCCACCTGCAACAGAAATATAGGCAAAGCCTTTGTGGGGCATTTCACAGCTAGCACAGGTAATTTATAGCATAATCTATCTCCAAGCACCAATTTTAGTAATGACTCAACATGCTAGATAAAAGGAAGATCTCCCCCCGTGATGCGGTATATTTATACGCCATGAAGAATGACATCATGAACTTCTATCAGGCCTGTGAGCTGTGAATTGTGTGCCATGCAAAGTCATGGGTGATGAAGTGACAAAGGACTGGACAATATCATCACTTACTTTGTGACTTAGTTTGCATCTGGCAATTAAGAGCAGTTTACAGCACATTGAATATGAACAATGATCTCTAAGCATTCAAAACAAAAAATCATGGGTTATTCTGGTCATCATTTGTAGACAGTGTACTCATGATGCTGACACATACATAAAATTTCACAGACATTATTGAGAGCTTTTAGTCTCATTGTGGTTTGGTGTTCAAACAACTTGGTTCAATGTGCAGACTATCTGACTGCTACGTGAGAACGCAAGAATTATGATCAAGAGTAGGTGAGAAAACCACTTGAGTTTGTTCTGACATTCAATAAGATTATTGGTAATTCTCTATCTCGTTGATCTCCTTGTCCAATCTGGATATTCATTGATTTTCAGTGAGGCAAAAACAAAATATATCAACAACCTTCAGTATACTCAACAACTGAGGCCTCCACAGCACTTTGAAGGCAGAGGTAGCTAAAGATTTGTAGTACTCTGAATGAAAAAATGTTCTCCTCACTTAAGACTAAAATAGATGAACATTTGCTTTGAAACATAACCTGTAGTTCCAGACTCATCTGTCAAAGAAAGCAGCTTTACCGAGAATGCCTTGTCAATCCTCCTGTCTTCTTATGTTGCAATATGATCTATTATTCTTGAGTAAGAGTAGGCCTCTCATATTCAGTCTCTCCCCTTATCCTTAGGAAATGCCCTGCATCACCACAAGGGGAATTATACCTTTGTAGCAGCTAGCTATACACTACGAAATGAAGACACAGAGTCGCTGGTTTCAAAATCAGAGGTCGAATGCCGACCGGGGCGCAGTGTGCCTTTCATAGCCGTAAACCTGCCCGTGCTGACGTCACGCGCAGGTCACCCGACCTTCCCACGTGCGGGCTTTCCCAGCCCAACGCTGGGGAAGAAGGAGGGCCCTGCGCCATCTTGGATCGGGGCCTCCGACGATGTCGGGAGCCGGTTCGATGCCGGTGCGGTGAGTCGCTACACCTTCACCCAAAGTTCTGACCAAAAAATTCTATAAATATCCCTCACAAGCTACACGATCTGATATAGATGTTAAAATTTAGTAATTTTGCAGTTGAGTACTACGAAGATGCCCCTGCAGTGGACCTGAGAAGTTTCTGTATGTACTTACTGTTCATTTGAAATATGATTGTTTTAATAACAGATTAATTGATTTTTTTTTAGAAACAATGATCAAATTATACTACTTCAGACAGCGAAAGCCTAGAAATTGATTTCATTAGTCCCTGTTCTCTCTTGTGCAAATTGCAGATAGAAGACATTTTACGCTGTTTAGATTGTGCAAGTAAATGTTTCCGGATGAAATTATACCATTGGAAAATTGGCTCAGGCTAAGGTACCTACTCTCAGGACAGTGAAAGTTAGATGTCAGCTGATAACTTTGCATATCTTATCCATAAGAGAGCAACCTGATTTAAAAGCTGCCACTGAGGTGAGATTTTTGGTTTAGACTTCAGCTTCAGATATTGGTATTGGTTTATTATTGTAACTTGTACCGAGGCACAGTGAAAAACTTACCTTGCATACCATTTGTACAGATCAATTCATTACACAGTGCATTGAGGTAGTGCAGAGTGCATTGAGGTAGTACAGGGTAAAAACAATAACAGAATACAGAGTAAAGTGTCACAGCTACAGGGAAGTGCATTGCAGGTAGACAATAAGGTGCAAGGTCAAACAAAGTAGATTGTGAGGTCAAGAGTCCATTCTCATCGTATAAGTCCTATCACCTTGGGATAGAAGCTGTCTTTGAACCTGGTGGTATGTGACCTCAGGCTCCTGTATCATCTGCCTGATGGGAGAGGAGAGAAGACAGAATGACTCAAGTGGGTGGGGTCTTTGATTATGCTGGCCGCTTCACTAAGGCAGTGAGAAGTATAGACAGAGTCCCTGGGGGGGAGGCTGGTTTCCATGATGTGCTGGGCTGTGTCTTGCAGGCTTGGGCAGAGCAGTTGCCATACCAAGCCGTGATGCATCCAGATAGGATGCTTTCTATGGTGCATCAATAAAAATTGGTGATTGTCAAAGAGGAAGTTGGAAGTTGGTGAGATACTTCTCGCTTTCTTCTTTGAATTTATTGCAGAAATAAGTATTTGTAAAAATTATTCTGATCATTAAAGGATAAAGTTTTATAATTACTTAGAAGTGCTAAAACCTAAGGTGTTCTATTTTACTCGGCACATTATATAATATGAATAAATTAATGCTGAGATTTTAGTTAATTAGGTTCCAAGTAAATAGTTATGGAAAGGTACAGAACTGGTCCACAGGTTCAAGTTCTAAAGTGGGACAAGGCAAATTTTGATGGTATGAGACAGGAGCTTGCAAACGTTGATGGGAGTAGGTTGTTTGTGGGCAAAGGGACCACAGGCAGTGGGAGGTTTTTAAAGGTGAGATAGTGAGAGCTCAGAGTCTGCATGTTCCTGTTAGAGAGAAGGACAAGGCTGGTAGGGGTAGGGAATCGTGGATGATGGAGGGATATTGAGGTGCTGGCCAGGAAAAAAAAGGAGGCATTGGTTCGGTACAGGGCAGCTGGGATCAAGTCGATCCCTGGAGGAGTATAAGGAATGCATAAGTGTACTCAAGAAGGAAATCAGGAGGGCAAAAAGGGGGCATGAGATGACTATGGCAGAGAAAATTAAAGAAAATCCAAAGAGATATTATATGAAGGGAAAAACTAGAGAGAGGATAGGGCCACTCAAAGACCAAATGGGACACCTTTGTGTGGAGCTGCAAGAGACGGGCAAGGTCCTTAATGAATATTTCTCCTCTGTTTTTACCGTGGAGAAAGACATAAAGACTTCAGAACTAGGAAAAGTAAATAGGGAGGTCTTGAGGATAGTCCGCATTACACTAGAGGAGGTGCAGGATGTCTTAAAAGGTATGAAGGTAGACAAATCTCCAGGGACTGACCAGGTATATCCAAGATAACTGTGGGCATCTAGAGAAGAAATTGTGGGAGCCCTGGCTGAGATATTTGCATCATCGTTAGCCATGGGTGAGGTGCTGGTAGACCGGAGGGTAGCGAATATTGTGCCTTTATTTAAGAAGGACAGCAAAGAAAAACCTGGGAACTACTAAGTCTAACATCTGTGGTAGGTAAGTTACTGGAGAGGAATTTGAGGGATATGATATACGTACATCTGGAAAGACGGGGGTTGATTAGGGGTAATCAGCATGGGTTTGTGTGTGGGAGATCATTTCTTACAAACCTGACTGAGATTCTTGATGAGGTGACCAAGAAAGTTAATGAGGGCAGGGTGGTAGACATGGTTTATATGGACTTCAGTAAGGCCTTTGACATGGTAGGCTGCTCTGGAAGGTTGTATCGCATGGAATCTGGGGGAGCTGGCTGATTGGATACACAATTGGCTTGATGGTAGAAAACAGAGGGTGATGGTGGAAGGTTGTTTCTCAGACTGGAGGCCACTGACTGGTGTGTGCCTTGGGTCGGTGCTGGGCCCATTGTTGTTTGTCATCTATATCAACAAGTTGAATAAGAATGTACAAGGCATGGTTAGTAAGTTTGTAGATGACACTAAAATAGGTGGTATCGTGGACAATGAAGAAGGTTATCAAAAATTACAGGGGGATCTTGATCAGCTGAGTAAGTGGGCCAAGGAATGGCAAATGGAGTTTAATTCAGATAAGTGTGAGGTGTTGCATTTTGGAAAGTCAAATCCAGGTAGGACTTTCACGGTGAACGACAGGGCCCTGGGAGTGTTGTAGAACAGAGAGACTTTGGAGTACAAGTACATGGTTCACTGAAAGTGGTGTCACAGGTAGACAGGGTGGTGAAGAAGCTTTTGGCATGCTGGTCTTCATAAGTCAGGGCATTGAGTATAAAAGTTGGAAGTTCATGGTGCAGTTGTACAGGAGACTGGTGAGGCCACACTTGGAGTATTGTGTTCAGTTTTGGTTGTCCTGCTATAGGAAACATATATTAGCTGGAAAGAGTGCAGAAAAACTTTGCAAGGATGCTGTCAGAACTTGAGGGACTGAATTATAGGGAGAGGTTGGACAGCCTAGGACTTTATTCATTAGACCGCAGGAGACTGAGAGGTGATCTTATAGAGGTGTATAAAATCATGAGGGGCATAGATAGGGTGAATGCACTCAGTCTTTTTCCCAGAGTTAGGGTGTCAAGAACTAGCGGGCATAGGTTTAGGATGAGAGGGGAAAAAGTTAAGAGGAACTTGAGGGGGAACTTTTTTACACAAAGGGTGGTATCTGTGGAATCAGCTGCCAAAGGAAGTGGTTGAGGCAGGTACAATAACAACTTTCGTAAGACAATTGGACAGGTACATGGATTGGAAAGGTTTAGAAGATTATGGGCCAAATGCTGGCAAATGGGAGTAGCTTGGATGAGCATATTGGTCGGCATCGACCAGTTGGGCTGAAGGACTTGATTTTGTGCTGTATGACTCTATGACTTTAAATGTTCAATTTTACATTTTACTATTTCACAGAAGTTTCAGTCATGTGTGTTAGTAACAGAGGAGGTATTGCTAGTGTTAACTTTAAATCATTTTTGAAACTTAAGTGAACAGAGTAATACTAGTTATGATACGCATTCACATTTGTGCAGGATTATCTTTTCCTTCATATGTAATATAATGTGGATTGTTTAAGAGAAATTAACAATTAATAAATTAAGCATAATCATACCTGATGTGCAAAGAGTTGTTAAAATTCACATTTAAAGAGAATTCACATTGTCCACACAAATTTCACCAATAGTTAAAAGCTTCTGAACACGGCATGGAGCTTTGCTTGTCCCTCCTGAGAATGATACAAGAGAGCAGTGTGACTGTCTGCGTTATGGTTTGCATTTTGTTACATGTTTTGTTGTAGTGTCATTTCAATACCATTGCCCACATTAAAACAATGTCCTTACACACATGTTCATCATAAGTTGTGCAGATGCCAAGAGAACAATTGAACACTAGATCTATACTGACCCACTCAACCTCCAGTCGTTCATTCCTGACATAAATTATAACCTGCAGCCTACTATTGGATCAAAAAAGTAAAATTGTTCTTGAGGGCAGGAACTGATACGTGCTATGATTGCCCATTGCATTAATTTTGTTAGCTTCATTATAACATGAGGTATTGACAGAGCACTGTATTTCATATTTAGAAAGCATTTAAAGCAGGTAGTTCATATGGAAATGAAGAGTGACAGCCATCTCTATGACGACCACTTGGCCTCTTTTAACAAACAAGCACATTGAATACTTAGCTGGCTTATTAGTGAGTCAGATTTGAAGCTTCAACCATCTGCTAATTTCAGATTTTATTTCTCTCTGCAGCATAACTCTGTTAATCGAGGAGTTCAGTCACATTGTGTGTTGTTACTGCCTCGTGTACCTGAACTACATGAAAGAGAGGAGAAGGTGCAGTACAAGTCTATGACAGTGTTGGCTTCTGAATACATTAAGATAATGGATAATAGCAATACTAGATTCCAGGACTGTTTTGTACCAACTCTGGAAGCTGCTCGGGATATCCATGGGATTCATCCATAGGATTGGTCTCATTGATTGTGTGTGTGTGTGTGTGTGTGTGTGTGTGTGTGTGTGTGTGTGTGTGTGTGTGTGTGTGTGTGTGTGTGTGTGTTGTATGGGATCCTATCACTGCCCCTCACACTGAACAAGTCCTATTAGCAATCTTTAGAATGGATCTCTAAACTGGCCTTGCATAATTTGCAGAAAGTAAAACAAAAATAGGCTTTAACGTGGTTTTGCTATGATGGGTAGGGTTACCTGCAGCACTCACCTATACAGAGTTTGAATAAAGGAGTTATTACTTGAAGCAAAGGCCCATTGAATGTGTGTCAGCTCTCAGAGCAATCATATCAACCCCATTCCTTACTTATTTCTCCATAATCTATTCTCTCTCACGTACCCATTAACACCAGCCTGATTTTCTCACTAGCTATCTACACTAAAGGCCAAACAATCTACCATCCTGCACATCTTTGGGATGTGGGAGGAAACCAGAGTACCAGGGGAAACCCATGCTGCCATAGGGAGATCATGCAAACACCACACGGACAGTACCAGAGTTTGGAATTGAACCTGTAAAGTTGGAGCTTTGAACCATAGAACCATAGAACCATACAGCACAAAACAGGCCCTTCAGCCCACTGTGTCGTGCCGTCCATCAGACCACCCTCACACTATCTAACCCCTTCCTCCCGCATATCCCTCTATCTCACGTTCCTCCATATGCCTATCCAACAAGCTCTTGAACCTGTTCAATGTATCTGCCTCCACCACCACCCCAGGCAGTGCATTCCATGCACCAACCACTCTCTGGGTGAAAAACCTCCCTCTGACATCTCCCCTGAACCTCCCACCCATAACCTTAAAGCCATGACCTCTCGTCTTGAGCATTGGTGCCCTGGGAAGGAGGCGCTGGCTGTCTACTCTATCTATTCCTCTCAATATTTTATATACCTCTATCATGTCTCCTCTCATCCTCCTTTCCAGTGAATAAAGCCCTAGCACCTTAAGCCTCTCCTCATATTCAATACCCTCCAATCCAGGCAGCATCCTGGTAAATCTCCTCTGCACCCTCTCCAATGCCTCCACATCCTTCCTATAATGAGGCGACCAGAACTGAACACAGTACTCTAAGTGTGGTCTAACCAGAGTTTTGTAAAGCTGCATCATAACCTCGCGGCTCTTAAACTCAATCCCGCGACTTGTGAAAGCCAACATCCCATTGGCCTTCTTAACTGCTCTTTCCACCTGTGAGGCAACTTTCAATGAACTGTGAATATGAACCCCCAGATCCCTCTGCTCCTCCACACTGCCAAGTACCTTGCCGTTTACCCTGTACTCTGCCCTGGAGTTTGTCCTTCCAAAGTGTACCACCTCACACTTCTCCAGATTGAACTCCATCTGCCACTTGTCAGCCCAGCTCTGCATCCTATCAATATCCCTCTGTAAGCTCCGACAGCCCTCCACACTATCCACAACACCGCCTATCTTAGTGTCGTCTGCAAACTTACTAACCCAGCCCTCCACCCCCTCATCTAAGTCATCTATAAATATCACAAAAAGTAGAGGTCCCAGAACCGATCCCTGCGGGACACCACTAGTCACTGCCTTCCAATCCGAGGGCACTCCTTCCACCACAACCCTCTGCTTTCTACATGCAAGCCAATTCCTAATCCACACAGCCAAGCCTCCTTGGATCCCTTGGCCTCTGACCTTCTGAAGAAGCCTACCATGAGGAACCTTATCAAATGCCTTACTAAAATCCATGTAAACCACATCCACCACACTGCCCTCATCAATCTTCCTGGTCACCTCCTCAAAGAACTCTATCAGGCTTGTGAGGCAAGATCTTCCCTTCACAAAGCCATGCTGGCTGACCCTAATCAGTCCATGATTCTCTAGGTGTTCATAAATCCTATCCCTTAGAATCCTTTCTAACAGCTTACCCACCACAGACGTGAGACTCACCGGTCTATAATTCCCTGGCCTATCCCTATTACCTTTTTTGAACAAGGGGACCACATTCGCAATCCTCCAATCCTCCGGCACCACCCCCGTAGACAACGAGGACTCAAAGATCCTTACCAGCGGTTCAGCAATCTCCTCCCTAGCCTCTTGAAGCAGCCTGGGGAAAATCCCGTCAGGCCCCAGAGATTTATCTGTCTTAATATTATTTAACAACTTCAACACATCCTCTCTCTTGATATCAACAACCTCGAGAACATTACCCCTACCAGCACTCCCGCATCATCAAGACCCCTCTCCCTGGTGAATACCGAAGAGAAGTACTCATTCAGAACTTCTCCCACTTCTGCCGCCTCCAGGCAAATTCTCCCACCTTTGTCCTTAATCGGACCTACCTTCACCCTAGCCATCCTCCTACCCTTCACGTACTTGAAAAAGGCCTTGGGATTTTCCTTAACCCTACTAGCCAAAGCCTTATCATGTCCCCTTCTAGCTCTCCTCAGCCCTTTCTTAAGTTCCTTCCTCGCTACCCTATATTCCTCACGGGCCCTGTCTGAACCTTGCTGCTTATACCTCACGTATGTTACCTTCTTCTCCCTAACAAGTCGTTCCACCTCTCTCGTCACCCACGGTTCCTTCACCCTGCCATTCCTTCTCTGCCTCACCGGGACATATTTATCCCTAACATCCTGCATAAGATCCCTGAATATCGACCACATCCCCATGGTACATTTTCCTTCAAAAAGGACATCCCAATTTACACTCCCAAGTTCTCTCCTTATAGCCTCATAGTTCGCCCTTCCCCAATTGAAAAACCTCTTGTCCTCTCTGCACCTGTCCCTGTCCATGACAATTTTAAAGGTTATGGAGCAATGGTCACTGTCCCCCAAATGCTCACCCACCAATAGATCCTTCACCTGTCCCGGTTCATTTCCTAAAACTAGATCTAACATGGCATTCCCTCTAGTCGGCCCATCAACATACTGCGTCAGGAATCCCTCCTGGACACATTTAACAAATTCTGTCCCATCTAAACCTTTGGCACTAAGCAGGTTCCAGTCTATATTTGGGAAGTTGAAGTCTCCCATTATAACAACCCTGTTATTTCTGTTTCTCTCCAAACACTGCCTGCCAATCTGCTCCTCTATATCTCTACTGCTACCGGGGGGCCTATAGAATACTCCTAGTAGAGTAACTGCTCCTTTCTTGTTCCTTAACTCCACCCATACGGACTCTAGAGATGATCCTTCTACAACATCCCTCTTTTCCACAGCCGTAACAGTGTCCCTGACCAGTATCGACACCCCTCCACCTCTTCTCCCCCCTTCCCTATCCCTCTTAAAACACCGAAAACCAGGAATATTCAATATCCACTCCTCTCCTGACGTCAGCCACGTCTATGTAATAGCCACGATATCAGAGTCCCCCATACTTATCCAAGCCCTCAGTTCATGCCCCTTATTCCTGACACTTCTTGCATTTAAGTAAACACACTTCAGTCCATCTACCTTACTACTTTTACAGCCTGTATTCTGCTTCTCCTTCCCCAAAGCCTCTCTACCTGTTTGATCTAACTTTTCCCCATTCCCTTCTTCCTCTGACCTACTCCTCCGGTTCCCTTCCCCCTCACAAACTAGTTTAAACCCTCCTGTACCACCTTAGCAAATCTCGCCGCAAGGATATGGGCCCCCTTCTGGTTCGGGTGTAACCCGTCCTCTCTGTACAGGTCCCACCTTCCCGAGAAGAGATCCCAATGATCCAGAAATCTAAAACCCTCCCTCCTGCACCAACTTCTCAGCCACACATTTATCTGCCACCTCCTTCTATTCCTACCTTCACTATCACGTGGCACTGGCAGCAATCCCGAGATTGCTACCCTTGAGGTCCTGTTCCTCAATTTTCTGCCTAGCTCCCTGAACTCACTCTTCAGGACCTCATCCCCCTTCCTACCTATGTCATTGGTGCCAATATGGACCACAACTTCTGGCTGCTCTCCCTCCCACTCAAGAATTCTGTGGACCCGATCAGTGACATCCTGGACCCTGGCACCTGGGAGGCAACATACCATCCGGGATTCATGCTCACTGCCACAGAACCTCCTGTCTGTTTCCCTGACTATCGAGTCTCCTATCACTACCGCATGTCTCTTTCCCACCCTTCCCTTCTGAGCAGCAGTACCAGCCCCAGTGCCAGAGACCTGGTAACTGCAGCTAGGCCCCTGCAGGTCATCCCCCTCAACAGCTTCCAAGGCAGAAAACTTGTTACTGAGGGGAACAGCCTCCGGGGCTCTCTGTCCTGTCTGCCTGCCTGACTTCTTCTTCCTCTTCCCTCCCCTGACCGTCACCATTCTATCTGCCTCCTGAACCACAGATGTACCTACCCTAAGGGGGGTGACTGTCACCTGATGCACCGTGTCTACATAACTCTCTCCCTCCCTTATGCTGCGCAGTTTTTGTAGCTGCGACTCCAGCTCATCAACTCTGAGCCGAAGTTCGTCCAGCCTCAAGCACTTACTGCAGATGTGGCCATCTTGGACCGCAGCAAGGTCCACGAGTTCCCACATCAAACAGCTGCAGCACACCACCATGTCCTCCATCTGACTACCTTTTTTTTCCCTAGTTAGTCCCACCTACAAATCTATAATGACCAAAAGCTAAACCTTGCCTTTACCTACTTACCAGCTACTTGCCCCTTCACGCCGAAGCCCCTTAAGCCAAAGCCCAGAACACTCTGCTGCCACTCGCTCCGCGGCCCGCTCTGACGCTGCCCGATCTATAGGCTGTTTCCTTTTTAAGCAGACTGCGCCGTGCCTGCGCAGTCCAGCCCCCCCTCGACTACTTAAAAAACTTATTAAAAAATCTAAACCTTACACTAAAAACCCTAACAAAAACTAACCCTTACACCCAAAAACCCTAATAAAAGTGATAACCAGAGAAAACACTTAGCTGCTCTGAAGTCCTCCGAACCGTGCTACTGTGCTATCAGTTTGAACTGGCTCCAAAGCATGTGCATACTTCCTTAAATGAAAAAACCAAAACTGTACGCAACACCCCAAGTTTAGTCTTGCCCTGCGCAAGGCTTTTCTATTTTCTCTTTGCAATAAAGGCCAATATTTCCTTTGCCTTCCTTGTTACTTGCTAGTTGCTGTGTTTCATGTACTAGGACATCCACATTCCTCTGCATCACACCATTCTGGAATCTCCCTTCACTTAACAATCTTCTGCTTTTCTACTCAGGCAAACAAAGTTGGGAACCTCGTCTTTCTCCACATTATACTCCAACTATCAAACTATTACCCACTTCCATAGTCAATCCCTTTGCAGATCGTTTGTTAGTAAGTTTGCGGATGACAGCAAAATTGGTGGTTTAGTGGACAGTGAAGGACGTTATCTAAGATCACAGCAGGATCTAGATCAACTGAGAAAATGGGCCAAAGATTGGCAGATGGAATTTAACTCAGACAAGTGTGAAGTGTTGCATTTTGGTAAGTTAAACCAGTTCAGGATTTGCACAGTAAATGGTAGGGTCCTGGAGAGTATTGTAGAACAGAGAGAGCAAGGAAGTTCCCTGAAAGTGGCAATACAGGTAGACAGAGTGGTGAAGAAGGCGGCTGGCATGCTTGCCTTCATCAGTCAGAGCACTGAGTACAATAGGCAATAGGAGCAGAAGTAGACCATTTGGCCCTTCGAGTCTGCACCGCCATTTTGAGATCATGGCTGATCCTCAACAATCAATATCCTGTTCCTGCCTTGTCCCCATATCCCTTGATTCCCCTATCTATAAGAAACCTATCTAGCTCCTTCTTGAAAGTGCCCAGAGAATTGGCCTCCACTGCCCTCTGAGGCAGTGCATTCCACAAATTCACAACCCTCTGGGAGAAGAAGTTTTTCCTCACCTCTGTCCTAAATGGCCTAGCCCTTATTCTTAAATCATGCCCCCTGGTCCTGGACTTCCCCAACATCTGGAACATATTTCCTGTCTCTATCTTGTCCAATCCCTTAATAATCCTGTATGTTTCAATCAGATCCCCTCTCAATCTTCTCAATTCCAGCGTGTACAATCCCAGTCTCTCCAACCTCTCAGCATAAGACAGTCCCGACATCCCCGGAATTAACCTCGTAAACCTACGCTGCACGCCCTCTATAGCCAGGATATCCTTCCTTAACCCTGGAGACCAAAACTGTACACAATACTCCAGGAGTGGTCTCACCAGGGCCCTGTACAAATGCAAAAGAATCTCTCTGCTTTTGTACTCAATTCCCCTTGTAATACAGGCCAACATTCCATTAGCTTTCATCACTGCCTGCTGCACTTGCTCATTCACTTTCAGTGACTGATGAACAAGGACTCCTAGATCCCTTTGTATTTCCCCCTTACCTAACTCCACACCATTCAGATAATAATCCGCCTTCCTGTTCCTGCTCCCAAAGTGGATAACCTTATCCACATTAAACTTCATCTGCCAAGTATTTGCCCACTTACCCAACCTATCCAAATCACCTTGAATTCTCCTAACTTCCTCTACACATGTCGTACTGCCACCCAACTTTGTATCATCAGCAAACTTGCTAATGTTATTCACAATGCCTTCATCTAAATCATCAACATAGATCGTAAACAGCTGCCGTCCCAGCACCGAGCCCTGTGGCACCCCACTAGTCATGGCCTGCCATTCTGAGAAACATCCATTCACCCCTACCCTTTGTTTCCTATCCGCCAACCAGTTTTCTATCCATGTTAATACCCGCCCCCCAATTCCATGAGCCCTAATTTTACCCACCAATCTCCTGTGCGGCACTTGATCAAATGCCTTCTGAAAGTCGAGGTATACAACATCCACTGAATCTCCCTCATCTATTTTCCTGGTTACATCCTCAAAAAACTCCAGTAGATTAGTCAAGCATGATTTGCCCTTGGTAAATCCATGTTGACTCGACCCAATCCTATCATTGCTATCCAAATATGCCGCTATTTCATCCTTAATAATGGACTCTAGCATCTTCCCCACCACAGATGTTAGGCTAACTGGACGATAGTTCCCCGTTTTCTCCCTCCCTCCTTTCTTAAAAAGTGGGATAACATTAGCCATTCTCCAATCCTCAGGAGCTGACCCCGAATCTAAGGAACATCGGAAAATGATCACCAATGCATCCACAATTTCTAGAGCCACCTCCTTTAGTACCCTGGGATGCAGACCATCTGGACCTGGAGATTTGTCAGTCTTCAGCCCCATTAGTCTATCCATCACCATTTCTTTCCTAATGTCAATCCACTTCAGTTCCTCTGTCACCCTCTGCCTTTTGTCCATCCTCACTTCTGGGAGATTTCTTACGTCTTCCCCCGTGAAGACAGATCCAAAGTACTTTTTAAATTCAACTGCCATCTCCCTGTGTCCCGTAATAATTTCACCCGATTCGGTCTTCAAGGGCCCAACATTGTTCCTGACTAACTTCTTTCCCTTCACATACCTAAAAAAGCTTTTGCTATCCTCCTTAATATTCCTGGCTAGCTTGCCTTTGTACCTCATTTTTTCTTCCCGAATTACCTTTTTAGTTAAATTCTGCTGCACCTTAAAAATTTCCCAATCTTCTATCTTCCCACTCAGCTTGGCTCTGCCATACTTCTTCCTTTTTAACACAATGCTATCTCTGACTTCCTTTGTCAGCCACGGTGGCCCCTTTCCCCTCTTTGAGTCTTTCCTTCTCTGGGGAATAAACTGATCCTGCACCTTGTGCATTATTCCCAAGAATACCTGCCATTGCTGTTCCACTGACAATTCTGCTAGGATGCCGCCCAGTCAACTTTAGCCAGCTCCTCCCTCATGGCTCCATAGTCTCCTTTGTTCAACTGCAAAATTGACCCTTCTGATTTGCCCTTTTCCCTCTCCAACTGCAGATAAAAACTTATCATGTTATGGTCACTACCTCCCAATGGCTCCTTTACTTCGAGTTCTCTTATCAGATCCTGCTCATTACAGAGCACTAAATCCAGAATAGCCCTCTCCCTGGTCTGCTCTCGTACCAGCTGCTCCAACAATGCATCCCGGAGGCACTCTATAAACTCCCTTTCCTGGGGTCCAGTACCAGCCTGATTTTCTCAGTCCACTTGCATATTGAAATCCCCCATAACTACTGTGATATTACCCTTGCCACATGCCAACATTAACTCACTATTCAGCTTGCACCCAATATCCATGCCGCCTTTCGGAGGCCTGTAGATAACACCCATTAGGGTCTTTTTGCCCTTACAGTTCCTCAGTTCTATCCACACTGACTCTACTTCTCCTGATTCAATATCCCCCCTTGCAAGGGACTGAATCTCAT
This sequence comes from Pristis pectinata, assembly GCF_009764475.1. Taxonomy (NCBI): domain Eukaryota; kingdom Metazoa; phylum Chordata; class Chondrichthyes; order Rhinopristiformes; family Pristidae; genus Pristis; species Pristis pectinata. Next base: position 34,998,596 of record NC_067405.1, on the reverse strand, counting down.
TCCTCACCAACAGAGCCACCCCACCCCCTCTGCCCACCTTCCTGTCCTTACGATAGCATGTATACCCTTGAAAATTCATTTCCCAGGTCTGATCTCCCTGCAGCCATGTCTCCGTTATCCCAACAACACCGTACTTACCCATTCGTATCTGAGCTTCAAGCTCGCCTACCTTATTCCTGATACTCCGTGCATTCAGATATAGGATTTTTAACCCATTTCTCCTCTCTCCATTTGTATTAATGTTCCAAAATTGTGTAGTTCCTACCTGTCCTCTACCCTCCATCTCGCTATCCTCTCTCTCATTCTGGATCCCCTCCCCCTGCAAATTTAGTTTAAACCCCCCCCCCCGAGCAGCATTAGCAAACCTTCCTGCAAGAATGTCAGTACCCCTCCAGTTCAGATGTAAACCGTCCCGTTGGAACAGATCCCATCTTCCCTGGAACAAATCCAAATTATGCATAAACCTGAAGCCCTCCCTCTCGCACCATCCCCTCAGTCACGTATTAATCTGCCTAATCTTCCTATTCCTCTCCTTACTTGCATGTGGCACAGTTAGCAATCCTGAGATTGTTACCCTGGATGTCCTGCCCCTCAACTTAGCACCTAACTCCCTGAACTCCTTATGCAGGACCTCCTCTCTTTTCCTGCCCATGGCGTTAGTCCCTACATGGATCACAACATGACCTCACAACAAGCGTTGGTCCCTACATGGATCACAACATGACCTCACAACAAGCGTTGGGAGGTCATGTTACAGCTGTACAAGATGATGGTGAGACTACACTTGGAGCATTGTGTGCCGCAGTTCTGGTCGCCTTGCTGTCGGAAGAATGTCATTAGCTGGAAAGGGTGCAGAAAAAATTCCCAAGGATGTTACCAGGACTGGAGGGCTTGTGTTATAAGGAGAAACTGAATAGGCTGAGGCTTTTTCCCTGGAGCATAGGAGATTGAGGGGTGCCTTATAGAGGTATATAAAATCATGAGGGCCATAGATAAGGAGAATGGTCACAGTCTTTTTTCCCTGGCAGGGGAGTCTAAAACTAGAGGGCACAATTTTAAAGGTGAGGGAAAAAATTTAAAGGGGACCTGAGGGGCAACTTTCTCTCAGAGAAGATGGTGGGTATATGGAACGAGCTGCCAGAGGAAGTCATAAAGCTGGGTACAATCGTGTCTAAAGGACACTTAGAAGGTGTATGGATAGGAAGGGTTTAGAGGGATATGGGGCAAATGCAGGCCATGGGACTAGATCAGGTAGACGACTTGCTTGGCATGGACAAGTTGGGTTGAAGGGCCTGTTTCTGTGCTGTATAACTCTATGATTCTTTATGCAAATAAGGAATAACAAAACTAGGTGGCAGTGGAAGCTGTGTAGAAGATGCAAGTAGGCTTAGGGTTAAGTGACTGGGTAAGGAGGCGGCAGATGGAATATAATGTGGAAAAATGTGAGGTCATCATTTTAATAGAAAAAATAGAAAGGCAGATTTTTTCCTTAAATGGTGAGAAATTGAAAAGCATTGGTGTCCCAAGGGTCCTGGATATCCTTATACATGATTCACTGAATGTTAACATGCAGGTTCAGAAAACAACCAAGCAAGCAATGGGTCTTTTGCCCTTTATTGTAAGAGGATTTGTATATAAGAGAACACATACCCAGTTGCAATTACAGACCCCTGGCGAGATTGTCCTTCGAATATTGTGAAAGGCCTGGTCTCCCTTCTTAAGAAATAGTGTATTTGGAAGGGAATGCAATGAAGGTTCACCTGATTGATTCATAGGAAGGAAGGTTGTTATAGGAGGAGAGATTAAATAGACTGAGCTCATACTCTCTGTGTAGGTTAATGGCAAAAGAAGAAAATCAGAGGGGAGTTGATGGGCATGTGTAAGAGAGGTTAAGTGGCAGGAGTACAAGGAAATAAGGGGAAGGGTAATATGACTAATGGAATTGTTCCTCTGGAAGCTGGCTTGGACTTAATGGGCTGAATGGTATCCTTCTGTGTCATGAATGAGTATAAAATGAAATAAGATAAAATATTACCTTCCCATGCCCTGAGCTCTTATCTTGTGCGGTGACTTTTATGGTACACGTTATCAAATGCCTTCTGGAAATCCCAATACACTACATCTACTGGTTCCCCTTTATCTGTCCTGTTCATTGCATCCTCAAAAAATTCTAATAAATGTTTTACCATGATTTCCCTTTCCTAAAACCATGTTGACTCTGCTTCTTGCATTTTAGCTTTCTAAATCTCACAACAGTGTCTCATCTACCTTGTAGAAACCAAACGTAAATTGGGTGACTGCTTTGCTGAGCACTAGTGTTCAGTCCACAGGGCAACCTTGGGCTTCCTCTTATTTATTACTTAAATTTTCCATCCCACTTTATCCTAAACGTGATCTCCTGCAGTGTTACAAGAAAGTCCAATGCAAGCTTGAGGAATAGCATATCATCTACCATCTAGCCTCATTGCAGCCTTCTGGAATTTTTCAATTTTTAATCACCTGCTTTGTGTGCATCAGAACTGGCCATTTATGCTGTAAATTATCTGTGAAATTGGCTCAGCATTTTTTTCCTCTCCATTAGTACACCCTGATTTGCAACACATCATTCTTCTTAATCATCTTCTAACTGCCCCCATTAACAACCTACTCCTACAGCAACCATGGCCTCAACTAATCAAATTTTCCTTTTGTCCTATCCATTCCCCTCTCTACCTTTTCTGTAACTTTTTGTTTTTCAGTTCTGACAAAAGATCTTCAACCTGAAACTCTTTCTCTTTCCACAGATGCTGCCTGACCTGCTGAGTATTTCCTGCATTTCTGTTTTTTTGTTTCAGATTGCCAGGCTGTACTGTTCTTTTTTAATTTTCATAGATTAAGAGAAAAGGGGAAAGTCAAGTAAATGGAGTTAGGTACCAGATCTCATTGAATAGAGAATATGGAGCTAAATAGCCTATTTCTGTTCTTCTCCACTGCTGCTACAGAACTTTTGAATCTGTTACATTTTCGGCTTTATTCCATTACCAGAGTTGACATTCCCCCCCCCCCCCTCCCCCCACTCCATATGTCCACCCAATATAGTAATCTCCACCTACTACTTTGTTAAAAATGAATTCCAGCATTTTCCCAATGACAGATATCAGGTTAACTGGCCTATAGTTTTCTGCCTTTACCCCTCTTTTCTTCATTGAGGATATTACGTTTGCAGTTTTCCAATCTGCTTGGTTCTTTAGAGAATCTGGGGAATTTTAGAAGATCACAGCCAATGCAATTGTTTTTTTACAGCCACTTCTTTTAAGACTCCAGGATGCAGACTCACAGGTTCCAGATACTTGTCAGCCTTTAGTCCATTATTTTGTTTAGGACCATTTCTCTGCATCATCAGTATCATAATTTCTCTTGCCCCTTTTGTTCCAAGATGTTCTTTCTTTTAGTGCCTTCTACTATGAAGACATTTAAATTATTTGTTCTTTATGTCCCCAGACTCCTCCTCCAAGGGCCCAATGTATACCTTAGCTATTACTTTTCTAGTAGCTCCCACTATTTGTTTTCACATTTCTAGTTAACTTACTCTCATTGTCTATTTTCTCCCAATTTATATAATTTAGTCATCATTTGTTGATTTCTTAAAAGTCCCAGACTTCTGGCCTTTTGCTAGTCTTCACAACATCGTATGCTTTGGGGGCAAGCACACCAGTGTAACGGTTAGCATAACGCCATTACAGTGTCAGCGACCCGGGTTCAATTCTGGCTGCTGTCTGTAAGGAGTTTGTATGTTCTCCCCACGACTAGGTGGGTTTCCTCCCACATTCCAAAGATATTTGGGTTAGGAAGTTGTGGGATGTTGGAGCCAGAAGTGTGGCGACACTTGCAGGCTGCCCCAGAACACTCTACTCAAAGATACATTTCACTGTGTGTTTCGATGTACATGTGACTAAAAGATATCTTATCTTATCTTATCTTTTATTTTCAATTTGATCCCATCCTTAATTTCCTTAGTTAGCCGCAGATGGATCGTACAGAACCTGTATTTCTCAGGAGCTCATATTGAATAATGATTGAGGCCTAATCTTTGTAAGATACAGATAGGTTAGATGTTCCAAATTATAAAAGTGCAGAGCTCTCAGAATGGTGCATTCACCTTATGCTACTTGTGTTGTTGCTATTATTATTGTAAATGAAATTTAATGCTGCATCTTTGTTACAGTTAAGTTTGGCACAAGTGTGACATTGCTGAAAAGTGAGTCAATGAGGTCTATTTTAACCCCATGCCGGACAACGGATACCAACCTGGGGTCACTCAGGTTTCCTCTAGTGATATTTAAAAACTTGTTGACTACAAGCTACCAAATTTCTAGAACAACAAAGAAGAACACCATCAAATCCAATCTGAGCTTCAGTCAAAATAGAGGGAATAACCTGCTTCGCCTTTTAAGGAAATAAATAAAAGGAACTTTTAACTGACCAAAAGTAGATCTATAAATGATTTCAATAAGTTTTTCTCACAAAGAGTAAGCGCACAGATGGAATAGATAGATAATGTTGGAAGCAAAGCCCTGGAGTCATTTAAAAAGCAGCTGGAAACAATGAATGGATAACCATATATAAATTCTTTATGGAGAGGTAACATATATAAGATGGCCCAAAAAGTCATCTGCATAAGTATTTACCTCATCTCTGTTCCCCTATAACTATATCCAGGTCTCAGCTGTAGAACAGTGAACAACAAAATTACCAGCACATATTCACATTACAAAGTGAAAATAAATGTGGAACATTTAATTGCAATATTATTATGTTTTCTTTGGATCCAGGAGGACTACTACAGTGCTCAAACAGTTTAGAGTGATTGACAGCTGTTCATTGGCTTTTTTTTATGTGCACTGGTTGAAATGGTTGCATGCTGTAGGGGCTGTGTGCAATGTGATAATGAAAACCATTAATGCTTACTATAGAAAGTTCAGGGGCCTCCATGTGAATACAGATTACAGTACAAATGAACTTGTGTCACATCAGTATAGACTAGAGCAAAAGAATAACTCATTTCAAAATACTGGAATTTACAGTTACAACTAAAGCATTTGAGTTTGGTTTTATGCAAAGATTAGTGCCAAGCTGAAGATTTTTAACCTTCCTGCACTTCTTAAATAAAAAAACTGATGCCATTCAAAGAATATCCTAGTGTTTAAAGATTTAGTAGGGGCATCAAGGTGGAAAAAGTAAAATACAGAAAAAGCTGGAAACACTCAGCAGGCCATGCAGCATTGAAAGAAAGAGAGTTAATATTTCAAGTTAAAGACCCTTTGTGGTGGAAGATTCACTTCCACCATGGAAGCAAATACTAGTGTGCTAGTTGTAGTGAAATCATAACCAGAACATAGCTGCCATATCAACCACATAAAGAAATTCATCCCTCTGTTTTATTTCCAATCTCGAACTAATGTTTAGTGTGGAAATTAACAATCTAATATTAATTATCCAATTTTTTTTATAAAGTATTAAAATTAGATCCTTATGTAGTACACTTTTGGAGCCTTTGACAAGTATTATGTGAATGGCTGTGGTGCAGATTTGCAGAAATGATTTTAAATGGATCTTATTAGCAGGTACTGCAGCTATAATAATAAACACAGTAATAATATTTGTATAAGGAAACCGGATTATATTTGTATTTAGCTGAAGAAAAATGCAAAATCAAATGAATTAATTTCACTTGGATATATATCCACTAGAGGAAATAGGGAGCCATTTAATAATTCTTTTAAGAATGTGTCCTTTGTGTCCTGAAGAAAGGTCTCAACCCAAAACATTGACTGTCCATTTCCCTCCATAGATGCTGCCTGATCTGCTGAGTTCCTCCAGCTTTTTGCGTGTTGTTCCAGATGTCCAGCATCTACAGTTTGTGTCTCCGTAATAATTCTTTGATGGTCCTCCTTGTTCAATACACAACTTGCAAAATTTATAATCCTACATTCTGAAGAACACTGAAAGGAAAATTATGATTGACCAGAGTTAAATAGATTGGCTTATCTTAAAATCAGAAATCTGGTCTGCATTAAAATAATGCCTATCCTAGTAATGCCATCCATTTGGAAACAAGCAGTATAGTTGTGTTTGCCACTAATGGAGCACAAAGCTCCCACGGCATGTTAATTTTGCTGAAGAGGCAATTTTTTTCTATCTAACTGGCAACCTCCACTTTAATTTTCCTTATTGCTTATGACATTGCTGTGCATCGTGGATTTTCAGAAGCATGTGCTGCCCTTTATTGCTTCAAGAAGTTATGTAAGATGCATAGGTCTTTCATTCATGACACAATTCATTTTATTCATTCATGTGGCCTAAAAACCATATATTGAATGCAAGTTTTAACACAATTTCAAAGGCAGAAATTTTGTGTGAGTTATAAGGATTGTTACTAAATTCTGTTTAGATTTCGTACTGGTAACACATATATCACCTTTAGCCAACAGTTTATTTGTAATGAGGCATCTGAAAGTTAATTGTTAAAATTATTTTTCATTTATGGTTTTAACCTAAAATAATGGCATTTAGTTTATGATTCACAGTTTTCACTTTTTCCAGTGACAACGTCAGGTATCTGAAAATGTTGATTAAAATTCTTGTGGTTCTGTTTGCATACAAGTTTCAGGCAGGAGCTCAAAAATGGAAAGATGTTGCTCTTGCAACGCTCCAGTAAAGCACAGCTCTACGAGTCCTTGTGCTGCTTCCCAACTGTGCTCCTACAGATTGTGTCAAAGTTTTCCAATGATACTATGAAAAAATATCTACAGTGCAGAAACTTCATATTTTCTTGTTTTCATGCATGTTCTGTACTGTGCACATTTATCATACAGTTCATCCAGAGTGTTAACTACTAGTACGATAGGCACTGAATGTGTACTTTAGAATTTAATTGAAAAGGATTTTTAAAAAATTAGTATTACAAGGATGTGAAAGTATTAAAGAGGATGTAGAGGAGATTGCCATGACTGGAAAATTATAGTTATGAGGGGAGATTGACTAGGCTAAGATTATTCCCTTTGGAACAAAGGAAACTGTAGAAAGATTTATTTGTTTACAAAATGATGAAAGATCCTGGCAGGGTGAATAAGGAAGGATCTGCTTCCCTTGGCAGAAAGATCAATAACTAGGGAATATAGTTTTAAAGTTAATTAGTGGAAATGTTAGAGGGAGCTGAGGAAGCAATTTTTAATCTGAAGTGTACTGGGGGTCTGGAACTTATTGTCTGAAAGTGTGGTGGAGACAGAAACTGTCGTTATATTTAAAAAGCAGCTGAATGAGAACATAAGAGTCATTACATACAAGGCTCTGGACCAAAAGCTGAAGAACTGAAAGTAACTTGAATATCACCTCCATTTTTGTCTAGCCTGGACACGATAGCCAAATGATATCCTTCTATTATGTAAATTGCTATAATTTATGATTATAGGGTGGCCTATCCACAAGACTCATGCAATGGTATCGTTATTACCTGCAGAGGTGTGTGCAGGAGGGGATGAGGTGCAGCAGGGATTTGCCCCTCTCCCCCACCTCCCAGTAATCAATGAGCACTTTAAAAGTGAGGGATGTATACATTATGTATACAGTATGGGTGTATATAATGTGTCCCTCCAAAAGTGGTCATCTTTTGGACAGGCATGCTAAGCACATATATACCTTTTATAAAAGGTATGTATGTGCTTAGCATGCTCTGCACCAGCCATTGATCACCTTGTTAAGACTGAAGAGTACTTTTCTACAGGAAGGCAGTAACAGAGTGAGATCACCTACTTAATAAGACCTGCAGCCAACCTTAGCATAGGGATACCAATGTCATTCACAGATAAGGTGGCTGTTACCCTCAGTTTTTAGGCCTTTGCCTCTTAAGACATTTACCATCAATTCTGGATTGCCTAACAATTTGCTACTGGTAAATAGGATAAGAGGTGATCTGGGTTACTTCCCCCCACCAAATGATAACTGAAGACATGAGCAGCAAGAGACCCAAGAGATTTAAAAGCTGCAAACTGTATGTGAAGTGTGTAGGCTCCAGGAAGAGACCAGGGATATTGAATCAAACCTATGAACAGCAGCAGAGTGAGTCCAACAGAGATAAAAACTTGGACTTAATCTTAAAGATTTTTGCCTCAATACAAAATGAAATGCTGCCTCTCCTCCCACCCGTCTACTTTGGATATGACCTTGAAAAAAAAAAAAAACCTGAGTCAGGATAAGTAGATTAAGATCTGGCTACAGTTCTTCAGAAAATGAACCACATTTTGGACAGCCCCGAGAGGGATATTCACCAAACAGTGCAGCATTTGATTGAAAGCTGCAGTCTCCAAATCTCAGGCTTATTTAAGCATCCAGTAGGTTGTTTCTTGGAAATAAGAAAGGAAAACTCTCCACTGGAGGGTGGACTTCTGTTTACTCTTAACTCTCTACCCGATTCCAAATCTGATTGACAATGACCTTGGACAGGGTCTTGTAATCTATATTTAATGGTGAGATGGGTCTCCAGTTCCTAATGCATGCCTTCTCCCTCTTCTGCTTGAAGATGAGGGTGATAATGCTGTTCCTCATGAATTCTGACATTTTGCCAGCCAGAAGCATAGTGTTGTATACTTCCAGCAGATTTGGACCCAGCCAGCCCCACAGAGTCAAGTACAAATCAGCTGATAAGCCATCGCTTCCAAGAGTTTTATTCATCTCAAGGGCGCGGATAGGTCCTGTCAGGTCTTCCAGGGTGACTGGCTCTCCAGCTCGCTGTTGTCTAAAACCCCCATGATAGAGGACAGGAGGTTCTGGGAGGCTGTGCTACCTGTAGCCTTTCTGCAGTACAATCTGACATGGAAGTGTGGATCATCCAAAGAGGCCACATGAGTGGCAATGGTGCTTTGTACATAGAATGTACTAACATTACAAATGTTAGTTAATAACACTGTAACTGATAACACTAGGATGCATAGATTGGATGACATTATAAATGTAAAGAGAGTCATGCACTGTTCTTGTATATATTTGTTATGAATAAAGTTTATTTTAGAAACAATAGAATCATTCTACCTGATTCCAAACAATTTTCCTGCACATCTCAGAGGGTTTCCCACTGCCAAAAGAGAACTCAGTTATATAAACAAATAAATGGCAATGCAAATAAAAACTTCTGCCATACCCAAAAAGTTAAAAGGGCAATGGAAACCAAAGGTCGGAAAGGAAGCTCCTGCTACAGTCTTCATCTGTGATTGAGGTAGTAAATGAATGAGGTTGACCTGGAAAGTAGGAAGGCTATGACAATAGAGAATTTCTCTGCAGGGCCATTTTTCATTTACATTTTACATCCAGCCTCCCCTCTGCAACCAAGAATAGAGATATTTTTTGTTGGAACGGAAAATAAAACACAACTTTGGTTGGTCAATTGGCTGCAGTAAAATTACTCCTAGTGTGTAGTGGAACCTTGGGGAAAGTTGAAAGAAAATGCAGTGAGATAAGTGTAAATGGGTGCTTCATGGACAGCACAGACTTGGTGGACTGAAGGACCTCTTTCCATGCTGTATGAGTCTGTGAGCACTATGTCTCTGAACAACAGTTTAGAGAATGACAAGGCTGGTACCATTATAGGATATCGCTTGCATCTTTCATTTTGAGGCAGCAGGAGTCTTGCCAGAGTTGACAATCTAATTGTTCACTTGTTTACAACATTGCAATCAACTATCTAGTAGGTAATTTTAGAGATGCTTGTACTATTAAGTCAATGGTGTGGGCTTTGAGAAGAGTGGGGTGGCAGAGTCTGACAGCATGCTGACCCTGATAGGTTTGATATTAGGCAATACGTTCTTCAGTGTTTAAAGATACTATTTTTATGTATGTAATTTAAGTCTGCAATAAAATGCTCATTTTACATCACACAGTCAAACCAACCAAACCTTGTGAGGATATATATTAAAAGAGTAGCTGAGCCAGACATACCAGGAAAACTAACAAGCTTGCTAGCCCCAAGTAGGCCTGCCAACCTGTGACCAGCCAAACTATAGCCAACTACCATTATCAACAAGAAGTTAACTATCAAACCTTCAGCCACAGGATGCCATCCATTCATCGTCAGGCAACAGGAGTAGAATCAGCCAACCATTCACACTCAAGCCAGGCACCAGTGGCCAGCCTCCTGCCATTTGTCAGCAGTCAGCCAGTATCTGAATGGGTCCAGCAACAAAGCAAGAAGTCGATCAATAGGATGCAGAGCCAAAAGAGGTAGGTTATGAGATGGAGGTCTGGAAAGAAATTGTAAACCAAACAGCAAAGATAAATTGCTACAAAAATTACTAACTGGGTTTGTAGAAAACTGACAGGTGCTCTTCCTAGGTTATCCAAGATTGAAAACATACTGCTCACTTTAGTAGGAAATGCTGGAGAAAACCGTCAGGCTTCAAGCTTCTATCTAAGGCCATATGGGCCTTGGATTTTGAAACATGCCTGAATGAAATGTTTCTCTACTCAAGATTCCAGTCCATCCTGGCACTCAGTGCTTCCCAGATCATGCTGGTTCCCTGTTCTACTCCTGGTCTATATTGGTACTCCCTTCTTCCAAGACCATGCTGGGTACTCTATTGATTCCTGTCCATGCAGGAACCCTACTTTTCCACCTAATGTCCATGCTGAAACCAATGCAAATCCCTCCTCTATCTTCATCCATGCTGGCAAGGTGCCTCTCCCATCCTTCTCTACACATTGGCACAGAGTCTCTCCACAAACCATGCTGACCCTGTGATCTTCCCCTAGTGGCTGACCCCTCACTGTAGCCCACTGTCCTTCGCCTGGATCAAAGCTAATACAATGTTTCCCCAACCACCCCATATAGCTCCCAGCATTTTTCCTTCTTTCCCCATACCCCCAATGAAGTTCTGGGTCAGCTTCCAAAAATTAGAACAAGACCTTGTCAGCGGTGAAAATTAGGAAATACTTCTGCAGATAAAGGATGGGAGGTGATGTTGGGTCAATTGTTGTTTTAATTTCAAGATTGATAACATGTAATGGATAAAGGGAAAAGGTTAATGACATAAGAGCATGTTACCAGAATATCAGGCTTTGGGAATCAGATTTTCTAATGCCTTCCCTGTGACTCTGTTGCATTCCATTTGTTGCTTTGATTAAAGCTGGAGTTTAGAGTTTTCAGCTAAACCATAGTAGTGTGGAATTAAGTGGAATGGAGTGGCTGCTACCTAAAACGCATAGATAGTCAAAGCCAGTTTCAAAGAGATGAGGATACATTTGTTAATAGTGAGTAAATTCCACCTAATTGCTCTCATTCCCTGTAACACCCCCAGTTTCAATTAAAAGGCCTACACCTGAAATCAAATTTGGGGAATGATTACTATTGCTTGGTGTGCAAAGACTACAGGGTCACCAAAGGCTATAAATACGTGCTTAACTTATGTTTGTTGTGTGGAATAAAGGCAGGATAATAACTTGAGCAACGTGCTAATTATAATGGTTGCTGCAAGGAGCCATTTATCCAAGTACTTTTCATTGTCTTCATGCATCATTAGCAACAAGCATTACTTTTAACCAGTCCACATCTCTTAACAGAAAGTTGGTTGGAGTTGTTTTGCAACTGAATCTGGCCCGGTAGAGAAAGAAGACCCGCCAAGGGAAGACCTTCAGATTTTCAGGTGCTATGTTGAAGGTCTTGGAGGTGGAGATAGAAAAGAACAATATATCCAGTGTCATCAGAAGTGGACCTCCCACCACTCCCAGACACACAATGTGATGGAGTTCGGTACAGATAGCTGCTGAAGTTAATTCCAAAAGTGTAGGCCTCAAGCACCTGAACGCAGTGCTGGAAGAAGCTTAATAAACTCATATGAGAGGCATCATCCTATTGTATATCTCACCAATTGTGCCATACTCACTTCATGTACCCACCATTGTTCTCTATTAATTGGGGATCTAACCGTATACATCAATCTAACTATACATCAAATCATTGATTTCCATGTTTATAGCATTGCCTAACTCCTCTACCTCAAACCCTCTTCTGCTTCAAACCTCATCCATGCCTTTGTTAACTTTAGACTGGATTCTTCTTCATAGGTCAAGACTGACTGACCTCCAATGCAGTTCTGTGGATTTTGAGCTGAGTATTTTGAAGAGATGGTGTTGGTGATACTTCTCTAATGCCTTGAGGTGTTTCTACTGGTTATCTGCATCTCCAAAGCACACAAATGAATAGGAACAACTGTTGGTCCATAGGCCATCATCTTGGTGCAGGGATTAAGATCTTGGTCTTCAATAACTCTTTGTCGCACGTACCACCAGACTTAAGGACAGCTTCTACCCCACTGTGATAAGACTATTGAACGGTTCCTTTATACAATGAGATGGACTATGATCTCACGATCTACCTTGTTGTGACCTTGCACCTTATTGCCCTGCACTTTCTCTGTAGCTGTGACACTTTACTCTGTACTGTTACTGTTTTTACCTGTACTACATCAATGCACTTTGTACTGACTCAATGTAACTGCACTGTGTAATGAATTGACCTGTACAATTGGTTTGTAAGACAAGCTTTTCACTGTACCTCGGTACAAGTGACAATAATAAACCAATACCAATACCAACTTCTTTGAACTTACCCCCTCTCACCTTAAATGCATGCCCTCTAGTATTAGACGTTTCGACCCTGGGAAAAAGATCCATCATTAAGGACCCTCACCGTCCGGGACATGCCCTCTTCATGTTACTACCATCAGGGAGGAGGTACAGGTGTCTGAAGACCCACACTCAACATTTCAGGCCTCCACCATCAGAGTTCTGAACAGTCCATGTACCCATGAACACTACCTCGTTATTCCTCTTTTGCACTATTTATTTATTTTTGTAACTTATAGTAATTTTTATGTCTTGCACTGTACTGCTGCTGCAAAACAACAAATTTCATGACACGTCAGTGATAATAAACCTGATTCTGATACCGGCTGTCTACTCTATGTATGTGCCTCATAATCTTATAAACTTCTATCAGAATGGAAAGATCACAGATTGCACGACAGCACATCACAGATGTAGATAGGTAATGAATTGCTGAGGCAGCCAAATCTGAGAAGGATTCTCTATAATACTTCTCAGACGACGGGGCTGATGGCTTTTGTGAAATTGACAAAGGCCAATTATTCCAATCTAATGCAGCCTTGTCGAGCTTGATATTCTGTAAAACCAGCTTGGAGTCGATAAAGTTAACATTTCAGGTCACTATCTAACTTTTCTCAGTTCTGAGGAGAGATTATCAAACTGAATCATTAATTTGTTTTTTCTCTACACAGATGCCACCTACCCTGCTGAATACATGCAACAACGTTTGTGTTATTTTATATAAATGGAAGTTTGAGGAGCACACGTAGCAGCAAGCATATGGCGATGTACAGTAAGCCAGCATATCTTGTGCAGCTTGATTTCATTAGAGGCTTGGTTGTGGGAAGCAAATTTTAGCTTTCAATGAAACAGAAGCTTCTGATGCAAATTTTATATTTGTTTCAGATGAAAATATTGCTGTAATATGATCAGGCATGGTAAGCATTTACAGGCCTGCAGTAAAGTAGCAGATAGTGTTGGATTTGGCAGTAATAAAAGAGTAAGATGCTAAAGATGCTATTTAAAAAAAGTGTGGCACATGTTATTGGTGCAGTTATTTGGCTGAGAAATATATTCTTTAGCTTTATTTTAATAGCTTCTTCCAGAGGGGTTCAACTAATGCATTCAGATCAATGTATTTCTGATGTTTCTGATAGCATACATTCTGTCCTGTCTCACTGCATCTATCCTTCTTGCCAAGGGTTCTCCATAGAAGTAAAACATTCCTGCAGCATGCTTAGTCAAAAACCCTCTATTAATCTAGAAGTTGTAAAAGTTGAAGCATCTTAATTTCTGCTCCAATCAAGGACACTACAGTTTACATTGCCTCTGGAAATCCTAAATTAGAGCCAACACAGCTATTGACCACATACAAATATTTTATTAGTCAGCCTGCTGTGTGACTTGAACTTGCATACAGTCGATAAATCAGGCAATTCCTAGTTATCAGAAGTAAATTGTCACCCGGGTGTCGTCACTGGGAACACAAATTTACAGCCCATATTACTTAAGTAAAAAATAAATAGAAATAACTTCTAACCACTTAATAAATTCCTTATTGTGATCTGAAGAGCAGATTTCAATTATTTAGATAAACAAATGCCTATTTTGCAAAGAGCATCTTGAATGACTTAATGAGGCAAACTAGCAGATGAGTTCAGCTTTACATGTCATGTAACCTAATGCCCAGTAGTGTTTAGTGTTGCTGCCTCACAGTCTCAGGGACCTGGGTTTGATCCTGAGCTCGGGTGCTGTCTTCATGGAGTTCACACATTCTCCCTGTCACCATTTGGGTTTCTGCTGAATGTTCTTTCCTAACTTCCCAAAATGGTGTTGGTTGATCAATTGGCCATTGTAAGTTGTCCATTAATGTAGGTAAGAGGCAAAAGAACCAAAGAGGAGTTGATGGGCATGTGAGACAGAATAAGTTGCAGGAGTATGGGAAATAGGGAGAGTGTGAATGGGACTGAGAGGATTGCTTTGCTGGGAGCTAGCATAGGCCCAATGGGCTGAATGGCCTCCTTCTGTGTCATTACAATTAAGCTAAATGTGATCAATTGAATATAAAAAAAATGCCCACTGAAAGGAAACTGTCATTGATGTGGTAACAACCCATTGTTAAAATTTGTTTGATTATTTTTAACTGTCTGTATAATACTAACTTGTACATTAAACAGCAAATTTTAACCTACTTCTTGAGGGCTTATGGAGTGAGCTGAGCTGAAGAGACCAAGGGGGTTCAAACTCTATCAAAACTGATGCTATATTAAATTGTGTCATTCAGAGTAATCGTGGTTTCCTCAGTGACACCAGCCACTCCAGTACGGAGGCTTAAGTCATCCAAGGTTCCTACTTTGGACTGCTATGCAGTGACAGATGCTGGAAGTATGAATTTGTGAACGTTTGATGTGATAACCTCTATGATAACCCCAAATGGCCATTAATGTCAAGGTCCATAGAAGAATAAAGCTCACTTGGCCAGAAACCAGAAGCTGGGAAGATGGAATGGTGAAAGGTGAAGACAATTGTAAAATGACAGACAACCTCAGTCCCTGCTTTTTGCTTTGCCTTTATTTCAATGGGGCAATAAGCAGAAAGTGCAGGATGCAGTTTGTCAAACAATACCATGCTGAATCAAATCTCCCACTATTTCTCTTAACTCTGCAATTGGTTACAATGCTGTACATCGCCTTATATGGTGCAATATTTAGTTTTTGGTCTTACTGTCCACAGCAGTCCTATCCACTCACAGTTCCATGCTGTGGTAATTGAGTTCTCAAGCTGCTCATTTAATCAATTGCTGTGGTGATGAGGGCTTTTAATTTAATCACCTACACATCACCTTTACTCCAAGTGTCAACTGCTCCTTTTTCAACTTAACTCCTTCCTTCCCATGTCTCAACAGCAAGTAATTAAACACTGCAGAAGAAAGTTAGTGGGGGCCAGAAACTACATTTGGACAGGTTATACATTGCCCAATTAAAATAAAAACTACATTTTTTAATTGATAAATCTGAAACGTGTAGACAATATTTTGAAGCATCACCAAAAACAGATGAAAATAGCAGTGCAGCACTGTCTGTGTTAAATTCTTCTATGGGGGCATTGCTTTACTGACAAATAATGAAATACATCAGATGAACAGGTTTTCTTTTAGTTCAAATATAAGATTTATCAGATTGTTAAGTGCTGTGTTTTTTTATGCTGTCGTGCAAAATGGGAATCTGAAAGCAAAAGTCTCCAGGTTAGCTTTCTCCATTACCACATTATCTTTTCACTGTTTCCAAGGCATCATCAGCAACATTTCTAAAATGGTTATTGAACTGAGTAATCCTCTATCATAACTCTGTTCATCTTAATTAGATACATAAAATAGAAAATTATATTTTGTTAAACTGGTTTAGAAGAGCTGCACTGAAATATTCATTAATGAGAGGGAGCAAAACATTTTTTTCTTTAGGGAATTGATGCATAAAATTTGAAATAAATGATTCAAATGAAATATGCCATTTGGTGTCTATAGCAGTTACTATGAAATCAGTAAATTATGGGTAAGCCATTTAATCTTAATTTACATCAAAAGGAATACTGATTGTTCAGTATATGTGCTTCTGATGACCAAGGCTCTTGGGAACCTG
Source organism: Pristis pectinata (assembly GCF_009764475.1). NCBI lineage: Eukaryota > Metazoa > Chordata > Chondrichthyes > Rhinopristiformes > Pristidae > Pristis > Pristis pectinata. Next base: position 34,982,328 of record NC_067405.1, on the reverse strand, counting down.
CAAGTGAATCAGTCTATCTAACCAATAGTCAAGTAGATGCTTTTGTGACGGTAAAGCATGAGATGTTTTCCTTGAGGATGCATTTGAAGTAAAGCATTCCACTCTATTTTGTCCAAATTTCCTGTGTTATCAGGTATAGGGAATATAGAACATAGAACACTACAGCACAGTACAGGCCCTTTGGCCCACAATGTTGTGCCGAAATTTTATCCTGTTCTAAGATCTATCTAACCCTTCCCTGCCACATAGCTCCCTATTTTTCTATCATTCATGTGTCAGTCTAAGACTCTTTTAAATGTATCTGCCCCCACAACCTCTGTAGGCAGTGCATTCCACCCACCCACCACTCTCTGTGTAAAAAAAACTTACCCCTGACATCCCCCTTAGACCTTCCTCCAATTGCCTTAAAATTATGTCCCCTCGTGTTAGCTATTGTTGCATATATTTTAAAAATTCTGCTTTCTGAAACCTCTGGTTTATCATTCTTAAAGTCTTCTTCCTATATGAGTTGTCACAAAGAATCTTCTCAGCAATTTATTGTTTGTGCTTGAAAATCAAAGTCTGCAGATGCTGGAAATTTGAAATAAAAACTGAATGAAGGGTCTTCGACCTGAAACATTAACTCTGTTTCTCTTTCCACCGATGCTGCCTAATCTGAGTGTGTTTCCAGCATTTTCTGATATTATTATTGTGATCCACAGCTACTTTGAGATTTATGGCTTTATTCACTTTTAATTGTTTCAAAACTGATATTCTTTGATACTTATTAAATTATAAATGCCAGAGGGGAAAGATCTCACCAATACATTGCAAGGACGACAATCTGATGAAATTATTTATTCCTGTAACGTATATACTCTGAGGTAATTTGCTCATAGAAATACATCAGAAGAAAAGCCATAAAGAAGTTTTGTGACGCAATGCAGTTGAGGGTAAGTGATTACACAAGAGTATTATGAAAATATATAGCATCAGTGAATGCAGGTGCAAAAGAAGTTCAGGAGAGTGAGAACTGTCTTACTTACCTGATTTTAATACATGGAAAAGAATTTTAATTGCCTGACCAAGATTGATAAGATAGGTAATTTCTACTTGTATCATTCTCTGTGAAAGTCCGTTGTACCCAATTTCCAGTTCTCCAGCACTTGTAATCCTTCCCTCTCCCAAATATCAGCTCTCGCCACCAGTCACTGCAGTACACCATTCCATATCCCGCTGCTCCTAATGCCACATTTTGATTCAGGATTTTTAGTGAACTAAAGTGTGTGCGGTCTGTCAGTGCAATCTTTGCAATGTAGCACACTAGTCTACTGTTGTTGTGGAGCCCTCACTTGCATTTCCTCCATTTCTAGGAATTCTTCCAGACCTTTGACCTCACCTTTCAACCTACTGGTCTCCACATCCAGCACATCATCCTTTTATCCTTCGTCATTTCTACCAGCTGCAATGGGATCCCATCTCTAGTTATATCTTCCCCTCCCCACCCCTTTCTGCTTTCCACAGGGGCCACTCTCTCTATGACTCCCTCGTTCACTCATCCCTACCCATCCATCCCTCCCTGTCCCCAGCATTTTCCCTGCAACCATAGGAGTTCAACATATGCCCCTACACCTCCTTCCTCACCACCATCCCAGGAACCTAAACAGCCCTTTCAGACGTGGATTCACATGCATCTCCTACAACCTCGTCTTCTGCATGTCATGCTCGCGAGACCAAGGGTAGACCAGGCAACTGTTTTAAGGAACAGCTGCCTCTGTCTGCAATGACCATATTGAGCTCTCAGTTGCATTCCATTTCAATTCTCCTTCCCATTGTCACACTGATCTGTCTGTCACCAGCCTCCTCCACTGCCAGAGTGAGGCCGGACACAAACTAGAACAACATTTCATATTCCTCCTGGGTAGTCTGCAACCCAATAGTATGAACATTAAATTTTCCAGTTTCAGGTAACCTGCACCCCCTGTGTTCCTTTCTCTCTCCTTCTGATCCTCTCACTCCCTTTAATCTAATCACCTCCCCACCCAGCCCATTCTCCTAGATTTTTCCCTCCCCCTACTGGTTCCATCTGCCGATCACTTACACACTTAACCTACTGGGTTTCCTATCTTCTGCCCCATCTTGTTCCATCTGCCTGTCATCCCTCCCTTATCTGGTGGCATTCATTGGCTTCCTTACTTATCAGATTCCAGCATCTGAAGCCTCTTATCACTCTCCAGCCTCTACCTCCAACAATTCCACCCCCCCCCCCCCCCAAACCTGGTTCCATTTGTCCCTTTATTGTCTCTTTCCTTATCTGTCTTCACCCATCACCCACCAGCTGCTGTCTCCAAATTTCACCCCTCCCCCTCCCCTACCTGGTTCCATCTGCCTATCACTCCCTCCTCACCTGGCTCCACCTATCACCAGTAGCCCCTGCTTCACCCCAACCTTTCACCTCTCTATACTATCTACCTTCCTTCTACATTCTCAGCCCTGATGCACGGTCTCGACCTGAAATGTTGGCTGTTCCTCTCACTCCAGAGATTTTGCCTGACCTGCTGAGTTCCTCCAGTAGTTTGTTTTTGCAATAGTGATTTGTTCTGCACTTTCTGCTGTCATAGAACATAGAACACTACAGCACGGTACAGGCCCTTCAGCCCACAATGTTGTGCCGACATTTCATCCTGCTCTAAGATCTATCTAACCCTTCCCTCCCACATAGCCCCCTGTTTTTCTATCAGTCATATCTAAGAGTCTCTTAATTGTCCCTTAATGTATCTGCCTCCACAACCTCTGCAGGCAGTGCGTTCCACGCACCCACCGCTCTCTGTGTGAGAAAAAACTTACCCCTGACACCCCCCTTATACCTTCCTCCAAACACCTTAAAATTATGTCCCCTTGTGTTAGCCATTGTTGCACTGGGAAAAAGTCTTGACTGTCCACTCGATCTATGCCTCTTATCCTTGCTATCACTTCTTTCTCTGCACACTCTGCCACCTGCTAAGCTAGCACAACTTTCTATATTCTCAAGGTACCTCTTTGTCTATCACTAGCGATCACCTTTGAGGAGTAAGATGTGACAGAGCTCACAAAGATGGATCAGTATTAGGGGTGCAGTATGGCTTTAGGATTAGCTCAATAGACTTTGCCCTTACATTCTATTCTTCCTCCTTGAAACATGATGATTGACAAACTGCAATGCCTTCAGAAACTATTCATCTATCTTTCTTTATCCTTTGAACCAAATGCTAATCTTTTTTATTCCCTTTCAAAGGTCGAATTCCTAAACTCCTTACCCAAAAACACCGTGGTCATACTTTCACCTCAGGGACAGCATCTGTTCAAAAAGAAGTAGCTCAGCACTGCTTTCTCAAGGGCATCTAGGGTTGTACAATAAACACTGGCTAATGCCTATATCCCAACAATGGAATAAATAACAAAAAGATTGATAGAGCATCCAGAAGCTGAGAAATTAGAAGCTGCCAAGTTCTAACCCCACTTTACCATGGTTTAGCATACGCTAGTGCTGAGATTGACATAATTCGTGCTTCAGAAGATAGACTAAAAGTTTATTGCCAAATACAAGGATGGCTTAGGAAGCAGCTTGCAGGGTGGGGAACTTGCTTTCTAGTTGTCCTGCAAAGGGGACAGACGAAGTCTTTGTGAATACATTCTACATTAAAACAATACGTTTTATGGATCAACAGCCTTAAGAGCACTGGCGGTCTGTCAGCAAGCAGGCATGGTGGAATGCATGGAGGTGTCTACATCATCTTGTGATGGGCCATTGAGCATGACATTGAGATCACGGCGTCAACAACGGAGGAAGCATTAGCTTTGTGAATATTTCAGGCAGCCCAGCATGCTGCTGGTTGAGGTAAGAGCTTCTCTGGGATCTCGGATTGCTTGGTGACCACTAGGAAAACAAACATTCTGATACTGCTTGTGTCACACGCAGCAGTTTTGAATGTGTCATAACCAGAAACAGGCCACTGTTGGTTTCCTGCATTTCCTACTGTGTTGGATGATGTAGATCAGTGGCTAATATGCAGCTTCCTTTACTCTGCTCCTATGTCACATTGGGTTGGGTCGTGTTTTATTATGATGGCAGTTCCTGCAAAATGTGTTGAAGGTTGGGTGCCGGTGGATCTAATCTCCTGCTCTGTCGTTAGACTCACCACTGCATGCAGTGGTGGCTCTGGAATGTATTGAGCAGAGGGGCTGGATGCACTTCACATCTGGCCCCCCAGCTTTCCCTGAAACAAGCCTCTGAGAATAACAGGCTGCTCTGGGAGCAGAACCACAGTCACCTCTCTGTTTTACGGAAGAGCCAGAGAGTGGAGGTTCCCTGAACACCTGATCCTGCAGGTGCCACAGCAAGTTATGCGTAGCCATGGGATTAGCAGGAGCCAAAAGTGGGCAGTGGGTCAGGTTGAGCATTAACTGGCCCACCCTGTTGAAAGTCACTCACATGTGATGAGACCTGCTTTGCTCTTGACTCGTTCGGGTATGCAGGATTGTGCTGCTATGCTTGAAGTGATTATTGTTACTGCTGCTACTGGACACTCTTCATGATAACCCCAGCAATATTCCCATCTTTTCCAGTACTCTTGCAGCTATTGACATGAGACTACAGCTGACCGAAAGTAACTGCACCTGGTCATCGTAAATATTGATAGGCCCATTACTTAGAAAGTCTGCCTTGTAACTAGATCACCTGGGGCTGTGTTTTCTCAGCACTACGTAATTGAATGTTGGTGTTAGACGTACATCACAGAAACATGGTCATTCTGTACAAAGTGAGCAATTAGAAGAATTCAACCCAGCACTACAGGACACTGTACTCCCTTGTACATGTAAAGTATTTGGTTGGCAAAGCATGCATGGAGTGATGCTATGTGTCATACAACACTCAATTAGAGTATTAGTTGCTGAAACAAGATCATGCTTTCTGTTTTGGAAGCATGATTGTGAACTCATAAAGAAGTATATTTTTATAACACTGCTCAAGGCTACTCAGTCATTTGATGCATTTTTGCAGTATGCTGCACTGCTGCTTTTAAATTGCTTGGAGAATCAAGGGCTGGAAAAACTCTGCTCAGTGACTTTGGGTGAGGTGCACTGTCAATGCATGTGCTTGTGTCTTCTGTGACTGTTCCACTTGATGTGCCACACCAACTATAAAACAGGCATCATGAGCATTTAGGTGGTCACTGATGCTCTTTACTCAAGGAAAAAGGTATATCTTGGAACAGAGACCATCAGACATAAGGGGCACATGGAATTCTGGGAATTGTTTGGCTTCCAAAGACTAAGGGGGTGATAGACTGCAATTAGTGGTGGCTCCCCTTGTAAACCTGGAGTCCTATGTAAATCACGAGGCCTTTCATTTCCTGAATGTCCAAATTGTTTGCAACACTGAGGAGAAGATTTGTAGCCAATGCCACGCATTTGTGAGCTTGCATGATCCTTAGCCTGACTGCTTTTCCGACCATACATCGGGTACTATGTATAGAGGGAAGAAAGGATATTCCTTCTTTCCTTGGATTCTGAGTCAACTTCATGATCAGATGCAAACAGGGTCAAACACTGGCAAATGGGACTAGATTGGATAGGAACCTTGGTTAGCACGGACCAGTTGGGCCAAAGAGCTTGTTTCCGTGCTGTATGGTTCTATGGCTCTATGATCTGGCTGGTGTAGTAGATCACCTTTACAATGATAACCACAGGATCACCAGAAGCCTGCTGGAGACTTCCCTTGCAGTCTGGTGTCTGCACCACCACAGGAGTTTCATATGGTATCATCACCTGCTTCGTGTTACATAATCTTATAATTGGGAAGGTTTAACCTTAGATCAAAGATTCATTCACAACACCCTCAGCAGTTGTGCTTGCAAGCTGCTTGCCATTCTTCATGGGTGCAGGATTGAGTCCAGTTGAATCATTTATTGCAGAGACCTGCAAGGTATGAATCTGTGGTCTTGGCAAATTTATTTAGCTGCATTAAATACCATGACAGAGAAGTCATAGTGTAAACCAGGTTCGCAAAGTGTGATCAAAAAGGAAACAAATTGAAATAAGTTAACGTTTAATGATGGTATGTTACGGTCAGCAGGACTTAGCATTGAATTTAACAGTTTCAATACACTGAAGCTAAGGTTGCATTTGGGGAACAGACTCAAATATTTATAGAAAAATAACATACAACACGAGACACAGGGTCCTGTGGCCTCTGGCATTGACCTGGCCTGGGAACATTGTAGTTTCCCAGGCACTGGTTTAATTGCCAATCTGGAAGGGTTCCTCTTCCTCTTGTTGATATGCATCATTAACATCCCTTCGAGCATATGTATCTTAAGCCTTTCATTGTATCTATCTGTGATTAAAATTATTATTGATTATCTGCCTTTTAACATTTATGAAAAAATAACATTCTGTCAGCTTTTGTCTTTTTTTTTGCTTTCTAAATATCTGTCAAATCGCAGATAATTCACTCTGCAAGGAAGAGTCACAAAGTAACAGCTTCTTGGCAGCAAAAGTAAGCGCAGGCTAACCACCCAAGGAAATGTGACTTCATACATTTCTTCAAAAGATCTAGCAAATATTTGACAGAAGAGTCCAGAAATGGCTTTACTATTTTTTAATGGAGTTAAAATAGTGTTAATGGTCACCCTAACACTGTGAAAACCCCATAAAGACTGAGATCTTTAGTTGTCACAGAAGAGTACTGTTGGATTTTGCCATGTATTTGCTGCACTATATCAGTTTCAGACCATCATAAGAACATTGGAAATCCAAGCAGGACTGGGCCATTCATCCCCCTACACCCATTCCACCATTCAATATGATAATGGTTGATCTTACCTCAGCACTACAATTCCATTAATAACCCTTAATATCCAAAAAATCTATCAATGTTTGTCGTGATTATAATCAACAATTGAGGCTCCATGATCCTCTTCAGTGGAAAATTCCAAAGATTCACAATACAAAAGGGAGGAAATTCCTTCCAATCTCAGTTTTGAATGACTGACCTCTTACTTTGCAATCCAGGTTCCGACAGTGATCCCTAGTTTGTGACATTCAGCCAGCCAGGGCAAACATCCCTGCATCTACCATGTCAAGCCTTCATTGAAGTCACTTATTCTTCTGAGCTCTGGGACCAGTCTGCTTAATCTCTCCTCACTGAACAATCCCCTCACCCACATTGCAGGAATCATTTTGTGTTTCCTCTATTTCAAGGATATCTAGTGTGCAGTGTTGCCCTATTGCAAGTTTTGCAGCTGTCGGCACTTTTCTAGTCAGAGGGGATGTTGCTACCTAATGAAAGCAACAATGATGGGAAGGATTGAGAGAGTGCTCCCAAGGATCAATGGAACCTGGACACACTGATGAGGATCAATGCTTGCATGAGGCATATTTGTGCATGGAGGCCAGAGACACTCGCCAGGCTCGTATTCATGTGCTCCTGACTGTAAGGAGCAATACTATATGTAAGCAGTCAATGAATGCCTGCACTTTGTGGGTGCCTGCAATGCAGCTGAATGTCTATGGCTATTTTGCCTGTTCCCAAGCAGAACTGAAGGAGAAGTAGATGAAGTCTTCTCTTTTTGAGCATGGATCATGGGGGACCTCCCTAATGCAGCAGTGACCAGCGAACCGTGAGTTGTGGCAGAGATCAGCAGCAGCCTGGAATGATCCTGAGGCTAGAAAACTGGGAGTGACAATGAGCTTGTCCTACACAGGCAAAGTCGTCAAGGCATTGAGGTTGCAGGAGATCACAGACCTCAGTGAAAATGCGGAATGCAATTTGAGTGTTGGCCCTTTATGTAGTATGGTTTCAGAAGAAAAGGGTTCATAAACTCGAATTGTTCTGTGATTAAGAGTTTTTCAGACAAGCGAAGTTGAAAATTCACACTGCAGATGAATTTTGGTCTGTGCACTTCTGTTGATATAATTGGGGAGAATTTTACGTAGAAAAATGCTGAAGTACCAGGGGTCATATTGTGAGAGAAAGAGAGAGAGAGAGAGAGAGAGAGAAAGAAAACGGTCTTCAAACTGAGGAAGAAGGGAGAGTGTAATGTTGACAAAAGTATGCTTACTTAAATAAATATTACCTGCAGAATTCTACAGGCATTCAGCATAGAATTCATGGGCTTAATGGCCTCCTATTTTGTAAGGAAATATGGACACATATATGGACTCTTATGAGGAAACCTCTGGAGATCTTGGACTATTAAAGTTTGATATTTACACAACCTAACACGTTTGTACCATGGACTATAACTTGCATGTTACAACAGCATGACCATGTATGCTAATTCTGCAGGCCATAAAGCATCCAAATAGATGTGTGTTAATGTGCCAAAATGCTTGCTGTTGTACAAAGCAAGGAGGACACACTCCACTGTGAAATACTCAGCTGATTACCCACAATAGGATTTGAACCAAGCACCAGTGATAATCTGTGAAAACTAGATAGTGATATGCAGTATATAAAAAAAACACAGAGCACTGACGATTAAGGAATAGTAATAGTGGACAGCATGGCAAAGCAGCAGTTAGTGATTCTACCTTACAGCTGTAGGGACCAGGGTTAGATCCTGACCTTGGGTGCTGTCTGTATGGAGTTTGCATATGCCACTTCTGATTGTTTGGGTGTCTGCTGGGTGGGTGCTCTGGTTTCCTCTCACTTCCTGAAGATGAGCTGGTAGATTAATTGACTACTGTAAATTACCCCATGGTGTAGCTAAGTGGCAAAAAAATCCAAAGGTGAATTAATTTGCAAATGAGAGAGAATATGTTACAGGACTGAAGGGGAATGGAATCGATGAGATTGTTCTGCTGGAAGCTGTCATGGACTTGATGGGCTGAATGGCCTCCTTCTGCACTGTAACGAATAAGTGATTGTGGCTATGAGGACCACGTGTAGAGGAGGAGATCATCAAGGTGGATAACGTGGTCCACATTGAACACTTGACGTCATGTGCATGTCTGGAAGATGGCATGAGTAGAAGGATTGTCTGCTGTTAAAGTTGTAGCCTCAGTAACTCATGCAAAGCGGTGATCCAGGAAAACTACAATCAGCAAGCAAGTTCCAACAGACAGCAGGGCAGTGAAGAAATCAGTTCCACTGTCCATCCAGTGAGCTCTGATTTCTACTAGGGATGAATGTAAGGCTGAAACTGTGACTTGCCTTGCCTTGTGAGAAATTTTAACATATTGCACCCCAAGCCACCTGCCCATACAATCAAAGCCAGTGATAGGAATGTGGCAGTTAAAATGCCAATTAATTTTGGAGGTAATCAAAGGGAGTCCCACACCACCAGGTTCAAGAACAGCTACTTCCCTTCAACCATTCAGTTCTTGAACCAACCAGCAAAACCCCAATCACTACAGTTTAGCAACACTATGACCACTTTGATCACTTTGCACTAAAATGGACTCTGTTTTTCTTGTTCTAACTGTGTTCTTTCTTGTAAAAATTATGTATAATTTATGTTGTTCTTGTGAATGCTGCTTATATGATGCTATGTGCCTGTAATGCTGCTGCAAGTAAGTTTTTCATTGCACCTCTGCATACATGTACTTGTGCATATGACAATAAACTCGACTTTGACTTTGGAACTAGGGTGGGGCAAATGATCACATTATTCACTGCGATAAGCCTAATTCAGTTAATTTGTTGTGACTCCATTTTAACACCATTTTCTACAAGTGATCTTATATGGAAGGACTACATCCAATTTTATGAGGCACTTCTGGCAGTGAAATATTATTGCACATAAGGCCCAAGGTGTTGAGTGTGATAGAAAAAGTTTTGCACATTTTATGCAAAGAATAACCTTTCCTGTTACTGCCTGCTGCCAGATATAAGAACAGTGTCTCTAAGTACAGCAACAGGGAGGTGGATGGTGCAGAAGAGGGAGGAGTGTGAGAGTGGGGTGAACAACAGAGACATTTTGTAATAAAAACCCAATCCCTCAGATTCTACAGCAGCAGAGTCAGTTTCCATTAACACCCAGCTCTCCAGTTAAGGCCTACTTCACTGTGAGTGACCACGAAGGAATGTTATGCAAATAGCTTCAAACTGTGTGTTGCTTGCTATTTAATGAAACTACAGATGCTTGATGGTCTCAATGAATATGCATGTTATGTGCCAAGTGAAGCCAGGTTGAATTTGTGAACGTATGCTCTACATATGTTTCTGATAAAATTCACTCACATAATATGCAAACACATCAAGCTATGCTGCAAGATTTCTGGTTCAATGTTTCACATTATGATTAAATACCTGGGAGCAACACACAGGAAATCTGCCCTCCTCGTGTTTCCCATGCATGCACGGTGCTCTGTGAGTTGCAGGGAGACTAAAACAATACCTGACAGAAGCAGCAAACAAGGTGACCATCAGCTTCTTTCTGTTTGTGGTGAGAAGAAGAGAAGAACGGTGAGAGAAGATGGCAGAGCTGGACCTAGAAATTCCTTTGCACAACTCTGATTAAGAATGGTGAAGCCCGATCTACCATCTGGAACTACCTGTCCTGAATGCAGAAGAACTTTCAGAGCCAAGATTGGACTCATAAGCCACTTGAGAGCCCATAAATAGATCAATGGAACGAAGACCATCATCCTCGACCTCGAGGGATAGCCACGACAACGATATTGAAAATCAACTGAATCCAGAGTAGAACAATATTGCTCTCATTTCTGAGTATCTTGGCACCCCCCTTGGGAAATACAACTCCTGACTTTTTGCAGGACTTTTATTTTCCTTAATTCTTCCCCAGTTTAAAACCCCCCAAATGACATTAACATTAGTGTGACATGCAAAATTTGTTTCCCATGTGATTCTCTTTCTCATTGATCTGAAAAATGTAAGTTCTTCTTTAATCTAGAATAACTCTAGTTAACCTATTCTGTTCTGCTGAAACAGTGCTACTTAAATGACTGATACACAAATGGGCTCTCTGTCCTCACTGAGGTCAGTGACCTCCTGTGACCTCAAACACAGCCTCACAAGTGTGCTTGAGCTGCTTTGCCTGTGGTGATCAAGGTTCTGGTAGCTCACAGCTTTCTAGCCTCAGGATCAAGGCAGACTGCTGTTGTTGACCTCCATCTCATCTCACGGTTTGTTCCTCATTGCTCCATGGGGGACGTCCCCAAACTCTATAATCAAGGAGAAAATTTCATCTGAAATTCAATAAAGACTGCAGATGCTGGAACTGTGAAACAAAACCAGAAAATGCTTGAAACACTCAGCAGATCAGGCAGCACCTGTGGAAAGAGAAACACAGAAATAACATTTTAGGTCAGAGACCCTTTGTCAGAACTGGGAGAGATAAAAGGAGTAATTTTAAATTGCAGTGAATGTGATGGGAGGTATGAAAAAGACAAAGGGAGTATCTCTACTAATATGAGAACAGGTTTGAATAGTCCTGTGATCTTAGGGAGGTCAGAATTATAAAGGGTGGAACATGAGTTGAAATCCAAGTGGGCCTCACAGGTGGATAGAGCAGTTAAGAAGGCCTATGGGATGTTAGCTTTCATAAGTCGTGGGATTGAGTTTAAGAGCCGCGAAGTGATGATGCAGCTTTACAAAACTCTAGTTAGACCGCACTTAGAGTACTGTGTTCAGTTTTGGTCGCCGCATTATAGCAAGGATGTGGAGGCATTGGAGAGGGTGCAGAGGAGATTTACCAGGATGCTGCCTGGATTAGAGCGTATGGAATATGAGGAGAGGCTTAAGGTGCTAGGGCTTTATCCACTGGAAAGGAGGAGGATGAGAGGAGACATGATAGAGGTGTATAAAATATTGAGAGGAATAGATAGAGTAGACAGCCAGCGCCTCCTTCCCAGGGCACCAATGCTCAAGACGAGAGGGCATGGCTTTAATGTTATGGGTGGGAGGTTCAGAGGAGATGTCAGGGGGAGGTTTTTCACCCAGAGAGTGGTTGGTGCATGGAATGCACTACCTGGGGTGGTGGTGGAGGCAGATACATTGGACAGGTTCAAGAGTTTGTTGGATAGGCACATGGAGGAATGTGAGATAGAGGGATATGCGGGAGGAAAGGTTTAGATAGTGTGAGGGTGGTTTGATGGACGGCACAACATGGTGGACCGAAGGGCCTGTTTTGTGCTGTATGGTTCTATGGTTCTATGGTTCTATGGTGAGTTGGAGCAAGAGACACTTACTAAGGAAGGAGATATGGCTGTGGAAGCGAGTTTTGGTCAAAACCTTATTGAACAATGGAAGGGAAAGAGAATCAATTGAGGGTGAACAAGGCAAAAGAGACAGATAGAAATCCCAAGGGAGAGCAGAGGCGAACTTTTTCAAGGTTAGCATTTTAAAGATTCCTAGATCATCGATGGGTTCATTTTGAACATACCTGTGTTCCTGGGTGCGTCTGTTTTTGGCAATCTGTGATCCCAATATCATCCTTGACACTTTCTCTGCTTTTCGGCCTACCACAGCAGGCAGAGCATTTGCCTATATTGCAGGCTCCCCTAAAGTACAGGCACTCATAGACTCTACTTGCAACCTTAAATAGACCTTTCTGGCAACCTTCTTCCGGAAGGACCTGGCTTTAGCCCTGGAGGACCTCTGTTGTGCTAAAACACACTGGAAACATGTTCTTTCTGCACTGGTTTTCATCAACCTGTCTATATTCCTCTGGCCTCCTGTGAGGATCTCCCTCTGCAGAGATGACATCTACAAAGCTAAATGACAACAACTTTGAGAACGTATAACAGGTCAATAGAGAATGGCTCTGAAGATGACTGTGTCAGTTTCAATATGGCATTACCAAGACATATCCAACTATGCTGTTCTGTGAACCTCACACTTATAGATCCTGATTTTTAAGTGATTTCCACAGATAGTGTTAGAGTCTTAAAGTTGTCTTAAAGTTATTAAAAAGTAGTAAAGCAATTTCTAGCCCCTTAGAGTTCACCAAAAAATGCTCTGGCAATTTTTATAAATTGTTGCACATATGAGGTTAAACCCACAGAGTTCCCAGATTTATCAGCAATGATCCTAATTGAACTATGTATCTTGTCCGCAGTTTCCAATGATGAACAGACCATACTTACATTAACACTCTGAGCTCTTCTACTGCATCTTGTCTGTTCAGTAAGAGTAATACACAGTAGTAGTCCTGATGAAGGGTCTCGGCACGAAACGTCGACTGTTTATTTCCCTCTGCCTGACCTGCTGAGTTCCTCCAGCACTTTTTGTGTATTGCTCCAGATACATCTAGCATCAGCAAAATTTCTTGTGTCTCTGCTCAGTAAGAGTATAAAGGGCTTAGACACAAAGTAAGATAAGGTACAGACCAACTATTACCTGCTTGTATGGTGGAATATGGTCAAATGGCTGAAGACTCTAATCCTATTCCTACTGCCTACAACTTTCTTTAGAGTAGCTATTCTTGGATAAGCGATAATTTCAACTTACTAAACTTCAGGAAGGATAAATGAAGAATAAAACCTTCATTTCTGGGCCCTGTCACAAGCCTCAAATCCTTAACGTTTTACCCTATCCAGTCATGTCTTAGGCTGATCTGGACAATCCATAATATTGGAATCTTACTTAGGCTCAAGCAGAGATTCTCTCCTCCATCACAAAGACTGCCCCTTTGTAACAACACAAGCCTTCTCTCTGACTTCAGCTCGTTTGCTGCTGGAACCCTCAGCCCTGCTACTTTTAGCCCCAGATACAACATTGCTCTCCTGCCTACACTCCCATCTTCCTTTTCAGATCTCACAACACTTTTCTGCCCAGAGCTAACCAGACACCAAGTCATACTAAATTATTCCTTCACTCTTTCTCAATTTAAATTGGCCACTGTCCCCATGGCACCACTTTCCCTACACCCAAACCATGACTCAAAGAATTCTAATTCTCATGCATAACTTCCTTCATGGCCTTATTTCTCCTCACATCTGTAAGCTTTCCCAGAACATACATCCCCTGAGTTTTCTATTCCTCTGACACTTGTCTTTTGTACATTTCTTATTCCTTTTGCTTCATCGTTTGCTGCCTAGAATTTCCTTTACTAATGCTCCCACCATGCTTCCCTCCTTTAGGACCTTCTTTAAAATTTACTTCTGACCTAGCCTTTGCTCACTTACAGTATCTCCTTGTTTGGCCCAGCAGTCACTTCTGTAAAGCTTTTTGAGATAATGTTATGCTGAAAGCATTTAAGATGCTGGTGAAATATGAAATATCTTTGTAAAAGTGGGATAAATTCTAAGAAAGAAATAATTGACTGAAACATGCTGAAGTCAAATCTGAAACAAAGCTTCAAAACAAAGTCTCTTCCCCTCTGCAGAATGGACTATTTTCATATGTTCATAAAGCTTTTTGTGAGCCAAATAAATATTTCTTCCCAGCAAAATAACATTGACAATGGAGTTGCAGACTGTAATGGCCTTTTGGCAGCTACCAGTATCTAGAATTACTTCTGTTTTGTAGTTGTCATGTGAGAAACTTCCATCTTTCAAATATCTAAACCAAACTGCTTTTACTGATGTTTCCAGCTATGCCTAGTGCTTCTGGCAATTAAATATTTAATGCTTTAAAATCACTTGTGGTGGGTGGATGTGGCGGAGACTTGTAAAACAAAAACAATGTGAGGGAGCAATAGATGTTTGGATATAAAGAAAATCAAGGGATTAGTGTAGGAATGGGGCACTGAGTTGGAAGGTCAACCATGGTATCGATGAATTTCTGAGCAGGCTTGAAAGGCCAGATGGCCTATTTCTGCTCCTACTCTGGTAGAGCAAGTGCAAGGGGCTAAATGGCCTACTCTAGCTTATCCTTCCTATTTCTTATTTTTTGTCCTTTTTAGATGCAGTTTAACTTCTGCATTGTTGCTTTTTTCCCCCGATTACAAGCCTTTTGCCATTGTTTATAAAGCCTTGTCACACTGATTTCTAACCTGCTAACAATCTTTCATACGAGGAGATATTGTGTAGGCTAGGCCTATTTTCTCCAGAGTTTTGAAGGATGAGAACAAACCTTATTGAAATGCATAAGATTCTTAGAGGGTTTCACAGAATGGATGTGGAGAGGATGTCTTCCCTGGTTAAGCAGTCTATAACTAGCCGTCACAATCCCAAAATTGTGATAGGCCATTTAGGACTGAAATTGAGGAGAAATTTCTCCACTCAAGAGGGTGAATTTCTTTACCTCGAGAGGGCGTGGAGGGTCAATTATTGAATGTGTTCAAAAACAATCAGTAGGTTTGAGGGCATTAAAGAAATCAAAGCACATGGGAATAGGGCATTAAATGAAGCTTGAGGTAAAGGATTCGCTATCGGAGAGCATGCTTGGGGAACCAAAAGGCCTAATTCTTCTTCTATTTCTTATTTTCTTTTTACCATTGTCATAATAGCTATATTATAGATATAGGTGTACTCGTAAGTTTGCCTTTGAGTCTGGAGTATTATAGGCAGTGGGCAAAAAAGATAAAAATAGAGTAGAAACAGCTGGGACAAGTGAAGAGGGAAATTATGCATGGTCTCAGAGAGCATTTATCCCACTTAACTTACTGTGGAGTATCATGTCAACCACCTTCACTTTACCAGGGAGGCTATCATTGAATAATGTTACCTGCAGTTGTCACAATTAAAGCCTCAGATCACAGCATAAGTGCTGCCTTTGATTATCAAGATCGTTATAATTGCAGGCCTGAAAGTAGTTTAATGTTCCACACAGATATATTTGGTTGTGGCTAGGTGTCAAAAGTAGGAACAGCTCTTCCAGGAGAATTGTTGAAAATCATTTGTAGAGGTTCTTGGTAGTAGAAATGCTGCTTTAATTACCCTACAGCATTGCTGTCAGTGTCGACATTTCCAATATAAAAGGGAGAAGTGAGTGTCTGCAAATTATTATTTCTTTTGAAGAAATCAGAGATGGATGAGTCTGTGTTTTATTGGCCTCAGAGCTCACACAAATGGAACCACAAATATTTCAGACTTTGGCTCCAATTTAAGGTTATGACTCTTTCTTCTGAAAAGTTACACAATTTTGCTGCAATCCAAGAAGTCATCCTTAAAGAATTTCAATTCTTACGTTAAATGGAAAAAAAAAATCAGAAGGTGGTACAAGTGGAACAAATGACTGAAACACTTTTGCTGGAAACAATTTTCCAGTCAGGCTTTCTAAAATTGTTGTAATTTCCAAGCAATGTTGACTGTTCAACCTTCTTTTTCTTTTGACTAGATATGATATAATATTTTAAGTTATTATTATATATAATATAAACTGCATTCCTGGTGACTGATGCAGTCACAATGACAACATGTTTGTTACCTTTGAATTAATGAGTGAAAATGACTAACTACTTTTTGGTGTAGTGTATAGTATTTATATTGTGTAGGTTTGTCACACTTTTTAAATTGATCAATTTGAAGGTACATGAAATTTAAGAATAAGATTTACAACAAGGAAACGGAACATTTGGCCTAATAGTTCTACACCAGGGTTAAGTATGACATGTGCCCTCCTCCCTTTCTCTCTATAACTCCCACAACAATTTTTTCTGCTTTAATAAAGCAGAAAAATCTGGATATATTCGGCAGATCACACAGCAACTGTGGAAAGGAAAACAGAGCTCACATTTCAGGCCAATGATCTTTCACTAGAATTGATTCTTTTCTTTCTCACCTCGTTTCCTCCTATGTATCCAAACTAATGGTCTCAACTATTTATTGTGGTCGTGAGTTCCACATTCTAATTGCCCTCTGGATCTCTTCTATAGTTATGGTCTTTGGTTCTAGCCTCGCCTGCAAGTAGATACGTCCTCTGTATTTCTGTGATATCAAACTTGGTCAGACATCCAGGAGTCACCCTTCAGTTTTTTCTGTTATCAGACACTCATTAAAAATTATGGTACTGAAGAGGCTCACAGCAGGAAATATGGTTCAGGTCCACTGTGTCTGAAGAATCACTATTGATCCCATTACTACTTCCAAGCTCTTGGCCTGTAGTCTTGCAGATCACAGCACATCAAGCACTCATCCAGATAGGATTTCAATATTGTTAGGTTTTCTGCTTCTACTGCCCCTTCAGATGTTATGATCCAGACCCCCAGAACCCATGGTAAAATATAAAAAAAATGTTGGAAACACTCCGCTGATCAGACAGCATCCGTGGAGAGAGAAACAGAGTGAACATTTACCATGCACCACAGCCCTCAGGACTCCAGTCTGTATCGGAACTGAGTGGTTCTGATAAAAGTTTGTTGAACTGAAACACTTCTCTCTGCTGTGGGCAACATGAAATAGCAGAGTAGCCTTCTGCATTCCTCAAAGTCATCCTAACCCCCACGTATCATTCAGTTTCCTTGGTCTTCACCTATCAAGACCCTTCTTTATTCTCTGCATCTTCCCCCTTTTCTGCAGCTTAAAAGATGTTTGATTTCTAATCTTTATCAGTCCTGATTGAAAAGTCAATGTTCTCAGACATTGATCCTGTTTTTCTCTCTCTATTGATGTCGCCCGACATGCTGAGCTTTTCCAGTATTATCTTTTTATTTCAAATTTCCAGTATCTGAAGTTTTATTGCTTTTGAATTGTGAAATGAACTTCACATTTGTTCCTAATGGCTTTTGCTGCTGTGTTGGCTTTTGTCTCAAACTTGGCAAAGTGAGGAATTTTAGAGTGAAAAGGAAAGAGATTATGCTTTACTAACTCATTATGTCAAACTCTGCTTTTTTTCAACAGGCATATAATAATTGTTAGAGACAAATATTGGCCAATGTTGTATTGAGAATATCTCTGACATTGAATTAATATGTTCAAATGGCCTGAATGCCAATGTAAATGGTCCAGAAAAATATGAATGCCAAGATTGTTTAGTTGAAATGCAATACAAGAGCTAACAGGATAGAAGTTTTGGAACACTCCCACTTTTGAGGTTTTCAATATCATTCATTCACCGCTGGACATGTTGTCTTCAGCATAGTGCTCATTTGCTGCCTGCCACCAGACAGCTCCAGAGAGTAAAAATACATCTCTAGTGGAGTAACATATTTAATTATATTGCAAACAGCAGTTGAGTTTGTGCTTCTGAGAAGAGTCAGAAGCCACATCTGCAGAAGATACCCTCATCTCCAAGCAGCCATGTGCAGGGTAAAAGGGCGACATGAAGGCATCATGACAACAGTCACATCCCTGCATGAGGCACTGATAATCATCACGGTCGGAAGAACAGTCATAAGAGCATTGTACTTGCTGTTCACTAAAGTGCCAACCATGTCCTTATATTTGGGAATCCTGGGCACCACCCTGCTATTCCCACTTATGCTTTGGGTAAGTGATAAAATTGTTGCCGCCTGTTACCTACTGAATGAAAGCATACACTGCAGACTGAATCTGTTGTAGCTAGGAATGAACTGTTCATAAATAAATCAGGATTGCAGTCAATTTCACTGCAATTGGCTGAAGATTTTGCTGCAAGCAAGGTCATAAATCTGTTGCAAACTACCTGAAGGAGTACAGTCCCTGCACTGTTCTTATGACAAGTACATCACCTATAAGCACTCTCTCATTTGCTCTCCCTGCAGCTCTCCCTCCAACCTGCCTTCTTTTCCACAAGCTACACTTGAGAATCCTAAAATGAACCCCATCATGGCAAAATAAATCTCCAGAAGCCACTTATCATTGACAACATGGTGAGACTACCGGCAGTTGTCAATGATCTCACCCAGCTCACCAGAATAAAGGATTCTAGTTTTGGAGTGCAGCATCCTGGCAGCTGAGTCTTGTGGAGTGGTTAGGTTAGGCTGTGTAAAAGCCCAGTGTTGGGTGGATATAATTGGTTGTAACAGATGTCAATCAGAAGGAGTTGGGACAGGAGGTAAATGAGAAAAAGATAACAGTGTGATCAGGAGAAGAAGGGATGAATTCAGAAAGGAAGGAGGTCATGTGTTACACTATTTGTTTCATCAATTGAACAGTAAACATTGCCTGGATAGAACTTGAAAGGATAATATGGAAGGGGAGATTTGTAAACTGAATTTGCAGGTCTTCCTTTCCATTGAATCTAGTACTATTAGGGGTTTGTGAAGCTCAATTGCACTATCTGTATTCCGCACAAGGAATGCTTGATATTACTGACAATAAAGACAAAATTTCGCTTCAGAGGTTAGTTAATAGCCAACATTATTGATGTGTCTGCAGTTGTACATAGGCTCAGCCAAGCAAGAGCAACAGGCCCTGGGGACAATAGTGAACCAAATGGGCTTTATCGACAATCAGGTAGTTTCACAGTCATTATTATTGATGTTAATTTGAAATTTATTTTATTATTCAAATATAAATTTCAAGCTGGGATTTCAGCTACATGTCTTTCCCAGGTTATGATTGCCCAACTTATGGACAGCTCCTACGTACAAAATAGTGTTTGGGAGACAGGTGGAAAAGATGGAGATGGATTTGTTGGCTGCGGTGCGGCTGCAGACATCTTTTGCCAGGTGGGAAGGAGGCCTTCCTTCGTGCATTCTCTCCCCACCCCCGAGCCACGACTATCAGGGGCTGGGTTGAGCTGAGCAGAGCTGGGAGTGCTGAGCAGACTTGCTCACTCAACAAACGACCTGCTGGAGGAACTCAGCGGGTCGAGCAGCATCTGTGGGAGGAAAGGAATTGTCGACGTTTCAGGTTGAAACCCTGCACCAATCAAGGTTTCAACCAGAAACGTCGACAATTCCTTTCCTCCCACAGATGCTGCTCGACCCACTGAGTTCCTCCAGTAGGTTGCTTGTTGCTCCAGATTCCTGCTTCTGCAGTTTGTTTTTTCTCATCTCAGACTCGCTCACTCAGCGAGTCAGTGAGGCCAGCTGACAGCCACCCTTCCCTCGCCTGCTCAGTCTCCCATCACTGCTGTTTCTGTTTAGTTTCAACATGAGCGTTTCAGGTACAAACAGTTCTCAGGAACAGAACGCTGTTGTAACCCGGGGAGGACCTGTAGTGTCTTTGGATCAATATTACAGGTCATTAGATACTGGTCCACCGACCACAATCTGACTCTGACCTCACGATCTACCTTGTGACCTTGCACTTTATTGTCTGCCTGCACCGCACTTTCTCTGTAGCTTTGACACTTTACTCTGTACTGTTATTGTTTTTACCTGCGCTACCTCAATGCGCTCTGTATTATCTCAATGTAACTGCGGTGTGTAAAGAAATTACCTGTACGATCGGTATGCAAGACAAGTTTTTCACTGTACCTTGGTACAAGTTACAATAATAAATCAATATCAATACCAATACCTAACCACCATACCACTGTATTCCCATCCCTGCTCTTGGTCTTCTTCAAGTAAATTATCTGTTCATATAATTGCAAATGCGACATTTGGATAGTTAGACTATCTATGCTCCTTATAATTTTATAAACCTCCATAAGGCTATGCCTCAGCGTCCTATGTTCCAGTAAGAATAAGCCCAGTCTATCCAATTTTTCCTTATAATTGTAGCCTTCCATTCCAGGCAACATCCTGGTGAAGAGAAAAAAGAAAGGTAGGCTAGGAAAGGGAATAAAAGAAGAGGCATGGCGATGGGGGGGGGGTGCAGTTTGGTTTATTTAAAGTAGGAGAATTCTCTTTTTTTGTACCTTTCCTTTCCCCATGGGGTGCCTGCATCCATAACTGTGACCCATCCCCCGGTGGATCTGCTCTCCCCTCCTCCCCCGCATCTGCCTATCACTATCTCCTACCTGAACCTACCTATCACCAGCTTGTGCCCACCCCGCCTCTCCTTTTTTGTCCACCTATCACTGCTCTGTTTCTTCACCCCCCCCCCCACTATGTACTGGGCTTCCCCTTTTCCTATCTTCAGTCCTGAAGAAGGGTCCAGACCTGAAACGTTGACCTTCTGTTTTTCTCCACGGATGCTGCCTGGCCTGCTGATTTCCTACACCATCTTGTTACTTTTTTCATCTAGATTCCAGCATCTGCAGTCCTTTGTTTCTCTAGAATCCTGGTGACGCTCTTCTGCACTCTCTCCAATGCTACCACACCCTTCTTATAGTGTGGTGACCAGAAATGTACACAATACTCAAGTGTGGCCTAATCAATGTTTTGTACAACTGCAACATAATGTTCCAACTCTTATACCCAATGTCTCGGCTTATGAAGGCAAGCACATCAAATGCCTTCTTCACCTCCCTGTCTACTACTGTTACCACTTTCAGGGAGCTGTGGACTTGCACCCCAAAGTCTTTCTATACATCAATGCTTCTAAGACCCCTACCATTTACTCTATATGTCCTACCAGAATTTGACTTCCAGAAGTGCATTACCGCACACTTGTCTGGATTAAATTCTATCTGCCACTGATCTGCCCAATTTTCCAGCTGATCTATGTCCCACTGTATCTGTGGTCAACCTGCTTCGCTACCCAAGACTCCCATCAATTTTCATATCATCTGCTAGCTTACTAATCATTGCTGTGGTTCAAAGGTGTCTTTTGCTATGTAAAAAACATCTGTAATGAGTAAAGGATGTTTTCAAATATGTAGAGTAAGAATTGGAATAGTACTCTAAAGGGATGTATAGTCTAAAGGTTAACTTACTATACAAGTTATTCCCATGAGTTAACAAAATGTAGTATAATCATTTAAATCATTTAAATAATTAGCTTAAAATTAAGAATATGTAAAATGAACTCAAAAACAATTTAAAGGCACTCTAAGAGGGAGAAAGAAAGAAAAAAATAGCTGTTTTAATACAATTGTTATATTTTTCACCAGATGGAAAAGTGGATTTATTTTAGCAACATAGAATTAAAGATTGCTTCATTTTTCAGAGATCACATGTGCCTTTAAGTACACTAATCTTAGATGTCTGTGGTCTGTGGCCTCCCTCCCTCTCTACAGACTTTGCAAATTATGACTATTAATTGATTGAAAATATTTATTTTCTACAATTTTGTCAGTGTTCTTCACAGTTCAGTTGTACTTTTTCGAAGCTCATTTCACAATTTAGATGGAGATTCAGAAATTACAAATGGAAGTCATTCAGCTCATTGTGCATATGTTAGGTATTTGAAAGAGCTTTCTAGTCATACCATCCCGCTGCCACTTCCCCATACCACTGCACACAAATATTTAGCCAATTCCTTTTGGAATACTATTATTAAGTTGCCTTCTACAACTACTTTGTTCCAAGTCTTAACAAATCTCTGCATAAAAATATACTCCATTTTCCTCTGATTCTTTTACCAATGGCTTGAAGTCTTGTGCTCTCGTTACCAGCTCTTCTGCTGTGGGAAACAGTTTCTCTTCATGATTTTGAATGTCTCCATCACTTCTCCCCTTAGCCTCTGCTGCACTAGAGACATAAACACAATTGTAAGATGTGTTAACATAAAACCAGCCACTGCTGATCTGTTGAAATCCTGAAATCAAGTTCTTTATAAAATTCTGCTGGAAATAGCATGTCGTTTCTGAGCATAACTGTATAATGTAATTTTCATTTCTGAAGAATGTTGCCAACATGTCCAGCAAACTAATCTCTGTTTAGCTTTAATGGATACAAATTTGCAAAATATGCCTTAAGACAGATCACTTATGTCAAAGCTGCAAAAAACACATGGGTAATAACTATCCAATTGCAATTGGTTAGTTTCAATATCCTGGAGGTAAGCCAAGAGTTAAATAATACTTCAACCAATATTGCCTTTCACTCCTCTGGATCTTGTCTAACTGTGACTAGATATTTTGTTCAATTTGAATTGGTTACTGTGATATGATTCAAGAACCAGACTTGGTATGATAAAAATCTCTAGACAACATCTAAACGCCGATCAATTTTTTTTTTGCAGATAATTATAAAGAAATAGTTAAAGCACATGTAGAATCGTAATAGAATAAGCTCATCATAATATTATTAATAGTGGTTTGGTTACTGATGATTTAGCTAGTACTGAATAACTAAGCAACACATTTTTAAACCAAGTGTATTCTTATTTTCAGGGACTTGAAAAATTATACCAGGGTTTGAAGAGCTGCAAGCTGAGCACATAATCTGAAGTATGCAGACATTGGCTCTTTGCTTTCCCTTGGGGTCTCTTAAATAATGCATTGGTCTGAGCGGGATATTGGAGATTTTGTATCCTTCAGCTATCTGTTATCTGATGTGTGTCAGACCATCATGCTGGATGCTCATTAGTTTAATGAGTCCTTGGAAATAAATTTCTACTTTTATTCATCTCATAAATACCAGACTGCTTTTGTTGCAGTAGATATTGCTACAACATCAATAAAAGAATCATTGGTAAGAAAATACAAGAATTGTTAAACCATAGCTTTACAATTACAGTATTATGGTTAATTTAGTTATTTTCCTCAGATTTAACATAATGTTCAAATTAAATAAATTGTATAATCATTGCATTTTACAGCTTTTAAATTTGCTTGTTCAGTATAATTTAGCATCATGTATGAAAAATAATTTATTACAATGAACTAGAGTAAGGAAATAGTATTTATATTACACAATATAATCTCTGAAAATGGCAATGAAGTCTATTACTGAATATCTAAGAGACATAATAAAATGTCTATTTTGCTGTACCCTTATTAAAATTATTTTTTAAATTCAAAACAAACTCTACTGAGGAGCCAACCTACCCAAGGTTATTTGTTAACTTAGCACAATGGGAAGCAGTAGTGTGTGGAAATATTCACTGATTAACAGTGGGCTAGGTAAGCTCCAAATACATGCAATTTCCTTGTACAGCTAGTATGTTGTATTTGGATAACACTTTCTGTTCCAGTTTCATTTAGTTGGAAAGATACACCACCAATACATTACTAATGTGTATGCCACATATGTAGCATTGAATTGGCAAGGGACTCTGTGTATACATGATCTAGCTTTTCTCTGTAACTTAATGCTCAGAGAGCAAAGCTCTGCATTTATTGTAAATTCTAAAAAGTTGCAGAACTTTTCAGACCTTGGAAGAGGAGAGGTGCCAATTTGCAAAGCAACTGGTGGTTTATTTATTAAGTGTTATTTTTAAATGGACTGACGCCAAGGTATGTCTGCATTCATTTTTCCGAGCATTTACTTAACATAAAATTGGTTTCCAAGCAATATTGTTACGTGGCATTATTCCATACAAGGAAGTGATGGGATTCACTCTCTTCCTGATCTGGTTTCCGGCTAGCTGGGAATTTTCTCACTAAGTTCAGCAATGTTTGCTGAAACTCAGCTGTGTGCCTGAAGCAAAACAAGGGAAAAAGTCTTTTAGAATGACTGTTTTCACATGACCAGGAATTTAAACAAAGTCATGTTTTTGCGCAGCTGTGGTTTAACCATGAATAAGATATATTTTATAAATACATATTTTCCCAATGATGTTTCAATTGTCTGCCAAATGTTTTAACATTTTTAAATCTTCTGATTTGTAGAAAACTGAGTGTCTGGCAGAATGCCAAATAAAGAAGGGTTCACTGAGTCTTTTGAAGAAGAGGTGGGAGTCTTGTGATCCAATTGCATCGTTCTCAAGGAATGTTCTCAGAAGCAAGTCGTTTGAGTCTTTACTTCAGCCTCTTTCTAGTGCATTGAAGTTCCTGTTGAGCGAGTTGTTTTTGATATAAGGTTTTTAGACAGGTACTGAAGAGTATTTTACATCAGCCTTTCGACAGCAGTCTAAAGTCACCAGTCAGTCAATGCCTTCATCCCCAGAATATCAGTGAGTGTAATACGAGTACTAGAGCTGGAATTTCTGCGGTAACTTTACTGAAGACATCCTGTGTTCTGACACAACAGCTTACTTGCTGAAAATATTATTTGTACAAGAATGGAAAGTGATCTAGAAACCAGAATGATGGTGAGTGAAACACAGAAAAATGACATTTTAGCTTCACCTATAAACATACAAGAAACAGAATCAGCCCAAAATGAAGTTGTTAAGGAAGACCTACAAGCTGCTCGAAGGATTGAGAGATTTTCTATCCCACTGGATGACTTAAAAATGCTGTTTGAGAAGACAGGCACTCCAAGGAATTGCAAGAAGGTAATCTTCTTTGTAATGCATTATTTTCTTAAAGGCAAATGGATAATAATAAAATTTGTCATTTCAGGATATGTTTGTAAAATATAAAAATCAGGCATTGCAGATGCTGGAAGTCTGAATTAAAAACAGAACATTTCGGAAACACTCAGCAGGTCAGAAAGTGGCTGTGCGAAGAGAAGCAGTAAATGTTTCAGGTTTAGGACTCTTCATCAGAACTAACACGAACTAACATAAATTGTTTCATGTTAATTAGGATCTATAAATCTGATAAAAATAAATATCCAACCATCTCCTGATTCAAGAGATTGTCACCTGATGTTTTTGAGCAATGATGTCCAGTTAATACAGGGATAACCTAACTGTTCCATTGGCAGTTACTAAAATAAACATTATTTTCTCAATGTTGACTTATTGCTTGGAAAATAATGTTAATTTGGATTGATCTGGTTAGTAAGGCATTTCAAAACGGACATTGTCTTCTTCAAAGACGTGTAAACGGTTTTCAGGTTACAACTGTGTTTAAAAAAAACAAAATCTCACCTAAAACTTGAAGTAGCTAGAAGCAAACCTCTTTGTACTTCAATGGAATTAGAAGTTCAATAATGATGGAAGCTTGTTAGAACTGCAAACGCCCTAAAATTTACATATTGGAATGCATGAGTCATCTGATAAGCAGATCTTGGTTGACAGCATGTATAAATTCTCTGCTTGCATCAGACTATTCAGTTTCTTCCAAACATCAAAGAACATGTACAACATGTGCATGCCCCTACAGGCCAGGTTTTACAGATCAAGGATTGAGTCAGTGTTATTTGATATGTTTTAGCTTCTTCAAGTAACTGAGTACAAAATAGCATAAGCTACCTTCATAGCTGAATAAGGAAATTTAATGTCTGCTGTGATTATTTTATCACAAAGTAGAAGGGAAGGCCTGGATTCAATCCCAGGCGTCCGTTGAACAATATTACACCCATTTGGGTGGTGGGACAAGCAATTGCAGATGGTCTTAGACTAAGAAAAGGGAGGAAAATACAACTTGACTTTCATTCTTGTTCATTGTCCTATGACCCCTGCTGGAAAAGTCATGAGTTTATTAGGTAATGGCAGAGTGAAAAAAAACATTCAGGGAATTTCTGGGAGGTTTGTTCCTGGAAATTAGCTCATTGATACTTGTTCACACACAAAACAAGGACCATATATCCCAATTAAATAAAGGTTTACCATCAGCCGTGAAAATGTGCCAGTTGAATTTCTGGTCCAATAAAATAAATGTGTGAAGTATAGAAACAATGTCAATGTTGGCAAAGGGTGGGCGCAAGGGTAAAAAAGCATCAATCATGTCTGTGATGTGAATTTTATATTAAAGGGATTTTTATGAAGTTGATATGTGTAGTCGAATTACCAATATGGTAAATCAGTGGATGAAGTTGCGCTAGAAACTCAGTTTCATTCAATTACACTTTGAAGATGATTCAATATTATTTGAACTTTGTATAATTCATTGATGAAGTATAGCAATGAACATTTCTGAGCATCCTGTCTTCACTGAAAAGGGCTCAAAGAAGAGTGAAGATTCTGGTGCTCAAATCTGATACACGAAGAGACACACAGAACTGACGGTTTCCGTCATGGGAAATAGAAAAGAGACAAGATAAATGCCTTAAAAGTTGTGAAAGAAATGAATAAAGTAGATATAATTAGAATTTCCAGACTATTAGTCTGGAATTGAACAATTGTTTTGTAGCCACATTTTGTTTTGTTCATTCAGGGGATGTGGACATTACTGGAAAGAAAGGCATTTATTGACCATTCTTATTAATAATGGTGAGCTGTCAACTTAAACCACAGCAATGTGTGTAGTAAAAATGCTTCTGCATTGTTACTCAATACAAAGCTGCAGGATCTTTAAAACCGCAGCAATGAAAGAGTGGTACTATACTTGCACGTCAAGTTTTATAACTTAGGGTGAAGCATGCTGGTGGTGGTGTTCCACTTTCCTATTGCGTATCCTTTTAGATAATGGAGGTTATGAGGTGTGGAGGTGTCCTGAAAGAAATCTTAACAGGTTGCTGCAGCACATTTCAAAACGGAACAAACTACACCATGGTACACTTGTGAAAGGAGTGAATATTTAAGGTAATGGTTGGTGAGCTAATCAAGTAAACTTTTTCCAAGTTGGTGACATGCTTCTTGAGTCCAACTAGAACTTTCTCCCTAACAGCATTGTGGGTATATCCACATCTCAAGGACTACAGCAGTTTAAGAAGGTAGCTCAGCACCATCTTCTCAAGGACAATTAAATGCTGGCTCTGCCTGAAAACCCTATGTTCCTTGAATGAATGAAAAATAACTGGAGTTCTACTCATCCAGAAAAAATGAGGAGTTTTCCATTGGATTTCTGCCATGCTTTTGAGATAATGGAAAAGCGATTGGGAATTTAGGGAGTGAATCACTTGCTATTCATTCCCATCCTTCAAACTGCTCTTGTAGTCACCCAGATTGGGCCAAATATGGCTGGTCCTGTTGGCTTTCTTGTCAATGATGCCCCTTAGGATGTTGGTTGTGAGGGATAAGGTGATCAAAATACTGTTGAATATCAATGAAAGTCAAGTAAACTATCTTGTGTTGCAGGTGGACCTTGTCGACTACTTGTGTACTACAATTGTTACTTAAAGTGTATCAATTTCTTTTTATCTATCTATCTATCTATCTATCTATCTATCTATCTATCTATCTATCTATCTATCTATCTATCTATCTATCTATCTATCTATCTATCTATCTATCTATCTATCTATCTATCTGCCTATTTATTTATTTATTTATTTATTTAAAATTTACTTACAGCGTGGTAACAGGCCCTTCCAGCCCAACGAGTCCATGCCACCCATTTTAAACCCAAATTAACCAACCCGTACGTCTTTGCAATGTGGGAGGAAATGGGGAAACAAACATAAATAATTGTTTACCTATTTTAATAGACAGTTAAGAATCAATCACAGAGATGCAACAGTTAGTGCTGCTATATCACAGCTCCAGAGACCTGATCCTGACCTCGGGTCTGTATGTGTGGAGTTTCCACATTTTACCCCTGATTGTACAGAATTCCTCTGGTGAGTCATAAAGTCATAGAGTAAACAGTATGGAAACAGGCCCTTCAGCTCAACTCGTCCGTGCCAACCAGAATGTCTACTTGATCTAGTCCCATATGCCTGCATTTGGCTCACATCCCTCTAAATATTTCCTATCCGCATACCTGTCTAAATGTCTTTCAAATACTTTAATTGTACTCACCTCTACAGCTTCATCTGACAGCTTGTTCCATGTACCCACCACCTTCTGTGTAAACAAGTTATCCTTCAGGTCTCTTTTAAATCTTTCCCCTTTCACCCTAAACCTGTGCCTTCTAGTTTTAGACTCCCCTATCCTGGGGAAAAAAAAACTGCGACCATTCACCTGATCTATGGTCCTCATGATTTTATATGCCTGTATAGCCTCCTACACTCTGGGTAAAAAGTCCCAGACTTTCCAGCATCTCCTTATAACTCAAGCCCTCCAGTCCTGCTAACATCCTCATGAATCGTTTCTGCAACTTTTTCAACATCATGACATCCTTTATATAGCTGGGCAACCAGAACTGCACACAATACTCCAAATGTGGTCTCACCAATGACTTGTACAGTTGTAACATACTGCCCCAACTCCTGTTCTCAATGCCCTGATCGATGAGCACAAGCATGCCAAAAGCTTTCTCCACCAACCTGCCTACCCCTGTTCCCTCTTTTAGGGAGCTATGTATTTGTACCCCTAGGTCTCTGTGTTCTACAACACTCCCAGGGCCCTACCATCTAATGTGTAAGTTCTGCCCTGGTTTAACTTACCAAATCGCAACACCTCACACTTGCCTGAGTTAAATTCCATCTGCCATTTTTTGGATCACTTCCCCAGTTGATAACCCTCTTCACTGTCCATGATACCACCAATATTGGTGTCATCTGCAAATTACATTCTTGTCCAAATTGTTGATATAGATGACAAACATCAATGGACCCAGCACCAATCCCTGCAGCACACCACTAGTCACAGACCTCCAATCTGAAAAACAACCTTCCATAACCACTCTCTGACTCCTTCCACCAAGACAATTTTGTATCCAATTGGTCAGCTCACCCTGGATCCCATGTGATCTAATCTTCTGGACTAGCCTACCATGTGGGACCTTGTCAAAGACATTACTAGAGTCCACACAGACATTGTTCACTGCCCTGTCCTCATCAAATTCTCTTCATCACCACTTCAAAAAACTCAATCAAATTTGTGAGACATGATTTCCCAAGTGTAGCACCATGCTGATTATCCCTAATCTTTCCACATGCTGGATAATCCTCTCCCTCAGAATCCCCTCCAATAACTTTCCCACCACTGATGTTAGGCTCACTGGTCTATAGTTTCCTGGCTTAGCTTTACAGCTCTTTTCAGATTTGTTACCCTCCAGTCTTCTGGTACCTCACCTGTGACCTAAAGGTGATGCAACTATCTCTGCCAGGGCCTCTGCAATTTCTTCCCTAGCTTCCTACAATGTCCTGGGATACACTTGGCCAAGAAAGGTTATGGACCCATCTCCTCAAATTTGATGCCCACAATTTAGAGTCATAGAGTTACTCAGCACAGAATCAAGCCGTTCAATCTCACCAGGTCCATACCAACCATCAAGTAGCATCTATATTAATCCCATTTGCTAGTACTCGATCTGTATCTTCAATTATAGCAGAAAATACATTCAAATAAGGCCAACTTAGCAATCAACACTGCTGAGGAACTGCTAGGTTTTCCTTTTGGCAGAGGCAAAAGGTTATGAAGGACTTAATATGCAAACAAAGATTGTAACAAATCTCCCAGTAATTGCTGGTAGGTTATTAGCAGTGACCAAAGCTGGGTTCTTTGTATTCCAAAGGAATGAAGGATGCATTTCATAGCAAAACAGTTTTATGTTGAAACTCTAAATATTTGTCATGTGATACATTTCTATTATAGATCAAACTTTTTTTAAATTTCCTGTAAAAACATTGATTTATTTCCTTGCAGCACTGAACAAATGAGTTTATGTGTTTAAAACTCCAGCCTATAAAATTTCAATGTATATCTTGGTTGCCAGATATTACCTTACACAGCAGAACTGGTATTACATTAATCTTAAGTGAAATTTGCCTTCAGACATTTAAGGCAGTTACAATGCTTTTTGATTCATTGTGTGTTGCAAAATAGTTTCACAGAGAAGGCAGCATTAACCCTATCCACCTAAAGGAAGCAAGCTGAAATCACTCCGTTAACTTGCTGCCTTTGCAGCTGTGACTTTGCTTACTTTTCAGAGCAAAGCCAGAGGGTTTTATTTGACACAGTCATGTCTTTGGAACCTGATAATAAATTTCATTTGTCAGCCTGTATGGAAGCGTAGTAAGTTTCCTGCCAGGCCAATGCAGTGAGAAATCAAACTTGAGCCAGAAGAGACTCTTAAAAAAAAGGTAAGTCAAATTTCTTTATGGGGCCAGGAGGAGTGGGAGTTGGCATTCTGCCTTTGGGTCGTGATAAGTTACACCATCTTCCACCAATTTTTCTACCCAGATTGCATAGGAAGTCAGCTGACGATTTAAATGAAGCCAGACGCTGAAGTATTCTCAGCCCTTTTGAGTTGTTGCTCTAAGTTAGTTTTGAACCGAAGCCAAAAGCCAACCACTGAAAACTAGTCTGAACTAATAAATAGGCAAATGTTATCTTCTTGTATTAAAGTTTCCTGAAATTAAAAAGTATAATAAATGTGTATTATTCCTCTGGCTAATTTTCTCCATTTTATGAAAAGGTTGGAAAGCATTAATAGTAGGCACATTAAAACTGTTGACTTTGGCATTGCTAATGCTGTCCATCTATGCTACTGTGGACACTGGTTGATTAAACACAGCAAATGGTTTCTGATTTTCCTTCTGGGAAACTCTGGACTGAGATGCAAAGAAATTCACACTCATTTATCCATTTTTTTTCCACATGGTTCTTCTATACAACAATAAGAGCCAGCACAACGTTCATCATAAAATAAAAATAATTATCTCTCATATGTCAAGAATGACAATCTCTAAACACTGAGAAGGTAGTTGCTCTTCATGTTTCTGAAAAAGGAGTTTTCCAGTTATTTTCTAATTGTTTTACTTTTCCCATAACTGTCATCTATTTCACTTGGTTCAGTTTCTATAAATTTTAACGATGATAGACAATGCTACAAAATTAAAGAACCAAATTTCAATTCCAGAACTATCATTTGTGTTCAGTCCTGTGCTAGGTAGCAAGTAAACTCTGTGCATTTCAACAATTCCTCAGTAGCATTAACAATGTCTGACTTCTGTACTTCTGCGAATGAAATAGTGGAATCAATTTTTTAGGATGAGAGGAGATAAAGTTAACACATCAGAGAAAAAAATAACATTTTAATTCACTTACCTAAATCCCAGGTTTTAAGTGTATAAGAATAAACTTCCAAAGCATTGATTCCAACCCTAGCAGTTTAAAGCATCTCCCAAAGAATGTTTATCACATATTGTGTCCTAAGAATCCAGCATAGGTTCTGCATTTTGTATTAAAATGCCATCTGTGCTAAAATAATTGCACCACCAAATTTTAACCACTAATTATTTACTTAGACTTGTGCTATGTAAATACTGCTGAGATAAACACTTGATGAATACCATATGTCCATAGGTATCAGGCATTAGTGAAATTACATGTGTTTCCTCTTATCTATTCCTCTTCACAATGCTGTAACTTCAGGAAATATATTGCAAAAGGAACCTTGAGGCCACAGAGACTATGGTCTAGTCCATTGCTTCCCTGGATTTGCGCATAAAAGAGACATGGGCCCATTGGATAAAGCTATGTAGAAAGCCAACATCCTTTCCTTAATTCTTCTTCCTACCATAATTCCACCAAAATCTGACTTGCTTATTTAGCTGGGAGAGAAGCCTGCAATGGAATCTACACTGCAAGTACTGTCTTAAGGCTATTTGATACAACCATACTTGTAATAGAAGAACTCAAAAATAGACAGAAATAGAAAAGTTAATTTCACCTCAGAAGGCTGCACATTTAATTAGCATGTACTATTTTGTCTATGGCAGACTTGAACCAACATTCAGTTTTCTAGGGGTGAGACTATTGAAGTTTTTCATTACTTCTCAAGGGTAATTGGGCTAATTTCCACAGTCTCTGCTTAAATCTCAAATTTACTCGGCCTGGCTTATCACATGCTTGCTTTGGCATTTCTGTGTTTCCAGAACTGCAGGATCAATCATGGAGCAAATGAACATTTTGACTGCACATTGCTGAGTAAGATCCAATTATGATTGCGGGTGATGTGTTGCTCACTCCTATTAAATGACTTTCAAAAGCTCTTTGTTCCACAAAGAACTCATTTGGATATACATTCTGTTCTTAGTCAGGCCCTCTACCTAACTTTGAACATTTTTCCAGTGCCTTGTAATTCTTATTGGTGTGGTCTTTCCTGGCCCTTTGTGAACTGCTTTGACATGTTAAAAATGCTAAGATAGTGCAAGTGATAAAGCAAGCATTCATTAGTTTCAGTTAGCCCTCCATCAGAACTGGTCTAGATCTCGGGCTAAGGATCAAGAGGTGTGGACTTCAACCCTCATCAAGGGAATTAAAATTCATTTCAATAAGCATGGACTAAAAAGCTAAACTCAGTAATTATGACTATATAACGATGGATTGTTGTGTAAAAACCAGGTGGTTCACAAATGAAGGAAGCCTTTTATCCTTGTCAAATTAGCCTATTTGTGTCCAGACTGAAAGCCATGTTTTATCTTTTAACAGAACAGAAGTAGTCCCTTTGATCCTTTCCAGAGGAGCAATCTCAATAGTCCCATTTCTCCTCTCATTATTTCCCTGTACCCCTGCAGGTTAGTTCCTCCCACACACGTCCATCAACTCCCCTTTGATTATTTTTGCCTTTAACCTATTTACAGCAGATGTCTTCATGATGTGAAAGGAAATGGGAGCACCATCATCTCTCATCTGTATTTACCATGGAGAATGTCAAGGAAGCTAAGGAATTAAAGGAAATGAATAGTGCTATCTTGGAACATATCCACATTAAATATTGGTATTGGTATTGGTTTATTATTGTCTAGAAGTGTAGGGAAGGCTGGTTTGCCTGATAGACTGAGCTGTGTTCACAACTCCCTGCAATTTCTTGCAGTCTTGGGCAGAGCAGTTGCCATACCAAGCTGAGATGCATCCAGATAGGATGATTTCTATAGTACATCTATAAAAATTGGTAAAATTCATCAGGGACATGCTGAATTTCCCTCGCCTTCTGAGGAAATAGAGGTGCTGGTGTGTTTTCTTGGCTGTAACATCCATGTGTCTGGACCAGGACAAATTGTTGGTGATGCTTACACCTAGGATGCTCTCAACCATCAGCACCATTGATAAAGACAGGGGTGTGTACTCCACCCCACTTCCTGAAGTCAATGACTAGTTTTTTTGTTTTGCTGACATTAAAGGAAAGGTTGTTGTCTTGACACCATGCCACTAAACTCTCCATCCTGTACTCCACCTCGTCATCGTTTGAGATCCGACCACTACAGTGGTGTCACCTACAAACTTGTAAATTGAGTCAGAGCAGAATTTGGTCAGACGGTCGTGATTGTATAGGGAATATAGCAAGGAACTGAGGATGCAGCCTTGCAGGGCACTGGTGTTGTGGGTATTTATGGAGGAGGTGTTGTTGCTTATCTTTGCTGACAACCCAGGACACCTTATGTTTATAACTAATTAGCCACTGGATTCCCTGGTCATCCTCAACAAACCAGTCCCAGTTCCTTTTGATAGAGAAGTGCAATCTCTTCACAAGTGCCACTTATGGTGGACTTCAAAACAGTTAAGTTGATGTTGGATGCTCCATGTCTGCTCTTGGCTGGGAATCCACAGTTTGACTCTGAGGTTTTGTCTAAGAAGAGCTCCCTTTGAAGAGTCCTTGAGGGCTAGAGAACCACAGGACAATACAGCACAGGAACAGGCCCTTCAGCTCAAAATGTCTGTGCCTATATAAACTTCACTTCTGCCTACATGTGGTCAATATCCCTCGATACCCTGCCTGTTCATGTGCCTGTCTAAATGCCTCTTAAACATTGCTATCATCCACCTCCCTTGGCAATGTGTTCCAGGCATCTCCTACTCATTGTGTAAAAGATTTGCCACATAAATCTCCTTTAAACTTTCCTCTTCTCACCTTAAATCTTTGCCTTTTAGTATTTGACATTTCCATCTTGGGAAAAAGGCTGACTATCTACCATGTCTATGCTTCTCTTAATTTTATATACTTCGATCAGGTCACCCCTTACCCTCTGATGCTCCAGAGCAAACAATCTACATTTGTCCATCCTCTCCTTATAGCTAATCCAGGCAACCTTCTGGTGAACCTCTTCTGCACCTGCTCCCATACCTCCATATCCTTCCTGTGATGCAGCAATCAGAACTGCACACAATACTCCAAATAGAGTCAGAGAGCAATGCAGCACGGTTACAGGCCCTTTGGCCCAGCTAGTCCATGATAACCACATTGTCCACCCAGCTTGTCCCAATCTCCTATGTTCGGCCCATATCCCTGCAAGCCCCACCCCTCCATGTAACTATCCAAGTGCTTCTTAAATGATACTATTGTACCTGCCTCAACCACCTCCTCTAGCAGCTCATTCCATGTACTCACCACCCTCTGTGTGAAAAAAGTTGTCCCTCAGGTTCCTTTTAAATCTTTCCCCTCTTACCCTAAACCTATGCCTGCTGGTTTTGGAGTCCCCTACCCTGGGAAAAGACTGTTACCATCCACTTCATCCATGACATTGATCTTGTGGCAATGTTTCCATTGTTGCTGATGGTCTGGGACCAGGCTGACGGAGATAACAGAGTGGATTAGGCGCTAGTCAGTATCTGTTGTGGCACAGGTGATGAGGATATCTTTGTGGTCCCTTACTCAGATAACAATATGATCTAACAGCCTCCCTCAGATCCCCTCTTATTCTCTTAATCCTCACCTTAAACCTATGCCCTCTGATTTTAGCTGTCTCCATTATAGGCAAAAGTTTCTCTCTATCCACCCTATCAATGTTCCTCATAAATTTGTATACCTCTGTCAGGTCCCCCTCAGCTTCCTCCACTCCAAGGAAATCAATCTTGGCCCACCCGATCTCTTCTCCTAACTGAAATGTTCCATCCCAGGTAACTTGTAAATCTCCTCTGTACTGTCTCTAGTGCAAACACATCCTTCCTATAGTGTGGCAACCAGAATGGCACACAATACTCCAGCTGTGGCCAAACTAAAGGTTTATAATGTTGAGCCATGACCTTTATAGTCTTATAAAGGTGAGTATTCAATAGCCTTCTTTACCACCTTATCTTCCTATGCTGCTACCATTAGGGATCTATGGGTATGTACACCAAAGTCCCTCTGTTCTTCAATACTCCTTGTGGCCCTACCATACTCCCTAACCCTACGCTTAATTGACCTCCCAAAATTCATCACCGCAAATTTATTGAGATTAAATTGAATCTGTCTTTGTTCTGCCTTATATACCAGCTGATCAATATTGTTCTGTAATGTAAAACTAACCTCCTTACTGTCAACAACACCACCAACTTTCATGTCATCTGCAAGTGCTGTCAAATATGTAAGTCTGAGACTTACTGACAGATTCAGAAGGCAGCAGTATGAAGTGCTGATTAGATTTATGGAAAGGGAGTTAGTTTTGATTATTGGAGGATTGGGGCATCCATCAGGCAGTTCATGAGGAGTGTGGTGTTTAAGAACAGTAGGTAAGTAATGGGATTTGTTATAATGGAATCCCATTCTGGGATAAAAAGAAGATGATATTTGTTTCTAACTTCTCAGGCCCTTTCTCCACCATCCAGTACTGGGTCAGCAGAAGTTTCATCCCACTACTATTGGGAAGTCATAAGCTCTGTTCCCAAGCTACCAAAGCCATCCCTCTCCCTGACAACTACCTGAAGCTAAACGACACGGGCTTCAGCTGGGGTGTCACTTTTAATCCTGAGGCAGGCTTTGGACCACACATCTGTGCAGTCATTAAAATCACATATTTCCGACTCCATCAAACCTACTCAACTAATCCACTGCTGAAACCATCAACCAGACCTTTATTACTTACTTTTTACACACATTCCTGGTTGGTCTCTCGTATTCTACTCTCCATAAACTAGATCATTAAATGTTCTGCTACTCTTGTACTAACTCCCACCATTCACCCATTCTGGAGTATTTTTGTTATATTAAAGGAGCTAGATATATAAAAATTGCATGAATGCTGTTAACTCTACAGATTTAAAGAAAGGAGAGTGGCAGGAAGATGTTTGGTTTCAGCATAGTGATTCTGATGAAATGTGATACATTTTATTACAATGAGAAAATGGTTCTCTTTCAAATTACCTGGAACAGAATGTTTCATCAATATTAGAGGTCACATAATGCAGTTCTTAAATGTTGTACTCAAGCACCTTCCCCTCCAGCAGGGCAGTATGCCCTTGGAACTGAATGTGTTATTTGAACTTCGAGTTGATATTCTGGTAAGCAATCAATGTTTAAGCCATCAATTATCCTAAATGGTAGCAAGCAGTCACATTAAGTACCCTATATATGTAATAGAAATTGCAAATAAACCACATGACTTTGTGTACAGATAATCTCTATGCATGGAAGTTTCCAACAAACAGCTTGGACTTTGAACAAAGTACCTGATACTCAAATAATAGCTCTGAATAAATTAATGGCTGCATTTTTGTTCTGGAATTCCAAATGCAACATGTTTCAAGGTCATGAAAATATCTTGCATCATTATTTTTGAGTATACAGCTAATAGATTTTGAAGTAACATACTAACTATTGCACAAAGTAGCATTATTTTCCTAGTCTACCCATATTTTGACATTTGCAATTTGATAATTTCCATTTGCCCATGCTAGGCCAAATCACATTTGTACTGGTCTGCATAATCAAACACATTCCTTTCAGTTGAAAATATAGTCTGATTACTTTTAAAATGTTTTCCTACAACTGCTATGCATTTTGCATGGACACACTACTCTGATTTTTTTTAATAAATACTTTGTTTTATTGATGACTTACATTGCTATGTTTAACATTCTAATCATTATGTAATTTCACAGTTTTTCAGGTATCTTTTATCAGTAAATTCAGAACTTGAATGCAGGAAGTGTAATTATTATAGGAACAATAATTTTAACTGGCTGGATACAATAACTTTTCAACAATTAAAAAGGAAAGACTTTATTTTATCTATACACAGATATATATATATATATATAAATATATATATATATAAAACATTTCACAACCCCAGAATAATTCAGTATACTTCAAAGCCAATAAAAAAATCGTTTGAAGTGCAGTTACTGTTATATAGGAAACTTGACAAGCAATTTACATACAGTAATGCGATATTCAGATAGTCTACTTTCAAATGTGCTGTTTGAGATTTGAATATTGGCCTGGTACTGGAGAACTCAGATGGTCTTGTTTGAACAGTCCTGTGGGATCTTTTACATCTTACATGGCTGGGGGCTTGGTGTGAAAGAGCACTGCATGAAGTGCCAGAATAGAATGTGCACAAGTCTGTCGTATGGGACCTGAATCCAGGACTTTCTGACTCAGAAGCATGTGTGCTACCAACTGACACAAGGCTATCACTATGCTATGAGATGTTTACCTTGTCAAATCTAAACAACCAGCAGGAGAGTTAAGATGTTTTGTGATGGTCTTCAGAGATGGATATTGGCAAATAACATTGGTTTAAGATAATGAAAAGAATCCAAAATAGGTCAGTATTATAACATATCAAACAAACATAGTTGCAGTGTATAACCCAATAATAATATTACATTTGGAGCATAGAGGGGATTTACTTCAGACCCCGTTTCCTTGATGTTGTGTTTGTTTTACAGCTGACATGCCAATGAATATGGTGGATGGTGTGTAGATGCACAAACTGCACTGGAAGTGCTCTGAATGCCTGATGGGTAAAGGCTGAGATACAGGAAGGGATCCTTGGATTATTTAAAGAAAAAGCTTTCATGAAAAAAATGATACAGGGTTAAAAATGAAATTTGCAGTATGGTTACAGCCTTCACCAGGCATTTAGGCTTATCTTATTCAGCTTCAGTTGTTTTAGTTTAGAATTCCAATATTATTTGTTTAGAAAGAATAACATTTTAACTCTTTTCTGCCATTCAATCACCGCTAGGATGCACTTTACAAAACTTGTTGAAGGATTGTAATTTTAGCTTCCTGTGTTCTTTTGCCACTTGAGATAGATATAAATAAGAGGAGTCAACATCTTTTTTATGACCCCTCCCTATAATCTGGCTGTCCTTCCTCATGTTGTTTGGAATAGCCACATCTACTGACTGGAATTCTTTGAAGTGACACTAATATAAACAATGGATAATAAAAAAATATTTCGACTAATACTCATTTGAAGAAGATGTGCATATACAGATTAATGCTTTTTCCACGGTAACAGAGCTAGCCAGATAGTCAAAGCCACTTTTTTCCCCACAATTGTAGTAAATGATGACATGATTCCAAATAAAATGTAGGCCTCTGTCACTAATTTTAGATAAAATATTAAAAGTGCATAAAATTCTATCACATAACCAAATTAAATTGAGTGTAATAGGCCAGCTGGGTCAACGTAGAACTGCTCATTGCTGCCAAATATTGATGAGACCCTCTCCAAAATTTAACTGCCCAATTAAGTCTGTGTTTCTCATTATTTGTTTTTTTGCATTTTTTTACACTGATGACACAATCTCCTATTCCACATTAATTAATGGAATATTGGATTATTTAAAGAAAAGGCTTTCATGAAAAAAAGGTTACAGGATTAAAAATGAAATTTTCAGTATGGTTACAGCCTTCACCAGGCATTTAGGCTTATCTTATTCAGCTTCAGCTGTTTTAGTTTAGAATTCCAATATTTATCTGTTTAGAAAGAATAACATTTTAACTCTTTTCTGCCATTCAATCACCGCTAGGATGCACTTTACAAAACTTATTGAAGGATTGTAATTTTAGCTTCCTGTGTTCTTTTGCCTATTTGTAATTGCACACAACATGATGTGTTGTGTTTAGGTGGTTAAACTTTCATTGGTTAAATCCTAACATCTTCTCTCATGTTCCCTCTGACAAAACAGTATTCTAATCAATAACCAAATGCAATAAAAGGATTATGGATTTTAATTCTGGCTGGATATAATAATTAACTTTTTTTACAATTAAAAAGGAAAACACTTTCATTTATATAAAACTTTCCACAATCTTAGGATTGTGGAATTCCACTCCTGAGTACATTAAAGGCAATACAGAAAGATTTTAAAATGCTGTTCTTTTTATGCAGAGAATGCAGCAACTAATTTGCGTGCAGTAATGTAATCTTCAGATAATCTTCTTCCAACTACACAAATTAAGGGTTGAATATTGGTTTAGTACTTGATAACTCATCTGCTCTTCTTTGAATAGTCCTGTAGGATCTTTTACTTTTGCATAGCTGGGGCCTTGGTTTGAAAGAATACTGCACAAACCTGTGGATCTGAACCAGGACTTTCTGACTTAGAAGCATGTGTACTACCAGCTGACGAAAGGCTATCATTGTACTATGAGATGTTTACCTAGTTAAGATTAATACACTGGCAAGACATTCAAACTGGTTTGTGAAGATCTTCAGAGATGGATATTGGTAAATACTATTTAAGATAATGTTGAAGATAATGAAAAGAATCCAATATAGGTCAGCGTTATAACATATCAAAGATTATGGTAGCATGTAAGCCAGAAATATTATTATCTTTGGAGCATTAGAAGAGATTTACTTCAGACCCCAGTTCCTTGATGTTGTGTCTGTTTTACCACTGACTAATCATTGAACAGAGTGGGTGATGTATAGATGCACAAAACTGCACTGGAAGTGCTCTGTATGCCTGACAGGTAAAGGCTGGGAAAATGTTATGGAGTGTTTTGTTATGCACTTAAAATTTCATCGGTTAAATCCAGGGATCTTCTCCCATATTGCTTCTGACAAAATAGTATTCTAATCATTATCTAAAAATATTAAAAGATATATGGGTTATTGCATTTGTTTAGAAAGATAGAAACAGTATGAGACCATTCAGCCCTTCAATATGATCATGGCTGATTATCAAAACTGAGTATCCTGTTTTTGCTTTCTCAATATATCCCTTGATCTCTTTAGCCATTAGAACTGTTTCAAACTCCTTTGTGAGTAGATTTAACGATTTAGCCCCAATGCTTTCAATGGTTGAGAATTCCACAATTCACCACTGTATGGATGAAGAAATTTCTCTCAAGATCAGTCCTAAATGGCCAACCCTGTTTCCTCAGGCTGTGACCAGTGGTTCTGAACATCCCACCACTGGGAGCATCCTCCCTGCATCTATCCAGACCTGTCATCAGCCCTCTTTTGTCTAGTTCCAAATCACCTTCCTTACTTATCAGTCCAACACTTGCACCTTTTGTGCCTCAATGTATCACTCTCCAGCCTCTATCTCTACCTTTACCATCCCATCCCCCCATGGCCCCTTTTTACCCTGCCATGTCTGTTTCCACACAGCCTGAGCCCTAGCCTCCATTTCCCAGCTCCACCCCTCCACTTCCCCCACCTGGCTCTATCTGCCCATCGTCCCTCACTCCACCTATACCTACCCGTCACCTACTGGCCCCTGTCTCACCCCTCCCCTTCTTCCCTTTCTACTGGCTACACTCCCTCAATACTCTTAGGCCTGATGCAGGGTCTCGACACGAAATGTGAACCATTCCTCCTCCCCCCCCCCCCCCCCCCAGATGCTCTCTGGCCTCCTGAGTTCCTCCAGCAGTTTGATTTTTTGTTCCAGATTCTAGCATCAACAGTCTCTTGTGATCCCAGGAATCAGTCTAGTGAACCTTCACTGCTCTCCCTCCACAGGAAGAACATACTTCCTCAGATAAGGAGACCAAAAGTGCAACCAATACTCAAGGTGTGGTCTCACCAAGGCCCTTTAAAATCGTGATAAGATGTTCTTGCTCCTGCATGCAAATCCTCTCACTTCAAAGGACAATATACCATTTGCATTCTTAATTACTTGCCATACCCGCAGACTTACTTCCATTGGCAGGTCTCGATTCCCTTCCCTTTTTCATAATCTGTCACTGATTTTGCTACCGACGTGGATAACCTCACATATCCACATTATATTGCATCTGACCACCACGTAACCATTTGCTCAACCTGTCCGGATCACACTGGAGACTCCCTGCATCCTCCTGACAGCTTGCACTTGTTTTGTGTCATCTGCAAACTTACAG
The DNA here is from genome assembly GCF_009764475.1 of Pristis pectinata. Taxonomy (NCBI): domain Eukaryota; kingdom Metazoa; phylum Chordata; class Chondrichthyes; order Rhinopristiformes; family Pristidae; genus Pristis; species Pristis pectinata. Next base: position 34,940,867 of record NC_067405.1, on the reverse strand, counting down.
ATATTACATTTAATTTGCTCATCTAAATTGTTGCTATATAATGTAAATAGACTCTTCAGAGACTCGTAGATTCTTAAAGGATTCTTCTTACTATATATTTTAATAAACTCTTGAAAGTTTAAACAGAAAGGAAGCTCTCCAAACTGTTCTGTTCTGCAACTGTTAAATCATGGCACCTGTAATTCAGGTCCATTAATCACCTTTAATCCATATCCCTTGACATGTCTACTAAAAAAAAGACCATCGATCTTGGCCTTGAGAATTTCAATTATTACTGCAAACATGGTCCATTGGGAGAAGACTAGAGTTACACTACAACTAATGTGTGTATTAGGATATTGTAATCAGATTTCACTCACAAATGGCATTGCTCCAAAATGCTGTCCTCTTGTTTTGGATTTTCCCAACAGACTAAAGTTTGTCTCTTTCTTTATTGAATCCATATATATCATTTTAAAAGCATCAATCAGATCATCATTCAACATTCTCAGCTCAAAAGGAGGGAAATTCCTGTTTACTTAAACCATTCTCAGTATAAACCCCTACAATCCTGGTAACAATTTGGTGAACCCATACTGTAACTTGTCCAAGATGAGTCAGACATGGCTGGGAAAAGGTATTACACAATGTGCCCTGTTAGTTACACTTGAAAGTCCATGTTTTTGAATCTTAACAGTTTAACTCCTAAAGTTGAAAGTGTGAAGTGATAACGGAGTAAGTGGGAAATTGGGAAGGTGAATGAACAATGAAGAGTGGAACAATGGAACAATGAATCTTAACAAATCCATTGAACTAAAAAGGAGAGTGAATTTAAATAGGTCAATGTCAAAATGGGTACAGGAGAAAAATATATGACGATGGGAGCTCAGGAAAAATTAAGCATAGAAAAACAAGATTCTAAAAATATCCTAAAACAATTCACAATGTGAGGGAATATTGCTAAGTTATAAGTTATTGACAATCATTGTTAAAACACCATTTATACTGAAACTTATTTGACTTAACTTTAGATAGCAAGTTTCATGGGAAATGAATTGGGAAGTGCACAATGAAAATCAGGAGGAGTTTAAGTGTGAGATGTTCTTTCAGGAGCCAATGGTAGTGTGTTCATAGCATCTTCTCCAATGAAGACTGTTGCAAGGTATCTATTTAACTCCTCTGACTTTTCCTTGTTTCCCATAACTATTTCCCCAGTCTCATTCTCCAAGAGGCCAATGTTCACCTGGACCTCTCTCTTCATTTTTATGTAGTTAAAGAAACTCCTGTTCTCAGTTTTTAAGTTCCTCAGTAATTTGCCCCCATAGTTTATGTTCCCTCTCTCTTTCTTATTCGTTTCTACTCCTTTGCTGGATTCTGAACTTACAGCAGTCCCCAGGTCTTCTGTTAACTTTTATCTCATATACACTTTCTCTTTCAACTTAATGCCCTCTTTAACTTCCTAAATTCACCATACTTGGTTCATCCCTCCCTGAAAATCTTTCTTCCTTGCTGGGATATATTTTTGCTGAGAGTCATGAACAACTTCCTTAACTGTCTGCAACTGCTTGCCTACTGTCCTTCCTGTTAATCTATCTGTTGTCCACTTTAGCCAACACAATCCTCATTCCATTGTAATTCCTTTTATTGAAGTTAAATACAATTACTCCAACCCAAGTTCTCCCACTCAAACTGAATATAAAATTCTGTCATGCTATGATCACTACTTTCTAGAGGATCCTTTACTCTGAGGTTATTTATTAAACCTGCCTCTTTCTTTTCCTTTTTCAATCTTTTTATTAATTTTCAGATTAATACAGATTAATACATATAACATTGGTAATTATACATGTAATACAAAGAGATCGGGAGGACAATCATGACATATATAATCATAAAGAATAAAAAAAAATTCTAGGCCCCACGGTTTCTTGGTAAATGAATATATTACAAAAAGAAAGTCAAAAGGAGAAAGAAAAAGATTTATTATATAAAAAAAGCCCCAAATTGAAAAAAAATTGTAAGTAATAAAACGAAACAAACTAAAACAAAAATTTCAAAAGAAAAAAAAAACTGGACTGATATTTCTCAATGAACAAAGAGCATTATTATGTCATCAAATCCACTCCTCTAAATTCAAAGATTATTGAAAAGGGATCTGTATCATATGAAAATATTGAATACATGGACTCCAAACTTCCTCAAATTTAAGCGAAGAATCAACAGTGCCACTCCTGATTTTTTCTAAGTTTAAACATGATATGGTTTGAGAAAACCATTGAAAAGTAGTGGGGAGTATTGGATCCTTTCATTTAAACAAAATGGATCGCTTGACCATTGATGTAACAAAGGCAATCACATGACAAGCAGCAGCAGATAGATGGCCAGATTCCATCATTGGTAATCCAAAAAGTGATTGGGTGACTTTGTAAATCAATATTCAATACAGTTGAAATAATGTTGAAAGTGTCCTTCCAATATTTTTCCAAAAGTGCCTCTTTACCTATTACCAGATTCAAGTTAACCTGTTCCCTGGTTAGCTCCAAAATGTATTGCTCTAAGTAACTATTCTGAGTGCACTCTATGCATTCACTTATTCCAATTAGATTAATCCAATCTAGGTGAAGATTAAAATCCCCCATAATTATTGCATTACACTTTTTACATGGTCCCACTAATATTTTTTCCGATAATGCAAAAACTGATTGGGGGTCTATACACTACTCCTTCCAGAGTGTTATTTCCCTTGTTTTGTTTTTACGTCCACCCAGATGAGTGTTAGATGTCTCTAGGGGTGCAGAACGATGAGGGGGGATCTCATTAAAACCTATTGAATACTGAAAGGCCTGGATAGAATATATGTGGAAAGGATGTTTTCCTTAGTCGGAGAGTCTAGGATCTGAGGGCACAGCCTCAGAATAAAGATACATCCCTCTAAAACTGCAATGAATTTCTTTGCCACAGAGGGCTGTGGAGGCCAAGTCATTGGGTATATTTAAGGCAAAGATTGATAAATTCTTGATTGGTAAGAGGGTTAAGGGTTACAGGGAGAAGGCAGGACAATGGGATTGAAAAATTCAGCTGTGATTGAAAGTTGGAGCAGACTCAATGAATTGAATGGCCTAATTCTCCTCAAAAGGAAACAGGTCTCCAACTTGTTAACACTGATTGAGGATTTTCCCAGACTTCCAGTAGCAAAAGAGCATGGCTTGTACCTTCAGATGAAATTATGTGAGGAAGGGACTGGGAGTAATGGAAATTCTTAACATGTTGCTGCACTTTCCATCCAACTAAGCTTACATGGGCAACCCAGCACAGTGACCCCGGGACAAGTCTGCTCCAGGTGGCTGCCAACCAATGGGCCCACAGGGATCCCAGTCACAGACTGCAGATCTCCAGGTAGATCTACTCTATTTTGTTAGCCACCAACTCAAATGTGGAACCTCTGCAGAAAGGTCACAAAGAACCAAAAAGCACAATTTTCAGTTAACCTAAAACATAACACAGAATGCTAAATGAAGATTGTAAAAATGTACATATCATTAAAACAGAAGCTGAAATAGCACAAATAATTTCTTAAAACTGGGAAGTTAAACATTCATAATGCTTTGAAATTAAAACGCAGACATATTAAATTTCAGAATCAAAGGTTTGTTAAGTCATAATTATGTCTTAGTACAGCATTAAAAACTCATTTAACATTGTGACTCATTTAACAGTGTAAGATTTTCAGGGTATTTTATGACAGGACAAATTTGCAAGTGGTTTGAATTCTTGCCACTCTCATAATTTTCATTGATTTGCGGTGGAAAGTCTGCATACACTGCAGTCCACAGAGGTGTGCTGAAAGCAATTTCAAGATTTTTGCTTTAAAAAACATGTGCTGTAATTCCAAAGGCTCTGTTGCTTCCTGCATAGTCATGATGGGCATATATAGTTTCACTGGCATTACCATTGTATAATCAGGACCTGCATTTTTCTTCCAATATGAATAGAATTTAACTAAGGTAAAAACACTTGAGAACAGATATACATTTCTGAAGGTGAACTGAAAGGCACTTGTGTTCTCTTCTCTTGATCATGTGAATGCTAAGGATAGAAAATGTATTTTAAAAGAGTTGAAAATCTTACAAGCAGTTATCTAATATAATTGCATGTAATGTAAATAGAAACCATAGAATAATTATATAGTTTATGAAAAATTAAAAATAATAAATAATCTGAGTACTCCATCATTTAACATTCATTAAAAACTTTTATATTGGTTAATGAGACATCTGAAAATTAACAAGTAATTATGTATTTCTATACTGTGTTGAAATCTGTTGATGAAAGTGCTTTCTAAAATAAATGTTCAAGAATAATTTTAACTGGGTCGTGCATTCATCTCTACATCAAGGTCAACATATTTATAAATCATTACATCACTCTGGGCCAATGGGGAGCATTGGTTTACAGCATGAGGCAGCAATTATTTTAGTGAGGATGTAGATGACCTCGGAACACCGTAGTGCAACCGTTATGGCACTGAACATTCTCCATGGAGAGCAACAATTCAAATGTTATTTTAATTTTGACTTGAAAGTATCAAAAAGAACTGCCAACCTAAAATAAATTTTAAGGCACATGTTTTTTTAAACCATTTTGTTTATTTATTATTGGATGCAATGTGATCCTCCCCATTACCCACTAATAGCTACAGTCTTAATGAATAAAAACTGTTTCTAAGGCAACAGGAATACCAAGTGCTGAAGTGTACATACAAATATGTATTGCAATAAATATGTTGCTGTGCATGGACACTATTATTTCAGAAAAACAAGACACTTCACTATATGCCTATAATTCTGTGAACAAGGCAATGAACAGCAAACTCTCACCAGATTGAAAAATTCTCATTGAGACATGTAAACTATAAGATCAATGGCAACCAGACAAGCATGTTAAAGTCCTTCACACTTCACGCCAATGACCATTTTGGTTGCAGGTCCATCGCAGCAAAATCCATTAGTGTTCAAGGCTCAAGGCCCAAAATATCAGGCATGGTCCTTACACATTCATGTACTGCATGCACCATTGCAGAGAGGGAGTGCACAGAGAAAAATCTCAGGGCGAAGTTTGGGGCCACAATGATGGGATGATTGAGGGACAGGGGAGGGATTGTCAATCTGTGCTCTGGAGGGGTGAGCAAGGGGCTGGGATCAATGCCATTAAAGCATAGCTGTTCTGAGGATACTCGATGATAAACATATTAGTATAATGTTATTATAATTGGATCAATGTAGAAATGCAATTTGCAACTGGAAGTGCCCTGTTGAATATTTGAGTGGTGTGTCAACAAAGAAATCATGATAATTGTGTTTCATCCTGGAAGTAGCCGGTTTTCATTCATGTAGTGCTGAGAGAGAAAACAGCACTGTATGTATGGATTTCTAGTCCGAAGAATCCCAGATGGGATGTTCACATTTAAATAGAGGAAGCAAAACAAAGACTGGGCCATAGTAATGGGATAAGGGAAGAGATAAGATACAAGTAAAACAAAACCTCTATATTGGTTTTATTTCTAAGGAAATGAGACTTCACACTTATAAAACTAATTTCACAACCCCAGAGAGGTTGTTTGGCACTCATTATCACTTATAATTGCACTGTTAAAATCTCACCTATTCTTAAATGCACAAGACCTAACCTGTCCAGCAATTTTTAGTACTGTAAATTACATATTCACATCATTATAGTGATTTCAGCTCCATCTGTCAGTGAAGACTACTGGTGCCCATCTTATAGAGGAGAAGGTGCTTTGAGCAAAACATTTTGATTTCTACATTTTAACTGTGTGCATGCAGTTCTGTGTTTACTAAGAGATTATAGCAATCTCTTAACTAATTAGTCCTATTAATGGACAGGCACAAACAAAAGTCTACAAACACTCGGATTTCCAATTAAACACAAACTTATCAATGAGAATGGTGATTAAAAACAGCAACCCACCATAGAATTAATTAAAAAAACAACTATTTACAGAATCAGAATACCTCCTAAAACATAGAAAGATGATAATTTTAAACACATGTTTATATAATTTTAGTTTAATCTCTAACAGTTTACAAACAATGTAGCAAAGAGGATAATTTTCACAATAATTTGGTTGCCATGTTTTCCCTCCCTTTCCTTTCCTCCTCGTCTGAAAGTCTAAGGTCCCACTTGTCAGCCCTTATGCAAATAAATATTTTTCACTTAAATCTACTCAACAGGTTCTGTCTAACTATTTAAACACTGAGATAATCAGAGTTGAGCCCAGTTTTGGCTCCATACACTATCCACGTCCGTTCTTCCATAAGGAATCACAGAGGAATAATTAGGACCTGATATGACAGGAGTCAGAACTTAATAGCTATTCTTTACCACTCCAGCAGGGATCAGCTAGACTGTAAGCTGATGATCCGCCATCACCAATGGAAATAATGAGGAATTCTATATTTTTAAATCTTTTAATTTGTTTCCTTCAAATATATACCTCAATAAAAAGTTGTGTTTGATTTTTTGCCACATTATAAAACCTTAATATGACAAATCCCCATCTAACTATTACTAAAAGATAATGTTTCAATGTAAACAATTTTTGTCATATTGTGAGTGTATTGTAGGGCTGTGGGAAAGGAAGAGGTGACTGAGGCTAATTGGATACATACACAAAAAATGCTGGAGGAACTCAACAGGTCAGGCAGCATCCATGGAGGGAAATAAACAGTCGACGTTTCGGGCCAAGACCCTTCATCAGGACTGGAAAGGAAGAGGGCAGAAGCCAGAATAAGAAGGTGGGGGGAGGGGGAGGAGCACTTGCAGGCAGGTGACAGGTGAGTCCAGGTGATAGGTGAGTCCAGGTGAGAGGGGGAAGGTAGGTGGGTGGAGGAGGAAGGGGAAGATGTAATAAGCTGAGAGCTGATAGGTAGAAGAGGCAAAAGGCTGAAGAAGAAGGAATCTGGTAGGACAGGGCGGTGGACCATGGAATAAAGGATGGATGACAGGAGATGGGCAGGTCATCAAGGCAGGGGAAGGAAGCCACAGGAATAAGGGAAGACAAAGGGGGGGGGTGGGGGAGAAAAAGAAGGGGTGGTGTTACCGGAAGTTAGAGAAATCGATGTTGAGGCCATCAAGTTGGAGACTCCCAAGGTGAAATATGAGGTGTTGTTCCTCCAACCTGTGTTTGGCCTCAACGTGGTAGGAGAGGAGGCCATGGATAGACATGTCGTGATGGGAGTGGAATATGGAATTGAAGTGTGTGGCCACTGGGAGATCCTGGCTGTTGCGGTGAATGGAGTGAAGGTGCTTGACACAGCGGTCAGCCAATCCATGTCGGGTCTCACTGATGTACAGGAGGCCGCACCGGGAGCACCAGATGCAATAACTGACACCTTCATAATAAATGACTCTAACTGGATAATTCTTTTAAAGAGTTGGCAATGATACAGTATACCCTGGCCACTGTCTTGTATCATTCCATGATTCCTTTGCTACTATTGATAATATATTAAGTAAAACACCGAAGTATTCTGGAATCAGGGAGGGAAAGGACTGGTACTTCAGCTGCCACTCAAGATAATAGTTTGGAATAAAAATAGAAAATACTGGAAACACTCAGCGGGTCAGGAAACTTCTGTGGAAAGAGAAACAGAGGTGACATTTCAGGTCAGTGACTTTTTGTCTATTGGAAGGTTACCAACCTGAAACACTAATTCTGTTTCTCTCTCCACAGAAGTTTCCTGACAGATGACAGACGTAGAGAGAGAAACAGAATTAATGTTTCAGGTTGGTAACTTTTCATTAGACAAAATGTCACTGATCTGAAATGTCACCTCTGTTTCTCTTTCCACAGATGCTGCCTGACCTACTGAGTGTTTCCAGTATTTTGCTTTTATTTCACATGTCCAGCCTTTGGAGTTGTTTGATTTCATATTTGATTTCATGTTTGATGACAGCCTACAGATCAAAGACTAAGACAAGAAACAAAAACAAAGCAGAAAGGAGGTGTTCATAGCTTGGAATTTAATTCAGACAATGAGGAACAGGTATTGTACAATATTTATGCTACAATTCATCACAGCAGCAGACAGACAACCTTTTGAGTAAAGTCATTAATAAACAACAAATGCTTGAGATTTGATACAGTTCGATAACGAGTCAGGACACTTACTCAAGATGGTTCAACTGGATTCTACTGATGGTAAGCACTGTAACACTGGAAACATATCAGTGTAAGTACAGCTACCCATCATTGTAGCAAATTATGAAAACAGGCCAACTTTGATAAGAAAGAACTGATTGAGATGACTAATGTTAGATTGGAGAATGTTTATGCATTAAAACTTCCAAGTCACATTTGACATATCCTCAGAAACGTGTGAAATGTTTTGAGATAACTACATTGGTATAAGATACAATGCCCACACTCACATCAGACTGGATGCAAAACTGGTTTGGTCCAGGTTCAGACGTGTCCAGTATGCTCTAGATAATTAAGTTGAAATGGAATTGGAAAGGCTGGAACAAAATGGTGTGCTTGTGAAAATGGACCAGGGTGAACACACCAATAGTGTCTGAGAAAGGCAAAAGTATGTATGAACTCTAAAGTCACCCAATTTGAAATTGTAGATGGTGAACAGAATCCACTATCCATGAAAGATTTGTAGAGTTAGCAGGATCAAACTATTCATAAAATTGAACTTCTCCCATGCTTACACATGATTGAATGTTGACAAAGGTAGTTTGCAATACTCAACCATCAAAATGCACAAAGGTCTCTATTTACACATAAAGTTACCCTCTGGGGTCAAGTCCTTGTCCAAGATTTTCCGGGTGGCCAAGGATTGGATCACGAAACAAAACAATCTGTTAATTATGATCAGAGAAAAAAAATCTTCTGATTTTGAAGAACGTCTTCAAGAGGTTACATGAGCATAATATAAGATATGAAGCTTAAGTGAAGAAAATGCAACATAAAGTTGTGTCTCTTGGTTTGGATGTTGATGACAAGGCTACAACCAATGAAGAAAAAAGGAGAGACAATCATCAATGCATCAAAGTGTGAAAATATAGCAGAATTAACATCTTTCCTGGGAAATATGCAATATTATGGAAAATTTCTTCCTGATCTAGAGATGATGCTCACACCATTGTGTCACTTGAAAAGTACCGAGGAGCAAGAAGCCACAAATTGCATATGATAAAAAAGCTCAGGATTCATCAAGTTATGTGCAATCACATAATGAATAAAAGACAAGAGAACCAGTTGCTTTCACTTCCAGACTCTCGCAAGGAACAGGTGCACTTATGCACAAATTAGGAAGAAAGCACTTGGAATGGTATTTGGAACCAAGAAATTCCAAATGAAAAGCAATGATAAAGGACACCAGATATAGAAGAACCAAGGACGCAAAGATGGGCTATCCTTCTACACAATATGATGACACAGTTCAGTACAGGAGTTCCAAGCAGAGCGCCACAACAACAAAAAAAAATCAGTGCAGAATTAGTGTAAATGGGTGTTTTATGGTCATGCATTACAGGACGTACATTTAAGGTGAGAGGGGGAAGTTCAAAGGAGATGTGTGGGGCATTTTTTTTTATAGTGGTAGGTGCCTGGAATGGTCTGTCGGGGGAAGTGGTGGAAGTATAAACGATAGTGGCATTTATGAGGCTATTAGATTGACAAATCAATGTGCAGGGACTGGAGGGATGTGGATCATATACAGGCAGAAGAGAATTAGTTTAATTCAGCATCGTGTATGGCGCAGACATTGTGGGCCAACTGGCCTATTCCTGTGCTGTACTGTTCTATGTTCTATGGTCAGTGTGGACTCAGTGAGCCAAAGAACTATTTCCCTCCTGTGTCATTCTTTAACTCTATGACCACTGTGGATACTCCGTTGTCATGCCTACAGGGGAAGTTTGAATTTGGAAGTAAAATTGGATCTACACATTGGATGTGGTCAGTAAGCACTTTTCATTGACTGATTCTAAGATCACAGGCAATACCCAGAAAGACTCAAATGTTGAAACAGGTTAATGAACAGGCATTGGATGGATGGATTAAATTTAACCAATGTACAGATGAAGAACTGAAATAGTTCTAAGGGCATCGCAATGAGTTGTTATCTGAGTAACAGTGGCCATGGAGTGGGAACATTGATTACTTTAAATGAAAAGGTTTTCACTGAGTTTCATACTGAACACACAGGAATAATCATCATGAAACTATTTACAAGAAACTTTCTTTACTGACCATGTTTGGAGACTGGCCTTGAATCATTGGTAAGGGAATGAAATATTTCCCAAAACTATGGGAAAATGCCATGAAAAATTCCTTTGTTTTCATGAGCATGGCCTGCTTGACCTATTTCAGAGAAAACCTGCAGACTTTTGTGAAACAGGAACTAACTAATTTCCTGTAACTGAGGGTGAGTCACTCAAAGAGGATAGAAGTAAAACATCCAAAAACATCCAAATACATCCAAATGCACCACTGAATGTACTAGAGAGGAACCGAGATCTATATGTGCAAGTCATGGCTTGTTTCTAATGATAGCTGATCCCCTCTCCTCCCTCCTACCCCAGTTTCAATCTGCTCCACTCTCAAACTTTATGGAGCAGAACAGTATCAAATATACTCCTGTTCCTGTAACCAAGTGGTTATGCCTCTGAGAATTTCTGATGAGGAGACTGAGAACATGCTTGGGCCTTGTTCAACCAAATGTGGCTTGCAGTGCTGAACGGAAGCAATTCAGTCAGAAAACGTTGCTATAGCACTAGTCAGCAGGAACATAATTTCAAGCAAAACAATTGCATTCATATCCTCAGCCTCCTTGGTATGTCAAAATCACAAAGTAGAAAGTAGGAAGCAAAGTAGAGATTTGTGTAGCCAAGAAATATTTGGTTAAAATTAGTGACAAAATCTGAAGGGTTCATGTAGATCAAATGATCTCTGTTAGCAATGCACTGAATATGGATGTCAAAATAATTGATCATGAAGTTGTGTCTGAGATGGATCTAGCCACAGACTTTAGGAAGTACCATATCCAAACTAGTCTCACAAAGAAACAGAACTCTTTGAGTTCAAATCCAGAACCAAACATTTCAGAAATTGATTAAACACTAATATCAAAAGGACAGAATGGAGGTACAAGAGACTGTTGATGCTGGAATCTGGAGCAGTCCCAGTCCAGATGAAGGGGTCTCTACCCAAAGTGTCAACCATCAACTGTCCATTTCCCTCCATAGATGCTGCCTGACTCGCTGAGTTCCTCGGTGATTTTTGTGTTGCTCTAAGGGGAGAAGATTACTACGAGTTGTTTATTATATATACAGGCCATCCCTGGGTTACATACCTGACTTATGGACACCCCTACATATGAATGAGCACTCTTACTATAATTAAATTCAAAGGTCTGGCGTATATACAAATGTTTGTTCCAATGAGCAGCAGAACTAATATCCTATCCCTCTCCACTTTTATTCTTTCTTATTAGTCTTGTGTGCTTTTGATGCCATTCATTACAATTCTGTGGAGAATTGGTTACCATATCAAGTGATTTTTGTGTAGTTTCTGACTTATGGACAAAATCAACTTGTGTATGTCTGTAAAAATGGAACCCATTTGTTACCTGGGGATGGCCTACGTATGTATATAGATAAGTTACTTGTACCTAGACTTTGAAAATGTAAAAGGAGTAAGGACTCCTTTAAGGTTAATTTGTAAACATGGCTACACTGTAATTTTTGTATATATGTATGTGGACACATTGTTATCATGATGGACAAAAAAGTAACGATGACACTAACTGGAATATACAGACTGTAGCAAGAGGTTGAAGACTCAACAGGCAGATAGGTTAAGTGTTCTGTCTTGCAAATAACCTTTGCCTCTGTTGCTACATACTATCCCTTAGTGTATCTGTGAATATTCTGCAATTAATCCCAATTGATACCCCATCAGGAACTAAATTTTGGTGGACAATGGGGGTGACTCTGGCTATGAAGCCTAGTTCTAAAATTTTTAGAGGATACACATTGTCAATATTTAATCATGTAGAATAACAAAGTGGGCAAGTTAGGACAATGACATATGGTAAACCTAGAATGAGATCATTGGACACAGTTGAGAAGAAGATGGGAAAAGAAAAATTATGCTGAAACAATTCTGCAGAAAAATTCTCCAATTGACTTTTTTAGCTCCTAGCTATTTGGAGGCCCATTCTATTCTAAAGCTTATTAGTCATATTAATCAGAATGCAGGTTAAAAGCTGTATAATCCATTGCCGGCTTCTCTATCAAAAGCAGATTTTTTCCAAGAACTGCAGTGTTGTTCTTATTCCTGAAGACTTGGTCATAGCATTTACAGTCTGTAGCAGATGTTATATTTGCATTTAAGTACATTTATTTCATGGTTTAATATCTGTTTTGTTGAAAGCATTGATGACTGCTGTCAAAGTCCATAATTCTAAACTACTGATTTGCTTAGGGTGACACTGAAATTGAAGCTTGGAGATTATTACGATTTGGAATTTGGAATAAAAAGTTTATGAAGTTGTGGACATTGCCAAATGGGGAGGGGCAGGAGGGATAGTCAAGAGTGAGGAAGACTGCAGATCTTCTTCACTAAGATGTTAATAAACTTACAAAATAGGGAAATGATTATGTATGAATTGTAACAAGTATTAAATATTATGTTTCAGTAGGAAAGGAAGTGCATTCAAATATTACTCAGAAAACAATTCAAATGAGGAGGAAGGACAAAGAAATTTTTGAGTATGAATATAGAAAACATTTTAAATAGTCATGCAGGTAAATAAAGCTACTTAAAGCAACCAAATACTGATAATTATTTTTAAAAAAAGAATAGAATAGAACTGTAAGGAAGTTCAAATTGAATCAAACTTTGTTTGGGCCACACTTCCTGTATTGGATACTATTTGTATTGCCATACTAGAGGAAGCATATAGACAATGCAAAACAAAAGAATTTATTTACAAGGATCTTACCAGAATTGCAAGGATATACCTGTAAGATAAGAATGAACAGGACAAATTTAATCATTGCAATAATTTGATTTGCAATAACCATAACTCCATATTTGTTAGCTGAAATTATGCTAAACATTTTTTTATCCTACAGTATTAAATGAATGTTGTGAGTCTGCAGCTTAGTAAAAGGAGCATAGATTTGGGTTTTTACCATTTAACTACCCAGACATAGTTATACAGGTGGCACAGCAGTGTAGAGGTTAGTGTAATGCTATTACAGCGCCAGCGATCCGGTTTCTATCCTGGCTGCTGTCTGTAAGGAGTTTGTACGTTCTCCCTGTGTCTGCATGGGTTTCCTTCGGGTGCTCCAGTTTCCTCCCACATTCCAAAAGACATACAGGTTAGGAGCTGTGGACATGCTATGTTAGCACTGGAAGAGTGGCGACACTTGTGGGCTGCCCCCCAGCACATTCTTAGTAATGCAAAAAGATGCATTTCACTGTGTGTTTCAATGTACATGTGACTAATAAATAAGTATCTTATTTTATACCAAATCTAGATAAATAGGGTTAAAACGTATTGTATACACATGGGCACTACTTACAAAACAGTCAATTGAGTTGTGAGCTGTTATCACCCCTGTTCTACTATTCAGATTCATTCACATCCATCTTGAATGAAACATTCTGAGCAGTGACTAAGTATTGACAATACACTGAGCAGCTCTTGTCATCTCTCCCACCCACAGAATTTAGATAGGGTTTGTGGTGGCCGAGTGCCTGTTGGTTATGACTACGAATGAGCAGAATACCAGATACATCTCTGCTTGCCCATTTTTCTCTCCTCAACCTGAGTTTGCTTATCATTACCATAATGTCACCTACATCTCTCAGAGTATTCAACAGACATGGTCAAACTTGAGACCTGGATGTACGTCCAAGTTTTCATGTTGATTGATTCTACAATCTGGTATTTCCAGGTAAGTTGGAATGCTAATTTTAAATTTAATTAAAGATATTTGCCAGTTGTATGGTAGTTTTAAGTATACAATTGGTAATGTAGCCAACATACCCCATTCAGTAAATCCCAAAATAGTAACCTATGAAATCCATCAGTTGGGAAGATTTATAACCTGATGCAGGGTTTCGACTTGAAATATCCTTTCCCCCCACAGATGTTGCTTGACCGGTTGAGTTTCTCCAGTAGATTTTTGTTGCTCCATATTCCAGCATCTGCAGTCTCCTGTGTTGTCAAGATTTATAACCTATAGGCTAGACCTTACGCCTAGGACTGCCACGTCTGTGTTTTGAAATTAATTGGGACTATTTTCTCCATGAAATATCCTTTGCCTGAGGTTTGAATTTATTTTTCCACTTATTTGATTTGCTTATACATACTTCACTTTTCTTTGTTAAAATCTTCGAGTGTAAAAGGTTGACATGATGGTGCAGCTATCAGTGCTGCTGCCTCACAGCTCCAGTGACGCAGCTTTGATCCTGACCTCAAGTGCTGTCTGTGTGGACTTTGCAGACTCTCTCCATGACCCTATGGGTTTCCTCCAGTGTCCTTCCATATCCTAGATTGGATTCAGAATTGGATTGCCCATAGAAGAGGGTAGTAATGGAGGGGTGTTGTTCTGGCTGGAGGTCTGTAACCAGTGGTGTTCCTCAGGGACTAGAATTGGTACCTCTGTTATTTATGATATATATAAATGACTTGGATGAAAATACGACATTGTGGCAATCACCGAGTCATGGCTTTATGATGGATGTGATTGGGAACTGAATGTCCAGGGGGACACAGTGTATAGGAAGGATAGGTGGGTAGGCAGAGGGGGAGGTGTGGCCATGATGGTTAGTAGTGATATAAAATCAATAGAAAGGAAGGACATTGGGTCAGAGGAGGTGGAATCCTTATGGGTGGAGCTAAGAAATAGCAAGGGTAAAAGGACAATAGTAGCAGTCATATATAGGCCCCCTAATAGCGGTCAGGAAGTGGACGATAAGTTGCAGTTTGAGATAGAAAAAGCATGCCAGAGTGACAATGTGAAGATAATTATGGGGGATTTTAACATGAAGGTGGACTGGGAAATCCAGCAAGGCAGTAGAACTCAGGAGAGGGAGTTTGTGGAATGTCTAAGGGACATTTTTCTGGAGCAACTTGTTGAAGAGCCCACCAGGGGATCGGCTGTTTTGGATTGGGTGCTGTGTAATGAACCGGAGGTGATTAGGGAACTAAAGGTAAAGGAACCACTGGGAACCAGTGATCACAATATGATTGAGTTCTGTTTCAGGTTTGAGAAGGAGAAGCTGATAACTGGTGTATCGATATTTCAGTGGAACAAAGGAAATTACAATGGTATGAGAGAAGAGTTGGCCCAAAATTAATTGGAAGAGTAAGCTAACTGGAGGACGGCGGAGGAGAAATGGAAGGAATTTCTACAGGAAATAAGGAAAATGCAGGATAGATATATTCCAAGAAAAAGGTTTTGAATGGAAAAAAGGCACAAATGTGGATAACAAGAGAGGTGAAGGCTAAAATAAAAGCAAAAGGGGCGGCGTACAAAGAAGCAAAAATTAGTGGGAAAACAGAAGACTGGGAAGCTTTTAAAAACCTGCAGAGAGAAACTAAGAAGGTCATTAGGAAAGAAAAGATGAATTATGAAAGGAAGTTGGCGGATAACATTCGAAAGGATACTAAGAGTTTTTTTAAATACATAAGGTGTAAAAGAGAGACACGGGTTGATATAGGACCAATTGACAACGGTGCAGGAGGTATTGTAATGGACGATAGAGAGATGGCAGAGGAATTGAATGAATATTTTGCATTGGTCTTCACCGTGGAGGACATCAGCAATGTGCCAGTTAGTCAGGAGTCTCACGAAATGGAACTGAGTTCAGTTAAGATTACTAGGGAGAAGGTGCTAGGAAAACTAAATTGGCTAAAGACTGATAAGTCTCCCAGACCGGATGAGGTGCATCCCCGGGTTCTGAAGGAGGTGGCTTTAGAGATAGCGGAGGCTTTGGCGATAATTTTCCAGGAATCGATAGATTCCTGCATGGTTCCGGAGGACTGGAGGGTCGCAAATGTAGTTCCGTTGTATAAGAAAGGTGGGAGGCAGCATAAAGGAAATTACAGACCCATTAGTCTGACGTCAGTGGTGGGAAAATTATTGGAATCTATCCTCAAGGACGGGGTTACGGAATACCTAGAGGCGCAAGGCAAGATAGGTCCTAGCCAACATGGTTTTGTGAAGGGAAGATCCTGCCTGACCAACCTATTGGAGTTTTTTGAAGAAATCATAGGTAGGGTGGACAAGGGAGAGGCGGTAGATGTTGTGTATTTAGACTTTCCAAAGGACTTCGATAAGGTGCCTCACAAGAGACTGATTAATAAGATGAGAGGTCATGGAATTACGGATAGCAGAATGGGTGGAGCATTGGCTGGTTGGCAGGAAGCAAAGAGTGGAAATAAAAGGATCTCGTTCTGGTTGGTTACCGGTTACTAGTGGTGTGTCGCAGGGGTCGGTGTTGGGACCGCTCCTTTTTACCATGTACATCAACGATTTGGATAATGGAATAAATGGTTTCGTGGCTAAGTTTGCGGATGACACCAAGATAGGTGGAGGAGTAGGGAGTATTGAGGAGATAGGAAGGTTGCAGAGGGACCTAGACAGTTTAGGAGAATGGGCAAGGAAATGGCAGATGAGATTCAATGTTGAGTAATGTGCAGTTGTACACTTTGGAAGCAGAAATAAGCGGGCAGATTATTATCTAGAAGGGAGAGAAATTCAAAGTACGGAAGTACAAAGGGACTTGGGGGTACTCGTGCAGGATACCTTAAAGGTTAACCACCAGGTCGGATCGGTGGTAAAGAAAGCGAATGCTATGTTGGCATTCATTTCGAGAGGTATAGTGTATAAAAGTAAGGAAGTGTTGATGAGGCTCTACGGGCCACTAGTGAGGCCTCATTTGGAATATTGTGCGCAGTTTTGGGCCCCACATCTTAGGAAGGATGTGCTGACGTTGGAGAGGGTTCAGAGGAGATTTACAAGGATGATTCCAGGAATGAAAGGGCTTACGTATGATGAGCGTTTGTGGGCTTTTGGACTGTACTCACTGGAGTACAGAAGAATGAGAGGGGACCTCATAGCAACATTTAAAATGTTGATAGGAAAGGACAGAGTAAATGTGGCTAGGCTGTTTCCCTTGGTGGGTGAGTCCAAGACCAGAGGGCACAATCTTATAATTAGAGGGTACAGTTTCAAAACAGAGATGAGGAGTATTTCTTTAGCCAGAGGGTGGTGAATGTGTGGAACTCCTTGCCACGTACAGCAGTGGAGGCCAGATCAGTGGGGGCGTTCAAGGAAGAGATAGATAGATATCTAAATAGTCAGGGTATCAAGGGATATGGGGATAAGGCCGGAAATTGGGATTAGAATAGGTTTTTTTTCCCCATTCCTTTTTCCCTTTTCCTTGGAGCAGACTCGATGGGCCAAATGGCCTGCTTCTGCTCCCTTGTCTTGTGATCTTGTGAAAATGTAGGTGGGTGGTTAGTAAGTTTGCGTATGATACAAGGATTGGTGGAGTTGCAGATAGTGAAGAAGGTTGTCAAATGATACAGCAGGATATAGATCAGTTACAGATATGGGCAGAGAGACGGCTGATGGAGTTTAATCCAGGCAGGGGTGAGCTGTTGCATTCTGGGAGGTCAAATGTAAGGGGAAAGTATACACTTAATTTCAGAGCACTGACTTACAGAGGGATCCTGAGGTCCCTGAAAGTGACCATGCAATTAGATCGGGTGGTGAGGAGGACACATGGCATGCTTGCCTTCATTGGTTGGAACATTGAGTATAAAAGTCGGGAAGTCACGTTGCAGCTGTCTAAACCTTTGGTTAGGCCGCACTTGGAGTATTGCGTTCCGGTTGCCCCATTGTAAGAAGATGTGGAGGCTTTGGAGACAGTGCTGAAGAGGTTGGCCAGGATATTGCCTGGACTGGATAGTATTAGGTGTAAAGAGAGGTCGGGCAAACTTGGATTGTTTTCTCTGGAGCATCTGAGGTTGAGGAGAGACCTGATAGAGGTTTATTAGTTTATGAGAGGCATAGATGGGATGGACAGTCAGAGTCTTTCTCCCAGGGTAGAAATGTCAAATATAAAAGGACATTTGAAGTGAGAGGAGGATGGCTTAAAGGGCAAGATTTTTACACAGAGAATGATAGGTGCCTGGAACGGGCTGTCAGGGGAGGTGGTGGAAACAGATACGATTGTGGCATTTACGAGGCACTCAGACAGACATTGATTATGCAGGGAATGGAAGGATATGGATCACGTGCAGGCAGGAGAGATTTGGTTTAATTTGGCATTTTGCCCGCTGCGGACATTGTGGGCGGAAGGGCCTGTTGCTGTACTGCACTGTTCTATGGAAACTGAAATGACTGACTGAATTTTTTAAATCATTGATGTATGTCCATGGCTCATTGAAAGTGGCTACACAGGTAGACAGGGTGGTTAAGGAGGCTTATGGAATGCTTGCTTTCTTTAATCGAGGTATTGAGTACAGGAGTCAAGAAGTTATGATGCATCTCTATCGAACTCTGGTTAGGCCGCATTTAGAGTATTGCATGCAATTCTGGTCACCTCACTATAGGAAGGATGTCGAGGCCTAGAGAGGGTGCAGAGGAGGTTTACCAGGATGCTGCCTGGATTAGAGGGCATGTGCTATCAGGAGAGGCTGGACAAATTTGGGCTCTTCTCTCTGGAGCGGCGGAGGCTGAGGGGTGATCTGTTGGAGGTATATAAAATTATGAGGGGCATAGATAGGGTGGACAAGCAATATTTTTTTTCCCATTATTGAGCGATCCAATACCAGAGGGCATATATTTAAGGTGAGAGGGGGTAGGTTCAGAAGAGACGTGAGGGGTAAGCTTTTTACTTAGAGAGTGGTGGATACCTGGAATGCATTGCCTGATAGGGTGGTGGAGGCAAATTTATTGGGGGCTTTCAAGAGGGGCTTGGATGGACACATGAATGAGAGGAAAATGGAGAGATACAAGCATTCTGTAGGTAGGAAGGATAAGCTATGTCGGCACAACATTGTGGGCTGAAGGGCCTGTTCTGTGCTGTACAGTTCTATGTTCTATATCGGCAACCTTCCATTTCTTAATCTTCTAGGTATTCATTAATGTATAACTAGTCAATATTATGGCTTTATCCTCTACATATGATCTGTTATTTATTTGCTCTTGTTGTGGTAGAAGGTATGGTCATAATCCTAAGGAAAGGCAATGTATAATTTTGCATCAGCTGTACTAATCAATATACATATGCTTTGATTTCTCCTGTTAACAGCAGAGCTCATTAGAAACATCTTTCCTATTCATGAATAATTGTGCATGCTCATTGGAAGTACTGCAAGGACTTTGGAAGAGAAAATTTGAACTTCAAAGGCTCAACCTCTAACAGGGCACAAACAACATCAAATTACCATTTTATATCTCATTGCAGCTAATGTCCTTCAGGGAAGGAAATCCACCATGCATACATAGTCTGGTATATCTGTAACTTCAGACCCACTAATGTGATTGGCTTATTGTAGCTTGTGTAATGTTAACATTCTGAGAAGTTTAGGAGCAGATTTTCTTTATACCATCTGGGAAAATGTGGGTGAAAGAGCACATATTGAAAAGACTTCAAAGGAAAAGAAGCTTTTATTTAATGTATTTTAATATAAAACAGACATCTGATCCAAGAACCTATCAGCAAATAATAAAGGAAATAAACAGAATATCAGTAGGCCTCAGATCAGTGTTGAAATTTACTGTAGAGTGGTACAGTAGGGAGGCAGTTAGCGTGATGCTATTACAGTGCCAACGATCAGGGTTCAATTCCCGCCACTGTCTGTAAGGAATTTGTATGTTCTCCCTGCGACTGTGTGGGTTTCCTCTGGGTGATCTGGTTTCCTCCCACATTCCAAAGATGTACAGGTTAGTAGGTCAACTTGGGTGTAGTTGAGCGGCATGGGCTCGTTGGGCCGGAAGGGCCTGTTACCATGCTGTATAAATAAAGTTTAAAGTTTTACTGTACCCTTCCAATAAACTAACAGGAACCTGGCACTCCTGTTGATTCTTTGGATGCTTTTAGTAAAATACAGGCTTTCCAGTAATTTGGTTAATGCAGCGATCATCGATAGCCTGCACAACAGTGAAGATATCTATATTAATGGATACTGATCCTAGCTACAAATTTCTTAGAACTGTGTTCAATATATTCTTTGAATTATTGTGCTTTCATTGGTGTTTTGCAATAAACCACAGACATTCCCTCAATGTTATTTGGTAAGCAGGTCAGTTGCTAATTAAATCGTCAAGAATTGGCTCATTAGGGAGAGGTTCAGTTTGTTTTTTGTCTACTTCGCTGGCAGTTAATTATATATTTCAATAGATCATTTTCAGTTAAGGAAAGAAGTATAACAACTGTATTGAAGAAGAATCGGTGGGGCAATTCTGTGAAATCTCCATTTTTTCTCCATTCTTGATTCAGTTGGGTAAAACAACTTCTTTCCTTTACCCCATGCATCCACTGGAGATGCAATACCTGCTCTTTTGCCTCCCTCCCTTCAGACTGACATAAGCTCTTTCCAGGCAAAGCAATAACTTACTGCATTCACTTCTCACAATGTGGCTTCCTTGGGGAAACCAAATGCAGATTGGATGACTGCTTTGCAGAGCACCTCTATTCAGTCTACAAGAGTGACCCAGAGCTTCCAGTTACCTGTTGCTTTAATTCTCTTTCCCATTCCCACTTTGACCTTTTGGTCTTTGGCCTCTTGACATTGTTCTCATGCAGTCAAAGGAACAGCATCTCCTGCTCTGAATAGACACAATGTAGAACTCAGAACTCAAAACTGAATTGAAGTGTTTCAGATAATCAACCCCGTATTTCACACTTCCTGCATGCACAGCTATTTTTGCTCTTCCTGTAATTTCAGTTTTAAGTGGTCTCTTTCTATGCACTCTCCCCAAACGTAGCTTTTGTTGTTCATCACGCTTTACCACCAAGAGTAATCCTGCTGAGAACAAGAGGAACCACTGTTTCCAACATGTACATGTGCTTGGCTGAGGAGCTAAAGATGCAAAGCGACTGCCTGTGGGATTTGGACTGAATGCCTCTAAGATAGAACCCTGCCTAAACCGTCAAAGCTTTTGCCCTGCAATCCCTTCAGTCCTCTCTTTGAACACAAGCCTTCCCTTCTGGGCTCTGCCCCAAACTCCCTATACCGGACCTGCACAAAACTTTCCCTGAAACTGTAGAGATATTTGTTTTCTCTGTTCTTGCCCCTGCCCCATTCGCCACACTAATTATAAACCATAATTGTTAAGTTCACTCGGAGCACAGCCCTGTCCTGCCATCTCCTAATATTACCGTGCCCCCTAGGGGACCCATGTTTCAAAATCAATGCAGTGAGCAATCTTGTGCCAGGCTTTTTATATTTAAGTGTATTCTCAGTTTTCTTTTATTGAAATTAAGTTGCTTGTCTGATTTGCATTACAGCATGCATCACGTGCAGCTGTATCAGGACTCTGCCTTAGTAATTAATCGAAACAGAGGTTCCCAAATATTTCTTCATTGCCTACTCCGTTCCAGATTTGTCAACTGCTCATCTTTCCCTACGCACACACATTTTGTATGTTAGTCCCTTAAGGGCCAAATGTTATGTCATTTCAATAGTCCTTAAAGCTGTCCGGTTCTTACTGTCATCTATGAAAATCGTGCGTCATTTCGTCTTTTCAATGACTGACTTATTTAACAAGATAGGCATTGACAAATCCTATCTATTGTACCCCAACTTGCCATTTTCCCAGTTTATAATCAACTATGTTGGCTATATCCAATCACATTGAATCATGATTGGAAGAACACGCCTAATAAGAGTCATTCCAATTACTAACTCACGATCAATGCATTTCTCAGTTTTAATTAAAAAAACCTTTGAGAAATGGAACACCACAGAACACCAAAAAAGACAGGACGTATGATATAATTATTGTAATAATGCATAACATAAACACTTTTAAACCATAGAACCATACAGCACAAAACAGGCCCTTCGGCCCACCATGTTGTGCCATCCATCAAACCACCCTCACACTACCTAACCCCTTCCTCCCACATATCCCCCCATCCCACACTCCTCCATATGCCTATCCAACAAGCTCTTGAACCTGTTCAATGTGTCTGCCTCCACCACCAACCCAGGCAGTGCATTCCATGCACCAACCACTCTCTGGGTGAAAAACCTCCCTCTGACATCTCCCCTGAACCTCCCACCCATAACCTTAAAGCCATGACCTCTCGTCTTGAGCATTGGTGCCCTGGGAAGGAGGCGCTGACTGTCTACTCTATCTATTCCTCTCAGTATTTTATATACCTCTATCATGTCTCCTCTCATCCTCCTCCTTTCCAGTGAATAAAGCCCTAGCACCTTAAGCCTCTAGCTTTAATGTGCACTCTCCATTGCCCAATTTAAACAATGAATTAATGGTACAAAAGGATTATATAATCTACATAGCACAGTTTCATATTTTGTGTTTGTAGTTAAATAAGCGGTTTTCATATTCTTTTTGTTCAACTATGTGTTCTGTACGAATAGGAAGAGAGCTAAGGCAAGAAGTATATGCAAGGTTTGTTCTTCAATATAAGTTTTGTTTTTTTATTTTTTAAGTGTGAAGTGCTATTTGTTATTCAGAGTCATTCATGCCCCTTCTCTCAGAAGCTTAATTGTATTTCCATGTGTTCAAACAAAGACAAACACACCAAACATTTGGAGATCTGGAGTTATGCGCATTGATCATCTCAATTAAGGTAAATATTCAAAATCTTACTGTATAATGAAAATTAAATCTGCATTACACGGTTACTTCATCATAGCTCCCAATGATTTTTTCTATATCTTCAGGAATATAGATGTACCACAGCTTGGAGCCTCTGGTTTAAAATGCAAAAGGATTTGGGCATTGTTGTTAGGTTATTTTTCAATTGTGTTCCTATAGCCTCAAAACGTGCCACAAAAGCTCTTGTTCAATAATTACTGGCCTATTTTTTTTTCAAGGTAAAAGGTGTGTAGTAAAGAGAGATATCTGGATTAACTGCAATTGGCCTGTTACATACTTGGCTTAAACAAGGACGTATGCCTCAGAGCTGCTGGGGAAACATATGATTTTTTTTCTCAGGCTGGACTCTGATATGGAGCTGTCCAATCTATTTCTGGTCTAATGGTTCTGTATTCCTTAGTCCAGGAGCAATGGATATGTTTTCTGTGCTAATCAGAGCTGTAGTATTCCATCAAAAACAGGTGCAAGTCTAATGGATTACTATAAGTACTGATAGGGGACACCATAGGAATAAAAATGCAAATATGAAAGTTTGAGGAAGTGCATTTATTACCTTGTAATACTTGCAAAAAAGTGGACCAAATTTCGGATTTACACATAGATGACAACATCATGCCCATGCAAATCAAGACAAAACAATTTAGCACTGTAGAGTAGTTATGGTGCAGAAGGCGGCAATTTGGTCTACTGAGTCCATGCCAACTCCTTGTAGAGCAATCAAGTCAGTCTCATTTTCCCACGCTTGCCCTGTAGTCCTGAAAACCTGAGTTGACTGTTTCCACCCTCACATGAAGTGAATTCCAGATCATAACCACAATGCAAGTTATCTGCTAATTTAAAGAGTACCTTGTGTAATTTTCAGAAGAAACAATACTTTGATAAGAAATCACATTTGGATCAAAATGACTCTTTTCTAAAATAAGATTGTGGGAAAATCATTGACATAGGAATAATTAGCAAAGTAGTAAAAGCTGTGTGTACAGAGGATTGAACCAGGCTTTTATTAAGTCATCCAATCATAGTTAATAGAACAATATTTACAATGAGTAGTATCAAACCAAAAACACAGAAGTGCATTCACCCAACATGCTGGTGCTACTTCTCTATAAAACTATCCAATGTTCGAGTCTTTTCAAGAACATACATGCAACATAGAACACTACAGCAAAATACAGGCCATTCGGCCCGCAATGTTGTGCCGACCTTCACACCTCGCCTAAGACTATCTAACCCCTTCCTCCTGCATATCCCATAAGAGTAGTAGTTTCCTCTTTCTAAGCATGCATCCATCTTCCTTTTTGAAATTCCTGTTGAATCTGTGTCCAGTGCCTTATCAGGGAGTACATTCAAAATCGTAACAACTTCCTGTAAAACTTGCTCAAATGTTCTTTCGTTATTTTGCCAACTATCTTAATCCTCTTGCTTTGGTAACTGATCCACATGCCAGGGTATCAAAAACCTTCATGATCTTGAAAACTTCTTTTAACTCTTATGGAAAACAACCCTGACTTCTTCAGTGTCTCCATATAACTGGTCCATCATATGTGATAGTAATCTAATGCACCTCTTTTGCACTTTTTTCTCTGACCTTCAAATCCTGTTGTTCTTTTTTTTAAGATGTTTTTTAATATATAGAGCCATTTAGCTTATTTCACCTTCAGCTGCACACAGGAAATCTATTTCTAACTTGTTCTTGCTGGTGGGAAATCTAAGGTAGTTGAAAACCTGGGTTTCATTTACATTCCAGTGCCAAATGGATGGCTTGCTTCAAATCATTGGTAATGGAAGGATGAGAAATTTTCCAAATTTGGTGCTGTGCTGTCGAAAGTCAGATCCCGGTGACAGAAAATAATCCCAGATTGGAGAGGACTGGAATTTTTTTTCTCTGTCCTTGGGATCTAACGTACAAATTGTAGTTCCAGTAATATTTGATTAAACCCAGTGTTTGATAAGCACAGGTATTGATACCAAGAACTTTCAAGCTCTTGTATAGCTTTGTAGAGCTACCTGCTTTAAAAACAGGCGTGCTAATTTAATGCAAAAATAAGTTCATGCCACTGTTCAAAGCAATATTTGCATTTTATCACTTTTAATCATTTTAACAATGATTAAAAATAACACAATTATAATACAGTATCAGATATGACTAAAACTGATTGAATGACATTTTGAAGTGGTGACATTTTCCTTTCAATAAAGTCAGGTTTTGTTTAGATTGGATGTTTAATCTACTATCAGTGAGAGACTTGAAATATTATTTACGTTGTCAATAGAGATGTAAAGGAACTAGAGCAATGGTTGGTGCCTAAACAGTCCGCTGAAGGAGAACATCCAATGAAATTAGGATTTTTCAGCAAACGACAACCTGTAATTATCTCCATACATTGAGTAATTGAAGGGTGTCTGCCTTCCACCTTCTCCACCAACTCCCTCCAATCCCTGTTTCTCTGCAATGCATACGGTGTTTGAGTATTGAATCCAGGACTGCATGCTGCTCAAACATGCCTGCTTCAGATGGGTGATTTGTACCATTACTAATTACAGATCACATTAGAGAGAGATGATCATTTTTGATTTGGTTACATGATCACAAAACAATAATTCTATCAGTTTACAGATATATTAACATCTAAAATTTGAATTAGTGGACTGGACCATAGTCAGGGATTCATCTTTGGATCTGGATGAATATGCCACGGTCATCACCGACTTCATCAAGACCTGTGTGGATAAGTGTGTGCCTTCAAGAAGCCCTGGATGAACCGGGAGATTCACAGTCCGCTGAGGGCTAGATCTATGGCGTTCACAACTGGCAATCCAGAACCCTACAGAAGTCCTGGTCTGAGCTACGGAAGGCCATCTGTCTGTGAAGTTACAGACAGAATTGGATGCACAACAGCTATGGCAGGGTTTCACAAGGTGAAACCTAAGAGCATAAATGGCAGTATTGCTTCACTCCATGATGAGCTCAATGCCTTTAATGCACGGTTTGAAAGGGAGAACAACACCACGCCTGTGTGAATCCCCACAGCATCTGGCAACCCTGTGATCTCTGTCTCGGAGGCTGATGTCAGAATATCCTTCAAGAGGGTGAAGCCCCAGAAAGTGTCAGGCCCTGATGGTGTACCTGGCAGGGTACTGAAAATCTGTGCCGACCAACTAGCTGGAGTGTTCAAGGACATCTTCAACCTCTCAATGCTGCAGTCGGAGATTCCCACCCGCTTCAAGAGGGCATCAATCATACCAGTGCCCAAGAAGAGCAAGGTGAGCTGACTCAATGACTATTGCCTGGTAGCACTCACATCTACTGTGATGAAGTGCTTTGAGAAGTTGGTCATGTCTAGAACTAATTCCTGCCTGAGCAAGGACCTGGACCCGCTGCAATTTGCTTACCGCCACAACAGGTCTACAGCGGACACAATCTCACTGACTCTCCACTCAGGTTTGGAGCACCTAGGCAACAGCAAAACGTACACCAGGCTGCTGTTTATCAATTACAGCTCAGCGTTCAACACCATCATCTCCTCAGTACTAATCAACAAGCTTCAAAACCTGGGCCTCTGTACCTCCCTCTGCATCTGGAACCTCGACCTCCTTATCAGAAAACCACAGTCAGTGAGGATCAGTAATAACATCTCCTCCTCGCTGACAATCAACACAGGCCCACTGCTCTACTCTCTATATACTCAGGACTGCGTGGCTAGGCACAGCTCAAGTGTCATTTATAAATTCGCCGATGACATCACTGTTGTTTCCAGAATCTCAGATGGCGATGGGGGTGGGGAGGGGGTGCGGGTGGCAGGAAGTGACTAACTATACTGTATGTTCTCAGTGAAGACATTCAAGGATCTCTGAGTTGCCAAGGTTGTTATACTTTTTAAGGAAGCTCTAAGAAGATACTTATAGCGATTTCTTTGCCTTCAAGTGATCTCTTGCTATGAAGAAGTTTGGTGCAGAGTACCCGTTTTGGGCATTTGGCATCGGAGTTGAAATCGATGTGTCCTGCCCATAAGGGCTGCCTGAGCATATTTAAAGGGTCTGTGCTGGAGCTGTTGGCATGGGAGAGAATGCTGATGTTCTGTTATCCTGTCAATGGATTTGGACAATTGGTGGCTCATCACCAATCCTTTAAGTTTCCTGCTGTAAATAGTCTATGTCTCCAAAGCAAATGGGGCAGAGTGGCGGGGGTGGTGTATGGGGGAGTGGTCACAGCTTCCCAGTAAGTCAAGAGCTTAAGGGTCTGTTTGAGGTCTTGATCTTCAAACATTCTTTTCCAGTGTGATAGCACACTGGAAATGATGGTGGATTTCATCATCGATATCTGCCTTCACTGAGAGATGGTGCCTGAGATATAGGAAGTGATCCACAGTTTTCAATGTCCCATCATGGACTGTTATTGTCAGGTGGTGATGTCGTGAAGTTTGGACAGATTGATAGAGTGTCTTAAGGATGGTTTAGTGTCAGGTTTATTCTTTCTTTTTCAGTGATCAAGTCAATGATCAAGTTCTGTCTCTTTAATTGGAGCAGTCTAGCCATAAGTCTAGGCCCACGTGATCCTGAGGCCCCTTGCTGATGCATGCAGCCAATGAACAGTGACGATTATATGCAAAAATTATTGGAACACAGCCAGCATAAAGTTGGCAAATGCCAGTATTTCTATCAATAGACAAGGTATAATCAGGCATTACTATTTCTTGCATCTGTCTTTCAGGTTAATTCATTTTCTTAAGTCTGATAGATGGAAATAGTGCTGAGTAATCAGAAAGTATTAAGAAAAATGAATCGAGCAGTAAAGTTAGGTTCATTTGCAGCAAAAGGTGGCATTTTTCCCTTGTATGTTGTACATTCAATTGCCAATTGTCGATCTTGACATCAGATCCAGTACTGCTGTTGCTGCTGTCTCTTAGTTAAGATATTGTGCAAGCTTCTCACCTTTGTGCCCCAGATGATCCCCATAGTCACACTAACCTTTCCTAGCCCCAAGGGATCCTTTCTACTTTAAAGCCTACTCTCAGTGGCTCTTCTGTGAAATGGAAGGGGTCATGAACGAGCATACGAGCACACACAATAGAAGCAGGTCATTCTGTGTCTACTCTATATATAAGGCACAGTCCTCAGACTTGGTGTCACTCTTAACCCTGAAGTACACAGTCATTACAATCACATATTTCCAACATCAAATGGCATCATTGCCTCAGATAATCGACTGCTCAGATGATAAAACCATCAACCAAACCTTTGAAACTTAATTTTTCTTAGTTGACCTCCCATGTTCTAATCTCTATAAACTTGAGGTCATTAAATATTCTGCTGTTCTTGTTCAAATTCTCACCATTCATCCATCTTGGAGTACTTTTGCTATGTTAAAGGAGTAGCATATAAATATTGCATGAATGCTGTTGTTAACTTCACAGATTTAAAGAAAAATGAGTTTCTGAAAGATGTTTGGTTTCTGCATTGTGAGTTAACATAAAGATTCAGAAGAAATGAGATTATATTTCATTCAAAGAGACAGTGGTTCTCTTTCAAATTATCTGGAACAGAAGGTTTCCATGCGATTGCCTCTTAATCTATGAAACTCTAGAATAAAGAGGCTATTTGCTTAACCTCTCCTTGTGGGACAAACCTGCCATTCCATCTATCACAATTATCTTCTTCCTTATATAGCAAGACCACCCTGTACATAATATTTCAGATGAGATCTCACTAGTGTCATATATATTTGCAACGTCTTTACACTCACACTTAAATTCTCTTGTAATAAAGTCCGACATACGATTTGCCGCCTTAATTGCTTGCTGTACCTGCATGTCAACTTTCAGTGATTCACTTAAAAGAATAATCAAATTCTTCTGAACTCCAACACCTTTCAACATCTCACCTTTTGAAAATACTCTGCTTTTCCATTTTTTCTATCAAGGTGCATGACTTCATGTTTTTATACTTAATATTGCATCTGCCACGTCCTCACCCATTCACTTAGACTGTCTATTTCCCCTGAAGCTTCTTTGCATCCTCCGCACAAGTCCGCAGCTTTCTTGCATCAACGAACATGGATATATTGCACTTGATTCCTCCATCCAAATTATTAATATAGATTGTGAATAACTGGGGACCCAGCACTGTTCCCTACAGCACCCAGCTTTACACAGCCACCTAACCTAAAGGTGAACCATGTATTCCTACTACTTTCTGTCTGTTAGATAATTTTCAATCTGCGCCTGTATATTCTATGCACTGTAATTTTGTTCAATAACCTCTTGTGTATCACTTTATTGAGTGGCAACCAGGCCTTTGATGGCAGAACCAGAGGTGCTCCATTAGCCTTCAACAGCTCACTGCTGTTAATGTCAACTTTCACTATTTTTAAATTCATTGGCATTTAGAAATAATGTAATTAGACTTCAGTACTTAAAACACATACAGATATGTTAAAATAAATTAAACCAAATTAAAATTAGCTAAAATGTTACATTTCTGTAAATTATTTTAAGTCAAACACAAAATGAAATAAAGTAAATAAAAAAAACTTAACCTAAACATCCTTTTTAATGAAGGTCATCAATCCCAATCAAATGGGTAGGACACTGCTTCATGGGACCTTCAGCTGCCTCTGTTGCAGAGCACAGAGCAGAAACTGAAAACCTACTGACGAGTGGAGGGCTGGTGGGCAGTGGCTCTCTATGAACAACTGCCCACAACAGAGCACAATATGGGGTACTAAAGCAAGTGCCGCCTTGAAGTAAAAGAATCCAGGGCACTGTTTTCAAAAACCGCTTAGAAGATCAATCTAGTGTCCTGCCCTACAGTTCTCCCTATAAAACAGAACTGAAAACAGAATGTCTAGCTGTTAACACGTTGCTGTTTGTGGCAGCTTGCTCTACACATACTGACCGCCTTGGTCCATTGCAATAACGACAATGCTTCAACTAGAAGGTACTTCATTGGCTGTAAAAAGCTTCTGACCACAGGGAGTTGTGAACTGTGTATAAATGTATGTCTTTCTTTATTTCCTCCAGTTTTGATGAAACTTTAATCTTGTGCTTCTGGTATGAGATTTTAGTTTTCATATTTGTAAAATAGGTTCTCTTTTCTCACACCTTGTTTACATTAACACATATAATGCCACAAATCTTATGAATGGTTTCATAATTTTTTTCCAGTAGCTTAATATCTCTTAGTAAAATGAACACATAACTGATTATTCTCAAAATATATTTGCTCATGAGCAAATAATTAACTTCAGTTATACTTCGTAAGTTACATGTAACCAAACCTAGAAATGTGTTCTTTTATACAGAATGGTATGTAGAGTTAATTCACCACACTGCTAAATTTTCATACAGATTAAATTCAGTTTAGACTTTACAATACAAATGTGTTTGTTTGCAAAGTAACATACTATCTGTCTTGGCACAAACTTTTAAAATAATTTTTATTCTGAAGAGTTGATATTGGCAAGATTACACTGTTCAGAAGTCTTTTAAGAAACTGAGATATTCAGTTTTAAATGAATGAAATTACATTATTATGAACAATTAATTGAATGGTGGTCTTTGCATTATACATGGCACTGAATACCTATTATGTATTCAGTGATGTCATTCTTCCTGTTTTATAAAAACCTGTAACTGATCAGCAGAGATGTGTAGAGTGAGGAATTTGCCTGTAGAATATGCTTGCGCTGAAACTAATGTGGTATGCTTTGTGCCTTTTGTGTGCTTACTTTACTGAGAGCAACTGTATGATCAGTTCCTCTGATAAGGGATTGAGCTCAACATAAACCGTAAGAGGAAAACCACAGTGTTTCCAAATAGCTCTTAACACTTTTTTGTTTCTTTATTTCTTTTACAGGAATTGAGAGGTGGAGGTTCACCCTTTCTGCCATCAAAGCAACAGCTTGGAAATCTTCCAGATTGTAGAGTTAGTGGAGACCTGGAGAAAACAATGGATGGCAAGGAAACAGGCAACAGTAAGGGTAGGTGCTCTAAAATGCTTTGTCATGGCAAATCTGTCTACAGAATGTCAGATTATTTTTGAACTGCAAATTTTTCTGTTTTGTTTTAACTCTTAATGGTGGTAAAAGAGTTCTGTTTTCTTTTACATTTAATTGTCCGTAATTCCCTGAAAGTGTGTGTTTTGATCACTTTGTCTTAATAAGGATAAGATCTACTTCACTCTTAACCAAGGAGCTATTTTCTACCTCATCAATACTATAATTGCCCCATCGCTGCCTTTAGCTTCCAGCTAGAAAAGATTTTTTTCCCACTCTCCAGTGCAAAAAAGGGCTGATTTCTACTTATCATTTTATTCTGACTTTAAGACAAAGACCAAGAACTCATTGCAGGCATTATTCATACAAACTGGTACTATAATGTTTAATTTGGTTTCTTGAACATAATAACATTTCTAACCAATGGGTGCTTCAGACTTGAATAGTTTTTCCTATTTATTGGTCGAGAAAATGCCCCTTCCCAGTTTTTTGACATAACAACAGAATTCTGGGTCACCGAATGTTCTTTGTGAAAATTGCATAAAGAGGACTTCAGCTGTGAGGTTCACAGAGTGGTAATGTTGGATTCCCCATTTCCCTGTGTAATGGTGTGCTGAGACTGACATTGTCATTTTCAGCTTAACCTTCTCCGTTGCTGTATTGCACGTTCTCACTGTCCTCAACATGTAGCACAGCAGCCCAGCTCCTAAAGGGATGTGCCACTATACAAGCAATTCTTCTGGCTTCAGGGGAGTGTTATGACTGAATGCGAAAGTGATGGGTGGAAGATGGGAGAGTGTTCTAAGGAGGGCAGAGGGACTTAGACAGGCTGGAGAAGAACAGAGTCTGCTGGTGTTGTGCTCTTTGTGCATGGGACCACAAAGAACCACAGCATCGCTGCCAGTTGCTCTTGGTAGGAATTTGCCAGGTAGGTCCCTATGGGAACATGAATGCCACCTTTGAGAGCCTGCACTTTGAGGAAGTCTGTAATGCAGTCAAATGCTCCTGCCTATTCCTGTGGGCTGAAGGTACACTCCTTGAATATGGAGTTTGGGTCACCTTCCTAATGCAGCAGTGTGCAATAAGCTCTGAGATGTGGCCTGAAATTCTTATGAGGCTAGCAAGTGGAGAAGAACTGTGACCCTCACTGACACAGGCAAGGCAGCCAAGGCACATGTCTGAGGTTGCATTTGAGTCATAAGAGGTCACAGATCTCAGTGAGGACAAAGAATATAGATTGAGCGTTGGTCCATTAAATATCAGTTTTGGGGAAATCGGTTTAGCTAGAGCTGAAAGATTTGTGAGCAAATAAGAACTGTTGTGTTTTTCATTCCTGTGAGGTTAAAAATCTCACCATAGATGAACTTTTGTGTTGCACTATTGTTAACATAATGTGGAGTTTTGTATTGCAAAGAAGAGAATAAAAATCCCTTCAAAAAAATGAGGAAAGAGATTTCCCATCGTGTGTTAAGGCACTCAGAAATGTGCATAAAATTGTTCTACTCCAAGTTAACCCAACCTTTCAGTGAGAGAGCAGCATCTTTACTAGAGTTTCATGAATGAATTTCTCACCCATTGTCCTTCTGTATTGTCAAAAGACAGTATTTGGCAATGTACATTTGAGCAAAGAGCCACTAAAGTATGTACCTATCTGGGACTGGTGTGCTTCTTGTCACTTTCTCATTCTAGAGGAACTTCAAAGACAACAACTACATTAGTTTCTCACTTTCATCTAGAGAACTATTGCAATTGGTCATAATGTAAAGTGATGTCTGTTCAACACTTTGGTACATAATGTTATTGTCCTTCCTGAATCTCTTAATGTAATAGTACTTAAGTGTTGGAGTTACTAAACACAGTGATTGTTACTGGTGTAAATTTAAAATAGAACGTGGCGTGTGTGTGTGTGTGGGCCTTTAAGAGATTTTGAGTGTTACAGTTAGCATTCAATTGCAGGGGAAAAGAAGCCTGATGATATTGTGGTATATGTGTTGCAACAAGTCTGTAATTGGATGATATTTTGAAAAGTAACTTTCTAAGTGATGCCAGAGACTTTTTTTGTTAAACTATGAAGTTTGTTCTCAATGGGCCTAACTCTGCAGTTTCAGGTGGAGATCAGTGGAGACCTGAGAGATAAAACCATAAGTGGTTCTCTCTTTCCCCTTTCCCCACCTCAGTCACTACTGTAGGGTAGGTTGGTAGCATTGGAAGACTAAGTAGACAGACTAACATGTCAGATGACTGAGAGATAATTGTAAAACAATGCAGGCTGGAAATGTGAAGCATCTACACACAATAGGTTATTTTCCACTGTAGTGAAGGTGGAAGAGAAGTGCTTGGAGCTGGTCATCAATCATGCACAAAGTATCAATGTGAAGCTGTCATCAACAGGTCTACTCAGCTAGTGAGATACATTTCAAGGACAATTGATTAGAAAACATTGTACCTTCAGCACTTAGACAGTGATATGTTAATATTGGGATGTCTGTATGAAATGTTGGATAAAATAGTCAATTAAGTATAATGTTGTATTGGGTAAAGTTTAGAGCTGAAAGACAAGTTGGTTCTGGAACATACAATTTTAAACTACAAAAATAAACATGAGTTCACTTAATTAAAGGAAAGTGAAAGTGTAATCCACCCGAGATTACTAAAGGGAAGCTATTTAGCTTGTATTGTGGAGTTAAGAGGGTCTGCATATTCTGCCCCTCCCAACCATATTCAAAGGCCTAACTTCCATCTTGTACAGGATAATGCTCATTTTAATTCAGGAATAACTCTGGGAACAATCTTATCAATTAGGATAAGCACACTTCCTGACATAACTGTTTAGGTGTTTGCATTCCTATTACTCATTTCTTTCCTCATCATTGTTTGTGATGATGAGGAAATGTCAGATTCTAGTCTCCTATTGACCTTTTACTAGGACTGCTCAGATCAGCACACAGAGCAACTGCAATATAAGGATGCCACGGCAACCTCACAATATCTAGGGTAAATTGTGAGGTATGACAAAATGCATTGAAAAACATCAGAAAGGCAGTTTATTAGAAAATAAGTGATGTAAGAGTCTGTATTTTGTTTTTGAGGTGTGGTGTGGGCAGGCAGTGGAGAAACAATTCAAAGCTTGATTTCTGGTGCACAAGGAAATAATTATTTGGCTGACCCACCGGGAGGTAGGAATCTGTTGCAGCAGGCGTTTTACCCAGAGTGTCCGGATCTTATAACGATTGACAGCTTCAAATGTGAAGCTGGACTCATAGTGAGATATAAACCGAAGTCTTTTTCCTGTTTCAACCGTTCCTTATTTTCATACTATTTTGCAATGCGTAAAGGCAAATCTGAGAGTTTTTTTTGCATGGAGTTGTTTTTATCCCAAGGAAATAAAAGCTAAGTGTTTCTTAAATTTTTTGTTAGCTTGGGCAATCACCAGAAGAGTTAAATATTGCGAAATGTGAGGTATTTGCTTGCTGCTTCGAAAGGATTTTTTTTAATAAACATTGTTCATAATTTAGCCTGATTATTCAGCCTATCTGAATATCATTTGTTCATCTATCACGAATGGAAATTAATACTTTTACCTCAGCAGGAGAATGAGGCATTAAGTATTAATTTCCATTTGTGAACCAGTAGCAAAATATGTTTGTTGTACAACTTGGGCATGCCACTACCTAGATAACTTTGGACTAATCTAGAATGTAAATATTTAATCTTCTCAGAGGTAAAGAGAACATAAATTCGACTTTCCTTAATCCTGGACTAACTAGGTTATCCACCTGTTTCAAGTCTTCACTACAGCTTTAGGTGACAATCATCCACAGATGATCAGTGTCCTATCATAGCATTTAAAAAACTGATTAATTCAGGGGCATGTAGGTACCACTGACAAGGCCACCATTTATTTAGGTACCGGTGAGTTACTTCTTTGAACCACTACTGTTTGTATTATGACCATACCCCATAGCACTGTCATGTAGGGAATTCCATGATTTTGGCCCAGTGATTATGAAAGAATGATGATTTTGTTTCCATGTGAGACAAAGAAGGAATTTGGTGTTACTGGTATTTTCAGAATTACAAATGTATGTCATAGAGTGGTAACAACTTTGACCTGGAGGTTGTACTGTTTGTGAGTTTGCGCTTCTGGCTTAAAACTCTATTCCAGGATTTCAGATCATAACCCAGGAAGATGTTTCAGTGCAAATAGAGAGTCCTGGAGGTAACAGCCTAGATATTCATCAGCACCACTTTTCTGACTGTAAAAATGCATTAGCAATCTCCCTAAAGCTGTTTTCATTAAAAGAAAAATCAAGGAATAAATTAATGCCAGTTCCAACAGCGAGAGACACTCCTTCATGTAATGTTACACTGTTTTAGGAACAATGGGCACTGCAGCTTGAATTTTGCATGGGTGGAGTGCTTTTCCTTACAGCTCTGACTTCATGAAGTGGCCGTGGGAGGGTTGCACATTGCAACCAGCAATCTTTCAACTACCAGAGAGTGCTAGCAAGGAATTGGTGCATGCTACAATGGTGGGTGAGAGTTCACATAGTGAACACTGGAGTCAGCCTCCCTGTGCAGAGCTATGTGGCATGAAGTTGCCAGTAAAAGCATAAGTGGCCTCCTTGAATACCTACACTTTTTGAGGATGCACAATGCAGCCAAGTGCCCCCTCTGGGTGCAAATGTAAAAGTCACATTGACCAAACATCAAAGGTTACCCACTTTGATGTCAGAGCTTATTTTGATTTTGACAATGCAGCAGGGTACCGCAAAGTGTAAATGCAGCATTTCTTAGAGACAACCTACAGGGATCCTAAAGTTTCTGAGAGTGTGGATAATGCTGACTTGACTTTGAGAATGTGGCAACCACCCATGTAATCTTGTACTTAAGGTTTGCAGGGGCCACAGATGCGGCTGCAGACTACTTTGTGGAAGGTCAGCCTGTACAGAAATTGCTCCTGCAAGAAGGTTGATTAGAGGTGTCTGTAATGCGAAACGTGGGTGGGGAAAGTTTTGGTGTCACCTCTTTTGTCAGAGCTCATTCTCATGTCTTGTGCTCATTTCTCATCTGATGAACATGGAACTATTTGTCTTTTGCAGGATTTCTTCTGGCCTTTTTGTCCAGTTAATTTAGGGAAGGGGGAAACCACTGAAGCCTCCTGGATCCCAGTCTGAGCCAGTCTACTTGAGATTTGTTTTACAGATAGTGCCGCAGCACTACACTTACTTCTGCAGCAGATGTGCCTGACCCTTTAAATAGTGTTCAGTCTGAATGATCAGTAGTATTAAAAACTGGTTCTTCCATGAGTGAACAGCAAGAGTTGCTATTTACACCAATGTGGTGCAAAATCCTGTGAGAACTCTATTTACACTATCACTGAAATCATCTAGGGAAATTGGATATCAGAAAAACAGCTCATGGTACATAAAAATCTTTCACAATAGAATGAATAACTGGCCTTACTTCTGCCACAAACATGCAAAATCAGTTAATGTTACACTAACAAAATTTTTGTCAGATATTGTGCAAATGAATTTCTAGGTTTCACTTTAATAAAATTTTGAGCCCTCTCCCTTTATGTTGGTGGAGGTGCTTAGAAAAGTTTACCTTCCTCCCTCTTCAATCAACATCCATTGATTGCCTTTGCTGGGAATTCAGTATTATACTAAAACTGTGTGCATCCGGGAAGTTACCCCAGAGACTAGATCACAAACTCAACAACAAGAAGTACTTATATAGCATATGCAGTTAAGTTTCCAAAGGAATTCAGAAGAGCATTATCAAATATATTTTGATACTCAGCAACTTATGTTAGAATAGATGTCCAAACCCTTGAGAGGCAGATTTTAAGAATATTCTTAAGGAGGAGGGAGGGGTGAATAGGCTTCAGGAGGATTTCCAAGGCCAGGTACAGGGAGTCTTGAGGTATAGCTGCCAATGGTGAAGTGGTTAAAACTGGGATGCACGGGAGGCCAGAAATTATAATTTGGTCTAATACTTCATGGAAATACTGAGGGATGCCACACCACTGAAATGTTTGCCTGTTACATGAAATTTCAAACAGAAATTCTCTTCACCAGCTCAGCTGGATGTAAAAGACCCCATGAAAATGGGCACATTCATCCCCCAACTAACACAATCAGATTGGCCTGGTCAACAGTTTTCTTGCTGCTTGAGAAGCCTTCTTGTGTGATATAGTGGCTCTTGTACTTCCCTGAATCATAACAGTCACTACAGTTTTTCTTAAGTTAACTTTTTTAGCTCTGTAAATGGTTAAGGTGTTCTGAGATCATAAAAGCTGCTACCCAGAGGCAAGTGTGATGTCCATTTCCCTTTGTGGTCCAGACTTTGAGTCTCTGCAGAACTCAATCAAGATCTAATAATCACCAACTTTTTATAAAGATTCTTGGATTTGTCAATAATAATGATTAAAAATCTTGTTTAAAACAGTATGCTTATATCAAGAAAAATGTTCTTAAATTGTCTAAAATACCTAAACATTATCTAATGTTCTTGACATACCAATGTCTCATGGCATTTTCAATCAGGAGCAAGAATATCTCCACCTGATTATCTCCTACAATGGTTTCTCATAAAAGGAAGTTGGTTGCAGGACACTGCTGCAGGAGTTCTACAGTACAGTGCAGGCCAAACTGTCTTTAGCAGTTTTATTAATGACTTCCCATGATAAGATCAGGAGTGGGGATTTTGGCTGATGATTGCACAATGTTCAACTCCATTTAAACTCCTCAGCAAATAAAACAGTTCATACTTGCATGCAGCAAGATCTGGCCAAATGTCAGCACTTGCCTGACTGATGTCAAGTAATATTCATGTCACAGAAGTACCAGGCAATGACCATTGTCAACAAGAAAGAGTCTAATCACCTCTCCCTGACATTTAATGGCATTACCATTGTCAAATACATCATTAACATCTTGGGAATCACAATTTAACAAACTCAAAAGGACCAGCCATGGGGTAGGCACTGTGGTGTAGTGGTTAGTGTAATGCTATTACAGTGCCAGCAACCCGGGTTCAATTCCCATCACTGTCTGTAAGGAGTTTGTACGTTCTCCCCGTGTCTGTGTGGGTTTCCTCTGGGTGCTCCGGTTTCCTCCCATATTCCAAAGACTAATAAAGATACCTTATGTAGCTATCGTGGCTATAAGAGTAGGTCAGAGGCAGGACACCCTGTGATCAATGACTCACGACCTGACACCCCAAATCTCTTCTGCCATTAACAAGACGAGGCTGCAGCACGATACCTGGATGGGTGCAGTTTCAACTCTCAAGCAGCTTCGTGTCATCCAGGACAAAGCTGCTGCTTGATTGGCATCCCACCTATCAGCCACAGCATTCATTCCATCCATTACCAGTGCACGTAAAGCATCTACAAAATGCACTGTACTCACTAGGCCCCTGACAGCACCTTCAAAACAAGAAATCTCTGCCATCAAGGGTTCCAGGGTATGTAAATACCAGCGCCTGTGTGCACATGAACACTGCTACCTTTCTGACTTGGAAGTATGTCGTCACTGGATTTAAATCCTGGAACTCCCTCTCAACAGCATGTGGGAGTACTATTGTTTAACAACCGACTCCAAGAGTGCTTCATAGCTTACTGAGCTGAAGGGCTGGATAATCTTTGTATCTGGTTCTTCAGCATTATACCAGCCATACCTGGCACATGTAGCATGACCCCATTCATTTCAATGGGATTGCCAACAATTGAAAATGTAATCTTAACTAATTTTTTTGTTTATTTTTCTATATTTCTCTGCACATCAATGTTTTAATTAATGAACAATAGATGAATGTGTTTTAAATTTTATTTTTAAAATTACGTTTCTTTTTTTTAAGTGATCTAAATCATGATCAATTGTGTTTAATTACCTTGAGTTGATTACCAATTACCATGAGCTGCTTATAGGCATCAAAGTGATATTGAATGGGTCCTGATTCAGGGTTTCAACCAGAAACATTGACTATTTCTTTCCTCCCACTGGTGCTGCATTACCCGCTGAGTTCCTCCAGCACATTGTTTGTTGATTTTGAATGAGGCCTCAGAACGGTTGCAACTTGCAGTCCCATCCACTTGGAGCAAAGGCCTTAAGGTAGATGGCAGCCTTTAAAGGTTAGTGTGGTTGCTGGGTGAGGCTATAGAGGCTATAGGTTGGGATGAGCATGACCCAGCCCAAAGCCTTTCACAACACAGAACACATTGCAACAAGGAATAGTAAATGGTAACTCAGTGCAGCGCACAAACCTATGAGTTTATTCACCATGCTTCTAGGATAGTTTACCCAGACTCCATTTTAGAACAAAATTCTTTTCTGTGTTTCTTAGGTGTGTACTTTAAGATTTGATTTATGTGTCACTTTCTGTACCATGCTAAATATTATTCCTATTTGGGTAAAAAAATTCAAAAGAACTGAGTGTTAGCAGATGGTTGGTAGATGCTAAAGATACTAAGTACTGTGTAAATCTCTTTGGGTAGTCATCTAGGTGAAGAGATGAAGTGGAAGTCAACTCTATGTGTATTTGTTTACTATTGTGTGATCATTATACACTGGCTGTCAAGCACTCTTGACAGAGCAAGGTCTTGGTTCAATAGCAATGTTAGTTGGAGACCCGACCCAACACACATATACATCAACACACATTTGTTACTCACTACAATCAACCCAGATGTAGCTACATTCTACTCACAAACAGATAGGCACAAATGCATGGTTTTACCCAGACCCTCTTCAATAACTTCCCCCTCATTCCCCTCCACTGAACACCTCCTCAATGCCCCCTCCCTAACATCTTCCTATTCACCCTCAGACCTGCTCTCTCTCTCACCCACTCCCTCAGCTGCTCTCTCATCCTTCTGTTCTTGTAACCCCCAGAATTCCCTCTTTCCTTTCCCCCTCACCCTTATTGAATCCCACTCATCCTGCTCTCCATCTATTATCCTCCTGGAATGAGATCCTTCCACTCACTAGTGTTCTTCAACCATGTGAAGCCCACATTAGTCCAAGGATTGGGGCCAACCAGCAAGCTACACTATCCCTGGTTGTCTGGCCAGAGAGAGCAAACTGCAGTCAGTACTACTTTAGAGGTAGAATGTTTGGAGTATCATGATAAGTCCTATGAAAATATTTTATTCTTTCACTGTGAAATCAATATAAACTGACTGATCTCATTCCTCTGTAGTCCCCAAATCCATTCCACCCACCTCCAGCTATGGAGAAGACAGTCATTTCAAACAAGTTCTAAGGGCTCAACTTTCCAACAACTCTTAGACTCATGCATCTGAATCACCTTCAATCTCCTGTTGCCACCTTTTGCACGAAAAGGAGCATTACAAGGGAATGTATTTGATATTACCTATATCATTAAACTGCTCAAAAACTTGATTAGTCACTTAATAAGATATGACTCTTTTACCAGCAGAAAGCCGATTTGTACATGGCTGTTTTAGCTCTATCACATGCTTGTTTATGGAGATAAGGTTCCATTTTGGATTGGGTCCAAAAGGCGAATTTTATCTGAAATGGTTCCTTTGTGTTAAATGGAATCTGAAAATATTCCAGAAACTATGAACACACTAACTTTTATTATAAATTAACAGTTTTTGCATTAGTTATCATTGGCAAGTTAAAAAATGAGATATTATTTATAAATAATCCAATGCACTGCAATGCAGACATTGCCAAGCTTTAACTTTCACTTTTAGTACACTTAAAATTATAAACAGCACTTTGCTTCTTTATAATTTTTAAGTAGATATTTTGAAGTCAAGTAGTATTTATTTACTTTGAGAACCATTATATGCTTTTATTTTACTATGAAAGTCTTTATTTCCCAGTTTCTCAAGATGCCAAATCAATCTTGCAATATTTCATTACATAAAATAAAAATTCATCACTTTTACATAATATCTATTGCTTTTTCTACTGTCTGATTCTCCTGATTGTAATTATCAGGGGATCTAAGAAAGAGACAATCTCATTTCTGTCCTTCAGATGACAGAATTCTAACCCTCTTAGTCACCACTTTTAGTAACCAATAGGAAGTAACACATTCATATTGTGACATCAATCAATTTTTCTTTTAAATGCTGCTATCATTGGATGCCTAATTAATTTTGAACCCATCAGTTCTCCTTTAACAAAATGAAATACTAAAGAAAAAGGTGTTACATCACTTTTGCGATTTGGTGTGATGCTGTCATTAAGCCAGCTAAGCTGTTGCCAATGTTAATGTCCTGAGAAAAAGTTCATGGGTAGGAGTCTCCTCATGCTGAAATGTTAACAATTAATACTTACTTTGGCTTGGATGTCATTCTAGTCTTATCAAAGCTGCCACTGAAATAATAATGATGCTTGGGGAGGGAAGAATCAATATATGTGATGAGATGTGACAGAAACACTGCAGAGGATGGATGTCTGTCAAGTTCTCATTGTTATAAATGATGTTGTCAGGAAAGCTCTATTTTTGAGGTGGGTGAAATTCAATATTGTTTGCTATTGCATATTGTAAAAAAATTCTACTTGACTTTCAATCTTTTTGTGACTCTGTGTTAAGCCTATTGAAACAATTTTCTTGAAACAAATACCAAGACAAAAATATCCGCCCTTTTTGATTGACTTTCTAATTGGATCACACAGAAATGGAAAGTGTGCTCCATTTGTCCAAACCCTAGATTTGTAAATTCTAAAGGAGAACGTGATTTGCATAGACTTCACACCCTCCATTTTATGCATGTAAATTGCCAAGAAATTCTATTTCTGGGTGTGCTAGACAGGCCCAGTGGGAGAGTGTGCTTTGGTTTTTGACCCTTCACTCAAAATTTGTTGTGTTCGCTGAATCTTGTGCAGCTGTAATACAGGGGCTGGTGGCCACAGACCCATCTGGCCTGTGCTATGGCCAGTAGTGATGCTACTGTTTTCAGGGAGTGGGGAGTAGCAGCTGAGGTCTGTAGTTCAGAAGATGGGCAGGCAGTAGAATGGAAAGGGACCAAGAGCTCAAACTAAGAGGGGTGGTTCAAAAGATCAGAACAAAAGATCAAAAGATGAGAAGCTCAGAGGAAGGCAAGCAGCAGTTGGATCAGGGGGTGGCAGAATGGGTGACTGCAGGCTCAAAGCTAGCTGGAGATCAGGGATGGTGATAAGGAGAGTTCAATGTAGTGAGAGGACAGGCTGTGCCAAAGGTGTAAGTAATTCACTTACTTGACAGTCATTCCAATCCACTGTTACTCTGGGAAAGCCATGTTGTTTCAGGAGTGCTCATCTACAGGCTCTCTCATGAAAACATGTTCCAAGCTCTCCTGCAATGCACAAAAAGAAACATAGAAACACCGCAGGAAAATGATGTTGTTATGAGAAAGGTTCTTTTGGATCTTAAGAATAGAGTATCTGGACACACAGTCTTTGTACTTTAAAAAGGTGGATTTTATTTACAAAGACTGACGTGGGAGCAGAATGTGAAGGAACAAATGCACACTCACACTTGGGTGATCGCAAAACGTGGGATAAGTCACAACAGGGGTGAAGGGCACACATACACGCAACAAACTAGTACAAATGATCAGGGAACGAACAAATACATTGTCCGAGCTCATCTGAATCTGGGCAAACAATGGCTCTATACTACTGGGAATCTACTTAGGATGCTCCTAGACCCCTGTGGAAGTGCACCCTCTCACCTGTGGTCTCAACCCCAGCAGCAACCAGAAAAAAGAGAGAATAACCTACATGTACCATCTTTTATAGGGCTGCAACTGGGTGGAGCCTGTTCAGGTAATTCAAGCAAGCCAATGATTCAGGGTCAAGAACAAAGGTGTGTTACCAAGCCAACCCTTAGGTGCGCTTTTAATGGGTGGGGCGGAGCCAAACCCTTGATTGACAGTAGTGTAGTTTCCGACCCAATGGGCAATGCTATCATCCGACCATGGGGGTCAGTAGTGTTGTCACTGTCATCTGAACCCTGGCCTTTCATACTACAGATATTTATTCTTGCGCCTCCCCCACCCCCGCCACCACCCCGAAGCCACAGAGATTGGTCAGAAGTGGAAGGTTAACTCATGACCAAATGTGCTTAGTAGAATTGCTGGAGTGATGTGAAATGACCTGGAAATGGCACTTTCATGATTCACTCCAGAAGAATAGTTGATTTTCAGTTGTAACACTAATTGAGCAACACTCTGCATGTAAATTTACCAGGGGATTTTCTTCCATTCTGTGTCTGTATTAGCAGGAAGGATATGTGGTAGGTTCTGTGAATGTCTGTAAATGGCAGGTTTTATATGGTACTGAATGTACATTTATAATAAATTTAACTTTTGTACAGCTGGTACATTTTATTGAAGATTATTTTAAGGGTTTTCACAGAGTGTCAACATTCTCTTTAAGGACATCCTGAATTCAGCATATTTTTCTGGTCAGTCTTGCTAGAAATATTTGATTTTACTACTTCCTTGGAATGCAAGTACAAGCATGGCTTGGATTTAAAGTTCACACACAGAATTTCTCTCAATAACCTATTGGAAATTTCTTCTCCATGAAACTTCAGTAATTGCATTATGAGACCCTGGAGTGGGGAAAAATTAGGTTGTTTCCACCAGCAATTATGCCTTTTTAAAATTTAATAAGTCCTTAAATGAATTTGAAACACTGCATATTTCAAATAAATGCCAGAAACTGACTTCAAGGCTGAAATATAATCTCAAGTTTCAGGTGACTGGTAGAAGCTGTTTGAACTTTAAGGTCATGCAATAGTCATGATCAACCTTTAACCATCCCCAACAAATGCTATTATATATACAACATACAGCTTTTTCAGTTTCTTACTGTTTGAGGTAATATCAGAATTGCTTTACTAATATTTGCATGTCTCAATTTTATACTACAGTCTGGTACATTGTGTGGTGATTAATATTCTGGTCAAATTCCCTTTCCCTTGATGCCTAGACATTTTCTGCCATTTTAGATTTTGCCATATGATCCATCCATGCTTACTTCTGCATTATGTTTGAAACTGAAGTTAATGTCCCATTATCCCAAAGGCTATTTCACTGCTGATGTGTATGTAATGTATATGTTGGCAATGTGTGCAGGAAGGGAATTGAGAGGAAGAGCAGTCTCACAAGTCCGGTTTCTTGTAGA
The DNA here is from genome assembly GCF_009764475.1 of Pristis pectinata. Classification (NCBI taxonomy): domain Eukaryota; kingdom Metazoa; phylum Chordata; class Chondrichthyes; order Rhinopristiformes; family Pristidae; genus Pristis; species Pristis pectinata. The sequence continues at coordinate 34,896,824 of NC_067405.1, read as the reverse complement.
GACATCAACTCAGCAGAGTGCTGCCATTTGTTTCAAACACAGGCAGTTTCTACTGACTGGAACACACTTTAAGAAAATCTTTATCAATTAGATGAACTAAGAATTTAAATCAAACACTCAGTATTGTGAATACATTGTTGATTTTTCCAAGATGGGAACTATAATCTACATAGCGGATAATATAAATTCAGGTAAGAATTATGATATTTATTCATGGGCTCAGTTAGAATCATGACATTTTGTGTCTTTTTTATGTGATCTTGATAGTATGAAGGTGATGACTACAGGGATTTTTAGTTTGCTCTCTCACAGATAAGGATTTAATGGTCATTCAACAATCTGAAATGGGATATGGTTCTAACTGGGAAATTATGTCATCCATTTCAGAATCGCTGCTGTGCAGTTTGTAATGTCAGTCACAGGATGCATGTAATTTTAGTTCTTTTCATCAAATGGAGTCACGAGAGACAAGGATGGCTGTGTTTTATGAAGTATTCCACACCAGTCTATTGTGCTTACTTATACAGGAAAACATTATTACTTGTTAGGACTCTAAACAGTCACGGGATAAGATTTCTACGAAAACTCAAGGTCACAAATAGTGTAATATGAAAAGCAGATGTAACCTAGTCGAAATGGTTTGCTTGACTTTCAATGTTTCAGCTAACAGTGACAAATAGAATTATAAGAGTGGAGAAATTCTGTAAGACAGGCACACAGAGGCAACTGAACTTCCCTGTTCAAGTGTTCCTCCCTGCTCCCCCCCACCCCCAAAATGTTAAATCTGTGCTAGAATTTCATGAAAATGATTCAGCGTGAAATATGCACTATCCATGTTATTCATTCAACTGTGGTTGTGGACAGCCGGAAATCGAGCATCTCACACACCATTTTGAAACGCTATCTCTTGGAGGGTAGGGGGCACTAGCAAAGTGAATAGGCAGATATTACAAGAGATCCAAATAGCGCATCCAATTCCTTCATTTCCATATTGAATACCCTGATGCACTCAGAGGCACAAACTGTGTGGTGGTCATTTCTGTCAACATTACGAAATGCATATGCATCTGCCACAGGTAGGTTGGTGAGGATGAGTTCAGAGTAGGTTTAGCCCTTGCGTTGATTCACTCACTTTTCGCCTCAACCCCAAACTGACAGCCACGTGCTTCACCACTCAGCCAGCTTGGTCAGTGTTGGTGCTACCATGCCACTCATGGTGATGGGCATTGAAATCCACCACCAAGAATGCATTGTGTGCCCTTGCTACTTTCAGTGCATCTTTCAAGTGTTGTTCAACATGGAGAAGCACTTCTTCATCAGCTGAAGGAGTGGTAATTAGGAGGAGGTTTCTTTACCCATGATCTACTTATTATCATGAGGCTTCATGAGATGTAGAGTCAATGTTGAGGACATCAGGGCTACTCCCTTCTGTCTGCCTACTACTACACCATCCCTTTTAATTGGTCTACCCTGTCAGTGGGACAAGATGTACCCAAGAACTGTAATGGAGAACATAGACATAGAACATAGAACATGGAACACTACAGCACAGTACAGGCCCTTCGGCCCACAATGTTGTGCCGATATTTTATCCTACTCTAAGATATATCTAACCCTTCCCTCCCACTTAATACCCTCAAAGAGTACTTAATACACTCAAATATTGTTTTCTATTTCCTGTTTAAAAGAGTGTGTAGCTTTAAGGGAAAAGAGTTGTTGCAAAATATCTGCAACGTTTCAGTATCTATGTGCAAGTCCAGCGTTCATGATTTATTTTCTGGAGAAGTCTGGCACATTGTCTTCAAGATATTATTCCGCATGAATATGTCAGATTGAGGCTTGACTACTTCGTGGAACAGCTCTCCCCATTTAGAAGCCAGGCCCCAGATATTTGAAAGGAAGACTTTGCAAGGTCAACTGGACCCAGGTCAATTTTCCCACATCCACATCCAGATTTGGTGCCAAGGTGAGGTCTATTCCCCCCTTCCCCACAAATACCACCCCCCCCCGCCATGCTTCTTCTCTTCTTCCCTTTCCTAGCCATTTTTTTCTCTCTCTCTTCTTATCTTTTACCCATCCCCCGGTGGATCTGCTCTCTCCTCCTCCCCCAAACCTGCCTGTCACTAACTCTTATACCTACATCTACCTATCACCACCTTGTGCCCACCCCACGTCCCCTCTTTTGTCCACCTATCGCTGCTCTGCTTTTCTCTCCTATATATTGGGCTTCCCTTTTTCTTATCTTCAGTCCTGAAGAAGGGTCTTGACCCGAAACATTGACTGCCTGCTTTCCTCCACGGATGCTGTCTGGTCTGCTGAGTTCCTCCAGAATCATCGTGTTTTTCATCTAGATTCCAGCGTCTGCAGCCCTTTGTTTCGCTGAGCTCTATCCAGACTTAGGGGCTTGCTAAGCTACTTCAGACAGCATTTAAGGGTCAACAACATTGATGGGTCTGGAGATAAACTATCCTGTGGATCATTCATTCTTTCTGTTATGGAATTGTGAAGCATTGTTCACTTTCTGATAATAAGGTATATCAATAATTAAAGCAGGTGCTTAACCTAATAGCTTTAACTTGTTTCATATCCTAGCCTATTTGATTGGTTTAACAGGTGTCAAAGGCATTTAGAGGGCAGCATGAGCCTGTCTTGAAAAATAGATTGCCAGTACAAGCAGTTGACTAGATGTAGCATCTATAGGTCTCAACACCCAAAAATAACTGGATTCATCCTTGCGAGCTGCTAAAATAAAATCAGCTGTCACCATCAAGTCTGAGAGGAGATAGAGGCAGATTTAACTGGAGCTGGTCTCCAGTTAATTGCTTCAATAAGAGGGATTTTTTGTTTTTAGTGGACACAAGTTAGAAACACTGCTGGTACAGGATTAAAGAGGAGCCTCTTCTACATAAGTTGCTGACATACATATCTTACCAATCAAAGCTCTGTTGAATTAAAAAGGTATGTATAAACATCCTGATGTACACTGTTTTCATTAGTGCCTTAGCTTTTCTTTCTCTGTTTAATGTGTGTACCAAGATTTGAGTTTATCAGGACAAAAATGAAGGATTTTAATATCTTTTTAAGAACACTATTGTGTTTATCTTTTTTTTTCAAATTGCATTTTAGATTCTATCTTTGGAAATTGCATTAAATTGAAAACACATGGCCAAAAGTTGGCAACAAATTCTCAGTTATTCTATAACATTTGCACTGTTAATCCTGGTCTTAATAATTTCTACAGCTAGGAAGATGGTAACATCACAGCCTTTGATCCAAAATGGTTCTAATTGCCAAACCGATTTTGACTATGGCAATTTGCTAATTTGCGAAACCATTTTTTTGAAATTAGTAATTTTTAGCTTATTTGAGTTGATTCTTTTTATTTTTGCTGCATTTTATAAGAATTATATTCTTTTCTATTACTGCACACCCTTCCACAATGTTGTACTGTTTGAAAAGTAAAGGAGACCAATAGTATTTAAGCACTCTGTACATGCAATAAATTAGAACACATTGGGTAAGAATTTGGGTTCCATAACACTTTTGTTTAGGGCATTACAAGTGCCCTTAGAGCTGCAAATAATGTGTATATTTGGAAAATAATCAGAGGGTTTTTTTTTGGTGAAAGCATAGGTGAGAAGCAGAGAGAGAAGGCAGATCAGTACACTTGTGGAGAGCTGACCTAACCTTCAGAGATGCCATTTTGGAGCTCTGCACACTAGCTAATGCTTTCTCTTAATCTCACACAGCTGAATACGCAGTCAGCAGCAAGAAAAATTCCCTGCCTTATTCCCAATCAGTGCTTTCCAAATATAGTTTAGTTAATGATTAATTTCTTTTAAGTTTCTTCAAGAGAGTTGTGCTTTCAAATTGGTATGTATCTGCAGGGATGGTGTGCTAATGAAGGATGTTTTTTAATTGATCCAAAGGACGTGGGCTTTGCAGGCTGAGCCAGCATTTCATTGCTCATCCCTAACTGCCTTTGAGAAGGTGGGGGTGAGCTGCTTTCTTGAACCACTGCAGTCCTTGAGGTGTGGATATAACCATAATGCTGTTAGGGAGAGAGTTCCAGGAATTTGATCTAGCAACACTGATATATTTCCAAGTCAGGATGGCGTGTGGCTTAGAGGGCAATTTCCAGGTGATGGTGCTCCCATCCTTTTGCTGCCCTTGTCCTTCAAGCTGGTAGAGGTCATGGGTTTGGAAGGTTCAGTCTAAGGAGTCTTGGTGAGTTCCTGCAGATTGTACAAATTGCTGTTGCCTTGATTTGAGGGCTTATTGATGAACAGTTGCTTGGGCAGAGGTGCATCCAGGAGAACTAAGTACTGCAGTGTTGAAACAATGCTTTTTCCACTTAACTGCCCTGAAGAAGCTCAGATGTACTCGTCATGGGGGATGCCAGGTCTCGTGGTTGCCTGCTACATGTTGCTCAGCCTCACCATTGGGAACAGATAGCCTTCACCATCAGCTTTATGTTGAATAGGAAGGGGAATGGAAACCCAGGGAGACCTGTCCTGCCCAGGCTGCATCAATCTGAGAGTGGTATCATTATGTAACCTCAATATTCCCTCACCAGCAGTCCTACAGCTCGATTCCTGCTTTTTCTGACCATCAGCTTGGCCACATTAAAAAATAAAAGTAGACACAAAATAAACATTTCAGGCTAAATTTTATCTTATAATTTATCTTGAATTTTATCTTAAAATTTAGCCTGAAATGTTTATTTATGTATATCTTATCCTATCTTAAATTAATGAATGAATTATTGCCATATTGCATGCAATAATTGACTAATCCATACTTACCATATTTCTGCATGACGTAGAAAAAGGCCATTGTAGCCCATCAAGTCTGTGCAAGCTCACAGAGTAATCCCATTGCTGTAACCTATTCTCCACATCTTTCAATCATCGCTCCTCCTTCCCCAGATTCTGCCATTCATCTACACACTAGAAGCAATTTACAGTGGCCCATTAAACTATCAACCCGCACGTCTTTGGAAAATGGGAGGGAATAGGAGTACTTTAAAGTCATAGGGAACACCTGCAAACTCCACATAGACAGTACCAGATTGAACTCGAGTCACTGGAGTTGTGAGGAAGCAGCTCTACTAACTGCTTTGCTGTGCCACCTGAATCTTCTTTTGACCTTTTAGTGCCTGCCCTTGTATTTTTCCCTCCCTGATGCTATTCCAGTGGCTGCACTTTGGATAGCGGAAGGCAATTGAGTTTCAGGGGAGGAGAATGCAGATATTCCTGGAAAATGGTCTCAAGCAGTTCTGAGCCTGAAAGGTCCGTCTCTGGACTGTATCGTCTCAGCAGGTAATCACAGTGTGGGCAGACTGGCTAATGGGATGAAATGAGAGCACTGGCAGAATGGCAGGGATGGGAGGTGCGAGGGCGACAACAAGTCTGTCCTCTGTGGAGTCACTGCCTTGCTTGGAGCTGTGAGGCAGAAAACCTAGTTATCCCTCGTGACAGCCTGAAAGCCTATTTGCACGTTGTCATCAACTATGATGGGAACATTTGGAGTCCGGATGGCAGCAAGGCAACCTCTCTTGACAGGAGCCTAATGCAACATGTAGATATTAGGAGGTTTCTGTTGTGCTGCATTGAAAGCTAAGCTATCAGCTGCTGCATTGCGATTGTTAAGCATTGTGTTGATAGAGTTATTCAGCACTTCTTTGCTGGAAAAGATGGGCCCCAAGATCTGCACAAAGCCCTGTGCTGATTGCTTCCTTAAAGCCAGTATCTTGACACTGAACTTGGGCTTTCTCGAATCTTTCCAATGCACTAAACATTTCACTCTATGTACCCATTAATCTTCTTCTTTAACTTGCCTCATCAAATTTCTTATGAGCTGCTTGGTAGCAGACCTCCTGTGCAACCTCACCCTTCAGCAAGCTAATGCCTGTGCTATTCTTGTGTTCTCCTTGGCTGAAGTTCATCGTGCCCAGTGTCTCACCACTTGAATTTCTTGTCCCACTGCCATCCTCTAAATTAAGCGCAGTCTCGATGCCTGAGCACTGGTTGCAAGCGTTAATTCAACTGAGTGTGTTTTCTTCATCAATGCCTTGTTATTGCTGCACTACTTGGACAGATCGCATTTAGACTCAAGAGTCATAGCGAGATACAGCACAGATTCAGGCTCTTCAGTCGGCCAAGTCTGTCCATCAACCATCCATTTACACTAAGCAAATTTTTTATTCTGCTCACATTCTTATAAACTCCCTGCGGATTCTACCATTTACCTACACACTAGGGGAATTGTACAGTGACCAATTAACCTGCCAAGGAACATGTCTTTGGGATGTAAGAGGAAGTTGGGACACCAGAGGAAACCCATGCGGTCGTGGGAGAATGTGCAAGCTCCACGCAGACAGCACCCAAGGTCAGGATTGAACCCAGGTCTCTGGTAATGCAAGGCAGCATCTCTACTAGCTGTGCCATTGTGCCACCTACTTAACTGTCTGAAAGGCGAAAGAGTCTAGGACGATTTTGGTGTCCGGGGTATTGGAAAAAGTAAGAGGTGGTTGGTAACACTGTCTGCAGCTTGTAAATCAGTAGAGAGTGTGGACTATGGAGGAAGTGACTCACAAGAAGGAACACTATGTGTCAGGTTATAGATATTACTGATAGTTTTAGCCTCACCACTGTCATATCCTCAGCAATGACTGTCCTATTAATGGTCAGAACCTTCTCTGCCTTAAGGGTTGGTACCCACTTGCATTGTCTTTAGCCCTCTGGCTAGTTTCTGCTGTTTTTACTTGTGTGCCAGTAGTTCTGCAACATTCAGTGAGCATCATGCTATATTTAGGTGTGGCTACTTTGACTGAATAGTTAGCCTGTAAAAGAGTGAGTTCAGCAGTGTCTGAGGATGAACTGAAACATATGAAGGCTAGTTATGTGTCCTCGTTAATGGAGACTGGCGGAAGGTGAGTGGACACCAGCAGAGTTTCATTTGAAGATCCATTCATTGCCTTTGATCACTCATCTGAGGTCCCCAGACTTGTTCCAGCACTCCACTCAGATGCCTGGGGATTGCCTCTTGGCATCAATCTCCGTGTGCTCTCTCCCCTGATAGTCTGGTGGGCCCCCTGGCCCTGAGGATACAGGACATCCTTCCTACTTTTGTACCTTCCAATTAATCCTCCAGTGCAGCATCTGATACCTTTGGAGACCAAGCTCTCCTGTATTCTACCGTTCTTCCTAGATCCATTTCCAGCAGGGTAGCCCACAACTACAATGCACTGCAACTTTAAGTGACACTGCCTATTTTAACTGAAGCTAGCCTCTTGTGAGATTGGCTGGACCTAACAGCAGTGGGTGGAATCAGCTGCACGGTTAGCTCTGTCTGAATACTGGAATAGTTGAAATAGCAGGCACTTATCAAGAGGAATGGGATAATTGCACATCCTGATAACTCTGTTCTTAGGACGATTGAATTTACATTTTTATTAATTCCTCCAGATGAGCAAGAACACCAATAAGATTTATATAACATTTTTAACATGGTAAAATGGAACTGTGAACTTCATAGTGCAATCAGATAAAAGTTGGCATCACCTTAGTAAAGGATAATTTACTCCCTTACTCCCCCAGATGGAACTTGCGACTGTAGGCTCAAAGCAGTACCTTAGTGCCCTGCAATATGCTGGTGCACCAAGTGAATAGTTCTCTTGCAGTCTTTAAGCTAACAGGTATTGTTTCTTTTCTCACTGACATTAATTAGTCATTCTATTGAAGTATGTAATCTACAAGAAGCTTTGATATAGCTTAGATTCTTGTTCCTGTGCGCAGCATCAAGCATTCAGTCAGGAAGAAAGAAGTGACAGAACGATAACAAGTTTAGCACTCAAGTGTTGAATTATTTGTGAAGATGTAATTCTATAATACCAGACCACGTGAGACTTCAAGAAAAAAATGTCATCCACTCCTATACACATCATAGTTTCTGGCTCTGATCAGTAACTTTCTTGCTGTTTCAATGTACAAAGATAATGAATACTTGATAAACATGTTGAACTTGGATTAATCTGAACATCATTTCCTTGAGTGTATGTTTGTAATCAATTAACTTTGATATCAAAATCACAATAACATTATTAAAAAACATCTAAGAGAATATATGACTTTTTTTAAAATGTCTCGTACAAATGCAGTGACATGATTGGGTATCATCGAACTGGTAATTCATCCAGGATGGAGTGGCCATGCCAGTCAACCATTGAAAGGTCTGCCACAAAGTGAAGCTGCTGTTAAGCATCAATGTCCTGCATCTTTCAGTTTATGTGGGGCTTAGAAAGCTGCTAAATAATGTGAATAGAATGGCAAAACTCACTTTTTTAAAAAGTGATTTTTAAAGGGCTTGATGATTATGCTATAAAACGTTATTTTTGTGCTGGGAACTGTGTTCAATTTCCCGTGTCACATAAGCCCTGAACTCTACTGCCAATTTGTTATTACTTGTAATTTTTTTATTGAAATATATGACAAATATGTATTCTTGATAATTAGAGAAAAACAACTTTTTCTCAAAAACTTACATTTCTCCCAATAAATTAAAAAAACTCATGAGTATTTTTGTTTTTTTAACTGTCTGATCATTTGCTCAAATACGTGACCTTTACTTTTTAAAACAGTGACAAAACTGATAGCTTATTTTAAGAGATTGCTGCATACATATCAGATGTAATAGTATTAACATGATAGGTTTGCAGTTGCATGCTGGTCATGACTTCAGAGAAACTCGAAAGGATGGTTAAAAGTTTTAAAATGGAACACACAGTGTTCCATGGTAGTCATGCCAGTGCACACACTTCCACTGTGTATTTGAAATACCTGTAATTTATGAATTATTTTAAGCAACAAGGGAAAAAAAGCTAGATTTTATTTGCTAAAAATTATGTAGTTTTGCAATTGTGATGGAGTGAATCATAAAATTATCTTTATTAAATAGTGTCTTTGTCAGCACTTTTTTTAATGATCTCTGCACAAATCTTTACAGGCACAATGTTAGAATCATGTAGTTTACAATACTGTTAGAAACATATACTTTACAAAACTTCTTTTCAATTTTTCTACTTGTGTGATCATTTTATTCTGATCTAAGGTAGTAACCTATTTTAAAATAACAGAAGCAACACATAAATATTAGCTTTCAACTAAAAATTCCTTTGTGTAACTTTTATGAATTATCGACTAGCTCTTAATATTCTTTATTGCTTGGCTCATGTGGTTATGACAGAGAAGTGGGTCGCTGAACAAGTTTGCAGTTGTCTCCCCAAAGTTTTGGGGGTGTGGTGGGTGGAGGGGAACACTTATGGTTAATTTACAACTGTACGTTGTCAGTCAAAATATGAGTTTCCAAGCTATTGACATTGATGAATTGTCTCAGGTATTGAGCAGGGTTGCACCTTCAGAACATTGCATAGATTAACAAAACTATTGTTTTATTCATTAATTAGAAAAGTAAAAAAAATTCGTTTGATGCAGACAAGAAATTGTAAACTAAAAATTTTATAAATGTGGGTGCTGCCATCTATGGTGGATTTTACATTGCTCTACTCAGTTAATTTTTTTTGAAATAGAGTGGCTGAAGTGGAACCAATAACATAAGTTGATATCAACTTGTATTGTACAGTAGGAATTCTAGGAACATGTTGGTGTGATTCATCAATTGACCTACATTCACTTAGCTGCATATAAATACTGTTTTTGATTAATCGTAGTTTAAAGGTAGAAAATTTGTTGGGGAACACATCTGTAGGATATTCCATGGCTTTCTGTGTGCATCTGTGCCTACTTGAAGATATACATACTAAACTGCCTCTATTGGTACTTCCACATCCTCAGAAGCTTCCAAGTTTTCCATTGACAGCAAACTATTAGAATTGAGGGTACAGAATTGAAATATTAAGTTTCACTCTATGATTTACAGTACATGATGCAGGTCATAGGTAGAATGTCATGTTTTTTTTCTCTTAAGGACAACCTCCCCATCATTTAAAACATGGTCTTTCATCCTATCTGGATGTATCGTGGCTTGGTACAGCAACTGCTCTGCCCAGGACTGCAAGAAACTGCAGAGAATTGTGGACACAGCCCAGCGCATCACGGACACCAGCCTCCCCTCCTTGGACTCTGTCTTTACCTCTCGTTGTCTTGGTGAAGCAGCCAGCATAATCAAAGACCCCACCCACCCGGACATCCTCTCTTCTCTCCTCTTCCATCGGGCAGAAGATACAGGAGCCTGAGGGCATGTACTACCAGACTTAAGGACAGTTTCTACCCCACTGTGATAAGACTATTGAACAGTTCCCTTATACAATGAGATGGACTAAGACCTCACGATCTACCTTGTGAGCTTGCACCATATTGCACTGCACTTTCTCTGTAGCTGTGACACTTTACTCTGTATTGTTATTGTTTTTACCTGTACTACATCAATGCGCTCTGTACTAACTCAATGTAACTGCACTGTGTAATGAATTGACCTGTACGATCGGTATGCAAGACAAGTTTTTCACTGTACCTCGAATAATAAACCAATACCAATACTTTGTACTCTCATTCAATCATACGCATCTACTTGAATACAACATTAACAGCTGCAGTATAATGTAATCTTAAAAAAATGTTTAGTTTCTCGAAAAAGAATGAAACATTTTTGACTTGAAGGAAAATTTCTAATTTCAATGCCTGCCTACATATCTGAGACGTGGGTATGCACAGGATTCAAAGACTGCAGAAAGTTATTGAAGAGGCACAAATGTGAAATATGCAACACTTTGCACCAAGCAACTTTTGAGCCATCCTCGATAGAGGTGATACTTTATTTTTAGCCGCATTCCTTCAAATACAAGCTTTTTCGCTATCTGGTCTGAAGCCATGGAAATTTCTCATGTGTAATACTACATTGCCTGGCTGATTCTGCCCACCTCTGACACAACCATTGTCAAAGACCGGATGAGCCAGATGTGGTATCGGATGGAGAAGTGGCAGCCTTTTCTATTTGTTTGCATTAACCCCAACATTGGGTCAATTTTCCAAGAGCCTTCAACCAGATGTCTTCCCACTTGCAAAGCTGAGACTATGATATCAATACCATTGGATGTTTACAAACATACATTCCTGGAATACAGGCCAGGAAAATATGATACAAGAGAAGAAATTTTTCATTTGTGCCTCTAATCAAATCAGTGCCTAGAGGGAGGAATTTTTGAGTGTTTCAAATCATTCTTTGGGCTTGCAGTGTTCATTCAAATCTGAGAATGCTATGGTCAACAACATGTACTATAATAGATGGCCTGCCAGTAGAAAACCTGTGAAACTCATAGTCGAACTATTGCTCTAAAATGAGTTGAAACTTTAAGGGCTTAAGGCAAGATTTCCAATATCAATGCCTGTCTGCATTTCTGAGACATGGGCATGCACAAAGTTAAAACAAAACTTGCAGCAAGGTTGCAGAATGATATTGGAGATGAACAGATGTGGACCAAGCAACCTTTGGGCACTCCACGGTGTAGCCAATTCTCTTGTTACATTCCAACAAGTATCTTCTTCTCTAATATTGAAATAGACTTTATTGTAGTACCTGCAAAGCTACAAGTTTCTGTAATTTGTTTTAAGTAAATGTGTAATCTAACAATTAGATGGTGGGAGGAATTTCAGAATAATTACAGGAAAATAGATGAAAAATAAAAGCTAATCCCTGGATAATATAAAAACTTGGTCAGCTTTTGTGAGCTAATATAGTTTTCCTTTTTTCTCCTAAAACTTACTCTGTGTGGAGGTTTAAATTCAACGAAAGATACAAAAGCTTTGAAAATCAAATCTTTTGGAATGTATAAAATAATACATTGGAATGTATAAAATAATTCCATACCTACAGTTTGTTCAAATTACTTCCACATTATGCTTTTTTATCCATCCTACAAATTAAGCACATTGCATTAACCAAGTTATTTTTCATTGTTACTTGGTTGCTTGGAAGATTCCACTGCCTGCAAATCCATGATATCCTCGTCTTCTGTGCTTGGTTTGCATACAGATAATTGTGATGCATCTTGCAAAATATTTCCCTACATAAACATTGCTAACTATTAGGAGGTTAACCACACAGACAACTTCAAAGGATGTCTTATAAAGCAAAAGAGGTCTCCTACATCTTCATTTGCTTTTATCTCCCCATACGATGAGGGGTTGGGAGGTTGTGTTAAAGGGTATTGAGTGCTGGTGTTGTGACCCGTGCCAACACATCCAGTATTTTGCTTTAGTAACTTAATGAGCATCATTATACAAGTCTTGAAATGCATTTGTGTTCACATTTCCAGCTGCTGTCACATCTGATGAGCCTAGCCAGGCTGACAGTGTGCCTCTCGATATCCAGGAGACTGTTTCACTTAAGGAGAGATTGGCAATGTATCAAGCAGCTGTTTCCAAGAAGGACAGCAGCTGCCCTTCAGTTGCCGTAAGTATCGTTCTTGCTGGTTGTTCTGTGTATTTACAAAGCTGATCAGTATTTAATGTCCTTAGCATGTTTTTGTCTTGTTCAAAGACAGATGTATGTGCTATTTAATAACAGTCAAGCTTGACCAGAAGTATGGATGACCTGAATCTTGTTGTTGCAGATGAGGGGCAGCTGCAGGTTTTTCTTTTCTTACTGGGTCGAAGAAGATTGAGTGCCTTGTTTGAAACCTAGTACCAAAGGAAATGCATGCGTGTTCTTGGTCTTATTTTAGTTTAATGGAATCTTTTTTTACGTTATACTTCTCATATGAAATGGAAGGAGGTCACTCAGCCCATAGATTCTATGTAGGCTCTCAAAGCAATCCCATCAATCTCACTCCCCTATTTTGTTTCTCTTTGATCTGTTCTTTCTTATATGTCCACCAGTTATTCCTTGTATCTTCTACCACCCACCTACCTAACTTGGGGTAATTTTAAGCAGCCAACTAGCCTACCAGACATTGTTGGGAAGTGAGAGGAAACTGGAGCACTCAAGGGAAATCTACACAGATGTAGGGAGAACAGGGATACTGCGGACAGAGGCGAATGGAGGTCAAGGTTGGACTTTGGTTGCTGGAGCTGTGGGACAGTAGCATCAACTCCTTTATCTTTATCAGATTGATACATGGCAAAAAATGTAAATACTTCAGTTTGTCTCATACACCATATATAAAATATTTTAAATTTAAATAGATATATGTATTTCCATTGTTTTGACAGAATATTTTAAAAGAGAAAAGTATTATTCACCCAAACTGCTGCTTCTTTCCTTAGGCTTTTGCTAAGATCAGACCACAGATTATTATTATTTCCAATATGAGTTGGAAATAGTCCTCTAAGGCATTTCACAGGTGATGAATTATAGGTACTTTCTCTCTGGGTGGAAGGTTATTGTACCCATAACAGGTTCATCTAAATCTTTTAATCAGTAATAGAGTTCTGCCAAAAACAGTTGTAGAGAATATGACTCATACAATAACGGAATTAAACGTGATGCCATTTTCCTCTCACTGGGAGTTTGAATATTTGTAGTGGCAGATATTGCACAATTTTTTTTTGTAATATTAAGTCTAGTTGATAAATTCTGGGGTTAATGCTTCAAAACACTACACATTCACACAAGCTTCGCATGAACAATTGGGGTGAAACTAGTAGTGGGTGGGCAAGTGAAATAAGTGATAGTGAATCAGTAGCCATTTTGTAATCCAGGTCAATAACTGGTTGAAAGATGGAAAGATAAGATTTCTTTATTAGTCACATATACAATGAAACACACAGTGAAATGCATTGCGTAGAGTGTTCTGGGGGGCAGCCCACAAGTGTCGCCACGCTTCCAGCGCCAACATAGCATGCCCACAACTTCCTAACCCGTACGTCTTTGGAATGTGGGAGGAAACCAGAGCACCCGGAGGAAACCCACGCAGACACGGGGAGAACGTACAAACTCCTTACAGACAGTGGCCGGAATCAAACTTGGGTCCCTGGCACTGTAATGGCGTTATGCTAATCGCTACACTACCATGAATTCTTAAATGTTCTGATTGAGAGCTAAGACACACATTTCTCTGTGCCCAGGGCTGTGAAGGAGGTAGAGTCGGAGACAATGTCTGCCATCCTCCAAAATTCCACAGATTCTAGAATGGTTCCAGCAAGCGGCTCGGTAGCAAGTATAACCCCACTTTTTAAGAAAAGGAGAGAAAGAGAGAGCAACGGGGAGCTGTAAACTTGTTAGCCTGAATCAGTAGAAGGGGTAATGCTGGAATCTTTTATTTTAAAAGTGGTCACAAGGCCCTTTAAAAATAATGGGGCTGAGTCAGTGCCTATTTTTCTAAAAAAAAATCATGTTTGACAAAGTTATTGAATTTTTTGAGTTTATCTAGCAAAGTAGATAAGGGTGAACCAGTAATGTGATGTAATTAGACCTTTCAAAAGACCTTTGATAAGGAAACACAGAAGAGATTATTAAACAAAATAAGAGTGTGTGGCATTAGGGGTGATATACAAGTATGGATTGAGGATTGGTTAGCAGACAGAAAACTGAGAGTAGGAGTAAATGGATTTTTTCAGAATGAGAGGCTGCAGGGATCTGTGGTGGGGCCTCAGCTGTTTACAATCTATATCAACGATTTGGATATGAGGGTCAAATATAATATATCCAAGTTTGTTGATGATACAAAGTTAAATGACAGTTTGGGCTATGAGAAGATATTCATAGGGACTAAAGCAGGCTAAGTGAATGTGCAAGGAGATGACAGATGGAATATGATGTGTAAAAATATGAGGTTGTTTATTTTTGCAGAAAAAAAATAGAAAGGTAGAGTATTTTTAAAATCGTGTGATAGTGAAAGGTGTTGTGCTCAGTGGGTCCTGGGTGTCCTTGTGTGCAAATCATTAAAAGTTAACATACAGGTTCAAGAAGCAACTAGGAAGACAAATGGTATGTTGGCCTTTAGCAAGAGGATGTGAATGTAATAGTGGAGATATCAAGCTCCAGTTATACAGAGCTCCAGTCAGGCAGCATTGTAAATACTATGTCTGCTCTCTACATTTAAGGAAGGATATGCTTGCGATAGAGAGAGCATAGCAAAGGTTCATCATTCATTGTAAGAGGAGAGATTAAAACCAATCTTGCCTTTTATTCTTTTGTCTTTAAAGGAATGAGAGGGGTACTCACTGAGACATAATCTTAAGGAGTTTGACAGTGTAGATGTGCATTTGATGTTTCTACTGGTTAGGATGTCTAAAACCAAGGTTCACAGTCCTAGAGAGCAAAGAATCTTTTCTAATTCTCTATCTAAGAGACCTGTGGATGTTCAGGCACTAGATATATTCAAGGTAGAGGTCATTAAATTGCTAGGTCTCTGTATATGGAAGCAACATATCTCTGCTCTCACATGCATATACTCTTGCTACAGGCCAACATACCATCTGCCTTCCTAGTTACTGAGGGAACGAAAGAATATGAAGTTAGCATAGGGAAGTGGCACTGAGGTACAAGATCAGCCATGATCTCATTGAATGAGGGGGTAGACACAAGGGGCCAAATGGACTTATCCTGCTTCTATTTTGTCCCTGTGTCTCTCTAGTCATGCCAATCCAGTGGATCTTATTGTGGAGAAGACACAAGGGGCAGAATGGGCTACTCCTGCTTCTATTTCTTATCTTCTGGCCACAACTTTTTATCATGACAGAGGCTGGAAGGGTGATGTGGGTTTGGAACTTACTGTGTGAAACAGTGGTAGAGGCAGAAATCCTCACACTAAAAATACCTGAATGTTTGTATGTGAAGCACTGTGAACTGCAGGGCAATGGGAAGGTGGGATTTGGTTGGATAGCTCTTTTATGACTGATTCTATGAGAAAGTTATACAGTATATCTTGACGAAGCAAAGTTAGAAGGCACATGAGGTGGGATGAAATAACACAGGCATGAATGAATTAACTGACACATGAATATGCAGGGAATTGATCACATACAGACAGAAGAGATTTTGTTTAATTCAGCATCGTGTTCGGCACAGACATCACGGGCCGAAGGGCCTGTTCCTGTGCTGTAATGTTCCATGTTCTATAAAATTATGGCAGAAGGATTTCAATGTGGAAAAATATTACGTGCTTCAATGGAAAATAAGCTACTGATTTAAGTTGCAGTGTCAATGTTACCTTCATTGTGTCTGCATTTTACTCTCCCATTGTTTCCACCAAAAAAAAATCTCAAGAAGCTTCCAATTATCCTTAGACTTGTGCTGCAGACTGGTGGTGTTCACCCAAGGTGTCATTTCGGTAGATAACCCTTCACAAAAAGCTGAGAGTTGTGAATGTATTTTAATTTACAAAGGGACTTACAGCAGCGTAACGTTTCTTTGCCACCATTCTGTCAGGGTCCAGAAGAGGAAGCGCGAGCTCTGCCTGGCGGTCTAGCAAGCGTGAAGAAACAATTTGAATCACAAGGGATTGCCTCTTCACACAGTGCTGCTGCTCACTACCACTACCAGCAGCGATCTGTGCAGGTAATTGGCTGCAGATGTGAATCAGAGTACAATTAATGCCAGCTGTATATTTCAGCTGACACCAGATAAAATTTCTCTTGGGTTAGATTTTAAAATTTTCAAAGCAATTTTAGATTTTTCACAAAATACTGAAGACAATGATCTTTAGATCAGATTTTGGTTGTTTTCTCCCTTTCTTTATTTCACTGGTAGCACATTGTGAAGTCCTGCATCAGACATTTTAGAGCATAACCAAGGCTTGCACTTCAGTAAAGTACTGAAGGAGTGCTCCTTGTTAGAGCCAGATTCCATCCTTCAGGTGGGACATCAAGACTGAAATATCATATACTGACCAGGTGAATGTAAATGGTCCCATCACACTATTTCAGTTTTCCCAGTGTCCTATACAACATTTATCCATCAACAAGTGAGTAAAACACACTTTCTGCCATTTATTAAATAATTGTGCACACATTGGTTAGTAATTTTCTGCATTACAGTATGTGATTATACCTTTAATGTATTGCATTGGCTGTAAAGCTTTTGACTGTCTGAGTTTTTTTTATATAAGTAGTAATCTTCCCCCCCCCACCCCCCCCCCCCCGAGTCAACCTCGTTTGAATTATCTTTTTTCCCTTTTCTGGAAAATACAACAAACTTGTTAGTATTAATGGAAATGTGCAGTCATTTTGCTTTTGTGGTTGTATGTGTATTTTAAAAAAAGCATTGTCACAACATTCCAGGGATAAGAGGCAATAAGGTGACATTATCAGCATAGTATAGTTCACACTGTCACAGCCAGATCCAACTATAGATAATTGATTTACCACCTTATTGGTTGATTCCTGCTGAGCTTTCCACCCCTTGAAAAAAAAGCACTGAAAAAGGTCTAATGAATTAGGAGAATTGGGAAATGGATTAAAGAAAATGAAAATTTAGACTTAATATTTGCAAAATGAACAGGAGAGAAAAAACATAGGAGAATTGAACAGAGCTGGTGTCAAATGTAAAAGTGGCCCCTTCCCAAATTAATATTGGATATTTGATAACAAGAAGTATCACCAGATGTTAACCTCCCTGATATTCCTCTTGGCCAAAGATTTTCCTCACTCATGTGTCCAATTCCTTCATCCTCTTCCTTTCTCGCCCTTTCCCATTTCTATCTGCCCATCTCCCACACACCTATCCACTTGGGTTTCTTCTCCCCTGGTCCAGTTTTGGTCTCCAGGGTTAAGGAAGGATATCCTGGCTATAGAGGGCGTGCAGCGTAGGTTTACGAGGTTAATTCCGGGGCTGTCGGGACTGTCTTATGCTGAGAGGTTGGAGAGACTGGGATTGTACACGCTGGAATTGAGAAGATTGAGAGGGGATCTGATTGAAACATACAGGATTATTAAGGGATTGGACAGGATAGAGACAGGAAATATGTTCCAGATGTTGGGGAAGTCCAGTACCAGGGGGCATGATTTAAGAATAAGGGCTAGGCCATTTAGGACAGAGGTGAGGAAAAACTTCTTCTCCCAGAGGGTTGTGAGTTTGTGGAATGCACTGCCTCAGAGGGCAGCGGAGGCCAATTGTCTGGGCACTTCCAAGAAGGAGCTAGATAGGTTTCTTATAGATAGGGGAATCAAGGGATATGGGGACAAGGCAGGAACAGGATATTGATTGTTGAGGATCAGCCATGATCTCAAAATGGCGGTGCAGACTCGAGGGGCCGAATGGTCTACTTCTGCTCCTATTGTCTATTGCCCTCCCCTATGCCTTTCCCCATCTGGTTCCACCTGCTCATCATCCTGCCCTTATCTGGTTCCACATCACTTTCCAGCCTTGTCCCTATTTTCCTCCAGCTTTCCCCCCACCTGTCCCTATCTACCCATTGTTATTATCTTTTCTTCTTTATCTGTTTCCACCTATCACCTACCAGCCTTCGTCTCGCAACTTCCCCTCCCCCATCTGGTTCCAACTGCCCATCATCCCCCAGCTCACCTGCTTTCATCTATCACTTACCAGCCCATATCTCATCCCTCCCTCTCACCTCTTTATACCGGCTATCTTGCCTCTGCACTCTCAGTCCTGACGCAGGGTCATGACCCAAAATGTCGGCTTATCCCCTTTGCCTCCACAGATGCTGCTCCACCCTCTGAGTTCCTCTAGCAGTTTGTTTTCTTTGATCATCCTCGCCACACTGATTCTTCAAGTTCTCTAACAATCTTGACACAAAGAATCCTCATGATTTTGACTCTCCATGTGCAGAATCATGGTAGATCCAATGTGTAATTTCAACAAAATTGCTTGAACTATTCGTATAAATATTGAAATGTATAGATAAAAATATCTAGGCAGGGAGAAAATATAATAAACTAAAGAACAAAAATTCTTTATTGAGCATCAAAGACCCACTTGAGGAAAGCATTATAAAAGAATTATAAAATAATTATATGGAACACAGTCACAATGGTTTCATTGGGAATTTGCCACTGGCACTCTCCATTTGGAGTTGGAATTAACTGAAGGAGCATGAAAAGAGTATTAAGCCTAGGACTAGACTGACCAAATCGAACTGTCTGCTGAAAGGAAATGAGGCACAGCACAAGCGATCACCACACGTTTCCTTTCCGCTCCCCCACGGATCTTAATTCTGATTGTATACTTCCACTAACAATAGCCTTCTTTTGTTACTTGTTTCAATGTGATTTCTGAAAACTATGCTCCACCAATTCTCTGGTAGTTATTATACAGCTGCTAACTTCATTTTCTTTCCACTTACCTTAAAGAATTTAAGTGAAGACCTTCCTAATTCTTTTTTTGTTCTTATGGACAATTCTCTGAAATGTGCTGGTATAACTTGAGATAAGCAGATGTTAGAAACCTTACAATGTAATTCAAATCCGGAAAGGAAAAGTTCCACATGTGATCATATAAAAGTAGTTGATTAATGTATTATTATCTTTTGTTAAAAACAAACTGACATTTACTGGAAAATGTTTATACAATGCTGTGATCCTGGTTTTGGAAAGACCAGACCCACTGATCAGAGAGATACTAACATCAAGTTGGCTTAAATTCAGAAATTAATTCAAAGAATATTTTGCATTTATGTAGAATATACTTAAATTTATTGAGACCATCTATACATTATACTTGAGAAATTGTACAATTGAAATTTTCTTTCTAATTCTTAATTTTATGTCTTTGAGTAGTCTGAAGTGTTTAACTGGGCCTGGTTTCTATTAATGCATTTAATGTACTTATCTGACTCCTTGAGTTTTAAAATGGTTTCAGCAAGGATAATAAGTATGTGAAGCAGCTCAGGTAAAGATTATGGTCCAACTTTCAGTTTTGTTCTCTGCAGTGAAAATTTCCAGCCAATTGTTTCACAGTGAAATGACTGTTTAATAACCGTTTAATAATGCAGAGGTACATGGTCATTATTAAGTTGGGTGAAATCTAGGACAGAGTTTGCACATTGATAGGCTTGGAAAAGTGATCACTCTAGTGATGTTGAATCTGTAACAGTCCTCATTTGGGAAAAAAAACACCAGTTGCTGTACAAAGGCACAAAGACTACCTGTAGCAAGTAAATTAATTCCGGTAAAATGAAGTCCTTGTACTCATGAGACGAAAAGCACTTTACAGTGTGCAGAGTGGCTACTAGGATTAATGGCATGAAGCTAAAGACAAAGTATGTTGCTACTAATTATTGAGTCCCAGCAATAAGAAAACAAACCCTGTATCTATCTCTTGAGTCATGATGGAGCACAGTGCAAAAATGCCAAGGATTTATGAATTAACCAAATAATACCCAAATACACTTAGAAGCATAAAGGAAAGCTCAGTGGGAAACAAAGACTCTAACCATTCTGCTCCAAGAAGAGCTCAGCTACTAGCCTCCCACATTGCCAAAGTTTTGCTTCAGACAGTTTCCTCTTTCCTTTATGCTGTCTGTGATCTTTCTTTGTTGTTGTTCTTACCATGCTGGCTGTTTGTTCAGTTATCATCCCCTCAGCTGGACTTTCATACCTGCATTGTCTCACAAGATGTTTTCAATTCATCATTACTTCTTTTCCCCAATATTTAATTGGCCCCCTTATTTCCAAATAGTTAGTCTTCTTGCCATTCCTTATACTTACAATGTTTTTTCTTATCATATCCGACCTATTCTATTCATTTGCTTTAGCTTCTCTGCTTGTGTATGCTGCTTACTGCTTTAAATGTTGTAGAAGCAATCACTAGAGACGTGAAGGCTGTGTTGAAAAACGTGAGGGAAGAAAGACACAAGGATGGGCCTAAGTAACTGAGTAAGATGGACTATATTAATACTATGGAAAGATCTGAGGGTAATAAAGAAGAGCAACATTACATTATCAATGAAATTTCAATCATGACTTGTAGTTTGGATGCTCTCTGTGCTGTGATGTGGATGAACATTGGATTAGATCCCTTTCTCCTGAACCTTCACCAAAATGAGGTCCATGTACTGAAGCCACCCTAGCTTTGCTCCCACATGCAACTTCACTATATGCCCATCCCTTGCTACACCCTACCCTAGAATCCAGAATGTGGTTTTGCCATGATAAGTTCTACTCATGGCCCTTTCCCCTGTTGAACTAAGCATGTTGGTTACAAACATACCTTTTAAAAGTTGCTCTTTTCAATGCAGTCTCTTTGTTATGCTTTGTCTTGCTGTGAGAGTTTTATTTTCTAGCCAGAAATAATCGTTGTGCTCTGTGCGTGACTCAGACAGATTACCTTTGCTAAAAACAGCCAGAATGCAAGGTAGTGGGTTTTGGACACTGATCTGTAAGATTACAATTTCATCTTGCTCTAGTTTAGAGTGTACTGAATGAAGAATATGTTCTTATTAGGTCAAGAACTGAGAGCCACTGTTTTGGATGTGGAGTCAGAAGTAAAAGAGATTAACTTGGGCAAAATGATTTTACTTGGAGAAAACATTGTGGGAGTCTGAGGAAGAATGTGTCTGATTTGGATTCTTGTTTGAATCAAACTAACATTAGTAGACAAATGCCCATATCTGTGCAGCAAATTTTGTTCTCAAGTCCAAAATGTGATAGTGACATTTAAGAAAGATTCTATTTAAAGTTTTATTTTGATGCCTTACATTGATCTTTTAAATACATTTTAAAAAATATATGTTAAATTCCTTTAGATTCATGCCAGAAATCAATTGTGATTTCTGCCCATTTGTTCCCTTGACCCAACAGGCCAGAATGGTTGCAAAAAATAAACTGCTGGAAGAAGTCAGTGGGTCAAGCAGCATCTGTGGAGGCAAAGGGATGGTCAAGACCTTGTATCTGGACTGAGTTCTTCCAGTAGTTTTTTTTCTCCAGTTTCAGCCTCTGCAATCTCTTGTGTCTCGAGGCTAGAATGGTTTTCATTGGTGTTCCAGTCCAATGCATACTAGGTGATTAAAACCTTTTTCATGTTTTCTATTTCAATTCATAGCAAATTTACAATCCATGCTATGCCTAAAGGAAAAAAAACATAAGTGGAGGCCGCACAGTTCCTGCACTGGAAGGGAATTGTCTAAAGCAATCCCCAAGCTGATCTTTCATGCCACCTAGTGGTAAAATCCATCATGGCTAACTGGTTGATTGCCCAGATGAGCAATGAAACTTGAGTGGGGGGTGTGCGGAGGAGGGTGTTGGGGGGGTGGGGGGGAACATTTCTTTTGAGACTCTTGTGCAATTTCATTAATTCTCTACTGTCATCTGTATTAACGTGTGCAGAACCTGGCCACATGTTCCTAAAGAAACATTTCTGCAACATTAAACTTTGCTTCAGTAATTGCTTTAAATACTGTACATTGTGCAGGTATTTTCATCAATATAGTGTGAATGCTTCTTCTGCACTGTGGATAATACAAGAATGGTAATTTCTAAAAATTATTTTTACAAATTGTATGTCAACATTTAAAGACCTCTATGCATACATTACAATGTAAAATTACTATATTTAAAATAAAACAAATTCTTAACAGTAAGCATAAAATCATGGAAGAGTACAGTCCTTATGGCCTACCACATCCATGCTGATTGTGATGCCTGGCTACACTAATCCCAGTTGCCTGCATTAGATCCATGTACCTCTACTCCCTTCCCATACAAGTACCTGCCCTAATGCCTTTCAAACATTGTAATAGAAGCTGCCATCATTACCTCCTCTGGCAGCTCATTCCAAATATTCACCATCCGCTATGTGAAGAACTTGTCCGTCAGGTCTCTAGTACTAAGGAAGCAGTATTTAAGAAATCAATACCTTACCTATCTGAATATGACCTCAGCAGTATTATTCTGGTTTAGAAGGGCAGAGTATGCGTTTGCAGAATTGAGTCTTTTTCATATTTTGGTCAACTTTATGGTTTACTATATTAATACTACAGAAAGATCTGAGGGTAATAAAGCAGAGCATACAATACATTAAAAAAAAGATGTCATGCCTTTGGCACAGGTAGTATTCTCAGCTTCCGCGCTCTCAGGGCTGAGCCTCATGTGGCAGATGCACATATTGGGAATTTTAGTCCCTTGGTCAACATTATTCTCTCAGCAAAAATAACATACGCATTGGACAAGTATCCAGCTTGTTCCAGACGTGCGGTATGGAAATGCTGACTGTAATGACAAGTGAACACAAGATATTAAGACAAACTTTAAATTTAAATGATCATTTTGGCTAATATCACCAAACATCTTAGCCAACGCATGAACTTAAAGAATTTAAGCTTAAAATTTCTGAGAAGTATTCAGCCTGAGCTACTAGCTAATTTGCTGTAGTAACTGAAATTCAAAAAAGGGCAGATGCTGGAAATCTGAAATAAAATAGAAAATCCCAGAAGTGCTCAGCAGGTCAGGCAGCTTCTGTGGAAGGAGAAACAGAGTTAATGATTCAAGTCAAACAAACTTCATCAGAGCTACTTGACCTTCCAAATATTTCTGGCATTTTCTCTTTTTATATGCTGTAGTAATTCTCTCTCCTCCCCTCAATTAATGGCCTTGTAAATCATTGAGAATGGCATTTTGTAATGGAACTCCAAAAGATGCCATTGGGGAATTCTAAATTCTGAAGTCATTTCAAGTATTTTATAATCATACATTAAAAATTTTATTTCCTGTGTCATTTCCTTTTTCATGATGTGGACATATGGATGTACATTTGAAAATGCTTCCATGTAAAATGAAAACTCCTGTGCTCCCATTAACTCTATGGCAATTTGGCTGGGAGAAAATAGATTTTTTAAATGTAATATTTAAAAAAAACAAGAACCTATTTGAAGTAAGATTTGAGGAATTATACTGCATATCTTGGTCAAAATATCACCCATCCTCGTGTCTTTTTCCTTGAAAACTGTGGGTCTTCATTCTTAATATGCAAGATTAAAGGAGGTGATTATTAAATATTGAGTCTATGTGTTTTCTTGGGATTGGCATTAATTAATGCAGTCAGCTAATTCAGGCCGAAGCAAATAAGCCCTTGTACCCCAAGGTGGTCAAATTAAATGTTCTTTGAAATTCCAGGAATAATTTGCATTCTGTTTGCATTTCAACCACCCAGATGGAATTGCAATTACTACTACTTTCAGGAGCCTTTCAAAAATAACATTTGAAATGTTAATATATTCAAATTGTCACACTGTGGAATACAGTTCACTAATTTGGTCTCCTTGATTGTCAAACTATTAAAGCAAACATCTGGAAAAGACAATAGGATTTGTATATTAACCCATCTGTCCACCCTTTGGAATTAGGAATGTTGTGCTCCCGTTTTTGGTTGTGTAAAATAACTCCCCTCCCAAGGGCACATTATGGTGGGGGTCGGGTGGAGGGTGGGGGGAGACTCACATCTTTCATTCTGAATGACGATCAGGATTCCACGAGTGTGTGGAGATTTTTGGCACTCTTATTACCTGCCTCTTGCTTGTCATTAGTAACAACTTGATTACCATCAAGTTAGTTACCATCAAGTATTCTGCTAAGAATATGTTTCATAAAGGTTATTTTTACTGTTTTATGAACTAATATTATAATTGCAGAAGTATCTTGCTGTATCTTACTTCAAATAGGCAGTTTTAATATAAATATATATGTAAATATAATTTACAGTATGATATTTGCACATAATTATTATATGTGTAAATATATAATAATATATTTACGCATTTATAATACAATATTAGACTCATGGCATTTTTCTCCCTTTAAATATAAATAACATAATTAAATTATACAGATGTACTGCATGAACCTTGATCAAATGATAGAAGAAAGGGTAGGAACGGAAAGAGAGAGGATATTCAGTCAATGCTTCTTGCACATCAGTAAAAGAATGGGCCCATTTGAAGGGAAGTGGCTGCATCACAGGAGATTAATTTGTTTTACAATGATTCAGCCTTTGAAAATGTTGTGTGGAGCAGATGGTTGTGATGGGTGACTGGGTACTAGTTAGCATTCTATGCGGTGTTACAATGACATTTTGTCAAATGGAAGTGTAGCATTACCCCAGTTACTTGGTGTCTAGTAATGCACAAGACATGACAGCAGAGATAATTCCCTAGTTCCCTTGATGCTGCATTCTTCCAGAGCTCTGGAAGCAGCATTGAGAGGGCTGAAAGCATTAGATGAAGGGCTGAAAATATTGGCTGGAGGGCAGGAAGCATCAATCAGAGGGCTGGCAACAGCAGACGGTGGATAAGAGAAACGAGACATCCTTCTACAGTGCCTGGGAACCTTGGAACTGGATGAGGGAGAAAACTGTACAGACAAAGGAATGTAGCAGGTTGAGACTATGCAATAGTATCAAGCCCAATTTAGCAATTGTTGAAGTTTGTAATCTGTAGTAGTCAGCATAGTGCACAACAGGCAATGCACAATCATCAGCCTTGACATCCCCTGAAAGATGTTCGATTGAATGTGGGGACCAATTTCTGACCCACTGACTTTTGCAATATTGGGAATAGTGTTTAGTGGGAAAGAAAATAAAAATGCTGTTGAAGAAAAATAATTACCTTTTTGATCTATGCATGACAGTGCTAACTGGGAATGTGCCACAGGAGAGGTAATGTTGCTAATCACGAGCCATGCAGCACTCAGGTTTCTGAAAGCTGTCCATGCTACAAGCTGCAAAACCCTACCAAAGTAACAGTAGCAAGTCTCCATTTGCACTGTGTTCCAGTCAATTTGTTGTCATAGGATGTGCAGAGTGCTCTAGAGCTTATCACAACCATGTTTTCTGTAGGCAAGTATCATGCCGGAAAAATATTGTTTTTGAAGTGCTTTAAAATGGACCAACATTTAGTAGGGAAACTATTATATTTCAAATAGAAAAGTAAATGTCAGAAAATCCCAAAAAGGTACTTCTCTTAAGGCATTGCAGACATGACAGTTTTTATTAAAGACAATTTAAGACCTCTTTTATTTGTGCAACGTCCTTTATTTAAATTTCTTGTGAATCCAGAGGCAAAAAGGACTGGCATAGTTGTGATTGAATTCTACCAAATATTTAAATATATTTGCATTATATGAGATTTTGGTGAGACCTGTCTGGCAAATAAATGAAAGGACCTGATCTGACTCAACTGCATGGCAGATGGCTGCAAGTTGTTAAGGAAGAGTGCAACATTTTCCTCCAAGTTCAGTGTTCCTGAACCAATTTTTCACCTACTTTCCAGGTTCGGTAATCTCTATAGCCACAGGAGCTCGAAGGTGTAGTTGAAAGGAAGATGAGTTGGAAAAGCAATAACACTTTTCTTATTTTGAATAGGTTGTCCATCTGTACTCTTGTACTTTTGAATTGAAGTAAGTTACATAGCTTTCTGGTGTTTTATTTGACCATGGTTATTTTCACTGATCACATTGCTGAGTAATTCTTTTTGCAGTAATGGCATGAACAAAAGCTGTTAATAAAGGTAGCAAGCTTTTCCTCTGTAAAGAGTTTTCATGTTCATGTTACACTGTGCATTTCAGGATGTAACAACCACCAATGAAATTACAGTGAACAGCAGCACCAGAAAAACAGAACAGGGAGATGACCCACTGCAAGCCAATGAACACTTATCTTATCAAACAGAAACGGTAATAACTGCAGTACAACTCTTGGATATGGTTATTTAAATTTAAATTGTAGTCTTCGTTGTTCTGTTTTTTGAAATTTAATATTATGGATTGATTAAAAAGCTTGATGATCTGACTTGGGTTTGAGTAAAATGTCTGGTTTATGAGAGCTAGAAGTCAGAAAATCTAATCATTTCACTTTGTAAAATGTACTGCTGCTCTAAAATTGTGGATTGACTTTAACTAGTAGCAGTTTAAATTACCTGGATTACACAGCTCTATGTTTATTGTATTTTCCTTTATTTTAAAAGTAATGAGTACCATTAAAACTCAAGTATTTCTGCAGGTCTCTGTTATTGAGCAGAATACTCAGCAATCAAGTGTGGTGGAAAATTTTGAAAATCACTTCAATGGTAAGTGCACATAATTGTATTATGTGTGACAGAAACACAAGGATGATTTATTTATTCCATGCTTAATTCACTTTGACATCCAAGTTGTCACAAAATATTGCAATGTGCAACTTGCATGCTGCTCAACAGAAATTGAAAATCAAAGCTTGATACCAATTACCACAACGTCTAACTCTCAAGATGACAGAATTTGCTATACGCACAAGAAATTCCTTAGCATCAAATTCCCATGTTTTCTTTATGTAAGTGTGGTGTAGCGATGGAGGAGACACTGGATGTTGAGGCAGAGTGTTGGGATGGGAATTTCTGATGTAGTGCAGTGAATGCATCTTATGCCCATCCCCTCTCACCCTACCCCTAACACCTGGTCAATTTGTCTGTGAGCATTTGTACATTCTTCAAGATTCCTGCCAAATGTGTTACAATGAAGCAAACTACAGTCTAATCTGCATTTACCCCAGAAACAAATTGCCACAATTTATAAAAGTGATTGTTAATTTTGCCCAGTTTTGTCTGTCTTGTTTGCCACTCAGCTCAAATTTTCGGAAATTCATATTGCGTTTTAGGTAGGGCTTAAGCATCTTGCATTTCAAGCACTCAGTTCTATTAACTACCTTCATTATTCTGTTAACATTGTAAATTGTTCTTTATTCGATCTAATAATATCTCAGTCTTGACCACAGATGAAACAGCACAAGATATTCTATGTAATATTTTCCTGTCTGCTAACTTCTGCATGAAAATAACAACATTGTACTTTGTATCCTATGACCCCTTGGTACACGAGTAAGACTACATTTAATATCGGGGTCTTGGATCCGGCATACAGGTTTTTAAATGGATTTGATAGAGGTAAAAGTACGTTGTCTAATACTATTGGTTAGTTCTTTCAAAAATGAAGGATATTGAAAACCATTTCTAATTTCATAGTCATAGAGCACTACAGCACAGAAGCAGGCTCTTCAGCCCATCTAGTCCATGCCAGCTTAGTTTTCTGCCTAGTCCCATCTACCTGCATCCAGACCATAGCCCTCCATACCTCTCTCATTCATGCACCTATCCAAACTTCTCTTAAGTGTTACAATTGAACCTGCATCTACCACTTCCGCTGGCAGCTCATTCCACACGCGCACCACCCTCTGAATGAAGTAGTTCCCCCTCAGATTCCCCTTAAATATTTCACCTTTCACCCTAAACCTATGTCCCCTAGTTCTAGTCTCACCCAACTTGAGGGGAAAAAGCCTGCATGCATTCACCCTATCTATACCCCTCGTAATTTTGTAGACCTCTATAAGATCTCCCCTCATTCTCCTGCGCTCCAGGGAATAAAGTCCTAACCTATTCAACCTTTCCCTATAACTCAAGTTCTCAATTCCAAGCAACATCTGTGTAAATTTTCTCTGCACTCTTTCAAGCTTATCGATATCTTTCTTGTAGGTAGGTGACCAGAGCTGCACACAATATTCTAAGTTTGGCCTCACCAATGTCTTGTACAACTTCAATATAACATCCCAACTCCTGTACTCAATGCCCTGATTTATGAAGGCCAATGGGCCAAAAGCTCTCTTTACGACCCTATCTTCCTGTGACACCACTTTCAAGGAATTCTGGATCTGTATTCCTAGGTCCCTTCGTTCTACCGCACATCTCAGAGCCCTACCATTCACTGTGTAAGTCTTACCCTGGTTTGTCCTTCCAACGTGCATCACCTCACACTTGTCTGCATTAAATTCCATCTGCCATTTTTCAGCCCATTTTCCCAACTGGTCCAGATCACTTTGCAAGCTTTGATAGCCTTCCTCGCTGTCCACTATGCCCCCAATCTCGGTGTCATCCGCAAATTTGCTGATCCAGTTTACCATATTATCACCTAAATCATTAATATAGATGATAAACAATAACAGACTCAGCACAGATCCCTGCGGCACACCACTAGTCACAGGCCTCCAATCAGAGGGACAACCATCTACTACCACTCTCTGGCTTCTCCTGCTAAGCCAATGTTGAATCCAAATGACTACCTCATCCTGAATGCCAAGCGACTTAACCTTCTGGACCAACCTCCCATGCAGAACTTTCCTTGATTTACTTAAAAACATATTGTTAGGTCAAGGTAAGAGCATAAGAAATCAGCCAGGGGCAGACCATTTGGTCCCTATGCTTTGTCTGCCTTCAGCAAGACCATGGCTCATGGCTGATCTGTTAGCTCAGCACCATTCTTCTGCACTAACCTCATATACCTTGATTCCCTCAATACACAAAATTCTATCTATCTTGTCCTAAATATACCCCAGTGACTGAGCTTCCACATTCATCTTGGATAAAGATGTTCAAAAGTTCACTGCTGTCAGGTTGAAGATATTTCCTCACATTTCAGTCCTGGAAGGTTAACACCGTACCTTGGACTGTGACTGTTGGCTCAAAACACGCCGTCTGGGCGAACAACATCTCTGCAAACCCCACATGAATTCTGTATGCTTCAATGAGATCACCTAGCTCTGGAGAGTGTAGGTCAAGTCTGCTCAATCTCTCCACAAAGAACAGTCCCCTCATGCCAGGGATCAATCTGGTAAACCTTTGTTGCACCCTCTCTGTCACAAGTACATCCTTCTTTAGGTAGGGAGTGCAGACCTGTTCACAATGTTCCATGTGTGGTCTGAGCAGAGTCCCAGGTAATTTCAGTAAGACTTCTGAACTCTTGTACCTTATCCTTCTGCAATAAAGGCTAACATATTTTTTGACTTCCTAATGGCTTGCTATACCCGCATGTGCAAGGATACCCAGGTCCCTCTGAATACCTTCCAATTTCCCACCTTTAAAAAAAGTACTCTGCTTTCCTATTTCTTCATGATGTATGACTTCACATTTTTCAACACTATATTCCATCTGCCATCTCATTCAACCAATCTGCCTACATCCCACTGGAGCCACTTTGCAACCTCCCGAAATTTCAAACTCCCACCCAGCTTTGGATATGTGATACTTGTTCCCCTTGTCCAAGTAATTGATGTAGATTGTGAACAGCTGGGGCTCCAGCACCAATCCCCTGACACCCCATTTGTCACAGTCTTCCATTTCAAAAGCAACCCGTTTACTTCTGCTCTCTGCTTTATGTCCATTAACTATTTCGCAATCTACTCCAGAAGGTTAATGACCTCTTGTGTGGACTTATTCTGATAGCGTGACACTTAGTTCTAGACTCACCATCCTCCTGCATTCAAGTGCATTTAAATATCAGTGAGACCACATCTCATGTATCCGAACTGAAGAGAATAAGGCCTAGTCTACTCATTCTCTTCATACAGCAAACCAGAGTAGTGAACTTTTGCTACACTCTCTCAGTGATAAATACTTCCTTTGTCAGATAAGGAGATCAAAATTTTACACAACATAATAGGTATGGTCTCACTGAAGCTCTTTTCAATTGCAATACAACATTGCTCATAATAAAGGCCGACACACTATTTGCCTTCCTAAATATTTACTGCATCTACATACTGGCTTTCAAGGATGTCTAGATCCCTTCCAACATCAACATTTCCCAATTTGTCACCATTCGGAAAAATACTCTGCCCTTCTGTTATGTGCACCAAAGTGGATGACCATACATTTTTCCACATTGTATTCCATCTGTCATGTTTTTTGCCCACTCACATTGCTTGATTTTATCCCAATAAAACCACTTTACATCCTGTGCCCTACTCACACTCCTATTTAGTTTTCAGCAATCTTCAGCAATCTTGGAAATATGACCTAAGACAGACAATTCTCAAAAAAAACTCTCAATTTTCTGTATCATGATTTCTCTTTCATTCATCCAAGTGGACGATACCCAATCCTATTGTTCTTTTCTAAGTGTTCTGATGCCACTTCCTTAAATATAGATGCTAACATTTCCTTTTCTACTGATGTCAGGCTAATTGGTCTATAGTTCCCTGTTTTTTTTTGTCTCCCTCCTTTCTTAAATTATGGGATTCCATTTCCAACATTGGATTCGGCAGAATCCATCAACTTTCCTGTATCTCATCCAAGTAAATATCTCTTATTTTAAGCCTATACACAGTATTTGGCTTAATGAAACCAATCATGATCCCATTCTCAACCAATGTCGATGGATGTTGACATTGAAATAAAGCTTGCTGGCAAACAATCTGTAGGAAATTGATTTCCCATATCAAGTCCATTCCCATCAACAAAAAAATTCAGGAGGTTAAACCTTTAATCTATATCACTGTGATTTTCCTCAGCGGTTCATTGGTTCTACCATCAGAATCTTGGCAAAAACCCATTTACAAACGGAGTTCCATCTAAGTTATTATGACAAACATGATAAGTTTGAATAAATATCCTGGAGTGTATTCTGGTGTCTTGCTAGGTAGTTAATGATTCACAGGGCTTTGGGAGCGGGGCTGATTCTACATTATTAAAGAAAAGTTTAATGATGCCTGCAGATAAGTGGAAGGGATGCCATGTTAATTAAGTGAAAGGATGAGAAAGTTGACAATATTTGACATAGACATGGACATCATGAAACTGGGAGTATAGGACTGTTTTTTGGTAAAACCTTTCTAAATTAAAATGAACTGAATTCCCATTTTTCTTCCATTTAAGCTTAAATATGTGAAGAAATGTTGTTGAAAAGGATAGGATATATAGAAGTGATAACTGGGAATTTGGGAACATTTGAATTTTATATTCTCCTATTACAAGAAAGTGTTTCACTTATATTTGAACAGTAGATGGAATCTCTGAAGATGAGATGCCCAAAGTCTCCACTCGAATGTTAAAGCAGCAGTTTGAAAAATCAGCCCAGCCCACCCAAATGGCAACAAACACCACCAAACAGATTAAGGTACAATGTACTGTGCACTTAAATGTATGCATGTTTACAAAAATGACTATTGATACTGTTTGCCTACTGATAAAAATTATTAATACAAAAAATTACACATTGTAAATGCAGTGGTTTCATCTGAAAAAAAAGGAGTACTTATTCTAACTTTGTCTTGCTTCCTTTTCTAATTCTTTAACATTTCTTTTCTCTGCTGCATATCATTATTTTTTCCACTTCCTATCATCATGTCAATATTAAACACTGCCCTTTCATCATTTTCTCCTACGTAAAGTATTTTTTGTTCCATTAAGTCATAAAATTAGGTGTACAAAGAAACGGTTGTGGAGAATTTAAGGATATTTTGAAGGAAGCACAAAGGTAAGAAATCACTTCCACACTGTGTTGCTTCATTAGTTACAACTGCCAGGAAATAAGGAAACCTAACTTTAATATCTGCAGCAGAGAAGCCTTTTGAAGAAATAACACAATATTGCAAAAGTGTTCAAAATTTCTTTGTGAGATTAAAATAGAACATTTTGTGAAATGGACTGATGATAATGGTGTTGTAATGCATTGCATGGAGATTGACTTGAAGCAGATTTCCAAACAGCATGTTGAATATCAGCAACAGAATACTCTGCCTAGTTCAACATGCTTATTGACTTTTCCATAAAGGCAGAACATAACTTCCAAGATATGGAGTGGCCTCAAGTTGTTTCCACTTCCAACATTTCTACAACAGTGGGCAAGATTACCGAAGTTGCAACATTAAGAGAAATAGACAGTGCAGCTGCTTCATTTTCCGTCAGCTCCAGTAACCGCGGGAGTATGGAAGAATTCCCCCCTCCTCCACCAGATTTACTAAATACACCACCTGAAATAAATTCGTCACAATCTCCCGAACCATCTCCTTTTTCAAGAAAACAAGTCATTCCCAAGGACTTGTATACAAAACAAAGAAACCTGTATGAGCTTAAACGTTTATATAAACATATTAATCCAGAGATGAGAAGGAACCTGGAAAAGGAATTTATTCAGGAGATCAGTGAGATTGTAACAAATGAAACTAAAGATAATGATGTAGTGGGAGATGTGCAGCAGGCTCGATACGTTTTCGAACACACTGGTCTCAGCCCTCAGAAATGCATGAGCCCAGAAAGAGAGTATTTAGAATGGGATGAGATCCTTAAAGGAGAGGTGCAATCCATGCGCTGGATGTTTGAGACTCAACCCTTAGATTCTATCAAGGATGAATCCCCTAATGAAAGCAGTGGAAAATGGATTTCACAGCAAGAAATGATAGCAGGAGGTGATGTGAAGTACACAACATGGATGTTTGAGACACAACCTATTGATGCACTTGGTGTAAGTCCTCTTGAATCTGCAGAACGCACTGGCAAGATTCCTGAATTAGCCAGAGGAGATGTCCGCACTGCCACTTGGTTGTTTGAAACGCAGCCGCTGGATTCAATGAATAAGATGTACCAGGAAAGTGACCAGACCACAGAGACTTCTGTCACTAAAGATATCACCGCTGGTGATGTCAAAACCGCAAGGTATTTATTTGAAACTCAGTCTCTTGACACACTTGGGCACTTGGATTCAGTAGATGAAATGAACTTCCTGCAGTTAAAAACTGAAGTTGAAGAAATAAAAGGAAATGTGAAGAAAACATCAAAGTTGTTTGAAACATTGCCCCTCCATGTTATTAGGGACCAGTCTGGTCATGTGCTGGAAATCAAAACTGTTAAAAGAGAGGAGATTGAGAGAGGAGATGTCAGGACTGCTCGCTGGCTGTTTGAAACAAAACCTTTAGACATGATTAATAAAGATGTTTCAAGCATAAAGGTTGTATGTGGGATCTCCAGGGAGGAAGTTAATCAAGGAGGAGTGAGCAGGGCTAAATGGCTCTTTGAAATGCAGCCATTGGACAGCATCAAAGAGGAGATAGAACCAGATTCTTCTATCAAATATAAAGAAGAAATTCTTGGTGCTGATGTTAGCAAACAATGCTGGATGTTTGAAACCCAACCATTTGACTCACTAAAAGACAATGATAACGCAAGGCCTGTAGAAATGGAAGAGATAATAGGAGGTAATGTACGTTCAACAAAACATTTGTTTGAGACTGTTCCTATGGATGCTTTAAAGGACAGCCCAGACATAGAACACCTTAAAAGTACAATTGCTTCTGAAGAAGAAAAAGGGAACGTGAGACATCAGACTTGGGTTTTTGAGACCCAACCACTTGAGATGATTGGGGAAGAGAAAGAAAAATGTACAAAATTAATTCACCTAGAAGAGATCAAAAAAGGTGATGTGAGCAATTATAGACAGGTGTTTGAAACAATGAATTTAAGTCATGTTGATGAATCTAAAAAAATTCAAGTGGATGGTGTAATCAGTGGTGCTGTACGGTCTAATCGAACTTTATTTGAAACAACTCCTCTGTATGCCATACAAGATAGTGCTGGACACTATCATGAAGTTAAAACTGTGAGGAGAGAAGAAATTGTGAGGGGTGATGTTCGAACATGCAGATGGATGTTTGAGACGACTCCTATTGATCAATTTGATGAAAGTATTCAAAAGTTTCAAATTATCAAGGGGATATCTAAAGAAGAAGTACAATCTGGTGATGTGAAAACAGCTAAGTGGCTCTTTGAAACACAACCACTTGATGCCATCAAATATTTCAGCAACATAGAAGGTGAAGAAATTGTTACAAAACAGCTTGATGACATCAAAGGAGATGTACAAACCTGCCGATGGCTGTTTGAGACACAGCCAATGGATGCTCTCTATGAAAAGGTAGAAGTTAAAAATGAAGTAAATGAGATCCAGAAAGGTGACGTAAAAACTTGTACGTGGTTATTTGAAACACAGCCTTTAGATGCAATAAAAGATCATTCAGAAACAATTATCACAATGCGAACCATTCAGCAGGAAGAGATACAGGGAAGTGATGTTCGATTAGCCCGGTTTCTGTTTGAGACTGAACCTCTGGGAAACATACAAGGGGAAAAGAAGGAAGAGTTTAGACAAATAACTGAAATAGATATTCAATCAGGGGATGTATCTCGTAAGAAATGGATCTTTGAAAATAAGTCTCTTGATTTGATTAACTCCAGTTCAGAAGAAACTTTAAAGAAAATTAGATCTATGACAGCAGAAGATATTCAGAAGGGTAATGTCATTAATTGTACTTGGCTTTTTGAAAATCATCCAATAGATACCATAAGAGAAATATCTGAAGAAAAAGAAAGTCTTCGCACAGTCACAGACGTTCAGGGTGGGGATGTTGGTAAAGGACGTTTCATTTTTGAGACCTTTTCACTGGATCAGATTAAAGAAGAATCATCAGAAACTACAGATTTCAAGAAATTTAGTATGGATGAAATAGAAAAAGGAGATGTCAAAAACTACACTATGTTGTTTGAAACCCAGCCACTATACGCCATCAAAGACAAGGAAGGATGTTATCATGAAGTGACGACTGTTCGGAAAGAGGAAGTGATCAGTGGGGATGTGCGGGGTACCAGGTGGTTGTTTGAAACTAAGCCTTTAGACTCAATTAAAGAAAATGATGAAGTATATATCATTAAAGCTGTGACACAAGAGGATATTAAAAAAGGTGATGTTACTTCTGCACGTTGGAGATTTGAAACACAGCCACTGGACAAAATTGCAGATCACGAGAAAGTAATCCCTAAAACAATCTGTGATGTGCAAGGTGGTGATGTGAGATCAAGTACCCAGCTATTTGAATCCGATTCCCATCAAAAATATGTTAGAACAGTAAGTGTCAGTGAAATTCAACATGGTAATGTTAGGACAGCCACCTGGCTTTTTGAAACTCATACCATTGACGAAATAAAAGGAGAAGATTCAGAATATAAGAAGATTGAGACAGTTGGGCGAGAAGATGTACAAAAAGGAGAAGTAAAACAGGCCATTTGGCTTTTTGAAAAGCAACCACTGGACAGCATACAGGAAGTTAATGAAACATCTACAAAAATAATTCAAGAAGATATTCCACAAGTAGATGTTAAAACTACAACCTGGCTTTTTGAAACTACACCTCTGCACCAATTCAATGAAAGTCCAGCAGAAAGGCCAGAAATAATAGGGAAAAATATTGAGGAAACCCTTAAGTCACTTTATGATTGCAAAATTCTTCAATCCCAAGGAATCCTTATTGAAGCAAATGAGGT
Organism: Pristis pectinata; assembly: GCF_009764475.1. NCBI lineage: Eukaryota > Metazoa > Chordata > Chondrichthyes > Rhinopristiformes > Pristidae > Pristis > Pristis pectinata. The sequence goes on along the minus strand of NC_067405.1, from coordinate 34,860,802 downwards.
TGGAAATGTCAAAATGGCTAAGTATCAACTTATGAATCAAACCTCCCCAGAGATACAAAAAGAACAGATCGTCAGAGGAGATCTCCAAAATATCATGATGAAATTACTATCCAAGAAAGAGACTCCAACGAAGGGAATTACTGTTGACGATGATGAAAAAGGCAACATCCATTTAACTACAGCACAGCTTTTGAAGAGAACAACAGACATTAATGTAAATAAAGAGGAAATAATTGGTTGTAATATTCAGCAAGTAATCAACAATCTTTTAAATCATGACACCAGTGCAAAGAAGGGAATTCTAATTCAAGAGAGTGAAAAAGGGGACATTAGAATGACAGTTTATTCTCTTCTCAACAGGCCAGATCATACTAAAGTCTACCAAGATGAAGTCATTAAAGGGGATGTACAAGGGGCAATTGATAAGCTTATAACCACATCTCAGAGCAGTGGATTTTCACAGAAAGTTAAAGTAAATGACACAGAAAAAGGAAATGTTCAGTTTTATACAACATGCATTGAATCAGGTGCATTAGACTACCTTAAACTCCTTCAGCAGGAGACTGATGAAAGTGCTGTAATTCAACAGGAGCCCAACGAAATAATACATGGTGATGTTGAAGCTGCCAAACAAATGCTTCAGGCGCAGCAAATGCAAATTGAACGTACAGTTGCAGAGTCTGAAATTTTGTCTGGAGATGTCCAAAGTGCAATGTTGGCTTTTACCGCAGAAAAGCAAAGTACATCTGCCAACGTAGAAAAAGAAGAAATTATACCTGGAAATTTAAAGGCAGCTTTGGATTCTCTCAATCAGGCCATAAATCAACCTGTACTTGTAGAAAAGGAACCGATTGTACGAGGCAATTTATCTGCAACTCTCAAATCTCTTGAAGAAGCAAAATGTCAGAAAAAATACATTGAAAAGTTTGATGTTATCCCAGGGGAGATTAAAAGCACCCCAGATCCATTAGAAAAGTCATTAATTAGTAGAGTTAAAGAGGATGAGGAAGGTGTGGTGTGCAACGACCTCCAGAATGTTTCAAAATGTTTGGAAGAGGCTCAAAGCAAAATGAAGCACGTTGAAAAAGAAGTCATAATGAAAGGTGACTTTCAAACCAGAATGGCAAATGTAATGGAAGCAAGTTCTGAAAAGGTGGCATTCCCACATCAGGTGAGCAATAAAGGAACTGTGAAAGTAAACCAAAAACTACCAGACCCCCCACAACAACTTCATGCCAGTACACCAGCAGATGGTCAAGATACCACTGCAGTCCGCCAAGAAGGCCAGAAAAAGATATATGTAGCAAAAAGTATTGATAAAGAAGATGCACAGGCCTGCATAAAATCACACTTAGCAGCTCAAGAGCAAAATAACATGAATATTACTAAGCACATTAACACAGAAATACAGGCAAAACAGAACATCAATCAACCTGTGAGTACTCAAGATGTTAGTATGGGAGTAGATAAGTCAGTGAAAAGTTACACAAGAGAGAAAATTCAAACTGTTTTACCACCTGATAAGCAACATCAAAATGAAGTTGTTAGGAAAGGCAGGAAAACAATCTCAGACGTGCACACAGCCACAAATACTTCTGAATATGTTGGTTCTCAAAATGTACAAGTGACCAGAATCAAATCTACAGTTGATAGTAAAGAACTGTTTCGTTCAGTTGACAGACAAACACCTAAGCAGTTTGTTCCAGTTTCAACAGATGTTCAGAGAACCTTCCAGTCGCCAAAAATTTCTGAATTTATTGACATGTCAAATACTGAGATTTGTGCAGGATCTGATATCGCCACTGGACAAGTGGTGAGCTCTCAAATCAATCAGAGCACTAATAATATTCAGCAAATTGCACAGACAACCTATCCAAAAATTCAGACTTTGCCATCTCAGTCAATCACAGAAAATGATGTAAAAGCTAAACATGCAATTAAAAACATCAAGGAGTTGCATAAAACTGACAACCTTAGACAGGGAGTAAATAAAGGACTTGTACCTATGATCAAATCTGGGACATCTTTATTAGAAAAATCAAGAGTGTCTACAGATGGCATGAGCAGTAAAACTGAAAACACTAGAAGGGAAGGATTAAGCCATGTGAAAAAGAGAAAAAAGACCATGCCGGAAGTTCAATTTTCAGCTCAAACGTATTCTTGTGCTGAACCATCTCTTCCTCCCCCTCCTCCTCCACCTGTAGAAGACGATGGTCAAATGTTTCCTCTCCCACCACCTCCTGTAGTCCAAATAAAGCCTGAGATGTATGAAACAGAACTTCCTCCTTCTCCTCTCCCTCCTCCACCTCCTCCCCCTGTTACTCCCACTATAACTCTTGCCCAGGAAAAGTTGATCGCAGGACGCCTTCCTCCATCACCTTTACAATCTGAGTTGAATTTACTATCACCACCACCCTCTTGCCCTCAATCCCCTTCACAACAAAGAAGACTTGTTAACAAAGCATCAAAGTTGGAGTCCACATCAAAAATGCCACATCAAACATGTCTCAAACCATATGAGCAAATCAAGAAGAAAGCACCACCCATTTCAAATTCAAATGCAATTACAACAGAGGAATCTACATCATCAAAGCTGGATACTCAACAGCAGAGCCAGGAATTCACACATGAAAAATCCATTCAGCATTCATCGAGTTCACAGACTGTACAATCTCCGTTCCCTCAGACAGCAGTAAGGCCTGTTCAAAAATCGTCCCAGCCAAGGGGAGGAAAATCTCCTTCTGCTATCAAAAGAGTTTATGTGCCACCAGCTCCTTCATCTAAAACAGAAGTTGTAAAACCACAATCTAAACCGTTTGTCAGGAAATTTAAAACTCCTTTGATGATAGCTGAAGAAAAGTACAGAAAAGAGAGAGAAGAAATGGAAAAAAAATAAAGCAGCAAAAATGGCTTGGCCTGTAAATACTGGAAAGGTAGTAACAGAAGAATCAAAGTTCCCAGCAAGGGTTGGATCCGAAAATGTGAAGCCTTCAGTTTTGTCAACTGCAGCTGCTGATCATCATCTGAATTCCTCTGTTGTTCAGTTAATGGAAACAGTAAACACGCCTACTGCTGAGAGACATGCCCCTCAACCAAAACCAGCAGGTCCCACTGCTGAGAGACATGATTCTCAACCAAAACCAGCAGGTCCCACTGCTGAGGGACATCCCCCTCATCCAAAACCAACAGGTCCCACTGCTGAGAGACATCCCCCTCATCCAAAACCAGCTGATCTCACTGCTGAAAGACATGACTCTCAACCAAAACCAGCAGGTCCCACTGCTGAAGGATATCCCCCTCATCCAAAACCAGGAGGTCCCACTGCTGAGGGACATCCCATTCATCCTAAACCAGGAGGTCCCACTGCTGAAGGATATCCCCCTCATCCAAAACCTGCAGGTCCCACTGCTGAGGGACATCCCGTTCATCCAAAACCAAGAGGTCCCACTGCTGAGGGACATCCCATTCATCCTAAACCAGGAGGTTCTACTGCTGAGAGATATCCCATTCATTCAAAACCAGGAGGTCCCATTGCTGAAGGATATCCCCCTCATCCAAAACCAGCAGGTCCCACTGCTGAGGGACATCCCATTCATCCTAAACCAGGAGGTTTTACAGCTGAGGGATATCCCCCTCATCCAAAATTAACAATGCCTCCTGCTGCGGATGGGATATCCTCAAAAACAGTGACCTCTGCTTCTTCCTCCCAGTCAGCAGTGTTGTCTGCTTCAGAGCAGTTACATCGTATCTTAAACAATTCTGCAGATGTAATGATTAATAAGGAAGCAATGTTAAATGCTCTTAAAGATTCAGTGAAAGATATTGGCTTGGAAAATATTAAACAACACAAGGCGGTGCACAAAAAGGCACAAGTACAATCTGGTAATCTAAAATCTCAGTCAATATCTGTGCCAAAATTTAAGGTTAAAACTATTCAGCTCCCCAAAGATGTTCAAAAAATGCAGGAAAAGAGAGAAAATATATTGCCATACAAAATGGAGCAAAAACAAATTTTAAAAGCAGAAGAAAATATAAGTCAAGAGCAAGTTGCTATTAAACAACAGTTTCAACAAATACAAAATGACCTTGTTGGTATGGCAAAACAAGAGCAGCTTAACTTCACTGTTCATGATGAATATAGTCATTCAGCGACTGAAGAGAGAGACTGGAACATTGAAAGGATGGCAATTTCACAAACACTTCCAACAAACATGATATACGATCATGTGAAAAATAAGAAAGAGGTACAACATAATCAGCAGTCATACAGAGCTCATTTAAAAGAAACTCAGAAAATGCAACAAAAGAAAGTAAATGAGGCCATATATAAAGAAGTGAAGAATGAAAAGGGGCAGAAGCATTATGTTAAGATGCAGGAAGAAGCAGTTCCAAAGATTCAAGAACAAGATCCACAGAAAGGTGATTGGAAGGAAAGAGCTATTGGAAAAAATCAAGTCGAAACTAAATACAACACCTTTCAGCAAAAATCTAATGCAATAAATGCAGGTAGTGTGCATGGGCTGGTCCCTGCTCACATGGAGGATATAAAACAGGAGAGCAAAGAAAGCAGAGAAATGGCTGTGTACGAAAAGGAATTTGATAAAGGAGCTGCAAAATATTATGTAGAAATTAGTGATAGTTACCGAAAGCGTGAGGAACTGCAAAACATTTTATTCAGATTAATTCAATTTGAAAGAGATAATGACAATATAGATTTAAATGCCATGAAAACCTTTTTGGAAAAGGTTCCAACCTGGCTTACTGATGGCCATGAATTAACAATGAAAGCTACCAAAGGAAATAATTTGCAAAATATGAAAAAGGAACTAACACAGATTAAAAAGAAAGCATTACTTAAACTCGCATATTTCGATGAATCAATACAAAAAGCATTGATATCTATTTCTGGTTTAAAACTGGAAAATGAAATGTTTCGTTCTGCCTCGCCTTCACAGAAGATATCCAAGATAAGTATTGGCTCTTGCAAATTAGATAAGCACGGGAAAGACAATGTAGAAGAGCAAGCATGTGAAAGTAAAAGGGAACAAGTGAATGAAAGTAGATTTGTAGAGCAGAGAGCCCAATCTCCAGCAAAAAGAATGGTATCACCATCCCCTTCTTACATCACTATTGAGTCAACAGCTAGACGCACAGAATCACCTCTTAGAACTGTTCCCTCTCCTCCACTTCCTCAGAAAACATACAGTACACCATCTCCAGTCCAAAGGGAAGCTACACATACACCTCCATTACCAATGCGCAACTCAGAGATGACAACATCCAGAATCCGCACATCTTCAACATCATCCTCTCCAACAAGGGGCAGGCGTTATGATCAGCTTGTCAAACTTAAAGACACCACTGCGAAACTGTCACAGGGAATTTCACAACCTGCGCAGCCTACGTATGTTCAGATACCAGAAAAGAGGTCAGAAATTATTCCATCACCAGCAACTCTTCGACGTCAGTTAAAGATTGACACACCAGTTTCAGATATGTTACCTAAATCTGAATCTCCTGTAACTTCTGTTACAGTTAAAGATATAACAGAAATGTTTGAAGAAGCTAGAAGATCAGAAGAAAACAAAGTTTATACACGTAAGGATCCCATAGACATTCCAGAACGTTTGGGCTCTGACACAGAGGATACTGAATCTGCTGCTAGCAAACAGCGAGTTCAGATGCCGCAAGTAGACCTTTCAGAACTTGTCAATAAATTTGAAATGCCAGATCAAACAAATTATTTTCAAAAGGAGCAGGTCACATCCACTGAAAAAGTAGGAAGTGAGTATAAAGATGACTATTTCGGAAGAACAAATGAGTTAGAAGAAATCCCAAAATTTGATATAAAATCTGTTAAGCCTGTGTTTGAAAGTTCTGGACAAATATCTATTCCTATAAAACATGAAAATTCTCCAAGGGATAGAAAACCTCTGAAAAAATCTCAACATTCTCAGAAAGTCAGAGATGAAATTAAGAAGTCAACACAATCCATGTTGTATCCTGAAGCAATTAATAAGCAATTTGCATGTGTGGATAACTTTGAAACTGAAGCAATCGGCTCAAGAACTAGCATTCAACACTCTGAAGTGTTTTCAGGTATTGATTCCAGGCATGCTCCACCAACCTATGAAGATGTCATTTCAGGGCAGACTTTAGACATATCAACTGATAAAACGCCAGAAGAGCTGCTGAAGAATTTTCAAAAGACGTGGCAGGAAAGTGAACGTGTATTCAGGAGTCTTGGTTACAAAATCTCAGACACCAGTGAAACCATGTGGCAAGAAGATGTACTTCAGGAACATATGGCTTTGACTGGTAATCTGCATGAAAGTGTGGAGATAAAATTTAAAAAGCAACAAAACTAATTCCTCAAAGTAAGATCAAAATTCTTCTGGAATTAATACTAATTGTATTTTTTTTTAACTGATTTGCTGTGCTGTTTTATACTATCACATTTCTAATGTGAACATAAATACTAACACTGATCTAAACAGGTGAGATTTCCTTGGTATTGACATTTAGCTAATAATTCAACAGGTTAGATATTTCCATATCAAGCTAATTTGATCACTTCTGGGTAGCAGATTCGAAAACTTACATTTTTATAATCTTAAAACATCCAGAACAAATATCTTAGAGTGCTTCAAGAACAGTGAAAAATAAATGCACACTGAATAAGAAAGAAAATAATGATATAAGAGGAGGACTGGAAGTAAGATTGGAGAAGAAATTTTAGGACAATTTTTGAAAGCAGGATGGAGGCAAAAGGGCAAAGGTTATGAGGATGTGAATGAAGTTGGTGAATGAGTAGCTATTGATAGTGGAGTAGTGGAAATAAGGATCAGGGTGCAGGACGGTGCTAGAAGAGAAGTGAGCATATAAAACATCATTCTTGGAGAAAATCAGAATGGCAGGAAGCAAAGAGGCCATTAAGACTCTTAATGGTAAGGAAGAGAATCTTAAAATCAATTCTCTTTGTTACTGATGGAGACTTGTACACACTGTGGTCATCAGGATCGGAACCAAGGATACCAAGAAACCAAGCATACACTTCTTGTAAACCATTGCAGAAATATCCTCATAATCACAATTCTATGCCGTTTCTCCATTAATAAATTGAGGGTCCCTTTGAAAGACTGTTACATTTGTGGTCATCAGGACCTTACTTATACAGTCATTTGTAAAAGCTTATTTTCTTGGATTTGTTTTTAACTAAACCAGCTCAAATTTTGATTATATCCTTACAGAATTTTTTTATATCTCCTTCAGACTGAGGGATCTTTAAGCTGAGGATAAACATTTTCCATTTCTGATATCAGTGCCAACATCAAACATTTCGAAAGAA